>NW_026962010.1:19696608-21049799 GCF_032445375.1 Bacillus rossius redtenbacheri
AGTCTCCGAATCTTTCCGCGAAATATGCATGCCCCTACGTCATTACTTGTTTGAAGTAGCTTGGCTTCTGGGTTGTAGCCGCGTCCTTGGCGAATAATTCACCGACGTTGCGGTCGACATTGCAGTCGCCATCATCAGGGAGCAGTTACCTACTTGTTGAGTAATTATTTTTGAAGTAATTATTTATTCTTTGGAAAATATGTAATATAATTAAAGGTAAGATTTAAAACAAACTTAAAGTAAGGAAACAAATCAGGCGAAACACTACTAACTACTTTGCGTCACATAATGATGAACGATTAGCGCAACATAACAGACAATACCATTCCTCTCTTACAACTCACAACACTCGTCACTTTAGCCTGGACACAACTACCACTATCACAAACCGAAAATCCCTGCTCGGTTGGCCGATGTCACAGAGGGTATGTCGCGTTCCGAATAACAACTCCGCTAGGACACGCAACACACACACGCGCATGCCCAGCTAATGTTGGTCCTCTTAAGGGGCCCGCCTCGTCAAGGGTGTATGTGCGTTGGTGAGGCGGGATGATATGCGCGACGCTCGATGGTATTTCTAGCGCGGTATCGCCTCTAAGTGCAAGGCTCTGAACTGACGCGCAGTCTTCTCGTCGTCACAGGCTAACTGTGAAATTTGAGCGGTGGCCGTAACATTATATGGCCGAAAAACGAAGATAAAGGTGTAATTCAAGTCCCTTAAGTGCTTTCAAGAATCTGTACCGGTTTTTTTACGACTAAAAATTACTCTGAAAACACGCGTTTGAGCCATTTTAACTCTTCTATAAATACAGTTTAAAAACTTAAACCGAAATCAAAAGTACTTATCGGCCCTCAGCGAACTCTTGGATATATTGTGTAGTTTTGAAATCGCGTTGTTTTTCCTGAAGCTCTGCGCACCGTATGTGTGTCCAGGTAGGCGGTCTGAACCCACACACGCCCAGCTAGTGGCGCGGCGCACGGCCCGAAAACTCTCCGCCGCCACTTGCGTGCCAGGGACGCTCCCAGAAGACACTAAATGACTCCCGCACGAGCCGGAATCCCTACGCAGTAACGAGGCACAACCAAACCAAATGTGGCACTCCAGAGGGAGTGTCACGGGGTTTTCCTCAAACGGCAACAGTCGGATGGATGCGTAAGCAACCTGCCTTCCCGCCATGTTTCATGGCCTTGCATTCACATTCCGCACCGGGCATGCTCTATTCTCACCCACGTCACACATTTATTAAGTTCAGGTAACCTCAAGCCACCTCAAATTTTTCCAATCCCTTGACGGGACTCTCAACTTGGATACTGACTACATAGGTGCTCATACATTTCAGTCAACGGTCAGCTAGGTCTCCGTGGTACACTATGTTCAAGATAAGATGTAACCTTGTTGACAGATTTTGACAGCACCAACCACAATAAACTAACAGCAACACCACAACCTAAAAAAAAACACATTTACGTAACACCAGACTTGCTTATCGTGAATCATTATTTTTTCCCCGTTATTTTATAAGAATAATCAGTTGGCAAAGCATGCATGTTACTTGCTACACCAGCACTTTCCACAAAGGTGGTGCACTGCACTGTCTCGAACAGATTTTTCATTTAAATGGCCTCAATCATTGTAACGCGACTTATTGGAGGCTTCCTGAAGGCTCAACTAACTGGAAAAACCCGTGTGACTCGTTCCTTGTTAATCATCACAGAGAAGGTACAGCGCCGCAGAAGTCAGCAGATTTGTTCTGATTGTACACAGAGATTGCAGTTCACCCAGGTGCCAGAATACATAGATATTGGCTGACAAATCGTTCCTGACCTATATAGTAGTGAACCGGCCTGCCATTTAAAGTGAATATAGTTCTCGAAACTTTGGTAAGTTAAACTCATAAAGGGCGAACCGGCATTCGAAACCAGGTTAGCCTAATCGTCATGCGAATACAGTATCTTACATTTGACAACATGCTTCATTAATCCAAATTTAACAAATATTTCTGCTGATTTTAAGATGAGTTATAGACTACGTACTTAGAATATTGTAATGCGTCAATATACGTATATAATTAATTGGACGTATTTCACGTATTGTTAGAATGTTTCTTGTTTGTCTGCGTTAATTTGGCTTTCATGAGACTGTGGACACATAGGATGTTTTATTATAATTTACAACGCTCTGAAAACTGAAATATAACTGGCAACATAGGTTCACGTAACTATTTACAATGCAAATAAACTACTCAAATGTTTTTACAAAATTATTGTTAATGCACAAAAATATTAAACCTATGTTCGAAAACGGACATTTTGTTATTTTGTAGTTTGTGATTTGCACCTGATAGGTTTCGAGTGGGGTGCTTTTAGCATTCACCTGTTTTATAGTTGTGGTTTCGTTAAATTATTTCGTATGGATATATAGAGTTTGAAGTTTTAATTTTCCGGTTATAATTATGAAATATATTTTTAGTACAGTTCAATTGCAACAAATTTAACTATATAAACATATTTTATTCCATTCCTACAAGTTATCACTTAAATAATACTGGACTTATTTTAAACTAACACACAATAATTATTTTGATAACGATATCTAAATTGTAGTATAAAATAAGTCAAAAACACAAACATGTTTATTTTGAAGGTAAAAACAAACTTACGTGTTTATAATGTTAAATAAGGATTAAGTCTTTTGTAAGTATTATTAGATACAAGGTTATAAAATTTTCAATGATTTTGACATGCATAATGTCACGTAACCATTTTGTCATCATAATCTTCAAATAAAAACACGGCCCCTTAATTTCACTTATCTTTGCGCAACGTTTCCAACCTTTTTTTTTTGTAAAGAAAGACACGAAAAATGATTTTAAAAATCTTACACGTCCTAGTAATGAGTGTGCTTCATTGCGAAAGAATCTGCAGCGGCTGGTTCAGGAAAAACTTAGAAAGTCTTGCGGAAATGCAAAAGTAAACTTAAAACAACGAATGTCAACATTCCTTGGCCCACGCCTACAACGTCCTCTCGTTTCCCCACGCCGCGGTATTTGAAAACTTTCTGCAGGATGTTTGTCCACCGATGGCGATAATTTTGTTTCTGTGGACGAGTTGCGCTCACGGGCGGGGTTTGTAAACTCGGAAGAAGGTGAGTGTGCCAGTCGACGTGAGTGCACTTGCGGAGCACGTACGGCACTTCAATCACAGATGTCCGGAGGGCAGAGGGCGCAGCTGTGGCGCCAGAGGAACAATGGTTCACTCTTCACATGTCGGTTACGTCTTGACCTTCACGCGCAACACACGGGACGGTGACGCCGCTGGAAGAAAGCACCATAGATATTATACCAAAATAACAAAATATATCGTTATGTGGACAAAAATTCGATGGTAAAAAATAAATTTCTCATAAAAATGTTTTTGAAGTAAAACTTTTTTGCTTAGGGGGCTACAATTTTCGAGCGTTACGAAAATTCCGATCGTATGAGGGGAATAGGTACGAGGTGGTGGAACCTTTAGAGGAAGGGAATAGTTAGGTATGTGGTGGGGGAACTGTTAGAGGAGGGGAATAGTTAGGTATGTGGTGGGGGAACCAGGAGAGGAGGGGAATAGTTAGGTATGTGGTGGGGGAATCGGGAGAGGAGAGGAATAGTTAGGTATGTGGTGGGGGAACTGTGAGAGGAGAGGAATAGTTAGGTATGTGGTGGGGAATTGTGAGAGGAGTTCGGGCCTGAAAGGTTCGTCTTTGTCGACTAGACATTCTCGTGGCTACTGCGATATGTAATTCGCATTTTCCCATGATGCACGTAGACATGAGAGGAGTAAATGTACGACGAATCTATGTCGTATGAAGTTTTGCTGTGATAAGTGTCACGTTTGGTTCACACATATTGATAGTTTGAGACGACACGCGGAAAAATGTAAAGATGAAGTCCACGTGCCTACTGTGGAACTACCTGCAAACATTTCAACTTCTCGGTTTATTTTGTAGACTCGTATGCGTACAAGCACAGAAGCCAATGGGTTGCAAACGATTGAGATGATGCCTGGACATAAATTTTTAGTTTAAGAATTATATATTTCCAAGATGGTGACCAAGACGGCCGACAAGATCGCGAAGGTCCCGGCATTAAATAATCACAGCATTCTAGCAAGTAAAAATTAAACTAATATCGGCGGCAGTGCCACTAGCAGATGGACACAATATGTCGGGTCCAAAATAGCGGCGACCAGCAGTCTTATCAAGATGGTTGCCATGACGTCATACTGACTGACGTAATATCTGTTCGTATTAGTGGTGGGAGGTCAGTCTGCCAGTGACTTCTGTGGCGGAAAGATCCATCGTCATTTATAATTGAATGACCTCATCGGGTTCGAATAGAATACTCCACGACATAAGAAGGATTTTTTTATTAAAATTGTAATTTGATATTTTTTTTATTAATATTTAAATTTTTCCCGATTTTCTTGCTTAAAAATTATGAATTTCAATATGGTGGCCATAATGGCCGACAAGATGGCGGGTTTTACATAAGCAATATTTTTATTAAAATTCTATTAAATTTTAATTATATGTTTTACATTTTTATTTAAAAATTATATTTACTCTCGCCGGTAAATTAACTGAGGACCAGAATGAATTGAATAACTAAAAATTTTAAGTAATTTTTTTAAATATATTTTTAAGAATATTTTCTGAAATTTCGGCAAAAAATTAAAGAATTTCATGTTTACAGTTAAGGTTACGGTTATGACCGAAGCGGATTAGGGCGGCTTGCTTTTAGGAGTCTTAAGTTGCTTTTAGAAATTTTTTTTTAGTCATTTCGAACTTCAAATTTTGGAATTTTTGAGGGGGGAAATGGGAAATTTTCCTTAAAAACAGAAAATTTTCCTTCGAAATATAGGTATTTTTCTAAGAATTTTGGCACTAAGATGGCCGCAAATCACAATCCACACCCTGAACCCTGGCGCAGGACCTACCAATATATACTACAATTGGTTGATTCCTAAGTGAGAAATATTTTGCTGTCCTGCACTACCTGATTCACTTCTAACCTAGCTAAGCATTGTTGGTTCACTGTCGTAGAGGGGCGTTCCAAATAACTGCGGGTTCAATCATGGATACATTGCAAAGGTATGAAGATTTTCATTCTAACTTACGAACAAATAATTCGCAAAATCTGCGTACCTCTATCGATGCACTAAACATAGCTACGATTTTCCCAACGATTAATTAATAGTATCTCCGCCTGAAGTCGCATTTGCACTATGCACATGCAGCACGACTAACAGGCTGCAGGCTCGCTCACTGCCTTGCACGCCAGTGTCCATCTTAGCGGTAACTTGTTTCATTACAAATTTTTTTAAATATATATATAATAATAACGTTTACAGACTGTAAAATTTGGCGGTTTGGCTTACCTTCAGAATAGACTACACAACTATTTGTATACTCGGGAAAATAACGTCATTTTATATTGGCTGTGGACTTGTGAGTCGTCTCAACTGACATGTCTGTAACTCGATAATTCTCTGTTTGAGGATTTATGGTTGGCCCAGAGTCATGCAAATAGTGACCCAATAGCAAAAGCAGCTTAAAGGTTTGTGTGTTTCAATTTTTGCCTATCGCGAAATGAATCCGTGAATTTTTCCGGTCTAATAAGATCACGTAAGGGGACAATTTATTGCTAGGTCTCACACGCCATGTTAAACATGTTATTATTGTAACATTTTATTGTTTTAAGGGCCATTCCTTAACTTTATTCATATAGCCCTTTTTCCATTTAATAACCAGAGACCAGAAAATTCGCAAAATCATTTCATGATAGGTTAAAATTCAAAAACATAAACATTTAAGCTACTTTCGCTATTGGCTCTCTGTTCATCTGGACAACTGTGGGCCAATGAGACCCTCAGCCAAATAAATATCTAATGACAGGCAAACCAACCTAGACGACTCACAATTCAGAAGCCCATGAACTAGCCTTATTTTCCGTGTATACAGAGGAATTTTCAGTTTATCCTGAAGGTCATGGAATACGCAATTTTTTTTTTCATTCGCTTTTAATAACACATCACAAATTTTCTCAACAATAATTCAGATTACTTTATTTGCTAACTGTGGAATGTCACGCAAACAATCGTAACTTGGAACAGTTGAGTGACATTTAACGGCTATTAGATAACGCTTGGAAAATATCTGAAGACAAAATTTGTGATCAGACTGGAAATTCAATATGTACATCTGTCATGATAACTTAATATGAATAGTTCTCTAATAATAGAGGCGACAAAAGAAAATGAAATAACCAAACGCCGGACTAGACCATTCCTTAAGGCGAATTTAATGATTTATTAAGTGCTTAACTGTCAATATCGTTAATATAATATATCTATACAATATAAATATTTACCAGTATTTAATAGTTATAGTCAGTTGGCAGCATTAAAATGGAAAAGTATTTGACGGCCGTGTGGATTATCGTGAAGCGCTCGGCTCGTTGACGGACGGACGGGTGATGGGCGAGACGGATGAGTCCGGCTTCAAGCCAGAGTTACAACAGCCCGTCACATTCATCCGTCATCCGCCGGGCGATTCACAACACTACGCTCGTCCTCCATAATATGTTTTCCACTTCAATCTTGACAACTGTTGAGAAACTTAAATTTCGCAAGGGGGGGGGGGGGGGGGGATCGACTTACGTAATTATATTAGTCAAAAAAAATCGTGTAAACTAATCACAAATATCTCATTAAACTCAATTTTGTTTTTCACTCTGGTATTTATTGTCACGTTTCCAGAGTTACCATGCGTAATTAATACACTTCTATGACTCGGACCGTTTTTGTTTTGTTTCATAAAACAGTTTTTGAAATGTGTTCAAACGTAAGTTGAGAAATAATTTTGGAAGCAGCTGAACAATTATAAACAAAAATTTAACATCTCCTAATACAATACGTGGACACTTAGGTTACATTTTGAGGTTATAATTAGAGACCGGAAAAATTCGCGGGTTCAATGATCTCCAGGATAGACTCCAATATCCTCTACACACTCGGGCAAATGCCAACTGTTCATTGGCTGCTGACTTGTGAGTCGTCGCGACTGGGTGGCCTGTGATTCGACACTTCTATGAGTGAGGGTCTCTAATTGGCTCTCAGTCCTCCAGATTAACAGTGGACCAATGGCAGAAGCCGCACTAAGGTGTAGTTATTTGAATTTTAGCATAACACGAAATGAACCCGCGAATTTTTCAGGTCTCTAGTTATAATAAATTGAACCCGTGCGTCCGTCGATACGGGCCATCGACGTGACTGACGGGCCTCACCTGGGTGCCGGGGAGACGCCTGGCTCGGGACTGGAGACTGCACTGCGCGCGCCTCGGGGACCGGCCGTCTTCTGCCGGGACCGGGAGCCCGCCAGCTGGGAGGAGGGGGTGAGGAGTGGGGGTGGGGGGCGGACACGGGACCCCCACCTGGGGGGTTGCGCGGCGTTGCGCGAGGAGCCAGTCCGCCACCTGGGCTGCGGGGCAGCTGCACGCGGCACGTGCCGGCTCGTCAACACCGCCCCCTCCCCCTCCCCCTCACCCTCACCCACCCTACACACAGCTGCCGGCCCCGCCGAGACAAACAACACTACTGACTCACTTCCCCGCGTCTACTACAGCCCGTCACACGCAACATGCAGGATCGCAGCTCAATTTCCTTTGTGAATCTGCAAACCGTGCGGTATCTATTGGTAGAGACCAGAAAAATTCGCGGATTAATTTCGTATTATGCTAAAATTCAAATAATTATACCTTAGTGCTGCTTCTACCATTGGTCCACTGTTAATCTGGAGGACTGAGGGCCTATTAGAGACCCTCACTCATTGAAGTGTCGAATCACAGGCCACCCAGTCGAGACGACTCACAAGTCAGCAGCCAATGAACAGTTGGCATTTGCCCGAGTGTGTAGAGGATATTGGAGTCTATCCTGGAGGTCATTGTACCCGCGAATTTTTCTGGTCTCTATTTATTGGCAATCTAACAACCTAAAAGTCGATAAATTTTCGAAAGAAAATGTTGGCTACCTTGTTTATTTATTATTATTTTTTGTCGATCGTTGCTGGGAATATTCACCATAAATGTTTCAGATTGACCATTTTACAAAACGGAACAACCAAAACACTATGTTAAATTGCTTCATATTTTGTCATAAATCATGACTTCAGGTTCAATTGCAAAAAAAAAAAAATACACACACACGTCTGTACATGTGCACATGGCAGCCATGCTTATTTCGTTGCCACCAAGATAATTCAAAATTGTCAAAAATTTTGTCCAACAATATTTTGCAACCATACTCAATATACCATTCGTTAAATTCTGAACTAAGAATGTTCGTAAAATAACCTTTGTTTTATTTAAGGCATTATTTTTATAAAATTTCAATGTTTTATTTACATATAAAACTTAATTTTGGATGTAAGAATTTTTTTTTAGTGGCCATATTCCGCCTGTCAGATGCTCCCCTCTGACGTAACCTGAACACAGTCGATGATGCCTGCCGGGATATCGACCGTTGCTTTAATAACAGTGCTTGTTTTCAATGCTCGCATTACTAACTTAGTTTTTTTTTATTAATATACATATTTCCAGGCTAGGTATCCAACGGTAAAATAAATTCCAGCAATGCATCAGTTGCTATGTAGAGCTTTTCTAGCAACGAAGAGTAGGTACTTCTTCTCTTATAGGAACGTTTTGCCGATAATTTTTTTCGGTGTAAACATAGAGAATAATTTCACCAATACATGAAATCTAGAAAAATTTATGACGTGACAGCGTCTGATAAATCGATGAACGCCGGCTGCACGCTTGCGCCGCATCTATCTCTCTTCCACTCGATTGGAACAACCATCGATTTGACTTTTTCGAGGCACTTTAAACTTGAAACACTTCCATTCGTTTCCTACTTTTCCTATCATCGTCCTATCCTTAACAGAATAACACAGATTGGAAGAAGTTGAATAGCAAACATGTATAAAAGTTATAGTTTAAATAATCTGTTCGTTAAAGTAATAAACATATTTGAATTAATGAATGCAAATAAAAGTAAATTTATCAATTAAATTGTAGATTTCATTTCACTCCTTTGTATCAATACAAAATAGTGAAAATTCAATCAAAATTATTCAATTTTATTCATAAAATTATGCATCGTTTCATCAATGTTTTGTTATGACGTTGTCACGATAAACTATCGTCCGTAAACCGACTTTACAGACAACCAATTTTTTTTCTTTCAATTTAAATGTTTCACGTGTTTCGATATTCTTGCATAAATTTATCTCCCCGTAGATACTCTACCACTTGGCGGTATACTCTAACACCACGCTCGCCTGCATGCGTATGTAGGTTTTAACATCGTGTGCGATTGTACAACCTGGTCCGCGCTAGAACTCTAGCCAACGGCAATGTTTCTGCTATCGGCGGTGAGTTGGCGCCTAGCACTAGCGGCAGCCAACGGACTCTTCAACCATCCCTCCAGACGGAATGGCGTGGAGGGCAAGCCTGCTCATCGAACACACCGCTGTTTGGTGGAGTCTGCACGCGAGAGTGGGGTTTTCGAGTCCATCTTCGAGAAGCTTTTCCACCGACAGAACTGTCCAGCACGTGTATTGCAGTGTGCAGTTGACTCACTGTCGTGCACACGGTACCAACGTGTGCATCACAGAACATCATAAAACTAGATCGAAAATGTATCAGAAAAAGCGCAAGCTATCTGTTGAATATTTATATATTACTGACTGTACGGCAAAGTTAAAGCTTTTATCTTTTACTTACATTTACAATTTGGTCGATAAAAAAGATGGTGCATAAAATAATGGCGAAGCTAGGCACGATTTATCCAACCCAATAACTGAACAATTAAAATACATTTTCAGAAGACTTAAGTATAATATAAACAAATGTCAATAATACATAGATAAAAATAAAGTTTTATAATGTTGGTTGTGGTTCTGAAATCTTTGGCGACATTTAAAAATGTAGGTATTTGGGGAGTGTTTCTGAGCCTCGCAGCTCTATCGCTGCACTCTAGGAACTCTGACACGTGTAAAACCTACCAATGTCAAAGTCACTGGTACATTGCCTCGTAGTCCCTGGTGGAGTCGCCAAGTCGTCTTAAGATATATTTGGTTCAGCCATTTGATCTAAGAAGGGTGCTTAAGTATTCTCTGTTATCTGATGTGCATTTATCAAATGGCGAACCAGGACAATAAAATGAGTTTGTTTAATTACCTACACGCGTTAACTTACTTGGCGTAATAAAAAAGTAACTTTAATTTTGCATGAAATAATATAAATAAATTAATAGAAATTTAATAATAAAATGTCTGGAGTGAAGATATAAATACGATTGATAAAGTATAAATTCAATCAAATTAAGAAATTTATATAAGTATTTGAATAAATATCAGTGTTCAATATTATCATAAATACGTGTATAAAATATAGAATTATTTCATTTAGTAAAATAACTGAGATAAATTTAATTAATCACGAAACTCTTTAAATATGCAGAATGTTTATTAATTTCAACGATCTATTAAATAATAATATTATAATTTATAATTTAATAAATCAAACCAATTATACATATGGTAACATAACGTCACTCATATAAACCCACTTGAAAATACATTTGAAAGAGTTTTTAATCACAATTTCTATCACTAATGTTCACAATAAATAAATTATATTAATGATTTGGATCAATATTCAATATAAATCCCTGACGTATACGATTTAAAAGCAAGTATAATTTTTATTTTATTGTATGTAAATTTTTTTTCATCCTGAAAAAAATTCTTTCTGTGGTGCACACGTATCGTAAACATTTACTTTCATCATTTTTTATAATGCGCCTAAAGAAGTAAAACTTTAAAAAATGACTCAAATCATGTGCAACTTACTTAATGCCTCTCAAAATATCAACCCACAATAAAAAAAAAATATTTCAGATTGTGTATTGAAGGATATAGCGTAGACACTGTAACAAAAATCCGTAAAATTACATATACAAAGGTTTCTAATTTGACATTTTTTGCGTGATATTTTGAAAAACTAGCGCAGTTGTGTAAAATTACACTAACAACTTTGACATATTTACCAGACCACAACAGTCGTACTTTTACAATTTTGTCAGTATTTTTCCTTCAGCAAAAGGGGACAAATATATCAACACATTCAGGTGTAAAATTACACTAACATCAATCAGTGGATACTCTGCTGCCACATACGTTTGTGTAAAATTACACTTTTTTTTTTACAGCTATAGCTCAAAGTTCACTGGACCCAGAGTTTCCTTTTCAAATTTTCCCTTAGAGAACATGAAATTTCGTAATTCAAACATCCACCCATTTTCCACATTTCTTTACATACTATCATCTAAAGCAATGAAATAAAAGAGTACCAACAACACTCATACATTTGGAGAAGTTAATACTGCTTCAAATCAGTTCAGAATGATTGCAGATTTGTTCAACTGCTCCACTTAAACATGTTTCCTCCAGGTCGTTACAGATACCAGCGCTCGCTAATTGACTCTGATCGCCATTGACTTTGCAGTGCATTCTGTACCACTGACTCCCAGTGAATTCCCCTGATTCACTGGTCACTGACATCGCTCTAACAGAATGCTCAGCTATTGTTAGATCACTTAATACAAATTGCTTCTTTACATCTAGTGTTGGTCATCAGTAGAAAACAGGAAATTTAGCGAATTCGTTTGGCGGTAGGCTTAAAACTCCAAGCCTTATATTTTCTCTGCCAACGTTTGCTTTTCCATTGGCTGATTTCTAAGTGAGAAACCTTCATGCTCTCATTAATCGGCACTGCCTGATTCGCTTACTTCTCTCCTGGCCTGGCATTGTTGGATCACTGTCGTATGGCCTCTTTTGTTTCATATCCTTCCTTTCCCCTTACGTTGAAATGGAATAAAAATGCATGCGACGTATTCCATCAGACACCCGACATCGTAATAGGGATAATATGGGAAACCGGTAAGAAATAACAAGTGACTGCAACGAACCTGGCGGCGTGGAGTGTAGGTAAGTGCGTCAAACCAAGTGCAGTAGTGGTATCTAGCGGCGCGTTGATAAAAACATGGTAAAAAAAAAGGAACTGTCTGACAGCAGCAGGTTCTCCCACTTGACAACAGGATGTGCCGCTGGTGACGTCACAACACGAGCATCACCGCCGCGAGCCTGTGACGTCACCGCGGACCACGTGCGACGGCCCGGCCGCGCGCAAACAAGCGACAGTCGCCGCACTAGCGTCAGCACGGAGGTGTGAGCACCAGGCTGGGTTTGTAGCCTCGCGTGGATACACCGCGAGGGAAACACCGCCAGAATAATACTGTAGTTTATAAAACACGTCAAGCCACAACCATGGCCCCCACATTCGATTACCTGGACCCAGGATAAGAGACGGCCCTCTCCCCCCTCCCCCCTCCCCTCGATTTTACAGTAACGCGCTACATTATAATTGCATGGTTATTTCTTACTTACATTCTTTTTAGAATGTTATTTAACCTGAAAATACAGGGTAAAATTATGTGTTACTATTTTATAAATCCAAACCAAGCTTTATTTATATAATTATTTTACTTTAAAATAACCACAGCGAGTACGTATATTTATTTCACACGCTGAGATAAAAATAAACGGGCCCTGCACCCAGGGGTCCTCACAGCCCCACCCTTGTGGGGGCCATGGCCCCAACACATCGTCAACCTCACAGCTGGAAACTGTTCAACTGTAGAAAAATATTTTTGCATCGGGCATTTATGTAGAATTCTTAGCAATTTGTTTTAAAAGTATCATTTTCTGAGTTTCTTTCAGAGCCTGTGTCCTTTAACACATTTTACGGTTCTCTATATAGTTTACCGAAGTTTAATTGCAAAGTAACGAGTGATTTTTTTTTAAAAAAAAAACACTGACAACCAAATTAAGTTTTTTTACATAGTTGAAAGAACTACCGTCAAATATGAGAACAGTTAAATGACAATGACTACTATGTAAAACCACTGGCTGGGTCGGGGATACTTCACTTGCGGGATTTACAGGACTCGTTGTAAAGCTGTGTGCTGTAACAGTAACAGTAACAATAACAGCATGCGCACAAGAATTTACCGACGTGTTTTCCAACCTTCTGATTCACAACAGCGCATAGGTAGGGGCATGCATTTTTCGCGAAATAATCTGCTCGCTCGTTAGACTGCAACAAGGTATGCCCTCTCTAGCGATTGCTCCCTTGTGATTCGCTCCCGTCTGCGAGAGAAGACAACGCCCTGTCTGGCCGGGCCATTCAGAACATGTTTGCTTCCACACTGGAGGGCTGTGATTGGAGCGCCGACAGTAGACATGCACCTGGAATAAACCCAGCCATCCACGAAACACAGACAATGCTACAGAGTTTTAACACACAGCTGGTCGGAAAATCTTTTCGCGAAAATTTCATGGCCCTGCGAATAGGACAGCCGTGCGCATAAGAGGGAAATGAATGGACTTTACTTCTGTTACGAACGCAATGGTGCAACAGCCAATGAGAGTAGAGTAGGAAGCCATTTTGACGGAACTAGAGAACTGTTTATATTTATCAATCGTATTGTGGCAAGAAGTTGTCGAGATATTACAATGCTTAGGTGCAATTGCTGCTTTACAAATTAATTAATGCTTTAGCTTATAAAAAGTCACTAACAATCAATGTAAGTAAAAATATTAATGTTTCGTGGTTAGAATGGTTAACTAAAATAATTACAAAACCCCAATTAATTAATATGTTGAAAAACTGTGTACGACAATAACTAGTTAGATGTCACGGGATATACATTTGGTAATTAATATAAGTAGTGTGTAAATGGACGTCCGGCGCAAGGAGTAAGGGTGTAGGCTATGGTTTCGACCGCCATTTGGGATTGTGACGACACGGCGTCCATCTCGTATGACTTCAACTATCTCATATGACCTTAACCGTTTAAAAATTGCCAAACAAGAATCCAAATTTGCCAAAATTGCATGTTTTAAGGAACACCGCCAAAAAAATCTCAAAAACGTAAGAAAAGAAAAATGTCCCTATTTCGTGGGGAAAATTCCCGTTTTGATGGAAAATTAACTGTTTTTTGTCCTCAAAAATTTCAACGGTTTGAAATTTCCCCAAAGCAGCTTAAATTCCTCATGAGCAAGCCGCACTAAGCCGCCGAGTTTACGACCTCGACCACTAGGATGTTAAAGCCACCATTTTGATTTGTTACGTAACCGTCGCAACTAACGTTACGGTCGCCATCTTAAAAATCCGTATTTTTTATTCTAGAAAATCGGGAGTTATTAAAATTTATAAAAAAATAGTATTAACAATTTGCTTAAAACATTCAGCCATCTTGGATTATGACGTCATGGCAGCCATTTTAAAATACGTAAATATTATCAAAACTATTTGGAAAATATTAAAAATTTATAAAACAATAATTAATCAATTTCTAATATAATTATCATTCAAAAACGAATTTACGTCATGGAGTCTTCAGTTCAAATCCAGTGAGGGCAAACATAAAAATGGCGGCAATATATGTAATTATTTAGTTAGAATTTTAGAAAAAAATTCCAAAGTTAATTTTTAAAAATCTGTAATTAATATACAAATTAATATGATCGATTCCTGTCTTTGGTAAGATACTTGAACGATGCAAAAAAATGAATTTTACGTAAAAAATAATTTCAATCAACATGGTGGAAAGTCCTAAAATAGGCTTAAATTCCTCGTCTATGAGCCTCCAGTAAGCCGAGAATGACATATTAACTACAATCTTGGAAATTCGTAATCCTGTAATAATAAATTCAGAAAAAATTCCGAAAAATCATAAAAGAATAATCATTAAAATAAGCATTGACACAATCTATTCCCGTCCTGGGTTGGATTCTCTTTCAGCGAAGAGAGAGTGTAAAACTGTTTAAATTATTTTTCACCTTATGAGGAAATTATTAATAATCATCTCTACGAAAAGCTACTCTAAATAAGATAATTGTCCGATGAAATAAATACGTTGTCGCTGTGCCTACCTTAGAAGTCTAATTTTTCTATACTTGGAATACATTCCAAATAGGTTTTGTACAATTATAGACGCACAGGCCAAGTTCTTCGGACTGCGAGGCCAGGCCATGTACAATGTTAGGCTATGGACCAGATGTCTCCGAACAACGATGCCAATCGACCTGATATTTCTCACTTAGGAATCAGCCAATGGAAAAGCAAACGTTGGTAGGGCAAACATAAGGATTTGAATTTTAGCCTGATGCAAAACAAATGATCGAATTTTCCGGGTCTCTATTCATTCGTGTATTATCTCCTCACCCAGCCACGACCGCAAACACACCTATTCAATTCGGCACCAATTTACAGTCACACAAACTCCTTTATTACTACCACAGTTCTTTCCATAAGGCATTGCATTTGATAAATATCACATTCGTGCTTTTTTCACTAGAATCCTGGTTTCTTAAACAGATTTCTTGCAGCAGCCAAGCCTGTGATTCCTTCGTTTTGCCAATAAATAATAAAATTGTGTTTCTCATATGTTAAAGTAATAGCTATTGGATAGGTTCACAAAGTATAAAACAAGTAAATCAAAATACTTATTGCCAAATAAAACTATTACACAGGAGCTTGTAAAGAGGCGCGAGGCAAGACGCTCCAGCGGGGAGAGCGAACTGTCAACTAAATATCAAACAATTATTAATTTGTGGGCGGACATGTTCACTGCTGTAATTTAATTAATAGCATAAGTAGTAATCAAATAATAAAACTATTTAATTAATTGGGCTATCCTTTTCGTACCTGTTTTTCCCCTTTCGTAACAATATTATGAATAAGAAATATTATATAAAAAAATGGTTGTCTGTAAAGTCGGTTTACGGACGAAAGTTTAATGTGACAACGTCATAAAAAACATTAATGAAATTATTGCATACTTTTATGAATTAAATTGAATAATTTTTATTGCATTATCACTATTTTGTATGGATACAAAGTAGTGAAATGAAATCTACAATTTAATTGATAAATTTACTTTTATTTGCACTCATTAATTCAAATATGTTTACTACTTTAACGAACAGATTATTTTAACTATAACTTTTATACAAAGAAGGAGTGAAATGAAAGCTACAATTTAATTTATAAATTTACTTTTATTTGCACTCATTAATTCAAATATGTTTATTTCTTTAACGAAGAGATTATTTTAACTATGACTTTTATACTTGTTTGCTATTTAACTTCATCCAATTTGTGTTATTTTGTTAAGGATAGGACGATGATAGGAAAAGTAGGAAACGAATGGGAGTGTTTAAATTTTGATGTGCCTCGAAAAAGTAAAATCGATGGTTGTTCCAATCGAGTGGAAGAGGGATAGATGCGGCGCAAGCGTACAATGAGCGTAACGGGACAATGTGCGCAACGGGACACTTTTTCGTGCGTGCAGCCGGCGTTCATCGTTTTATTAGACGTTGTCACGTCAAAAGTGCAAATAATGACCAAAAATACAAATATTAAAAAAATAGTATATTTAGTTATTAATAGAAATGGTAATTGACAAGCTTCTAAAGTTTCTATTCAGCCTGTAGCGCCTGGAGAAAATGCTCACTCCTGCCTGTGGACTTGCGGGTTTGTGAGACACTTCGTAAACAACACGGAGGGGTAGGGGGGAGGATAAGACGGGGGAGGGTGGGCGCTACAGAACCTTGACCCAGCTACCGGGCCGTGGGCGGTTGTTTGGCCCTGGAGGCACGTGTGAGGAGGTCCAGGTGACGTCACCGCTTCCCACACCGCCTGTTGACGTCACAGCCACCGCGCCTACCTCTACTTCACAGGAACTGTCAATAACCCTGTGTCACACTTTGTAGCTTCATAATACAGAGTGTCCATAAAACAATGTATCCGTTCCAATGGAATATTATAACAGTTTAATTTATCTATTTACAACAAAACATTTGTATATCAAGTTGAAAGTAAACTAACCTAGTTTTTTCCTTTCAAATGTCCAATATGCATACCTTTAGTTAAGGCACATATCCAACTTAAAGTACAATTCTTCCTACACTTTTGTTAACAAGTCCGGAGTAATGGAAGCAATAGTCTCTTCAATTCTATCTCTCAACTCTGGCAAATCATTAGGTAGCGGCGGAACGTAGACACGAACTTTTATAAAGTCCCAAAGGAAAACATCGCATGGAGTTATGTCAGGTGAACGTGGAGGCCAGCGAAAAAGATCTCTGTCGTCTCGACCGACCAATTCACAAAATACAGACTATATTGAAGCCTCTTCGTGGCTCAACTTAACAATTTTTTTTTTGACATTTGTTATCATTTAGTTTCAAAAAAGTTTATTCTGGCTTGTACTAGAACTCAACAAAGGAGAAGTTCACAAACTGGCAGAAGCTGTTTTTTGTAATTTTTGATTTTTTGCTTTTTTATTTTATTTTTTACTTTCAGAATTTTTTTAAAAAAAATATTTTTAATGGTATAGATTTAGAAAAACGTGCGTTAGTTTTCTCCGTGTGCTCCTGATTATTCCTGTCAATATTTTAGTGGTATTCTTCGTGTGCTCCTTATTATTCTGCTGATGTCCTCCGAGTGCTCCTGGTTATTTCTGAGAAATCGATCTCTGCATGAAAATTTTTTTTTTTACTTTACTAGACATGCAATTTTATTCAGAGTTACATTTAATTAGTGAATTACTGTTACTAAATCAGCACTTGAAATAATTTTATCAGGTGGAATTCAAACAAAACTATCATTACTCAGTCCAATAATGTGTCTTAAGACGGTTGATAATCACAATCATGCAAAACTAATTTCCTTCTTCTTGAGGTCTAGTGAAGCCCTCCTTCTCTTGCTATCAAGAGTGAGCATTCCGCACCCCACATAAAAAACAATATATAGGTACCTCCAAGCAACATATGGTGACATCTGTTGTTGATAAGCAGAAATATTTGGCCCCGAGTCTTTCAAAATTGAAAATTCACTCTCGCTGACGGATTATTCCAATTTGTATTTAGATATCTGTTACTAAATAAAAATATAAATTTGCATTTATCGTTAGTCACAGAAGCTAACATGGATCCTGGTTTGTTGTCTGCAGCTGAATCGGAAAGACACCGCTTTAGATACTGCAGCAATGATTTTGTCCTGAGAAGAAATGGTAGACGTCACGAGAAGAATGATTGTGTTAAAAACCCACTACGCAAAATGTTATGCTGTAATCGGTGTAACAGGTTGTTAACACGAACTGAAAGCTTAAAAAGACACTACAGAAGCCCACTTACGGGATAGAGGACATCGATAAAGACACTACACTAAGGAAGAGTGTGCTGCTTAATGTAAATAATTTTCCTTGTTTTGAGGGTGATTATGTTCATAACTCTCCTGATCGTGACAAAGAACTTAAATTGAAATTTCCTAAGGGTTTAAGGAAGACTGAAACTAATGGAAGTATCATCACCTTGAAAAGTGAGAATACATTCAAACCCATATCAAGTAGATTCTCCATAATTTGGAATAATGGTGGACACTTAAAAAGGAAGATTTTAGACGATGAAGAAGCTTAAACGTCAACAATTTCAAGTTCTTACAGTAATCCAGGTAAAGGCGATGACTTCTATGGTGATGGCGGCAGTAACTCTGAAGATGGTGACGCAAACGAAGACTGTGCTGAAGCACTTTAAGCAGGCAAGATCACTCCCTGAGACCACAACATTGGAAACGTCTTAATAAAATTAATTACTCTGATAAAGATTACGATTATGAATATTGAAAATATTTATATTAATCATGCAAGGAAGATAATAGCAGCAGAAGAGATTGATTACGCATTAAGGGAAGATACTAAATATAGGTTGACATGCTTATCTTTGTGCAGAAAACTATTCGCACATAAAAAAACTATCCTCCATACTTAAAGAACTGAGGGTAGCTGGCTACATACAATAATGACTTGTTTTACTTGAATTTGTATAAATAAGAATAATAAATTATATTTTGGATTTTAAAAGTGATTATTATTATTATTAGATAAAAATGTGATTGCTAACTAAGCCTGAGTTCTCGCTACTGCATGTCCAATGTCTGTATCACATGTCCATTGCATGTCCTGTGTATGTACTGTGAGTCTAATGTGTGTGCTGTGTTTGTACTGTGTGTCCAATGTGTGTGCTGTGTTTGTACTGTGTGTCCAATGTGTGTGCTGTGTTTGTACTGTGTGTCCAATGTGTGTGCTGTGTATGTACTGTGAGTCCAATGTGTGTGCTGTGTTTGTACTGTGTGTCCAATGTGTGTGCTGTGTTTGTACTGTGTGTCCAATGTGTGTGCTGTGTTTGTGTTGTGTGTCAAATGTATGTCTAGTGTGTGTATTGTGTGTGTACTATGTGTACTGTGTGTGTACTGTGTGTGTACTTTGTGTCCAGTGTGTGTACTGTGTGTGTACTTAGTGTCCAATGTATGTACTGTGTGTCCAGTGTGTATATTGTGTTTATTGTGTGTTCTTTACTAATGTTGATAGTATGTCGTTTCGTTAAATGTGCGTAGTAAATTTGTAGTAGCTCTGAATATTTACTTGTTCAAATCCTCTTGGTCTTGATAAAAAAATTTCCAGGGATTCTTGGTCTTTTGATAAGCGTAAAATATGTTCCGTTGGTCTAATTGCATCCAAGATGGCGGGCGTAACGAAAACTGTAGCATTAGTGAGCGGGGCGATGGATATGAAGGTGGATCCAAGCTGCCGCCGGGGTTAAGGTCAAGGACATCCAATATGGCCACAGTGACGTCACAATTCAAGATGGCGGTCGGCACCTATGGCACTTCCGTCAGGAGCCAGGCGCAGAAGCTCCCAAATCATACTATTGTCACTGCTATGCATTGAACCAATACAAAGCTCAAAAATAACTTAAAAACCCTAAACTGTAACCGACGTTTGAAACTAAACAGTTTTTTTTATATGCCCTTCTTTGTTCGAAACTCCCATTAAACACTATGTTAAAACTGGGCTGAACTACTACTAGCGCCGTTAGTTCGCAGGCCGCCGCGAGCTTCACTAAGCGGACGGAGAAAGAAGCTAAGGCTGGGTTCACGATTAAAAAAAACACAAGCGAGTGCACGACTACACACGATCTGTGCGAAGTCGGTTGACAGTTGGTATCTTTCTGTTAATTTCAGCCAATGTCATTTCGCGATGTATGCGGCATCGTTTGGCAGTTTTAGTAAGTACATCTATTAACTACCAAATGATTACCCCGTGACGTCTTACCAGCAATATGTGAGCACAGTTTTTTAACATATAAATAAATAAGGGTTTAATATAAAATATTTAGTCAACCATTTTAACCACGACGCGTTTTCTTATTTACAATTTATGCTAACGAATTATAAGTAATAGCATTAATTAACTTTTAAAGCAGGAATTAAGACTGAACATTGTAACATCTCGACAATTTCTTGCCACAATAGTGTTACATGCGTGATAGGAACACGCGCCAGGCACCTGAGCGGACCTTCCAGCGAGTCTGTCTGGACAGCGGCATTGCGCCGGCTCTGACGTCACGCATGCCACGCGTGCCTGGCCTGACTACAAGGGCCTGGATAAACCCCCCCCCCCCCCCCCCCCCAGCCACTCCCCGCTCAACATCACTTCTCGGACTATCGCAACTGACGCTTCTAGCTGCCTGGGAATTCCGCGGGTCTACAGAGGATGCCACCGTGATTGGAGAACAGGACTTGGGGCCATTCTGTTCCGAGAGTTCCAGCGAGGGGAAGTGCAACATCTGCGAAGAGCGTGAGAAACCCCCCCCCCCCCCCCACCCCTCCTCCGGAGAGAGGCGGGAGACCTAAGATGCACATAAAGTTCTGCCATTCCCGATTACACCCGAACAATTCACCTTCGGCCAACTTCGGGATTTGTTTGATTTTTGCGCAGGAAAAATTAATTCAAATATTAAAAGTGGTCGGTTAGGTTAGCTACATTAAAACACTTTAAAACACTATGTACGGTTAGTAAGGTTAGTATAGCTACATTAAAATAAACAGAGAAATATAAATATAGCTTTATAGAAAATAATCATATTATAGATTATGTATGTTTACTTAAAGACTACTCTGGATATAATCCTTTTTATAAGGTTTGCAAGAGTAGTTTATTTATATTTATTGCACACATGATTATATTTTTAACACACATATATATATATTATATAATATAATACAGTTTATATTATATAATAATTCATATCCTTTTAGCTTGCTTATACAGGTTTCCAGGGCGTTATTCTGTCATAATTCTTATTCTTATTTTCAAAGAGAGATCTGGTGTATATTTTTAATTCTCTTATTCTTAATTAATTCTTTTCAGTTCATTTATCTAATTTGATATAATATTCCGGCTGTTCGATTACACTATACACAAGAAGAACAGCCAAAGAAACTTGTGTAGGAGATTCAAAGAGTTATTTTATTTTTCTGTAGTAAGTTATTCCGTATCGGAAAGCAGATCTTCCATCAGAGATTGTTCGTGCATCCAACTATCGAAACGCTCCAGTCTCTTGGATACTTCAAAGGTGTAATTTCTCCATATGTCATAAGTCTTCTTATCTCTCACAATTTGATTAATATCCTTAATATCAACATCCTCCATAGCCATCTTCCTTGTGTACTTGTTTCGTATGTCTTCTATTTTAACGCAATCATTTAGAACATGCTCTACTGTGTCTTCTTCCATGCACACAGGGCACATAGGGCTTTCCACTAAGTTAAAAGAGTTTAATTTGTGTTTAAAATTCCCGTGACCTGTTAGGAATTGTGAAGTGTAGTGGTCAGTACTTATCCATGAAAATTTCATCCGTTCTTCTATTGAAGGGAATATATTGTGTGTATGCCTTCCCTTGTCAGAGTTTCGCCACCTTTCTTGCCAGATTTCAATATTTTCTATGTGGATTCTGCGATATTTTGAAGCAGTGTATTCCTTGTTCATCTTTAATATCACAATTTTTGCTCTTTCTTGTATTAGTAGGTCTATAGGTAAGGCTCCAGCGATAACCTGCAGTGCTTCTAAAGACGTAGTTCTGTAGCTTTTTGTTACAGCAATTAGAGCTGTTCGTTGGGATGAGTTTAACCTTCTTCTTACATGTGAATTGCGTAGTAGTTCATACCAGACTGAGCAAGCATAGGTAAGTATGCCCAGGTATACTCCATTGTACAGTGTTGTCATAGTATTAGTGCTCAATCCTACATTTGTAGGTTTATGACTCCTTATTTTTTGCATTAACAGTAGGGCCTTTTGTGATGCTTCTTGTATGTGTTCTTGGTATCCTGTTCCCGTTGTGATTTGTACCCCTAGATACTTAACTTTTTGTTTTATCTTCACTATTCGTTCTTGAAATCTTATTAAAGGTGGTCTGTCTTTATGTAATTTTCCCTTTAGTAATACGCCTTCAGTTTTTTCAGATGATATAAGAAGTCGGACACTGCTTGCCCAGGTGTTGATAGAGCGTAGAATAATTTCTGCTGTCTGCTCTAATTCGTAGCGTGAAGTAGCGGGTATAATGAGCAAGCCATCATCTGCATAGCCATATATAATGTTATTTACTGGTAACTCAATTTTCAGAAGCTCATCAAATATTATATTCCATAGTAGCGGACCAAGGACTGAACCCTGAGGACAGCCCATGGAGAGCTTCTTTTCCACAACTATGTGGCCCAATCGACATTCACACTTTCTATCTTGCAGAAAGCCCCTTATGGCGGCATACAGGTTCTTAGGTGTGTTAAGATTCTTTAAGCGCCATAATACTTGAGGCCACCAAGCGTGGTCGAATGCTCCTGCTATATCTATCGTCACTCCAAGCACATATTTTTCTTGTAGGTTTTTAATATATTGATTTACATCGTATAGCGCTTTTTCTGTACTATATCCTCTTCTGAAGCCATACTGCTGTTTATCTATTCCCTGTATTACTTCCAAATAAGCTGTTAGTCTTGCATTAATGAGCCGCTCATAAATTTTTCCCATGTTAGGCAGCATAGTTAAAGGCCGGTATGACTTAGTTAATTTCGGGTCCTTAGCATTTCCCTTGTATATGATTTTGAGAACTCCTTCCTTCCATATTTTTGGAAATGTTCCTGAAGATAAGCATAAATTATACAGATGTAACAGTACTTCCTTGATTCGAGGGTAAGCTCGCCAAATTAACTCAGTTGTTATATTATCTTTACCTGGTGCTTTTCGTGGTTTTAACTCTTTAATGATCTTGTCAAGCTCTTGGATGGTGAAAGAAACTGTGTCTTCTGTATCAGGCAGTTCTTTCATCGCTTCTCTCTTCATCTTTTGAATATTCGTATCTTCATCTGGGTTGTCATTAGGTAGTAAATCATGTAGAATAGTTTCCAAATTTTCTGTAATGTCAGTAATTTGTCTATTTGCCATCATCATCCCAGGGATTTCAAAAGAACTTCGTACTTTGCCAGCCATCACCTTGTACACATATCCCCAAGGGTCCATATTCCCCTTGTTAAGGACAAGTTTTTCCCAGTATACCTTCTTCTTTAATAAAATATCTTTCTTATATTTCTTTCTCCTTATTCTGTACTGTTGTAAAATTAAAAGTTTATAAAATCCATTTGCCGCTCTCTTCATGATTCTTCTTAGTCTTTCCAGATCTCTTCTAGTTTCTTCTAATTCAACATCCCACCAGGGATTTCCAGGAATAATTTTCGTTTGTTTCCTAAAGCATTTCTCACAGATATTCTGTAATATAATTGTTAATCTCATGGCGAGTGCTTCTGCGGAGTTATATACATCTTCTTCATGTGATAATTCATTTATTTTGCTTGTTATTAATTCATCAAACTTCTTCCAATCCGCGTTCTTATGTATGTACCGTGGACTTATTATTATGGGAGGCATCTCAGTTCTTTGCAATTGGATTTCATAAGTCATCAATCTGTGGTCACTTGAACTGTCCAGATGAATCTTCCATTCATTGACTCTTTCTTTCATGTTGTTATCAGTCAATGTCACATCAATGAAAGTCTCAGTATTAGTTGCTGGTGATAGATATGTTCCTGTTAATGGATCATCATTAATAACATATAGATCTCTTTCCATGATAAAATCGTTCATGATCTCACCTTTTTCGTCATTCACTGGTGAATTCCAAAAAGAAGATTTTGCATTTGTGTCTGCACCAATTATTATATTTTCATGTCCAATTGTATCCAATATTGAATTAAGCTTATCAATATGTACTTCAATAGGATCTGAGAATTGAAAATAGGATGAGATAACGTATATTTTCATCATCCTCATCTGCATGATCATGCAAACATGATGTTCATTAGAAATGCCGGAGAGTAACATCGTAGTTAGAGTTTCATTTCTAATCCAAATTGCCGATTTCGGATTATCTCCTATTGCATATATTAAACCATGGATTCCTGCAACTTGCCCACGTAATACATAGGGTTCTTGTAATATAAATATAATATCAATAAAGCCGAGGTTGGCCGAAGGTGAATATTCGGGCGTGTTCGGGCAGGGACATAACTTGATGGACATCTTAGGCTTCGCGAGAGAGGCGCGACGCTGAGTTCGACTGGATCGCGAGAGTGCGGCGACTGAGTGGCGCGAGACCGTGTGTGTGGACAGGCGCTGGGTAAGAAGGGACGAACCACTGTCGAGCCCGGCTCCAGTGAGGAGTGCGTACTGCGGAACTTGACAGACATTGAGAGTGACTTGAGAATAAACATTTTCAAGTGTCAATGATTTGTGACCGGACATTTTTAAGTACAATTATTTAATAGTGATGTAAATTTTAGTAATTAATAAAACTGTATTAAAACTTAATTGGACTATCCCTTACTAACCCAGTTCTCCCCACAGAGGTCGTAACAATATCTTAATTTCCCTTCTATCCGCACGACGTTGACTCCCATGCACACGGCCGCCCTGTATGCTGTTGTGAATCAGCAGGTTCGAAAACATGACGGTCAAACCTTGTTGCCCTGTTGCCTTAGTTACCAGACCTATGTATGTATGTGGGAAGCCTTTATTTCACAGACGAGAGAGCCACACCCGAAGTTCCCCGAAGTTCATGCTCGCTTTTTTTTCCCCCGTTCTATCTCATTGTATAAACTGGTGTGGCATTAAATTTTGCGGTCGATTAGGATAGGTTAGCTACATTATAAATACTTTAAAACATTGCGGATGGTTGGTTATATTAGGTAAGTATAGCTACATTAAAAATACTGTAAAATCATTTTATGGTTGCTTAGCAAATAACTTTTTAATATGTAGCTATCCAGAGCTAGGAAACCGTTTACATGATTTCAAAGTATCTTTAATTTAGCTATCCTAACCAAATCAACCATCCACAATGTTTTAAAGTATTTATAATGTAGGTAACCTAACCTTTTACAATGAACAAAACAAACCGAAGATGCACGATCGGGCGTTTGGCTCTCTCGTCTGTGAAAAGAAGGCTTCCCGTATGTATGTATGTATGTATGTATGTATGTATGTATGTAAGTACATACATACAAGTGTGCCCGTGTCTGCGATGTGACGGTGCGGCGGCAGAGCTGCGACCTGCGTCGCCAACATGCGATTATGGTTCAGGGAGGGGGGAGGGCAGATAGGTCGCGACCGGCGACCCGTGACCTTGGCCCACTTCCCCATTACGAAGTCGACGTCCTGCCGAGTCCCTCCGTTCCACGCGTTAAATATAGCTCAGCATACCCCGAACAGCGCATGCGCCTTGGGAGCTCCCTCTGCCAGGGGACAACTGGACTGGCGATCAAGGAACCTTGGGTTTGAATCTCGGTCCTGCCGATCCAGTGTCCACACACCGTTGTTTCCTCAAATAACCCTCCACAATGCGGTCGAATATCTTCAATAGTTTTAAAGTAAACTAGCTGCACCCCGTGTTTTCACCCGTCATTTAACCGTTAAATACATCTAAAAACAAAACGGTCAAGTGCGAGTCGAACTCGCCCTCAAGGGTTCCGCACCACCACACTATGCCACACTTAGCTCGAGTCCGACTGGCATTTAGCCAAATGTTATTATTTGTTGTTATACTTTAGAGTTTCGACTATAATCACACTATTGAATGTATTACCCTTTTTATGTAGGGCTAAAACAATAAACGCTGAAAATAATTTTCAGTAATTCAGCTTAATCCAAAACAAATACAAAGTCTATTTTTAGAGAAAGAGATACACAAACTTATCTGAAAAGAAAATATCGATATTCTAGAAAGGTAGCCATGCGCAATCTTTTGGCACTCGAAGAAATCTTAAAGCACCTTAGATTTACTCGTGGCACTCACTGTTAGTATGTCTATGACCTATGATTTTCTGTTATAAAAATGAATTTGTACTCCTTTTTTCACTCTATTAAAGAAGTAATTTCATATTAATACGTGGCCTATTTGTTAATCCAGGTTACGAGCTAGCTGTATGCCAGATCTCATCCAATTCCGTTCAGCGATTCGGGCGTGATGGCGTAACATACACACACACTCACAAACGTTCGCGTTTATAATATTTGTGTGATTCGGTTACGAAACTCGCATTGAAAGTATGTACGTAGTATAATACAGAGTCCCTCCAAGTATCGACATTACCGATGACAATGATGAACAATGTTTATGTGTCCAGAAGTTGAACTGACTTCTCCAGCCACGGTAACAGGCTGAAGGCCATGGCGTGACAAGCATAACCATTCAGTATGTTTACAATATGTTATTTATTACTATTTTGAAATGTATTTTTTAATTTTAAATCATAAAATATGTAATTTTTATTTTTATAATTGGTACAGATAGAGAGTGAAAAACCCGTCACTAACACTATCATTCCATCAATTATTTTCTTACAATTTCTTTACTATAGGACTGTTCTTCACTTACATATTTTAATGGTTGAATATTATTTTTACATGCTTTATATTAGCTTCACCTGTATGTTTGTCTGTCCGTCTGTAACTCTTTCGACTAAGTTTTCTTTTCTTGCAAAGCACATACTTTTACCAGTTTCAATTGTTCCTTCCTCTGTGCTAGCCTTTCAGCTTGCTTAACCACGCCGAAAAAAAAATGTTTTTTTTTTTTTTACATGCTTTAAATTAGCTTCACCTGTATGTTTGTCTGTCCGTCTGTAACTCTGTCTGTCCGTCTGTAACTCTTTCGACTAAGAGTGAGTGACTCATCACTGTAAAATGTCCCACCCATTTCATTACGTTCGTTAGCCGCGCGACTTCTGTGACGTCAGCTTTCGGATTCAGCGATCGTGGGTTCTACTCCCGGCCACGCCGAAAAAAAAAATGTTTTTTTTTTTTCCCGGTAAATTCTAATATTATATCCATACATCTAACTGCAAATGATTCGTAGAGACTTTACCATTTCTTTGTGACGTTGCAACTCCAAATAGTTATCTCAGATGGTAATAGGTAGTGTCGGTAACTCATTTCCCTATGATAATTATACATAAATATAGTTTAAAAAACTAAAAAAAACATGCTTTTAAAGAATATCAAACTAAAAAGTTAAAAATAAATATAGTTTAAAAAACTAAAGAAACATGCTTTTAAAGATTATCAAACTAAAAAGTAAAAAATAATTTTAAAATTAAATTTATGACAATAGTATATAAGCAATACTAGTATAAATGAGAAAAAAGCATGGGGCGCTTAATATTCAAAAAATATGGCACAAAGCGCCTCAAGCTTTTTTCTCATTTATACTAGTATTGCTTATATACTATTGTCATAAATTTAATTTTAAAATTATTTTTTACTTTTTAGTTTGATAATCTTTAAAAGCATGTTTCTTTAGTTTTTTAAACTATATTTATTGATGTATAACTGAATTAACCCACATTCTTCAATAAATTACACCTTATCAAAGCCACCCAGGTAGCAGTAGTGTCTTTCAGTATTTCTCCTAGCACTGTTACTCATTGGTGGGCTAACAAAATTGAAGTACATTCTTTTCGCAATAATGAGAAAGTGTAAAGTTCTAAGAGGTCATCAGGCAAAACATACCCCGAATTCTCTCTAAGGATGATAATAACTTACAAGAGCTTATGAAACATGTATACCGACCAAGTTATAGCAGAGGCTGCTAACGTCAGTGGCATGGAATGACGTGCAGTACCATTAACGAAAATGTTTACATTTTTAATGACATGTCACCTGTATGCACCTATCAAATCATTTTTAAGTGCTCATTGCACGAACTCAGACCTAATACACAAACAACATGTATCGATCATTTAGATTCGGAACACAATGCTAGTGTAAAAAACCCCAAGATCACGAGTGTTTTTCTTTCGAAAATGTTTGTGAAATTGAAGCAAAATTTAAAAATGGAAATATACTCTAGTTAGTGAGAGAGTTATTCAAAACGATGTGCTGACAATTCCGTCAGGCATTATTTTGTAAGTCATCATTGAAGATATTACTTGTGTCAAAGTACAATTCAGAGGCATTTTAAAAATTAAGGTGTACACTTATACAAACATTGATCTTGGAATGAGTAACTCAGGAACGGGTGTACCACATCTAAGTCCAACCTCGAAGTTGATTTGCCTTGTTAGGGTAGAGAAAATTTACATCTGCTCGGAGGTCTATCTCTACAATGAGCTAAAACATTTTAAAATAAATACTATTCATATTTTTAATTACAAAACTGAAGGTGATATAATCGCCTCCACTGTAACTGGAGCACTAGCTCGTGGTGATTCTCCTCAACAAGGCTGATTTATAAAAAATTGTTTGTATCGCAAGGCCTGGAGACGTGAGGACTGTTCACACTCCGTGCTGCATGTTCACACCCGAGCCTCTAATCTGGTCCCACTGACAGGTGTAGTGGTCATGCTCCTGTTCATTACTGGCTCAGGGTCGCCCAGGTCGTGTCGCCCCGGCTGTGTGGCAATCAGTGGCGTACACGTGGTATCCGTGGGTAGGGGACTTGCTTGGGCAAGTCAACACTAACCTCTCACCTCTGTACCTGCCGTGTTCGTCCGAGCTGTCAGCGTTGTGTTGTCCATAGTACCTGTTCAGGTTCATCGTTGGGTTCATCTGTTTGACACGAGCTGATTCAGGCTGGTTTTCTGAGGTTTTTTTTTTCATAAATTTTTTATTTCTTATTTTGTATTTATGAATTTTTCCCATGAAAAACAGTGCAAAACTGCAATGGCGTATGTCCAAAAAAAAATTATTTAATCATTTAAAGAACTAACCTCTCGAAGCTTAACTATCATCACAAGAAATATTTTATTTCAATAAATTATACCTAAGACTTTATTATATTCTCTAAGTAATAAACTTAATGTTTTTTGCATGTGTAACTGTAGAGAATGGTACCACTGCGGTAATATAGTTAGCGAATAATTATAATGTCGGTCCCTTCTTGCCAACTTCGCCCGATAAAATAATGTTTTGTTTCCAGATGACTGGTCTGGTAAATGAAGCTCTTAATTACCTGGTAATTTCACTGATTTTGGGCAGTTAAAAAAATTTTTCTTGCGTATCTAAGAGAGGAATGTCACCCGTATTCCCTCCCGCAGCTATACGCCACTGCTAGCAACGGTTAAGTACAAGCAAAGTGTGTGTGCATTGACTTCTACATAAATACGTGAGTGAAAAATTAGTAAAAAATAAGATAAAAAGCAAGGATCCCCATAGAGATCTGTTGCCGTGGCCTACACCACTTCAGTTCCCTTTTTTCCAAACCACCATGAGAAAAAAAGAGCTTACACTGCACATGATTGTTAGAATATGTGAAGGGTTGGTGGTACGATATACCTGTTCGCACAACACATAAAAACAAATATGGTATTATAAAACAATGTTTTTGCCACAAGAATAATAAACTGGACGTGAACAAAACCTTTACAATCTGGATGTGATCACATAAGGGGGAGAAGTAGTCACCGATTGATGCCATTTTTTTTGCAACAATTTTTATGCCATGAATTTTTTTTTTTTTGCAATTGAAAAATTGCCTTCGTTTGGACATACATCACACATTGCGAGATTTATAAAGGTTGTAACATTGTTTATACTGACAGAATTATTACAGTTGTAGTCAATTCCAAAAATAATTCAAAACCAAACGCCAATTGGCAACCAGTCACTAGTATTTCTATCAAATTATATACTACTAGCTGAAGTACACCAGAATAAAAATATTTTCTTGTAAATATAAATAATATACATTCATGAGAACAGTTTGTTTTTATTTTCTAATTGACCATGTGGCCTGGGTATATTACAAATCGACTGCCTACGTTACGAAAGTGATAGTATAAGTCAGTTACTTTCAGATGATACCTTTTTTTTAATTAGTATGTAAATTAATTTAAGTAGTTCGGTTTTTAAATCATGATTGTAATCTCAAATAGAGCTATTTTTTCGTGATAATTTACATACTCATGATATCATGCTTCATTCTAAATGTGACGTCATTTTCGTTCCCTAGAGTATATGACTTTAAACATTATAAGTAGAGACCGGAAAAATTCGCGAATTCATTTCGCGATAGGCTAAAATACAAATAGTTATACCTCAGTAGTAGTATATGAATGGGCGTCCGACGGCAGGCTTCAGGCTGTGGATTGAGGATTGTCAGTCCGCCATCTTGGATTGTGACGTCACGGCGGCCATTTTTGACTCAAAATTCCTCAAAATTCCTCAAAATTGACTCAAAATGACTCAAAAATTCCCGTTTTAAGAAAAAATTTCCCGTTTTCGAGGGAAAAATTCCCGTTTCGAGGGAAAATTTCCCGTTTTATTCCGTAAAAATCCCAGCAGCTAGAAATTCCTGATAGAGGCTTAAGCATCCTTAACTCAAGCCTCAGTTAAGCCTCTTTTAGGATTATGACGTCACCGTTGCAATTTTCGTTACGCCCGCCATCTTGAAAATCCGCAATTTTTATGTTAGAAAATCGGGAAAAAATTTAAAAATCATTAAAAAAATCATTTGATCGAACTAAAAAAAAATATTAAAAACCACTGTTGCAGTTATCGTTACGGTAGCCATCTTGGATTATATAAATGTTGCATATTTCTTTACACCCGCCATCTTGGTTGAGTACCATGACATTCTTACACTTTACGTTACGACCACCATATTGGATCCTATTAATGTTGCAATTATCGTTATGGTCGCCATCTTGAAATTTAGTCGCCATCTTGTAATTTAGACGCCATCTTGTAATTTAGACGCCATCTTGGAAATCCGTAATTTTTATGTTAGAAAATCGGGAAAAATTCCAAAATTCATCAAAAAAATTAACTTTTTAGAATTCTGATTGATTATATCGATTCCCGTCCTTGGTTCGAAACCGGTGAGGGCAAAAAAAATATCACATCAGATCCTTCCTCCACAGAAGCCACCTACAGACTGACCTACCACCACCAATAACAAGGTATTTACCATCAGCTGGTATGACGTCATGTCCGCCATCTTGTCTTTGTCTGCTGGAGGCCGCCATCTTGGTTTCGTCTGCTAGAGTGTGCTGACGACATGTTAGTATAATGTTCTGTTCACCATAACTTTGACCTCTTATATTGACATTGTACTTTGTCATTGACCTTGAACTTTGACCTTGACCTTAAACTTTGACCTTGAACTTTGACCTTGACCTTGAAATTTGACCTTGACCTTGAAATTTGACCTTGACCTTGAAATTTGACCTTGACCTTTAAATTTGACCTTGACCTTGAAATTCGACTTTGTCCTTGTAATTTGTCTTTGTCCTTGTCGTCCATCATGGATCCGTCATTTTATGTTTAGTACATGCTAGCGGTCATTGCCCTTCATCATGTTTTCGTCTGCTGCTGGACACCATCTTGTGTGTACTTGTATTATAGAGTACATTTCCATCATGGTAGTTTTATTCTAACCTGTTACAGTGCAGTAATCATTTATTATTACCGAGGTGCCCGCCATCTTGAAATTTGGCCGCCATCTTGAAATCATGTAATTATTTAGCTAGAAATGCGGGGAAAATACCAAAAGTCTCCGAGGAAATCAATTATTAATTTTCATATTGAATCGATGGATCCCTGTCCACGGTTCGATTCTTGACCAGTGACAGTTGTAACTAATTATGAAATAAATTTTAGATTCTGTTTTCCATTACCTTTCACGGAGTTTATTAATCATTCACTCTACGAAAAACAACTCAAGTCAATATACATGACCAACGAATTAATACAGTGCCGATTAGCCTATTATGAAAGTCTAATTTTTCAATAATCTGAAAAACATATAAGCTGTTCATGTACAAAGCCATACATATAGATCAATTGTCTTCAGTCCATGAGACCGAGTCACGTCATTATCAGACGTATAGGCTAGTCATTTCAGGTCCGCATGAACTTCGTCGTTAGCTAATTATATTCAATTAATCCCTCGTGACATTTTTTATACTTACTAAAGGAACAAGTGACCTTGAAAAATATTTTAGTAACACCAAGAGGTTTTTAAACTAGTAAATATTCAATCACTACATATTGTACTACGCACAATCAAAAAAAAACAGGAAGCACCATCATCGAAAAGGCAGCACCATCAATGAAAAGCCAGCACATTTGGAAGCACCGACAACGAAAAGGAAGCACCATCAACGAAAAGGCAGCACCGCCAACGAAAAGGAAGCACATTTGGAAGCACCGACAACGAAAAGGCAGCACCGGCATCGAAAAGTAAGCACATTTGGAAGCACCGACAACGAAAAGGCAGCACCGACAACGAAAAGGCAGCACCGGCAACGAAAAGGAAGCACATTTGGAAGCACCGACAACGAAAAGGCAGCACCGGCATCGAAAAGGAAGCACATTTGGAAGCACCGACAACGAAAAGGCAGCACCGGCATCGAAAAGTAAGCACATTTGGAAGCACCGAAAACGAAAAGGCAGCACCGGCATCGAAAAGGAAGCACATTTGGAAGCACCGACAACGAAAAGGCAGCACCGGCATCGAAAAGGAAGCACATTAGGAAGCACCGACAACGAAAAGGCAGCACCGGCATCGAAAAGGAAGCACATTTGGAAGCACCGACAACGAAAAGGCAGCACCGGCATCAAAAAGGAAGCACATTTGGAAGCACCGACAACGAAAAGGCAGCACCGGCATCAAAAAGGAAGCACATTTGGAAGCACCGACAACGAAAAGGAAGCACCGGCAACGAAAAGGAAGCACATTTGGAAGCACCGACAACGAAAAGGCAGCACCGGCATCGAAAAGGAAGCACATTTGGAAGCACCGACAACGAAAAGGCAGCACCGGCATCGAAAAGGAAGCACATTTGGAAGCACCGACAACGAAAAGGCAGCACCGGCATCGAAAAGGAAGCACATTTGGAAGCATTGACAACTAAAAGGCAGCACTGCCAACGAAAAGGCAGCACCGGCATCGAAAAGACAGCACATTTGGAAGCACCGACAACGAAAAGGCAGCACCGCCAACGAAAAGGAAGCACATTTGGATGCACCAACAACGAAAAGGCAGCACCGCCAACGAAAAGGCAGCACCGCCATCGAAAAAGCAGCTCATTTGGAAGCACCGACAACTATAAGGCAGCACCGCCAACGAAAAAGCAGCACATTTGGAAGCACCGACAACGAAAAGGCAGCACCATCGACGAAAAGGAAGCACATTTGGAAGCACAAGTTACGAGAACTTAGTCTTAGTTAGAAATCTGAATACAAGAAATAAAAACATTAAATTTTTTTAATTCAAATTTTTTTTTTCTGTACATTATACAAATACAAGTAAAACAAGCCATTATTGTATGTAGCCAGCTTTCCTCAGTTCTTTGAGTATGAAGGATATTTCTTTGATGCACGAATAGTTTCCTGCACAAAGCGAGCCATGTAGAAGTCTTAGCCGGTCAACCAATATGTTTGGATCTTTCCATGATGTGTAATCAATCTCTTCTACCACAATTTTACTTGCTTGTTTATTATAAATATTATGATCTCTGGTGTATTCCGTTTTAACACCAACCTCAGGGTAACTTTCATTATCGAGATAGTGAACATCACATGCTTGATCAGATTTATTTAATATATCTCGACGTTTCCATCGTTTCGGTCTCAGGACACCGACACAGTCTTCGATCTTGCCTGCTTTAGCTGCTTCATCAGAGTCTATGTCTTTGTCAACAGCCTCAGAGTCGCTGTAGCAATTACCGTAGAAGGCATCATCTTCACCCAGATTACCGTAAGAATTCGATGCCGATGATGTCGAAGTGTCTTCATCGTCTTCATGCTTCCTTTTTAGGAGTCCATCATTTTTACAGAGTAGGAAAGATCTACTTGAATTCGGCTGGAATGTATTCTCACTTTTCACGTTAAGGATTCTTCCATTGTCTTCATTCTTCCATAAATCATCATCATCCGTCAATTTAAGTTTTTTGTCGAGATTGGAAGAGCCGCGAACATAATCTCTCCCAAGACAAGGAAAATTATTGTCGTAATGCAAATCGCTCTTCCTTAGCCTAGTAGAGCCATCGTTGTCCTCTAGCTTGTACGCAGGCTTGGCGTTACAAGTTCTGTCATGTCTTTTTAAGCTCTCTCTCCGCGTAAACGACTTGCTACATCTAACACAACTTATCATATTACGTAGTGGATTTTTAACACAGTCATTCTTCTCGTGTTGTCTTCCATTCTTTCTCAAGATAAATTCTTTGCTGCAAAACTTACACCTGTGTCCTTTCAATACAGCAACAGTCACCGAATCAGGATTCATATTAGTTACTGAGACTATTGTCAGATGCAAACTGAGTGAATTAAATTAGATACATTACTTAAATAGAATTTTCTAAATATTTCACCAGCAAGAATTAAGTTACCTCATACAAATGAAATTTTTTCATGGGGTTTCGATTATTAGCATGAGATGTTGCCACGTGTTGTGTTGAGTCATAATTTATCTAGTTCTTTTATGTGGTATGCGGGATGCTCACTAACGTTCGCAAAACAAGGATGGCTTCGCTAGACATCAAGGAGAAGGAAGTTTATCTTTCATGTTAATGCTTCTCAGCTGTCTCAAAGCATATTATTTGTCTGAGTAAAGTTATTATTTTTTAAATCCACCTGATAAAAATATTGTATGTTCTGTTTTATTGACAGAATTTCACTGATTAAATGTAACTCTGAATAAAAATGTCATGACTCAGTAAGTAAAAAATTCTTCATGCAGAGATAGATCTCTCACAAATAATCAGGAGCACTCGGTGAAAACCATCAGATGTCTAGCCAGGAATAATCAGAAACACTTGGAGAAAGCCATCAATATAATATCAAGATTAATCAGAAGCACTCGGAGAAATCCATCAGATGTCTAGTTAGGTATAATCAGAAGCACACGGAGTAAACCGCCATAATATTGTCAAGAATAATCGGAAGCTCACGGAGAATACCACCATAATATTGTCAAGAATAATCAGGAGCACACGGATAAAACCACCATAATATTAACAATAATAATCAGGAGCACACGGATAAAACCACCATAATATTGACAAGAATAATCGGAAGCACACGGAGAAAACCACCACAAGTTTTCTTTGATATCATAAAAATACAGAAAAAAAAATTTAATAAATAACATAAAAATAAATTAATAAAAAATTTAAAAAAATAAAATACAAAAATACATAAACAGATTCTGCTAGCTTGCGAAGCCATCCTTGTTTTGCGAACGTTAGTGAGCATCCCGCATACCACATAAAAGAACTAGATAAATTATGACTCAACACAACACGTGGCAACATCTCATGCTAATAATCGAAACCACATGAAACAATTTCATTTGTATGAGGTAACTTAATTCTTGCTGGTGAAATATTTAGAAAATTCTATTTAAGTAATGTATCTAATTTAATTCACTCAGTTTGCATCTGACAATAGTCTCAGTAACTAATATGAATCCTGATTCGGTGACTGTTGCTGTATTGAAAGGACACAGGTGTAAGTTTTGCAGCAAAGAATTTATCTTGAGAAAGAATGGAAGACAACACGAGAAGAATGACTGTGTTAAAAATCCACTACGTAATATGATAAGTTGTGTTAGATGTAGCAAGTCGTTTACGCGGAGAGAGAGCTTAAAAAGACATGACAGAACTTGTAACGCCAAGCCTGCGTACAAGCTAGAGGACAACGATGGCTCTACTAGGCTAAGGAAGAGCGATTTGCATTACGACAATAATTTTCCTTGTCTTGGGAGAGATTATGTTCGCGGCTCTTCCAATCTCGACAAAAAACTTAAATTGACGGATGATGATGATTTATGGAAGAATGAAGACAATGGAAGAATCCTTAACGTGAAAAGTGAGAATACATTCCAGCCGAATTCAAGTAGATCTTTCCTACTCTGTAAAAATGATGGACTCCTAAAAAGGAAGCATGAAGACGATGAAGACACTTCGACATCATCGGCATCGAATTCTTACGGTAATCTGGGTGAAGATGATGCCTTCTACGGTAATTGCTACAGCGACTCTGAGGCTGTTGACAAAGACATAGACTCTGATGAAGCAGCTAAAGCAGGCAAGATCGAAGACTGTGTCGGTGTCCTGAGACCGAAACGATGGAAACGTCGAGATATATTAAATAAATCTGATCAAGCATGTGATGTTCACTATCTCGATAATGAAAGTTACCCTGAGGTTGGTGTTAAAACGGAATACACCAGAGATCATAATATTTATAATAAACAAGCAAGTAAAATTGTGGTAGAAGAGATTGATTACACATCATGGAAAGATCCAAACATATTGGTTGACCGGCTAAGACTTCTACATGGCTCGCTTTGTGCAGGAAACTATTCGTGCATCAAAGAAATATCCTTCATACTCAAAGAACTGAGGAAAGCTGGCTACATACAATAATGGCTTGTTTTACTTGTATTTGTATAATGTACAGAAAAAAAAAATTTGAATTATAAAAATTTAATGTTTTTATTTCTTGTATTCAGATTTCTAACTAAGACTAAGTTCTCGTAACTTGTGCTTCCAAATGTGCTTCCTTTTCGTCGATGGTGCTGCCTTTTCGTTGTCGGTGCTTCCAAATGTGCTGCTTTTTCGTTGGCGGTGCTGCCTTATAGTTGTCGGTGCTTCCAAATGAGCTGCTTTTTCGATGGCGGTGCTGCCTTTTCGTTGGCGGTGCTGCCTTTTCGTTGTTGGTGCATCCAAATGTGCTTCCTTTTCGTTGGCGGTGCTGCCTTTTCGTTGTCGGTGCTTCCAAATGTGCTGTCTTTTCGATGCCGGTGCTGCCTTTTCGTTGGCAGTGCTGCCTTTTAGTTGTCAATGCTTCCAAATGTGCTTCCTTTTCGATGCCGGTGCTGCCTTTTCGTTGTCGGTGCTTCCAAATGTGCTTCCTTTTCGATGCCGGTGCTGCCTTTTCGTTGTCGGTGCTTCCAAATGTGCTTCCTTTTCGATGCCGGTGCTGCCTTTTCGTTGTCGGTGCTTCCAAATGTGCTTCCTTTTCGATGCCGGTGCTGCCTTTTCGTTGTCGGTGCTTCCAAATGTGCTTCCTTTTCGTTGCCGGTGCTTCCTTTTCGTTGTCGGTGCTTCCAAATGTGCTTCCTTTTTGATGCCGGTGCTGCCTTTTCGTTGTCGGTGCTTCCAAATGTGCTTCCTTTTTGATGCCGGTGCTGCCTTTTCGTTGTCGGTGCTTCCAAATGTGCTTCCTTTTCGATGCCGGTGCTGCCTTTTCGTTGTCGGTGCTTCCAAATGTGCTTCCTTTTCGATGCCGGTGCTGCCTTTTCGTTGTCGGTGCTTCCAAATGTGCTTCCTTTTCGATGCCGGTGCTGCCTTTTCGTTTTCGGTGCTTCCAAATGTGCTTACTTTTCGATGCCGGTGCTGCCTTTTCGTTGTCGGTGCTTCCAAATGTGCTTCCTTTTCGATGCCGGTGCTGCCTTTTCGTTGTCGGTGCTTCCAAATGTGCTTCCTTTTCGTTGCCGGTGCTGCCTTTTCGTTGTCGGTGCTGCCTTTTCGTTGTCGGTGCTTCCAAATGTGCTTACTTTTCGATGCCGGTGCTGTCTTTTCGTTGTCGGTGCTTCCAAATGTGCTTCCTTTTCGATGCCGGTGCTGCCTTTTCGTTGTCGGTGCTTCCAAATGTGCTTCCTTTTCGTTGCCGGTGCTGCCTTTTCGTTGTCGGTGCTTCCAAATGTGCTTCCTTTTCGATGCCGGTGCTGCCTTTTCGTTGTCGGTGCTTCCAAATGTGCTTCCTTTTCGTTGGCGGTGCTGCCTTTTCGTTGATGGTGCTTCCTTTTCGTTGTCGGTGCTTCCAAATGTGCTGGCTTTTCATTGATGGTGCTGCCTTTTCGATGATGGTGCTTCCTGTTTTTTTTTGATTGTGCGTAGTACAATATGTAGTGATTGAATATTTACTAGTTTAAAAACCTCTTGGTGTTACTAAATTATTTTTCAAGGTCACTTGTTCCTTTAGTAAGTATAAAAAATGTCACGAGGGATTAATTGAATATAATTAGCTAACGACGAAGTTCATGCGGACCTGAAATGACTAGCCTATACGTCTGATAATGACGTGACTCGGTCTCATGGACTGAAGACAATTGATCTATATGTATGGCTTTGTACATGAACAGCTTATATGTTTTTCAGATTATTGAAAAATTAGACTTTCATAATAGGCTAATCGGCACTGTATTAATTCGTTGGTCAGGTATATTGACTTGAGTTGTTTTTCGTAGAGTGAATGATTAATAAACTCCGTGAAAGGTAATGGAAAACAGAATCTAAAATTTATTTCATAATTAGTTACAACTGTCACTGGTCAAGAATCGAACCGTGGACAGGGATCCATCGATTCAATATGAAAATTAATAATTGATTTCCTCGGAGACTTTTGGTATTTTCCCCGCATTTCTAGCTAAATAATTACATGATTTCAAGATGGCGGCCAAATTTCAAGATGGCGGGCACCTCGGTAATAATAAATGATTACTGCACTGTAACAGGTTAGAATAAAACTACCATGATGGAAATGTACTCTATAATACAAGTACACACAAGATGGTGTCCAGCAGCAGACGAAAACATGATGAAGGGCAATGACCGCTAGCATGTACTAAACATAAAATGACGGATCCATGATGGACGACAAGGACAAAGACAAATTACAAGGACAAAGTCGAATTTCAAGGTCAAGGTCAAATTTAAAGGTCAAGGTCAAATTTCAAGGTCAAGGTCAAATTTCAAGGTCAAGGTCAAATTTCAAGGTCAAGGTCAAAGTTCAAGGTCAAAGTTTAAGGTCAAGGTCAAAGTTCAAGGTCAATGACAAAGTACAATGTCAATATAAGAGGTCAAAGTTATGGTGAACAGAACATTATACTAACATGTCGTCAGCACACTCTAGCAGACGAAACCAAGATGGCGGCCTCCAGCAGACAAAGACAAGATGGCGGACATGACGTCATACCAGCTGATGGTAAATACCTTGTTATTGGTGGTGGTAGGTCAGTCTGTAGGTGGCTTCTGTGGAGGAAGGATCTGATGTGATATTTTTTTTGCCCTCACCAGTTTCGAACCAAGGACGGGAATCGATATAATCAATCAGAATTCTAAAAAGTTAATTTTTTTGATGAATTTTGGAATTTTTCCCGATTTTCTAACATAAAAATTACGGATTTCCAAGATGGCGTCTAAATTACAAGATGGCGTCTAAATTACAAGATGGCGACTAAATTTCAAGATGGCGACCATAACGATAATTGCAACATTAATAGGATCCAATATGGTGGTCGTAACGTAAAGTGTAAGAATGTCATGGTACTCAACCAAGATGGCGGGTGTAAAGAAATATGCAACATTTATATAATCCAAGATGGCTACCGTAACGATAACTGCAACAGTGGTTTTTAATATTTTTTTTTAGTTCGATCAAATGATTTTTTTAATGATTTTTAAATTTTTTCCCGATTTTCTAACATAAAAATTGCGGATTTTCAAGATGGCGGGCGTAACGAAAATTGCAACGGTGACGTCATAATCCTAAAAGAGGCTTAACTGAGGATTGAGTTAAGGATGCTTAAGCCTCTATCAGGAATTTCTAGCTGCTGGGATTTTTACGGAATAAAACGGGAAATTTTCCCTCGAAACGGGAATTTTTCCCTCAAAAACGGGAAATTTTTTCTTAAAACGGGAATTTTTGAGTCATTTTGAGTCAATTTTGAGGAATTTTGAGGAATTTTGAGTCAAAAATGGCCGCCGTGACGTCACAATCCAAGATGGCGGACTGACAATCCTCAATCCACAGCCTGAAGCCTGCCGTCGGACGCCCATTCATATACTACTCTCAGTGCTGCCTCTGCTATTGGCTCACAACTCACCTGGATGACTCTGGGCCAATGGGAAACACCCAACCAAAGCTTTATCGAATCACAGGCTGCTACGTTGTAACGTCTCAAAACACAGCAGCCAATGAGTGGGTGACATTTGACCGAGTGTACGTAGAACTATGGAGTTCATCCTGCAGGTCATTGAACCCGCGAATTTTTCCTGTCTCTAATTATAAGTGATTCCGTTCTCCCATTCCAAACAAACAGATGCCAGTCAAAATAAATATTAACACTTGAATCGTGCTTTATGAGAAAGAAAACCTGACCTGATATATTTACATATATAATTATTTAAGTTGGATTTTAGGCTGTTCCTGTTGACAAGTTTTAAAAATGAAGTTCAATGTAACTTTATTGAGCCATATTAAAAAAACTTTCACAAGAGAAAATTTTTTAAAATGTTATTTTACATTCGTTAATTCAACTCAAATATACTAAATTGATAGGGGCCGGAAAAATTCGCGGTTTATATGGCCTTCAGGATAGACTGCACATTCCCCTGTACACTCGGGCAAATAACGCAAGTTCATCGGCTGCCGACCTGTGAGTCGTCTCAGCTGGTTTGTCTGTGATTCGATCCTTCTTTGGTTGAGGTTTTATCATTGGTTGAGATTCGTCCTGTTGAACAGTAAGCCAATAGCACAATCATTATAAAGGTATATGTATTTGAATTCTAGCCTATCACCGAATGAATCCGCGAATTTTTCCTGTCCCTATAAATTGATTAAACCCAATTATTTGCAGCATTTTCTACACAAAATTAATTCGCTAACTTGTTAACTTTTTCATCAAGGTCGCGAGTAACGCACGTCGCGCAGGCTTGCTGCGATTGGAGCACCGCCACAGTACTGCACACTCCGCTCCTTAGGCCATTCTAACTGTTTAACTAATTGCGCTAGACTCTTTATAATTTACCGCCTTAAAGCTTAAGGAATATGCAAAAACCTTTACCAAGACGATTATCACGTTGGGCCCTTCATTTGCAAGTAAATAAATTTATTTTCAGTACTGTTAAAAAAAACACCATTATTAATTTTAACGATTTATATTTCCTCTTGAGTATTCAATTTTGAAATTATGTTTACATGGTTTTGATGGCCTTATCGAAACTCTACGGCAGAAACTGCGTTAATGGGAAACATTTTATTGACTGGCTGTAAGATTCTGTTATAAAGGACTTTAGTGCATGTTTTTCGGCGGTTAACTTTTGGTATGTTATTATTAGAGTCCCGGAAATTTCGCGGATTCCTCTGGCCTCAGGATATAATTCAAAGTTATAGGTGTGCTCGACCCATGTTTACTTTCCCATTGGTTGATTTCTTAGCGAGAACATTTTTATCCTTCTTATTTGGCACTACCTGATTCGCTTACTTCTCTCCTAGCTGGACATCATTGGCTCACGGTCGTAGAGGGGCGTGTCCAAACAACTGCGGGCCAATCATGAACACAGTGCGAGAGTGTGGAGGTTTGCATTCTAGCTTGCGACTAAATGAATCCGCGAAATTTTCGGGACTCTAGTTATTATGCATGATCAACTCTATCACTGTACAGAAATAAAGCTTTGGACAAATGTTTTTCGAGGTCTGGGCCTCTTTTAGTCTGTGTTTCCTGGACTATTAGTTTTTAGTAGAGACCGGAAAATGTCGCGGGTTCAATGACCTCCAGGATAGACTCCAATATCCTCTACACACTCGGACAAATGCCAACTGTTCATTGGCTGCTGACTTGTGAGTCGTTTGACTGAGTGTCTGTGATTCGACACTTCAATGAGTGAGGGTCTCTAATTGGCCCTCAGTCCTCCAGATTAACAGTGGATCAATGGCAGAAGCAGCACCAAGGTATAATTATTTGAATTTTAGCATAACACGAAATGAACCCGCGAATTTTTCAGGTCTCTAGTTTTTATTTAGGTTAAAGAAAAATATAAGGTTACGAAGCCATAAAAGTGGGAGGGGACTGAGGCCTGTCTGATTGGCCAGCCGTCGGACCCCCGGACCAGCGAGACCCTCCTGTCCACGTCTGGCCTGCTAGCGACGTGTGGACTAACTGCGGACCGCGAGTCGGCGGGTGTGCCTGTCAGAGCGGAGGGAGAGGTGTGCGGTAAGGTACTGTCTTCAAAAGTATGTTTCAGTGGGTGGGGCTGGGTGGACACCTGTGTCCAGCCCTGTTTATTTTTAAATGTTTATTATAATTTTTTTTACAAACTAGAAAAACATATTGAATATTTTAAAAATAAAGCTTAGTTTGGACTTATAAAATAGTAACCATAATTAATATAACCTGTATTTTCAGGTTAAATAAAATTCTAAAAGGAGAGTAGGTAAGAAATAACCATGCAATTATAATGTAGCACGTGACAGTAAACTGGTGGGGGGGGGGGGGGGGGAGGTTCATATAATAGGTCCAGGGCCCATAATCGAATGTGGGGGCCATGCTCAGTTCTATTTCCAAAATAAAAAGCGAACTGATTATTATATTCTAATAACTGATCATTTTTTAAATTGCCTGAACCACAATATTCATTTCACAGTATACATAGTAATAGTAAAGCTGTATACTGAAACGTACACAGCTATGTATGTTTCGCTTAAATTTCAGGAATATATATATATATATATGTACCTACTCTGAATTTGGGGATTTAGCATTTCTAGAAGTTCGGAAATTTCGCGGATTCATTTGGTCGCCAGCTATAAGCTGACCAAATGCTTCATTGTCACAAACTGAAGGTTCTATTTCTGTGTTTCCGTTGTCCCATTTCCCAAATTATTTTTCATAGCGGTCTTAAATTATTTAAAACCAAAGGTAATGGTATCTACCACGAGTTTGAAGCCAAGGCAAGCTTTACACGCATAATGTAACTATGTAGGAACCCACAGTTTGAACCGTGGTCAGACTGGCGAGCGCTAGAGCGATGCTGAGAGACATCACCCACGAACCAAAGCGAGCGATGATCACTCACAAATGCGTGTGCTTTTGTGCGTCAGTTAAATTAGGTTTCAACCTTGAAAAAAAAAAAACTAACGTAAAGATGACTTTTGGCATTGTGCTTTGTTGCCCTTTAGGAACAATATATGTATATTAATAAAAGAGAGGTTTTTTATCTGCTTATCTGTAATTCGGTAGCGCGGAGACGTAACGACTAGAGACATGAAATGAACTACGTTGATACTCAAGAGTAAAAAGAAAAGGGAGAGGGAGAGTAGGAGGAGGAGAAGAGGGAGAGAGACAAAGAAATCTGTTTGTACCTTTGGAATAATACTGAACCAGTACTGGTTAAATAAATGTGAGTTTTAAGTACCTTAAAAACGGTTGAATCCAAGATTGCGTCTTTGATTTATATTTAATCCGATTACCTTTGTTCTAAAGAGTTTTCAAAAGTTGATTTTTAGGATTCGATTTAGCTATTTTTTATGTTCGAGGCGCAGAAGCAATGAGAGCGTGTTTTTTTCTGTAGACTTCGTATTTCTCACGTTCACGTCCTTGTTTTTATATTCTTTATTTCGGCTTCTCTATAGTGTTATGCTTATTGATCACGACTGTCCAAGACTCAGTCAACTATCGAAGAAGCATTCTTTAAAAACCAAAATTCTCGGAACGAGAGATCACGGACGGCTGGTCTAACGTCAGGTCGAGAACAAGGCTATCAGAGAAGGAGACATATGATAAAAGTCAGAAAAATAAAGGAAAGTATCGGCCATGTCCTAGCGTAAGGAACAATTCCAGGATTTACCTGGAGCGATGTAGGGAAACAGTGGAAAACAGAAATGAGATAGTCTCCACAGTTGCGCTGCCTAGTCAAGTATCTTCGCCACGCAAGCAGCCCGACCATAGCGTGTCTCGTCCTTAATTCACAGTACTACGCATTTCAGTGGGCGCTCTTTCTAGCGCAGTCCTTTCGGTATGTTATGTTGCCACGTGTACGCAAAAGACCACAAAATTCATAGAAACCTTTATACAGTGTTGAAATTTAACATACTTAATTGGAATGAGACATTTGGAAATACATTTTTTTGACGTATTTCATGAACTAATATTCAGTTATTACTTATAAGTAAACGTAAATAAAAGACGCCATCTGGCTTAAAACGTTTTTGCCATCAAATATTATTATATAATTTCATTAGAAATTTTGGGTCTGTTTGACTTTGCAGAAGCACATAAATAATGAGATGAGTAGGTGTATTTGGTAGGTATGAGGGCACCGTGTCCCGGGTCGGGATTGGATTGCGTCCACCATCTTGGATGAGTGTGACCTTGACCTTGACCCTGGCGGCCATTTTGGATCCGCCATCTTGTATCCACCATATTGGATCCGCCATCTTTAAATCGAGCGCCCCACTCACTCTTGATGAAATTTACATCTGGCCGCCATATTGATTTTTTTCTGTTCCGCTGGAGGACGCCATCTTGGATGCCGTCAACTTTTGTTTATGCTGTTTGTTCCTAGATAGCGCCAGTCGCTCTTGATTTTTTTTTCTGTTCCACTGGAGACCGCCATCTTGGATACCATCGACTTTGTTTCTGCTGTTTGTTCCTAGAGAGCGCCAGCATCGCTCTGTCCCATCACATAAGGTCGATGTACCATTACCTACCATAGCTATTATCGTCCTTATCGACATATTAAATTTAATTTTTTATGGAAAATACAATGAAAGTGCTGTGATTCGAACCATCGAAGCTCTGATCTCTAGGTTGGAAAATATACGCCTTTAACCGCACGGCCATCGAGACATTTACCAGATAGAAAATGAAATAAGATATATATATGAACATAATATGCATATTCGGACTTCAATTGAAGTTTTTTGTCGAGACAAGGAAAAATATTGTCGTAATGCAGATCACTCTTCCTTAGTCTAGTAGATCCATCGTTGTCCTCTAGCTTGTACGCAGACTTGACGTTACAAGTTCTGTCATGTCTTTTTAAGCTCTCTCTCCGCGTAAACGACTTGCTACATCGAACATATCTTATCATATTGCGTAGTGGATTTTTAACACAGTCATTATTCTCGTGTTGTCTTCCATTCTTTCTCAAGATAAATTCTTGGCTGCAAAACTTACACCTGTGTCCTTTCGATACGACAGACACCGAATCAGGATTCATATTAGTTACTGAGACTAATGCCAGATGCAAAACTGAGTGTTTTAAGTTAGATCCATTACTTAAATAGAATATGCTTTTCATATTTCATCAGCGAGAATTAAGTAACCTCATACAAAAGAACTTGTTACAAGTAGTTCCGATTATTAGCACGAGATGTCGCCATGTGTTTTATTGAGTCATAATTTATTTAGTTATTTTATGTGGGATGCGGGATGCTAACTAACGATCGCAAAAGAAGGGTGGCTTCGCTAGACACCAAGGAGAAGAAAGTTCGTCTTGTACGTTAAATCTTCACAGAGGTCTTATGGTATATTATTTGACTGAGTAATGTTTTTTTTTTTTAAATTCCACAAGGTAAAAAAAAAAATTGCAAGTGCAGATTTAGTAGCAGAAATTAACGAATTAAATGTAAATTCAAATACAAAGTCATGTCATATCAGGTAAAAATTCCTTCATGCAGAGAGCTGTTTCTCAGAATAGACAGAAACACTTGAAAAAACCACAGGAATAATCAGGAGCACACGGAGAAAACCATAAACATATTGAAAAGAATATTCAGGAGCAAACGTATTGACAATAATAATCGGGAGCACACAGAGAAAATTATGACACTTCTCTTTGATATCATATAAATACAGAAAAAATTAATAAATAAAAATAAATTAATAAAAAATTTCAAATGAAAATAAATTTACAAAAATATATAATCTGCTAGCTTGTGAACTTATCATTGTTGAGCAAAGATAGAGTTCTAGTACAAACCAGAAGTTCAATGTCAAGGCCAAAGTTCAAGATTAAGGTCAAAGTTCAATGTCAACAATCGAGGTCAAAGGTATGGTGAACAAAAAATTATACTAACATGGTGTCAGCACACTCTAGCAGACGAAAACAAGGTAGTGGTCTCCAGCGGACGAAGACAAGATGGCGGTCATGACGTCATACCAGCAGACGATATATACCTTGGTACTGTTGGAGGGAGGTCAGTCTGTAGGTGGCTTCCGTGGATGAGGATCTGTTGATTTTTATTTTTTGCTCTAACCATGTTCGAACCAAGGACGGGAATCGATCTAATCAATCAGTATTCTAATAAGTTATTTTTGATGAATTTTAAAGTTTTTTTCATTAAAATCGGATAATAAATAAAGATTTTCAAGATGGCGGCCGTAACGGAAATTCATACAGTGGTGACAATCCAAAATGTCGCGTGTGACATAAGACATTTTTATTACTTTTTATTGAGAATTTTTTAAATATATTAATAAATTACTAGTTTGCTCTTGCCGGAAATCGAACTGATAACCGAAATCGTTTAAATAACTAAACATTTGAAGTAGGCACTTTTTAAATAATTTTTTGGAACTTTTCCATATTTTCTAACATAAAAATTACGGATTTTCAAGACGGCGGCCGTAACGATAATTGTAACAGTTACATCTTAATACAAGATGGTGGTACTGTCTCGAACAGGTGATGATATTATTACTTCAAATTAAAAAAATTACAAGTCCGAATATGCATATTATGTTTATATATATCTTATTTCATTTTCTGTCTGGTAAATATCTCGATGGCCGTGCGGTTAAAGGCGTATGTTTTCCAACCTAGAGATCATATCTGCGATGGTTCGAATCACAGTGCTTTCAATGTATTTTCCATAAATAATTAAATTTAATATGTCGATAAGGACGATAATAGCTATGGTAGGTAATGGTACATCGACCTTATGTGATGAGACAGAGCGATGCTGGCGCTCTTTAGGAACAAACAGCATAAACAAAAGTCGACGGCATCCAAGATGGCGTCCTCCAGAGGAACAGAAAAAATCAATATGGCGGCCAGACGTAAATTTCATCAAGAGTGAGTGGGGCGCTCGATTTAAAGATGGCGAATCCAATATGGTGGATCCAAGATGGCGGATTCAAAATGGCCGCCAGTGTCAAGGTAAAGGTCACACTCATCCAAGATGGTGGACGCAATCCAATCCCGACCCGGGACTCGGTCCCCTTATACCTACCAAATACACCTACTGAGATGATTTGTTTTTATAGTTACCAACGTTTAGCAAATAGTTTCTCCCGTGAAATAATAATTAGTGTTTATTATTTAATTATGTTTTGACAGAATGACCACAGCTGTAATAATACTGTCAAAAGACACTATTTTATGGTTAAATTTAAAAAAATGGGTGCGTGTACTAATGTACGCGCGTGAGAAGTTATATTTCTTTGGCATCATTAAAAATAGTTATTAATTGCATGCAAACAATTAATTACAATAAAATAATAAAAGGGCTGGAAAAAGATAGTCAACACAATCAATAAAGTTCAGTTTAAATTTGAAAATTTAAATAAATCAATCTTAGAGAATAATAAATATCACATAATTTGTACTAAATATTAAAAAATTCTAAATTTTAAATATTTAGTATTCATTATTTAATATTTAAAACTAAATAAATTTAATAATAAATTAAAAAATTTAATTTAAGTTTAATCATTTTTTTAAATATTTATTATTTTTAAATTTAATATACACTTTTCATTTTTATCAAAAACTTTTCATTAAATTTATTCATTTATTTTTATAAATATTTATTATTTATTCAATTTAATAATAAATATTGAAAATTAATATTTTAATTTGATGTTTAATTTTTATCACAAGTTTTTTTTATTGTTGTATTTAATTTATTTCTTTTTTATAATATTAAATAACCAATAATAAATATTTAACATTAATACTTTAATAATATTTAGTATTAATTATATTAAATAATATTATTTTAATTACTATCAATAAATAATACATACGGATAGTTAACCTCAATTATATTGGAGCACTTGAAAAAGTATATAAGCACAATTTTTTTTTACTTATATTTACGAATAGTAAATAATATTAATCAAAATATTCCATTTAAATCACTACTGAATATAATTTATTAGCACATGTAAAATTCGCACTTGTATGAAACTAAAACACGTGTTGTGAATGTAGAAACTAGTAACATGTGGATAAATATTATAAATATGAAAACAGTGATCAGAAGCGACGAGCGTGCCAACATGCGCGACTAATAGAGGATCTATTTCTATTTTGTTGGTAGTTTTTTTTTCGAGACTTAATGATTGGTTTAGCGGGAAGCTTCAACCTGTTCATTTTGTGTTACAGTGATGCGCGCGCATCTTAAAATTTCACTCTCATCATTTTTTTCATAACGCGCCTTAGGGAGTATTACGTAACGCAATTTTTTGATATTTTTGACCCCCCTCCCCACTATGTAACGCGCCGTAACGTTTTTCTGTACCCCCCTCCCCCTTAGTAAAACGTTACGTAACCCCAAGTGACTATTTTTACCTAAAAGTTACAATTATGTGGCGTAACGTACCGGAATAAGTCACTAAAATACCTTTGTTATTGTTTTAATTGCGTTAATGTTATTTATTAACATTTGAAATGTCTTGTTTTTAAAAGCAAGATCTTTCTAATGTTTTTTCTGTCCTAATAAATTTTTACTACTCAATCATACATTTAGCAATCATACATTTAATTACTTCGTTTTCCTGACTTGGCCCTGTCCTTACACACTTTTTGCTTTATCCGCCATTGTTCTTCTCATGGATTCTCCTATTTTAGCGTTTTACTAATAAAGCTATTAAAATCAAATAACAAATTGTATTTCTAATAATTTATTTTTACCTTTGGTAATGCAATTACAAACATAAAACTAACTGAAAAAATATATGTTTGTCAAAATATAATCGTATTTAAGAATACGATCGAACGAAAACGAAAACATTTAAAATAAAATTAGCCTAATTAAAATAAGTAGATTGTAAAAAAAACGATTCAATTTGAGTTTTACTGCTCCTCTGTCCATGGGTTTGCCAGCCACTCAGATTCTTTCATTACTGGCATCCGGAGACCAGACGAAGAAGGTTCCGGAATTGTTAACCCGCTTGCATCAACTTCGTCTTCATCGAGCCAATCGGCATCCTCAGACGATGTTTCACAGCGACGCACAATGCAGAGAAGCTCATTTGCCCTTCTTGCAGCATGTCGCTGTGGCCGTACTCGACTTTCACGAAGGTCTTGGGCAGTCTTGCCATGCATGTAACGATTGTGCATTTGCACACTCTTGTGGGGTGTAAAATAAATCCACAGGTTCAACATACTCGGTTCTGTAGGTCGGATTGTACTGATGGGCAAAATAAATTGTAAAGCATCTGCTTAAACCCTTCTAGAGGAGGCGACAGATCAACAGACAACCTCACAAGAAGTGGCGAAAACTTGCATGATCCTTTGTCTATCTGACTAGGTACCACGAGCTTGTTTGTTTTAACTACTTTACTGAAGTGACGAGAAAAACTATCACAGCAGTTGTTAAAAATATATATATATATATATATATATATATATATATATATATATATATATATATATAGCTTTACGTTTGGAGTTAAACAAACATTATTCACTAATCCTGTAAAGCAAGCAGAAGCAATTTTGTGAAGGTAAAAAAAAAAATAAGTTATCATGCTATTTCAAATTTTGAGGAAAAAAAGTTTTAAAAAATGCGTGAAAGAATCTGTCTCTACGCGACCGTTCTGAAGGGTTAAAAAAAACAATGTGACGTAACGCGTAGGTAAAACCCCCCCCTCCCAACCCTGTAACGCATCGTAACGTTTTACAAGACCCCCCTCCCCCCAAATTCGTTACGTAATACTTGAACGCTCCCTAAAGAAGTATAACTTCAAAAATACTAAAACTTATCACAACTATTAATGGTAAAAAAAGATACTATTAATGTTAACAGGCCGGGAGGTATCAATATGGCAACAGTGGGCGCCATTTTCTTTGTACTACTATCCCAACGTGAGACAGACTATACCTATTCCACCGCTCCTGTAGCTATCATCGGGTAACACGGGACTAGCACACGACCCTGGCGTCTTGTGATCTGAGAGAGCTGAGTGAGAATAACGGTATCTCTTTACCGCATTTTTAACAATTTCCTCACATTACGTGATTGGTAGAGACCTGAAAAATTCGCGGGTTCATTTCGTGTTATGCTAAAATTCAAATAATTACACCTTGGTGCTGCTTCTGCCATTGGTCCACTGTTAATCTGGAGGACTGAGAGCCAATTATAGACCCTCACTCATTGAAGTGTCGAATCACAGGCCACCCAGTCGAGACGACTCACAAGTCAGCAGCCAATGAACAGTTGGCATTTGTGCGAGTGTGTAGAGGATATTGGAGTCTATCCTGGAGGTCATTGAACCCGAGAATTTGTCCGGTCTCTAGTGATTGGCCACGAATTTTGCAGTCCCTACCAGCGAATAAGCGCGGGAATAATGACCGCTCGGAAAGATAAACTAGGGGAAAAAAAAAAAAAGTAAATGACAGTAAGCTCCAGAAGAAACATGACCAAGACGTTTGCAATGTCTAAGTTATTCGAGCACATTTCCTGCGCTTATCCCGCGATGGATAGTAATAATTCACTGAGTCGCCAGATGCACACGTTATTTTCTAATCTTACACTGAGAAAAAAATTGCGTTCAAATTAAACAACTGCCACTCGGTCTCACGCTGCTATCTTTTTTTTTTTTTTTTTTTTTCCTTTGTCAGCCACAAGCTAAGGTCTTAGGCAGTTGATGGAAGCGCTGGGCGAATAGGCTAGGGAACAAGTTTTAGGGTTAAATTTCCTGGCTTTCCCGAATGAAAATGGCTAAGTGATATATGCAACACTGGAATATAAAATAATATTAAACTTAACGGTTTAAAATAAAAAAAAATCATAAAGATAAATAATAAACCCGCCTAGCAAGGGCGTACCCAGCTCAATTTTAAACAATAACCAAAGGAAGAACAACATTTATTAAAAAAAAATTGTATGAGAAATTTTAAGGTTTAAGACGTTATGACGTCTCAGAAACTAAGCAGTGTGTGTATATTTTTTATAATTTTCTTTGAAATTGCTGGGATACAATCAAAAGACCTGTTAATAAAATTTTCAGTAATTTGTTGTTTGTATAAAAGTATTTTCTGTTTAATATTGGTATCCACTTCGAAAGGGCGGGTTATGCTTTTGCCGCTAAGCATTGCTGAGTCACTGATTTCAAGCATAATTAGTTCCGCGAGTGTAATCTTACACAAGAGTGATTGATTAAAGCACTAGTAAATTTGCAACTGGACTTCTCTTTCGTTACACGTATTCTTATTGGACTCAGGGACAGCGAGTTTGGGGGTTCGCAACTGAAACTTGATGAAATTCCTGCTTAGAGCCATAATAATACTTCTGAATTTATCGACCCGTTTTCCCTTTCCTGACCTGGTGTTCCCAGACGGTACAAACTATTTTCCCAGGAAAGGTGGTACTATGGTGATAATTTTATTTCTTAAATTATTAAGTACAAATTAAATGTGGGGTTAAAATTCGTGTAAACTTGCACTTAATTACCACTTATAATTTTTAAAAAAATTCTGCTAGTGCATAGCTGTTTCTGGAATGGTACAAAAACATACCATGGGTAATATGTAGTTAGCACGTGTCATTGTACACTGGGTTTTCACAACTATTATTGGTTTAACTTACGTACTTAGTAAATCGCTCTCCTAACACACCCTCGGGGTTATTTATTTTTCGGTTCGGTCTCAATGTTCTCGTCCACAGAGGTCGTTAGAGACTGCGACACTCGTCTGCAAGCACACGGACGAGCCATGCTCGTTTAATATGTAGTGGCTCGTGAAACTCAAGAAGATAGCATTGGTTTTCGAGCTCGGGTCCCCTGGAATACGAGTCTCCGGTGTCTTTCCACTTCACCTCGTCCCCCTATGGCCACACGAGCAGACGAGCAGACGATCAGACTAACAGCCTAGCACCTCCCCCCCCCCCCCCCCACACACACACACACACCATCAGTACAGCTCCCAGCTCGGACTGCCCAGCCCGAACTGACAGCTTGGACTAAACTGAAGCCTTCCCCTCACACGATCAGTCTTGCTGTCGCTGTTGCTGTCGGATGAATCGTTTCATCGTAGGATGTGAAAGAAACTTAGGATGTTGCAGTTGCACTTTTAGTAATAAAATGTAAAAAAATAGGTTGTCTGTAAAGTCGGTTTACGGGCGATAGTTTAACGTGACGTCATAACAAAACTTTTGATGAAATGATTGCATACTTTTATGAATAAAATTGAATCATTTTTATTGAATTATCACTATTTTGTATGGATACAAAGAAGGAGTGAAATGAAATCTACAATTTAATTGATAAATTTACTTTTATTTGCACTCATTAATTCAAATATGTTTGTTACTTTAACGAAGAGATTATTTTAACGATAACTTTTATACATGTTTGCTATTTAACTTCTTCCAATCTGTGTTATTCTGTTAAGGATAGTACGATGATAGGAAAAGTAGGAAACGAATGGGAGTGTTTCAAGTTTAATGTGCCTCGAAAAAGTCAAATCGATGGTTGTTCCAATCGAGTGGAAGAGAGATAGATGCGGCGCAAGCGTACAATGAGCGTAACGGGACACAGCGTAACGGGACACATTTTCGTGCGTGCAGCCAGCGTTCATCGATTTATTAGACGTTGTCACGTCAAAAAATAATAGAAAATCAATCAATGTGTATAAACCGAGATTTCTGCCACAACACTCAGCTGGAGTGATTGGTTGGACTGACTGTTTGGACTGGAGATACGCTGCTGCCACACACGGTAGTTCGGACCGAGGCTTCTCGAGCCAACAGTCCGATTTTATGGAACGCCATAAGCGGAGGTTCGGAAAATTCGCGGAATCATTTGGCAGTAGCAACCTAGGATTCGAATTTTCATACTATTGCTACGTATTCATGATTGGACTGCAGTTATTTGGACACGCCCCTCTACGACAGCGAACCAACGATGCCCAGCTAGGAGAGAAGTAAGCAAATCAGGTAGTGCCGATTAATGAGAGCAAAATTGATTCTCATTTATAAATCAGCCAAAGGAAAAGCAAAAGTTCGTAGAGCGAATATAAGACTTTGAATTTTAGCTTGACGCCAGACGAATTAGCAAAATTCCCGGGTCTCTAGCCATCAGTTTGTTACCCCTCAGCTTTACCTGCTCAGTCCACCGTTGTGGACCGTCATTGCGCACACGTGGCAGTTCGGACTGTTTAGTTTGGACTGATAAGAGATGTGAAGTGAATGAACAAAAAATAAAATATTAAATCTAAGATTGTTTCATGTAACTTCTCTCTAATTGACAGATCTCAAAAGGAGTACCAACTGTCAACTGAAAAGCAACTCATGTTTGTTCACGAACAGTTACGATCACTTGGAGTTGTTTCCAAGCACTGTTGGCAGAACAACAGTAGCGGAAGGGTACTTATACCAGTAGTAGTACTTTACCGGTAATGATAATAGTGCAACACTTGTGAACTAGAACCGGAAGCCCATCGCGGCTACACTCTGCCAAGAGCGGGGCCTCTCACCGCTCCATGCTTGGGTTTACTTTCTTACAGTCATGATCAAATTATGCAACTGCGGTGTAGGATTTCTTTTTTTCGGCTTAAGCGCATGGCACTCTTTTCAAAACGTCTAACTGACTAGAGGACATATCGCAGAGAAGCTATCATATCAACGCGCAATTGGTGTTGCCATCCCTTTTCCACGTCGCATCTCGACAGTACGCTGTGTTTCGCCTCCAGCAAACTTGCTGTAGCTTGATGTGTGACCAGCGATGTCCGAGTATCGGCGTGTAAATAAGTTTTGACTAATTATATAATACTTAAGACTAACAAAGGTATTCCCATCAGTATTTCATTTAGCACTTGCTACGTCCCGCGGTTTAACAGTTAAATTTAACTCAAGTGCTTCTCGGACTCGCGCGCCAAGGGTTCCGTACCACCGCAACGCTTAGCTCGAGTCCGACTCGCACTTGGCCAAATCATGTTATTTGTTGTTATACTTTAGAGTTGGGACTATAATGGCACTGAATGACTATTGCATGTATTACCGTTTTTACGGTAGAACTAAAACAAAATAAAGATGAAAAAAATTAAGTCATCAAAACATTCATATATTATCAAGATATATTAATCTTACTGGGTGAGACAAGGGATCTTAACACGGGGTAAAATGACTGTTATAGTTTCAGGATGTTTTTATGGCCAAACATTTACTGCAATGCGTCTCTGCTATGTGTAGAGATTTTTGGCTCTCGATACACGCGATCAGCCAACATAGAGCTGTTCGTGCGATAAACATGGGGTGCCAAGATGCATTTCTGCCACTTTTAGTGTGTTTTTTTTCCCTTGACTTTTGTCAGCAGTAATTGAAAATGCCACTTTCAAGGACAAATGTAATCGTTTGAATTGGAAAGGTAATTTTTTAGGAATAACGGGAATGCGTGTTATCAACATCATTTCTCCTTTGGCTCCTACGGTGATAATGGTGGGCTGCACCATATGCCTTTTAATCCCTGTGATGCGTGACCTAAGCCATTGCGCAACCTTGGTGCATGCAGGTTACGCATCAGTATGACAGGCACACCGACCTTCAGCTACAACTTATGGGACGGCCACCCTGATAACTATAATGAGTTTAAAAACTCAACAGGGCATGTAGTTGCGACATCATTTATCATCACTGTGTTCATAGACGTGTATATGTATGGTCTCCTCACCAGGTACTTTATAAATTAATTTTTTTATTGATTCATCCCACCGATTCATTCCTAGTCGCCATGATCGCTCTTTCACACAACCAGTCCTCATTGCTTATGTTTTGTTGTAAGCTCGGAAAAACTTGGCAATTAGGTTGTCTTCTGAGACTACAACATTGCAGGAAAATTGTCTTCAAAATCAATCATGCCTTCTGCGACGTCGCCGATCTCGAGAAGTTTTTTTTTTTGAGCGAAGAATCCAGACTCTTGGTGGTTGTAGAGCTGGACCCTCGTGTTTGGTTGCGAGGTGCAACCTCGCCACTCGAGCCGACAACGCCGAAGCCTTAAGACATGCGTTGATCTGATCCGCCGCTGTTCCTCGCTGGATGACCGGCAGACGACCACGGTCGCCGCGGATGTCTTGCAAGCTGCGATCAAGAGCGCCACGACCACCGCTCTCGCTAGTGCTGCATGCAGGAGTCTCCCCGCTCGCTAGGTTCAGTGGGAGTTCGAACACCGAGATGAGCGGCGCTTCCGGCCTCTGAGCGAGGTTGCAGCTATCCCGGAGGAGGCGACAGCTAACGCGTCATTTCTGTCTCTGCGCAACTGCGGCACTCGAAAGAAACTTACAGCACCTCAGATTGACTCGTGGATTATATTAACTGCAATTTTTTTTATGGGTTATCTTCTTGGTCTATGTTGTTACAGAGTTTATTGATAATGCTATCCTGCAGGAACCTTCTTTTTTTTTCTTTACTGAAGGTATTCAGTTCGTAAAAAAACAGGTAAGAACGAAACTCTACATCAAATGTTAGACAGTCACATTTTAATGAAATTTTAGTGACGTTGATCATCCCACAGGAACAGACAACTTTTTCCTGGATAAAAAGTAGCCTGTGTGTTCATAGAGCGTGAAGAAGTAACAAATATACACACTCACACGTGTTTAAAATTCAAGGCAACGCCATATATTGACGAAGTTCAGAACTGAACTATTATTAGCACCGTTAGTTCGCTAGCCGACGCGAGATCCACTAAGAGGAAAGGTTGTTACCTGAAGGATAAGAAGTTGCCTGACCTTACTAGGTATATGTATGATCGTGTGGCGGACATAGAGAAATGACAATCACACACACTGTTTGTATGTATATACCCTATTATTTTCTGTTATAAAAATGAATTTACCCCTTTTTCACTCCATTATGGAGGAGGTTTGTATGTTATATGTGGCGTATGTGTTAATCCAGATTATGAGCTAGCTGTATGTCAAATCTCATGCAAATCCGTTCAGCAGTTCCGGCGATATTGAGTAACCAACAAACACAATAACTTTCGCATTTATAATATTATAGTGTGATTAATTTTATTAGTCAAATGGTCATATTTTATTTTCTACTAGCTGTACCAAGTGCTGCTGTAGCTAAGTATGGTTAAATGGAAAATAAAAAAATATAGCACACAATTTTTTTTTGTAATTTGTTTGAAGTAGGTACAAAGCATCTCTTTACATATCTTTATATATGTCCATCTATAAATCTCACTATATTTATCTGTCTCCATATATCTCAATACCTCTATCCGTCTCCCTCAATATAACTCTATCTCTATAGGTATCTATGTTTCTATCTATAAATCAATATATCTCCCTCTATATTATTGTACCTCTATCTCAATGTGTCTATATCTTCCTATCGATATCTTTATCTTTACAAAACAGCAGACGAACACACAAACATTCATTTATATATTTTTACCTATCTACAAACATTAATTTATAATAAATTTGTACCTATCTATACTTTAATCTATCTTTCTTACCTGTCACAGGTGTGACGGTCATATCAAGAACACGCGTGTATACAAATGCAAAAATTTCATAGCGATCGGTGAAGAATTTTCGGCGATTTAAGATTTTGCACAACGAACATTTACATTTTTATTTAAATAGATTGGCTTATTTGCAACGGACTTTCAAACATAAAATCTATGGAAATGAAATGTCGGTATCATTACAACCAGTGAGATGATGATGGGTTGTTCAGCCCGGAGACCACTAGTACTAACCCCCCCCCCCCCCCTCCGCCATCGCCACGGGGAGGTGTCCACGTTGCACTAAGTGAGATGATCTCGTTGCCTTCAGCAGTGTAGACGTGAAGGGGCAACACAACCAGTCCTGAACCCGGCGAGGAAATTTACCTCAAGGGAAATATCCCCGTCCGGATCGGTAATCTATCTCGCCAAAAAAATGGCTCTGACCACTAGAACAGGCGGGACTTCGCCACCAATAAAAAAATATAAATATAAAAACAGAATTGCAAACACGCGATGACTATACTCACTTTGTGTTGAATAGTTTACTGCGTGACTGGTATCCTGTATTTTTTTGTAAATGTTACAGAAATATCCTTGTAAAATTTGTATTTTTGTACATTTATATGAACACAACTGCATCAATACAAAATATTATCTGCAGTAATGCCATTGAATAAATGGTAATACTGGGTTCAGATTCTTACCCGGGTATTTATGCTGTGTTCCAGTACGTAAAATAGTTAAAGTTATTTGTAAATCGTTCCCTGAATAGCTTTCCAGTATTAACTACGCACAATAATAATCATGATAAAACAAATAAACTAAAATATTTGAATATTTGATTATCTTTCCCATGGATTCGAAAAATATGTTAAAGTTTAATTAAAATATACAAATATGAACCATTATTATCTTGAAAACCGTATTTCATACATGCCAAAATAACTATAGCCATGTGTTGTACAAAGTTACAATATATTTCTTTTTAGTGTTACAAGCTATTTCTTGGCAAATGGTTTCGAGAATTTTTTTTTCCTGTGCCACGAGCACGAACGTATGATTTTAACCAATTTGCCGTTAGAGCCTTTCCATGTCTTAAGACATGGTTGGGATAGTTCTCATGCCTGATTAGTCACTGGAGTTTGAACAGCACGCAGATATATCGTAAGTTTTGTCTGTTTGGTAAGACTTGAGTCCATTAATGCGCCCAGTGGTGCTGTGTTTTCGAATTGGCTGAGTGTGTCCACTGAAGACAAATTTCTTTAAATGATGGTGTGATTAAGCTAACGTATTTTGCGTAAAAAACAGTAATTTAATTAGTGGGAAAGGCCTGAGTCCAATTAACGAGGGTAGCAACGCGTGGGGCAGGTAGGCGGGCGCAGAAGTCGAGGAACAGCAACTTGTGAGCTGGCTGGGCCCCGCTCGCCAGGTGAGACCTCGCGGCAGATGGCCCTCTGGGGCCCAGCTCGGACTAGCGCGCGACCACCTGACTAGGTAACAGACTAGATAACATACTAGGTAACAGACTAGGTAACATACTAGGTAACAGACTAGCTAACATACTAGGTAACAGACTACAGACTAGGTAACATACTAGGTAACAGACTAGCTAACATACTAGGTAACAGACTAGGTAACATACTAGGTAACAGACTAGCTAACATACTAGGTAACAGACTAGCTAACGTACTAGGTAACAGACTAGGTAACAGACCAATTATATATTAATGGAAATTTAAATGTTTGTTCGTTTGAAATCTTATATCTCAGAGTGTTCTCAAACGATTTCTTTGGAATTTTTGACACAAAGCTACAGTAGAATACGTTCGTGGTTTTGTTTACCCATGTCACACCTGTGATGTTAAAAAGATAGATAAAATATAGATAGATAAAACAAAGATTTCTTATATTTTCATTTCTATAGAGTGGCATTTATAGAAATATATATATATATATATATATATATATATATGTGTAGAGGGAGATACAGATATACAGATACAGAGAGATCTACAGAGAACTAAAGAGGGATAGTGTGGTTTATATGCTTGTAGATAGAAATACAGAGTTATATATAGAGATATACACAGAGAGATAAATAGAGATAGAGAATTTGAGAGTTGGAGTGATGCTTTGTATATGTGTACCTACTTTAAATTTAAAAAAACAAATGATTGAGGCATTGCAACGCATGCCGGGCCTTAGCTAGTTATTTTATATTTACGTTCCAAATTATTAAACTTTCCGACCTTTTGAGTGGATGAACTTGCACAAAATGAAAAATATATACATCGCATACTTTTTGCATATTTAGATGGAACCTCACTGCCGAGTTTCAAGTCTGTAATACATACGCTTGAAAAACGTGATATTTTTATTTTTAAAGTCCCACTGATTGCACAGTCTCGGTGCATCAAGGCTACGCATCAGAAAAACCGGGACGCCAATCGCCATGGAAGTTGGCACATCTGAATGTTTTTTCATGGAGTTTTAATGCTATCCATTTTGCTATAACTCACCAATATATAGCACTGCAGCGCATCAACTTCTATTCCGCTCAACTTATCGCCGTGATAATTTGCATATAGTTGTTTTTTCTGTCCTTTATCCTCAATAACAACCAACAGTGATTGTGACTGTAATAAAATGACATAAAATTACATACAAACCGAATGGTTTCAATAGTAATCAGAAAGTACGTACGCCCTGTTCCAACCACGTGTTCCTTGCGGTTCGTAGACAACCAGCACTTGCATGACTGTTCTGCGGCGTGAAAGTAGTATCTCAATCACGGGAGGAGGATGCTACACTCTCGGACACAAACCTCTGGGTTCTTAGCTAAAAGAAACATTTGCCCATTTAAGGGTGTATGTCCCATTTCATTTCATTATTTTGTAATCTACGTTCCACGCTGTTAAACTTGCCGGCGTTTTGAGTCACTGAACTTTCTTTCACAAAATAAATCAATTATAAATCGCATGCTTGTTACATATTTAGGTGGAAATTTGAATTTTTAACGAAATCGAGCATTATAATGAGAATTAAATGGAATATAAAACTGGAAACATTTAGGTTTACAGTCAATTTTACTGGAGCTATCAGACATGGTTCAATTTCTTTCAGAACAAAATTATTTAATTTTTACCTGACCTTTTAAAATTATCAGAATTGTTATGATTTTAAAAGGCTAAATTATATAGGATATTTTTTTTCTAAAATAATTTTAAACCATACCAAAAATGTTCCGTTATTTACTCAGTTTAGTTCTCCTTCACCATGCTGCACAAATATTTTAAGAATGAAATTTTGACAGCTAATCATGCAAAACATGTACTATATAAATACTAGTAATTTATTAAAGTTTGGCCATTTAAAATTCTACAATTTTAACAATGTTAATTGTTATAATAATGACCTGGAACGGGGAATATACTTTTAATGGTCTAAATATAACTTTGGCGCGTGTTTAGGTTTTGATTACAGCCCTTTAACAGACTTGAGTTTTAATGTAAACGTGATCGATGGTCATTGAAAGGTACATTGCATGCAAAAAAATTGAATCATTTTAACCCAGTTTTAAAAATAAATACTCGATTGTGTATTGCCAGTATAGCAATTTAAAACACTTACTATGTTAACAAGGCACATATTGGAGTTTAGAAAAAAATTTTTTTATTTGTATAAAATCAGAGGTTTAATGAATGTAAAACGAAAATACGTATTTTAAATAATTCTTGCAATTGGGAAGATGGTTTTAACCCGTTCTTTATGGTCACTGAATGTCACAGAGAAACCACAAGAAGGGACAAGATAGATTAATACACAAAAGCACAGAAACTCAAGCTATAATTAGCAGAAGTACGACAGTTGTATGGGCAAATCGTGTTTCGATGTTGGGAATATTCGCAAGAGGTGGATAATTAGTAGAGACCGGAAAAATTCGCGAATTCATTTCGCGATAGGCTAAAATACAAATAGTTATACCTCAGTGCTGCCTCTGCTATTGGTTCACAACTCACCTGGATGACTCTGGGCCAATGAGAAACACCCGACCAAAGCTTTATCGAATCACAGGCTGCTACGCTGGAACGTCTCACAAGACAGCAGCCAATGAGTGGGTGGCATTTGACCGAGTGTACGTAGAACTATGGAGTTCATCCTACAGGTCATTGAACCCGTGAATTTTTCCGGTCCCTAATAATTAGTCTACCTCGGCCTTAGTCTGCTATTCTTAGTTCGGGAATGACACGCACCGAGATCGCACAACACGCTCAAACGTTGGTAAACAAGATAACGAAGCGCCTCAGTTACGTAATCATCCAGCTGTAAGAGCAAACAGCTTACCGCGCTCTTCCGAGCGGCGGAAACAAAGTCTGTTCGAGACGTGGCGCGAAACAAGCCTATAACCGGCTTTAACCAGTGCGCTGCTAAATAAACACTTTTAAATCCATGTTTTAAGTTTTTTTTTAAAATTCAACCAATTAGACCACTATTTATGAGACTGATTGTTCCAATGCATTTTAAATTTTTAAACTAATGTTAACCTGGCTAAGTCTCAGTTATAATTGGTGCACAGTTTCGTAGGAATGAGTGTTGGGCAAGCACGAATGAACTACAGATAAGGTCGCCTGAAATATGCGCTTACGTAACGTATTTTCTTCATAGCAAAATAGCGTCCTTTTGAAATATATTTTAAGCAGGTAGGTGACGTGAGATTTTCAGCTGTAGCTTTCTGTCAAAATGTTTTTTGTATCCCATAAAAATATAGCCAAGCCCGTTATGAAAATGGGTTTCGAAAGCTTAAAAACGGAACTGCCCTGTCAAGAAAATTCGCCATCGCCAACCGAAGAGCCTGCCAAGTATCTCACAAAACCAAGGTGCTGGTTGGAACACCCGAGGACTCGAACCCGGGTCGCCACGGTGTAGGGCGAGTGTCGTGTCTTTTCTGTGCTCGCCGCCCCGGCCACCATGCCCGCGTAGTTGCATAATCACTATGCAAACTGCCATTTGTTTGTTTTCTATAAGTCCACTGGGTAATGTATGGTGGAAACTAAATACAACGAATACTCGTGAGCTAATTTTATTCCAAGCAGAGGCAGACATAATAAGTAAAAACATACGTGCAGCATACCAGGCGCAGTGCAATTACCAGCTTAAGTACCCGGCGTTGCCCGGAATAACCCCCCCTCCCCCCCTTGGGAGCTAATTTACGGAAAACCTCGTTCTCAGTTGATGATTACGTATTATAAGGAACATCACTTCTGAGTTTCGATTCTGTAGTAGATATATTTAAAAAACGGGAAATTCTGATCGTAAACGCCCCTGCAACATCCCTTAGTAGCTGAATCTCTTAAAATGCATTCTTAATGCACCCTTAGAGTACGCAAGGAAATTTTCTTTCAGATTTCAAATCTCTAGGTCCATCAGTTTAGGCTGTGCGTTGTATGTCAGTCAACCAGTGTTATTACGTATAGGTCCAGTGTTCCGAGCACATAGAATGGACTTGTTTCAACAGAAACGGCGAAGGTAATTCACCACTATATTCATGAATTGTGCAAACAAAAACTTTTTGGGGATTTAGTAGCGCACGAGCAGCGCTGCGGCGTGTTTGGCATACTGCACACTCAGTAACTCTAGTGGCATTGGTGCCTGTAGCCAGCCTACTGCGAAGAAGGAAAAAAAAATCTGAAGGGCGTGCATTTGCGAGCTTTCTGGTCGCTGGCCAAACGCAATGTTTTTTTTTTTTTTTGTTGGGTTCAAAGGATTGTGTTTTAGAAAGGTTTCTGGGTGAACGAACCACAGTTTTCGTAACGATAACTGTTGAAATGAGCGACACAAAACATTTTCTCCGGCGTCTCTCGGAATAAGAATACGAGAACTGCGCAGTGTCCTAGTTTATTATAGCTGGGGAAAAAAAAAAATCACCGCAGCGAGGCAAAATTGTTTCCTTTCAATATCTACACAATACATCTGAACAATGTTTGTTTGTAAAATAACAGAATGAACATCATGATACGAGTAACTGGTAAAAAAAAAATCTTATTTTATAACTGCAATAAAAAATAATTATAGCACGGCAAAAATATTTTTTGCCTGTATGGACTCTACTAGATAGTTTGTGATAACAGCAAATTAATTTTGTATTTTCAACAAAAAAAAATTATTTGTGACGGAAAAATTCTGAATATCACGAATGTACCACTTTGTAGTCAAACAATTTGTATTTTCTGTCTTTTCGTCACACTGCGAGCAACTATGGGATATTAAGCAACGACCGCAAAATTTAGCTGTTGTGTTTATAACTTGCCTTCGAACATGCTTTAAGTTTGATACACCTTAAAAAATTGTCAACTTAAATTGTAAAAAAGAACGCTAGCTAGAAAATATCCAGGGATATTTACAAATATGTCGTAATCTTCGTACATTAACGAGTACAAGATTTACTTCATTTGAACAGAAATTATACATAATAATCTTGGTTTATAAAAAAAATTCAAGAATTGTTTAAGAATGATGATACAAAAACACTTATTATTTCTTCCACGTATGCATTTACCCTGTTCATTCCGAGAAAAAGAGTGAGAAAGTTGAAGTACGGTGTATGTAGATACTGCGATTATCCAATAATTTTAAATTACGAGAAACTCTTCGTTTATTTCAGGTACATTCTTAGTTAAAAAGTTCGTAAATGTACTGTAATTTATAACAGTGTATTTGAAACAGAAATTGACTTACGCACAGAAGTGTAATTAATAACCAACGCAAAATATCATCTAAAATATCTATATGAATAAAAATGCAAAGGTTCTTTCGTTCAAAATCCTAAATCTTCAAACTTTTTTCATGGATCGCTTTGACAATTTGACACGACGTTGCATTCGCACACGCACGTGTTTTTAAATACCCATGTCGCACGTGAGACAGGTAAAAGATAGATAAAAAATATATAATTGTAAAAACATTAAGATTTTTTAGTATTTTTATTGCGATAGAGTGACATATAGAGATACAGATGGATGTATAGATATAGGTCTATGAAGGAGAGAGATAGACAAAGGGAGATAAAGATACGTATATATAAAGATAGGGATACATAGTGAGATGGATAAAGAGATAGAGAATTAGAGGGAGATAGATATACAGAGATAGAGAGATAAAATGAGATAGAGTGATAGAGAGAGGGAGATATAGAGAGATAAATAATTTCTTCCCAATGTTTCTTGAGTTGAGGTTTCATACAAATTACTCGTCCCCAGTCTATATTCGACGGGAATTATTCTCATCACAAAATTATGTGCAGAGGATTAAAGTTAACTGTGAGAAGTTACATTTAATGAAGGGAATTTCTTGGGGAAAAACACCAGGTAATTAGAGGGTTAATTGCTATTCCAGAAAAACCGGGTCTTCGAGTAGACTACACAGACACAGAACTGCAACTTCCGAGTTCTGAGTTCCTTTTTAATGTGGGTAAAATTAGTTGTATTTAGTTCAAATTCCAAAAATGTAAAGTCAGTATCCGTAAATTTACCTGGATAGTTTGTAACCAGTGTTGTTCAAAATTATTAAGTGAAGATATTTGGCCGTCATCCGAAAATTCCACGATTTTAATGAGCCACTATGTCCACCAACTATGTCCTTGTACATTTAGTTATTCCAGGGGCTATAATCTAACCCACAGCCTTCAATAATCACGGTCACCAACGACCCTAAATAATAGGTTCATAGGAACAACTACAAATGCCGAACAAATAAGACTTGTTTCCATGCAATGAATGCTGAACCTGATTTGTGCGCATGATACTCTGACGTCACAGGTCAGAGATCTAACGTTCCAACATGCCATGTCAAGCATATTCAAGATCTTGAACGTTTGCAATCGTTTGTGCTCTTGCCTGTCCTCAGTTGTTCGTAAATGGACTAAGTGACAGTTCGTAAACGCATTCATGCCACTTCAGGAAAATAACTCGAAAATTCTGCGTGTGATCAAACACTACATAGATGTAAATGATGTAAAGTAAAAAATAACTATACTAGTAATATATCATGTATTACTTACGTTTCAAATAACACGACACACGAATAAAAGTCAAATATTAAAAAACTTTTTTTCGTACCTCATGTGCGATAGAACCTGTTATCACTTTATCAGTCGGTCTGTCACGACCAATTATATCTCATTCAAAGGAATAAAAAATAATTTTAAAACCATAAGCCTTATGAACTACTCTGATCTAAAAACGGAAATTGTGCTAAATGTTATCGAATATTGTATAATTAGAGACTCCATACATGTAAAAATAGCCGTCGGAAACGTTAATTTTGTAGCTGAATTAATAAAGGTCGGGAGACCACTGTGATTAAGGACCACATCACTCACCTCCTAACGAGACGATCAAGTCAACACCTGAGTTTTTGCTAATGGGAAACGTGGCGGGCGTTAACGTGGAGCCGATGTATTATCTCGGAGTACCTACTCCCTTGTACCCCACCATTGTATTCCATCGCTAGTGGTCTCTCGCGACTTTAAGTCAATGAGACATTAAACCATTATTCAATCTCAGACATTCCCATTCCATACAGGTTGTTGTTTACAGCTTCTTAAGGAAATCCTGATTATAATTTTTTTATATCCATAAAATAAAACCACATATTAATTAAGTACCAATTTTTGCAGATTTTACTGCTATGATTGGTAAATAACAAGCAACAGTTCTACGTATGGCACGAACCTTTGGCACGAATGGGAATCACAGTGGTCATTTATGTTATTTATTTCGTATGACTTTAAAATAAGAATGTATATGTAATAACAGGAAGGAAAATAATTCCACTTGAAAGTTAAGTTAAAATGGTCGTGAGAGGCCTATGCTCGTAAATTCCATTTACAATTTTGTTTTTTTCCAGTAAAAATGTTTAGTAGGAAAAATTTGCTTCGAAATATCTGATTAAATTATAAATCAGAAATTCTTCGAGATAATGCACTAGTTTCATTTTCTTGTTTCACTTTTACCTTCCGTCGATAGTTTTGTGGCTAATTTACGTTTTTTAAAATTAATATCGACCATCTTAATTCCTTCATGTTAATTACTGTGAAAAAGAAAAATGATAGTGCCCACTCGAGTCGTACAGTTGCAGACAGCACTATACAACACTGCAGCTGCTGCTTCCTCGCTTCTGCTCGAACAATTATCGTAATAACCTCAGGTAGACGTCGTTTAGCCCGGAAAAAAAAAATAAAACTCGATAACTGGCTCTTTCTTCATTTCAGGTTTTCAGGGCAAGGAAAAACATAGGATATCCGGGGGAATTGGCTCCCCACAAACGCACAACCAATTATACGTATTTTTTGGCCAAAAGGAAGAAGGACCCAAGTGCCGAATAAGCCCCTGCATCCCCCGTCCAAGCAACCCCGAAGCCTCAGACACACACAGGCAGAGCTGCACTCTCGGTGATCCATCGCATCCGTCCAACCCATCAAGTCGGGCATCCACACTGATCCGCACGTCTGTCATAACATTTTTTTTCTATTTGGATGCTGCCAACGGACTATAGGTAGGGGCCGGAAAAATTCGCGGTTTCGATGGCCTTCAGGATAGACTGCACATTCCCCTGTACACTTGGGCAAATAACGCAAGTTCATTGGCTGCCGACCTGTAAGTCGTCTCAGCTGGTTTGTCTGTGATTCGATACTTCTTTGGTTGAGATTTCATAATTGGTTGAGATTTGTCCTGTTTAACAGTAAGCCAATAGCAAAATCATTATAAAGGTATATGTATTTTAATTCTAGCCTATCGCCGAATGAATCCGCGAATTGTTCCTGTCCCTAACAATAGGGTTTAAATTTTTAAGAAAATTCATCTCGTCAAAGTTTTCTAGTTTGACAATAATGTACGCCAATCACTATTTATAATCATTAACTAGCTAGAATATTTATTTGAATTGTAGTTAATGCCCAGCATGCATTGCAATGCCTCTATCAATTTTTTGAAAAAATTTTAAGTATGTACACACATATACAAAGCATATATACATACATATATATATATATATCACTTTCTCTAATTATCTATCCCTCTATGCATATCTCTATATCTTTATATTTCTCGAAATCTCTATCTACCTACATATATATACATCTCTTTATCTCTTTTGAACTCTCTCTATTTCACTATGCATCTCTATCTCTCTATATATGCATATCATTATCTCTCTTTATCTCTAACTCAATCCTACATAGACCTATATCTATACATCTCTCTATATCTATAAACGTAACTCTATAACAATGAAAATAATAAAAATATAATGCTACATATCTATATTTTTATCTATCTTTTGTATCAGGCGCGACATAGGTACATAAAAACACGCACGTATGCGAATGCAAAATTGTGTCAAAATTTCAAAGCAATCCATGAAAAACTTTTGAAGATTTAGAATTTTGAACGAACGAACCTTTACATTTTTATTTATATAGAAATTTTCGATGGGTATTTTTCATTATAAATTACACTTTTGTGTCTCAGTCAATTTTTGTTCAAATGCACTGTTATAAATTACAGTAAATTTAAGAACTTTTCAAAGATAAATGCACCTGAAATAAACGAAGAGTTGTTTTTAATTTAAAATGATTGGAAAATCGCAGTATCTACGTCGTACTTCAACTTCCGAATTCTGTTTCTCGGTATGAACAGGGTAATGCATACGTGGAAGAAATAAGTGTTTTGATATGATCATTTTTAAACAGTCCTTGAATTTTTTTTTTACAATCAAGATTATTATGGTGGATTTATGTTCAAACAGAGTAAACTTTGGACCCGTTCATGTATGGATAATTTGTAGCCAACGTTCTTCGTAAATGTAAGCTAAAATTTTTTAACAGTTTATCAAACTTAAAGTGTGATTGAAGGCAAGTTAAAAACACAATGCGGCAGCAACAACAAAAACTAACAAACTAAAAAAAAAAAAAAACTTAAAATAAAGGCACTGCCTACGACTCTTTTAAAGGTTTTAATTTTATCCTTCCGTCCGTCGAAAGTTAGAGCTTGGTAAGGATTTGACGGATGGACGCATGTTCACGTGATTGACGGACAGACGGGTGACGCACGGATCATTAAGTCCAGCTTAAGTAAATAACAACCACGGTGTATGTTTATTCGCTAAGCAAGCAATTTAAATTTATTTTATCCCTCTCAGTATCTATAGTTACATATCACTAAAAGCCATGCTGGTTACCATATCCAAACATTCAAATGTACACCCATGTCTCACTCGTGACTCGAACCCAGAACCCTCTCACCGAAGGCCAGCGTGCGTCCAACTTGTGCTGCCGTGGGCCCTTGTCCAGACAGAACCCAGTGAAACCTGCAGGTAGAGTCGGGATTACAATAGACCATCCCCTCCGACCGACAGCCGACAGTCATTCGTCCTTCGACGCCACGCATCCAGACAAGCGATTTACAACTTGACTTCATCCGTCCGCCGGGATATTTTCCCCAACTATCCGTGTTTTTCCATCGGAGATTTTTTACAGATGTTGTCTACTATTTATGTCGTTTTTATGTACGCATTGTATTTGCGTTTCCCAGGAAAAAAAATTCGTTGTTTGGACGTGAATTTTAAGAACCTCTCGACGGTATTATACAAAGCATCTGAACGATCTATGAAAAACACACAGGCCTGAATTAATGGTGACAATTGCCTGCCGCGGCCAAAAACCACAGATATAAACCATCCGTCCGTTTTAATATAACAGTATTACAGAGTGCTGACACTGTGCGTTTTTGGTTAGTTCACCGCCGCCTGGCGACCAAAAGTCACAAAGTGCTTTGTTGACAGTCGTAGAAGGTTTGTTCACAAACTGTTTTTTTTTATTTTAAAAGTAATTTAATGACATTTAAGAGACATTGCCACTAAAAAAATATTTGTTAAAATTTTTACTTTATTGACATTTCTATTCGTTAAATTACGTTTTCTTTTGATTTGTTGGACGGTGGTTCGTGCTTGGCTGATGCTGGCCGGCGCCACTAACGAAGCGCCTGGCGCAATGAATGATGGGAAATAAGAACGTTTTCGGACCGCCTGGCCTGGCGTAGCTGCCCGTCAGGAGGTCCTGGTGGCGGCTAAATTTGCTGTATGAATTGCGTTTGCGGGGCGCGTCAGTGTTGCTGTGTCGGCCCACGAAATCGCAACGGACAATTTGTGATGTAAATTCGCAGCTCATCCGCGATCGCTTGCTGTGAACACACTTGTGAATGGTCCAGAGACAGCATGTCCGGTAGGCCATATCTGAATCGGTTCGTCAGTCACGAATTTTGGTGACGCCACCGCGATGTAGGCCCTATTGCACCACAGGGATAGTGTGATGTCCGGTTCATTGTGCGGCCGGAAGTACAATTGTACACTGTGTTTTTGTGTCCCGAAGCCTATATTTAATAACGTACATTCTTATAAACAAGCACAAACATCTACAGCTAGAAGACTTGAGTGTGACGTCTTTTGAACTACTGATTTTGAATTAGCGATAACTTAAACTTTTAAAATAGAAACCTGAGATACTTAATTTTCCATAAACTGTGCGATTTATTAAAGTGAAAAATATAAACTTTTGTCATGTACTGTGCCCAACGTATTTGGAGAACTTAGTTAATTTGCATATTTTTTTTATCTGTCTTGATCAATTTATTTCCACGAAAGAGTATTGTATTGGTCTTTGATAAATAATATTTTTTAAATATCAAAAAGTAAAAGATTTTGAAATTATTTTTCAACTTAATACTTGTTATTGTGTGTTTCGCCACCCCCTTACACGGTCACATCATAATTATTTCATGTCCACATTTTATTTTATTGACGTGACAACGTCTAATAAATCGATGAACGCCGGCTGTAATCACGAAAAAGTGTCCCAAAACGCACATTGTCCCGTTACGCTCATTGTACGCTTGCGCCGCATCTATCTCTCTTCCACTCGATTGGAACAACCATCGATTTGACTTTTTCGAGGTACATTAAACTTGAAACACTCCTATTCGATTCCTACTTTTCCTATCATCGTCCTATCCTTAACAGAATAACACAGATTGGAAGAAGTTAAATAGCAAACATGTATAAAAGTTATAGTTAAAATAATCTCTTCGTTAAAGTAATAAACATATTTGAATTAATGAGTGCAAATAAAAGTAAATTTATCAATTAAATTGTAGATTTCATTTCACTCCTTCTTTGTATCCATACAAAATAGTGATAATTCAATAAAAATGATTCAATTTTATTCATAAAAGTATGCAATCATTTCATCAATGTTTTGTTATGACGTTGTCACGTTAAACTATCGTCCGTAAACCGACTTTACAGACAACCAATTTTTTATTTATTATTTATTCTGTGTGTGGCATCACGTCGACAAAAGATAAAGCTTGCCAGCTTTTAGACGAACGGATATAATTTTTCGACCACCCGGTGGGCTGCAGGTCACGTGAGCTGCAGGCGGAGGTGACGGGCTGTTGTGACTGCGGCATGAGCTTGCCAAACGTTTAACGGATTGGCGGGTGAGATTTCTCGGGCTCTCTGATTGGCTGCAGGTCACGTGATCGGTGGACGGCTGTCGTGATCCCAGCTTGAGCGTCAAGGCGGAATTACACTAGCCGTCGCCTCTGTCCGTCAGTCACGTGACCTGCAGCCAATAGGAGAACCCGTCAAAGGTTAGGCAAACTCATACTTTCGACTTACGGACGGATGGATTATATCCAGAGATTGGAAAAATTCGCGTTTGCAATGACCTCTAGGATAGACTGCGCGATCCTATAAGTACTTTGGAACATTCAAACTGTTCATTGGCTACTAACTCATTACACTTGATAATCAGGATGCTTGTGATTTGATAATATTTTGTTAAGGGTTTTCCATTGGCTCAGAGAACTTCGGGAACACTGATCCAATCACTCAAGCAGCGTGAATGTGAACGAGTTTGGATTCGAGCCTACCGCGAAATGATTGCGCGAATTTTTCCGGTCTCTAATTATATCTATGGTTTTTAGCTACGGCAGTCAATTGTTACTGGAATACAGGCCTATGGAGTTAGTATTAGGTCTTCACATGTTCTGTATAATAACATTGCGGTTTTTAAAACTCATATGTCAAAACAATTCAATCAAGACTGAATTTATCCGAGGATAAGCTAATACAATACGTACAAAAACACGAAATAAATAGTAAACAACACCGAAAAAGTCTTTGAGAGAGAAAAAAAAACATTGATTGTTGGTAGCACTTACTTGGGACAATATTTTAATTGATGGATGAAGTAATGTGAATAAATCACTTGGCTAGCTGCGTGGCGTTGACAGATGAAAAAGGTGACGCACAGACGGATGACAGACGGATGCGACGGGCTGTTATTAATTCTGCCTCTACGCAAAGATGCTGTGATGACATGTAGTGGAAACTTGAATTAATACACCATAAGGGCCAAGTCCTCGTTCATAATTAGAGATACGGAAATTTCGCGCATTCATTCGGTCGCAAGCTAGAATGCAAATCTTCACACTCATGCAATGTGTTCGTGATTTGACCACAGTTATTTGGACACGCCCCTCTACGACAGTGAACCAACGATGCTTAGCTAAGATAGAAGTAAGCGAATCAGGCAGTGGCAAGTAAAGAGAGAAAAAAAAAACAGGTTTCTCACTTAGAAATCAGCCAATCTAAAATCAAACGTTGGTAGAGCAAATACAAGGCTATGAATTTCAGCTTGACCCCACGAGAATTCGCGAAATTTTCGGGTCTCTATCATAAGATAAAGAGAAAGAAAATAGCTGGGCTTGAACGTTTATCATCCAGTAGAATGAGGAATGGCCGTCTGATGCTGATGACCCCGGCCGTTACCGCAGCACATCCGACGCTATCTGGCTTCACCAGCAAAGCAAAAAGAGAAAAGCTTCCAAGTTCGCAATTGTAATTTTTTGTCTACCTCTCATCATTACGCAGCAAATAGCAAGGCATTCAACACGGTGTTTTTTTTTTAGTTTATCTTCCGCAAATCTTTTAGCTTCGAGTTTACACGCACAGGACTGGGAAATTATCCCCTCGGAGTATCATTCGTGTATTGTTCTACAGCGCTCAACTGTGGATAGTTGTAAGATGTATCATCATTGCGACTAAATGGATAACTGTTTCGACGAGAGAGAGCAGAGAGAGCAGAGCGTTCAGTAAAAGCACGCGCACACAACTTACTAAAGAACTAAGAACCACAGCGCACCGAGGAAAATGAGCAGATAAATGACATGTAACAATGAGTATGGCTAAACTTCATTTAAAGTACTATATATATATATATATATATATATATATATATATATATATATATATAAGTTTTATTTGCATTAAACTACTTTTAAACTCGTTATTGAACTTTTAACTAGCGCTTGAGTTATGTTTTCCAACATATTGCACAAGGCCGTACGCAGGATTTCATTTGGGGGAGGAGAGGGGGAAATAGAATTTAAAATCAAGTACCCTATCAAATCTAGTTAGTTTCATTACAAATCCTACCAATAAGCCCGAGGTCTTCAATAAACAAAATATTTAAATATATTTAAGCATTTTTCCTACCTAAATATTTAATACAGATAATGGTGGGAACGGAAATATTTTCTTTTGAAAACATTTGTTTTGCAAGCAATTTTATAAAGATACAATAACACCGACCACTTGATACAAATAATGACAGCAGAACCTGCAGCGCTACACATGGCTGGCTGTTTGCTCTTTCAATTTATTAATATTCCTTTTTGGTCGAAATGTTAGATTGTTTAGGATTTTTTGGGGAAAAACTTATTCACTTAAATTTTTGAATGAGTTATTTTGAATAGCCAATGCAATGGTAATTAATTAACAAATTGGTACCTGAGTACCAACGACAAAATGACCTGTAATGAGAACATTTCGAAAAAAGATAGGTGATAAGCTAGAAGTACGGAAATTGCGCGGGATTCACTCGGTCGCAAAGCTAGGATGAACATGTCCATACTCTCGCGATGTGCTGATGATTCGGACACGCCCCTCTAGGACACTGGACCGACGGTGCCCAGGGCCCAGCCAGGAGAGAGGTAGAAGAGGCACAGCTGCGTGCGACTCACCTGCCCAGGTGTCGGTGCGCGGAGGACAGCTGAGTGGACAGCTGAGGACAGCGGAGGACAGCAGAGCGGACAGTCGCGCGCCCGTCCTGCCCCGACTGAGCGGCGCGCGCGGCGCTGCCCGAGTCTCCGGACCTCGACCGCAGCGCGCGGCGCGGCGGAACGCGGAACTAGGCGTCCCGCTCGCCCGGCCGCACCCCCCTGCCCGGCTCCCATTGGTCCGCGCGCCCCGGGGATGAGTCCCTCTCCAAGGTCACCGCGGCTATTATTACGTGTTACACTTTCTCACCTGACTATTGTGTAGCGGGCGGAGTGGGATGGGAGTTGCTATGCTCTCAACCTGATTGGTTTTTTTCCCCCTGTCTTACTCCCAGCCAACTCCTCTAGAGCCTGGTACACACAAGCATGAAAGGGGGGAGGGCTAGGAATATTCCTCCTCCCTGGAGTTAAGAAGCCCCTCACTGAGGGAGCACGCTTGCGATTGCAAAACAAAACTGATAAACGTTAAAGTCAAAACAATGTTTTGTGGAAAACCTTCTGTATATTTTTAAGTTTCCTGCTTATTGCATGCGTTTAGGCCATAATATGGGCAGTATACAAAATACGAGGATCCTATCCGGAGATGACCCGTGTCCGTTAAAACCCACGCGCATAACTCTCTTCCCTCCACCTTCTCCGCTGTCAAAACCTCCCCCCCTCCCATCGCATTATGAATTTCTGCGCGCCCTCCTTGCGTATCCAACAGATCTGCGCCCCTGCACACAACTACAAGTCCGTTGTGATTTAGTTCTCAGTATACAATGAAAAATTAATCACAGTAACAAGTACAATACACACACCACACACAAAAAAATTTTTAACGTCTTAGTCATCTAAATTTTCTCCTATTTTAAATTTATCAAATGTAGTACCAATTTTCTACGGATCCTTCTACAACTAGGTTTATAAATTAATTCACGTGAGTGTCGATTTTCGTGAGAAAACATATGTTTTGCTTTCATTATGACTTTTGTGAAAAAGGTAACGCTGGTATTTATTTTGGGATCCACCAAATATCAGACAAGTTAGTTACCTACGTAACATCTTTCTGGTAACAGTAAAACGGAACAGCTTCCCTTATTTTTAACACCATGAAATGTTTCTTACAAATACATTGAATATTTAAAACAAACCTTTTCGTAGAACTTTAGCAAGCATTAAAACAAATTTAAGTGTTTTGTAAAAGACAAAATAAAAATACGCTATCACAAAATTCCACCAAAAAAAATGCTTAAAAAACATCAAGCAACTTCAAGTGTATTGGAAGGGAACTATCACTGTAGAACTAACGTACACAGTCTGATATGCACTCATTGATCCAGACATCGAAACGTCACTCAGTGACTAAGCGGGTTGGTGATGTGTCTGTTCTTTCTTGCCCTGTCTTCTTTGTAGCAGTCATCATAGTGCAGGTAATTCAAGAGTATACTATTTATGGGTACGAAACACCCTAGCAAACATTTAACCATTTTAAATTAATTCAAGGAAGTTTTGAGTCTTGGTGGAGACAGCTATTTCTAACCAGAGCCATTTACATTCTAAAGCCGACACGAGCAAAGCGTCTAGCGTCTACGGGGAAATCACCTGCAGACAGATTTCTAGAAATGTAAGTAATATTTGCAGTTTTGTGATGAGCGGCCATTTTCTACCAGCAATAAATTTTGTTTTGAGGCAATTCTGGAACCTTTCCTGGGTAAATAAATACAAAATATTCTACTAAAAATAGACTACGTTTTAATGTCAACAATTTCGCAATTATCAAGGTTGTCCACGATCATACTTTCGCTTACAGAAGACTTGCATCTTGATGAATATTCCCAATATTCACTGTAAGTACACTGTAGTTACTTCGTACTTCTTTGGTTAGTAAAATACTGTTAGGGCCTATATCGGGAGAACAGGGTTCGTAAAGGATATGCCGATAAAGTTTTATTATAGTGTTATTAATTACTAATATTTACAGTACTAATTAATAATAGTACTTTAAAATAATGCCCGATCACTAGAGACCGGAAAAAATCGCGAATTCATTTCGCGATAGGCTAAAATACAAATAGTTATACCTCAGTGCTGCCTATGCTATTGGCTCACAACTCACCTGGATGACTCTGGGCCAATAAGAAACACCCAACCAAAGCTTTATCGAATCACAGGCTGCTACGTTGGGACGTCTCACGAGACAGCAGCCGATGAGTGGGTGACATCTGCATGTGTACGAAGAACTATGGAGTTCATCCTACGGGTCATTAACCCGCGAAATTTTCCGGTCCCTACCTATCACCAATCACTGGCTCTTAAAAATGTTTATCCGCAAGTCACTCAATGTCTGTCAAGACAATCCGCACTCCTCACTGGAGCTAGGCTCGACAGTGGTTCGCTCCTTACCTCGCGCCTGTCCACACACACACAGTCTCGCGCCACTCGGTCGCACTCTCACGATCCCGTCACTCCACGTCAGGGGGTCTCTCACCCTCTTCTCCCGATGTCGCACTTCCGTTCACTCGCGGAACTCGCTCGGAACTGTCGCAGCACCGCCGCATAAGCCGGCGTCGCCCTTTAACACTAGTGGGTCGTCTTTCCAGAGTGGACGGGAGCGACTGCGACATGTCGAGTCATCCCGGGCCGACCCGACCCCCGAAAAGTACAGAAAGGCGGTGTTTATTCTCGCCACTCCGCGCGGAGGCCCACAGAATTCCCAAGGGCGCTCAGCGACAGATAACAGCGCCGAGGAAGGAAGGCGCGGAGGAAGAAAGGAGGGGTGGTGAGGTCGAGCCGCGCTAATGCGGGCATGACGTCAGAGGCCGTGTGATGTGCCCAGGGCCAGACTACTGCTGGAGGGCCCGCTCAGGTATGTGGCACGGTTTGCGGCTCTGCTTCCTAGAACGTAACAATACTTTCAACAGTGTGTTACTATTAGTAGAGACCTACAAAATTCGTGGATTCATTCGGTGATAGGCTAGAATTCAAACACATATACCTCTTAGATAATTTTGCTATTGGCTTACTGTTCATCTGGACGAATCTCAACCAGTTATAAACCCTCAACCAAAGAAGGATCGAATCACAGACAAACCAGCTGAGACGACTTACAAGTCGGCAGCCAGTGAACTTGCGTTATTTGGCCGAGTGTACAGGGGTATGTGCAGTCTATCCTGAAGGCCATCGAAACCGCGATTTTTGCAGGTCTCTAGCTATTAGAGACCCGAGAATTTCGTGAATTCGTTTGGTGGCAGGCTAGAATTCAAAGCCTTATGTTTGCTCTACCAATGTTCGCTTTCAGATTGGCTGACATCTCAGTGCTACCTGATTGGCGCTACCTGATTCACCTACTTATCTTCTAGCTGAGCATTGGCTCACGGCTGCAGAGGGACGTCCAATCTTGAACACGGTGCGAAAGTGTAGGGGTTTGCATTCCAACTTGCAACCAAATGAATCCGCGGGGTTTCCGTACCTCCAGTCAGGCAAAGTCACGGAAGTCACGGCTTAAAGGAACTCAGCAACATCTTTTCCCCTCCCAGTCACCAGCCGAAAGAAGACCGCCCTCGCCGATTATATTTAGTCGAAAAGCTTTTACGTTATGAACACGAAAATACTGTGTTGAAGTCTATGCAGCAGTCGGACTATACCAGTTACAAGGAAGAAACAGTGGGCCCACGATATTGCAATCTAATGACTAGAGACCTGCAAAATTCGCGGTTTCGATGGCCTTCAGGATAGAATGCACATACCCCTGTACACTCGGCCAAATAACGCAAGTTCATTGGCTGCCGACTTGTAAGTCATCTCAGCTGGTTTGTCTGTGATTCGATCCTTCTTTGGTTGAGGGTTTATAACTGGTTGAGATTCGTCCAGATGAACAGTAAGCCAATAGCAAAATTATCTAAGAGGTATATGTGTTTGAATTCTAGCCTATCACCGAATGAATCCGCGAATTTTGCAGGTCTCTACTAATGACTGTAGCGAAAAATCCCTGCCCCTACTTGGAGATAGGCTGGAAAACATCCCACTAAACACTTGCATGGAGTTCTGATTGTACCATAGGTAGTTCTGACACACCCAGAAGGACGAGACAGCATTAAGGACATTAACAACAAGATGGCTATAAGACCCAATCACTTGTTATCAGGCCGGAAGGCAAGACGTGGCGACATACTCGCGGAAAAAGTGCGAAGGGCGTTCATCAACGCGAACATCACAGGCCCGTACACTGTAAAAGTTTTTTTTTTGTAAATTTACACAATCAGTGTAAGTAGAGACCCGGAAATTTCGCGAATTCTCATGGGGTCAAGCTGAAATTCACAGCCTTGTATTTGCTCTACCAACGTTTGATTTTCGATTGGCTGATTTCTAAGTGAGAAACATGTTTCTTTTCTCTCGTTACTTGCCACTACCTGATTCGTAGGGACCGGAAAAATTCGCGGGTTTATTGACCTCTAGGATAGACTCCACAGTACTTAACAAACTCGGGGAAATGACACCTGTTCATTGGATGCTGATTCGTGAGAAGTCTTAACCAATTTGTCCATGATTCGGCACTTTCTTGGTTTAGGTTTTTCCATTATCCCGAAGTACCCCAGACAAAATGTGGGCCAATCGCAGAAGCAGTACGAAGGTAAACGTTTTTGGATGTCAGTCTATCGCGAAATGAACTCGCGAATTTTTCATGTCTACTGATTCGCTTACTTCTCTCCTAGCTAAGAATCGTTGGCTCAGAGTCGTAGAGGGGCGTGTCCAAATAACTGCGGTCCAATCATGAGCACAGTGCGAGCGTGTGAAGGTATTCATTCTGGCTTGCGACCAAATAAATGCGCGAAATTTCCGTATCTCTAAGTGTAAGTGTATTTTTACATTTTTTACTGTCATTAGAAAAATACACTTACAGTTTGTGTATTTTTACGCAATAAGTGTGCAAAATTACTACTACATTGTTTAATTTTACACCAAAATGTAGGTTAATATTCTAAAAACAAAACATTGGTTTAAAAATATGTAGTTGCCATGTAAATTAATGATACTTCTGTTAGATTTACACCCACAATGTCCTACTAAAATTTCATTTTCATAAAACAAAATAACACGTTATGTTTTGATAATAATCCCGAACGGGGTGCAGGCCTAAGTAATTTCACACAAACATTATTAATTTTAAAACACTATTATCAAGTGTAAATTTACCCACTTTTATTCATGTGTGCTTATCAGACAACATTCTTTTTGCAAATTTACTTTAAAATAATGTAATTTTACACCAAATGTAGTTTGATATAAAAAAATCAACATTGGTGTAAAAATAAACACTTTCCGTGTAAATTATCGATTTATGAAAGTTTTAAACTTATACATATGACTAGTATCCTTCATTGAGCACATTAAACTGTGAAATTGTTGCTATAGTACGCCATACCATTTGTTAACCTATGTTGTTTAAAAACTGTTTCCATTGTTCACAAAAAATAAATGTTACACTTTTATAGAGGATTTAACGCTTGGAAAAACATTCATAAACTCGCTATCAACTTAGAGCTCGCTTCCACCCACCCTGTTTTACTTTTAGATTTTTGCTCGTTCCATATTCATGTGTGGAAATATTTCTAAATTGGAACCACAGTATTATTTTATTACATAGTACCCAACTATTGAAAACAACTAGGTCTATTATAATGATAAAATAATAACTCCTAGTAAATTAATGCAGAGCAATTAGTCAAAATATATGTTTTGGTTTCGAAAGAATTGACTGACATTTTGCAAATCTAGCTAACGTTAAACAAAGATTTAAAATTGCGATGCTTATTTAGTATCAAACCCATGCAGTTAGGAATCGTAAGGAGACGACATGCCGCGACGCAGTTGAAGTAACTTTATAACCTCGCCGTCGCTATATTGTCCCGTCCCAAACATTGCGGAAATGGTGCTTGACCACGTCTGATGGTTACCAGCAAGTATGAATTAGAATCTCCGCACGTTTAAACAGTCACTTACATAAAAAATTGGTTGTCTGTAAAGTCGGTTTACGGACGATAGTTTAACGTGACAACGTCATTACAAAACATTGATGAAATGATTGCATACTTTTATGAATAAAATTGAATCATTTTTATTTTAATAATAAAAGAATAAATACTTGAAATTATACTAGTAATCAGATTTTTAAAATTCAAGAATAATTAACCTTTATTGCCAAAATTGTTGTTGTAATAAGCAATGAAAACCAAATTAACTTTTCACTTCACTTTATAAAGAGTCGACGAAACAGTTCACGTGTAGATGACTTGTAATAAATTAAAAAAACTGGCGTTTAGCTATAAAGTTTAAATATAATTATGGACAAGTTTTCATATTAATAAACTGTAATCAAATATCTATCATCAATTATATGAATCACCATAATTTTGTAGTCAATTGTAACATAACCTATTATTACTGCACTCGCCGACAGCGTAACGGAACACAGCGTAACGGAACAATGAGCGTAACGGGACACAGCGTACCGGAACAATGAGCGTAACGGGACACCGCGTAACGGAAAAATGTGCGTAACGGGACACTTTTTCGTGCGTGCAGCCAGCGTTCATCGATTTATTAGACGTCACGTCAAAATAAATTAAAACTGTTTCTACACTGCAAACACTACACTTCATCCAAAGTTTTGGACATCTAACCTTTATGGCGAGTAATTAACTGAAGGAAAAATAAACGGCTGCTCACACTTACACTGCTATCATGCAGACGTGGCCACCCTCTTAAACTCCGAGGACAAGATACGTGGCATAAAACAAGGAGCACACGGCTGTGACTGGCATCGTGTTGGTTCTCTGATTCTCAGAGCAATTTCAAAGTAACTCGAGAATTTTTTTTGCACCGATTTTCGCGCCAGCCGCGCCGCCGCGTGAATACATACTTCCAACCCCCCTTACTCTTCGTGGTACATTCCTCCTACGTCATCACCCCTTCCCCCCCCCATTTGCAGTGATTTCCCCTCATTTGCCGGTGCGCTCTTGTGACGTATTACCATCGGCCGGCGCTCCCGTGACTGAGAACCGAGTTTAACTTACAATCACTTAAATATTAGCGCAGTCCAGGAGGGAGCTAGGTTAGTCCGGGCGTCTAGCAGAAGAGATGGTGTGGGTGGTCGGTCCCAGTGTGGCTCACTAAGCTCGGTGGCTGCACCTGATCGTGAAGACCCTACTAACTGACAACACCCTTGAGCGCTCCATTCTCCACATTGGTAGTTGATTCCTGAGTAGGTTGAGCGGCGAACTACTGAATGAAACAAACGTTTTGTCGGGCATGGTTTCTGTCACACGAGCCGATAGACAGGTACTAAGACTGAGTCGGTATTTACAAATTACACTACAATTAACACATGTTGCACTTCACGTTACTCGTCTACGCCCTCTGGCGGCCGTCCCGCTATAGAAAGATTGGCCCATAACTCGTTTTAACTCTCCACGGCGCAATCGCGCGGCTAAGGAGAAGTTACGGCGGGAGGATCACATCCTGCACTGCAAACTGGTCCAGGTATTCGTGGTGACTCAAGTACCGGAGGTTTCGCTTGATTCATATGATTTACCGGCACGCAGAACTCAGTGGTGTAAGCGTTGCGTCTCCCACACGTGACGATCACGTCCGGCTCGTACCGCCAACTCCTGAAGACTGTCGCAAGAAGGGAGGGACAGCGCCCTCGCGTGCTACGTCCATAAAACACCAATAAACGCTTTACGTAAAATTTAACATCTAAACATCTTACAATTTACTTAGTTAAATACCCCACGTGGGAAAAGACTGATAGATAGAGACCCGTGAATTTCGCGGATTCAATGACCTCCAGGATATACTCCAATACCTCTACACACTCGGGCAAATGCCAACTGTTCATTGGCTGTTGACTTGTGAGTCGTCTCGACTGGGTGGCCTGTGATTCGACATTTATATGAGTGAGGATCCTAATTGGCCCTCAGTCCTCCAGATTAACAGAGAACCAATGACAGAAGCAGCACTAAGGTATAATTATTTGAATTTTAGCATAACACGAAATGAATCCGCGAAATTCACGGGTCTCTACTAATAGATGGTCCAAATGCGTGCGTATTATCTATATGGTAATGTTTTATTTTTGAAAAACACCAGTCAAATCAGAGACCGTTAGTTTCATGTGGGCTACTCCATTACCTGGAGCCAGACTATTCATATATTATTAAATACACTCAGTGATCACTACGTATTAAATCTGGTCTGGGGCCGCAAACGATATTAAAGCGTTTGTCAAACCAGGTACTATTAAGTGGTCACACCAATAGTTTTAATGTCGCACTTTCTTCTGTGAATATTATGGTTTTTACATACATTCTTACGGGAATTAAATACAGTGGTACTGATACAGGTGCCTAACACATGGCACGGAGCACTTAGGTGCGGACACAATAACTAACTCGACTCGTGCGGACGTGATGCAAAGGTGCGTTCCGCCAGCGGGGACTGTTACTGGCGGGGTGGAGACCAGGTTCCTCGTGGCGTGATTGCACCCTCGCGTTGGGCAGCACCTCCGCCCCCGCGGCGCTCGTGGCCTGCGTCCTGGTGACCAGTGGTCTCGTGGTGGGCACCCAGTCGCGGCCCCTTGGATGCTCCCTGTGTGGTACACTGCCAGGTACCCCTGTGGTTACCCCCTCCTCTGCTGCCACTCCTGGGTGCTGATGTGTGTCCGGGTCCCCCAGCGAGGCGTCAGTGGGTGGCTCTTGCCCACAGCGTGCCCTTCTGGGTTCCTTGCCCCCTTGCTGTCGGCAGGACGGGGGTGACAGCATCGTTGACGCTGTCTCCTGGACTTGCCCTGGGTTCGTCCACTCGGACGCTGAAGCTTTCATCGGCATGACCCTCCAAATCGCCCCAAGCACCATTCCGCTGAACTGTATATAGGGACCTCCCCAGCGAGGCGCTAGGCCTGCACAGTAGCCCCGAGGCGCCGCTGACCACGGGTGCACTCGGGCGAACACCTGGTCACCTGCCCGCACGTCTGGCGGGGGACGGCTGGTCCCCGGCGTTTTCTCCTGCGCATCATCGCACCCTCTCGTGGTCCTCGTTTCGTCGCTGAAGTCGCTCTTCCGTTTCTTCCGCTGGGCGGGGAGTGCCGTGAGTCGTCCACTCGCCGGGCCCATCTCGGCTGTGAACATTCTGGTGGCTGTGGACACCCGGAGGCGCGCGCAGAACAGTGCATCAGCGACGTGTGTGTCCCACTGGGCGTGGTCCGCTCCGAGGCACATCCGCAGTTGCTCCTTCAGGTCCTTCAGGTGGGATTCGCCCTTGGTTGGTCGTATGGTGCCCCACTTGTTGACTATCGCACCACACCCTCCATTGCCTCCCCAGGAACTGAGTGTCATTGTCCGAGAGGATGTACTGTGGAGAGCCACAGCGCGGCAGAAACTCCCGCGTCAGGATGTTGATGATCGCGGATACGCCTCTGTCCACCTCGTGAACAGGTCCTTGACTGCTAGGAATCAACATTATCCCTCGGGGTGTCCGTGGATACGGGCCCATTACGTCCGTGGCTATTAATTAGAAAGCTGTGGTGGGCCGTCGTGGGACCTTGTTCTTCCCCGTTCCGTTTCCAAGGTTTTTCGTGATTGACATAACTCAGACTCGCGCACGTATTCTCGCACGTCACGAGCGGCGCCGGGCCAGTGATAGCGCTGACAGACGGCACGTCGGGTTTGGTCCGTGCCGGGATGGCCGGCCAAGTCGTGGTCGTGAAAGAACCTGAGTACTGCCTCGCGGGCCTCGGGTGGAACGTACTTCTTCCACGTCTTCCACTCCGCGTTTTCCCCGGGTGTACGGTTCATCATCGCTGTGTCTCGTATGCACAAGGTCTCTTGAGGTCCAGCGGCCTCCTGCTGGTGCTGCCAGTCGGTTTTCGGGGAGGCCGTCTGGGCCTCGAGCACGCGTCGGTGGTACTTCGTGGGCAGATTGGGTCTAGGTTATTTAGTCTTTCCGTGCATATCCTCCCAGTCCTCGCTGTCGACTAGCTCGCTGTGCTCGTCAGGCTCACGTGACAAGCCGGGGGCCTCTCCGACCTCAGAGTCAAAGGATTGCAAGAAAAATGCCCACCGGATCAGTTTGCCCTTTCGCCCTTGCATGGTGTGTAGTCATGTCAGACACCTGTAGTTGTCGGTGCGTAGCGTGAAGCTTTTCCCTTCCAGGCGTGGGCTGTACTTCTCCATCGCCCACGCGACTTCCAGGCACTCTTGCACATTTGCTGTGATAACGACGCTCTGCCTGGCCAAACTTCGCGCTGCCATAATCAGTGACCTGCCGATCCACCTGGGAATCCACATGATACAACACTGCTCCCACCCCGAGGGCGCCCGCATCTGTCTGCGAACATAGGCGTCTCTCAGGGTCGAACGCGGTCTTAACCTGGTCGAAGGCCGTCTGGGCTGCGGCATCCCACTTGTAGCGGTACTGTTAGGGGTGCCATCACTTGTGATAATTCAGGGACATGACATCGCAGCCAGTTGATAAGCCCTACGAATCTCTGCAGTTGTTTGCGTGTCCGCGGCACTTCAGCCTCAGCGACCTTGTGCAGTTGGCCGGGCTTTGGGCGGTTGCCTTCCGCACTCACCACATGTCTCAGGAATTCCACCTCCGCTGTTCCTAGATGGAATGTTGGTATTGCAGCCGTGAGATGGCGGGTAGCTAACAGCTCTAACAAGCGCGATAAGTGGGTGAAGTGGTCTTCCCACATCTCGGAGAAGATAATGACGTCATCCAGATAGGCTATGGCAAACTGTCCAATATAACCCTCCAGTTCTCGAGTTATCATTTCCTGAAAGGTGGTTGGGGCGTATTTCAAGCCGAAAGTAGACTGTGTATACTGTGTGTACTATGTGTAGTGTGTTTACTGTGTGTCCAGTGCGTTCTTTTCTTTTGTAGAATGTGTGTTGTTTCGTTAAATGTGCGTAGTCAAATCTGTAGTAGCTCCGAATATTTACTAGTTCAAAACCTCTTTGTCATGATCAAACATTTTTCAGGGATTCTTGGTCCTCTTGTAAGTGTAAAACATGATCCGTTGGTCAAAATGCTTGTAATTGATTTTATCGATATTTTAGGTCTGACAGTTCGAAGACTTTGTCTTTACTGGCTGAATATGTTATATTAGCCATCGACTAAGATGGTCATGAGGTTTGGAAATGTTTGGTCTATACGACTGACATTGTTCATGTCCTGGTATCGCGGTCCGAAGACACTTGGCCTATACGTATAGCATTTTACATGAACTGTTCGGAATGTGTTCTTACTATTGGAAAATAAGACTTTCATGTTAGGCATAACGACAACGTATTTAATTCGTTGGATAGGTATTTTGTTTAGAGTTTTTTTTCTTAGAGTAATGATTAATAAACTCTACGAAAGTTAATAGGAAACAGAATATATAATTTATTTTAAGCTTAAGTTATCCTTATCACTGGCTGAGAATCAAACGATGAACGGAAATCTATCGCACCAATCATTATTTTAATAAGTGAATTTTTTGGTGAAATTTGGAATTTTTCTGAATTTGTAGGCTAGGTCAAAAAATAATTTCCAAGATAGAGGCCTAATCGGCTTATGGGAGGCTGGTAGTAGAGGAATTACAACTGCTTTTAGGACTTTCAACATTATTTTATTAAATAATAATTGACCAAAGATTGAACCAATAACAGGAACTAATCGATTCAATCAGTATATATTAATTACATATTTTTTAATGAATTTTGAAAAATTTCCCGAATTTTAGCTAAATAATTACGTATTTCCAATATGGCGTCCAAAAGTTAAGATGGTGAGCACCACAGTAATAAAAAAAATGATTACTGCATTCTAACAGGTTAAAATTAAACTACCAAGGTTGCAGTGCACTCTAGTAGACGAAAACAATATGGCGCCCTCTAGCAGACGAAAAAAGATGGCGCACATGATATCATACTAGCTTGTGGTATGCGTACCTTGGCTTAAGTGGGAGGAGGTCAGTATGTTGGTGGCTTCCGCGGAGGAAGGATCTGTCGCCATTTTTTGTCCTCATCGGGTTTGAACCAAGGACGTCAGTGCGTTTTTTGTAAAAAAAAATTGGTTGTCTGTAAAGTCGGTTTACGGACAATATTTTAACGTGACAACGTCATAACAAAACATTGTAACATAACCTATTATTACTGCACTCGCCGACAGCGTAACGGAACACAGCGTAACGGAACAATGAGCGTGACGGGACACAGCGTACCGGAACAATGTGCGTAACGGGACACTTTTTCGTGCGTGCAGCCGGCGTTCATCTATTTATTAGACGTTGTCACGTCAAAAAGGAAAAATGAAACAATAACTGTAATACTCTTAAACATTTCTAATTGTGTATAGAACACAAAAAGGGAATCTTTGACTTTTTGATCTGTTCTTAATTTAAGACGGACAATACTCCTAACACATATTCGTGCATAGAGGTAGAAGTTAAATGGAGTTGGTCCGTATAATCATTGCCATGTTAATAACGGAAGTCCGATTGAGTACGATTTCCAAACCTCATTTCCCATTTGGATGGCAAATTCTTTTTTTTTTTGTTATAATAAAGTTTAACATTTTGTTTAACAATGTAAGCAAACTCATAGCTTTAGCTATTATACCTCGTACATTTAGCAATAGCCTTAATTTGCATTGCTGTTTGTTAACCAGAGTGTATTCAACCATCAACTTGGGAAAAAGGGGAGAGGGGATATTGGAGCATGAACATACCTTATATCACGGATGTTTTCCTAGGGAGGAATGCCTGTTATTTAATATGTTTTGGTTTTATTTCTTAACCCAGAGATGGAGCGTTTAACATATGTCCATACTAGTTTGCATTTTAAATCGTTAAAAGAGTATACAATTGAAAATACGATACCTAAATAGTTATATAGTGAATATAAGCATTAATGATTTTTTTACCGTTTATTTCGAAAATAAAGCCTAGTTACTAAAAAAAATAATTTCGTGTGTAGTGTTCGTTCCTAGCAAAATTAAAAAAAAAAATTGTGTAGGAACTTAATACTCGGATAAATATTTACAGAAATCTTATTTAAGCAGTGCCAAAACTACTATTTGTATTAAGAAGGTACGAATATTACTGTAAGTTATGACTTGAGCAACATTATGACTGGTGTGTATTGTATAGCTAGGTTCTAAGTGGTTAGGTAGATACAATAATCCTTAAGTAAGTGAAAAGGATGAAAGAAAACAATGTACCAAGAGAATGAGGTAAACAGAACAAAGATTACATAAATATTGATGGTTCTTTTTCCAGTCTTCCCCCTTCCCAAATTCAACAATAACAACCCTCCCTCCCCAAATCACAAAAAAAAAAAAAAAAAAAAAAATCACGACCCGTGCAAGCCATTATCGAAGACGTTATAGTGTCAAGCTGGTTTCTACGCGTTTGCAAGTAAATTATGGATGAAAAAAAAATTTCACTTTCGCCATTACAAATCTCTGAAGGTATACGTCACAGAAAATGTGCATAGCAATGGCATGTGTCCAAACATTTTTAATTCGTTTGCCTAGATGGACCAAAGTAATTTAAAGAGACCTGAAAAATTCGCGGGTTCATTTCGTGTTATGCTAAAATTCAAATAATTATACCTTAGTGCTGCTTCTGCCATTGGTCCACTGTTAATCTGGAGGACTGAGGGCCAATTAGAGACCCTCACTCATTGAAGTGTCGAAACACAGGCCACCCAGTCGAGACGACTCACAAGTCAGCAGCCAATGAACAGTTGGCATTTGCCCGAGTGTGTAGAGGATATTTGAGTCTATCCTGGAGGTCATTTAACCCGCGAATTTTTCGGTCTCTAGTAATTTATTGGTAGAGACAGGAAAATTTCGCGGGTTCATTTCGTGATATGATAAAATTGCGCTGCTTATGCTATTGGTTCGCTGTTAATATGTAGGACTCTTGGCCAATTAGAGACCATCAATCAAAGAAGTATCCAACCACAAGTTAACCACTTGAGACGCCTCAAAATTCAGCACCCAATGAACATGCGCCGTTTCCCAAGTAGGCGGAGGATCATGGAGTCCATCCTGCAGTTCATTAAACTCGCGATTTTTTCCAGTCTCTATTTATTGGCATTGTTGTATGCCGTGGGGGATCCGAGACTGCTACTGGCGCGTGAGGACGTTCAGGCGACTCCCGGCATGCCCTCGGAGGTGAGGTCGGTCGCCCGTCAGGACCCCCCTGCACCCCGCGTCAGCCCCCGGCTCGGGGACCAAAACCAATCTTCATGATGCAAATGTAATGATATGAGTTGGTACCTTTCTCAAATTCAACATCCAATGCAGGGAAAGCTGATACATTTGTAAACAAACGGGCTGCCATATTGGTACGTAGCGTACGCTGAAATCCCCCTCCCCTTTTGGCTTCACCACCCTCGTCTGTAATAGCGGCGGGTCCTGGGGAAGGGAACTTTATTTCTTCGGAAGACGTAATTTTTGAACTGAGAATAATATATAAAAGGTTTATGGAGAAAATTTCGAAGCACACAGTCCGCATGGATTCTTAATACTTAGGAACTGTTATCTGATGAGTTGTAGTACCATGCCACGTAATTAGATGTACGGAAGATTCGCTGTTTCATTTGGTCGCGGGCTAGAATCCCAATCTTCACACTCTCGCACTGTGTCCATGATTGGAGCGCAGTTATTTGGACACGCCCCTCCACGACAGCGAACCAACGATGCCCAGCTAGGAAGAGAAGTAAGCGAATCAGGAAATGGCGAATAATGAGAGAGAGAAATTAAAAAAAAAAAAAGTTCCTCACTTAGAAATCAGCTAATGGAAAAAAGGAATCGTTGGTAGACTGTTCCTGCCGCACTTAGAACTTTAAAAAACGGTGATTTGTAGGGGCAGGCATTTTTCGGGAAAAAAATCTGAACGCCTAATAGACTGCAAAAGGTATACCCGTACCAGCTGTTTCTTCCTTGTGATTGGCGGTCGTCTGCGAGAGAAGTCGGCGCCTTATTTCACGGAGCCACCCAGGACAAGTTTGCTTTCGCACTGAATCACTGTGATTGGTGTTCTGACAGTGTACACGTACCCGACAGAATCTCACCCAGTCACGAAACGCAGACGGTGCTGTAGTGTTTTAACTTTCAGCTAGTCTCGGAATCTTTTCGCGAAATGTGCATGCCCCTAGTGATTTGTAGACGTTTAGTATACAGATCATTCTGTCGTTTTTTTTTTTGTATACGGCGTTTTGGTAACAGATACTTCGTAGACACTAACTGTTGTTCTTTGTCTGCGGGTGTTGCTGAGTGCGTCCAGAGCGGTCCCCCGGAGCCCTCGCGACCTGCCCGAGTGGACGGCCTGTGGTGTCGGACTGCCTCCTCCTGCTCCTGGGTGCCCGCCCCGAGGCGATGACCCCGCGACACAATGGCCTCACGAGCACACGTGTCTCCCGGAAGTAGGGGCAGGCCAGGGTGCCGTGGAGGGGACTAGCACTGTGCAAACCACAAATCAGGTGGCGGGAAAGGTTTCTTTTTTTTTGCGTTCTTCGTTATATTATCAAAAAAAAACCTCACAACGACGTTGAACAATGGATATATATAAAAAAAGATCGTTCGGGATTTTTTTTTCTGGGGCCGACAAAACAATTTGTCTGTCGGTGGGAGGCAGCTGCTTCCTCGTTCTTTCATCTTCGCCCTCTACCTCCACCCCCTCCCTTCCCTCCTGAAGAACCCCGCCGGAAGCAGAACACTTATTGTGGTTTCCGCTCGAAGGCTCATCCCTGACCACACTTAACGCTCGCCTCCTTCAGCAAGCTGCAAATAATGCGACGGGCGTTGATTTTTAGTTGACGCAACAAATTTTGATCAAGAAAATATTTAAAAAAAAAAACGCTTGAGAAATAAAAGAACAGCATTTTATTACCAATTTAAATCCCTCCATCCAATTTAATTCCTTCTTTTCGTACCTAATGTGAGTAGTACATAAATGGGCGTCCGATCGTAGGTTCAGGCTCGTGGATGGTGGATGGAATGAATGACCGACTGCAGCCTGACGTTGGCGGCCATATTGTATGACTTTGACCTGGACATTTACCTTTAATTTGACCTTGGCACTTGAACTTGACCTTTTATCTTAACATTGACCTTGACCTCAACGGTAATATAATATCCCACCATATTTAATTTCACCATATTGAAATCGAGCGCCCCACTCACAAACATTGTACTTTTCGTTATGGTGACATCACCATTGAGTGTCCTACTCACAAAAGTTTCAGTTTTCGTTTCAGAAAACCTTCCCCCAATTTGAATTCTTACGACACATCCGCCATCTTGTTTTCGTCTGCTGGAGGCCGCCATCTGGTTGCTTCTGTTCTGCTGGAAGTCACCATCTTGGATACAGCCATATTTGTTTCTGCTGTTTGCTCCTACAGTTCTCCATCATAGCTCTATATCAAGCACATAAAGTGGTCCACTACCTAATGTTTTTATGGTCCCTATCAACGTATTACCTTTAATTTTAATACAAAATACATTGAAAGCGAGGTGATTTGAACCATGACAGCTCTGACCGCTGGGTTGGATCACATGGGCCATTGACAGCACAGTTATCGAGACTTAACTACTACTAGACTGAGAACTACATAAGGTATATAAAAATAACACTCATATTCGAGCTTGTAATAAGTATATATATATATATATATATATAATTTGAATGAATAATAGCAGCACTAGCGAGAGGTTATTGCCGCCATCTTTTTTTTTTTAAATACTCGATACCAGGAGCGCTAGTGTCACATAATACACACTTCATTTGCTAGAATGTGCAGTAGGATTTATAACCATGGCGTTCGTTTTCTTGTCGGCTATCTTAGCCGTCAGTATGAAAATCGGTAGTAGAATGTTAAATTATTTCCTGCTACAAGGTCCAGGGTGTGGATTGTGGATTGTCGACGCCATATTGGATTGTGACATCATGGTGGCCTTCTTATATAACATTGAACTTGTAATTTGACCTTGAAATTGATCTCAGCAGCCATCTTGAATTCTCCATCTTGGTTTCTAGAAAATTTTTGCCATTTCGTTTTCCACCATTTTGATTTCTAGAAATTTCTTCCATTTCGAATTATGAAATCATCGTTGCAATTTTCGTTATGGCCACCTTCTTGAAAATCTTTATTTTTAAAATTTTAAAATTCATAAAAAAAAACATTTGTGTGATAAAATTTTAGTTAAAGCATTCCACTGTTTTGAAATTTGTCCGCCATATGGAAAAACCAATTTTTTAAAGCTAGAAATTGCTAAAATGTTAAAAAATTCATAAAAAAAAACTCATCTGACAAAATTTTAACCTAAAAGAAAAACTTTCTCCGATTTGAATACTGTCCATAATATTGAAAATCTGTATTATTTATAATATAATTTCGGGAAAAATTTGAAAATTCATAAAAAAAAAATTGATTGTCTGTAAAGTCGGTTTACGGACGATAGTTTAACGTGACAACGTCATAAAAAAACATTGATGAAATGATTGATCCAGAAGAAAAGGAAATATCATATTCGGCCTGAGACTGAGCCGTAATAGGTTTTTGCAACCAAACCATTTAGGCATTAAAAATAATATTTTTCTTTGAGGAAGAAATTTTTTTTTTAATTTTTTCTATCTTTGTATGATAAAATCTACCTCTGCATACTTTTATGAATAAAATTGAATAATTTTTTATTGAATTATCACTATTTTGTATGGATACAAAGGAGTAAATTGAAATGTACAATTTAATTAATAAATTTACTTTTATTTGCATTATTCATTAATTCAAATATATTTATTACTTTTGAAATGTTGCGTGCGCCGTATTTATTTTTACAAGTAAAAAAAATAAAGTACGCAGTTTCCGGGATTCTAACCGACAACCGTTAGATTGGAAGTAACCGATGATCACCGCACGGCCCCGAGGCCATACTTGAATAATAATAGTTTCAGATGTTATATACATAATTATAAAAATTTTGTTTACGGTAGGGAATAATATTATTTCGTTTTTATAACATGATTTTATAACAAATACGCATCCCAAATACACCAAACTTATTTATAATGTGTTACAATATTTTTTAAAACATTGTGCAAAAGATCCCGGGTGTAATTTGAATTGTTATGTGTAACTGTAAAACACCATTGTTGGTTCAAAACATATTTGAATATTCAACATTACTTTTAAATAACCGTACCGATTGTGCTGAAAATCGGTGGACGATTGTTAAATTACATAATATTAATAATTCAAACGATGAAAATGTGATTGAAAAGTTAAATCGATGGTTGTTCAAATCGAGTGGAAGAGAGATGCCACGCATGCGAACAATGAGCATGAAGAGAGATGCCACGAATGCGTACAATGAGCAAACAGGACACATCCGTAGTGGGACATCCGTAGTGGGATACTTTTTCGTGCGTGCAGCCGGCGTTCATCGATTTATTAGACGTTGTCACGTCAAAAATTAATAACATTAAAAAAACAAATTGGTTGTCTGTAAAGTCGGTTTACGGACGATAGTTTAACGTAACAACGTCATAACAAAACATTTATGAAATGATTGCATACTTTTATGAATAAAATTGAATCATTTTTATTGAATTATCACTATTTTGTATGGATACAAAGAAGGAGTGAAATGAAATCAACAATTTAATTGATAAATTTACTTTTATTTGCACTCATTAATTCAAATATATTTATTACTTTAACGAAGAAATTATTTTAACTATAACTTTTATACATGTTTGCTATTTAACTTCTTCCAATCTGTGTTATTCTGTTAAGGATAGGACGATGATAGGAAAAGTAGGAAACGAATGGGAGTGTTTCAAGTTTAATGTGCCTCGAAAAAGTAAAATCGATGGTTGTTCCAATCGAGTGGAAGAGAGATAGATGCGGCGCAAGCGTACAATGAGCGTAACGGGACACAGCGTAACGGGACAATGTACGTTACTAGACACTTTAATGGGCGTGCAGCCGGCGTTCATCGATTTATTAGACGTTGTCACGTCAAAAAAAAAAAACGTACATACGCATGGAGTCCTCGGTTGAAACCCGGTGAGAACTAATAATAGCGACGAATCCTTCCTCCACAGAAGCCACCGGCAGACGGACCTCCCAACACTAATTCGTATGCGATATTATGTCAGCCAGTATGACGTCATGGAGGCCATCTTATTTTCGTCTTATGGAGGCCGCTATATTTGATCCGACATATTGTTTTAGCCTGCTTAAGGGTGCTGCTGCAATATAATTTTAATTTTTACATTTAATTTTAAATTCATTTTTTATTAATTAAGAGACAGTAAACTGTCCGATATCCACCATTTTGTCAGCCATCTTGGCCGCCATCATGAAAATCTGTAATTTGTAAGCTAGAAAATCTAAAAAAATTACAAAAAAAAATGTTAAAAGTGTGATTGTTTAAAGTGCTTGGTTCGATCCTCGACTGGTGCAAAAATATATTGGCGAGCGTACTTAATTTAATCTATATCGGTGAGCGGATGTTTAGACATAGAACTTAAGATTCTTTCACTCGTTTATTTCTTATGCCTCGACCTGCTTTGTGGGGTCGTAAGTAGAGTCCTGCGACGCGTTTTTTTTTTTTACCGATGGCAATGGCTTCCATGCTGACTATGTGTCTTCGTGCTTCCTCCAACTGCTTGCTTGTCTGCACACACTATACCACTCGTAGCACCGATGAGGCCGCCGAGGACGCCCAATGAATGCAGTTCAAAGTAGAAGTAGAAATCGTCCAGTAATCTTATTGTTTAGAGTCTGTCTCTTTTGCATGGCTTTTTGCATGCCTCCGACAGTTTGCGCTTGGTCTTGCGGGGCCTGGTTCGACGAGCACACGCAGAAAACCACCTGAAATATTGCAAAAAAACCAGCTCATTAACTACATATATATTTGTACTAGCAAACTTGTTTTATTGGTCGCGGCATGCCACCTCGCTTTTCGTTTCATGGTCACTAAACCCAGAAAACATCTTCTACTCCAATATATATATATATATATATATATATATATATATATATATATATATATATATATATATATACACAAGTTTCTGTGCGGAAAACTTGCTGATTTGAAAGGCCAATAAAAATAAAGTAGTAGGGATATCATAATTTAATTTTTCTTGTAATATATAGGCTATATATATCACCTAAGATATTTCCATAATATAGTTTTAAAGATGACATCCATCAAATGATGGTCCCCATTGTCAAAACATTGGGTTACTCGATTTCTGAAGTTCTGTGCAACTCTTTCAAGCATATCGACGGGTATGTTGACGATAGCTTGGCGTATGTTGTTTTTCAGATGAGGTATGGTCCATGGACTGTCATTGTAAACAATTTATTTCAGATAACCCCATAAAAAAGTCACACAGAGCCAAATCGGGGGAACGGGCGGGCCAAACGAGGTCGCCTCTCATTGAGATAAGGCGCTCTGCGAAATGTTTGTTCAAAAGATCCATTGAACATCGCGCGGTGTGTGTCGTGGCTCCATCCTGTTGAAACCAGACATCCACAACATTCAATTCTGCGAGCGCAGGCAGACCAATATCCTTCAAACATTTGTGTGTAACGAGCCGCAGTCACCGTGACTGCGCGTTCATTTTCCTCAAAAAAATAAGGACCAATTATCCCCACTCTTGACACTGCACACCACATAGTTACTCGTTCACAGTGAATTGGCCGCTGATGAAGTTCACGCGGATTGTTATCACTCCAATAACGCATGTTCTGCTTGTTTACACTGCCCGAAATGTGAAAGTGAGCCTCATTACTAGGGACAGGAAAAATTCGCGAATTCAATGACCTCTAGGATGAACTCTATAGTTCTACGTACACTCGGTCAAATGTCACCCTCTCATTGGCTGCTGCCTTGTGAAGGTGTCCCAGTGTAGCGGCCTGTGATTCGATACGGCTTCGGTCGGTTGTTTCTCACCGGCCCAGAGTCGTCCAGGTGAGTGTGAGCCAATAGCAGAGGCAGCACTGAGGTATAACTATATGAATTTTAAGCTGTCGTGAAATGAATCCGCGAATTTTTCCGGTCTCTACTCATTACTGAAGAACACGAGTGCGTCATGAGGCAAGTTTTCACGGAACACTTCACATGCAATAAAATCGCTTACACTAAGCACTTGTAACACAACTATTTTGTAGGGATGAAAGTTCAGTTCATTATGAATAATTCGTCTCACAGTGCGATCCGAAATCCCACGAGCAGCGGCGTTTTTACGTGCTGAACGCCGTGGAGAGAGCAAAAATTGACTGCCTCGCTCTCTCTCAATGTTTTCGGGGGTAGTGACAGTCTGTGGACCTCCTGTCCCACTTATCATCACACTTCCACTCGCCCTAAATGTGTCTACCCACGTAACAATCGATTTCCGACCAGGAACTGGACCTGCAGGACGAATATTGAACCGAATACGGAACGCTCGTTGAGTGGCGATAATGTAACGGTCATTAGAAAAGTAAGCCTCGACGGCAAACGCGCGCTGCTCGTTGGTCGCTGCAACTGACCAGGCGGGTGACAACACGTCATGGACTGCCCTTTCGAACGTGACCCTCCCCTCCCTCTGCCGACCCCATCACACCTCTTGACGCGAAATACAAACCAGCAAGTTTCCGCGCCGCACCCTGTATATGCATATTTTTATGGGCACTATAACTGCCATACTTTTGCACAAATTACTTCCATAATTATACATGAAATGAAGAATTTTAAAATTTAGGTCGATTTCGTTAATTGTCAAAGCAAAAATATATAAAAAAATCTCTTGATATGAAAAAAAAATGCACCCATTTGAAATTACTTTAAGTATCTCTTAACTGTAGTATTAATAAAACATTTGTTTAAATTTTTTTTCTGATAACACTAACCTTTATCTCCAGGAATGAAAAAAATAGGAGTCAAAGGACTAAAAAATTCATAACTTGCTTAATAGGCACAGCATAAAATCCGTTTACGGTTATTGAAAACCTTCTAAATTTTATTTCAAACATTTGTCAGGCATTTTTTATACGACTACCCCTCCCTGCAAAGGGTGACAATTAGTTAAAATAGACTTTGATCATTTTTTTTGTTGAAACGTACAGAAATATGAAGTTGTGAGCGACCTGCGCGTAAAGACCTAGCCATAAGTGGTTATGCGTGTTTACTTCGTGTCGCCCGATACAGACTGGGACACGCGCTATGTTTACCGGGTCACGCCAGCAGCGAGACACCGCCCCAGCACTCGTGTGGAGCGATGCCGAGGAACCAGGCGAGCAGCGATCCAGAATGGATGGATGTGGATTCGAAACCGGATCATCCTGATTACTGATAGCTAGCTACCTCACCACTATATCAGCCCGTTGAAGCGATTGTAAATAATGCGCCGGTATTTTTCCGCTGAGCCTTCATATAGATAGCGTGGCACTTCCAGTGACTTTTAATATCGCATAGATGCAGGGAAAATCTACATACATTCCACCATTCACATCGTCAGCTGCTCCGACACAACGATATTATCGATATTCCACCGACACTTGAAGGAAGAATTACAAACAAAACGCACAGAAGGTGTTACTTGAACGTGAACCAAGCTAACAAATATCAGACCACATTTGTGAGTCACTTCGCTGTGAGGTGCGCAGAGAGATGCAATTGAAGGTTACGTCAAGATCATGTTCATATTAAAGTTTCCAAACATTTATGCGGAAGGGAACTACATTTTTAGTACAAACGTAACATTAAGAACACTGAATACTATACACGTGTAACACTTTAAAATGTAAAACCAACAAAGTTATATTTAACAGAAATTTAACAATGAATGTAAAATAAATAAACAAATTCAGCAAAAATTTACCAAACACTGAAAATAGTTTGCGTTTAGTTGAAAAAATATTAAACATTTTTCATCTCAGAGACGCAGGAGAGGTTGTAGTATACAAAGATAAATAATTCACGAGTTACTTAAATCATGCTATTTTACAAAAAATATGTTTTCTATTAAAACTAGGTTAAGGCTGTAACATGATATTAAAATACACCAAATGGCATGCCACCACCAATAAAACAAGTTTTCTCTACCTTTAACAAAATCTAATCATAAGACATATACAAACATACATAAATTTGGACTAAAACATTACTTAAAAAACTGAAACAAACCACTTACAAGCGGAAATCAAGTATGCAGCTGCAATGAATGTAAAAATAAAACGATTTCAGGAAAAAGCATTTTATAAATTGTATTTCGTTATTTTTATGCAATAATTCATCGCATCACTCATATAGTTAATGGAATTTGATGACCACGAAATTTATGGATGTTTGTTCTATTTTTTTTACTCCGTAGAAAATACTAAATGTGGCACTAATTATAATAAATTATGTTGCTCTGAGGCAGAATATAGAAATTTCAATAGAATTTCGCTTCTGTAAAACAATAAAACTCTGCTTACATTATTCGCATGCAGATTAATCGCTGTTAATCTATTAATTTATTAAAAATGATCACTCTTATTTTTTATGAGCGCATATTTTTTTTTAAATTTAAACTTTTTATTTAAAATCTCGTTTTAATATTAACCGTTTTCACACTTAAAAAATTAATCATACTAACTGCTATAAAAATGTTGATAAAATATTACATCCTGCACTGCAGCAGTCGTCACTCAAGAAAAGGTCATTGAACCGTTATGAAACGAGACATATTCACTGTTGAGATAACGCATCTGATAACATTATCCACGCTCGGTTCTCCTTGTGCAAATACTTCCATCACTTCGACGATTCCTGGTTTTCGTAAAGCCCAAGAGTGCAAAAGTGTTGTTTATGGTGACTTAAATATGATTTGGAACTGAGCCCATGACGTGACGTATTGCGTTTATGAACAAGGAGAATCGTTACTGAAATTCAACTAATTTATTTTATTTATTTTATTTATTATAAATTTATTATAATTATTTGAGTGCCTACCAACTGACAGTGCCTTTAACAGGTGGGCATTTAACAAATATTACAAAAATAATAACAATAACATACACAAAACACAATAATACACAACAATAAAATGGGACAACACAAACATAAACACATGACAAAAGACACTTAAAAATATATAACTAAATTTGTCAATTTTAAATTAATGAAATAACAATAATACATTATTTACGTCAGAAATTATCTTTACTGCAAGAAAATTAGGAATTAAAAATTTCTTTCATTGAGATTTTTACCCTTTTGAAAGGGTCTAAATCTTTCAAAATATCATTACAATTATCAGTACACCGTTTTGATAGCTCATTTTTTATGTGATACGTTCGAAAAGGTTGCATTGTTCTATGATTGAATGAAGGAACTCGAAGACCAATTTTGTTTAATATTTCAGTGCTGTGGTAAACATTTATAAAACAATTTATTACTAAAACAGTATCAGAAAATTTCCTTCTAAACTGCAGTGTATGCGTGTTCAGTGTTTCAAGGGTTAAGTCATAGTTAAAATTCTCTGGATTATCATCTATTAAATGTTTGTTAAAAATGTATCTATACAAATTTTTTTTTATGTATTTTCAAGTCTATTTGAGTCAGTGGTAGTTATAGAGTTCCAGATGACAGAGCCAAACTCTAATATCGTTCTTACTAAGGTAAAATAAAGACTAATTACAGAATCAAGAGAGCTAGCCAAATAAGTTAAATATTTAATAAGCCCTATTATTTTGTTTGCACGTGCAATTAAATTATCCACGCGGTGATGAAAGTAAAATTTAGAATCTAAGAGAATACCTAGATCACGCATACAATACGTTCTCTGTATCATGTTGTTGTTTATTACATAGTTAAATTTTTCTGTATATGTTTTCCTAGTATATGATAATATTTTAATATTCTTTACATTAATTTAATGTCATTCCGTTAGTTTGACACCACTTAGTTACATTATTTATATCTTCTTGCAACAATATACAATAACTAGGAGTTCTAATGGTACTATATATTTTTAGATCATCCGCATAGAGCAGAGCTCTGGAATGCTGAATAACATTAACTATGTCGTTTATAAAAATTACAAATAAGTAAGGTGATAAGGTTCCACCCTGAGGCATTCCTGACGATGGATTAAAAGATGAAGATAAAGTGCTACGAATACGAACAACAAAGGATCTTTCATTTAGATAGTTACAGAACCAATTAGTGTAGGAGGCATTCAAACCGAAACTAATTAATTTATCTACAATTAGAGAGTGCTTGCATGTATCAAATGCTTTACATAAATTGAAATATATAGCATCCACTTGTTTGCGGGATAAAATTTCGCCGTACGTACAATTAACAAATGCAAATAAATTTGTGATCGTAGTTTTACCAGGTACAAAACCATGTTAACTATCTGCTATTAAATGGGATGTAAGTAGTGTGTAATAGCCGGTCCGGGCCCAGGGTTCAGGGTGTGGATTGTGATTGTCTGTCCGCCATATTGGATTGTGACGTCAAGACGGCCATCTTGTATGAGCGTAACGGGACAAGTAGTACCGCGACTTTGACCTTGACCTTGACCCCGGAGGTCATCTTGGATCCGCCATCTTTAAATCGAGCGCCCCACTCACTATTGATGAAATTTTCGTCACGGGCGCCATATTGATTTTTTTTCTGTTCTGCTAGAGGCAGCCATCTTGGATACCGTCGACTTTGTTTCTGTTGTTTGTTCCTAGAGAGCGCCAGCATCGCTCATGTTTTTTCTGTTCCACTGGAGGCCGCCATCTTGGATGCCGTCGACTTTGTTTATGTTGTTTGTTCCTAGAGAGCACTAGCGTCGCTCTGTCTCATCACATAAGGTCGATGTTCCATTACCTACCATAGCTATTATGGTCCTTATCGAAATTTTAAATTTAATTTTTTATGAAAAATATATTGGAAGCGCTGTGATTCGTACCATCGCAGCTCTGATCTCTAGGTTGGAAAACCTACGCCTTTAACCGCTCGGCCATCGAGACATTTACCAGACTGAAAATTAAATAAGGTATAAATATAAAAATAACATGAATATTCGGACTTGTAATTTTTTTAATTTATAGTAATAATATCATCACCTGTTCGAGACAGAACCACCATATTGTATTAAGATGTAACTGTTGCAATTATCGTTACGGTCGCCATCTTGAAAATCCGTAATTTTTATGTTAGATCATCGGGAAAAATTTTAAAAATCTTTAAAAACATCACTCATTAATTTACATATTGATTCGATCGATTCCTGTTCCTGGTTCGATACCCGATCGATGCAATAATGTTTAATTTTATGTAAAAAAATAATAATTTCAATGAACCATGTTTAACATTCTTAAAGAGACTTTAAATCCTCTGCTACCATCATCATATCAGACAGCAAGACCACCATATTGGAAAATTCGTAATTAACCTATAAATTCGGGAAAAAGTTCAAAATTCACTAAATAAATTTTGTAATCTATATACTGATTGATTAGATCGACTAAGGTCCTTGGTTCGATCCCTGGCCGATACAAAACAACTTTAATTTAAAAAACTACCACAAAAGTGAGTGGTTTGAGAAAATAAAAAAAACACCACAAGTTCTTTTAAAAAAATTTATTACATAAATTCTACACTACTACAAGTTCAAAAAAATACACACAGACAAATTACTAAAGTTTTGTGGATTTCTCTATTTCTGCATCTGCCACCCACGAATTAAAGCGAGGTGGAAAGCCCCACCACTTGACGTATGACCGTCCATTTCTTCGTTTTATAATCTTCTCCACCAAGTATGTATCGGGATACAACGTATGCTGAATCTCTTCGGCATAGAAGCCGCCATGGATAGGTTTGTGGTCCAAATCTTCAAGGTAGTAGGTCCTGGGCTCTGATTCACGAACATGTGTCACACGGAAAAGTTCAGGACTCCAGTTCGCAGTGAAACCTTTCTTGAAGATACCTTTCTGCTTGGAGATTCGCACAATGTCACCGACGTTAGCTTTACGCTTTCGTGGATCTTTCTTCTTCGTGTTGGAAAACACCGTTCGAAGCAGGCGATTATCCGTTACGTCATTTGGCTTCATTTTCGTGGTAGAATGCACCGTGGAATTATACTCGCTTATTAGTTTCGGCAAGATGTCAAGCCACTTGTAATTTCCGTTAGCCGTGAACTGCAGCCACATCTTGGAACGCAAAGTCCTGTTAAACCTTTCGACAACGGAGGCTTTGACGTTACTAAATGTAGAGTAGTGTTTGATACCATACTTCTTCATCAAAGCCTTGAAGGTTGTGCATTGTAGAATTCTTTCCCGAGGTCCGTTTACAGGTGCGACGGTACACGTCCACCCTGAAAAATATTGTTCATGGCCTTGGTTACTTCAGTTGCAGTCTTTGATTTGACAGGTCTAGCCCAAGCGAACTTGCTATAAACATCGATGACTGTCAACATGTACTTGAAACCTTTATTCAATCGGGAATACAGTATCATCTCAACAAGGTCCGCCTGGAATAAATCATCAATTCCACGAACTATGACTTTGCGACGAAGGTATTTTCGTCTATCAGGAGCATGAAGTTCGCGAGAGATTCCGGTTCGACTCATTGTATGTAGCCGGCTTCCCTCAGTTCAAGTATTGAGACTATTTCGTTGATGTGCGAATAGTTTCCTACACTAAGCGAAGCATGTAGAATTCTAAGGCAATTAACTAATTCATTGGGGTCGTCCCAATATACATAGTCAAATATCTGATCACTTTATAGCTTTTTTAAACCTTCACCATGTATTGTTAGTTCACTGAAGAGATTAGCGAGAATGTCGATTTTTTTCGTGATCTTCGTCTTTATATACACCACTATCTGGATCGTTATCGCGAAAATGTGCATTGGTTAGCTCTAGCAGTTTTTTGTACTCTTGTAAGTCTTTGTGAGAATATCCTTTAGGCTCCCTGCGAAACAGCAATTCGTACAGACCCGGAGTCCCACGCGTTTTGAACTCTTCAACGCGCACGATATTTCCTGGTAGAAAGTCTATTTCTTTAGCACCGAGGAACCACTTGTTATATTTTCTGTACACACCGTAGGTCGTGTCATTATTCCAGCTCGTAAACGATATCAGGTATGGCCGAACCATTGCATTAACTTGGTGTCCCTTTTTCGGTATTTTTTTCTTTGCATGGACTCTGTACTCGTCAAGTCCTCTTCTTCTCGATCTGGTTCATTATTTCTCTTCTTTACAGTTGGCATTTCATTTTCAACTTCTGTCTTCACATCGATGGCTGGTTCTTCCTTATTTTTAAGTTCGTCGAGGCGACAAGTGATTGGTTTAAATATCTCCTCATTTTCCATCTCACGTGCAAGTCTGGTTCGTTTAGCAAGTATATATATTTTCCCGAACAGACTGTATAGCTCGATGAAGGTCATTGGCCAGGTCCGACATTGTACTGGCTGAAAACATATTGCAAGACCTCCTTTTATACTTTTTTATTATATGCTTTATATTAGCTTCACCTGTATGTTTGTTTGTCTGTCCGTCTGTAACTCTTTCGACTAAGAGTGAGTGGCTCATCACTGTAAAATGTCCCACTAATTTCATTACGTTCGTTAGCCGAGCGGTCTAAGGCGCGCGACTTCTAGAACGTCAGCTTTCGGATTCAGCGATCGTGGGTTCTGCTCCCGGCCACGCCGAAAAAAATTTTTTTTTTTCCGGTAAATTCTAAGATTATATCCATACATCTAACTGTAAATGATTCGGAGAGACTTTACCATTTCTTTGTGACGTTGCAACTCCAAATAGTTATCTCAGATGGTAATAGGTAGTGTTGGTAACTCATTTCCCTATGATAATTATACATAAATATAGTTTAAAAAACTAAAAAAACATGCTTTTAAAGAATATCAAACTAAAAAGTTAAAAATAAATATAGTTTAAAAAACTAAAAAAAACATGCTTTTAAAGAATATCAAACTAAAAAGTTAAAAATAAATATAGTTTAAAAAACTAAAGAAACATGCTTTTAAAGATTATCAAACTAAAAAGTAAAAAATAATTTTAAAATTTAATTTATGACAATAGTATATAAGCAATACTATTATAAATGAGAAAAAAGCATGGGGCGCTTAATATACACAAAATATGGCACAAAGCGCCTCAAGCTTTTTTCTCATTTATACTAGTATTGCTTATATACTATTGTCATAAATTAAATTTTAAAATTATTTTTTACTTTTTAGTTTAATAATCTTTAAAAGCATGTTTCTTTAGTTTTTTAAACTATATTTTTCGTTCACAGAAACTTCTTTCTTGTGTTTGACCAAATATGAATTTGTTGACAAGTGAGTTAGTGATGCTTCCAGTCTACTTTGAAAAGTCCTCAAATCGTCACGTCTTTGCGCATTCTAAACTTCGATCATGTCGCAAATTCGAGAATACGAAGCTTCCACGCGCTGGACGATGGCAACGAGATACTCTAGTAATTCGTTTTTCACACTGTCTACTTTTTGAGCCAGTAGCGAAATGTATTTGCGGATAACGTCGTCATGAGACTTGAGAGCAGTACGTAAGTCACGACTGCTGCGTCCAAATTTGGAAATGCTATGACTAATGTTTGACGATAAACTGATCGAAACCTCGTCTGTACCTGCCCTTATATAGAGGCCAGTCCTTGACAATAACTAAGAACCCGTGTTCGTCTTTCCAACACAAGGAGCACATGTCTTTGAATTCCTGAAACGTCATGTCGGTGTTTACGTGATCGTCATAAGCGTGACGTAAATTAAGTTCGTCCATTCGAAAGAAAACTAGGACATTCGCATTGTCTCGTAGGAGATGTTTTGGAATACGACTGTACGTCTGACACAGGTAAACACAGTCTACCTTGGCATGTCTGCCCATGGAAAAGTACTCTTGTATTATGCCTTGCTTCTCGCACATTACATCGTCCAAAACAAACACGGAATTGGCTTTTGTTTCGTTTGGAGGTACCACATCCGAATTATCGCTAAACGGGAAATACTCCAGACCATCCACCGATTGTAGAACCGTAGCTAGGCGCTGGTACTTTGGCTGTTGCAAGGATTTGGAATAGAGGTACACGTTTTCGAACCTAAGTCCGTTTGGTTCCTCTAATAAACTCAGCAGAACGCACGTTTTACCGCAGTTGGACGGACTAGCCATTATGCATCGTACGACAGAAGGCAACAGTAATCCATGTCGTGATTCACGTCCACTAGTTTCATCGTCCTGCGTAATGCGCACGGGCAAACACACTTCTTGCTTGACGACTTGCATTGTACTGACAAAAAATTGTATAAAAGAAGCGTATTTATACTTTCTGGTCAGTTGCGCGCAATGACTCGAAGAGGTAAGAACAAAAAACACATCGGTGCAGGAATCGTGAACTCGCTGATGAACAATCTGCCATTCGAGCTACACATTCCCGGCTACAGATTCTGCGGCCCCGGCACTAAACTAGCGAAAAGGTTAGCTCGCGGTGACGTGGGCATTAATTCTCTGGACGAAAAGTTCAAGCAGTACGATATCGCCTACTCGCTCAGCAAGGATCTGGAATCCAGGCACCGGGCCGACGAGATATTGGCACAGGAAGCCGAAGATATAAGTAAATCGTCGAACGCGGGACTAGGAGAGAAAATCGCAGCGTGGGGTGTATCTAAAATCATGAAGGCAAAGACGAAATTAGGACTGGGTGCTCGTCGAGCCAGCTCCATCAAGTCAAAGACTAACTTACGCAAGACCAAACGCAAGACTGGTGCAGGCGTGCAAAAAGCCAAGCAAAAATTACAGACTCTCGACAAGAAGATTATAGGAGGATTTCTTCCTTTGCTTTTGCCTGCATTGGGTGCTCTCGGTGGCCTCATCGGTGCAACGAGCGGTATAGTGCGGGCAGTCAACACTTCGAAGAATGAACGCAAGCAGTTAAAGAAGCACTGCGACACAATGCCAGCATGGAAGCCATTGCCATCGGTAAAAAAAAAAAAAACGGCGCAGGACTGTACTTGCAACCTCACAAATCAGGCCGAGGCATGAAAAAGAAAGGAATGAAAAAATCCTAAGTTCTCTACCGAAACGACCGCTCACCAACATAGATTTAATAAAGTACGCACGCAAACTAAAAATACCAAATTTCCGAGGCGTGTTTATGCGAGACACTTTGCCCAGCAAGCCAAAGACACGTGAGTGCGCCATAATTAATTTAGATACATCGATGGGTCGTGGCACGCACTGGGTGGCTTATGTAAAGACTGGAAAAATGGCCGAATACTATGATAGTTTTGGAAATTTACGGTCTCCGCCAGAACTTAGGCGGTACCTGGGTCGAACCACTACATTGTTTTACAATTACGAAACCGAACAGAAGCCATATCAAACAAATTGCGGACACTTGTGTCTTCGCTTTTTAACAAACAAAAATTAGCTGACAAATAAAAATTGATACTTAAAGGCTGTGCAGTGATGATAATTTATAAGTCATGTCGATAACACTTACCTTGACAGGTCATGCATCTGAGCTGCGGGCGGTTCATTTTCCGCTTCTGGATTTAGACGGAGAATGGTGTATCGGACTCGTAGATTTTCAAACGTATAATGCCATACCGAACATCGACGAATAAAATTGCAAGATCTGCTTCCTGAAAAGCGATGGGACCGCTCATGAAATACAGTTACCTGTTGGCTCTTACGAAATTGACGACATTGCAAATTACATCAGGGATATGTTACCACAGGATGTAGACTTTCAACTGCGTGGAAATCCAAACACTCAAAAAAGCATTCTAACATGCAGTGAAAATGTCGACTTTACGAAACCCGGCACCATATGTACGATACTCGGATTCGAATCAAAGGTGTATGATACAGGAAGAACATACGAATCTACACGCGCAGTAAACATTTTGCCTGTGAATGTAATACGCATAAACTGTAATTTGGCAAGTGGAACGTACCTCAACGGAAGACTAAGCAACATGCTGCACGAGTTTTCGCCGATGGTCCCGCCAGGATATAAACTGGTCGAAGTACCGCAAAGTATCGTTTACGTTCCAGTCGTCGTGAAGTGTGCACACGAAGTCGTGGTCAGAAAATTTTTGACCAGCGAGGACGTTTGGTGAATTTTCAAACGAAGAAATTACATTACGTCTGCATGTGAAGCGATGGGCATAAAGTTCGTAACACCGAACAGTTATAAAAGAAATCGCATTGGCGTGAATAAGAACAGTTCCCTACCAGACATCGGTGCGTTAACACCTGACAACATAAAGTATCTTCTCAGTATTGGACAAGTGCCGAATAAATATGGAAGACGAAATCCTCAAAGTGGAAGATCCGGTCATTTTGATGACAGCATTACGAAAATGGAATTACACGAGTACCAGCCTTTCCTGCTCGGACCATACGCACTACCATCGGAGGTACGCATTGCTGTACAGCACCAAGATATTTGTACTTTACCTTCGCAGTCATTTCTACGTATAAGAGGCACGCTGACAAAAGCGGATGGTACGCACCCGACAAAAAGTCAATATCCTGCAATGGTATTCTTCACCTAATCGAGCGCATTACATATGTACTCAATGGCGTCGAGGTAGACCAGACGAGAGATGTAGGCATAACATCTGCTATGAAAAATTACCTTTCGCTCACGCCAAATGAACTGTCTGCTGCAAAGATGGCCAGTTGGGCACTCGAGGATGAATATAAGCTTCCGGTTTATGCCGAAGGAAAGTTCGAAGTTTGTGTTCATCTGTCCATGCTTCTTGGATTCGCTGAGGACTACAAGCATATAATCATTAATTCGAAACAAGAGCTCGTACTGCTTCTCACCAACACGCACATTAATGCAATTGTCGCCACTGCAGAAAACCCTCAAGATGTCTCGCTAACACTACAGTCTATCGAGTGGATGCTGCCCCACATCCAAGTGAGCACCGTTGAACGAGTCAAGATGTTGAAGAGCATAGAAAATGGTAAGAAATTCGATGTGCCATTCTGATCCTGGAGCCTGTAAACTTATCCTGGCTTGCCTCATAGTCAGTGTATCAATTGGATAGTAAAGTCCAGCTTCGCTACGGAAAAACCAAGATACATCATCGTCGGGCTTCAGACCGGAAGACAGCTCAATGCAGGAGTAAGTCGTTCCGTATTCGATAACTGTCAATTACATAATGTAAAAATATTTTTAAACAGCGTAAGCTATCCGTACGTTGACATGAACATGGACTTTGAAAGTGGAAGATTTCTTCTCGCATATCAAATGTATGCCAAGTTTCAGCAGTATGGGCGGAGACAGTCACCGATACTGAGTCCCGACAGTTTCAAGAACAAGGCTCCGTTAATGGTGTTTGACGTTTCCAAACAGGATGATGGAATAAATTCAAACATCATCGACTGTAGGATCGAGATAACGAATAGCGGAAATATTCCACCAAACACCAATGCTTTTTGTCTGATACTTCACGATCGGCTTGCATCGTACAATTGTCGAGACAAACTTGTGAAAATTCTGACATAAATACTGTTTCATTTTCGATGAGAATTTAGTTACGACCGAGCGTTGCTAGCGAAAAGATGTACTGCAACCTACAAGGTTTCCAGAGCCAAAACGGCTTTGTTCTCAAATAAATTAGCGTCACCTCTGGAGACAAGACTCGAACTCGTACTTTCCGATCTCCGTATCCTTGGAAACTACTAGACGAAAAAAGTAAACAGTCGAACGAATGGCTATGTAAATATTATCACGGCCTAGAGTGGGACGAAGGAAAAATTCCGTACCAAGTCAAAAACACTATTGAAGATTTACTGGTTCAAAACGAAATAATTTACGTTGCCGGACCTGAACAGAAGAAATGGCTGAGCAAGTTGTGTGATGCACCTGTTGAAATTGTAGATATACAGACCGACTACGGCTGTCCTTCCCTGCGCAAACTTTGTTCAATGTATGATGTACAGCCACACGACAAGTTTGAACGTGTCTGTGCCTGTACAAACTCGCAGCTAATGCAGAAATGGCACACAAAGTGTTCGTAGGAGCCTGCATATATAAATTGTGTACATCCGTACGTGCCTTCAGTTGGCGTTCTACCTGTGAGGCGTTTGCCACGCCTCCATTAACTTCACTTTTATTATTTGTTTGTTTTAACGTCCTTTTGATTTGGTATTAATTATATCACATGTTATTATAGATTGTTTGGCACTTGTTTCGTTCTCGCCCTCAAGCTTGATTAAAACAAAAGCATTACGGACATTTGCGGCGCTGCGCGTGTGTGTGTTTCCGCGAGCCAACACCGCGCTGCGCGCTGAGCCTTATGACGTCATGGTGAGGCGTTAACCTGCGACGGTCTGCGGCTGGCGAGCGGGGAGACGGTGCTGGCGGCTGGTGGAGTCGACTTCGCCTCGCGGGTGCAGGCGTGTTGCGCCGCTGCAAAAATGGAAAGGCTGTTCCATTCACCTACGCATCGACCAGTGCCCAGCCCGGGTTATCGTCCACCATGCTGCGAGACTACAAGTAAGCCTCGACGCAACCGTTATTAACAACCAGAGACCGGGTTGGTTTTTTTAAGGAAACAATAAGCAGAGAGACTTGAGTGATCATAAACTCTAATTCATTTCTTGCTAGCATCTTGAATCGTAATGTGGCGAATTAAACTCTACTTCTTCTTTTTTTTTACGCTACGTGAGAAACTACGTAAACTGCAAGCCAGACTTAACACGTTGCTGTGGTGCGGGATGTTAGACTCGCATAATTACGTCATAACGAGAGACCGGTTTGACCAAAATATTGGGAATGTGCCTAAACAACATTTATAGACAATTACGTCATCCAGGATTGTAATCAACGGACCTGTTAGGGAAAACTAATGCTTTCTTAATGTTTGTAAAATTACCCGTAATATGGTGCTTGTTATGAGTGATTACATTAGATGTCCTTTTCTTTAATGCGAGATCTAGATCTGCAGATTTGTGTAAATGGTTCTGTATTCAATGTACCAAGCCAATGCCAAGCGGGAAAATTAAATAGTAAACAGGCAGTGATGTTTTCAATTATTATCCAGGTCATTCTTTTTTGCCTAGGGACCGTACTTCTCACTGCATTTAGTTGGTACCATGGAGCTAATATACAGTAATACATCTGGAGAGGACAAGGGAAGGCCAGCAAAGGATGCGAGGTGAAGCCGGGTATCGGCGTTTGTTCCCTGCTTCCTACGCTGGAAGAAAACGAAAACGAGCCAAACTTGTCTCGCGCGGTCGAAAAATCCTCCAAACTAAACTCGCAACAGCTCCGAAACTATCAAAACAATCAAACTGAAAATTTTACTGGATTATCTGTAAACATTCTTCCCCACACCGCTTTAATATTTTTTTCGAAACATGAATACTTTCATTTTTAAAAATTAAATACCTATTTACTGCCAAATTTTTTTGTGAATACGCAGAGTAAATTTCAACATCGAGGAAAAATTTTTGTTTGCAACTATAGGTGGGGGACACCTGCGTATGAAATTAGGAAGAAGCTTCAAATTTTATTTATATACCACTCTAGACGCATTCAACCCAATACTTTTATTTTTACAGAGAGTTGAAGTGGGAATAATGTTTCAGTGGGTAACACTACCGACATATGTCTTCGTAACGCACTTCTTTTTGTTATTATACTTCTCAAATTTTATAATTTCATACACAACGTTTATAAAAAACGAATTCTTACTTACTTCATTTAATCTATTACAAATCTCTTGTAATATACGTGTATTAGTAGAAGTTAGAAGTCTTTTCAATATCATGTTCATGTTCCAGTCTACTTACTCAACCAACGTAACATGCAAACCTTAGCTTAACACTGGTAGAGAATTGTTTGTAATAACTGTAATGCTATGCATATACTGACAATGTAAGAAACTTTCAATTTTATTAATTGTTTGCATAAGAATTAATAATTTTAAAAAATCATAGAATAGGCATTTATAGACTGAAAACCTTTCACGTAGTTTCAAGTAGCGTACATAAAAGTTTTTAAATATATATAATTACCAAATATTGTTGAATATATTTAACATTTTTATACATGTTACAACACAATATAATAACAAGCCTATAAAGGATATAAAAAGACAGACGCCAAATTTAACATTTTGTATTTCTTTTCTCTGTGTGAATAAAATAACAGTTCTTAACGTAGTTGCTAATACATACTGTACTATATTTCTAAAAAAAATACGAAAACCCCTGACATCGTCACCATAACAATGATAAATTTGCAAAATAATTAAGGCACGTCTTTTAATGCTACGACGCACACTCTTAAGAGAAATGTTTTAAACTTATGTTGGGATTTATCTAATATCTTAAAAGCATTGTTAAACCGTTCCTTTGAGGGAAACCTTAATATACCGAACACCATATCATCCTTTAATCGAGTTAGATTTTCGCTTCTTAAGACCCATTTGTCTTCAAAATGCACTGTACACAATGCATTGTTCGGAGACGCAGTCCAATTTTTCCGCTTTGTCGCTTTTTCCCAGATCTGTCGTTGATCGTCACGTTTTGGAAATCTATGAAAAAAGTAAAGAATTATACAACTGAAACTACTTCTCTTTGTTAAATAGTTTTCTTAGGTTTTTCGAAAAGTTCGAAGATTAGTTACTTCTGTTTAAAACATTTGCCACTTTTTTCTGATGCTTCAAAAGTTTTGGGAATTAATTTAGTTAACAAATGAAAAAAAAAATCTTTAATACATGTGAAAAGCAACGCCATCCGGCTTGGAATTCCATAGATTTGTACAGCCATATGCGCTACAGGAAATCACCATTGTAGCCGCACACCAGCGCCACTCAAACCTCAAGGACAAGTGGGCTGGGGCTGCGTTTGCAGTAGAAATACGCTCTCCTCCTCTTTCTTTTCAACCCTTCTTCGCAACCGGCTGGCTTCGCTCTCGCCCTACACATGTCCACTCCAGATCTTCTTACATGCTCCTTGGTTGGTACTCCCTTCTGCGATCTCCGACTTCAAACTCGAGCGCCTTAAGTAAGGCCTCACCTGCAAGAAGATGTTTACGTTTCATCCTGCTAACGTGTATGTGAGCGTAAGACCTTGCTTCAGCAGTGTCGAGTACAGCTACTGGGATACCGGGTATCTACGTACATATACAGAAACCTGTGATGGAGGCGCTCAGCATTGGCGGTTTGCGCACTTTCCTGTGTCCTACGAACCGACTCAGCAGCTATTAGATTGTTGCGAACCTGGAAACTGTGCCCTCTATCACATGAGACCACACACAACCCTTCCTGCTAGCATCGCTGAGGTAGTCCCCTCGTCTGCACGTGCAACACTAAACATGAGCGTGTTGCAACATGTTGCGACCTGTGATGCTTCTACGCAGACGTCCAAACGGCGTACGTCTCGTCGTCGCAGTTCAGGCAGTGAATCTGTCCCAACTAGCACTGAGCCAAAGCCCAGGCGCAGACGTGGTCACAGACGCCATCGACCATGTCTTGTCGGAGTTGTCGACGTTGCAGAAGATGACCAGCTGGAAACCTGTGTTCCTGATCCCGTGATCTGCGAACCAGTTGGAACCGGAGTCGACGAGGCAGTTCGTGCGGCCCTAAAGACTTTGCTTGCGAAAATGCTAGATTCCTTAACCTAATATGTATTTGTGTAATTTTTATAAATAAATCTATAAAACTTGAACTTGTGTGTTTTATTTTTCTATAATTTTTAGGTACCTAATAAAAAAATAATTTTAGATACAGACAATATTTTGACTTATGTAGTATTCCAGTAGACCGCGGGTATATAAGCGAGGTTCAGACGACTGGACCCTCAGTCCACCTCTGGTCGCGGTGCAGTACGGACCGGCTCTCTTCAGTAGGTTTCGTGAGCTTTAGTTACTGCTCCAATGTCTACCGGGATAGACTGTTTACCGTCAGCAGCAGGGACCTCGATGATAGCAACGATGATGGAGTCGGAGATTCCGATACCTGATGCAGACTAGACCACGACAGCAGAGAGCTCAATGGCTGCGGTGTCGACAGCTGTGGAGATCCTGATACCGACTGCAGAGGAGACAACGATACGTGCTGTTCCACCATCAGCTGAAGTTTCACCATCTGCATTCCAGACTTAAATTAATGAGGAGTGTACATCGCATCAGTGCAAATACTGTGGCTCATCTTTTACTAAACCTACAAATGCGCGCAGACATGAAAGAAGCAGTTGTCCGAACAATTTACTGAAAAGAACAGAGTTTCAATGTGACAAGTGCGGTAAATTAATTTCACGTCTCGATAGCTTACATCGTCATTATAAAAATTGCTCCGAGAAAGTTAAGTGCAAGTATAATGAACATGGTTATTGTTTTGACTCATGCATTGTACCAGCTAATGAGAATATATCAGTGAGACCCTGGTGATATGAACTTCAGTCCGCCTCTGACCACATTGTCGTGCGGATCGGATAGTTAGACTTGTATAACATAATAGACCAGTATCTAACTATTCTTTGAGAACTCGATGGCATCATTGCCAATATCAACACCAACCTCGATCGAATGTCTACCATCAACAGTGCAGAGCCCGATGGCAACGTCGTCTACAGCTACACCTACTCTCTCAGCACAACAGGAGATTTCGACTCGTGCAACATCTTCCGCAGAGCATAACTCGAAGGCTTCAGAAGTTAAAATTTCGGCAATGTTAGAATGGTTGTCAACAGTGCCAGTGCCATTGATGAAGGAAGGTGCATCCAACATTGATCCATCGCCCAACTGCACGTACTGTGAGAAGATCAAAAACTTGAAATTACGGGATTATGTAATACACAATTGTAATAATAACTCTGAACGCATTAAATATCAGTGCAACAGGTGTTTAGGCAAGTTTATACTCTATGGAAGATTAAAACGACACTTCAGGAATTGTGATAGACTGGCTGTACATTCGTCAGAAACATGCTGTATATTTTGTAACAAAACATTAGCAAATATTCAAAGTGCACAACGACATGAAATATATCACTGTCCTTTTAATGAAGTCGATAATTCGTCTTTGTGTGAAAATTGTGGTGTACCAATATGTCGACCTGATAAACTGAATAGGCATTTATGGACATGTAAAGGACTTAGTCCGCACAACAAGACGACTGTTTGACTCGAGAAATCCACAAAACTTTAGTAATTTGTATGTGTGTATTTTTTTGTACTTGTAGTAGTGTAGAATTTATGTAATAAAATTTTTTAAAAGAACTTGTGGTGTTTTTTTAACTTCTCAAACCACTCGCTTTTGTGGTAGTTTTTTAAATTAAAGTTGTTTTGTATCGGCCAGGGATCGAGCCAAGGACCTAAGTCGATCTAATCAATCAGTATATAGATTATAAAATTTATTTAGTGAATTTTGAACTTTTTCCCGAATTTCTAGGTTAATTATTATGAATTTTCCAATATGGTGGTCTTGCTGTCTGATAGGATGATGGTAGTAGAGGATTTAAAGTCTCTTTAAGAATGTTAAACATGGTTCATTGAAATTATTATTTTTTTACATAAAATTAAACATTATTGCATCGATCGGGTATCGAACCAGGAACAGGAATCGATCGAATCAATATGTAAATTAATGAGTGATTTTTTTTAAAGATTTTTAAAATTTTTCCCGATGATATAACATAAAAATTACAGATTTTCAAGATGGCGACCGTAACGATAATTGCAACAGTTACATATTAATACAATATGGTGGTTCTGTCTCGAACAGGTGATGATATTATTACTATAAATTAAAAAAATTACAAGTCCGAATATTCATGTTATTTTTATATTTATACCTTATTTAATTTTCAGTCTGGTAAATGTCTCGATGGCCGAGCGGTTAAAGGCGTATGTTTTCCAACCTAGAGATCAGAGCTGCGATGGTTCGAATCACAGTGCTCCCAATATATTTTTCATAAAAAATTAAATTTAAAATTTCGATAAGGACCATAATAGCTATGGTAGGTAATGGAACATCGACCTTATGTGATGAGACAGAGCGACGCTAGTGCTCTCTAGGAACAAACAACATAAACAAAGTCGACGGCATCCAAGATGGCGGCCTCCAGTGGAACAGAAAAAACATGAGCGACGCTGGCGCTCTCTAGGAACAAACAACAGAAACAAAGTCGACGGTATCCAAGATGGCTGCCTCTAGCAGAACAGAAAAAAAATCAATATGGCGCCCGTGACGAAAATTTCATCAAGAGTGAGTGGGGCGCTTGATTTAAAGATGGCGGATCCAAGATGACCTCCGGGGTCAAGGTCAAGGTCAAAGTCGCGGTACTACTTGTCCCATTACGCTGTGTGCCGTTAAGCTCATACAAGATGGCCGTCGTGACGTCACAATCCAATATGGCGGACAGACAATCACAATCCACACCCTGAACCCTGCGCCCGGACCGGCTATTACACACTACTGATGTATGAAAAGAAATATGTTTATGTATAATTTTTTTAAAAACTTTAGAAAAGCCACATAATAGTGATATTGGTCTACAATTATTAACAAATTGTCTATCACCTTTTTTGAATACTGGGACAACAATAGCTTGTTTCCATAATTTTGGATAGATTCCAGAAGTCAGACTTTTATTGAAAATGTGAGCTAAAATAGGTGCTAATTTCTCCTTGCAGCCCTTAATAATAAAGTTGGGAATACCATTAACTCCTGCAGATTTCTTTGATTTTAGACATTTAATAGCCCAAAGAACGCGGCTGATTGTAATGATAGGTGGCATTAAGTTAGTTTCATACTTATGCGTTTGTGGTTGGAACTGCACATCACGTGGCTGATCATAAACATCAGCAAAATGTTTACCAAAGGAAATGGCAACAGCAGCTGGATCACTTAATAGTACATTATTTTCAATAACTTCAGGAGACTGTTTGTAACCTTCCTTCATAATTCTAACATAGTTCCAAAATTTAGATGGTAATGATTTTATTTTGTTATTTATATTTCCAATCCATTTGTTTTTATCTGATTTAATTTTTATTTTTACTAGTCGTCTTAAATGTGAAAATTTATGGTATTGAATTTCATTATTTGTTTTTTTGTACTGCCTAAAGAAGTGTTCTTTGCGTTTCAAAAGATAAATAAGCTGTTTCGAAAACCAATGTGGGTATTTAGATTGGAATTTTGTTGAGAGAGGGATCATTGTAAATACTGAGAAAACATTTTTTTAAATTTTTATAATGTAAAAAATGTTCTTAATTTATTTTAATATTTGATATTCAGGGCAGTATCCACCGTGTACAATACTTCCATGATCTTCCGGACGGATGGAAGCCAAATGTAGAATCAGTGACACTAATACCTATCAAATTTATATTGATTTGAAATCAAAATTAGATACAGCATTAAAGGTTTTTTTAAATGTACTTTAGTTTATTAAAGCCCAGCAAAAACGTTATCATCACATACAACCTTACAAAAAATTTAAAAATATGTTTGAATCGTTTCATGGGAGTATGAAGGTATTTATTTTAATATTTTTGGATTCACTGAACACACTGGATGCGTCTTAACACTCGCAGAGCTCAAAGCGAGACTCGTACAGGCAATAAAATTGATCTAAAAATAATGTGGGCGACGAATCTGCCAGCGACAGGAAAATAAACCTTTTACTTTTGTCAAGTCCCACGAAAACCAACACATTAGAGAAGTAAAAATTTACGCAAAACATTTTGCGTAAAATCAAAACATTGATTATTATCTACGTATCAACTGAGTTCCATGGCCATTGCAGAAAAGTTATTCAAGGGTTCGATACTAATTCTAGATACAAGAAAATCTGTTGAACTGAGCTTTGGGCACATGGGAAATATGACTCCATGCGAGAATTGGTACCACCGTGTTAAAAATTCACAATGTTTTACGTATAACTTAGCTTTACTTATATTATAAACAGATTATTTTAAAGTTAAAAATGTTAAAAAAATAAACAAAACGTATTAGTTATTTTTTCATTCTATTGTTACACTATTGTGGCTAATGATCAAATGTTTTAATGTGAAACAAATTAGCTCTGAAGTAGTATGTTCTGGTATGTCCTGCGCCAGGCGCCAGGCGCTGGTGCCGGGTGCCGGGTCAATGACCGATATCTCTGACGTCACGGCGGCAATCTTAGATGATTGTGGCCTTGAACTTGAACTTTGACTTTGACATTGACCCCGGTGGCCATTTTGGATCCACCATATTGGATCCGCCATATTTAAATCGAGCGCCCCACTCACTCATGATGAAATTTTCGTCATGGCCGCCATATTTATTTTTTTCTGTTCCGCTGGAGGCCGCCATATTGGATACCGCCGACTTTGTTTCTGCTGTTTCTTCCTAGAGATCGCATGCATCACACTGTATCATCACATAAGGTCGATGTTTCATTACCTACCAGAGCTATTATGGTCCTTATCGACATAACTTTAATTTTTTATGCAAAATACATTGGAAGCGCTGTGATTCGAACCATTGCTGCTCTGACCTCTAGGTTGAATAACATACGCCTTTAACCTCACGACCATCGAGACAGTTACCAGACTGAGAATTAAATAAGGTATATATAAAAATAACATGCATATTCGGACTTGAAATTTATTTAAAATTTGAAACAATAATATCATCACCTGTTCGAGACAGAACCGCCATCTTGTATTAAGACATAACTGTTGCAATTATCATTACGGCCACCATCTTGAAAATCTGTAATTTTTATGATAGAAATTCCAAAAAAATTCCAAAAAATATTAAAAAAATTGCCTACTTCAAATGTTTAGTTATTTAATCGATGACGGTACCCAGTTTGATTTCCGACGAGAGTAAACCAGTAATTTATTAATATATTTTAAAAAATTCTCAATAAAAGGTAATAAAAACGTGTTACACCACACCCGACATTTTGAATTATGTCACCACTGTATCAACTATCGTTACGGACGCCATCTTGAAAATTTTATTTATTATCCGACTTTAATGAAAAAAAGTTATAAAATTCATCAAAAATAACTTATTAGAATACTGATTGATTAGATCGATTCCCGTTCTTGGTTCGAAACTGGTAAGAGCATAAAGTAATAATTAACAGATCCTTCCTCCACAGAAGCCACCTACAGACTGACCTCCTTCCACCAGTACAAAGGTATATATCGTCAGCTGATATGACGTCATGACCTTCATCTTGTCTTCGTCTGCTGGAGACCACCAACTTGTTTTCGTCTGCTAGAGTGTTCTGACACCATGTTAGTATAATGTTTTGATCACCATACCTTTGACCTCGATTTTTGAGATTGAACTTTGACCTTGAACTTAGACATGGATATTGAATTTTGACCTTGAACTTTGATCTAGACCTTGAAATTTGACTTTGACCTTGAAATTTGACTTTGACATTGACGATCATCTGAGATCAACCATTTTGAGTTTAGTACTCGCAACCAGGAACGATAGTTAACATATATCACCTGCTAGAAGACATTGCCACCACCATGTTTTCATCTGCTGGAGGTCGCCATCTTGTGTGTGTACTCGTCTGATAGAGTGCATTACCATCATATTTGTTTAATTCTTACCTGCTAGAGTGCAGTAATCATGTATTATTACTAAGGCGCCCGCCATCTTGAAATTTGGGTGCCATCTTAGAATTGTGTATTTATTCAGCTAGAAATTCTGGAAAAATTCCAAAATTCATTAAATAAAATTGTAATGAATTTACTCATTGATTCGAATCGATTCCGGTCCTCGGTTCAATAATTGAACAAAGTAATAATGTTTAATTGTATGTAAAAATTAATAATTCCAATAAATCATGTTCAAAATCCTAAAAAAGGCTTACAATCCTCTACTACCATCATCGTATAAGACATTATGACTGGTATCTTTAGAAGTTTGTATTTATTTACCTATGAATTCGGGAAAAATTCCATAAGTTACCCAAAAAATCACTCATTAATTTACATATTGAATCGATGGATTACTGTACACGGTTAAATTTTTGACCAGTGACAAGTGTAACTAAATATTAAATAATTTTATATTTTGGTTTCCATTACCTTTCGCGGAGTTTATCAATCATTCACTCTACGAAAAACAACTCAAGACAATATACGACAATGTTCGACGAATTAAATACGTTGCCGATAAGCCTAACTTGAAAGTCTAGTTTTTCGATGCTTAGAATAACCTCTAAACCGTTCATGTACAAAGCCATACATACATATAGACTAAATGTCTTTGTACCACGAGACCGCCTCATAAACAATGTCAGACGCATAGACCAGTAGGCCTACCTCACGACCTTCTTCATCGACAGCTAATTATATTCAATTAAACCAACATAACATGTTTTATGCTTACAAGAGAACCAAGAATCTCATCAAAAAGAAAGCACATTTTAGAAAACACCATCAAAAAAAAGGCAGCACATTTTGAAAGCTCAATCAAAAAGGCAGCAAGTTTTGGAAGAACAATGAACAAAAAGGTAGCACATTTTGGAAGGACCATCAACAAAAAGGAAGCACATTTGAAAGCAAATTTGGAAGCACAATGAAAAATGCAGTACATATTGGAAGCACCATCATCAAAAAGGCAGCACATTCATGGAAGCACAATCAAAAAGGCACCACATTTTGGAAGCACAATAAAAAATAGCAAAATTTGGAAGCACCATCAACAAAAAGGCAGCACAATCGGAAGCACATTTAACAAACAGGAAACATATTCAACAAACAGGAAGCACACCTAATAAAAAGGGCGCACTTTTTCACGAACATTCAACTCAGTAGGTCGCGTTCGTTAATTTTACGTTAGTATACAATGCCTTAATTAGTCATTAGCTATTACAGTCATTGGCTCCAAAAATCAATTATGTCAAAAGTATTTGACTTCAAATAATTTTAGGCCTAGCACTATTTGACTACAAGACGATGAGGCTACGAAGATACGAGACTACAGGACTACATAACTACATACCTAACTACATGAGTACTTACTACGAAGCTACAAGTCTAAATGGCTCTAATTGATGCATTTGTCTTCGGCTGAATTTTCTCTTTGGCTCTAACTGCTCCAGCTCCATTATGTTATAACATTACAAGGCTACTTTGTTACGTAGCTACGAGTCTACGAAGCTCCAAGACTTCAAGACTACGTGACTACGACTCATAAGGTTACAAGACTACGAATCTACAAGGTTACGCGACTACGAGCCATGCGGTTACGAACCTACGCCATTACGCGTCTACAAGGTTTCGAGACTGCGAGGCTACAGGACTACGAGACATCTAGGACACAAGGTTACGTGGCTACGAGACTACTTGGCTCTAACTGACTACAATAGTACCATTCAGTTGTGAAAGTTAGTTTTTCTAATGCAAAATAACCTGTTGTAAGTAAGTAGTCTAGATTATTGTCAACAGATGATGTCACGTGCTTCTTGCAGGTAAATAATAATTAGTTATTTTATGTGGGATGCGGGATGCTCACTATCGATCGCAAAAGAAGGATAAAATGGATACCTTCCGTTTTGACTGTCACATGGGATCAGTGACGTCAGTAGAGATGCGCGCAGGCGGGTGGCTACGGCGCATGCGCAGTCTGGCGGAGGCCGGGCCATATTGTAGCGGCAAGGGAGAGAGAAGGTGTTGCGGAGCGACGGCGGAAGGACGTAGTGGTGTTGGGACGACATCGGGAGGTCACCGGCAGAATAGCGGTGTGGGGCTGACGAGTGCTGGTCAAAGGTCGGCATGTACGGACTGTCATCAGGGGATGGCTGTGACATGGCTCGTGCAGACCAGGACTGACATCGTGTAGCATACACCGGGGACCCGGGAACCATACAGTTCCACAGGACGGCGGGTCGTGTCGTCGGGAGAACAAGCATATGGGTATCCTGGTTGTTGACCCATCATTTTCTTGTTGCATATCCACGTGAGGAGCTTCGTCCAGGGCAGCACTGGAAGGAGAGACCTGCCGAGAACACACCGCCACAGCCGTGCCGCCGAAGAGGAACATCGTAAACAGAAGCAACTCGGCCGCAACGAACCCATCGTCGCGGGCGCCCGGAAAACAGCAATATTGAGGTGGGAACGACAAAATAGTCAGTAACAGTGGCGGACATTTAGGTCGGTTAGGGATTATTCTAACACGAACTAAAAAACTGTAAAAGGCTCAGAACAATTTGTTTTTGTTACCGTTCTTTGTAACCTATGGTTTATAAAATCTGCGGGTCAGTATAAATTAGTGTTATTTTGTAAAACGCGTTAGTTCTTTGTATAATAGGGCTAAAGGATGGCTTCGCTACACACCAAGGAGAAGGAAGTTCGTCCTTACTGTTATTTTTTTCAATTCCATCTCATAAAAATATTGCAAGTGCTGATTTAGTTTCAGTTAAATACATAGAAAAGAGAGGGAGGGATAGAAAGGCCACTCTCTGAATAACAGCTAGAACACTATTTGCAGTGCTGTTGTGGCCGTGCACAGTACTAACCGTATAAACATTGGTGGAAGAATGACCTTAGTAGCTATTTATGCTAAAACCACAAATGTCACAAGCTAGCATTACTATTGAAGTTTGCAATCACATCTACAGCATTAAGAGGGTTGAGAGTTTTCAGCTTCTCGACGTTTATTCTCTGTATCCATTCATTGTATACCGTTTCTTCGTAAACTGGGAAGCGGTGTCTAACAGCAAATTTATCATCGCAACCAGGCACACAACATTTTCGTACACGTGGCGGCATTGTATTTTACTTAATACGTAATTTTATACTCAATTTAACAATCTTACCTCAATGAAAATATGACCACTAAATAATTGAATAAATAAACGCCAGATATTTTCCAGTTTCCACCTACGAAGCAATAAGCAAGTAGCACGCAAATAACCTAAAGTCCTAAACAAAAATACGAAAGAAAAATTGCCGCCATTACAAATGAGCCGTAAACGAATCGTAAACAAACATTCAGCAGTGAGCACACTAGTGCTCTTACGGCCGTGCACACAAACAAAACGTTGTTCAAGCATCTCTTAATGAGTGCACATCCCGTGGTTAAATGGAAGCACTTGGAGAAACCACGGCAATAATCGGGAGCACACGGAGAAAACCATCATAATATTGACAAGAATAATCAGGAGCACACGGAAAAAACCGTCACACATTTTCTTTGATGTCAGAAAAATTACAGGGAATAAATTATCCTTATCCTTATCCTTACTAATCCTTACTATCCTTACTAATATTATAAATGCGAAAGTAACTCTGTCTGTCTCTGTTTGTTACCTTTTCCCGGCTGAACGGCTGAACGGATCGTAATGAAATTTGGCAAGGAGATATATTATATCCTGGGGATGGACATAGGCTATATTTTTTCTAAAAAAATAAATTTTAAACGTGTTAAAAAAATATATCTTAATTTTATGTAATGTGTGTCATAGATATACAAGCTGTTAGTGTCATTCCTCTATGTCTGCCGAGCAATAGCTTTCAAGGCGTTTTGCTATTGTAAGGAACTAAGTAGAGAGTAAGAAAAAAATAAAGATCTTGACAGTTTGTAGTGTCGCCATATTTGTTTCAATTTTCAGTACCGTTTTTTAAATTGCAGAAAAAAATCATGTTTCATAGACACATAAATAGTGAGTGTGTGTCATTTCTCTATGTCCACGAGGTCTCGCCGCGTCAATTTTCTCCTTGGGGCGAACCCGTCCGCTTAATTAAATAAACAGCTTTTATCGTTGAATGATTTCATGATATATTTCATGAAAATCTGCTCTCATAAAAAAGTTAGTTTTATAGACATTGAATAGGTGTCCTCTCTCTCTCTCTCTCTCTCTCTCTCTGAAGATCAATCTATGAATCGATACAAATTTATTTCCTTTATTTTTTTTAGTTTGATTTGATACAATATGATTTCACTAAAAATCAATTTCTACCCCTTCCTATTTTCATTTCCACATTACGAAGTTTCACTTCTTCCACGCGGAGGGACTCCACGCAATATTTTTGCATGCAATTAAAAACTATTTTTTAATGATGCCAAAGAAGTATAACTTCTCATGCGCGTACCTAAGTACACGCAACCATTTTTTTTATTTAATTTCTTCTATATATTTTTTTTTATCCCTACCTAGGGCACCCATAATTCTTTTAAATTTCAATGTTTTCAATGTCATTCGAGTTGTACAATTTATTTTTGTCAAATTGGTCATTATTTATACTTTGTTTCATTTTGGAAACACACGTATTTTAGGTATTATGACAAATAAAAAAATAGTTTCACTAACATTCTTAGGTTTTTATTGTGTGGATAGTTTAAAGTTTAATATTATGTAGGTACCCTACATAAATTCTTAAACTTTTAAATTTCTTCGAAATTTATTCATAGGTTGCTAGGGCCTACTAATATTTTCTATTTGTCAATATTGTTATTTTTTTTTTTACAGTACCTACTTATTTGCAAGGAGTTTGGTTTAGTGTTTATAATTAATCTGCTAAGCGTCAAGAGTCTTAGGGCTGCCGAGACCGAAGACCAGAAATATTTATCAATTATGTAATATATTGTTGAAAAATTTGAATTTTACTATTTCAGGAAAGTTGATATTTTTTATTGATTAGAATAGTTACGTGTAATTGCCATCTTCCTTTATTTCATATTAAACATTATGTTTGGTTGAGTGTGAGATAATTTTATTTATGTATGTTTTAATTTCGTTTAATTTCTTATATATATTCTTACCTACCTACTTCTATTAAATTTCAGGCGGATGTTAACATTGTCATTCCAGTTGTATAAATTTTTTTGTCAAATTTGTTGCTATTTATACTTTTTGTTTCATTTTGGACTATGTTTTTTTTTTTATTTACTTAATTCAAAGATTTGTGGTGTGTACAGGGAGTGATATCTCTATTAATTTCTATACTCCTTTGGATAAGCGGAATATTGCCACCACAGTTTTACATATAAACAAATCCTACAAATGTTTTAAACATTATGACAAAAAAAAAATAGTTTCACAAACATCCTTAGTTTTTTTTTGGTGTGTATAGTTTGAAGTTTAATATTATGTATATACGTAAATTCTTAAACATACAGTTATTTATTAATTTATTTAGATAATTATTCATAGGTAGGTAATAAGCTTTCTATTTGTCAATATTGTTATTTTGGTAGATAGGAGTATACAGTAAATGCCTACATTCTTAAATTCCTTTATATCTCTTTTTCGATTTGGAGTGTTTCCGAGCCATTCGGGGTCCTCAACACCCCCCTCCCCCCCCCCCCCCCCCAGGTGCTTAAAGCCCCAAAATTTCGAAAGTTTAAAACATTTTAAATATCTATCTCTTTCGATTTTAAGTGTTTTCGAGCCATTCAGGGTCCTCGAACCCCCCGCCCCCCTCTGGGAACAAAGCCCCAAAATTTCGACAATTTCAGGAATTTCAAATATCTATTCTTTCGAGATGTAGTGTTCCAAACCATTCGTGATCCTGAACATCCACTTTCCGCAAAAGTGAAAGCCCTAAAATTTCGAAATATAAGAATATATATAATTGGATGTTAGCATGTATGACGTCGATAAACTCTTACACCGTTTGACCGATCGCCATGAAAGTTGGCACATCGAAGTGTTTTTATCATGGAGAAGGTTTTTATGCTAACCATTTTTTTTGTAACTCGCCGCTAGATGGCGCTGTAGCGCATCAACTTCTAGACCTTTCAACCGATCGCCATGGGTAAACAGAAAACCATAGGTCACAGATACACAAACAGTAATTATGTGTCATTTCTTAATGTCCACCACACTGGACATATCGCTATCCATTGTGCTGTAACTCGCGGCAATATATATCACCCAGTGTTCAGCCCGGGCAAAGCCGGGTACTGCAGCTAGTTATATATATAATCAATCTCCCCAATTGCAAGAACCATTAAAAAAAAATGGTTGTCTGTAAAGTCGGTTTACGAACGATAGTTTAACGTGACAACGTCATACCAAAACATTGATGAAATGATTGATCAGGAAGAAAAGGAAATATCATTCGGCCTGAGACTGAGCCGTAATAGGTTTTTGCAACCAAACCATTTAGGCATTAAAAATATTACATTCTTTGAGGAAGAATTTTTTTTTAATTTTTGTATCTTTTGTATGATAAAATCTACCTCTGCATACTTTTATGAATAAAATTGAATCATTTTTATTGAATTATCACTATTTTGTATGGATACAAAGGAGTGAAATCAAATGTAAAATTTAATTAATAAATTTACTTTTATTTGCATTCATTAATCCTTACTTCCTTACTAATATTATAAATGCGAAAGTAACTCTGTCTGTCTGTCTGTCTGTCTGTCTGTCTGTTTGTTACCTTTTCCCGGCTGAACGGCTGAACGGATCGTAATGAAATTTGGCAAGGTGATAGATTATATCCTGGGGATGGACATAGGCTATCTTTTGTCTAAAAAAAATAAATTTAAACGGGTTAAAAAAATATATCTTAATTTTATGTAACGTGTGTCATAGATATACAAATTGTTAGTGTCATTCCTCTATGTCTGCCGGGCAATAGCTTTCAAACCATTACGTTACGTTTTGCTATTGTAAGGAACTAAGTAGAGAGTAAGAAAAAAAAATAATATCTTGACAGTTTGTAGTGTCGCCATATTTGTTTCAGTTTTCAATACCGTTTTTGTATATTACAATTTAAATTATTTTTTTCCAGTACCTACTTATAACTTATTTGCAAGGAGTTTGGTTTAGTATTTATAATTTATCTGCTGAGCGTCAAGATATTATATTTATCAATTATGTAATATATTGTTAAAAAATTTTAATTTTACTATTTCATGTAGGTCGATTTTTTTTATTATTTAGAATAGTTACGTGTAATTGCAATCTTCCTTTATTTCATATTAAACATTATGTTTGGTTGAGTGTGATATAATTTTATTTATGTATGTTTTAATTTCATTTATTTTCTTATATACCTATATATATATAAATATATATATATATATATACATATTCTTACCTACCTACTTCTATTAAATTTCAGGTGGATGTTAACATTTTCATTCCAGTAGAATAATTTTTTTTGACAAATTAGTTGTTATTTATACTTTTTGTTTCATTTTGGACTATGTTTTTTTTTTTTTTTACTTAATTCAAAGATTTGTGGTGTGTACAGGGAGTGATATTTCTATTAATTTCTATACTCCTTTGGATAAGCGGAATATGGCCACTACAGTTTTACATATCAACAAATCCTAAAAATGTTTTAAACATTATGACAAATAAAAAATAGTTTCACAAACATCCTTAGTTTTTTTTGGTGTGTATAGTTTGAAGATTAATATTATGTGTGTACGTAAATTCTTAAACATAGAGTTATTTATTAATTTATTTAGAAAATTATTCATAGGTAGGTAATAAGTTTTCCTTTATATCTCTTTCGATTTGGAGTGTTTCCGAGCCATTCGGGGTCCTCAACATCACCCCCTCCCCCCCCCCCCCCCCCCGGTGGTTAAAGCCCCAAAATTTCGAAAGTTTAAAATTTTTAAAAAATCTTTCTCTTTCGATTTTAAGCGTTTTCGAGCCATTCAGGGTCCTAGAACCCCCCACCCCCCTCTGGAAAAAAGCTCCAAAATTTCGATAATTTTAGAAATTTCAAATATATATTCTTTCGAGATGGAGTGTTCCGAAACATTCGATGTCTTGAACCTCAACCCCCACCCCCCTCCCTTTTCTCAAAAGTGAAAGCCACAAAATTTCGAAAAATGGGAGAAAATTGTATTAAAATTAAGTCATTACGGGGCATAGTGGAACTTTTACCCAAAGTCGACTTCGCACCCAATTTTTTTTTTTGGGGGGGGGGGGGGAAGTGCAAAACTTCAAAATTACGAAAAATTTCAAAAATTTCTTAAATTTAAGTATACTTTTTTACTATTTGGAGTGTTTCCGAGCCATTCGGGGTCCTTAAACTACCCTCCCCCCACAAGGAGTCAAAGACCCAATAATAAAAAAATTTCCCAAACTTTCGAAAACCTATTCTCTTTCGGTTTGGAGTGTTTACGAGCCATTCGGGGTCTTCAACGTCAACCCCCCCCCCCCCCCTTCTCAGGGGTCAAAGCCCCAAAATTTAGAAAATTTCAATAAACATTCTCTTTCGATTTTTAGTGTTTCCCTGCCATTCAGGGTCCTCAAAATAACCCCTCCCCCTCTGGGGACAAAGCCTAAAAATCTCGAAAATTTCAGGAATTTCAAATATCATTTTTTTCGAGATGGAGTGTTCCGAACCATTCGAGGTCCTGAACCTCCCCCCCCCCCCCCCCCTCCATTTTCTCAAAAGTGAAAGCCACAAAATTTCGAAAAATTGGAGGAAATTGTATTAAAATTAAGTCATTACTAACTAAAGTGTCCGGGGGATGGCGGAACGTTTACCCAAATACGTGTTCTCCAACATATTTGTGGTAAGGGGATTGGGGGAATGCAAAACCCCAAAATTTCGAAAAATTTCTTAAATTTAAGAATACTTTTTTTACTATTCGGAGTGTTTCCGAGCCATTTGGGGTCCTCAAACTACCCTCCCCCTACAGGGATTCAAAGACCCAATAAATAAAATATTCCCAAAATTTCCAAAAACCTATTCTTTTTCGATTTGGAGTGTTTACAAGCCATTCGGGGTCCTCAACATCACCCCCCCCCCCCCCTCAGGGGTCAAAACACCAAAATTTAAAAAATTTCAAATATCATTCTTTCGATTTTTATTGTTTCCCAGCCATTCAGGGTCCTCAAAATAACCCGTCCCCCTCTGGGGACAAAGCCCCAAAATTTTGACAGTTTCAGGAATTTCAAATATTTCTTAAGAGATGGAGTGTTCCAAACCATTCGAGGTCCTGAACATCCACTTTTCGCAAAAGTGAAAGCCCCAAAATTTCGAAATATAAGAATATATATAATTGGATTTTGGTATGTATGACGTCGATAAACTCTTACACCGTTTGACCGATCGCCATGAAAGTTGGCACATCGAAGTGTTTTTATCATCCATTTTTTTTGTAACTCGCCGCTAGATGGCGCTGTAGCGCATCAACTTCTAAACCTTTCAACCGATCGCCATGGGTAAACAGAAAATCATAGGTCACAGATACACAAACAGTAATTATGTGTCATTTCTTAATGTCCAACACACTGGACATATCGCTATCCATTTTGCTGTAACTCGCGGACAATATATCACCCGGTGTTCAGCCCGGGCAAAGCCGGGTACTGCAGCTAGTTTAAAATAAAATTAAAAAAAAAAAATTACAAAAACCACTTCTGTCAGCTTGTGAACTTCTCATTTGTGGAACAAGGATAGAGTTATAGTAAAGGCCAGAATTTTTTGTAATTTTTTTAATTTTTTTTTAATTTTTTATAATTTTTAATAAATTTTTTCCCCTGTAATTTTTCAAACATCAAAGAAAATGTGTGACGGTTTTCTCCGTGTGCTCCTGATTATTCTTGTCAATATTATGATGGTTTTCTCCGTGTGCTCCCGATTATTGCCGTGGTTTCTCCAAGTGCTTCCATTTAATTAATGAATTTCTGATACTTGATCAGCACTTGCAATATTTTTATCAGATGGAATTGAAACAAAATAACAGGAAGAACGAACTTCCTTCTCCTTGGTGTGTGCGAAGCCATCCTTCTTTTGCGATCGATAGTGAGTATCCCGCACCCCACATAAAAGAACTAATTATTATTTACCTGCAAGCAGCACATGACGCCATCTGTTGACAAGAATCGGGACTACTTACAACAGGTTATTATGCATGAGATAAATTAACTCTAACAACTGAATGCTGCTATTGTAATCAGTTAGAGCCAAATAGTCTCGTAGCCACGTAACCTTGTGTCCCAGATGCCTCGTAGTCCTGTAGCCACGCAATCACGTAACCTTGTATTCTGGAAGCTTCGTAGTCATGTAGCCTCGCAGTCTCGTAACCTTGTAGACGCGTGATCGCGTAGGTTCTTAACCTCATGGCTCGTAGTCGCGTAACCTTGTAGACTCGTAGTCTCGTAACCTTATGAGTCGTAGTCGCGTAGTCTTGAAGCCTTGGAGCCTCATAGACTTTTATCTACGTAACAAAGTAGCCTTGCAATGTTATAATATAATGCTGCTGGAGCAGTTGGAGCCAAAGAGAAAATTCAGCCGAAGACAGATGCAGCGATTGGAGCCATTAATCTTGTAGCTTCGTAGTCAAGTACTCATGTAGACATGTAGTCCTGTAGTCTCGTAATTCGTAGCCTCATATGTTTGTAGTCAAATAGTGCTAGGCCTAAGACTATTTGAAGTCAAATACTTTTGACGTAATTGATTTTTGTAGCCAATGACTGTTACAGCTAATGACTAACGGAGGCATTGTATCCTAACGTAAAATTAACGAACGCGACCTACTGAGTTGAATGTTCGTGAAAATGTGCGCCCGATTCGTTAGGTTTACTTCCTGTTTGTTGAATGTGCTTCCTGTTTGTTGAATGTGCTTCCGATTGTGCTTCCTTTTTGTTGATGGTGCTTCCTAAAAGTGCTCCATTTTTGATTGTGCTTCCAAGATGTGCTGACTTATGTTGATGGTGCTTCCAAAATGTGCTGCCTTTTTGTTGATGGTGCTTCCAAAATGTGCTGCTTTTTTGATTGTGCTTCCAAAAATAAGCTGCATTTTTGGTGATGGTGCTTCCAAAATGTGCTGCGTTTTTGATTGTGCTTCAAAATGTGATTTTTTTTGTTGATGGTGCTTCCAAAATGTGCTGCCTTTTTGATTGTACTTCCAAGATGTGCTGACTTTTTGTTGATGGTGCTTCCAATATGTGCTTCCTTTTTGTTGATAGTGCTTCCAAAAGGTGCTACCTTTTTGTTGATGGTGCTTCCAAAATGTGCTGCCTTTTTGTTGATGGTGCTTCCAAAATGTGCTTCCTTTTTGATTGTGCTTCCAAAATGTGTTGCCTTTTTGATGGTGCTTCCAAAATGTGCTGCCTTTTTGTTGATGGTGCTTCCAAAATGTGCTTCATTTTTTATTGTGCTTCCAAAATGTGTTGCCTTTTTGATGGTGCTTCTAAAATGTGCTGCCTTTTTGATTGTTCTTCCAAAATGTGCTGCCTTTTTGATTGTGCTTCCAAAATGTGCTGCCTTTTTGTTGATGGTGCTTCCAAAATGTGCTTCCTTTTTGATGGGATTCTTGGTTCTCTTGTAAGCATAAAATATGTTACGTTGGTTTAATTTAATATAATTAGCTGTCGATGAAGAAGATCGTGAGGTTCGGATATGAATGGTCTATACGTCTGACATTTTTTATGAGTCGGTCTCCTGGTCCAAAGACGTTTAGTCTAAATGTATGCATGGCTTTGTACATGAACGGTTTAGAGGTTATTCTAAGTATCGAAAAACTAGACTTTCATGTTAGGCTTATCGGCTACCTATTTAATTCGTCGAACATTGTCGTATATTGTCTTGAGTTGTTTTTCGTAGCTTGAATAATTGATAAACTCCATGAAAGGTAATGGAAACCAAAATATAACATTTATTTAATATTTAGTTACACTTGTCACTGGTCAAGAAGCAAACCTACGACAGGAATATATCGATTCAATATGTAAATTAATAAATGAGTGATTTTTTCGGTAACTTTTGGAATTTTCCCAAATTTATAGGTCAATAAATACAAACTTCAAAAGATACTGGTCATAATGGCTTATAGGATGATGGTAGTAGAGGATTTTAAGCCTTTTTTTAGGATTTTGAACATGATTTATTTAAATTATTTTTATATAAAATTAAACGTTTTTGCTTCGATCAAGTATTGAACCAAGGACAGGAATCGAATCGAATCAATGAGTAAATTAATTACAATTTTATTTAATGAATTTTGGAATTTTTCCAGAATTTCTAGCTGAATAATTCCACAATTCTAAGATGGCACCCAAATTTCAAGATGGCGGGCGCGTCGGGAATAATAAATTATTACTGCACTCTAGCGGGTAAGAATTAAACAAATACATGGTAATGCACTCTATCAGACGAGTACACACACAAGATAGCGACCTCCAGCATATGAAAACATGATGGTGGCAATGTCCTCTAGCAGGTGATATATGTTAACTATCGATCCTGGTAGCGAGTACTAAGCACAAAATGGTGGATCTCAGTTGGTCGTCAAGGTCAAGGTCAAATTTCAAGGTAAAGGTAAAAGTTAAAGGTCCAGGTCAAAATTCATAGTCCAGGACAAATTTCAAGGTCAAGATAAAAGTTCAAGGCAAAAGTCAAAATTCAAAGTCCAGGTCAAAGTTGAAGTTCAAGGTCATATTTCAAGGTCAAGGTCAAAGATCAATGTCAACAATCGAGGTCAAAGGTATGGTGAACAAAAAATTATGCTAACATGGTGTCAGCACATATAAGCAGACGAAAACAAGATGGTGGTCTCCAGTGGACGAAGACTAGATGACGGACATGACGTCATACCAGCTGACTATATTTAACTTGGTACTGGTGGAGGGAGGTCAGTCTGTAGGTGGCTTCCGTGGAGGAAGGATCTGTTGATTTTTATTTTCTCTTACCGGTTTTGAACCAAGGACGGGAATCGATCTAATCATTCTAATCCATCATTATCCTAATAGTTATTTTTGATGAATTTTAAACCTTTTTTCATTAATATCGGATAATAAATATTTTCAAGATGGCGTCCATAACGATAATTGATTCATTGGTGACATAATTAAGTATGTCGGGTGTGGTGTTACATGTTTTTATTACTTTTTATTTATTTTTTTAAAATATATTATAAAATTACTGGTTTACTCTCGCCGGAAATCGAAGCCAGGACCGAAACGATTATATAACTAAATTTGAAGTAGGCAATTTTTAAAATATTTTTTTGGAATTTTTTCGGATTTACTAGCATACAAATTACAGATTTCCAAGATGGTGGCCGTAACAATATTTGTAACAGTTACGTCTTAATATAAGATGGCGGTTCTGTCTCGAACAGGTGATGATATTATTACTTCAAATTTAAAAATAATTACAAGTCCGATAAGGAATGTTATTTTTATATATAGAACCTTATTTAATTCTCAGTCTGGTAACTGTCTCGATGGTCGCGAGGTTAAAGGCATACGTTTTTCAACCTAGAGGTCAGAGTGGCAATGGTTTGAATCACAGCGCTTCCAATGTATTTTGCATAAAAAATTAAAGTTAATATATCGATAAGGACCATAATAGCTCTGGTAGGTAATGGAACATCGACCTTATGTGATGAGATTTAGTGATGCTGGTGCTCTCTAGGAACAAACAGCTGAAACAAATTTGGCGGTATCCAAGATAAGGCCTCCAGCAGAACAGAAAAAAATCAATATGGCGGCCATGACAAAAATTTCATCATAAGTGAGTGTGGCGCACGATTTAAAGATGGCGGATCCAAGATGGTGGATCTAATAGGCCACCGGGGTCAATGTCAAGGTTCAAGGTCAAGGTCAAACGTCAAGGTCACGGTCATCTAAGATGGCCACCGTGACTTCAGAGCAATCGGTCATTGACCCGGCACCCGGCACCAGCGCCTGGCGCCTGGCGCAGGACATACCAGAACATACTACTCTCTGGGTATACGGTATTTGGTGGGAGTAGTTTCTGTGAATTCGACCAAAGTTAAGGAACGGAAACGTGTAGCAGGAAGTAAGATGAAGCGCGCGCCATTCAATTTTATTTTGAGAAATCAATACTGCTAACTTTTAAAACAGAGTTATAAATGGGTTTTAAAAATTGGAAAAAATTTTAACCTCAAATGAATACTTATAAGTTACAGTCATTTTAAGATTTTAAAATAACTTTTCTCTAAAGTGTACCCAGATGATAAAATGGTATAGGTAAATTCAAGACTACCAACAAATTAATTAATTACACAAGTACAAAAGTGATATAAAGTACTTATTTTAACAACCATTGGTGCCATCCTGTTAAACAGAAATATAGTTTGGGTTTAAAAAGAAAAAATTCTCAGTTTTTTCCTAAAATATATTTTAATATAAGGACACTTAAAAGGCTTTGGTGGTGTTTGGGGATATGATCGAGTTATGTATAGGTAGAGCAATAGTGTAATAAAAACATTGCTTGTTTTACATAGAACATCTATGTGTGATAGTATTTATATTTATCAGCTTGCAGTATACTGCATGAGCTACGTTTTTATTTCCGTTCTCGTCGGGTTGATTCTAAGGTAGCGAGTGTCACTTCCCTTCCCCTCCTTTCACACTCCCCTCCTCTTTTGTGCCTCAAAAATTCCCCTTGATTCTGTCAGGTAGTGCGTGTGCTCCCCTCCCCCCAACCTTTAGGAACTATTTTCCTTCTGCGGATGTATTTCTTCTTTACACCTTATATACTCTGTTTTTAACTCGGTCTCGTCGGATCCCACCACTCCCAATACACTAGCTGAGCTGTAACCCAGCAGCGAGGCCCGACAGACAGACGCACGACACGGTAAGCCAAGCTTTGTGCCGAGTACATTGGAGTGCGTATCCGCGTAGCTTCGACTACAAAATTTACCCATTATTTTTTAGAAATGCGTATTTGTTTAATTTTATAAGTGAGCAGACTCACCAATGGTTTATAGGTGTTGGACCATGTGTCTGACCACGTCCTGCGGTGCAAATAAGCAACATTGGACTAGCCAATGATTGACATGCCCAGGCTGGCAGCACAATGTGTCGGGCATACATGGCCGTGGTAGCTGGGGCAACCTGGGTGCTGCGGCCATATAATTATAATTATAGTTGTAATTTGCATTTCTCTCTTTCAGCTAACCTGGCTGGCTGGCAGCCTGGCGGGAAACGACGAAAGTCGCCCCCTAAAAACCAGTCATGCCCAAACCAAAATGCGGACAGAAATGTCCAAGCGCCCGCCCTTGCTTAGTAGATATTTTCTACTCTTCCAACTCTTCTTCCTGAACCATCCTTCTACTCCCGTAGCCAACCCGCATGTAATTAATGCATGAATTTTTGCATCCCGCATGTAAGTGCCCAGGGTTTTCCCTGTCTATGCAGGTTTTACCTGGGCCCAACTTATCTAGTTTTAGTCTAGAATAGTCAGTGAGGGGAGTTAGTCATGGCGCCAATCGCTGCCATGGCTGGCCAATCCCCTCCTAGCACACGAAGCATGCACCCTCTCCCGCATGGCTACCCCTGCATGATTAGAGCGTATAGGCTTCGGCCTGAGACGCACTTAGAGTCTGTCCCTAATCCAGACCCCTCCCAAACACACTTAGTTTTAATTTAGGTTAGGAAAAAAAATCGTTCTTGTGCGTTTAGTTTTTGAGGCTGACAGTACATAAGCTACCCGAAGTGCTGTAGAGATGATCATGGACAAGTGAGAACTTGGGGAGTTTACGTATTATTTGTCTTTAAGTGGCATGTAGATTAATTTTTCTTCTTGTTCTCCTTTTTTTCTAAATTTTCTTTCTTTCGCCACGTTCCAAATTCTGCTTCATTTAAGTATTTTTTTGCATGTATGTATTTCAAGAATCCGTCCATGATCGTCTTCCTGTTTGGTTTCCCTGCGGCACTCCCAATAAAATCTTGTCAACACTTTATGATAGCCCCACGTTCAGATTAATTACATGTCATGTTTGTATTTGACTTAACTTGTAACGGTAAATTACTGATGGTGCGTACATTAAGAGCTAGCCTGCACGCTAACCGAGCCTCGTTCAATTTATATTGGGAATATAAATTATTGTAATCATCTTTGTGAATGATGGGTTTCCAAGTTGTTAAAAATTTTATGTAATAAATTTATATTGTTGTGCTTCATAAATTCATTCTTTATCTAGGTAGAAACATTCACTGCTTATCTGGTGCTCCTATCATAAGGAGCGAAACGACGTACCGGCCTTATAATGTATAACACTCAGTTCAACATGCCATTGTTTAACTCCTCAGCAGGTTCAAGTTTCCTCTGACAGTGTTACGTTCTTTGTTCATACGATCATTGTAAGCTTCAAGCTTAAGGACTTAACACCCCATAATAAAGACCATTTATAGCCTGTACTGTAGTGAGGAGCTCGACTATGCACGTATTTTGTGTTTTACAGTAGTGTTAGGGTTTTTTAAATTTTTTATTTGTTTTTATCGGGGCCGTTTCATTACATAGTTTAAAATTTCGCTCTGCAAATCAACTGATTCGATATTCGGAGTAGTTGCTACGGCAGAGAATTCTAGTGACGCGTGCGGAAACTACGTGTGATTCCCGTCCCAAAGACAAAGGAAAACGTTATAGTATTTACAGTTTAATGAATTATAATAATATGGGCAGTATTTTAACTAAATTCCTTGTCTAAAATCAGGCCCAAAGCCAGTTCTTTTTATTTAGTATTTTTCACTATATTATATATATAATTATATAGTTTGAAAATTTTATCTGCAAATGGAATGATTCGATATTTGACGTAACTGCTCCAGCAGCGAGTTCTAGTGTCGGGTGCAGAAATTACATGTGATTCGCGTCCAGAAATTTAGTTGAAAACACACATTGCGTATACCTATTTATCATTCTTGGCACAACTATAAAGAATTTACATGAAATTTAATGTTTCAGTTTCGTATTATTATAAATGTATTTACAACATGAGAACAGATTAATTTGCTCGTTAACGAGTACTGAAAGACATTTTTTATTGTTTATGAAAGATTTCAAAAACAACTAATTCAAAATGTACAGATAAATTCTTAATACTTTATTTGGAAACTGAAAGAAAAAAAAAATATGATTTCATTAAAAAATATTTTTATATGATTGTAAAGCATATATTTGTTCTTAACTTATCTGACATATAAGGAACAGTACTGGAATCGATTCAAAATGAAATTACAAACAGAATATGTAGTACTGCGCAACGATTTACACATTTTCAGACTCACTGGCAATCAGATCTTCCACTTGTGAGAGTGAACTACTTGTGTACGTTTAACTTATGCAATAATTCTCTCCTAACTGAACATTATATAATCACTTCCATATATGCATTTTCTGTTAGTCGTTAGGCTTCCACCTTGCACGCATGTATAAAGTTACTTCTTGTGCTCCTACATCACATAAAAATACTAGCAATTTTTTTTAATATATTGAACAGCATCGAATATTTTACAAATATTACAAAAAAATATTATTATTTCGAAAATAAAATAATTTGTAAATGAATTTAATCAGTAACTTATTGTACTCATCCATTCTACTTAATTCGAGCATGCACCAGAATGAAAATATTTAAATAATTATACAAAAAATAAACAATACGAAACATTAAAAAAATACTTTTAAAAAGCAACTTAAAACCAGTTTGATAAGTAATTTAACGCTCTCCTTCATTCCACTTAATTATATTGTAGCCCACTATCAATAATATAAATTAAAAGTAATTTAAATATATAATTATACAAAAAATTGGCCAATGGCTAAAAATATTGACAGAGGTCTGGAAGCTATTCTTATAAATAATTGGTGTTGCTTATAAATATTGTCGTTATACAAATATTTTTTGCATGGAAATCAATCGAAATTGACTATAAGTAGGGAGATAATGAGCATTCTGTGAAGCGCAATAGACCAATTAAAACCCATTTATAATAATGAGTGATCCTCCAACTCCCATCTGTCACTTGTCAATTAAAAAACCCATTAAAACCAATTCAGTGTGCACATGTGCACATGTCCACCCCAGCCCCTATGACTCAACATACATGCCATACTATCCCCTACCCACCCTCCACTGCTGTCACTTAATATTAATTAAACAGTCTCATTAATGTTAATAATCCCCAATAACACCCTAGTTCCCACTATGACTCGCCATCACGCATCCCCCTACCCCACTTCCTCCCCCAATGACAAGTATTGATTATTTTCTTAAGATTGGCAGAGCTTGTGTCTTGGTTATTGACTGGAGGGATGATCCCTCCTTTCGGCATCCATGTTGGCTCTGAACTCAGCAGGCAGGCAGCACTAGTAGCACTGGTGATGTCACAGTTAGTTCCTCGTAGCAGTTGGAGAGCGCCACCATCGCAGCACTGTATTGGCATTTATATTTTTACTGAAGTGTTTACAGTGAGGGGATTCGAACCACGAGAGCAGAATGAACTCTTGGTAATGAGGCAGACGTGCTGTTCGCAATACCACAGTCCTGGTTGAGGATGGTATGGTGAAACAAGGTGCCTGTACATGATGTGTGTGGGTCAACATCTTGACAGACGTCTTAGCCAAGAAAGTTTGTAATGTCTCTCAAGGCATACAACAACAGTAATGAAGGAGGTGTGATGGTAGCCATCTTGGGTCAACATCTTGGCGAACGTCGAAGACGTGTATGTAACATGGGTGAAGCGACCATTTTAGCTGGCAGCTAAAATGGTCGCTTCACCCATCTTACATATATATATGAAGACTGCAATGCCAAAACGTTGTAAGTGCCATTGACTAAAATGTTCAGGAGAAGGAAAAATGTGATTAATATATATTTAAATATAAATAACACAATGGGATACACTCATATACATGTTTATATGATGCATCAATAATACCTGGTAGTATACTTACACTATCTGACAAACTTATGTGTAATAATAAAATGGAAATATGAAAAATGTTCCAAAACGTTGTATGTCCACTGTTCAATCGCACACTGTCACTGGGTTTCTGGCATAAATTCAGGGCATTTATAAAGAGTATTCTGTATTTCATGGCCATTACCATAGTCAAGTATAATACTAATGTATTGTTTCTTGTGCCAAGCAAGATGTTGTAAGTGCCACATATGCAAAATATTCTATGATCAGGGAAAAGAAAAAATAGATTAATACACAATGCAAAATACATAAATCGATGGGAAGCACTAGTCTGCAAAATATTAAGATGATTCAGCAACATACTTTTATAGTATGTTTTAGTAATGAGACAACTTAGGAAAACAACAATAATGAAAATGGTCCTAAACTTTTTCAGTTTTTTTCATCAGTTCACAGTTTTCTTGCACACTATCACTGGTTTTCGGACACAACTTCAGGGCATTCATTAAGGGCATCTAATAAGAACTGCTTTGCATTGCCAGCAACATAGTCCAGCATGTTCCTGATGTCTTTTTTCTTGTTGTCAGGCAGCCCAAATCTAGTCCTGGATGCAACCAATGGGAAGTTTAGAAAATCTGTTGATGTAACACCGGGCTTCAGGACATTGACAGGATCCGACCACACAGCAATATCACTGTGACTTGTTGCTATGAGAACATCACTCGCACTATGGCACTTACAACGTTTTGAGATTCACATAACATATTTTGCCACTTGCAGCGCCACAATCGTCACCAATTTTTAACACATGAAAAAGCATGGCACTTACAACCTATTTTTACAGGAATACACATTTCGCCCGGTTGGGCACTTACAACGTTTTGGCATGGCAGTCTTCATATATATATTGATTAAAACTGAAAATAACTATTTTTTCGACGACAGTAATGGCTCTCAAGGCATACACGATGCATGAAGAAGGCATCTTGGCCGATGTCTTGTGATATGAAATGTAATGGAACCATCATGGCCAGTATCATGGCCAATATTGAAGTCTGCATGGCATGTGTGGGTGGCCATTTTGACTGCTGTATAACTGAAAAATTCTTGGAGCATCTGTCGAACTGCCATCTCATGGACAATGTACATATTGGAGCAACTGTCGAACACTGTTGTTATTTTTATGTTAAAGCGTGTGTTTTCGTGTGGTATCTAAGTGTGTTTAATGTATCTTAACACTTTCTTCTCAACTAGGAGGGTTTTCTTAACCTGAAAATGAAGGTTTTTTTATGAAATAAAAATTTCTAATAACTGGAGTAAATACTCTTTTACATGCTATTTTTTTCTAGTCACATATCACACCATCTATATAACTGCTATATTACACACCAAATATGCACTGTCTTGAAGTATTTACAAGAAGTCTATTCTTTCAATATCACACATACTATATATTAATAATTGTTATCTCTTGAGGCATGTGTACAAGAAGCATGTCCTGGCCAAGGGTGTAGGACCGAGGAGTGCTGGTGGTTACCTACCACCCCTCGGGAGAACCTCATCTTCATGAGGTTGTTATTGTCTTCATCCCCGGGATATTCGGCAATCCATAAATGCACAGGCATCATGATAGGGAGAGCGCAACATATAACTCAAGAAAATGAAGCCCTGTTTTCACTTCAGATGTAAGTGAAGGTTGGGGGAGAATGCCACTCTCTCACAAAAAAATCGCTTACCAGAAAGGTCACTCTCCTCAGGCATGATGCTTAGGTGGACCCGACATCAACACCCCTGGAGGGGGAGCAGGCACAGCGACAATAGCAGCGACTCATCAGCAACGGCCGAGGTGATGGTGGTGACAGGTAACCCATGTAACCCATCGGCACTGGTGGATTGTGGTTCTAAACTAAAGTGTCCCCAAGGATGCATGGTGACACCATCCTCTTGTCGTAACCCCGCAGACCATGCAACCTTGGTCTCGCATTCCATGGTGATAGTTTGATTATGGGAATATTTCCTTTAGTCTTGTTTCCAAAAAGTTCGGCTTTCACAAAAATTAAATTATGAAGTTAACATAAATACTAATCTAAGTAAATAAGAATAAGAATTCAACCACAAGTGCAAAAAAATATACTGAAGTAACTAGACAAAATAATTAAATTTCAAAACTAGTACGAAACCAGGGGTTTTACTGTTCATTGCGCTTTCCCTTCCTCAATTAACTAAAATACAACACACCACACACAACTATCAAAAAAAAACTCAAAATAAAACTGGCAAAACATTAATACAACATCTGAATGGTTGGAAATATCATTACTTTGGAATATTAACGTGTAGAAATCTACTAATATTATTTTTAAAATATTTTTATTGAGAAACCAAATTCTAGCACTTGTAGTATGTAATTTTTAACTTGTAAAAGTTTACTAATAATGTCAATAATATTCTGCAACGGTTCCCAATATATAAGTTTGGTTTTATCGTGCGTTGCTGTGTTGTCGCTGAGTTGTCCGAGGTTGTTGTTGTTTATCTCTATTAACTGTACTTGCAGCTACTGGTTCGTTGCTGTCAGCCAACTGTCTTTTCTGTGCGGTAATTTATTTATTCAAATATTATTTTGACTAAATTTTTTTTTCCCACCAAGTCAATTCTTTGGGTTGTCTAGGCATTTTAAAATTTTAAATCAGCTGGTTTCTGGCTTTTTCTTCGTGTAATTATGTATTCATCTTTGCTGTCCGTTATTGATGGTTTCCTATGTCACCCGGTGTAACCCAACATTGGCGTATGTCCATGAAATTGTTTTAAATCACTTTTACCATCGCAAGTACCATTAAAAGAACGTATTGGTTGTGGTTGAAGAGCTATTTTCCCAAGTGAATCAATGCTGTGGAGCTGGAATGGACCATTATTGTGTTAAATTTGAAGCTCGTCACACCATTGAAAGGAATTAGCATACATATACACACACATAAATTTAAAATATATACTTATATAACATATATATACTGACAAAAATTTAACATATATACACATATAAACACATACACACATAAATACACAATAACACATAATAACCATATAAACATATACACATTTTTACAATATACACGTATACATACACACAAATATAACCATATACACATACATACGCATATAAACTTATACGTATATACACGTATATGCAGTAGAGGGGAAGGACCCAGATATGTATTTTTTTTTGTCTCCGCACTCCAAACATTCCACTCTCAGAGGCCTGCTTCATTGCAGACCATTTTGAATTCATTGGTACACAGTCATGAATATTGTTTGATGATTGAGTTCAAAAGTTCTACAATTATTCTCACGACTGCTTTTTGGATTCTAAGTATGTAAGTGCTGAAACGTGGGAATTTTTTCAGTTTGGATTTTCTACAGACCCACTCGTTTGCTACAATTATTTTAAGATAGCTACTTATTGGCTTCTGAGTTGAGACCACTTTGTGATTAAATGGCTTGCCCAACGCTTCGGTGTGCTTTGTTGCAGCAATCTTCAAAAATTGATCAAAATTTCCTTTGAAATTGGCTGCACTAAGGCTCACTGAAATATGGGTCACCCATTGATTTATACAGAAGTGGCCTCCAATCAGAAACAAAGAAGTAGCTAGTAACTATGGCCAAAAAAACTAATACTTATACAGTATGTACATAAAAGAATGTCCCAGGTTTACGTTTTAATAGCATCAACTGTAAGGGTTGTAGAGTTTTGGTTCGAGGTCACAATTAAAGAGTAACTCAAACAGTTTTAGATAAGCGCATGCGTGAGTACTGCTCTGTTATTTTCTCGATTGAAAGAATGACTCTTTCCCAAATTAGTAGAGGGTGAACCTGTGAACTTTATTCAGCAACAGGATGGAGCCCCTCCCCATTTGAATCTCGTTGTACAAGAGTGGATGAACGTCGAAGTCCCTGACCGTTGGATTGGTCGTAATGTTAGAGTTGAGACACAGAATTTAAGAGGCTATTATTTTCATGACTCCGGACGTGTTAACTAAAGTGTGGGAAGAATTGAACTTTAGTTTGGATGTGTCCGTACAACTGAAGGTGCACATATTTAACATTTGTAATAAAAACTGGGTTAGGCCACCTTCAATTTGATGTATGATTTGTTGTAAATGGCGTAAATTAAACTATTATAATATACCATTGGAACTGGGACATTATTTTACAGACACACTGTATTGTATAATAAATCAAGAATGCACAAGGGTTCGTTGTAAAAAGTAGTTTAAAAATTGAAGACGACATCGAGTCCACTTCTCGGGAAGACTGCGCCTGAATGACAGCCACCCGCGCTGCACTGATGCCGAGCCGTCAGCATCGAGAAGGCGACAGGCGTACACGAGGACGAGGCGAAGCCGGGCTGTGAAGAAACATAGGTCGCATCAGTTGACTGAAGCGTCAGTACGTTCTGGATTTGAACCCCGGGAATGGCATGCGTAGGAATGGAATACGTTCAGATTTTAATCTACTCCCTAACACTATGCAACGTGATGTTCTATGATTCTCTGATCTTAGGTGTTCCTGGAGTTTTTTTTTTTTTTCCGCTGATTCCAGATCTGCAATCCGTTTCTTTCGTATCACATACAGATTTTTTTTGCCAATTGAGGAAACTCATTTTATATTTAAACGTAAATTTTACAAAGGGAATTTTCATTGCGAAGGGGAAATTTTATTTTGGTAAGAGGGAATAATTGGCAACACTTGTTACACCCAGCTGGCTTTAGGAGGGAAACAGTAATTCATTGTTTACATGCTGTAGTGTGAGGTTATATTTGGGAAATGAGTTCTCCTATTTTTTATCTAACCAAAACGTGTTCTGTTTTATTTGTGGTAGTTATGTAACTGCTAAGCAAAGACAAGACATCAGTAGTTTCGTGATAAATGTCTATTATGCTTACTTCGGCATAAAGCTTGGTGATCAAGACAAAAACTGGGCACCGCACAAGGTATGTCGTACATGTGTCGGGGGACTGAGACTGTGGAAAAAAGGTGCAAAAATAATCAATGCCCTTTGCAATTACAATTGTTTTGAGAGACTCACAAAATCATATTAATGACTGTTATTTCTGTATTTTTAACGTTCAAGGTCATAACGCAAAAACTAAGAAGGACATACAATATCCGAACATTCCTTCGGCCATACGACCAGTTATACGTTGTGAATCTCTTCTTATCCCAGTTCCACCTCCCGTTCTCGAAAATGTGCTTCAGGAAAGCAGTTCAGAAAATGAATGTGATATTGCTGATGATTACAAGTCCGGAGAAAATTCTGCGCCAAAATTATTCACTCAAAATTAACTTAACGATTCAACTCGTGACTTAAATCTGACAAAGGATGCTGCTCAATTGCTTGGATCAAGATTGAAAGCAAAAAATATCCTACTACCTGGAGATTCGTTATCTTAGTATAGGACTAGAGGGAAGGAATTAATAAAATTCTTTAAAGCAGAAGACTCTCTGGTTTATTGTTGTGATATTGAGGTTTCAATTAATTTCTTTAACGTCACTTACAATCCAATTGAGTGGAGGTTATTAATAGACTCGTCCAAAAGTAGTCTCAAAGGTGTAATTTTACATAATGAAAATTTTTTGGGTTCATTACCCATTGCGCATTCAGTGCATCTCATTGAAACATATGAAAATCTCAAAGTTCTGCTAAAATGCGAAAACAATGAAAAAATATTTTGTACAATTTGCGGTGATTTAAAAGTATACTACTTGGTCTACAATCTGGCTACACAGATATTTGTGAATGGAACAGCAGAGCCAAAGACAAACACTGGAAGCAGACAGACTGGCCCAAAAGTAAAACCCTACAACCCGGTTCACAGAACATAATAAATGTACCACTTGTTCAACAAAGCAAGTTACTATTACCTCCTCTTCACATTAAACTCGGATTAATGAAGCAGTGTACTAAAGAACTTCCAAAAGAAGGTGACTGCTTCCAGTATTTGGTAACAAAATTTTTGAAAATATACTATGCGAAACTGAAAGACGGGATATTTGTGAGACCGCAGATCAGAAAATTAATGAAAGACAGTATGTTCGAAAATACAATGAATCCTGTAGAAAAAAAAAGGTATGTTTTTCTTTAAAATAAGTGGTGCGAACCTTTTAGGTAGCATCTATGTATAAATAATATAATGTATAACTTACGGACTTGTGTTATACAAAGTTTAATTTCGTCATTAATCATTTCACATTTACTCTACATATCCTATTTGTCTTCACTGGCCGTTTTTGCCATTTCTAGAATTTAAGTCACAGATCTTACTAAGTATCTCAATATTCTAAATTAAATATGTCATTGAAAAACACCACTAACAGGATTTACATTCGAAAATTTTCAGAGGGATATCCAGCTCCCTCCCTTAAGCCCTAGGCCTAGAGCATTGGTAGCCTGCTCTCTGGTTCCACCAATCAGCTCAAAGCAGGCGACTACCCCCTACTCTTCATTCATGTCCTGCCTCGTCTGTTGTTCGTCTCAACAACAGGCTTGATTAGAATATGTTGATATTTAATTTTATCTGATGATACGAAACTAAGCCTCTCGAAGTACAACTGTAGTAAAATATTTGTCACCTGGAAATGTGTAATAGAAAAATGAAGTTCCGTTAGAGCCGAAATTTGGTTTTGTAATCAGGGACTGTTCTCGTATTACGAAGTTGTACTTTCCATGAAATAAGTAAAATACTGTATTTTCAAGTGGCATTTACGATTATAAAAATGAACTTCCAATAAAACATTGCTCTAACATTTTTCATGAAAACTTTTACTACTAGTGTGTAATAACCAAAGTCCTGCATTGGTTGGACTAACTAACATTTTAATGCAGTATTTTAACCATAAACTATCCAAGTAAAATTTAAACTTTTTCTTTGTGAAAACTGGGTTATGTGATGTCTTAGTTGGCCAAAGAAAAATTTTAGATTTGTATTTCCGGTTTAATTAATATTCTATATGTAATCGATAGTTTTGATGGCTGGGGCCCCAATAATTTTGCTCTGTGTAATTTTGTAATTTTTGAAACTAACGAAGTCCAAATTTTTAACAGTTTTTGGTTCTCTGAAAATGTTAAAATATAAAGTTCTGTTTGCGATCTGATGTAACTAACACTGTTAAGCAAAAAAAAATGGCTGTCTGTAAAGTCGGTTTACGGACGATAGTTTAACGTGACAACGTCATAACAAAACATTGATGAAATTATTGCATACTTTTATGAATAAAATTGAATCATTTTTATTTTAATACTAAAAGAATAAATACTTGAAATTATTCTAGTAATCAGATTTTTTAAAATGCAAGAATAATTAACCTTTATTGACGAAATTGTTGTTGTAATAATCAATGAAAACCACATTAACTTTTCACTTCACTTTATAAACAGTCGACGAAACAGTTCACGTGTAGATGACTTGTAATTAATTTTAAAAAGTTTAGCTATAAAGTTTAAATATAATTATGAACAAGTTTTCATATAAATAAACTGTAATCAAATATCTATCATCAATTATATGAATCACCATAATTTTTTAGTCAATTGTAACATAACCTATTATTACTGCACTCGCCGACAGCGTAACGGAAGAATGTGCGTAATGGGACACTTTTTCGTGCGTGCAGCCGGCGTTCATCGATTAATTAGACGTTGTCACGTCAAAAAATTATGATAATAGTCAATGCCTTTTCTCCCACATCGGACCACACTCGACACGATGTTATACCTGTGCGTTCTACAGTTCGGAGTGGGCCAGTGGCATGCTTGCATGTGTCAGCTGGTACTCGCTGCAGCAGTTCGCACAGCTTTACATTACACATTTTCAACGAACTCAACTAGTTCACTATCAATACACAGAACAAGCCTACAAATCACATCAACACAACACGTACATCACACCTGCCAGTCTGGTTCCTTGGGAGCTTCACTCCCTGCCGACACACACAACTTCTGAAAAGAATAACAAACCCAACATCTCATACACAGCCCATTAGCTACTAAATTACCACACCTATACCATCACCCTGCGCCATCGCATTTAATGATCCAAAACTGTGTCAGGGTAATTGTAATCAACACCCAGCGATTAGTGGAAGCTCTGCTTCTGGCATCACGACACACAATACCTACAGGGGCATATGAGACTTCAGCAGCGCCACGCAATTTGTATACCGCAGGGCTGAAACCTAGCATTTTGTCAAATGTGTATTTTCCCCTGAAATCGATATTCACATCATCACAGAAAATTGCAGATTGTAATGTATTCAGGTTACCACTTAGCATGAAGTGGAATTCCTCTGGCAAATCCTGTTTTATGTACGCTTTCATATCACTTATTTCATATGAGCCCTTTGAAAATTGAATTCCGTGTTCCTGCTTGTCTTCTTTTGAAATGGAACAAAAAACTTGATTCTTCTCGTGGACTTTTGGGATGGAATTATAAGTGGTCATATCGACTAGAGCCATGACCCATTCTCCATCTAGATGCAAAGGCAGAAAATGAGTTGTAATGTGATAGCTTTTTTCCCCTTTAAAATTAAAGTTATCGACATTGCATTGCGCATTCTGTAAACACTGTAGCACATGTGAGGCTAGTGCAAACACTCATGCTTCTTACATATTTCTACGAACACGAGAGACCAGATCACGATGCCAGGTTCGGTGCTGGCTGGCGGCCCCGCACGGTCATTGACGTCATGCACCATCCATTGACGTAAGACATGCCACGCGTGCCTGCTCGGATTACAAGGGTCGTCGCTAACCCCCCTCCTCTCCGCTCCCCACGCGACGCCCTGGCCGGCGCCGGACAGCCTGTAAAAATACCGCGGGCCATCGCGCGAGCTGCCGATGCCCTTCTCAAAGCTTCGGGCGTCGAGTTCGGCGCTGGATGACGCGACTGGCCCCAGCCGTGCTCGTCACTTCTAGAAGGGCACCAGGGTCTATATAAGCCTGGACGCCGGCCTCCACGAGAGAGTAGTAGTGGCTCGGCGAAGGGAAGTGCGACGGCGGCGACGGAATACGACGAGAGTTTGGCGACGGAGGACCACGAGGGGTGCTGCGGTGAGAGTTACGCGAGGGGTGCGGCCCAGCGAGGTGTGCGGTGTGTAAGGACTGGAGATACTGAGTGCGATTCATTGATTAGTAGGCATTTTAAGTAAGATTATGTATTAGTGTTGTAAATACTAGCAGTCAATAAAACTGTGCGATTAAAAATAAATTGGGCTATCCCTATACGAACCCAGTTCTTCCCAAAACGATTATTTAAAAATTAATAACTTACTAGAAAATTTAGACATAGGTGACAGTTCCAGTCATGTAATTTTCGTTGTCATTCGTAATTAAAATTTTATTTTACACTTTTTTAAACGTTATATCAGTTCGAGTGGAGGGGCTTAGTCTCGAAAGCTATCGTAGTATTTGGCAGTATGCCCTGATTTGGCATAGGCCACACAGTGTGAACCGTTCCTCTGTTTAAGATGCCACACTCATTCTGCGATGGTTTCGCAGGTAGCGAGTCACCCATGCATACGTGTCTGAAATACATTATTTTCTATTGTTATACTGCTTTCCTTATGTTGGTGTTCATAAGCGCTTGGAGGAGTAATTATTTAGTACCGCTTCCTGTTCGCACGCCTCTTTCTCTTTCCCCTTCCTAACCTTCTGTCTTCTGATGGGCGATAGGGCAGAGGTACAGCCCTCCCTTGTTTTTTGCCGCTCTCTGGAGTCCCTGCATGCTGGCATATGCTTCGATTGGTTTCGTGAATTGGAGACCGCTTTTACAACCCCTGCAGTGCCCCTGATTAAACTTCCCAGTGTGGCCGGAGCGGGGAAGATAAATGGAAATAAACCACCCTTATTTTCTCGGGGATTTTTGCCTCTTTTTTTCTTGCTTGCTTTAAATCTAAAACCTGCACCTAGCCTGCATCTGGCTTTCATGATCTTATTAACAGTCCATGCTGCCACCTTCTGCCCGAATTTTGTTTCTGGATTTATTTCTGCCACCTCGGCTAGTATTTTATCTGATTTGTTTTTGTCGCTAAAATGTTATTGCTATTAGCGTACAAAATGTCGAGTGCTTTACACGCTATATCTAGAGCGTTAATGCCCTTCTCACTTCGATCTAGCCTCTTTGTGAGCTTGGTCCCTGGTCCCCAGAACTTTTATCCCTGAAGGTGTGCTTCGAATGTAGCTTATTACTAACAGAGTTAGTTAGGCCTGCTCCTCTCTTCCTTCTAGTGGGAGGCACAACAACATACTGAATGCTCTGTGTTTAGGTAAGTAAGCTTGTTTTATAGTGTTGGGGTTTAGTGTTAAACATGGAGCTCATTCAGCAAGAGCTGGGCTTACTGGTTTCTCTGATTCAAGATGATGTTCTATGTAAAACAGAAGCCTTTAACGATTAGGTGCATAGGGGCTGGACCTTCCAACTCTGGCAAAACGTGTTTGATTCTCACGCTTTTAGAACATCCCAACGGCGTGCACTTCGAAAAACTTGTGTTTGTAAAGCAATTCGCGGGAGCAGCCAAAGTATCAACGATTATCTCTATTGCTACAAAATGTGGAATGTGTAAAATTCTTTAAGTTTCGAGATAATAAAGAAGTTTTAGATCCCAGACAATCCCTCCCCAAATCTGTTTTAATTTTTGACAATGTTACATGCAATAAACAGGCTATAGTGCAAAAATACTCCTCTATGGGTCACCACCGCAAAATGGACTGTTTCTATTTGGTGCAAACCTACCCTCAAACGTGAAAGCAGCTAGTTACGAATAATTGTAATCGCATTGTTTTGTTTAAAATGGACTATCTTAATTTACGCCGTGTTTATTCCAACCATGTCAGCACGGATATGAGTTCTGAAAAATTCAAGTCTAATTTCGATCACTGTTGGAACAACAGCAACGAACATGGCTTCATTGTAATAGCCAAAGTCTGTGGCCTCAGGAGTCGTGAAGGAAATTGCGATTTAAGTTGGAAGATATTAAAGAGAGTTGGCACTCCTAAAAAAAGATGGTGATGCAGCTAATAAAAAATACGCCGATGTGGTGAGCGGTGTTGTTAGAAATGATTTGCATTCGTTGACCGATGTGTCGTGCATGTTTACAGAACTGAACATGGTGCTTTCTGCGACTAGAGACATGCAAATCGGTATACTCAAGTTTTGGCATAATTTGGAAGTCAAGAAACAATGATTAATTGCTCCATTGAATGAGTGGCTCTCTGTACTCAACACAAAACTCAAAGACATGTATTCCAGCTTGATGGAGGATCAACTGACTTCGTTTAGGGATATACTGTATGCCAAACTGCAGATGGCAGTTAATGCGAGCTTGGTTGAGACTTTCCATCGAATGACTTCTACGCACAAAGACATCGCTCAACAGTTTACCCAGTTGACTCGCTCGGTCGATGACATTAAGAATGGTGTTGATGAACTAATTCCCGCCAACGTGTTGAGCGCTAGACCTAGCATGAAACCCGCGGCCCCGAAATATGGTTCCTCTCGAGACGCGAACCCGACCTCGTGGTGTGGGCCTTAGTTATAAAAGGTTGCATCATACCGTTGATTGTATAGTTGTGTCTCTCGAGGCGGCTAGGTTGAAGCAGGAAAAAGGCAATGCACGTGCCAACTACCTGCCCACGAAAAAAATGCGTTTGGAGCGAGACTCGATAAATGAAGCAATTTTTAAACCAATAACTACGTATATGAATAATGTTCGCAGGCTTTCATGGGCATTCTCTGAAGTAGCTTGGCTTCTGGTTTGTAGCCGTGTCCTTGGCGAATAATTCAACGGCATTTCGGTCGACATTGCAGTCGCCATCATCAGGGAGCAGTTACCTACTGAGGTTCCTACAAGGCAGGATAACTTGTAAGAACCTCAGTAGGTAACTGCTCCCTGATGATGGCGACTACAATTTCGACCGAAACGTCGGTGAATTATTCGCCAAGGACACGGCTACAACCCAGAAGCCAAGCTAATTCAACAACTATATGGATTGACAAGATAATGAAGCCTGCTGTGAACGCGGACTCTGTAAAACGCAAAGATACTACGCCCGATATTGCAGAGACTAGTTTAAAGCGGTCTGTATCTGAAGACGAAGCAAGCGTAGATGAATGCCCCTGGGTGTCTGCCTATGAAAGTTTCTTAATGGTGTGCCGGTTGCATAAGACGAATCCCTAGAGGAAGTGTAAACGTATTTATCTTCCCATAACCCTCGAACGAGTGACTTTACGTACGGAGTTTATAATCAGGATTGGTCATTGTTTTTTAGGGAACACTAAAGTATTTTTTTTCATTCTAATAGTATTATACGTGTGTCTAATTAATTAATACAGTCCGCTGAAGTTCTGTTTGAATTCTTGTTTCGTCAAGAGCTAGCTATTTACTCGGACTCTACATTGCAGTAGTACACACATATACTTGAGATTACGAATGTGTATTTTAAAAGAAATGATCCTAGTACTCAACAACATAAGACCACATCATTTGCAAAGTTTGACATTATCAGGGAGCTAGTGTTAGGAACTGTAGCTAGTTTGGGTGTAGTTGTAGTAAAGATAGTGTTAGTTTTCAGTAGATGTTTAGGTTAGCTCGTAGGTCAAATTACACTGTTCACTGTACCTTAGAAGGCACACATCAAGTACGTTAAAATTGTTTGTATTATCTAAAACATTTACCTCAAACAATTTTTTTATTAACTAAACATTGCTACAAGGGTTTGATAAACCCGGGGTTAATCCAAAACAATCATATTCTCCGTACTATGTACACTTCTAATCCGTTTTTATTTAATTTTAAGCTTTTAAATATTATCTACAAATTTTGTTTGAAACAACTTTTAGTACGACCACACATTATTGCAAGGGTGAAATAAAACAGGGTCGAAAGACGAGAAAAAATTAATTTTTTTTGTAACTACAAAATCAAATCCGTTAAATTTTTTTTTAAACCTTTCAACTAATATCTAAAACTTTTGTCTGAAACATTTTTGATTCAACCAACCACTGGGAAAAACAGGGATTAAGTGAAAAAAATTTCAATTTATTGTAAATATTTTCTAAATCTTTTGTATGAAGCAATTTCTGATAATACAAATATTTCACTGCAAGGGTTTGAAAGGGAAAAAAAACAAGGTTGAGATAAAAAAAAATTCAATCCTTCCGTACCATATACATAATCAAATACTTTCTTGTTTATTTTAAACATTTTAAATATTATTTCAATATTTTGTCTAAAATAAATTTTGTTACGACCAACTATTAATTCAAGGGGTGGAAATAACAAGGGTTGAAGGCCTAACATATTAGTACTCATTTAGTAGATACTATTAAATCCGCTATAATTTATTGTAAAATTCTTAAACATTAAAACTTTTGGCTAATTTTTTTTTATGAGACGAACTATTACTGCAATGGGTTGCAAGAAATGTGTTGAAATAAAACAATCAAAACGTTTTAGATTTTTACGCTATTAAATTCGTTCAAATTTATTGTAAATCTTCTAAATATTTTCTTAAAACTTGATTTATAAATTTTTATACAACCATTTATTAGTGACAGGTATTAAATAGAGAGTTTTAAGGTCAAAAAACTAATAAATACTCTAGCATGAATAATATGAAATTATTCATAAGTTATTCAATGTTGACATCATTGAATTATCACCATTCGAAACATATTTGCTGCATAGAAAATGAAAAAAAATGATTAGTTGATGATTTTGGAATAATGCAGAAAATAAGGAATGTTATGCACATTATGTTTTCAGAATATTCCAGAGGTTTCTATAAGTTTCCAGAACGTTCCAAAAGAAATGGGTTCTTCGAAATCTACCTACGCCTATAGGCTGTGCCATAAAAAATTTTTTTTTAATTGTATTCTTGCCACTGTCTTTGCTTTAAAAAAATGTATTTTCTTAACTAAGGCAATATAATTATTATTAGTTTCGTAAAATTCTAATTTGCACAAAGCTGTAGGAAACACGCTAGAAGTGTGTGTGTGTTTTTTTTATACCAATGCACTCAGTCGTTTGCTGCAAACACGTGGACTTGCAAATAAAATCACCTGGTGGTACACCTACAGAACCTCTCTTGGGACATAGATATCTATTGATAATTTATTGCATCAATTAGCTAATTTCATTCCATAAGTCATGCTATTCTAAAATACAATTATAAAAAGATAAAACATTATGCAACCAAACAACCAATATTTCCTTTAATCTTCAACTCGATGAAACCAGTTCTGGTTCTGCAGCGAGTGTAGCCGGTCAGAAGTCTTCACATGTAAAACAGAAAAATACAGAAAATGAAGGAAAACATTCATGAAACACAATTTACATAGACATGTCCACATTCAGAATGTTCCATAATTGACACCAAGCCGACAACAGTTGATAGGCCAGTAAATTACGGTTCTGAATTTTAAAAAAAATCAAAATGTGTCGTAGTTTTTGAGTTATAGACATTTTTTCAAAAGTTTTTAACTTCTCTTCAAGCACCAAATTATTAGATACTATGACTAAACATTTTTTTCTACGCAATCACAAACAACCGTACTATTTATAGGAATCAAAATAAATCAAACATGCTATAATTAAAGGTGAAGAGGAGGGGGAATTATTTGGAAGACTTGTGTGGCAAAAAAAACCCCGGGTAATTTGATTAGTCATACGGTAAAAAAATCATTACTTTGATAACTTAACACGTTATTTGGAAATATGGCTAATTAACGCAAATAACATGCTAAGTTATCAAAGTATTATTTTTTACAGTATGGCTAGTCAGAATTACCCATTCAAATGGTTGCCGCATAAGTCGTGCAAGTAATATTTTTCTTCCCAAAAGTGTAGAATGTTTGATTTTATTTTGAATAAGTAGTTATTAATAGAAGGTTTATTAATGATTGCGTAGGAACAATTTTTTTTTACAGTATGTAGTAATTTTGTGCAGGATGGGGATGTTAACACTTTTTAAAACAAAAATGCCTATGACTCGAAAACTACTACATTTTTAATTTTTTATTCCGATTCAAAATTTTAATTAATTGGTCAATCAACTATTCTCGTATTGATGTTGAGTTATGAGCCATTATCTTTAAATATTTCTTTCCTAATTACTTTCAAATGCCCTGACATTTCCCAGGTTCCCATGCTCTCCAGAACAGCACGAACCCTGCTGAGCGCTATCTGGTTAGCCAACTGACTGGAGGTGGGTTATGAATGTAGCAGGGGTAACATGTATAGCGTGGGTGCAGAACCCGAAAGGAAGGGGGGGGGGTGGTCACCTCGAATTAAAAAGGCCCTCTCTGAGGGTGCCTGCGTGCACTGTAAAAGAGTGACTGTGGAACGGGTTTGATGGATAAACTATGTCTTATGGAAAACTTTTTTATGTATTTTAAGTTTCATGCTTATTATATGGATATAGACCACAATATGAGCTGTATACAACAAACAAGCACCGTATCTAGATATCCCGTATCGGTTGACCCCACGCTCAAAACTCTCGCCCTGGTTACCTTGCTAACCTTACAGATTTGCGCCCCTGATGTGTAGTAAGATATATAAAAAAGGTTGTTGTGGAACAGTACTGTGATGCTTTGCTGATTTACCTTCCCACTACAGGCCACCCACATTGTAAACTGTTGATGGGAACGAACCGTGTTTTTATTATTTTTATTTTACATAAATTTGTGCCAAAACCAGCAAAATATTTACAACATGAAAAATTAGTGTATTTGTTGAAGTTGTACTGCTTTACGTGCGTTATGGAGAAATGACGAGAGTGAATTCTTATGATGCAAGTGCACCATACAACGAAATTTTCACAGGAAGATGGCGGACCCACGTGTATGAACATAAACCCATATATAGTCACGTTCATAAAAATTATGGGACACACCAAACATATTGGTGTGCCAAAATAAACTTGATAGTGGAAATACCCTGAAATATATTTGGTAAATTAAAATAGACATAGTAAACAGTAATTTCAAGTTTGATAAATAATAAAAACAATATAAAACATTACATATGGTTTCTTCTTTAAATCATAGCCCAGTGGTTATAGTGTGTGGTCAATAAGGTAAAGAAAGGACCGTGGTTAAATCCGCTGCAATATAAAAAAATACTCTTTTTAAATTACAGATTACTGGATTATACACACTGTGCTTCAAGAAAATATATATGAATACCTTTTATTTTATTTGTTTATTGTATTGCTACAACATTATTTAATACATAACTAAGTCCATTGCCTTGATTATTTCATTCTATATACCTAGGCCTTCATCCTCTTTTTTTTTACGTAAAGCAATATTAAATTAATTACGTTTGTTAGGAAAATAATTTCCATGAAGTCGCATAGTTAAAAAATAATATAATAGTACTACTATACTGTATTACGTAATAGTTTATAGTCATCTAACGTGTGCGAAAACTATACAGTTTCAACATTTTAATGAATTTAAAAAGGTAGGCAGTATTCTCATAAAACTGCTGGTCAAAAATCAGATCCAACCCAGAGTTTAGTATTTTTTCAAGTCTTTTTCGTTTTTATTGGAGACGTTTCATTATATAGTTTAACCTTTCTCTCTGCAAATCGAATGATTTGATAGTCGACGTGGCTGCTCCGGTAGCGAATTCTAGCAGCGGGTGCGAAACTACCTGTGAGTCGCTTTCAGATATTTAGTGTTTGATATTTAATACAATTAAAGAAATTTATTTATTGTGAATATTAGTCATAGAAAATTGTGTTTATAAATTTTTTAAAAGTATTTTCATGTTTATTAATATAAATGAGATTATGTTTCCGTATGTATAATTTATTTGCATTATAAATGATTATATTATTTGTTAAATTATTAAAATTAATAAATTAGAATAAACATCCAGCATATCTTTATTAGTTTACATAATTAAATATTTAATATTGAATACTAAGTATTTATTTTTATTTTTCTTACAGTAAATTTAAAAATAGTTCTGTGTCTTAAATAAAAAAGAAGTATAACTTCTAACGCGCGTACATAAGTACACTTTTTTTTAATATATAGGTACTTGTCAACTCTTTCTCGAAAACAGCACAAACTATTCAATGAAAATATTGTCGCGGGTTGAAATTTTGCAGGGTTGTTGAAATCAAATTTAGGGACTTTACTGACGGGACTCTGGGCTGGCTGCTCTGTTCACTCGTCAGCGCAAGTGGCGTGACCATGTAATTGGGGCACGGGGCCGGCGCGGCGCGCTGCGGGCTTGCAGAATTTTGTTTGTTTGTTTGGCCGCGCGCTGGCGCAGCCACGGGCCGCAGTTACTGGGGCGCGCTGTCGTAACAAGCCGCGCGGTGTGGCCTGCACATCGGGGTAGAGGGGGGGTAGTCTTCCCAGATGTTCTAGTTAGTTGTTTAGTAAATTTGACTTCAATAACGAGCTTTTGTTATGCTAGGCGCGGCAGGGCGCGCAAATTTAAGCGCAAGTGAGTGGTGACTTCAGGCTCACTCAGGCGGAGGCTCACTCAGGCGGAGGCTATGCGTCTCACCTGTGGTCACGAGTTGTTAGTTCGTTCGTGATGTAGGAATTCAAGCTTTCGGGCGGAAGCTATGGTCGACGCCAGAGGCCACGAGTCGTTTAATTTAAGTTAGGTCATAATGTAGTCGTCAAGCTTTCGGGCGGAGGCTATGGCCCTCGTCAGGGGTCACGCGTCATAGTTTTTAAAATGTAATGTTCGTTCGGGATTTCAAGGGCAGGAGAGGCCCCTACGTTATTTTTTTAAAGTAATCGATCAAGAAAGGCTTTTCGGAAAATGTGAGTATGGACTTATCTTTGTTTTAATTTTAAGTATTAATTATGATTTGAGGTATTCGGAAGGACTAGGGAAGTGTTTAGTGAAGTTCTCTCATTCTCTCTCTTGTAAGGTCGTTCAATCGTTAAGGAAGTAAAGAGATTATTGTTTTAAATTGTAATCCCGCTATTTAAATGTTCTTTAAAATGATGTTGAGTATTTGACTTTAAGAATAAAATAATTTTAATTAAGTATTATGTTATTTTGCAAAATCTCCTTAGTTCAGCTCTCACCAGACATCCTGTACGGGATGACGAAACTATGATCCTAGGTACAGTAAAGTATTTTATGAAGTTAAGACTAGTTGATGCCAAGCGAGTTGTTTCTATGTAAAGAGCTACGATTCTCGCCCCCCCCCCTCTGAAGGTGGATCGTGACAGAAATGGTGGAGGCGCCGGGTAGGTGTTCGTGATAGAAATGGTAGAGTTCGCCGGATAGGTTCTATTTCTGGAGAGAGAGAGAGGTAGATTTTTATGTTTATTATTAAGTTAGTTTCAGCTTCTGATAGCAGGTTATTAAGAGTTTACTTGAGGAGAGGATTACGGAATTTTAGTCTATAGTGGAGGAAGTCTTTGAGATTTTTTTTTTGACGTAACAGATGTTTATTTGAGGATACTTGTAAGGATAAAGTTTATAGTGATAAGTTGTTTTAAGTCGTTGAGTTTATCGGGGATTTTTACGTGAGGAGAATACGTTATAATTTAAATACTTAATAAAGATAATGCAAGTGGTTTAGTTTTATTAAAGTTAATTTAAGATTGTAGGTTAAGAGAATTATAATTTAAAATAAAAATTTTTTGTCGTAAATAGGAATTATTTTCAAGTGAAGTTTGTTTTGTTGTCGTGCGCGTAGGAGACGAGACGTACGAATTAAATCAGTCGAGGGAAGGATAAACGTTAGAAAGGAATTAAAGAGAAAACGAGAGTTTATGTAAAAGAGAGTTATAGAATTTATAGTGATGTTTTGTTTTAATTAGAAAAATGTTGAGAGTTGTTTCAGAACGACACGTCAGTGGACGTGGCAGAATGAACACGTGACGGGGAGGTGCTGAGACCTAGCGGAGAACGGAGGAACCGCAAGCGAGGGTTGGCGCACCTGATGGAATTCGGTGACGTCACGAGCACGTACAGAGACGTGGACGGCCGTGACCTTGTTTTGATCAGCTGTACGGTAACTTAGCGATAAGAAAATAGACTATTGGTTAAATAAATTTAAATTTAAGTGTGTTTTAGAAGAAGAGGAACTTTCAGTATGTAAGTAATTTAATTTAAGAAGTGTATGATGTATAGGCTAGAAGTGTTTCGTTGTAAGTTGTTTATGTTTTTGTTAGTTAAATTCTACCTCGGTTTTAAAAATATTTTTTTTGGGATTTGTAAACATTATTAAGGAGGTACACTATAAAATCGATAAGCATTGAGAAAACTGGGAAGGCTAGATTTTGTGTGTAGAGGGAATTTACTCCAAAAGAACAGAGAGACAAAATTAATGTTTTCATTAGGGCGAGGGACCCTAAGGTGAGGCGTTGTGTCCCTGGGAAGAAAGGGAATTGTAGCGCAGACCATAGGAGATGGGCTGACTACGGAATTAAGGGTCAGGAGAATCCTGAGAGTTGTGAGTAGTTTGGGGCAGGAGTTCCCCATGGTAGTACCGAAGTGGCTATCCTGTATGGGATAGGGTACCATTTCAATGAAGTTTGTTGGTGGGGTTAGAGTCCCTTGCTGTGTAGTGGGCCTATAGCAGATAGGCACTACAGTGAAATTTTTGGTTATTTTGTGAGGTAAATTCCCTGGAGGTTAAGTAAGATTGGATTCAGTTAGGAAGGAGGGAAATGAGAAACATTGCTGTAGAGAGTTAGTGTACTTGCCTAATGTGAAATTGAATTTTACTAAATTAATTTAGGAGAAAGTTTTGTTCGGTAAATAAATAATAATGGAAGATAGCTAGATAATTAATTAATTTTTTTTTGAGTAAGGTGTTTTAAGTAATGAAATAAAATAAGGTGAAGTAATTTGAATAATTGGGGAGGAGTTTCTTTAAGAGTTTAGATAATTGTTTTTGAATTTATTGAGATATTCAGCCAGTGAAGTTTGAGTGTGAGAGATACAGTGAGATTTTAAGGAAATCGGTTGTTTATTAATTAGGACAAATGAGATTTTATGATTAAGAGTCAGTAAGCATAGTTAAAATTTACGACATGATATTTGTTGACAGTTTACAGTTATTAAGGAGAAAACAGAGTAATCTATTTATTTTTATTTTAATGGTTTGAAGATAAGATTATGAATTTTTTTTGGAAGTTTCTTTGGCATGTTGGAATAATTTTTTTTGATTTTTAGAATTTACAGAGAAAATTTAATTGATTTACATTAGTTTGGAAGTATGGAGGTTTAGTGTTCGATTAGCCCTAACTTGATGGTCGGATCCCAAAAGAATGCCGTAAAACCGATAGCCAATTGAGAGGAATGCGGTAGGCGCTTGTGTAGAGAGGGGTTGTGGGAAAACTCCTTGGGACTGATGGCAGATCAGGGGCCCTAAATAGTGTGTGATGCTGTAAAACCAGTGCAGAGAAAGCCTGGTATGCTTAAATTTTTGGGCACAGGTTATGTAAACCTGGGGTTCCATGGGATTTAGTCATGTTAGCTGCTGTGAGACATTAAGATTTCCAGGCTCCATAGTAAATTCAATGTAAATTTTTGTTTTCTTAAAATAATAAATTTGTTTTTAATTTATTTGAGATATTTGATTTGGAACAGTGAATACAGACCCCGAGGAATAAGAGTTATGCTGTGAGAGGAGAAGGTGGTAGGCCTAAAGGGTACAGGCACCACAGAGGTTATTTGTATTGCATAATTTAAATATAAGGAAACTTGAGAATTTGAAATTTTGTTGTTGGTTTGTACACCCATAAGAAGAGTATAGGCAGAATTTTTATTGTTATGAGATGTCTAATTTAATTGAAAAGAAGAAAGTTTAAAGATGCAAGGTAACATTATTATTGTAATAATTGAAAGAGATTAAGAGGTAGAGAGAAATAGGCAGTTTTTGTTTGTAAGTACTAAAGTTTACATATAGAAATTTAGTAACTAAGAATGAATAATAAGTTAAGTCTAGTGTAAAAGTTTTTTTTTAAGTTTGTTAAGTTAAGAGTCACAAGTAAATTTTTTTTTAGAGAGAATGTCTTTGATAGGAAGTATTAGAAACTTATGGGAATTTTAGGGTAACATAAATAATGTAGGTAATGAATAATAAATAGATGGTAGGTCTTAAGTTAGGATTAACATTTGAAGCAGAATTTAATTAAGAAGAAGGAAAATAAATAGGCCTAATGAAAAGAACAAAAAAGGATTTTATGGTAAAGCATTTTTTTTAAGTAATAAACAATGAATAATAATGTTGTTTCAGGGTAATGTGTACTAATAATACAATTTTTTTTTTAGGACCAAAGAACAGGAATTATGTAATTTAAATTAACATGTATTTTTGAAACTGTTACAGATTCCTTAAGATGAGCTGAGCAGCAGTCCAGTTTACAAGATGACAAGAGTTCGAGAGACAAGATACAAGATCACTGAAACAAGAGCCAAGACTGAAGATTCAAGAGAAGAGAAAGCTGGCAGCCATGGACTTACAAGTGGAGATTAATAAGGTCATGTAAAGTTTTATTTTTTTTTATGGAAGACAGTAACTGGAGTTTTTTTTTGTTATAAACATTATTTACAGAACTTTTTAGGTTATAGTAATGTAATGGAACTAGTGAGTTGTGGTAGCTGTCAAAAAGAACTAATACCTTAAGTTTAATTTTTAAAGTTAATTTTCTTAATTTACAGAGGGATTAGTAGTTTTTTTTAAACCTTATTTAGGTTGGAATTTCAATACAATAGCTTATTATAAATGTGTACGAACAGTTCAAGTTCACCGTACTGATAGGTAGGTCAGATGATCTTATTGATTTTGATGATTTGTTGTTTTGAGTTGATTTTTAGGTGTTGTGAATTAGACAATGAAATAGTTTTGAAAACTTAAATTATTTCAAGCTAAGAAATAGTAAATTTAATTGTAACTCAAAGGACACCAGAATTTAATTTTTTTTTGAATTAGTAATGTTTGAAAATTTTATACTTTACCAGAAAGGTTATAAACAAACAGATCGGATGGAACAAGGATGCAGTAAATCACAATTTCATTTAGAATTATTGATTTGCTTTTGAGGTTATGAAGGAAAAGTAGCTATAATTTAAAAATTTGAATAAAAATGGTTTTTTTTTATTTGTTTGAAATAGAAAGTTTAAAAGTTAATTAGTCATGATCTAGGTGGGTGATGGGGTGGGAATTGGCCACTCTTTTTCCCTATAACCTCCCTAACATGGCCTTCTATTACATCTAACAGAATAGAAGAAGAAAAAGACTTATTATTAGTTAGAATGTTTTTTTATGAAGATACCTGATGAACTTTTTTTTTATTGTTGGGAAGAATAGTAGCAAGATTAATCAGATGTTTTACTCAGAAGAAGAAGAAGAAGAAGATAAAGCAGTTTTATGACTCGACAAGCCAGAGATTGGTGTTTCCCCTCTGCGCTCCTATTGACTACGTTGTTTACTCTCATGGGATAGCTGGTTCGGCACCATGGAGAGAGATTGGTGGGCATTGTGGTTGCCCCCAGAAGAAAAGAAGAGTAGAAAGGTTATGGGTGGGTCATGTGAAGTGACCTTCAACCCAGTTACTTCGTGGGGACTATTTGCTGTATAGAGAAGATCAAGACTCAAGAGTTAGGGAAAATCATTGGAGGTCATGTTTCCCTTCCTTAAGTTTTTCCTATCAAATTATTTGCCTGATTAGATTATGCTAAGGGTGGGATACTTTATGTTAGCAGTTGAATTAATTAATTTTATTTTTTTTGTGTGTTTGCATCCTTGCCCATCGATTGCAGTTTAGTAGTTAGTTTTGTATTTGTCAGGCGTGATGGTAATGCCTGTTGATGATGTTTCAGAATTGTAATCTGTTCGTGATGAGGATGGCACAACTCCGAAGCAGATGTGGGGAGAAGTTGTGAGCTGCCCTGGAAGCCAGTCCAGTAGCTGTTGGAGTTGAGTGGTGTTTGCTGATGGCCAGCCCAGGGAGCTACTCTTCTCGACAACACTGACTTCGAGGAGTTGCACCAACCTTCACGAGATAAGAGTTTAATTAATTGAAACACTGTAAGGACACTTAATTTTTTTTGAAGAACGAAAGAAGTATGGTAATAAACGGAAACCGAAAAAAAAAAAAATAATAATAATTATCAAGAATTTGCACATTGTTTAACGAATACTGAGAAACTAAGAACAGTAATTTAATTTGTAAAGAGAGCTTCACTAACAGAACAATTTTTTTAGAATTGAGAACTCGAGCCTCTGAAGGTTCCTGTGAGAACAAACCAGATAAAAGTTTTACATTTAATTTTATGAATACTTGTTGTTTTAAAATAAATCTTATGCAGAATCTAGATGTATGTTCAGACAGCAAGGAACTAAGAAAATTATTATTTTTGTGAAATGAGGAATTTATAGTTATGGTTTAATGGAAAAAGACAATTTGTAATTTTGAGGTAGCTCGATGGGGCTCGAGCTCTGTGAGGGGAGGGTTATGTCGCGGGTTGAAATTTTGCAGGGTTGTTGAAATCAAATTTAGGGACTTTACTGACGGGACTCTGGGCTGGCTGCTCTGTTCACTCGTCAGCGCAAGTGGCGTGACCATGTAATTGGGGCACGGGGCCGGCGCGGCGCGCTGCGGGCTTGCAGAATTTTGTTTGTTTGTTTGGCCGCGCGCTGGCGCAGCCACGGGCCGCAGTTACTGGGGCGCGCTGTCGTAACAAGCCGCGCGGTGTGGCCTGCACATCGGGGTAGAGGGGGGGTAGTCTTCCCAGATGTTCTAGTTAGTTGTTTAGTAAATTTGACTTCAATAACGAGCTTTTGTTATGCTAGGCGCGGCAGGGCGCGCAAATTTAAGCGCAAGTGAGTGGTGACTTCAGGCTCACTCAGGCGGAGGCTCACTCAGGCGGAGGCTATGCGTCTCACCTGTGGTCACGAGTTGTTAGTTCGTTCGTGATGTAGGAATTCAAGCTTTCGGGCGGAAGCTATGGTCGACGCCAGAGGCCACGAGTCGTTTAATTTAAGTTAGGTCATAATGTAGTCGTCAAGCTTTCGGGCGGAGGCTATGGCCCTCGTCAGGGGTCACGCGTCATAGTTTTTAAAATGTAATGTTCGTTCGGGATTTCAAGGGCAGGAGAGGCCCCTACGTTATTTTTTTAAAGTAATCGATCAAGAAAGGCTTTTCGGAAAATGTGAGTATGGACTTATCTTTGTTTTAATTTTAAGTATTAATTATGATTTGAGGTATTCGGAAGGACTAGGGAAGTGTTTAGTGAAGTTCTCTCATTCTCTCTCTTGTAAGGTCGTTCAATCGTTAAGGAAGTAAAGAGATTATTGTTTTAAATTGTAATCCCGCTATTTAAATGTTCTTTAAAATGATGTTGAGTATTTGACTTTAAGAATAAAATAATTTTAATTAAGTATTATGTTATTTTGCAAAATCTCCTTAGTTCAGCTCTCACCAGACATCCTGTACGGGATGACGAAACTATGATCCTAGGTACAGTAAAGTATTTTATGAAGTTAAGACTAGTTGATGCCAAGCGAGTTGTTTCTATGTAAAGAGCTACGATTCTCGCCCCCCCCCTCTGAAGGTGGATCGTGACAATATCATGATTACACATTTTGGGGTGCGAAAAATATAAATTCCTTTATACTAGAAACAGAATCGATCCTGATGTACATCATAATATTCTAATGCCGAAACAAAACACTTATATTAATTCCTGCTATGGCACGAACGTATGTTCCAACTAGATGCGTGACTGTATATAATGCCCATTCCACAAACTGTTGACTGTAAGAGGCAGGACAACTGGCTGCACGCCGAGAGGCGGTCGAGGCGGTTCGAACTTCCCGCGCCGAGCTTGCGGCGCTCGCCGCGGCCGGCGGGCGGAGCGCTGCGGTCGCCGCGGGATTGATCGGGCCGGCGCTGCGTGCGCGCGTGCGTGCGTGCGAAGCCCCGGGCTCCGCCATTTGCGCCGCGCGCTGGGGGGCTTGTGTTCGGCTCGGCGCGGTGTTGTGTCGGTGCAGTGTCGGTGCTCTGTGCGGCGCGGCCATGACGGGGCGCCGTGCTGCCGGGGCCAGCTCGTCCCGGCGCGCGTGAACACAGCGTCTCTCGCCCGCTGCGGGGAGAAGATCCACACACACACGCCGGCCCGTAGCGCGATCATAAGGTAAGAGCCTGCTTCCCCCCCTCTCCGCGACTCTTTGTTGTTGTGCTCCGTCCTCTCTCCCTCGACCGCCCGTCTAACCGGTTCCCACGGACTGGACCGCGTATTGATCTTCGTTCCCTTACAGCGTTTCCTGCCTCTCGACCAGCCCTCATGTGCTCGTTGTACACACCCCCTCGCCGGCTGATTGCTGGAGCCTCTCCTCGGAGACAGACTGCTGTCTGGCCGCTGGCGACGACGACGGGACATCGTTTATCGACTCGCACTTCCGTTCCAAGGTTTCCCGTTTCCTGCAGCGCTGCAGTCCGCCCTCCCCGGCATTCCTTCGCAGGACGTGTTTACGACAACCGAGCTCCAGTTCGGCGTTTGATATATCAAAACATTTTCACTTTTTATTTTTTTTTGTTAAGTCTTGAATGTTTTTATGGACGAAATTCGTAACCCGAATCTGGCCTCTTGTCGATTTTCACAAAATTTTTGAAACTTTCCTTCTGCTTTATCCAGGCTTACGAGTTTATATTTAAGAAAGAACACTATTAAAATGGCACGATATATGACGAGGTAATAATATTACAGTTCATAATAAGGTTTATCACTCGGATACACGTGTCTAATGGATCCGAAATAACGTAACCACACCGCAATGTAAACACCACTTAACCGAGCTTACACTCGTTTGGCCCGCAGTCTACCCTCGACCGTGCATTGCACATCCAGAATGAATGAATGAATGAATGAATGAATGAACGAGAGAGTGAATGAGTGACTTACGGCTTAACTTCCCGTCTACATAGAGGTCATTAGAGACGGTGATGGGGAAATTAGATAAGAAGTAAGACCTGATGTAATGGAAGGGTGTAAGAACGAAACGAGAGTGCCCCGAGAAAAACTTCTCGGCTCACGAAACGTCCGCTACGTTTCCCACTTGCTCGACCCCGCCGGAAATCGAACCAGGCTCGCCCTGATTGGCAAGGGGGGGGGGGGGGCGTGACTTGACCGGAACACCACAGTCCCTCGTGGCACATGTATACATGTATACATGTATACATGTGTACATGAATATACATATATATGTGTGTGTACGCATAAATATGCATATGTGTGTATATGCATATTATATATGTGCGCATATGCATTAATGTGTATAAATGTGTATGTGAATATGCACACTGCAGGGGTGAGCGTGAGGTGAGGGTAGATTAAACAATAAGCCTATACAGTAAAAGGTCGAGTGACAGAGCCTTTCAAATTTCTTTCCTCTGTGAATAAAAATGTGCCATACATGTTTGCACGACCACTCTAGGCTGTATTCAATTGCGTTTATCTAAACGTTATTTCGGGAAAGCTAAGAACGAGTCTGTGGATTGCTATGTAAAATCGTAAATAATCCTACCGATGTACAATCCTTCTGGGGTCACTTTCTGAGTTTGGCGAGGGGGGGGGGGGTTGAGGTAACATGAAAATAGTTTTAGATGCACATTAAATTTATTTCGTTTACTCATTCCACTTATGTCAAATAAGCCGCGTTTTTCAATAAATACCAAAACAAGGATTCGAGCCCAAAACCTCGTGATCTGAATATTGCCCTATCGTGAATTTCGTTGGTTAATTTGCCGATAGGCTAGACTTTGTAGATATTTTTATAACTTCCAACGCCACTCACTACGATTTATTCGGTGACTTATGTTCTAATTACAGGCGTGTTTCCTGTAACGTCAAACGGCAACCAAAGCAGTAATTAAAAAAATGTGCAGACGTTTAAAGTTTGAAGGCCAACTATATTATATTTAATTTCTAATATCACGTTCACGTTACATGACTGTAGTGGGAAAAAATTGTGTGGTGTCATAATAGAACCCTGTTGTTAATATCAGATCTGTGTAATAGAAATAAACCACATCAAAATGCTGTAACACAAGTCTTGAACAGTTATTATTTATTGAGACGATATTTAACGTAAACAAACATGGCTACCACCTCGGCTAAATACTAGAATCATGTTGGCATTACATATAGTTAATGGATTCAGTTAACAAAAGAGGTGAAGGTGTTGATTAGTTTCCAGGGATGGCGTTAGCGATTTTTTTATTTAGGTTAACCAATTACTGTTTGCGAATTAGGGAGAGAGAATAAAAGCAGGTCTTTGTAGAAGTCTGTGAAGTTATATTTTAGTTAACTTAACACATTTGTTATATAATAGAACACTAAAATAGTATCCTACTGGTTCAGAGCTCATTTGAAGCTTGGTATTTTTAACCGTGAGACGTAAAATCCTACACGCAAAACAAACTTAACCAAGACTAGAGTGACTTAATACAGTTCAGTCACAAATGTATATCGGAGTGTATGATTCAGACTGAAATTTTGCTATTAACACTCGGGGTAGTACTGGCAGTGACATGAAAACAAACATTAATGGACTTTTGAAAGTATCTAATGTGAACGAGCGGCAGGAATATGTAGACTGACCATAGGTTGTTGATGTCTCTTAATTTTATGATATAGAATGAGCAATGATTTTTAATTTTATTTACTGAATTATAGAATGTTTACAAATTACTTTCAAACAAGGGAAGAGTCAGAACGGACGAAAACAATTATACATGCAAGATCAGTATGCAGGATACAAAAAATCCCTTTCGGCACAGCCTACAAGCGTAGGTAGATTTAAAAGTACCTGTTTCTTATGGAAATATTTTGGAAACTTCTATACACTTTTGGAACATTTTAAGAACTTAAGTGTACATAACAGCTATATGTTTTCTAATTTTACGATAGGATCGATTAAACATTTTCTCATTTTCCACAGAGCGAAAATGTTATTGTTTTTTTTTACTCAATGCATCCAGAATTAAATAGCTTGGAACAAATTTAACATTATGCCAACTAAGGTCGTTATTAATTTTTTTAACTTCAAACTCTATTTTAATTTCTTGCTCTAATAATGTAGTCGTATAAAAATTTTGCTTTGCACCACTCTTAACCTTCCGTTAGGCGCGCGCGCCTGACAGGTGCATTCTTATCTTGTTTATGTTCCCTGCACGAGGTCGTGTGTCGGGGAGGGGGCTGCTATCGTCTAGCTTCCTAGCTTTTGTTTCTTCTCTGGTTAGTTCATGCATGACTGTTGACGGAGTTACTTCAAGGCTGTGGCAGCCATTTTCACCCAGCAGGTGCAGCGCGACTACTGACGTAAGTTTTTCGACTATGATATTTTCAATTGCTATCTTCACCAAATTGCTTATTAATTCTATTCAATTACACACTTATTAGCTAAGATTGTGAATTTAACATTAACTACTGAAAAAATAGAATCACCTAGTAGGTGTGACGCGACTTCATGTGTTTGTTTTACAATATGTGTTTCAGGATGGCTGGGAAAAAAATAATTTATAACTTGGATAATCCTGAAGACGTCAAGAAAATCCATAGTATGCTGTTTGATGATACTTCGGGAGATGAGGACTTTGGAGAACAATCTGATTCTGATAGTGAAGATCAGATACACGAGAGAGAGGAAAATTCAGACACTGAGCAAAGCTGTAATGAATCAGATGGTGATGATCCCGGTAATGCATCTTACTACATGGCAAACCATAAGAAAAATGGTAAGAGTAGGTGTATTTGGTATGTATGGGGGCACCGGTGGGTGGTGGGGGATCCGGGGATCCGCAGCGGCCATCTTGGATTACGACACATCCGGCCGCCATCTTGGATTACGTCACTTCCGGCGGCCATCTTGGATTACGTCACTTCCGGCGGCCATCTTGGATTACGTCACTTCCGGCCGCCATCTTGATTTTGAATTTTACCTTTGACCCCGACGACCATTTTGTTTTCTAGAACATCCCGACATTTCGAGTTTCATCCGCCATCTTGAAAATCCTTATTTATTATCCGATTTTAATTAAAAAAATAAAAATTAATAATTTAATTTTAATTAAATGTTACAATTATCTAGCACCACACTCCTATACATTACGTTTACATCATCGAGCGCCCCACTCTTCTACATTACGATTACATCATCGAACACCCCACTCATCCCTGTCGCAATTTTTCGTAACACCACCATCTTTTTAAATAAATTTATTATAAAAACAATAATCTAAACCATTATCGTCTGCTGGAGGCAGCCATCCTGGATTCCGCCATATTGATTTCATCCGATGATGTCATCACCATCCTAAAGCACCTTAGTGTATGTAAGGCCGACTTTCTATCCCGTACCAATGTTGTTATGATCCTTATAGACCATAAAATCCTCAGTCATTTTGTTGTTGTGACAACCATTTATTCTTAAAGGCATAATCATTTACAGGTTTTAACTTACATATATGTTATTATTTCATTGCTGCGGATGCGATAGTTAAAGTAATTATAATTTAAAAAAAATATAAATTTATTACTCCATCTTAGCAGACCAGAAATTTTTCAGAGTCCGTGTTTGCGTACTCGTGTTTAAAAAGCTGCATGGGAGCAGATATTTAGGTGTTTATGTATAATTACATGACCATTTTACGATATCAAATTAAGTATAAGTACCTTGAGGAATAAAGGTTCTATATTTAAAATAATAAGCAGTATGTAGGTATTATCATATTTATTTAAATAACCTCGAACGCTACAAAAACAAATTCTGGATTAAAGAAAAATACATACACATCAAACGAATCTATACAACTAAAAATGAAACCACATAGCAAAAATGGAAACCATACAACGAAAATGGAAACTATAAAACAAAAAATGGAAACTATAAAACAAAAAATGGAAACTATAAAACAAAAAAACGGAAAATATACAACAGAAATGGAAACAATACAACAAAAATTGAGACTATACAAAAGATTGAAACTATACAACAAAAAAAACTGAAACTATACAACAAATTGAAACAGCAACACCCAAACTATTTGCAGAAAAAAATTATTCGTCGTCTCCTATATAGCCGTGGGGGATTGTGCGGATACCATCCTCGCAGATACGTCGCTTATCATCCTCCCACGTGATGGCCAGCTTATTACTATACTCACTATACAGCACATGCTGTCTCGACCGTATGGCTCTAACGCCTGCCCTCCTTGTGCGGTGGTCTTGCAGGGCATCCAGGTAGTCACCGAATGTGATGCGGTTTTTGACCACACAACGCTGGATGCCCTTGGCCTTTTTCTCGACCTTGCCACCGCACTTGTAGGCATAGAGTTTGGCCCGTAGACTGACAAACTCGCTCATTACTTCTCCTCCACACTCGTCCTTGAATTTGCCAACAACCTTTTTGTTGACTGGGGAGAAGCAAGGGTGGTCGGAAGGGTAGCAGCTTGTGTCGAACTTCGCCATTAATGTGAAGTCGGCTTTGAGGTCATGGTAGAAGTCCTGTGTATGGATCTCGTAGACAAAACTGTCGGTGTCCATGTATGCTAGATGAATATTATCATTGTATCGGGGTTTCATAGTATTGTAGTGGAAGTCGTACATGAGTGTTTTGGAAAGGTCGAGTACTGCTAGTCCGGCATAGATCGGTTTGTCAAAAATGATGGTCTCATGGTTCAGGTGGACAAGCGTTAAATTCGGTTCATACATCGTGCGGTCCTTGAAGGATGGGCGACACACCAGTTTCTTAAATCTCTTCTCGGAGCACACCAGCTCCATTTTGAGCCTCCGCCTCTTGTTCTCCATAAGTTTCCCGAACGTGGAGTTCACAGCCAACTTAAAGAACTCCTTCTCGAACTCGTTGGCTGCTGCTTTGCGTTTGTTGGTGTTGAGCTGAATATACGGCTCCAACCATGCCGACTGCTCAAACTGAAGGACTCTGTGTATCTTAGTAACCATCAACCCGTGTGATACTGCTTGCTGGAGGTTTCTGTAGTGTACAATGTAATGTTCCTTATTTTCCAGCGTTGTCATGAGTTTCGATTGCTTTGAGCCAGGCGGACATTGATTCACAGGAAGAAACGGCAGGTCTTTGTGACTTTCATAGAGCTCGGGAGGGTACTCCACATCACACTCGATAATGTACCCGATAGGAGAATCATCCGGTACAGACATAACATCAATGGATGTGTCTGACCATTTGAAATGACGAATGGGGAGCGGCAGAGACATTGCCCACCCATACAAATTATTGGCATCAATGTACTCCAGATAGGTGGATGGCTTGGATGCATCATATGTCTCAGGCACGTAGGTGTTATTAGCCACACAATGCCTCTTGATGCTTTGCGCTACACCACCGCGAATACCTGCTTCCACAAACATGTACATGTCATAATCTGTCAGAAGCTCGAGTTTTACACCTGTGGTACGAAGCATCGCGTCGAAAGCGAATCCTGGACAAGAAATGTAGTGCGAGGGGTCTAGACTGTACGTGTCCAAGCAAAGACTGCGAAAATTCTCGAACACATCCGTCAGGATCAGGACATCTGTCTTTAGGTACAAGTCAGCGTACTCCCCCAAAGTAGCACACTGAAACTTGTCCCAGACTTTCCCTGCATGAGCATACTCCATCTCTGAAATCCCTGAATCAGTCAGACTATTGTAGAAATCATCGATAGGTGGAAGACAAGTATCGTCTAGTCGAACAAAAGAATCTACAAAATCGTATGGGAATACTCCTTTGCGGGTAACCAATTCCAGCTCATCAGGAGCGAAAAACTCAGCAGTACTGACAAACTTGTCTGCAGGCAAGAACTCAGCGAGCGAAGCGAGACCACGACTCATGAAGCGGAACGTATCTACAAACTGAATGCTGAACTTATCATGTAACTTCTTAGAAAAAGTTATCAGCTTCTCCTCTGAATTCGGAATTATGAAAATTTCTTTAGTGTCGTACCCTAACTTCCTGATAATGAAGTTCTGGTCGTAGGCCAGGTTGTGGAAGAACACAATCAACTTTTTTGGTCTGCGCCTGAGAAGGTTGCAGTCATTACATGCAGGCCCAATAAATTCGCCGGTGAAGTGATTATGATCACGGACTTTCTTTGAATTTCCCCCGAACTTTCCTCCACAGTAGCAACAACATCTTGCTTGCAGAAAAGCGGTGTTTTGAGCATGCGTGAGCGGAGTCATTGGAACAGATGTGGAAAAGATTTTCTGGACATCATGTCCAATTTCCACAATGCGAGAAATGAACTTATCCTCTGCGTCACAACCACGATACACTTCAGGCTGTGAAGGAAGTGAAGAAGTGAGGTGTGCAGGGATGATGGTGTTATCCACTTTCATGTAAATGCAGTAGCTATATGCCTTATGCTTTTGATACTGCAGCGTGTATGGCTCATCAGGATTCGGGTGACATGTATGGATTTTCTCTAGAATAGCCTCAAAGTCGCAATATACCACGATAGGCATCTTATCAGCATGATGGAAGTTTTTGAACTTCAGAACAGGAGGCTGACCATTTTCATCAACTTGAGGCATTTCCATCCTAACAGCAGCATGCTGTTTGCAGAGCTCACTGTGTTTTTCCAAACACCGAAGACCCGTGAGTCCTGTAACCCTATCCCGATCATCGTAATGCTTAAAGCATCTTTTGCAAACATGAATAGCCTCAGTGTGTGTAGTGAGTTGGGAGCGAACCAGGGCAGAAAAATTTTTAATGAATGTGAAATGGGACGAATTGTCATTGACCAAGAGCAGCAGATCGAAATGATGTTCTTTCTCTTCAGGAGCGACTCGTGCAGGAACAACATTCAGGTTCTCGTCGATACTGTAAATGTTGATGGAGACTCCGGGGTTCTGTTTTTCAAACAGCGGTATTTGCTTGATTGGAGTAGGGAAGTCAATGTTGCTGAAGTTGAACTTCCCCTCCAGGTCACGGTAGCGCTGGTTGACACGTTCAGGATTCCATCCTTCCACGTACTTAACAAGAATTGACCACTTGAAGCACATGTGATCTTCGAGGTTTTGCGGATTTATCACTGCGAATTTGTCTTTGATGGAAGTAGGTAATTCTATGTAGGAACTGGCACGGAGTGGATCAAGCTTGTTTATTCGGAGTTGAAGTCGCTTAACGGCCGACAAAGTCCATCCGGACCCCTTTCCCATGTAGTCTTCCTCCTCCTTGCAGATCTTGGAGATGGACTCGGTAACTGCCTCATCCACCTCGTGAACTGCGTAGAGGGGTACATTAATGGTTTTGAAGGCCCTCTTGTCTTCACAGGCATCTACTGGTTTTTCGTAGTCGCACTCAAGAACGACATTAAACTTCAGCGGTCCATTCTCTTCAATCTCCTCCTCAAGTTGGCTTATTATTTTTGCCTTGATGGAGTCCAGGTACGTACAAATGTCCTTGGCAGAACTTGACGTATTTACAGCAACGTAAGTCTTCAAGTTGCCCTTGAATCCCACTTCGGCGGTGATGAAGCCATGGGTATTGGCCAAACCCGCGCCGGTCACCACCTTTGTTCGGCTGGTCGATGGTTTAGGCAGTACTGCTGGCTTAACTGCTGCCATCCTCTGCTTCTTTGTTGGAGGCGGAGCAGGCCCCTTGCACATCTTAATGTGGTTGCGAAGAGTGTCAGCCCTGACGAACTCCTTAGCGCAGTTCGTGCAGGAATGCACTATGCGGTTAGGGTTGAGGCCACAAGCCGACTTCTCATGTAGTCTGGCGACATCAGCACGGGCGAAGGCCTTATAGCAGAAACTGCACCGCACGCCTGATGTCGTGGTGACAGCACCAGTGCATGATACAAGGTGCTGCTGCATCTTGTCGCTGCGTGCGACCATCTTCCCACACAGGTGGCACTGCTGGAAGTCACGAAGCTGATTCTCAGCACACTGTCGCTCGTGCCGGTAGCGGTTGTTGCCTGCCGTGAAGGTAGCAGGACAGAAACGGCATTTCTGCATGGTAGACGACATCTCGACAATCGGTAGACTGGTCTCGACGTACGGAACACGCGAAGGAAGCTCGACGTACGGAGAACTGTAACAAAATAATTAAGAATACAATCTTGCTAGATGTTAACACGAAAACAAACATAACCTCAAAAACTCTAGCCCTCAAGCTTACTAACCTAAACTGATAGCGATGTTACTAAATAAAAAAAGTTTCAAACATAACCTCAAAACTCTAGCCGTCAAGCTTACTAACCTAAACTGATAGCAATGTAACTAAATAAAAAAAGTTGCAAACATACCCTCAAAACTCTAGTCCTCAAGCTTACTAGCCTAAACTGTTAGCAATTTTACTAAATAAAAAAGTTACAAACATAACCTCAAAGCTACTCCTTCATGTACAATCCTAAAAAATGGTAGAATATTTAAAGTACTGATTAAAGTTAAAGCTGAAAAATTATTCAATGTTAACTAAACATATTCAAAACTAGTCTAATGCACAACCTAACAATGCTAGAATATTTAAAGTGCTGTTAAAAGTTTAAGCTAAACAATTCCTGGTTACCCACACATAAGTTTAAGTCCAAGTCCTGCTGACATACACTAAAGTTCAAGTACAGAGAAGTAGTTAGCTGAAAAATATTACTGATAGCTTATACAAAAGTTCAAGTACAGAGAAGTAGTTAGCTGAAAAATATTCCTGCTAGCTTATACAAAAGTTTAAGTACAGAGAAACAGTTAGTCGAAAATCCAAAGCTGAAAAAAATATTCCTGCTAGCATACATAAAAGTTAAAGTATACAGAAAAAATTAGCTAATAACCTAAAAGAAGTTTAAGCTGATAACCTACAAAAAAGTTTAAGCTGAGAAACATATCGAAACATGTAGCATACCTCAGAAAATGGTGCAGTGGAGCTGTAGAAGGCGATGTAGCGTTGGCGGTAGGAATCGTGGTAGCAGCGAAACTCACACACGAACTAACTCACTCAAACTCCAAACTCACAATGAAGCTCCGACCCTCTAATCCTGTCCTTTTATAGTCGCGGACCTCCCAATACAGCCAATAGGAACAGAGTATTTTTACCGAACCTACCAATAGGAATGTAGTATGTGGAGGGGAAGTACCTTTGTCTTCGGAAAAACCCAGCATGACTCATGCGCAGGTCGTGGCAGGTCTATGAGAGGTGTGGAGCAGATACCCTACCACTGGTGAGTCGGGTAAAACCACTAATGACATAGGTGATAAGGCGGCGAGGCACTGCATGCATCGTGACTCATCACTCAGGAATGTCGTCTCGCAGTGCTGAGGGGGGCCCGAACAATATACGTGACAGTGCATGTCGTAGCAGGTCCATTAGTCCGCGACTTTGTGGCGCCATGAGGTGCTCAGGAATGTCTGAGCCTGCCACAAACAGCTCGTCAACAGTCCAAGCACTCGAGCTGCAGTCATGACGCACATGCTACAAAAGGTCTGCGACTTTGTGGCGCCAGCTGACACTCGAGCAGCTAAATACTCATTATAGATATGTAAGGAAATAAATAAATCAGGTAAGTTTAATACATTTATTAAAAGTAAGAACACATTACAAAACTAAAACATTAAAAATTTATTCTACATTTATTATCTCCGACATACTTTTTAAAATCTTTTGCATTTCATTGCGTACAATCCGTTGAACATCCGCAGTATGCAGGGCTGCTGGTTCGAGACCGAAGAAAGTACTTGTAGTTTTCAAATTGTTTTTAGCAGGCTTGCGAGGATTTTTTTCTTTCTGGTACACTTTTCGCACGTTGGAAATTTGTTCTTTCGTGGTTTGAATACCAATTTCACTCGTAGTAATACAGTTTGTTGCAGGATTGTAGAATTGTATAGTAGCACATTCAGGTGAATGAAGAGGTAGTCTTTCTTGATTCTTGGCGAACTCAATTACTTGATCGATAGAACTCGGTAGTACAGTTTTTTCCCTCATGTAAAACACGGGGCACTGTCCGTAAATTTGACAGCTAACAATATTTTGACAATGTTCGTATGAATTCAAGTCATCGGAAACTATAGTATGAAATAGTCCGTCACATGTCTCCGTATAGCTTTTTAAGTCCCCGCCATTCCAGTAAGAGTAGCTTACCTGGGATAAAGCTTGTTTCACACTGACGTACGGATTAGCAGGATGAAACGTCTGCATTCTGAGGCTTCCAAACTCGTACTGACCGGCTTTTTACATATACTACCGATCGGCTTTTACATATAACCGGTTAAAACCTGTCTGTATGACTCATCGCTTAAAAATATATGCAAACAGTCGGCGAATGCATTCACAGAAACCATGATAGTGGTGATGACAGTTACAATCACAATTAATTTCTGTAGAACTTGTTTCTGTATTAGGTACATTATCTAAAGTATTAATATTAAAAACAGGACATTTTGAAGAATCACACGTTTTAGTTTCAAATATTTTTATTACCGATTTCTCTCCATGTAAATAACCAACATGACAACCATCTTTACACTGTTCGGAGAACACAACATATCCGTCCGAACTATAAGTAATGGTTTTATGACCCTTTAATAAAATCACATAATCCATGTCCTCACTGTAGCGCAACATTTTACGTACTGAGACATTATTATGTAATACACATTATTTTAAATAATTTCATGTAGTTTCTTGCACCATCCACGACTGTGCGGTGTTGAAGGTGTGTCTTGTTCAGGCCTGTCATTGTCGAAACACTCGGTGCACGGCAGGCAATCCACTATGTCCGGATCATTTTTCAAATTTGTAGACAAGTAGTCGAATACCCACTTTATTTGATTGGCTGCATACACCAGCAAAAATTCTTTAGGTAAGTAGGGTAGTTCTTCTGTCTTGTCGAGTTCAGTAAGCATACCACACTTTCCAAATGCTAGAATGGCAGACATTGTTTTTTCGTAGCACATTTTTTGTCGTTGCACAATCAGGTTAGTCTGACACATCCATGGAATTGTCGGAACTGGAATCGTCCTCGTTGTCAGAAACAGCCCAAGTCGGCTTATCGGCCAGCCATTCGTCCAAAGCTTTCGAGTTACACTCTGCACACTGCAACCTCTTTTTACGCCGTTGACATTCATGTAATTTATCGGCATATTTCACAACAAGGTATGCAAGTGGCGGGCAGCAAAACTCGCTTTGTAGGTCGACAATATTAACACTATTTACAGTACCTCGACAAATTTTCTGCAGCCAGAACTTCTGTTGACGGTCAGCCGCGTAGATCGTACCACTTAGTAGATTTCTTACAGTGTTACCGATCTTGCGGAATGGAAGTTCACCTTGACACCAGCGAAGCCCATGTTGAGTGCAGGATAGTCGAATGTTGGTTTTCTTGCATCGCTGATGAAGGTAGTTCCAGTCGTATGGTGGCTTAAATGTTTTTACTGTAGTCACACCATCTTTACCCGTAAATGCAAGTTCTTTAATAACGAACCCGTTCTGTGAGTTCAGTCCTTGCACGTTACACGTCATTCTGATACTGACTCATTCGTTTTGAATTCGCTCTCTTATATAACCACGGAACTATTTTTTTTTTGGCACCATTTCCACAGAACCCATGTATTCATCCGCGAGCTTGTTTCAACCTGCCCACAGTATTCTTTTCGAAGTTGTGCAAGCGAGGGACAGTCATACTCCTTCTGAATATCTATTATGTTAATTTCCGGTTTACAGTACTTATTAAACAGGCGTTTTTGTTCGATCCCCGCCACATGTACATCACCAAATAAAATCTTATTGAAATAGTTTTTAATTTCTTCATGTATAATATCGCCATCGTCCCATCTGAGGCCATGAAAATGTTTCGTAAGCCATTGGTTTGTAGACTTCGATTTTTTGTCCAAGTCGTTCCATTCAAATGGAGATTTGAATACACAGGTAATTGAACTTCCGTTGCTGTAAGTTACACTAAGTTCTTTCACTACAATACCAAACTGGGACTGGAAGGCTTGTATGTTACAGCAACGGAAGTTCAATTACCTGTGTATTCAAATCTCCATTTGAATGGAACGACTTGGACAAAAAATCGAAGTCTACAAACCAATGGCTTACGAAACATTTTCATGGCCTCAGATGGGACGATGGCGATATTATACATGAAGAAATTAAAAACTATTTCAATAAGATTTTATTTGGTGATGTACATGTGGCGGGGATCGAACAAAAACGCCTGTTTAATAAGTACTGTAAACCGGAAATTAACATAATAGATATTCAGAAGGAGTATGACTGTCCCTCGCTTGCACAACTTCGAAAAGAATACTGTGGGCAGGTTGAAACAAGCTCGCGGATGAATACATGGGTTCTGTGGAAATGGTGCCAAAAAAAAAATAGTTCCGTGGTTATATAAGAGAGCGAATTCAAAACGAATGAGTCAGTATCAGAATGACGTGTAACGTGCAAGGACTGAACTCACAGAACGGGTTCGTTATTAAAGAACTTGCATTTACGGGTAAAGATGGTGTGACTACAGTAAAAACATTTAAGCCACCATACGACTGGAACTACCTTCATCAGCGATGCAAGAAAACCAACATTCGACTATCCTGCACTCAACATGGGCTTCGCTGGTGTCAAGGTGAACTTCCATTCCGCAAGATCGGTAACACTGTAAGAAATCTACTAAGTGGTACGATCTACGCGGCTGACCGTCAACAGAAGTTCTGGCTGCAGAAAATTTGTCGAGGTACTGTAAATAGTGTTAATATTGTCGACCTACAAAGCGAGTTTTGCTGCCCGCCACTTGCATACCTTGTTGTGAAATATGCCGATAAATTACATGAATGTCAACGGCGTAAAAAGAGGTTGCAGTGTGCAGAGTGTAACTCGAAAGCTTTGGACGAATGGCTGGCCGATAAGCCGACTTGGGCTGTTTCTGACAACGAGGACGATTCCAGTTCCGACAATTCCATGGATGTGTCAGACTAACCTGATTGTGCAACGACAAAAAATGTGCTACGAAAAAACAATGTCTGCCATTCTAGCATTTGGAAAGTGTGGTATGCTTACTGAACTCGACAAGACAGAAGAACTACCCTACTTACCTAAAGAATTTTTGCTGGTGTATGCAGCCAATCAAATAAAGTGGGTATTCGACTACTTGTCTACAAATTTGAAAAATGATCCGGACATAGTGGATTGCCTGCCGTGCACCGAGTGTTTCGACAATGACAGGCCTGAACAAGACACACCTTCAACACCGCACAGTCGTGGATGGTGCAAGAAACTACATGAAATTATTTAAAATAATGTGTATTACATAATAATGTCTCAGTACGTAAAATGTTGCGCTACAGTGAGGACATGGATTATGTGATTTTATTAAAGGGTCATAAAACCATTACTTATAGTTCGGACGGATATGTTGTGTTCTCCGAACAGTGTAAAGATGGTTGTCATGTTGGTTATTTACATGGAGAGAAATCGGTAATAAAAATATTTGAAACTAAAACGTGTGATTCTTCAAAATGTCCTGTTTTTAATATTAATACTTTAGATAATGTACCTAATACAGAAACAAGTTCTACAGAAATTAATTGTGATTGTAACTGTCATCACCACTATCATGGTTTCTGTGAATGCATTCGCCGACTGTTTGCATATATTTTTAAGCGATGAGTCATACAGACAGGTTTTAACCGGTTATATGTAAAAGCCGATCGGTAGTATATGTAAAAAGCCGGTCAGTACGAGTTTGGAAGCCTCAGAATGCAGACGTTTCATCCTGCTAATCCGTACGTCAGTGTGAAACAAGCTTTATCCCAGGTAAGCTACTCTTACTGGAATGGCGGGGACTTAAAAAGCTATACGGAGACATGTGACGGACTATTTCATACTATAGTTTCCGATGACTTGAATTCATACGAACATTGTCAAAATATTGTTAGCTGTCAAATTTACGGACAGTGCCCCGTGTTTTACATGAGGGAAAAAACTGTACTACCGAGTTCTATCGATCAAGTAATTGAGTTCGCCAAGAATCAAGAAAGACTACCTCTTCATTCACCTGAATGTGCTACTATACAATTCTACAATCCTGCAACAAACTGTATTACTACGAGTGAAATTGGTATTCAAACCACGAAAGAACAAATTTCCAACGTGCGAAAAGTGTACCAGAAAGAAAAAAATCCTCGCAAGCCTGCTAAAAACAATTTGAAAACTACAAGTACTTTCTTCGGTCTCGAACCAGCAGCCCTGCATACTGCGGATGTTCAACGGATTGTACGCAATGAAATGCAAAAGATTTTAAAAAGTATGTCGGAGATAATAAATGTAGAATAAATTTTTAATGTTTTAGTTTTGTAATGTGTTCTTACTTTTAATCAATGTATTAAACTTACCTGATTTATTTATTTCCTTACATATCTATAATGAGTATTTAGCTGCTCGAGTGTCAGCTGGCGCCACAAAGTCGCAGACCTTTTGTAGCATGTGCGTCATGACTGCAGCTCGAGTGCTTGGACTGTTGACGAGCTGTTTGTGGCAGGCTCAGACATTCCTGAGCACCTCATGGCGCCACAAAGTCGCGGACTAATGGACCTGCTACGACATGCACTGTCACGTATATTGTTCGGGCCCCCCTCAGCACTGCGAGACGACATTCCTGAGTGATGAGTCACGATGCATGCAGTGCCTCGCCGCCTTATCACCTAGGTCATTAGTGGTTTTACCCGACTCACCAGTGGTAGGGTATCTGCTCCACACCTCTCATAGACCTGCCACGACCTGCGCATGAGTCATGCTGGGTTTTTCCGAAGACAAAGGTACTTCCCCTCCACATACTACATTCCTATTGGTAGGTTCGGTAAAAATACTCTGTTCCTATTGGCTGTATTGGGAGGTCCGCGACTATAAAAGGACAGGATTAGAGGGTCGGAGCTTCATTGTGAGTTTGGAGTTTGAGTGAGTTAGTTCGTGTGTGAGTTTCGCTGCTACCACGATTCCTACCGCCAACGCTACATCGCCTTCTACAGCTCCACTGCACCATTTTCTGAGGTATGCTACATGTTTCGATATGTTTCTCAGCTTAAACTTTTTTGTAGGTTATCAGCTTAAACTTCTTTTAGGTTATTAGCTAATTTTTTCTGTATACTTTAACTTTTATGTATGCTAGCAGGAATATTTTTTTCAGCTTTGGATTTTCGACTAACTGTTTCTCTGTACTTAAACTTTTGTATAAGCTAGCAGGAATATTTTTCAGCTAACTACTTCTCTGTACTTGAACTTTTGTATAAGCTATCAGTAATATTTTTCAGCTAACTACTTCTCTGTACTTGAACTTTAGTGTATGTCAGCAGGACTTGGACTTAAACTTATGTGTGGGTAACCAGGAATTGTTTAGCTTAAACTTTTAACAGCACTTTAAATATTCTAGCATTGTTAGGTTGTGCATTAGACTAGTTTTGAATATGTTTAGTTAACATTGAATAATTTTTCAGCTTTAACTTTAATCAGTACTTTAAATATTCTACCATTTTTTAGGATTGTACATGAAGGAGTAGCTTTGAGGTTATGTTTGTAACTTTTTTATTTAGTAAAATTGCTAACAGTTTAGGCTAGTAAGCTTGAGGACTAGAGTTTTGAGGGTATGTTTGCAACTTTTTTTATTTAGTTACATTGCTATCAGTTTAGGTTAGTAAGCTTGACGGCTAGAGTTTTGAGGTTATGTTTGAAACTTTTTTTATTTAGTAACATCGCTATCAGTTTAGGTTAGTAAGCTTGAGGGCTAGAGTTTTTGAGGTTATGTTTGTTTTCGTGTTAACATCTAGCAAGATTGTATTCTTAATTATTTTGTTACAGTTCTCCGTACGTCGAGCTTCCTTCGCGTGTTCCGTACGTCGAGACCAGTCTACCGATTGTCGAGATGTCGTCTACCATGCAGAAATGCCGTTTCTGTCCTGCTACCTTCACGGCAGGCAACAACCGCTACCGGCACGAGCGACAGTGTGCTGAGAATCAGCTTCGTGACTTCCAGCAGTGCCACCTGTGTGGGAAGATGGTCGCACGCAGCGACAAGATGCAGCAGCACCTTGTATCATGCACTGGTGCTGTCACCACGACATCAGGCGTGCGGTGCAGTTTCTGCTATAAGGCCTTCGCCCGTGCTGATGTCGCCAGACTACATGAGAAGTCGGCTTGTGGCCTCAACCCTAACCGCATAGTGCATTCCTGCACGAACTGCGCTAAGGAGTTCGTCAGGGCTGACACTCTTCGCAACCACATTAAGATGTGCAAGGGGCCTGCTCCGCCTCCAACAAAGAAGCAGAGGATGGCAGCAGTTAAGCCAGCAGTACTGCCTAAACCATCGACCAGCCGAACAAAGGTGGTGACCGGCGCGGGTTTGGCCAATACCCATGGCTTCATCACCGCCGAAGTGGGATTCAAGGGCAACTTGAAGACTTACGTTGCTGTAAATACGTCAAGTTCTGCCAAGGACATTTGTACGTACCTGGACTCCATCAAGGCAAAAATAATAAGCCAACTTGAGGAGGAGATTGAAGAGAATGGACCGCTGAAGTTTAATGTCGTTCTTGAGTGCGACTACGAAAAACCAGTAGATGCCTGTGAAGACAAGAGGGCCTTCAAAACCATTAATGTACCCCTCTACGCAGTTCACGAGGTGGATGAGGCAGTTACCGAGTCCATCTCCAAGATCTGCAAGGAGGAGGAAGACTACATGGGAAAGGGGTCCGGATGGACTTTGTCGGCCGTTAAGCGACTTCAACTCCGAATAAACAAGCTTGATCCACTCCGTGCCAGTTCCTACATAGAATTACCTACTTCCATCAAAGACAAATTCGCAGTGATAAATCCGCAAAACCTCGAAGATCACATGTGCTTCAAGTGGTCAATTCTTGTTAAGTACGTGGAAGGATGGAATCCTGAACGTGTCAACCAGCGCTACCGTGACCTGGAGGGGAAGTTCAACTTCAGCAACATTGACTTCCCTACTCCAATCAAGCAAATACCGCTGTTTGAAAAACAGAACCCCGGAGTCTCCATCAACATTTACAGTATCGACGAGAACCTGAATGTTGTTCCTGCACGAGTCGCTCCTGAAGAGAAAGAACATCATTTCGATCTGCTGCTCTTGGTCAATGACAATTCGTCCCATTTCACATTCATTAAAAATTTTTCTGCCCTGGTTCGCTCCCAACTCACTACACACACTGAGGCTATTCATGTTTGCAAAAGATGCTTTAAGCATTACGATGATCGGGATAGGGTTACAGGACTCACGGGTCTTCGGTGTTTGGAAAAACACAGTGAGCTCTGCAAACAGCATGCTGCTGTTAGGATGGAAATGCCTCAAGTTGATGAAAATGGTCAGCCTCCTGTTCTGAAGTTCAAAAACTTCCATCATGCTGATAAGATGCCTATCGTGGTATATTGCGACTTTGAGGCTATTCTAGAGAAAATCCATACATGTCACCCGAATCCTGATGAGCCATACACGCTGCAGTATCAAAAGCATAAGGCATATAGCTACTGCATTTACATGAAAGTGGATAACACCATCATCCCTGCACACCTCACTTCTTCACTTCCTTCACAGCCTGAAGTGTATCGTGGTTGTGACGCAGAGGATAAGTTCATTTCTCGCATTGTGGAAATTGGACATGATGTCCAGAAAATCTTTTCCACATCTGTTCCAATGACTCCGCTCACGCATGCTCAAAACACCGCTTTTCTGCAAGCAAGATGTTGTTGCTACTGTGGAGGAAAGTTCGGGGGAAATTCAAAGAAAGTCCGTGATCATAATCACTTCACCGGCGAATTTATTGGGCCTGCATGTAATGACTGCAACCTTCTCAGGCGCAGACCAAAAAAGTTGATTGTGTTCTTCCACAACCTGGCCTACGACCAGAACTTCATTATCAGGAAGTTAGGGTACGACACTAAAGAAATTTTCATAATTCCGAATTCAGAGGAGAAGCTGATAACTTTTTCTAAGAAGTTACATGATAAGTTCAGCATTCAGTTTGTAGATACGTTCCGCTTCATGAGTCGTGGTCTCGCTTCGCTCGCTGAGTTCTTGCCTGCAGACAAGTTTGTCAGTACTGCTGAGTTTTTCGCTCCTGATGAGCTGGAATTGGTTACCCGCAAAGGAGTATTCCCATACGATTTTGTAGATTCTTTTGTTCGACTAGACGATACTTGTCTTCCACCTATCGATGATTTCTACAATAGTCTGACTGATTCAGGGATTTCAGAGATGGAGTATGCTCATGCAGGGAAAGTCTGGGACAAGTTTCAGTGTGCTACTTTGGGGGAGTACGCTGACTTGTACCTAAAGACAGATGTCCTGATCCTGACGGATGTGTTCGAGAATTTTCGCAGTCTTTGCTTGGACACGTACAGTCTAGACCCCTCGCACTACATTTCTTGTCCAGGATTCGCTTTCGACGCGATGCTTCGTACCACAGGTGTAAAACTCGAGCTTCTGACAGATTATGACATGTACATGTTTGTGGAAGCAGGTATTCGCGGTGGTGTAGCGCAAAGCATCAAGAGGCATTGTGTGGCTAATAACACCTACGTGCCTGAGACATATGATGCATCCAAGCCATCCACCTATCTGGAGTACATTGATGCCAATAATTTGTATGGGTGGGCAATGTCTCTGCCGCTCCCCATTCGTCATTTCAAATGGTCAGACACATCCATTGATGTTATGTCTGTACCGGATGATTCTCCTATCGGGTACATTATCGAGTGTGATGTGGAGTACCCTCCCGAGCTCTATGAAAGTCACAAAGACCTGCCGTTTCTTCCTGTGAATCAATGTCCGCCTGGCTCAAAGCAATCGAAACTCATGACAACGCTGGAAAATAAGGAACATTACATTGTACACTACAGAAACCTCCAGCAAGCAGTATCACACGGGTTGATGGTTACTAAGATACACAGAGTCCTTCAGTTTGAGCAGTCGGCATGGTTGGAGCCGTATATTCAGCTCAACACCAACAAACGCAAAGCAGCAGCCAACGAGTTCGAGAAGGAGTTCTTTAAGTTGGCTGTGAACTCCACGTTCGGGAAACTTATGGAGAACAAGAGGCGGAGGCTCAAAATGGAGCTGGTGTGCTCCGAGAAGAGATTTAAGAAACTGGTGTGTCGCCCATCCTTCAAGGACCGCACGATGTATGAACCGAATTTAACGCTTGTCCACCTGAACCATGAGACCATCATTTTTGACAAACCGATCTATGCCGGACTAGCAGTACTCGACCTTTCCAAAACACTCATGTACGACTTCCACTACAATACTATGAAACCCCGATACAATGATAATATTCATCTAGCATACATGGACACCGACAGTTTTGTCTACGAGATCCATACACAGGACTTCTACCATGACCTCAAAGCCGACTTCACATTAATGGCGAAGTTCGACACAAGCTGCTACCCTTCCGACCACCCTTGCTTCTCCCCAGTCAACAAAAAGGTTGTTGGCAAATTCAAGGACGAGTGTGGAGGAGAAGTAATGAGCGAGTTTGTCAGTCTACGGGCCAAACTCTATGCCTACAAGTGCGGTGGCAAGGTCGAGAAAAAGGCCAAGGGCATCCAGCGTTGTGTGGTCAAAAACCGCATCACATTCGGTGACTACCTGGATGCCCTGCAAGACCACCGCACAAGGAGGGCAGGCGTTAGAGCCATACGGTCGAGACAGCATGTGCTGTATAGTGAGTATAGTAATAAGCTGGCCATCACGTGGGAGGATGATAAGCGACGTATCTGCGAGGATGGTATCCGCACAATCCCCCACGGCTATATAGGAGACGACGAATAATTTTTTTCTGCAAATAGTTTGGGTGTTGCTGTTTCAATTTGTTGTATAGTTTCAGTTTTTTTTGTTGTATAGTTTCAATCTTTTGTATAGTCTCAATTTTTGTTGTATTGTTTCCATTTCTGTTGTATATTTTCCGTTTTTTTGTTTTATAGTTTCCATTTTTTGTTTTATAGTTTCCATTTTTTGTTTTATAGTTTCCATTTTCGTTGTATGGTTTCCATTTTTGCTATATGGTTTCATTTTTAGTTGTATAGATTCGTTTGATGTGTATGTATTTTTCTTTAATCCAGAATTTGTTTTTGTAGCGTTCGAGGTTATTTAAATAAATATGATAATACCTACATACTGCTTATTATTTTAAATATAGAACCTTTATTCCTCAAGGTACTTATACTTAATTTGATATCGTAAAATGGTCATGTAATTATACATAAACACCTAAATATCTGCTCCCATGCAGCTTTTTAAACACGAGTACGCAAACACGGACTCTGAAAAATTTCTGGTCTGCTAAGATGGAGTAATAAATTTATATTTTTTTTAAATTATAATTACTTTAACTATCGCATCCGCAGCAATGAAATAATAACATATATGTAAGTTAAAACCTGTAAATGATTATGCCTTTAAGAATAAATGGTTGTCACAACAACAAAATGACTGAGGATTTTATGGTCTATAAGGATCATAACAACATTGGTACGGGATAGAAAGTCGGCCTTACATACACTAAGGTGCTTTAGGATGGTGATGACATCATCGGATGAAATCAATATGGCGGAATCCAGGATGGCTGCCTCCAGCAGACGATAATGGTTTAGATTATTGTTTTTATAATAAATTTATTTAAAAAGATGGTGGTGTTACGAAAAATTGCGACAGGGATGAGTGGGGTGTTCGATGATGTAATCGTAATGTAGAAGAGTGGGGCGCTCGATGATGTAAACGTAATGTATAGGAGTGTGGTGCTAGATAATTGTAACATTTAATTAAAATTAAATTATTAATTTTTATTTTTTTAATTAAAATCGGATAATAAATAAGAATTTTCAAGATGGCGGATGAAACTCGAAATGTCGGGATGTTCTAGAAAACAAAATGGTCGTCGGGGTCAAAGGTAAAATTCAAAATCAAGATGGCGGCCGGAAGTGACGTAATCCAAGATGGCCGCCGGAAGTGACGTAATCCAAGATGGCCGCCGGAAGTGACGTAATCCAAGATGGCGGCCGGATGTGTCGTAATCCAAGATGGCCGCTGCGGATCCCCGGATCCCCCACCACCCACCGGTGCCCCCATACATACCAAATACACCTACTGGTAAGATCGTCGATTCGTACCAATGGAACAAATGCCCATGTCCGAACAAGAGGAGGAGGTAAGCAAAATTTGTTATTACACATCCCTGGGGTTATAGGAACAGCAATGAATGCTGAAACAATTTTAGATACCTGGCTTATTCTTTTTGATGAGTCAATACTCGACTCTGTTGTTGCATGGACAAACCAACATATTGAACTTGTAAGGCCTCAATTTAATCGCCTCAGAGTTGCACGTTCGACGGATGTAATAGAGATGAAGGCTTTTATGGGTTTGTTGTACCTAGCTGGTGTGTATCGTGGGTCACGCCTGAACTTAGAAGACCTTTGGGATCCGTCTGGGGATGGTGTTGAAACATTTAGGCTCACCATGTCCTTAAAACGCTTCCGATTTTTGATGAGGTGTATTCGATTTGACAACAAAGAGACGAGAAATGAAAGGAAAGAACTAGATCGAATTGCACCAATACGAGAATGTTTTGAAACATTTGTTGCTAATTGCCAGAAAAGTTACTCTCTTGGAGAGAATGTCACACTTGATGAAAAATTAGAAGCATTTCGGGGTCGTTGCGGTTTCCGCCAGTACATTCCCTCAAACCCTGCCAAATATGGAATCAAGATCTTTGCACTTGTAGATTACAAAATGTATTACACTTTCAACATGGAAGTATATGCTGGGAAACAACCAGATGGACCGTATGCTGTCAGTAATCATTGTACAGATGTTGTTCATAGGATGGTATCGCCCATAGTCATCTCAGGACGAAATGTTACTACTGATAATTGGTTCAGTGATGTTCCACTTTTGAGTGATCTGGCCGATAAAAAACTATCCCTTGTTGCCACACTGAAAAAAAATAAATGACAAATCCCTGACGTATTCAAACACATGGCTAACAGAAGTGAAAAGTCCAGTATATTTGGATTCAGAAAAGAAGGGACTTTAGTTTCCTATGTTCCTAGGAAAAACAAAAATGTACTTCTCATATCCAGCCTTCATTTTGACGATGCAATCGATGATTCTACTGGGCCTTCAAAAAAACCGGACATCTTTACATTTTACAATGAAACTAAAGGTGGTGTGGATACAGTGGATAAATTGTGTACAACGTATAACGTGGCGAGAAATGCTCGGCGGTGGCCTTTGGTAATATTTTTTGCTATGCTCAATGTGGCCGGTATCAACGCACAAGTCATTTACTCTGGAAACGGTTATGTTGTAGCCAACCGCAGGACATTTTTACGCCAACTTGCCAAAGGTCTTGTTTCAGAAGAAATGACACGACGCAGTGCTGAAAAACAGAATTTACACATAACACTTCGGCACAGATTGACAGAAGTAACCAAGCAGCCTCTCAAGTGTAGGGAATCGAACAGCAAATCACAAGAGATGAACGACCAAAACAATAAAAGGAAATTGTGTGAGCCTTGTCGCGAAGACAAACAACGCAAAAATACCAAATATTGTTGCGCTACTTGTGGCAAATATTTGTGTTTGAGTCATGTCACTATTATTTGCAAAAATTGTTATGAATGTAAGACATCTTCTGCAGATGATGGTTTGGAAGTTGATAGTGAATAAGTGCAAAAGGCCTGTGAGTTGGTGAAAAAAAGACAGCTGAAAAACAAACAGTGTCTGCAATTTTTATATTTTATGTGTTCTCTGAATTTTTAGTGCTTTTGTTTTTTCATTTTATCATGCTATTTTACTTTAACACATATTTCCATCTGGACTCATTTATACGAGAAGAAAAGTTTGTATATTACCTATTAATTTCACAAAGATTTGGATTGTGTATGTACCAAATAAGAAGTGTAAATAATGCATGGAATTAATCGAAATATAAGAACTTACATATTTCATAACATATCTCACTAAATTATGTTTTATTTAAATACTGAAAAATAATTTTAAAATATTATACCTGAATTTCTTTGTTACTGATCTACAGCTATTGTTTTGGATTTTTTATGCATTTATACTGTGGTAATATTAACAATAAATTATGAAGATTCTTATGTTAAATAAATTTTAAATTTACATTTTAAATCTTTACATATATACAGTTCAAATTTACATGGTATTGTAATGAAACTCTTCAGTAGTGGGGATTTATGTTGGTGGAAATAGGAGGAGCACCTCACAGGTGCATTGCGCCAATCCATGTTTGAAACATAGGTGCGCCTATCGGAAGGTTAAGATGATGATAAGAAGTTATAAAATAAATTCGAACGAATTTGATACTAAGAAAGTTTTGACTTGTTTTAAATTTCAATCCCGGTTTTTATGGTAGTAATACGTTTCATAAAAAAATATTTCAGCCAAAGTTTTCGAAAAAGTTTAGGATTAATATTATAATTTTTAAAATATTTGATAGAATATCTATTTAAAAAAAGTTTTTTTTTTTTAAAAATTCTAACCTTATTGTTTGGTTACATAAAAAATTATTTTAACAAAAGTTTTAGACAATATTTAAAAATTGTAAAAATAATAAGAATTGATTCCATAGTGTACATGGTAGGGAAGATATATTAATTTTCTTATTCAACCCCATGTTTTTTCAACATCTTTTTTCAACCGCTTGCAAAAATGGTTTGCATTTTCAAAAATTGTTTCAGACAAATTTTTTCGTTAAAAATTATGAGATTTACGAAAAATTTTAACGGATTTAAGGGTGTGCCTACTAAGGGAGTTATGACATCTTTTTTTTTTTTTTGTATTTTAACCCCTCTTTATCTTTGGTTGTATCTGAAATTGTTTCAGACAAAAGTTTTAAATTATATTTTTAGGGTTTATAAACAATTTGAACTGATTTCATAGTCTACTAAGAAAGTTATGATTTTTTTTCATTTAACCCCTGTTTATTCCACCCCTTGCAGTAATGGTAGGATGTATAAACATTATTTCAGGCGAAAGTTGTTGGTTTATCAAATATTCCCATTACTGAGTAAAACTTTGTAAAATGCAAGTAGAACTTAGCCATTTTTAATTTTAGTTTAGACCCTTGCCCACGATGCTTCATAAATCGGCATTGAATATTAAATTCTGCCGTCTTACTGTCAAATACATATCAATTAAGTTTTTTTTAGTTATTAAAAATGTGTAACCTCTTCTTGTATTACTAGGCCTATATCAGTTTTGTTTTAACTAGGCTTTCTTCCTAATGGTAATGCCCTAAATGCATTATTTAAATTCGTTGGCCTGCGTGGTTTTGATCGAAATCTAGCTGTTTTAACTTACACTGTTATAAATAATAATAAATTTACAGGCTTTTCAAGAAAAATCAATTTAAAATAAACGAAGAGTTGTCCGTAATTTCAAATAACTGAATCTTCGTAGAAACTACACCGTATTTTTATTTCCGAGTTGTATGTTTCGTTTCAAACAAAGGTAAGCACACATGTGCACAAAGAAGAGTGTTCTTAACAAGTTTTTGAAAATGCGTTAATATACCAAAGTATATAATTTTGAATAATTTTTCAAAGAAAGTGAACTCAATGACGGTAAATTAGGAAGATCCCTGGATAATTTGTAACCAGTGTTCTTCGTAAATTGAAGGTGAGAATTTTTGACACAGTGCACGCAGTTTTTCTGAAAGACTGCATTGTTGCGTGACTTATAATAACAAACATTTTCTTAGGGACAGGAGAGCTACAGAAAAGACATTGCTCGAAATGAAACGTTTATCCAAATATACTTTAATAAACAAAACTGATGAGTTACTGAATTCATACTTAGATCGCGATTGAAGGTGCCTTTATGAGTATCAAACATATACTATCTCAAGTCGTCATCACAGACGACATTTGAAGCACAGTCGATGTCAGAGGCCGCTGCCGTGAATATCAATGCTGCTTGGCGAACACAGACGGCATGTAGGAAAAAGATAAAAAGGAACATAACCCCCTCCCACTCGTGATGATATATCACCCCACCTCCCGCAGCACCTCACAACATCCCGCAGATGCCACCTCACCTCCCGCATCTACCACCCGACCTCCCTAAGCTGCCACTTCACTGATCATTACCCCGCACCATCTTCGTCAGGGCCGGTGCAAGGTAAATTGGCGCCCTAGGCGAAAAACCTTAAAGCCCCCCCCCCCCCCCCCCTTTTGCCGGACTCCCCCAAAAAATTTTTTCCTTGCCTCAAAATACATCACGTAAGCTTAAGATTTTGTCAACAATCAAATGTAAGCAGGCTTGTGTTTTTTTTTTTTTTTTTACTTTTTTACTTATTACAAATCATAAATAGGTCACCTTGGACTTTAAATAATTACTTATATCAATATAAACATTCCAAACTGTTACAAAAATCCATTTTCATCTAGTTTCAATAACCGTTAAACATATTATATCAGCTGTTATGTGTCGTGCTGCGCCGCCCCCAGCTACTTGGCGCCCTATGCGGTCGCCTAGTTCGCCTATATGGACGCGCCGGCCCTGATCTTCGTTCGCATTTTAATAGAACTGCCCCGTTCCCCTTACTTTTAATATTAAGCATTAAATTATTTTTAAAAGTTTAGTGAACATTGACTCTAAAGTAAAGTAAATAATTCCATATTAGAGATAAAAGTTTTAGGTACAATATATCACTAAGATGGTAATAGCACATTTTAACCTGAAGGATTTAAGCCTGAATCCAGAACGTTATATTTTTTAATATGTGATTTTAAAAAAAAAAAAACATAAATTTTTGGCAATTACTCTGTAAATATATTGTAAAAATGGCTAATTATAATGGCTCTTATGTGACTGTGATATTAAAGTAAAATTGTTTGCAAAGATTTGTGAAACTATTTGTACTTAACTAATAACATATTCGTTTTTTGTTGACTCTTGTTTGAATAAATGTGTTCAATTTTGCAAAAAAAAAAAAAAAAATTAGATATAATTTTATGAAGCTTACGTCACTTGAAAACAGGTTTACACGAACACGTCAAATAACGCGTTGAAATCAGCGCAGCAGGCTTAGCTATTTCACAAGCTATAAAAGGAAGCAGAGCAAGCTTCAGAACCACGAGTCAGCGATGTCGCGGACGTCGATGCCCTTTTCGGCCATTACTAGGAAATTTTTAACTAATCATGAGGCAGGCACCGAACAAACCGAGGGAAATCGATATGCAGGCCGTTTCTCGGAAGCGAACCGCCGATGCAATCGATTGACGCATGCCCCGTGTACGAGAACAGGCATTCGGCCTGTTTCGGCGGTGAATCATGGATACTCCCGCCAGGAGGCTACGAGATGGGCGGCGCGGCGGATGGACAGATCTACGACCTCGTCCTATGTACGGCAATTTACTTCCCCTGCACTCCAAGAGACCTCTTGCCAGCCCTTGCCGCCCTACAGAAACATCACTGTTCCCATTGGCAGTGGCCAGTAATCACCCCCCCCCCCCCCCCCCTCAGTGGCTAGCTACTCCATAAATAACGTGTCCACCCACCCTTGAGGGTGAGTGAAGCAGTACATGCGGACCGGTCAGGGTATTAGGCGCTCATAACTTCGTGGGAGGTGAGGGAAAGCTTTCAGCGGTGTTACTAATGCATTGATATGTTTTAAAATTTAAAAAATTGGTTGTCTGTAAAGTCGGTTTACGGACGATAGTTTAACGTGACAACGTCGTAACAAAACATTGATGAAATGATTGCATACTTTCATGAATAAAATTGAATCATTTTTATTGAATTATCACTTTTGTATGGATACAAAGGAGTGAAATGTAATCTACAATTTAATTGATAGTTTACTTTTATTTGCACTCATTAATTCAAATATGTTTATTACTTTAACGAAGAGATTATTTTAACTATAACTTTTATACATGTTTGCTATTTAACTTCTTCCAATCTATGTTATTTTGTTAAGGATAGGACGATGATAGGAAAAGTAGGAAACGAATGGGAGTGTTTCAAGTTTAATGTGCCTCGAAAGAGTCAAATCGATGGTTGTTCCAATCGAGTGGAAGAGAGATAGATGCGGCGCAAGCGTACAATGAGCGTAACGGGACACAGCGTAACGGGACACAGCGTAACGGGACAATGTGCGTTACGGACACTTTTTCGTGCGTGCAGCCGGCGTTCATCGATTTATTAGACGTCACGTAAAAAAAAAATGTTACTGGTTAGCCAGCAATTCACTCTATTGTCGTTTATCAACGTTTCTCGAACTTATTTTTTGTGTGTGTTTAACAGAACACATAACAACCGAATCTCTTAATATTTAGTTACACTAAATGACATTCTATACTTTTTTTTCTCACTTTCAATTGGTCTTTAAATTTAATAGAAATTTAATTTCGTAGGAGCAAGTATCAAAACATTTAATATAGGTACGTATATTTTTTTATATATGATTAAGACGTTGTTATATTGTATCTCATATTAATTACAAAGATATTTACTGCATCACACTTAAAAAGGGTGACGTGTTAAAAAATTTGTTTGTATAATTCACATTTTTTTATACCAAATATTGTGTTATTTCACTAGTTTATTCTATCTTTTTTTACATACTTGCTTTTTCCTGAAAAGATGTTTTGAATATACACTGACGCTACCAGCGCCGTAACTATGGGTGAAAACTAGGAGGTAATTAAGCTACTAGATTATACAGATATATGCTTACTTAAAAGTGTTCAGGTATTATTTTATTCCCCATAAATTTTCTTTGTCAGTAGTTTTTAGTGAGCATTTTAAAACTTTGATATTTTGTAAGTATTATAAATTATTAGTATTCTGCTTTATAACAAGCTTTATTTTATCATATATATATATATATATTAATTAATTAATAAAAAAATATTATGTATCCAAATAAATATCTCTAATATCACAAAAAATTCTTATAAAGCAGACTATTTTGTTTATTCTATGAATTAGTTACATCTAAATTTGGATTATACTCTGTGATTTAATATTCCATTAAGAAACGTTTATTAAATATATAAACTAGAAGAAGTAAACTTTGTTGTAATGTTTTTTGAAATATTTTGTCAAAATATTCGGTTTTGAAATTTATTTATGATTTCACCATAACACTCATTATTTAAAATAAAGGCGCTAAGATTTAGATGCAAGATTCCTTTTTAAGTTTTTCTATTTTTGCTTTACTATTGAAAAATGATCGAGCACACATCTCTAAAGATTCCAAACCACAAATGTACGAGGTGTGGCTATCAAATAACGAGACTGACGCTTTCCTGATATCTGATTTTAAATAATCATTTGCTTGAAGAACACTTAGATGTTTCATTTCTTCCCCAATATTGTCTTCTTTGCACAATGCTCTAGCTCTGTTGACCAACTGTCATCCGATTGTTTACCATTTCTTGAAGCCACGAAGCCACTTCAACAGCAAAAGAAAGAGCATCTTCCTAATAAAGCTTTCATTCCTTACATCAAAGGTTCAGACCAAGTGGCAAGATTTCTTAGGAAGCATAAAATTCATACAATTCTCAAACCTATAAACAATATCGACATATGTGAACCCCAGCCGAAAACCATGTTCTTGTGGCAAGGTATATATAGGACAAACTGGCAGACTAATAATCATAAGGGTTAAAGAACACATCAGTGACTACAAACATGAAAACCCACGATCAGCTATAGCAAAACACTCCTTGGAAATAAGATAACAGCATTGATTTCGACAAATTCCACGCCATAGTGAACATCTGACAATACAAGAAAAGATACATTCGAGAATCAGTAGCAATTTTAAAACACCCAGCAAACGTAAATAGAGAAGGTAGCTACAAATTAAGTCAAATATGAGATACACTTTTCAGAAAACCTCAAAACCTAGCTCTGCGTCTAACAAGAGAGAGATCACCTCTGGTTGGCTAAACAGCCCAGCCAATCAGAAGAGAAGAGGCCACTGACAAATCAGTGGCCTCTTCTCTAAACAATTTCAATTGTTCTCATGTTGAATAAAAATTGCTGAAAATTAACATATCAATAATTTAAGAGTTTAAACAGCTATATAATAAATTAAAACTGTTCAAAAACAGAATTTAGTATGTTATTTATTCCCTGTAATTCGACTTACGTATACGTAGTACAATTGTGATATTATTTAAATATTTCATAAAATATTCTTCAACTGGATAACAAAACCTACCTACATTTTCATGCAGATAATTTATTTCATATTTTATCCAGCACACTTGCACTCAGATTTTTTTTATTGCCAAACTTATTTATAAGATTAATTTTTTTTTTTTAATTTTTTTAGGTACAATGTATTAGACTAAAATTATAATACTCATCTGTGGTTTAAAATTCTATTACGGATATTGAAGCAACACTTATTGTATGTAAACAAACTAAACATTTTAAATATATATTTTTATTACTTAAATATTTGATTTTATCTCCAGAGCGTTCGGAAAATTCTGGGCACAAATTTCAAGGGGGTCAGTAAATGCGAAACAAGCAATTTTTTATTAGGGGACATAATTCCGGGAACAAAACACTGCAAAGCTTCCTGTGCGAACATTAGCGTGCAAATGTGAATGTCGCAAGCATCCAGGCAGCACTACACTGGCTGAGATAACACGTGATCGCAACGCCGCGATGTTTAATTGCCCCGCGGGGATCAGGCGACGAAATTGGGCGCTGATGCCAAGAGTCAGCCATAAGTATTAGCAACCAGCTGGCTGGTGTACATCCCCCTTCGTAGCATGAGACTCCCAGTTTCAGCCAGTCGCTGGTCAAGACGTATGAAGGTCTTCCTATTCCAAAGATGCCTCCTGGGAAAACTTCCTTGGTAAATGTGCAATGCAATATCCTTCGCCCCCCGTACACCATGCACATTACGGCCATAATTGCGAATTTAAAACCTGCCGTGCTATTAGTCAAATCTCTAATTGCAGCACCGTACTCACGAACAATTTTTTTCCTAACATAAATTAAAACTAAGTGTCTTTGGGAGGGGTCTGGGTTAGGGATAGACTAAGTGCGTCTCAGGCCGAAGCCTATACGCTCTAATCATGCAGGGTTTAAGCCATGCAGGAGAGGAAGCATGCATCATGTGCTAGGAGGGGGATTGACCAGCCATGGCAGCGATTGGAGCCATGAGTAACTCCCCTCACTGACTGTTCTAGACTAGAACTAGATAAGTTGGGCCCAGGTAAAACCTGCATAGACACAGGGAAAACCCTGGGCACTTACATGCGGGATGCAAAATTTCATTCATTATTGACAAGCAGGTTGACTACAGGAAACAGAATGATGGTTCCGGAAGAAGAGTTGGACAGAGTAGAAAATATCTACTAAGCAAGGACGGGCACTTGGACATTTTTGTCCGCATTGGGGTTTTGGGCATAACTGGTTATTAGGAGACTACTATCGTCGTTTCCCACCAGGCTGCCTGCCAACCAAGTTAATTGAAAGAATATAATTATATGACCGCAGCACCCAGGTTGCCCCAGCCGCCGCGGCCATGTATGTCCTACACGTAGGTACTCATGCACAGTCAACGCTGCGCTGACCCCAAGCCAAGCACGTGAACGTACCACAACCAACCATCCACTGCGCTGCACCACAGACAGCTGGCCGCTGGTGCTTGTGACTGACTCTGGAAGTCTGTCCCTCGCTCGACACCTGCTTTCCACGGAGCACGTGACAGTCATGGCGCTGCTATCGCGCGTCCTCTCAGCCAGTTGAGTCTTGCCTGGATGCGCGCGAAATTAAAATTGGCGCGCTAGTGTTTGCGCCTTTTTTTGCAGGTTTGTGTTTCGAAGCATTAGTTCCTTAACTAAAATCGCTTGTTTTGCCATTCTCTGCCACCCATTAAATATATGCGCAGCTGTTTTCGAAGACTGTGCACAGATAAATGATTTAATTGACTATATTATCCATTCTTGAAATTAAGGTGTAAATCTTAAGATGACAAAATTTATCTTTCAAAGTTTTATCTATTCTCTTGACTGTAAATTATTTGTAGAGTATACATCTTTGAAGTTGCCAAACCACAAACGAGAAGAGTAGATCGGTTTAACACAAGACAGAACTTGAAACTAAGAAGCTTCTGTAGTAACAACATCAAAAATATTTGTGTTTAGTTTGATCTTTCAGAACGATATATATGAAGTAATTGTTTTAAAACGTAGAAATATTAGTTTGTAGTATATTATTAATGAATTATCTTCCCTTAAAATTACGCATTAAAAACTGTTTATTGTGGCTCCGTGTATAATTTTTTTATATTTTGTTTGATATTATTGTGTTGTATTTATTGTTCTCTAATTGTGTTTTCTATACATGAAGTGATAGCTGTGTGGCATGCATACCAAAACATATAAATAAATAATAACGAATTAAAAAACCACCAACAGAGTGAAGTGACGCAGTTGAAAAATACAGGTTTTAATTCCCGACCAGTCGTCATAATTTCTATTTTCCGTAGTTTTAAAAATCATTTTGGTCTAAGAATAAGGTGGTTCCTTGTTGAAGAAACATTCGCACAGATTATGAATTTAATACCTCTACTGTAAAGTTTGTAATATATAAAGATCGCTTAGTAAATATAAAACTTTTAAAATTTAAAATGTATCTATAAAAATGCTGGCCTTTGAGAAACAAATACTAGATTCAAACATATCTTAGCGTTCAATATGTAGTAAAACATACAAAAAATCGTGAAATGTGTTTGTGATGATAACTAAATGATAGAAGTTAGTGAGATGCACTGATTGACTATGTGTATTTATGGTTTATCTAAAAGAATCACATATTACTGCAGTGAAATTCAAATTAATTCTTTCCAGATTCTCAAATAAATAAAAAGGTTTAATATATTGTAAAAATAAAAAAGTTACATTTTAATCGAATACAGTTATATAATAATAAATAATTATATAGTCTGGTTCCATAAACCAGTTCAGTTACTTCAAAAATCCAGTACCCCATTCAAACCAAATTGATATAAACGCTACGTATGAAACAAATATAAGTCTTTGTACTTACAAATCTTTTTTCACAGCGAATTTTGTATAAAAGAAACACGCCTTACGGTTCCCATACAAATAAAAATTGTATATGGTTACAATTGTGAAGACAAAAAAGACTAAACGTGTGTCCAGAAATTAATCACGGTCTTAAGGCCAGTATTCACTCTCCCCACAGGAGCTCGGCTCGACAGCGGCTCTCTGTACTGTTCGTCTGTTTACCGCGCACCTCGGTCCCGACACACGGCGTCGCACTGCTCGCACTGCTGTGACTTGGCACCGTCGCGACGCGTCGAGAAAACGAGACCTTCTCGTCGCCTGACCATCGCTCGCCAAGGGGTCACCTACCTTTATATACCTCTCATTTCCTCCTGGAAAGGTCTTGTAGCACTTGGAAGTGTCGCGTCATCAGCGTCCTAGTTACACCACTTCACGTGGACGCGACTCCGGGAGCGTTCCGAACCCTTGAGAGATGCAGAGAATCTCCGGCCTCAGCGGGAAAGCAATGATGGAAAGGAAGGTGGTAGTGGCCACACTACCTGTGCTGTGCTGCACAAGCACCAGATGTTTAGGGGGTAGGGGGAACCCGCAGGGTGGCGTGCCAGGCCGGTATTGACTCCATTCGTCGGGATGGGTTGTCTTGTATCCTAAGGCGTGCATTTAAACTATGATCATGTGTCCAATATGGCAGGTCTCACTTCCAAATTTGTTTGAGCTTTCGCAATACGTTTACTTTGCTGTGTTTTTTTTTTCCTTGCTTAATTTGGTCTTACATGAGATGATGTATGTTTGCAGTTAGTCCTATTTCTACGAGTTGTAGCATGCAATCAGGAAATTTACTTTTTTGGGGGGTATCATTCTTTTTTGTTCAGGATATTTATCCATTCGTTTTTTGGTTACGAATTGTATTGTGTATAGTAATAGGTGGTTTTCTCTGAGCTCTTCGAGGACTGTAAATTATATTATACATTTAACTGTTTGGTACTAAACCTCACGTGTTTTTCCATATATATTCTGCTCGTTGTCTCTGTCAGACAAATATAACAAGTCGCGTTGCGAGCGAAGACTAAACTTGTACTCTGTCTGCCCGCGCGGCGCGAGGCCTTGGAATGCAGAGCGCTCCGCCGGTGTTGTTGTTGTCGGCGCTTGGGAATGTGTTGTGTGGTGTTTGTCGGACAGTTCCGGGGTCACCGTGACCGTCGATCTGGGCTGGTGGCACCTCCTCGCCTGCGCGGTGGTGGGGGTAGGATTCATTCTGATTCTGAACACACACACTCCTGTCGCCATGCCTTCCACCAATGTTTCCACAGAGTATGTGCATGATTTAGTTACGGAGGTGGTTCACGGCTACATTGGGATGGCTTTTGATGAGATACGTTACCATCTCGCATCCTCATCATTAAAGTTCTCGCCGAGTTTCCTGAGGACGTAAATTTTGTATCGTGTTTATATCGTGTCATTCTTTCTCACATTGAGGCTGCGAATGAAGTACAAAAGGCTGATGAAGTGGACAGCGGCTTGGGTGAGAGTGATGGAGATGAAGCATCATTTTTTAGTTTGGGATTTCAAGATATTAAGACCAGGCTTTGAGGAGGAATATATATATACTAGATAATGCCCGGCATGCGTTGCAATGCCTCAATCAATTTTTTTTGTAATTTTTTAAACGTATACTAAGCATCTCTCTTTATCTCTCTAATTCTCTATCTCTCTATGTATATCTCTATAACTCTCTCTATCTTTCTATTTATATCTCTATCTCTCTATATATCTTTCTAGCGGACCCGACAGACATTGTCCTGCCCAAATGTACTTTTTGTGAGATATGGATATGGCGGTAAGTATTTTTTCGCTGGACATTTTGTATCTTCTCATTATACATACCCCTCCTCTTGGGCACGCCACTGCCGTTACCAAAAACCTTTCCCATGGTTACGCAGAAGGCAACAACAATGCAAAAGCCCGTTGCCATGGAGGCTAATTATCAACAATGCTTAGTTTTTTTGCTTTTAAAGCGTGTATTTCTAGTTTTTCTTAACTCAGAATCGAGATAAAATATCCAATTGTGAATCTAAACCATCCTCGAATCCCCGTGAACTCACACACAAAATTTCATCAAAATCGCGTACAAACAGACAGACAGAAAAAGTACTGTTTTATTATAGTAAGATAGATAGATTATTCTTACATGTTCGCATCCATGCAGTATATGAAAAATCAGCATGCATAGCCCCACACCTATAACTATACGTATCTGCTGCCCACGACTTTTTCCGCATGGAATTTTGTATTATCTTGCACCATTTAGAAATTTAAACATTATAACATAACAGTTGATACAGTTGTAGTAGTTTTCTTATGTTCACAAATGATAATTTTTTTCACCTCTATTTCAGTCTTTGCAATAAAAATATGTTACTACCTGAATTTTGAGTAACTATGTTTCTACTTTCAAATGCAATGACGGGAAGACACTTCATAAAATGTCTTTGTAAACCACATTTACTGTTTTTTCCGTCTCGAGCTAGAATGTAAAGATTGTCTGCATTACTGACCCGCGAGCAAGCTACATACATTTCAGAGAGAGAGAGAGTGAGAGAAAGACACCTATTGAATGTCTATCTAACTAATTTTTTTATGAGAATATATTTTCATTAAATAAATCATGAAATCATTCAACGATAAAAGCTGTTTATTTAATTAAGCGGACGGGTTCGCTCCAAGGAGAAAATTGACGCGGCGAGACCTCGTGGACATAGAGAAATGACACACACTCACTATTTGTGTGGCTATGAAACATGATTTTTTTCTGCAATTTAAATTGTAATATACAAAAAGGGTATTGAAAATTGAAACATATATGGCGACACTATAAACTGTCAGGATCCTTATTTTTTTCTTACTCTCTACTTAGTTCCTTACAATAGCAAAACTTAATGGCTTCTAATAATGCGTTGCAATTTTTGCTTTTAAAGCATGTTTTTTTTTTTTTAGTTTTTCTTAACTCAGAATCGAGATAAAATATCCAATTGTGAATCTAAACCATCCTCGAATCCCCGTGAACTCACACACAAAATTTCATCAAAATCGGTCCAGCCGTCTAGGAGGAGTTCAGTGACATACACACGCACACAAGAAATATATAAGTTATATAAAGATTTTTTCATTTGACATCCTGCTAAAATTGATACATAGGCCTCTCGGGGAAAACTCGCTATGTATATAAAAAAAAATGGAGTTAATGCATTCAATGCTGTATACCTCACGAGGTTTATCTCTAAGGTGATGTGGAAAGCAGCATACCATGGTTATCATGATTCTGAGTTTATTAAACTTAGCAAGCACTGTATATTCAGAAATGAGTTTTAAAGTTAGTATCTATGGATTATTTTAAAGCGGATGAGTATTAACACAATTCAATATATTCCAGCAGGTTTATAGTGATTTATAGTCAGAAAACTGTGTTTAGTAAAAATATATATTGCTTGGCATTATTTTATTTTGTCGGTTTAAAAAATAATATAAGAATTTTAATTTATTTACAGATATTTTACAGGTTGTATTTTCATAACAAATAAAAGGGCAGGTCTTTCATGTAATTTATTTGCAGATTCGAACATTTTTTCATAAGATATTACTTTTTATGTATACGTTGTAATGAAAATGTTGTCCCTCTCAGCTTTTATTTAATTCGATATTTATATTATAAAAAATATCTGTGGATGTGCGGGTCCCAATATCGTTACAATATGAGGGTATCGTGCTTAGGCTATGGATGATGGGCGAGTATGTTGGAATGTTGAAGAAAGCCGAGAATGCTGAAAAAACAGAGGCGATGGTAAATATATATGGTGTGGTGGGGTTCTTGGATGGTCTAAATGAAAAAGTATGTGCCAGGGTAGGCTAGTTGTTCTACATGTCTTTGTTTAGCACCCAAGCATTTTAACGTTTTTTATTTATTATTATATACTTAAATTGTAGTTTCATTCAAGAGTCAGTTTTAAGAGTATATATGATCGAGACCTATTTGCATGTCTGCACTGAGGTAGGCCATATAGGAGATATGGTTGTTCTAGGATATCATAGTAACTGTGTGGTTAAATGTATCATGGTTTAAAAACCCAAATTACTCCAAAAAAATTATACAAGTGGGGTCCAATATAAAACCGTAGCCAAAATGAGAAAAGAAATGCTGTCGGTGGCAGTAGTGCACACTGCAGGCGGCACTACAATAAGCACACCGTGGTACTCGAGCACTGAAATATCGGCGAGAGTGTTTGGCTGGTGTATGATCCGAAGTGGAAGGTCATGAGCTCCCGACTATTGGCATCGCGCGGTGAACACGCTTGAATATCTCGAGCTTTAACCGCGTAAAACTCAAAATGAAGGCCAATAAGCAATACATTGTCATCGTCTGCCCTATTTTACATTTGTTCAGTTGCTGATTAATATTTTAACCAACAACCAAACTCTGTGCCCTATGATATTAGTACTTTTTTTTTATCGTATCTAATGCGTTACCACACACATACCGAGGATAATATTTTTGAGTTTAATCAAATTCATGACATTTAGATCTTATCTCAGAGATCCTATTGCCTAGAGACTGTCCATAAACAAACAATGCAAAACCCTACCTTTACCTAGTCCAAATAAATCCGCTGTTTTAACATGTGAAAATATTATAAAATCTTTTGAGTTTTATTTCTTTTTCCCAGATTTCAGTTAAATAAGAGCTGGTACAACTGCATGTCAAGTATACGTATGGTTATATTCATAATTTTAACCATCATAGGTCGGACAATTTATTTACATGGGATATATTACTGTAAAACATAACATTATCTTAAATATTTCTTTTTTAAATCAATTATATTATGACCTATGTCATTCATAATTTACCACGTTTTACCCGTTACAACTGCTCACTCCCATCAAATAATTAGTTTTTTAACCTAAATTATTATTTTCCTTACAAAAGAAGATTATTTGTGCATCCCATGTGCACTTATATCGGAAGGTGTATGTATATATATATATATGTGTGTATATATAAGTGTATATATGTGTGTATATATAAATTTATATATACACATATATATACAAATAAGTCCAAAAAAATTTCGACATAATGACTATAAAATGAGTGAATGGGTAAGACCATCGTCCCTGGAAGAATAGTTTAGGCAAGAGGTTTTACTTATTCATGACATCATAATAGCTGGTGATACACATACCTTGTCATTAGTGGGAAGTCAGTCTGCCTGTTGCTTCCGTGGAGAAAGGATCTGTCTTTATTTTTTTTTTCCTCATCGGGCTCGAACCGAGGACTCCATGATGTGTGTTGTTCTAGGATATCATAGTAACTGTGTGGTTAAAGGTATCGTGGTTTAAAATCCTAATTACTCAAAAAAGTTAAACAAGAGGGTCCAATATAAAACTGTTTTAGCAAAATTAGTAGCCTAAACGAAAAAAAAAATTATTAATTGATTTTTATAAATTTAAAATTTGTTCCCAATTTTTCTGATAATTATTAGATACTGATATTCAATATGGTGGTGGTGATTTCATAATACAATATAGCGTAGTGTTTTTATTTAAGTTTTTATTCATAATTTTTTTATAAATTTTATCATTTTTCCCGATTTCATAGTTTAAACAATACAGATTTTCAAGATGGCTGTCGTAACGATAATTGCAGCAGTTTAGTCATGATTCAAGATGGTGACCATGTCATCCTAATTGACAAGGTCATGACATCGGCGGCTTAGGGAGGTTCGTAAATGTGGATTCTTAAGCCACTTGGCGGACTTTTCAAGCCATTATGATTTTTAAGGATTTAAACGGGAAATTTTCTCTCAAAACGGGAATTTTTCTCTCGAAAAAAAGAGAAATTGTTTAGTTTCAATTTTTTTGAGATTTTTGGTGAATTTTTTTTTAAGAAAAAAGATTTTGACGGATTTTGGGCAAATGTTGGCAATTTTTGGCACATTTTGAAGTTCAAGGTCAAATTTCAAGGTAATTTTTCAAGGTAAATGTCATCCAAGTTGGCCGCCGTGACGTCACAAACCACTCCCTGAACCCCGGCTCAGGCTCCACTGCCAGAAACCAGTCCTCGGAAGAACTATTTTATACTATTAGCTACCTTCTAATGACAATATAATATTGTGAGTCAATTAACTAAGAAAGATTTAAAAGTTTAAGAATACATGTTTACTCAGAATTATTTCGCTCTGCGTTGATACCCTCTTAATTTTCTTAATATTTTTGCGGAAAATTGTTAACTTAAGTATTTTCCTCGGCTCAATTAATTTTTAACTTTGAATGTTATGCTCAGATAAAATGGTAGAAGGAGATAAGGGAAAGGAGTATTTTAACGGCTTAAGAATATTAAAAGTTATAAAAATTAAAATTTTACTGAGCTTTAATAACATGATAACCTTGCTAGGGTGTTGTTCCAGAATCTTCATGGTTGTTGAAGTATACTGTGAATGAATCTCTCACAGAAAATGCATCTCCATGCGCACAAAAGCCATTTATTGCTAATGGTTCTGTATTTTCAATTGACAGTGTTTCATTTCTGTTTACATATTTCATAAATTAATTTTCATTAATTTTCTGTGTGAAAGCATACCTAAGTAAACTGTGTAAACAGAACGCTACAATAAACAAAATAACATTCTTTTCTAACGTAAGACTGATTGGAGGGTAAAATAAACAAAATATTTCACTTAGAAGAGTTAAGTTAATTTCCGAAATCTATGAACTCGATAAAAATGGTAACTTAGTTAAAAATTAGCTTTCTTCACAGCCAGTACTTGCAACTCAACGAGAGAATGGTTTCATCGTGTTTAGATGTAATCGAAAGCCTCGTCGCCTTGTAATCTTTTAACAAGAGTCGATTGATTGATTGATTGATTGATTCGATGTTTAAAACAACCTTCCACAGCCCTTATTTGAAAAATCAGTGTTGTTTCAGCATCCCCCTCGCATAGTTGCAGTAGAATGTCTTTATATTCAACTTCTTCTAACATAAAATTAAGCAACAAACCCTTCTCACTCATGCTTTCAGTACTGTGAACGGACAGTGACTGAAGTTTTATAGAAATCGCTATATATGCGTCAGCCATGCTGCGTCAGACGCTATATGGAATTGCACCTTAAGGGGGAGCGGGAGGGATAGGCGTCACCTGTGTTGCATCAGCTGAAGGGGAAGTTTGGGATTGGAGTTTCCCTGGGAATCCTGCAGGCAGGTCTCGGACTGGCTGGCTGACATCTTCTCTAGCAGCATCGTCCCCTCTTAAAAAAGCCTATTAGTACTGAACAGGTAACAGTGTGCTGCTGTTTCCATCCTGTGATGTCCCTACTCGTCTAGGATTCGTTCTGGATATGGCTCACTTCTTGACAGATATAACAACGCGACCGTCCTCCAACTCTTCAAGGCCATACATAGGTCTGCTTTGAGATCAGTCTGGACCTCATTCTTCCGTACGTGTTACCGCGGCTTTTCTTTCTCATTAAGTATAGTCCCGCTGGGTACGGTCCAGTTCCAGGCACCTCCATTGAATATGCTTCTGGCAGATGAAGCACCGTGGGCAACTTCCTGCTCTTCGAGCCTGCAAATTTTTCCCCTCCTCAACCCCATCATCACATCGCTGCCCCTCTTTCTTCGGTTTCCTCCCACAATTTAGGCAATCACGCTGGACAAGCCCCCGTTCTCGACGTGCGAAACACAGTGTGCGACCTCCAGACATTCGTAGCTTCAACAGTCTTTAAATTTCCCGAGGATATTTCCTTTGTTAGTACTGGAAATGTCATTAACCTCGTGGTAAGTATCTATTATAATTCGTCTCACCCTGATGCTCATGTTTCTTGAGGCAATTCAGACACCTTCAATTTCCAGAGCGTGAACAAGGGCATCGCAGTCCTTCTTAGGGCAGACCCAACGAGAAGTTTGCTGGACTTGTGCATCCCTGCGTCATCTATGAATGCACCAGTAACTAGATGCTATCGGAACTCAATGAAGCCTCTGGGTAAGCCTCTCGATGTCAGCCTAGAATTCCTGAAGTGTTTCTTGCGATCGCTGCTGACGTGTCTTCAAAGCACCTCACTCATATGTCGGTTGCCATATCTCTTTTACTAAAACAGCATAGACCTTCTGGTCCGGCACTGTTATGGTGTGCAGCAGTTCAAATTGTGATCCTCTCAGGACCAAGACGAGTGCTGTAGCTTTATCGTCCTCGCTCCACCCATTCATTTCCGCCGCTGTCTCGAACTGTCACCTGTATATTGCCCACGAGGATTGGCCATCGCATGTGGGTGACTTAAATATTGAGTGGCCGGTGGAAATGCCCTCTACCTTGACGTCCCCGGGGATACTCTTCCGGCTTGCAGCAGCTGAAGCTTCTAATTATTCGTCGACATCGTTCAGTCACAGCTGCTACACACTGTCGGTGGCCTGTTCAAGCTGAGCCAGCTGTGGAGTATATTGCATTTCATATTCGGACAGATGTTGCTCCAAACACTGCACTTTTCCTTCTAGTTAAATGTTGGGTTCACCATCTTTTTAATATTGTATTAAACAGTCATTAGCTTGTTTCGCATATCTTCTTGTGATTTCTTCATCTCATTAATTTCACTCTACTTGACTGTTCCTTATTTCACTCTTAATTTCAGTCTGCATTTCCTTCTGGCCACATTAAATTTTATTCTTCATTTCCTCCAGGTCACTCTTCATTTTATTCTTCATTTTCTCCTAGATACTCTCACTTTTGTTCTTAAATTCTTTAATTTAATTTCTTATATTGACCAAGAAGGCCATATTCCTAGTTTACATACACTAATAGCCTAACTAATGTGATTTCTGTTATAAACCTAACTAAACATAACCTTTCACTCCAAGGTAACCATAGAGTTTAGCACCTATTAAAGACTAAAATAATAAATTAAGTTTTTTTAATTTCTATTATTATTTGATTTATTTAATTAATTTTTAATCCTAAATTTTTAACCTAACTAGAGATATCCCTATTCCTGAAAACAAATTTGAGTGATTATACAGTTTCGGAAATGATACCCCTAATTAATTAGAATTTTATTTATTAACTACCATTCACAATATTGGTTAAAAAAACTATCAAATTGTCTGTCTACAAACATAATCACACTTTAATGAGTCTACTATTTACCCTCTCCCACCCAATCTATGGACTTCGGCTCGGCAGTGGGGCTTCCTACTGTTCGTTCTTGCCACGCAGCTCGCGCCCAACGCACTGCTTCTCACTGCTCTCTCTTCCGCCGCGCAGCAGCACCGTCGCCGGAGCTCCGATCTCCGCACGCGAAGCCGTCGCTCGTCGCCCGCTATCGCTCGCCAAGGGGGTCACTCACCCTCTTCACTTCAACCTAGCTCGCAGGTTGGTCCCTCTATTATCCCTTTGATGCCCCGCTATAGCAAGGTCTCTTAGCCCTCCGGAGTGTGGCGTCATCAATGTTCCTCGACTTGACACTCGAAGCTATGAGAGAAACGGCGTGCTAGTTACGCCACTTCACACGACAAGGCTCTGGGAACCTGCAGAAACCTCCAGAGAGACAGAGAGACGCGCCCGGATTCGGGATAGAAAGAGGCCCACTAATGGGAAGTCCGTGTAGCGGTAGAGCAAGGGAGAGGGAAGGGACTGCCGGTACCTGTGTTGCTCCCGCTGAAGGGAAAGGTGGGAGTTGGGTTTTCCCTGGGAATCCTGCAGGCTGGCCCCGTACTGGCTGGCAGGTCTAGCAACTTCGAAACAATACTTTTCAGTCTTAGACCTCGATCTCGTCCAAGGAGGATCCAGACCCAAACGGCCATTTCTTTTTTCAGTGCCATGTTCATGCCCAGAGGCCGCAGTGATAAAAGCTATAACAATGGAAGGGTCAAAGAATTTTGCCTAGACTAGCAGAGAGTAAAACTAATTAAGTGTTGCCATCCCCATTTACCCTTCTGACGATGCGATGTGACCACATTCTTTTAAACTCACTCTCTTTTAGGTTAACAATTGAGTTCCAAAACAATGATGCTAGACGTAAACACAGAAAAGTTTTTTTTGGTGTAAAAACCAACTCTGTTTTTGCAGTAATCATATTACATGAAACGGTATTGAAGTTTATTTATTTATTTATTATGGCCTTCTATACAACCCAAGCAGATGGGAAGAAGTTGTCAATTTGCAGAACCACATTTCACATACATATATCATTAGAGAACCGCAATAAAATACTACATAAGTATTACATATGAAAACAAATACATATTCAAACAAATTCAAACAGGTAGAAGTTGTCAGTTTAAAAGCACAATATATATAACAAACATCATTAAAAAACAACAATAAAACATATATATATGTTACACATATGATCATAGACAAATAAACAATTTATAAAAACACATTACATATAGCAAACATCACTAAAATACAACAATACAGAAATACATATTTACATGATACAAAAATAAAATAAAATACTATTTATCAAAGAATTCTTCTAATGAGTAGTAAGCTTTTTGTAGTAAAAAGGTTTTAAGTTGAGATGCAAATGTATGGTTATTACTATTTTCCATAATACTTTTTGGGAGTTTGTTAATTAATTTCATGCCCATATAAATGGATTTAGTGTATATTTTTTGGTTCTATGCTGTACATTATGTATTTTATCAGCGTTTCTTGTTAAATATTTATGTATATCACTATTTTTTACTAATTGTATATTATTGTTATAAAAAAATATTGTTTTATATATATATATGCTTACCACAGTCATTATTTTATTTGTTTTAAAAATTTGTCTACAGTGACTTCTGTGTTCCTTACCACATATAATTCTCACAATTCTTTTTTGTAAAATAAATATTTTTTTTCAATTTGAGGAATTCCCCCAAAATATAATACCATAGCTAATAACAGATTGTATATTTGAATAATAATAAGATAAGACAGCACTACTGGAGCACAATTTTGTTAATGTATATATACCAAAGCATGTTGAACTTAATTTTTTGCAAATGTTATCAACATGTGCAGTCCAGGAGAGAGTGTTATCTATAGTAAGACCAAGGAATTTATTACTTTTTACATAGTAAAAAATATCATCACCTATCCTAATGTTATTTTGTATTAATGAATTGCTTCTCCGCAATGCGAATTGCATAATAACAGTTTTATTAGAGTTTAAGGTAAGATTATTTGTAGAGAACCATCGCAATGTATCAGTAAGTGTTTGCCTGGTTTTTGTTTCTAATGTATGTCTATTTGGGTCCATAATTAATATACTTGTATCGTCGGCAAACAATATTGGATAACCTAATTTTAAGCTTGTTGGGAAATCGTTTGAATGATAAATAGTGATTCAATGGAATGTTGGTAATTATGTTATCTATAGTTTTGAAGCAGTTTTTCGAAATTCTTGTATTACCAAATATTGTGTAATGTAAGTTGTACAATTTTAGAATTGTTTTTAAACGATTGCAATTTACATTTTCTTCAGCAAAATTGATATTGAAGTCACCACAGATAACTAAGTATCCTTTTAGTGTAAAAGTTTTTTTAAATAAATTATCTAGCTTTGAAAAGAATTCTTCAATATTACAACTATTTGGTGGACGATACAACACAATCAAACACAAATTATAAGTTGGGATTGTAATTCCACATGTTTCTAGGGTTTTTTCATTACAGAAGGGCTTTAAATCGATTTCACAGGTTTTTATGTGAGTCTTTACATAAATGCACGTTCCCCCACCCCTAGCTTTACTTCTACTAAAATTTGATGCTAAGTAATAATCCTCAAGCTGACACTGTTCAATGTCATCTGTTTTTAGCCAATGTTCAGACACACAACAGATATCAATGTGGTTTGTATGTAACACATTACTTAGGTTTAATCTTTTATTAGCAAGACTACAAATATTCTGATGTAATATTTTTATATTACCCAATCCTACATCATGTGTATAACAAGAAATACTATTTGGCACATAACTCAGACTTAGGTTAAGATTTGGAATTTTGAACATTTGTTTAGATAAATAGTGATCCAAGTTAGTGCCCTCACTCAATTTTTTGATTCGACTTGCAATGGTATTATCAATGAATTTGTCACATTGACTAAATGAAGAATACTTACAATTTCCTTAGCTACCTTTGTTTTTCCTCTAGAATTTGTATGTAAACCATGAGCTGTGTAACAGTCCCTCGGTAGGTTATGAACATCAATTAACCTCACATTACTAAACTTTGAACAAAAATCACTAATCTTCTGGTTTGTCCTTTCAATTTCAATGTTTACAGCTGAACTAGCAATCAGGTCATGACGTTTGTGTATATTACATACCACCACCTTAGTATGACTCAATGTTGGTAGAAGTGTCTTAATAATCCTTATTGCAGCACTAGCTTCATTCTTGTATACATCATTTCCACCAGCATATAGCACCACCGTATCCTTCTTGGTAAAGTCCTGCGTGTCCTTGTTTACCTCCTTTGTCACTTCTTTATGACGACCTCCTGGTTTTATCATACCACATACATTCACATTTTCCTTACACTGTGATTTTATTTCACCCGCTAGGTTTCGTCCTTGACTGTCAGCGTAAATGAGTACCCTTCCTTTTGAAGTAGGCCTAATTCCCCGCAAAGTTTCACCCATATTCGCATTGGGTACACTAGTACTCACACCATTTTGTAATGGACTAAATCTATTCACAGTATTAATAACAAATGGCCGTTGAACTGCTTGTTTACCTTTTTTAACGACCTCAGTCCATCGGGAATCGGTCGAAGTTTCCCCGTCTATAGTACTTTCCTTAAATTCAATGTTCTGTTTATACATATCACGAAAAGCTGCAATTTCCTCTTGTAGAATTTTAATTATCACTTTTAACGATTTATTTTCTTCATTTATTTGATTCAGTGCAGAATTAAGCATGTATTCTATTCCTTCTTCTCCCCGCTGTACTACATGTTGTTCAATGTTTTCATTACTTTGTTCACCATCTTCACTGCACCGTATACAAAACCATTCATTTTGAGGAATGTCGGTATCCAGTACTTTACTACATTTATTAAAATGGTACCATCGGTCGCATTTTTCACAGTAGATACCGTTGCTCACCTTTTTATTACACTTACCACACTTGTGGCAGTAAATTAACTTAATTTTACTTGAGCTATCTACACAACCATCCATACTCGACGCCATGAACTAGAAGCGTTATTTGTAGTCTACATTCATACAGTCGGATAATTATTTCACTTTAAACTGGATACTTTAGAATGCAAGTTTTAACACCGAGTTAATGTCAACTCACAATCTGTTTTATTTTAAACAGAGGCTGTTCCCGAAAAGTAGGCTAAGGCTGTTTCCTTTAACGATGCAGCTTCTACCAAAGGATGCTTTATTTCTTTATATAGTTTCCATTAGGTGATAAACAAGATGTGAAAGGATATCGCAAGACTTTCGATGCTAAAACAACCTAATATATCAACAAAGAAATACTTTTTTTCTGCCTGCAGTCATTTTTTTGCAAACTATAGGTACACACTATCAATAAAATATTATATCAACAATTTTCATATTGTAAATTAACTAAAAAATTAATAATTATCGTTCGTGATCCTACAGTTTCTTAAACTCCCAGTATATTATGAACATTCTGAGAAGGAGAGGAATTTGCCATACATACATGCATACATGCATGCATACATACATACATACATACATACATACATACATACATACATACATACATACATACATACAATTTTATTTATTCCTATCGTATATGCAGAAGTCACAACATTGGGTTAAAGTAAAAAAAAATTATAAATAATATATTAAAGCAGTCTTTCATTATAACTGTCACTGTAGTATGGAATGTGTAATAAATCTGATAACTTTATATTAACTGAAATTAATTCATTAAAGCTCCCAACTTTTTTTTGTTGTGAGAGTGTATTTTTCAATTTAATACAGTGCGACAATTGTACTGGTGTGATTAATGTAATCACCATGCAAGAAGCAACATATTATTTACAAAACTTAACACAATATGTGTCATAACTTTACAAGCCCGAGGAGTGATTTTAAATCACGTGAAACAACATGAAATGTGCCAAATAAGGCAAGGTTATATTTGAATTTCCCACTACTTATCTGAACAGTTTAGAACAACTCTAGCGATATTATCAATGGTTTCCAATATCTCCATGCTAAACAGGCCGAGTGTTCGGTATTGAGCTGTATAGTGTTTAACTCCATTTTCAGGCAATTTTCCATTTAATACTTTCAAATTAATCATTTGATAGTAGTAGATAAACATTAAAGGATGTAGCCAGCAGTTGGCTGCTAAGCAACAGACTAGCGTTTCAATTTCTACTGAAGGATAGCGCCACAAAGCCTCAGAGGCCCCAAGTATGCATGGAATGACGCGAATGACTCGTCCTGTATCAGCGTGTCACAGGTCACAGAAGTCATGTTAAAGTAACAAAACTGAAGGACTGTTCACAATAGCCGTGCAAAGGTCCCGTAATAGAAAGTTACGTTGCTGGAAATCACAAACTTAAATTCCAGCAATCGTTTGCTAACTTTATTATTTTTTGACTACTCATTTTATTTTATAGTTGCGCATTAATAGTTCGAGACCGTCCACTTAAATGATGTGTAATTTAAAATTTAAACGTTTGAGCTTTCAAACATAATACATGGCACGTTTTTGCGAAATGTATTTTCATTTCATATTAAGTTTAATTTTGTCTGTCATTTGCAAACAGTATTCCTGTGATATAAAACAACTGTAAGACAGTTCTATTAAAGTCCTGAAGAAGTTCTGAAATAGGTTCACTAGGTATTTGTGGACACCCCGTGTAAATATCCTTGCAACTTTTCAGAAGGTCAACAAAATTGGCTGACATCCTTAAAGATGAACCTTTCAAGGAAGCTTCAAACTAAAGGATACTTCAAGAAGGTAGTCTGAAACTGCGAGTTTGTCGACTTATGCAGGCGTAGTTCAGAAAGTACAGACAAAAGAATGTCTTAGTTATACATTTTAATATTATCAACTATAAGCGTTGTAGATTGTGTTGGTTCAACGTCACAATTAAAGAGTAACCCAAACAGTTTTAGATAAGCGCTTGCGCGAGTACTGCTTTGTTGTTTTCTCGCTTGCAGCGCCACCTGCGCAAAATGGCGACTCCTGAGCGTAAAGCGTTTTATGTTCTGCAATTTGTTAAGAGGGAATCTGTGATTTCAGTTCAAACTGCGTTTCGTTTACAGTTTAATGCCTGCGTTCCGCCGCAGCCTAATGATTTTCCAGAGTTGAGACACAGAATTGAAGGTGTTATTGCTTTCATTACTCCGGACTTGTTAACCAAAGTGTGGGAAGAATATAACTTTTAAGTTCGGAAATGTGCCGTTTAACTGATAGGTGCACATAGTGAACAATTGTAAGAAAAATTAGGTTAGTTTGCCTTCGATTTGATGTATGGTTTGTTGTGAATAGTCCAAATTAAACTGTTATAATGAACCATTGGAACTGGGACATTCCTTCACGGCCACTCCGTGCGAGGAAAGTCCAGTATCACAGCCACCGTGACCCAGGGGTAGAACCCTGCGCCAGGTCTGAGCTCCCTGGGACGGCTCGCAGTCAGGAACACCGGCAGTTCTTGGAACTATAGTTGTGAGGGCACTCCAGTCCTGCAGTCTCGCTCCCTCGACGCCCTGGCTGCGTCTACACTTCGTGGAAGTGTACTTGACGCAGGTTTGCTTCACGTAACATGCTGTTTCAACATTTCAAACATTACTACAAGTTTACACTGTATGTCATGGAGAAAATATGAAGGGCCTGATGATGGCCTGATGATGGGAACAGATCTGAGGTGCCGAAACGTCGCAGCTGTTTTGTCTATTGTTTTCTTCCATTTGTAATCGTTGTTTCGTCAGAATATATATTTATATCTTCATCGCAGGGTTCGTCTGTGCGTCGCTGAATTGCTGCGTTGTCCAGAAGATAATGTCTAGTACTATCGTTGGGTTCCTCTGTTGGTCTCTGTGTAGTCCAAGGTTGGTGTTTGTATCTACTGTTCTCGTTGCATCTGTGTGGTAGTATTGTTTTAAATCATTCCACTGAATTCTCTGTGCCGCCCGTTCTTCATGTTATATCTGTGACTTACTGTGTAAATATAGAATAGCGTGTGTCCAAAATAATGTTTTAAATCAATCTTCCTCACTGCAAGAATCATTCAAATAACGCGACTACTTGTTATTCGGTGCTTGAACTTGGACCCTTTTGGATTCTTTACCTAAGTTCTCAAATGTGGCCAAATTGACTGATGATTCTTAAAGTCTAGTCACTGTAGCATTGTGACTCACGACACAGAGCCCATTGCGATACGTTAAAGTATGTCGTGCCGCCAAACTGTCAAACAGATAACCGGGAATTTAGTGTGTGAGAGACCAGAGACATCGTGCATATTATTTTAGGTGCACCCCACACTCTTGTATCGTACCCGGGGGGGGGGGGGGGTGTTTGCGTGTTCTGGGTAGGAACGTAACTGAACTAGTTTCCACCCGGGGAAAGATATCATTTTGCCCCCCCCCCCCCCCCCCACCGCACCTTTTTTTTTCAAACCAACCAAACCTAAACCTTTCCCGACAACACCTCATATCGCCACCACATATTAATTCCACTATTCCAAATATTTTTTAATGAACTTAGATGGTAAATAAATAAATTTATTTGCAGTCATTACATTTTAAATATATCGCTAGTTGGACAACACGTGAAAAATTACTGGACGATATACATGTCTGTATCTTTCAATACAAATAGTTCAGTTCATCTGCCCTCCAACATACGATATTCAAGTAAACATCTATAGTAAACGTTACTCTGCCAGTGCAGTTAAACCACCCCCCCCCCCCCCCCTCCAGATGCGGCGCCCGGGGTACAAGCCCCGTCTGCCCCACTAGTTGCGTCCCTGGTTCTTGAGGGGGGGGGGGGATGTCGTTGGCACGCGGGCAAATAAGTCCCTTGTGCAGCGCTTCGCGTCACTCAACTCGATTGAGGGCCGGCGATATCACTTGTGATGCGCGTCCCTTTAGCGCATATCATCCTTGGCTAGGGCTGCGCAATTAAATGGGAAGCCTACAACTCACGTAGTTTCGGTTCCCTACCACGTTCGTGCGACTTCGGATTTCTCTCAAAAATTGAAATTTAAAAAATCGAAGGGTTGGGTTAGGTCAGGTCAGGTCAGGTCAGGTCAGGTCAGGTCAGGTCAGTCACAACATGCTTGTTTTCATTGGAAACTTCTGATTTACCAAAACGCAAAACTTCGGAAATCTTCGGAAATTCTTGCAGGGAACCGAAACTACATCCAGTACTGGACAATTAGCAAAGCGGACTACGAGTCCAAGTGCCCAACCCCCGCATGGTAGACTCTTTTCTACTCTGTCCAACACTTCATCCAGACCATCCTCTGTCTCCTGTAAATTCCTACACGTAATGCATGCCAATTTGCATCCCGCATGAATGTGCCCAGGGTTTTCCCTGTGTCTATGCAGGTTTTACCTGGGCCCAACCTATCTCTAGTTATAGTCTAGATTTAAGAGTGAGGGGAGTTAGTCATGGCGCCAATCGCTGCCATGGCTGGCAATCCCCTCCTAGCACATGATGCATGCGACCCTCTCCCTGCATGGCTAATCCCAGCATGACTAGGCGTATAGGCTTCGGCCTGAGACGCACCTAGGTCCCTCCCTAACCCGGACCCCTCCAAAATATACTTAGTTTTAGTTAGGTTAGGAAAAAAAAATTTTTAATCCGAAACTACGTGAGTTGTAGGCTTCCCCAATTAAATGGCCATTTACACTCTTTCCAATGCCACTAGCGCCGTCCTTGTTTTCGGTGCGCCCTGCTTGCCAGATGCATGTCATAGAGTGCAAAGGTTTCATACACAACTTTGTAATGTTATGAAAATTTGTTTAATGTATCGAAAAAAAAATTTAAATGTAAAATGTGGAATGAGAATTGTGGGAATACACTTTTCTGCTGTATTTCATCAAGAGTATCACCTGATAATATCCATTTTTTTATTCTTAAGGAGAATACGCCATCTTGATTTCAACCATTTTTTGTTAACACTTTGTTTATATTATGTGTTTTAAGAAGTTTGGCTCTTTTCAGCATTGCACATACTTTCGTGGAATGCCTCGTTATTAATAGTGACTAACTGTTACATATAGTTTCTCCTGTGAAATAATAATTGGTGTTTAGCATTTAATTAATGTTATGTCAGAATGACTACAACTGTAATAATACTTACTGGTGGTAGATACTAATTTATGGTCTTAGAAAAATCAAGAAATAGTATAATTAACTTTTAATTTTAACAACACGGTTAGTATCAATCTGGCAACAGTGTTCGCCATCTACTCTGTACTATACTCTATGTGTGGAACAAACTCTCTAGCGGCAACATTGTCGGACACACCGCTCACAGGATGGTTTGCAGGCAATGTCGAGGTATCGACCGAGTGATTCACAGATAACTTCATGTTGTGGTTTCCGATTGAACTGATAACTCTGGCTGATGTCGAGTGTGCTCGTAACATATGGGTGGGGGGGGGGGAGTAGGAAACAGGAAAAAAAACACATCGTAAGCCACGTGACAAGGACTTGCAGTATCAGGGTTACCATTCCAAAATATCACGCTTACGTCCCAGCGAGTGACTGAGTTCTGACCCCTTCGTGGGCTAGACTTGGGCTAGACTTTACAAGATGATGGCATTCTGAGTTCTTTAGCGCCGTTGTAGCCAGGACTTGCAGACTTCGCCAGTGTCCGACCAATTTCTACAAGGAAGGATGGCCCTTGGCGGAAGGAGACGCGGGGAAAAGGAGGGCCTCACGGAAGTAGTGTTGCCAAGTCTTAACATTAATCGCACAAAAAGTAAGTTGCAATTAGGGATGCAAACGATACATCGATGTTTTCAAAACATCGATGTATCGTTCATGAAACATCGATGTTAGCATCGATGTTTTGAAGAGCGATACATCGCCGATGCATCGACGAAAAAGTCTAAAACATCGACATCGTTCATCATTAAAATTACCCTAGTTTTTTATAATATTTTGGCTATCATTTCATGAATATTTATTGAATATATAAAAAAACATTACGATACGTTTAGTTTTTAAGATACAATTTTTTAACTATCTATATACTTACTATAAAAACCTACATTTTTAAGTAGGTATCAAAAATGTTGTAAACACCTACTGAACTATTTGGTTGATTTCAGTATCAATTTTTTCCCAGTACTTTAAGATGTGTAAAATCATTTGGAAAAAATAAATAGGTACCGTTAAAAAAAATTTGCTTACACAAGAATTTTCTTTTAAATTTTGAAAAATATAAGGATAAAAGCAGCGAGACTTTATGGACAATTTCATAGCTTTTTGTACATACAAGCTATTAATTGGTACCGATACGGTCTCGCTAGCTCTATCGAGAAAATTAATGTTACATTTTAAACCTGCACATACACTTCATGCTTTTTCCCTATTTTTTTTTTCCAATTAAAAATAAATTGTGTAAAAAATAGTTATTTTTTTAATGAATATAGACTTCTTCAAATACTGTAAAAAAAATAAGGATACCAACCAAAATGGTTTAGCGTTTACAACATTTATTTATACTTAAAAATGTAAGTTTTATAAGTATCGAAAATTTAAAAAAAAGTTTCTTGAAAACTAAATGTCGTATCGCAATGGTTTTTGGATAGATAGATCTCTCATGATCTGTACTATTTACAATATATTCACGAAATGATAACTAAAAACATAAAAAATAAGGGTAATTTTATTTTAAGTAAGCCTGTGTCTTAACTGCAGGCTGCCCGGGCACACATACGGTCAGTGGCGTAGCCAGGATTTGTGTATGGGGGGTGTTAAGAAGCATGGCCCCCCCCCCCCCCTGTATTAAAGTGGGTGGTCCGGGGGTCCTTCCCCGGGAAAATTTGGATTTTAAGGTGTAAAATAGTGCTATTTCAGCAGTTTTCGGTACTTAAATTTAAATATTGTAATGGTAAAAATTTTATTAATTTTTAATATGAAATTATTTGAGTGATGAATAAGAAATTTAATTAAAGATTTGGTGCTAAGGGGGGGGGGGTTGAACCCCCTAACCCCCCCCCCCCCCCCCTACTGGCTACGCCCCTGCATACGGTGCACAGAGCTTCAGGAAAAACGTGATTTGAAAACTACTCAAGATATCCGAGTGGGGTATGTTTACGAAAAGCATTTAAGTGTTCGCTGAATACCGAAAGGTACTTTTGAATGCGGATTAAGTTTTTAAACTGTGTTTTTAGTAGAGTGAAAATGGCTAAAAGGCGTGTTTTTGGAGTAATTTTTAGGCATAAAACAACCGATACAGAATCTTGAAACCACTTAAGGGCAGTGCAGTACACCTTTATCGTTATTTCTCCGCTATATAATTTTACGGTCACCGCTCAACTTTCACAGCTATCTTGTGGATATTGTGGACCTGTAGTAGGTATGGTTTTTCGCTACATACTATAATTTAAATCATTTTGGCATGTTTTTCCTGATATTTAAAAACATCGGTTAAAACATCGATGTATCGGTTGTCAGAACGATGTTTTTTTAACATCGATGCTTTTTCGTTTGAACATCGATGTTCGTGATATCGATGTTTTTAAGAGCGATTTTGCATCCCTAGTTGCAATAGCGACGTCAATATAAATTTCTTCGACGTTGACCTAGTGAACCCTCTCTTGCTTGTCTTGTGTGTATTCTCTTTAGGACGTGACACAGTGTGACATCACTACACTGAGAAAACATGTGTGGCGGTACGAACCACCATACGCAACACGTCAACTGTTACATATCAAACTATGGTTTAGAATGTTCCTGCTGGTTCTTAAGTGTGATTTCTGCTGCCTTATAAACCTACTAGCTGCGAGTACCCGCTTCGCTGGGCTTTTCGGTCGTTATTTATTTATTTATAATTTTTTTGTATAAATGACATGTGTATAAAGACATACTTTTGTCAGTTTTATTTTTATTTTTACATAAAAATGTTACATACTAAGTAAACACAAATAATATCTTGCATATACTAAATTATTTAAAATAACTCTGATTATTTATAAATTATTTAGAGTTCTTCAGCACATAAAATATTTTTAGTAATATTTTCGTATGGTATTAGTATATATTGGTTTTTCTCCGCAACCTGATCTCGATAAGGCAACATAAGTCTATGGGGGGAAAAAAAGTATTCTCTGAAATATATTCTACATACCTAAAAAATTTGTCTCCCTGCTTTATTTATAGTGACTGCAAACGATACCTTCACATGAAATTTTAAACTTTTCAAACTAAATGGTAAATCGGTGGGTATCATCGGAATGCGGGGTATTAGTACCGTTTGCCCAACTGCTGACCCAGTCTAAACTATAGCTACTATGACATTATTTCTAAGAAATTTCACTTGAAGTCTGGTTCCTTGCATAAATTTGGTGGTCTAAGGTTACATAATAAAAACAAATTGAAATGCTAATTTTTAATTTCAACGAATGTGTGGGTAGCCCACACGGATTGAGGGTAATGTACGGCGTCTTCTTTATCCATGACGGTATCAATGGCAAGGTAGTATACGATGATGCCTGGTAGTTTAGACATTATTTTTTCATTGATGTCAAAGCTTATAATTCTGGCAGCTAAAATTGACCTCTCACACATACATTTATAATTTTTTTTCCCATTGATATTGGCCACAACCGGATACACATTAGAGATAAGTTATTCAATGTTGGTCTGGATCTCAACAAGGTCTTAATCAATGGCAATGTTTTGACTGATTCAGGTAATTTCTTGTCATAAATCAAAAGGAGCGTTATTGGGAAATCTGTGCTTCCTCCACCTAAGTGACTCTTCATGTTGGTATTAAGCTTCAAGTGTTCAACAGACTTCCAAAATGTAGACGATTTTAATCAAAATTTAATATCTGCTCTAGTTCCCCTAACTATTTCAGGCAATGTTTGTATGAAATCACCTGAAAACATCAAAATAATTCCACCCATAACTTTATTTGAGCTTCTTATGTCTCTGAAAGTTGTATCTAAGGCCCCCACGTGAGCTCTATGAGTCATAGTGCACTCATCCCATATTATTAGGCTTTCATCTTGCAAGACCTTGCCCAATGAGCATTGCATTAGCGGTTATGATCTTCGTTTCGAACTCTATTTAATATGTCTGCACACAAATTATTACAGTTTTTTCCCATAATTTGGTTGGCTCTGGGGGATGGCAAAATATTAGGATGATAGCAAATAACTTTCTAAGTTTAGTTTCTGACTCAGAAATAGCTTCGTCTGAAAGAGTATTTTACCATTTTCCATCTCCTCCTAGTAATCTTTATCATTTGCAAGCGCTATGATAAGTATGTTGCCAAAATATTGCCATTAACAATTCTAATATTTTCGAAAGAAGTTGCTCAGCGCACATTCATTAATACTATTGTTAAGTAAAAACATTCTGTTTGATTTGGATGAACATTATAAACATGGCCTAAAACTGCGTCTTATTTTACACCATGGTAACCATGGCCATCTTGGCCATGTTTTCTTTTTGAAAATGTATTTCTTTCCCGGGTGTAATATTGGGGCACTTCATGGTACAACAAAGTTGTTGCCTAATTGTCGTTTCTGCAGAGCTAGAAAAATCCAGAGTCGATGCAGGAGGATTATTAACGCGACCATGAAGGTTTCTAACATTAAAATCAATTATTTGTCTATTTTGCAAATGGACTGCTAAATGAACGACTGCTGGGAAGTTTTCATGAATAGATAACTGAAATATTCTCCAAATAGCTTCAGAAATGCTAATATAATGACCATTATGATATGTTTTACTTCATGGTTATTATTGTGCAAAGTGAATGTGGCTTGATCAGAACCTTTATGAAAGTATTTGTATATATATTTTATAGCTTGGACTGACTGGCAAAATTCCACGTTAATGTGTGCGTTGAAAATTCGTAATAAAACTCGATTATAAGGGACAACACACCTATTGTCTACATTCATTTCAGTTTCCCTCAAATGCAATACACCTATATTTCCCCGCTAACTGCAGCGCTACGTCTATAGGTTGGGTAACCAATATCACCAGTTTGATGTCTCAGATGTAAATCTAATTGGTTTTTTGGAACACGTGTTTTCTATCATACACTGTGATGTTGGGTTATTTGGTCCACAAGGGCCATTGATCACGTTTTTCATTACAATGTTGTAAAGTCCGGGATCTTGTTGTGTATCGAATATTTCAGCCCACATTATGTCGTCTATGGAATCTGGTTGCATTTTGTTTGTAAGATATAGCAAAATGTGAGCATGCAGTAAACCTCTTTTCTGAATTTCAATGCTATAAACAAAGTCCTTAGTTAGTCCAAAAATTAATTTTATTGTTAAGAAGTCTATTTTTTTGTTTTAAATGAAAAACACTTGAAATCAATTCATATATTTCTTGCGATTTTTGATATGGAAATAAATTAATATTAATTTTTGGCCAATTTGGATTACAGGTGAAGGTGTTAAAAAGTACTGGTATCCCAAAGTTTCTTACATATATCATGGCATCTTGGCTCTTTTCATTCATATATCGTTCTTGTGAACGAAGCAGGCTATATAACATACTGACCTATATTAGAAGCATTAAAAATTTTTTATCATTTGCAACAGCATCTTGTAGATGAATGTATTCATCAGCTCTCAATTTTCTTTGAATCCTTCTTATAAATTCAAGCCATTCAGATATAATTTTTGCTGCCATATCGACAATCCTCTGAAATAATGTAAACTGTTCATATAATTTGTTCTAACGATAAGCCTGAAAGCATACAAATGTATACATGATACTGTATTAGGTCGTGCAGCACCGTTTTCTTGTTGTTGTTGTTGTTGTTGTTGTTGTTGTTGTTGTTGTTGTTGTTGAATGTTGGATGCAGTACCCATCATCTCCATGTGGGAAGAGCAGGGGATAGGATCTATGTAATTCAGAAACTCTTTTAAGATGACTATGTATGACCTAAAAAATGTTTTGAGCTGAATATATACATAATAATAATTATTTCGAAACTGTGTTTCTTCCGGAATTTTAGAGATACTGTATTTACTTTACCATTGCTGAAACATAAACCAAGCGCTTCAGTTTTCCATTTATATGCTTGGTAATTGTTGCAAATATTATTGATTCTGCCAATGTCGTCATTTATCTAGGAATAATCTGCATTAGTCATAAACAAATTATTAATTAGTAATTTGGGTTGGTTTCGTGCTCTAATAACATTTGACCTCGTTCGTTTTTGGGTTCAACGCTGAGAACGTTCAATACTTGATCTTCGAGCACGGTTTGCAGCAGTTCGTACATTCTGTTCAATCAAACGCTGAGAACGTTCAGCACTCTATTCACTAAGCCTGCTTTGTTCGGTAATGTTACGTTGACTATCCAACCTCTTGATACGCTCATCTCCCGTTTCATTGTCACGCAAAAGTCTCAAAATTTTTGATAAATTAAACAAAATAATCAAAACAGAAAAAAAATCAGCGATTTATTTCACTTGAAGAACTGTTTTATTGGCAGAAGAATATTAAATTTTGTCAAAACACTTTCTTTTGTTACGAAAATTATTTATACTAATATATCTATGGAACTAACAGTATTGTTTCCCACCTCCACCACATCGCATCGCCCTCCCGTGCTATTACATCGTTTTTGCTTAGTTTTTTTCTGATTTGTTTCTTTCGGCTCCTAAAGTTCATAGCGTGATGTTAAATAGTCCACAACCTTCCTCAAGAATTGGGCTATCAAATGCAAAAATAATTTTTCAAACCCGACTGGTAGTTCCAGAGATCAGCGCGTCCAAACAAACAAACTCTTCAGCCTTGTTATATTAGTATAGATGGCAGAACTGAGACGACAGCCCATCTGCCCGGCTTCTGTGGGGTGTCCAGGAGACTTGGGCGTGTGAGCGGGGCCCACCCTTCTGGCCATGCCTCGTTAGGTTAGGCTAGGTTAGGTTAGGTTAGGTTATGTTTAACATAACCTAACCTAACCTAACCTAGCCTAAAGTTAGGACAGCCGTCCGCTCGACTAGCCGCGCGAAGAGGCGCGGTGGTGTAACAGTGGCCTGCACCTCAGAGGACATGCGCTGGAATCCCGATCCAGCCATGGTGTTCCTGGGTTCCATAGTTTCCCGAAACAGCTTCTGTGTCGTTGGGTGTTGCCGTCTCTGATGCCCTCGCTGTGGAAGAGACGTTAAGCCCCAGTGTAAAAACAAAACAAAAAATATTAACCGGGAACCGAGCAAGTGAACGTGCTTGGCTGCAAAAGAACGTGTGGTACAGACGCTAATGAGGAAGTCGCCAAATTACGTTCCTGCATCTCGCCGGTTTCCTCCCCCTTCCTCCCGCTTACCTCCCTCCAGCTGTGCGCGGAGTGGCATGGCTTCCCCGCTCCCCTCCCGTGTGCAGCGGAGATCATTAGGCGCTCTTTGGAACTAAACAAATGAGCGTCCGACTGCCGCCGCTTTTTTACACCTGCACCTCTCACCTCTCACCCCTCACCAATCACCTCTCACTCTTAGTTATTTCCACCGGCTGAAGCAGGCCATTCTATTTAACTTCGACTTTCACTCTTCACTTACAAATTTTACATTAAATTTTCATTTCCCATCTGGATAGCATATGTATGCATATATATATATAATATTTTTTAATAAGCATGATATCACTCCGACTTGGGCAGAGTGCAACACAAAGGGGTTAAGGCTTATTTTTGTACACCGTGCCAGGGCCATATTCGCAAGAAAATATAGTTATTGCATCTACATATTATTATTATAATTACTTGTGTAAGTAATTATTGTTAAAAAGTGTTATTTTAGCATGTTTTTATTATTTGAGATCATACTGGCATTCTTATATTCTAAATTATTATTTTTCGATAAAAAGATACTAATAATTTATCTATGCATACCTAATAAGCAAGACGTTTCACTTCTGTCGTGCATGGACTCCAAGCACACAAAATTTTTGACGTGACAACGTCTAATAAATCAATGAACGCCGGCTGCACGCACGAAAAAGTGTCCCACTACGGATGTCCCACTACGGATGTGTCCTATTTGCTCATTGTACGCATGCGTGGTATCTCTCTTCATGCTCATTGTAGGGCCTACGCATGCGTGGCATCTCTCTTCCACTCGATTGGAACGACCATCAATTTGACTTTTCAATCATATTTTTGTCGTTTGAATTATTAATATTATGTAATTTAACGATGGTCCACCGATTTTCAGCACAATCGGTACAGTTATTTAAAAGTAATGTTGAATATTCAAATACGTTTTGAACCAACAATGGTGTTTTACAGTTACACATAATAATTCAAATTACAACCAGGATCTTTTGCACAATGTTTTAAAACATATTGTAACACATTATAAATAAGTTTGGTGTATTTGGGATGCGTATTTGTTATAAAATCGAGTTATAAAAACGAAATAATAGTATTCCCCTACTGTGAACAAAATTTTTATAAATGTATATATATCATCTGAAAATTTATATTATCAAATATGGCCTTGTGTCTGAGCGATCAGCGGCGCTGTCTTCTAATTGTTGGGTTGTCGGTTCGAATCCCGGCAGGTGTGAAATTTTTTTTTGTACTTATAAAATAAATACGGAGCATATAACATTTCAAAAGTAATAAATATATTTGAATTACTTAATGCAAATAAAAGTAAATTTATTAATTTAACTGTACATTTCATTTCACTCCTTTGTATCCATACAAAATAGTGATAATTCAATAAAAATGATTCAATTTTATTCATAAAAGTATGCAGAGGTAGATTTTATCATACAAAAGATTGAAAAATTTAAAAAAAAATTCTTCCTCAAAGAATATAATATTTTTAATGCCTAAATGGTTTGGTTGCAAAAACCTATTACGGCTCAGTCTCTGGCCGAATATATTTCCTTTTCTTCTGGATCAATCATTTCATCAATGTTTTGCTATGACGTTGTCACGTTAAACTATCGTCCGTAAACCGACTTTACAGACAACCAATTTTTTTTTATCATAGATACATTTAAAGATAATTTGACAAAGAAGTGTTTGAAACAGAGAGAGAGACAATTTTCTAAATAAGTATTTCTCGCTGTTGAAATACAACATAAATAAAAACTGTCTTTGTTACTGTTTATTCAAACAATTCTGTAATTTGGAAAACGCCAAATCTCTGAAAAAATTATGAAATTCATAACAGGTAGCGTTATTTATGCGGGAAATGCAGGGACTGTCTCAACAGCGCTCTCTACGCTGCTGGTTGAACAGGGAGAAACGCGAGCACGCTGTTAGCAAAATATAAAATTATATGCACGCACAGCCGACTGTATAGGATACCTATATCTATTTTCTGAAACAAGCGCATGCGCACACTATCTTATTCTTTCGTTCATCTATATATCTCGGTTCATTTTTCTACGGGAGATGAATCCTTGCACAAAGAGGAGAGCCCAGCAACGTATATAGCAAAGTGCTCTCTTTCTATATCTTTGGCTAAGTGCCTTTTCTCTGTTCTTGTTTCACGAAAACGTTGCATTAATCAGATAATATATATTTTTATTTGCTGGAATAAATTTATTTACACGAAAAAAAAAAGAGAGTGCGTGCAACTCAACACATGTGATGGTGAAACTTCTTTGGCAATCCAACAATTCGACTTGTAAGTGCTCTTTTATCTCTTTGGCGTCAAAAACATTTCAAAACAATGTTTCACGTAAACTTTGCATTGAAATTCTGCCCGAAGAAGTTTCACTTCAAAATGTTTTGGAAGCACATTAAGGAAGTTGTGTGTGTGTGTGTGTGTGTGTGGTGAGAGGGCGCAGGTAGCGTCGTGCAGAGAGGGAGACGCCGTGGAGGCCGGCAGTGACGCGAGCAGGCGGGCCCGAAGCGGGGGGGACAGAGGCGCGCGCTCGGCCGTGGCGGGGCGCACGCCTGGTAAATATAGCCGCGGACGGCGCGATAATCCGCGATAAAGATGCCCGGCGCGTCGCCCGCTCCCCTGAGGTCCCCGGGAGGCCTCGGCAGCGAGTACACACCTGCCTTCCCGCCCGTCAGCCAGCCTTCCGCCGTCTCCACTGGCCTTTCAGAGGAACTTCTTCGGGCGCGACCGGAGTCAAGTTTCAGTTACAGATTCCAAGACAGAATTTTAATGCAATGTTTTCGTGAAACATTCTTTTGAAACTTCTCTGTCGCCAAAGAGATATAGAGCACTTAAGAGTCGAGGTTTGAATTACAAAAAAAAAAAGTTTCACTATCACGTGTACTGAGTTACACGCACTATTTGTTTTTGTAAATATATTTATTCCAGGGAAAAAAATATATGTTATCTGATATTATATGTTTGACGCGACAACGTCTAATAAATCTATGAACGCCGGCTGCACGCACGAAAGTGTCCCGTTACGCTGTGTCCCGTTATGCTCATTGTACGCTTGCGCCGCGTCTATCTCTCTTCCACTCGATTGGAACAACCATCGATTTGACTTTTTTGAGGCACATTAAACTTGAAACACTCCCATGCGTTTCCTACTTTTCCTATCATCGTCCTATCCTTAACAGAATAACACAAATTGGAAGAAGTTAAATAGCAAACATGTATAAAAGTTATAGTTAAAATAATATCTTCGTTAAAGTAATAAACATATTTGAATTAATGAGTGCAAATAAAAGTAAATTTATCGATTAAATTGTAGATTTCATTTCACTCCTTTGTATCCATACAAAATAGTGATAATTCAATAAAAAATATTCAATTTTATTCATAAAAGTATGCAATCATTTCATCAATGTTTTGTTATGACGTTGTCACGTTAAACTATCGTCCGTAAACCGACTTTACAGACAACCAATTTTTTTTTATGGCAATCTACTAAATTTGCTACCTTTGCTTCGTAATCTTCGGTCGATATTTTTTTTCAAGTATTTGTTTGAACTATTTTATAACACTTTCAATGTTTTTTTTTATTATTTAATATGTTAATCCTGGTAAAATACGAAGTGGAAATTATTTTACTGAAATTTTCAAACTGATACAACATTCAAAACGCTTTTCAAGATGGCTACTTGTATTTTAACTGGAAGTACGCGAGATACACACATGTTTGTTTTCTTGCATACCTGCATATTTTACTTCAGGTTCGGACAGTCTTGTGACGTCACTTCCGGGGAAAAGTTCGTGTAAGTTCATTCTTCAGGTGAATTTGGACACGGCCTAAATCAATAACCTGTGCGACGAAAGTTCATTATAGTTCGTAATTAAATTAGTGACACAGCAATTTCATTTATACATTTATCCGTGTTATCCGTTGAAACACGTTAACAGTATTTCTGAAGTGTTTCAGAAATCACATGTTTTTTAACATGTAAATGATATATTAATAATTGTAGAATATTTTAGTTTGTAACACAATAATGTATTCTGATAACAAGAGTTAGGTACATATTATTTTATTCTTGTAAGTGAATTAACTGGATCTTAAGACAAGATTATCGATTATAAGAAATTAAAACGAATGTATTTTTTTTATAAAAATAATAGGGCTACTAGAATAAATATACCTAATTAATCCCACGTTTATTTTTTTTGGTTTGATGAACGACTTTGGACTGCAGGCAGATTTCTGGAGACGCTTCTTCACCAAGATATGCATCGATATAAAACAGTTTTTTACTAACAAAAGATCGCGTCATAATTTTATTTTATTACGTGTTGTCATACATACTCTTTCAGCAGTTACTAGGTTGAAAACATCGCCACCTCGACGCTTTACGGGACCGGGCGGCGGGGGGGGGGGGCGGGGGGGGGGGCACTTTCGAAAACATGAGGAATATTCTCAACCTGGGCGTGTACCTCGCACACTCTTCATGCTGGTGCTCTACTCGTATACACGTGGTGTATCACCAATGTCGTGACACACGCTATCTTCAGCCTCGGGGTTCTGGAAGGGTAACAGCAAACAACATTTGGTTGAAGCGTACAATGACAGTATCTCCTGTAAGGGAAGCTCCAGCCTGAGACCACTGACTATATATAATGTACATTATATATATATATATATACAATGCTGCGACGGAGATATAAATTAACAAACAGACAATAGTTATTGTCCAAACCCTTTGGGTAGGGAAAACCTGTAGATGAATGATACGCACATTTAACATGTTTGGCATTTACACAGTGGTATTTTTGCTAACACTATTACATGGAAATTTGTAATTTGATGCAGTGCATATGTAAAAGTGCCTGTAACGAACTATCGAGCACTTTCTGCATTGAACTCCGACATTCAGAGGGTCATTATATTTTATAACATCGACAATATGCCATCGGCATAACTTGTGAAGTGTGTTTTTAACTGAAAATACAGCTGCTTAATATTGGCCCATCAAATTTGTTATTGCGCCCCAATTGTCTATCCCTAATGATGCCCCTGATCCCCGCTTGAAACATCAGGTGGTTCAGGCCGTATTATTTTTCTCGTTCACCGTATCTTACTCGTAACAAACATGTAAATGCTATATACCACCCCCAGGAGAGACCTACTAGGATTGGTTATATATTTTTAACCTTATAGTTGGATTTTTTTTAACTCCAAACATTTTTTTTCACAACTTGTACAAATTCTAACTCAGTAATAAATAGTTAAGCTCAGAGGTGTTTTTTTTTGCGTCAAATTTTGGATTTTAACTCTGTTATGTCTGAATTGGAGCTCTTGAGCAAGGAGAATGTTTTGAGATTGAACGCCCGTAATTTAGTTTCAATAAAATAAGACAATATGTAAACTGCTCGAAAAGGATTTGCATAATATATGTCTACTATATTCAGTGTTAAGATTATAATTTCTGATACATGAATGGTAATAGACCTTAACCAAATTGAGGCTGGAACTGTTGGTGTGTGCCCTACCTGAGGAGACTGTAAAAAACGGCGAAAGTATAAATTCCTCCTCACATCACCAAATGTGGTTGCGCAGAACCATTTTGCAAGCAGTGTAAAAAGGTGTTAAGGAGCGGTGGCGGTGGTGTGTGCGCAGGTGTGACCGCGGTGATGCCGCCAGAAGCCCTGTGATATGGTCACCATGAGCTCTGAGCGGTCCTCCGGCCGGCGCAAGGCGGACACCAGCAATGGCGGCCAGGCGGGGGCGGGGGCGGGGGCGGGGGCGGGGCCGTCCCACCCCTCCCAGGCTCCGCCCAGCACGGAGGACACCCCCAACCACCTCGTCTACAAGAAGGTACTGCGACTCGCACTTCACTGGCATCAGTTCGGCATGCAAACAAGTAATAGAGATTAAACAATAAGAGGACTGGAATGATATTATAAGTACAGTTGGTAAAGTATAAATTCAATCAAATTAAAAAATTTAAATAAATACTCAGACTTCACTATTATTACGAACAAGTGTATAAAATTAAATATTTAATGTAGTAAAATAATTCAAATTAATTTTAATGATATTAATAATGAAAATCAACAAATATCCTAATTCAATAAAGAAAATAAATTATACACACAGAAACATAACCTCTCTTACATAAATGCACTGGAAAATACACTTGAAAAAACTTATGAACACATGTTTATATTCACTAATGGTCACTATAATTTTTTAAAACTTATATGGACCAGTATTCAATATCAATCAGATTTAAAAGCACATTTATAATTTTTAATTTTATGTAGTACATTTTTAATGTAGTCATTTTTTATCATGTGAAAATTCCGTTGCATGGTGCGCGCGCATCATAAAATTTCACCCATAATTATTTCATGACACGTCTGAAGTATAACTTCATAACTAAAGAGAGCCGTTGACTCGTCGATGACTCGGCCAGGCTCAAGGCGCGGCACGGGACGAACTGCCCCGGCCCGAAGCCGGCCCGTGCAGGGAGGGCCCTTGCCCGAGCGTAGTCACCTCTGCCCGACCTCCCTCGCTGCGACGTGCACGGGCCGAACTGCCCCGGCCCGAAGCCGGCCCGTGCAGGGAGGGCCCTTGCCCGAGCGTAGTCACCTCTGCCCGACCTCCCTCGCTGCGACGTGCACGGGCCGAACTGCCCCGGCCCGAAGCCGGCCCGTGCAGGGAGGGCCCTTGCCCGAGCGTAGTCACCTCTGCCCGACCTCCCTCGTCGCGACGTGCACGGGCCGAACTGCCCCGGCCCGAAGCCGGCCCGTGCAGGGAGGGCCCTTGCCCGAGCGTAGTCACCTCTGCCCGACCTCCCTCGCTGCGACGTGCACGGGCCGAACTGCCCCGGCCCGAAGCCGGCCCGTGCAGGGAGGGCCCTTGCCCGAGCGTAGTCACCTCTGCCCGACCTCCCTCGCTGCGTCGTGCACGGGCCGAACTGCCCCGGCCAGAAGCCGGCCCGTGCAGGGAGGGCCCTTGCCCGAGCGTAGTCACCTCTGCCCGACCTCCCTCGTCGCGACGTGCACGGGCCGAACTGCCCCGGCCCGAAGCCGGCCCGTGCAGGGAGGGCCCTTGCCCGAGCGTAGTCACCTCTGCCCGACCTCCCTCGCTGCGTCGTGCACGGGCCGAACTGCCCCGGCCAGAAGCCGGCCCGTGCAGGGAGGGCCCTTGCCCGAGCGTAGTCACCTCTGCCCGACCTCCCTCGTCGCGACGTGCACGGGCCGAACTGCCCCGGCCCGAAGCCGGCCCGTGCAGGGAGGGCCCTTGCCCGAGCGTAGTCACCTCTGCCCGACCTCCCTCGCTGCGTCGTGCACGGGACGAACTGCCCCGGCCAGAAGCCGGCCCGTGCAGGGAGGGCCCTTGCCCGAGCGTAGTCACCTCTGCCCGACCTCCCTCGTCGCGACGTGCACGGGCCGAACTGCCCCGGCCCGAAGCCGGCCCGTGCAGGGAGGGCCCTTGCCCGAGCGTAGTCACCTCTGCCCGACCTCCCTCGCTGCGTCGTGCACGGGACAAACTGCCCCTGCCAGAAGCCGGCCCGTGCAGGGAGGGCCCTTGCCCGAGCGTAGTCACCTCTGCCCGACCTCCCTCGTCGCGACGTGCATGGGCCGAACTGCCCCGGCCCGAAGCCGGCCCGTGCAGGGAGGGCCCTTGCCCGAGCGTAGTCACCTCTGCCCGACCTCCCTCGTCGCGACGTGCATGGGCCGAACTGCCCCGGCCCGAAGCCGGCCCGTGCAGGGAGGGCCCTTGCCCGAGCGTAGTCACCTCTGCCCGACCTCCTTCGCTGCGACGTGCGCGGGCCGAACTGCCCCGGACCGAAGCCGGCCCGTGCAGGGAGGGCCCTTGCCCGAGCGTAGTCACCTCTGCCCGACCTCCCTCGTCGCGACGTGCACGGGCCGAACTGCCCCGGCCCGAAGCCGGCCCGTGCAGGGAGGGCCCTTGCCCGAGCGTAGTCACCTCTGCCCGACCTCCCTCGTCGCGACGTGCACGGGCCGAACTGCCCCGGCCCGAAGCCGGCCCATGCAGGGAGGGCCCTTGCCCGAGCGTAGTCACCTCTGCCCGACCTCCCTCGTCGCGACGTGCACGGGCCGAACTGCCCCGGCCCGAAGCCGGCCCGTGCAGGGAGGGCCCTTGCCCGAGCGTAGTCACCTCTGCCCGACCTCCCTCGCTGCGTCGTGCACGGGCCGAACTGCCCCGGCCAGAAGCCGGCCCGTGCAGGGAGGGCCCTTGCCCGAGCGTAGTCACCTCTGCCCGACCTCCCTCGTCGCGACGTGCACGGGACGAACTGCCCCGGCCCGAAGCCGGCCCGTGCAGGGAGGGCCCTTGCCCGAGCGTAGTCACCTCTGCCCGACCTCCCTCGTCGCGACGTGCACGGGCCGAACTGCCCCGGCCCGAAGCCGGCCCGTGCAGGGAGGGCCCTTGCCCGAGCGTAGTCACCTCTGCCCGACCTCCCTCGCTGCGTCGTGCACGGGCCGAACTGCCCCGGCCCGAAGCCGGTCCGTGCAGGGAGGGCCCTTGCCCGAGCGTAGTCACCTCTGCCCGACCTCCCTCGTCGCGACGTGCACGGGCCGAACTGCCCCGGCCCGAAGCCGGCCCGTGCAGGGAGGGCCCTTGCCCGAGCGTAGTCACCTCTGCCCGACCTCCCTCGTCGCGACGTGCACGGGCCGAACTGCCCCGGCCCGAAGCCGGCCCGTGCAGGGAGGGCCCTTGCCCGAGCGTAGTCACCTCTGCCCGACCTCCCTCGTCGCGACGTGCACGGGCCGAACTGCCCCGGCCCGAAGCCGGCCCGTGCAGGGAGGGCCCTTGCCCAAGCATAGTCACCTCTGCCCGACCTCCCTCGCTGCGTCGTGCACGGGCCGAACTGCCCCGGCCCGAAGCCGGCCCGTGCAGGGAGGGCCCTTGCCCGAGCGTAGTCACCTCTGCCCGACCTCCCTCGCTGCGTCGTGCACGGGCCGAACTGCCCCGGCCCGAAGCCGGCCCGTGCAGGGAGGGCCCTTGCCCGAGCGTAGTCACCTCTGCCCGACCTCCCTCGTCGCGACGTGCATGGGCCGAACTGCCCCGGCCCGAAGCCGGCCCGTGCAGGGAGGGCCCTTGCCCGAGCGTAGTCACCTCTGCCCGACCTCCCTCGTCGCGACGTGCACGGGCTGAACTGCCCCGGCCCGAAGCCGGCCCGTGCAGGGAGGGCCCTTGCCCGAGCGTAGTCACCTCTGCCCGACCTCCCTCGTCGCGACGTGCACGGGCTGAACTGCCCCGGCCCGAAGCCGGCCCGTGCAGGGAGGGCCCTTGCCCAAGCATAGTCACCTCTGCCCGACCTCCCTCGCTGCGTCGTGCACGGGCCGAACTGCCCCGGCCCGAAGCCGGCCCGTGCAGGGAGGGCCCTTGCCCGAGCGTAGTCACCTCTGCCCGACCTCCCTCGCTGCGACGTGCGCGGGCCGTACTGCCCCGGCCCGAAGCCGGCCCGTGCAGGGAGGGCCCTTGCCCGAGCGTAGTCACCTCTGCCCGACCTCCCTCGCTGCGTCGTGCACGGGCCGAACTGCCCCGGCCCGAAGCCGGCCCGTGCAAGGAGGGCCCTTGCCCGAGCGTAGTCACCTCTTCCCGACCTCCCTCGTCACGACGTGCACGGGCCGAACTGCCCCGGCCCGAAGCCGGCCTGTGCAGGGAGGGCCCTTGCCCGAGCGTAGTCACCTCTGCCCGACCTCCCTCGCTGCATCGTGCACGGGCCGAACTGCCCCGGCCAGAAGCCGGCCCGTGCAGGGAGGGCCCTTGCCCGAGCGTAGTCACCTCTGCCCGACCTCCCTCGCTGCGTCGTGCATGGGCCGAACTGCCCCGGCCCGAAGCCGGCCCGTGCAGGGAGGGCCCTTGCCCGAGCGTAGTCACCTCTTCCCGACCTCCCTCGTCGCGACGTGCACGGGCCGAACTGCCCCGGCCCGAAGCCGGCCCGTGCAGGGAGGGCCCTTGCCCGAGCATAGTCACCTCTGCCCGACCTCCCTCGCTGCGTCATGCACGGGCCGAACTGCCCCGGCTCGAAGCCGGCCCGTTCAGGGAGGGAGGGCCCTTGCCCGAGCATAGTCACCTCTGTCCGACCTCCCTCGTCGCGACGTGCACGGGCCGAACTGCACCGTCTCGAAGCCGGCCCGTGCAGGGAGGGAGGGCCCTTGCCCGAGCATAGTCACCTCTGTCCGACCTCCCTCGTCGCGACGTGCACGGGCCGAACTGCCCCGGCTCGAAGCCGGCGCGTGCAGGGAGGGAGGGCCCTTGCCCGAGCATAGTCACCTCTGTCCGACCTCCCTCGTCGCGACGTGCACGGGCCGAACTGCCCCGGCTCGAAGCCGGCCCGTGCAGGGAGCAAAATTAGGAATTCCAAAACCTCAAAAGTCTTCTGCCTTAGAAAGAACACAAATTCCTAAAAGCTGCTTAAAAGTCCTAAGAGCTAGCCGCTCTAAGCCGCTGACGTCATATAGGATTTTGACGTCACCGTTACAATTTCCGTTACGGCCGCCATCTTGAAAATCTTTATTTTATATCCAATTTTAATGGAAAAAATAAATAAAATTTATAAAAAAATTCAATTAATTAAATTTTAATAATTTTTTTTTAAAAACATATATTTACGACATAGAGCTATCAGTCCTCGGTTCGAACCCGACGAGATCAAAAATAAAAAAATGACATCAGGTTCTTCCTCCATGCAAGCCACCGGCAGACTGACCTCCCACCACTTATGTCAAGATATATATTGTCATCTAGCATGTCATGTCCGCCATCTTGAAAATCCGTAATTTTTATGTTAGAAAATTGGGAAAAATTTTTAAAAATCATTAAAAAAATTAATCATTCGAATGGAATAATAAAAATTTAATAAAATAGTACTTAAAAATCACAGTTGCACATATCGTTACGGTCACCATGTTGGATTATATAAATGTTACATGTTTAGTTAATTATTAGAGTAGCATGTTCTTGAAAAAAATATATCTCTTAGATAGGGCACGCAAATGTCTTTCCTGACAGGATGTAGTACGAAAACAACTTTTTTTTTATGGTTGGATATTCATAAGGTAATTTTTAGCCCAACATTAAAATTCAGTTATCAAAGATACCTTGACAAGTATTTTAATGCATAACCCCATAACTTGCTGGTCATTGTGAGATACTTTGAAGCTTTTTTTCGAATTTTGTTCCTAAAACGAATTATCATTGCACCCTAGGTCATGCCAGCCTGCCAGGATTGGTTTCATGCCATTTATTTCTAATAACTTGCACACTGCACACTTCACAAGAGTCATAAATATGCCAACGACGGACCTGTTTTTGCTAAACCCCCTGTAATAAGTATGCCTAGAGTGTAGTGGGTAAAGTCACACTTCGGCGTGCCTCTGTCACACTTTGGCGTGCCTCTGTCACACTTTGGCGGGCCGTGGGTCTTGGGTTAGCGCGATTCCACGGGACTCTGAACTACTTTGGGTGGACATTCAACTTTTGCGTGCGGATGCACAAAGGCTACATGTTCCTTTCAAGGCAACTTCTCATTCAACCTGAACAGGTAAAGTAGTTCAGAACGGCATCTCTTCTACATAATCCTCGTATTGACTGTTAAGTGTTGAGAGTATAAACAGTCCTTTGCAAAAACCTCAAGACAGAAAATGTTCCTGGCACAATTCCGTGTAATCTTTTACCCACTGGAGCATTTTCTTTTGTTGCAAATGATGTCTGACACGAATCATTTTGCTTCGAAATCTATTTTGCTGAAGACGTCTTATTAACTGTTTCGTCGGTTGTTTCTGCCTTCTAAAGTGACTAATATAATCAAATAAAAACAATGCAGATTCGTTTTAAATTTTTTCTTACATTTCTGTACAACAAATTGAAAAAAAAAAACTTTTTTTTAAGTTATACTTCTTTAGGCGCGTTATGAAAAAATGATGAGAGTGAAATTTTAAGATGCGCGCGCATCACTGTAACACAAAATTAACAGGTTGAAACTGCCCGCTAAAGCGCTCATTAAGTCTCGAAATAAAAAAAAGCTACCAACAAAATAGAAATAGAACCTCTATTAGTCGCGCATGTTGGCACGCTCGTCGCCTCTGATCACTGTTTTCATTTTTATAATATTTATCCACATGATTCTAGTTTCTACATTCACAACACGTGTTTTAGTTTCATACAAGTGCGAATTATATATGTGCTAATAAATTATATTCAGTAGTGTTATCTTTAAAAGATTTGTGCAATAGGAGTGCATGACTTGATGTAAGTTTTTGGACATACGCCATTGCTAAGAACTTTTTCTGTTGAAGAAAAACTAAAAAATAAAAATAAAGAAATAAATAAATAAAAATACCCAAAAAAGACAAAAAAAAACAAAATTAAGCAAAAAATTGCTGTTGTCAACAAGGATATAAACACCACAAAATATTCCGTAACAGAAATATGGTCAACAAACAAAGAAAAACAAAGAAAAATGTACTAAGAGAACAAAAAAAAAACACAAATGATGGCGACACAGAAATATTGAACCCAAAAAAATTCAGCACAACGGTTGAAACGAAACAAAAACACGACAAAACGAAAAGATGAAACAAACACAATAGTTTTCCAATACATAATAGAACGATAAAAAAAAACACAAATGATGACAACACAAAAGATTGAACCCAAAATAATTCAGCAGAACAGTTGAAACGAGACAAAAACACGACAAAACGAAAAGACGAAACGAACACAATAGTTTTACCAAAACAGAAACAAGCGACGTTTCGGGAACTGCTATCTGCTCCCGTCCTCAGGCAGAGACGCACATGGTACGGAAACACAGGTGTGACACAGTAGTGATTTAAATTGAATATTTTGATTAATATTATTTAATATTCGTAAGTATTAGTAAAACAAATTATGCGTATATACTTTTTCAAGTGCTCTAATATTATTGAGGTTAACTATCCGTATGTATTATTTATTTATATAAATTAAAATATTATTTAATATAATTAATACTAAATATTATTAAATTATTAATGTTAAATATTTATTATTGGTTATTTAATATTTACAAAATAAAGAAATACATTTAATAAAACATTTAATAAAATATTTGTGATAAAAATTAATATCGAACATCAAATTAAAATATTAATTTTTAATATTTATTATTAAATTGAATAACTAATAAATATTTATAAAAATAAATAAACAAATTTAATGAAAACTTTTTGATAAAAATTAAAAGAGTAAATTAAATTTAAAAAAATACTTAAAAATAAATAAACTTAAATTAAATTTTTGAATTTATTATTAAATTTATTTAGTTTCTTTTAAAATATTAAATAATCAATAATAAATATTTAAAATTAAGAATCTTATAATATTTAGTACACATTATGTCATATATATTTTTATTCTCTAAATTGTATTTATTTAATTTTTCAAATTTAAACTGAACTTTATTGACTGTGTTGACTATCTTTTCCAGCCCTTTTATTATTTTATTGTAATTAATTATTTGCATGCTATTAAAAACTATTTTTAATGATGCCAAAGAAGTATAACTGCTCACGCGCGTACATAAGTACAGGCATTATTATTATTATTATTAATATTATTATTATTAATATTATTATTATTTAGAAATATGAGATTTGAATAATGCCTGTTTTTCTTGAAAGTCAGGTGATATGTTTACCCCGGTCAGCCTGAACACTGAACATGTTTCATTTGAGAAGTGTTTTCTCTAGCCATTTACATCACACAGGAAGGGATTTTAATAGTAGGTTTCTTAGCCCCTTTTGCATTACTCTGCATGTTTGGCATATAGCTTATACAACACACTGCGACATGGCACTGGAGTAAGGCAAAGGATGTGTGCTACAACGATGGCAAGTGATTGCCTGATTGGCTAATAGATGCTGGAATGAAACTGGTAAATTGACATTAAACACTAGTATTCATGTGCGTGTTATATTTTAAAACATGGCAAATCAATTTACCGTAACACAAATAGTACCAAAGTTTTTTTTAAAAAAAGAGTGGTAGATAATGAAATTGTAGATATAATTTTAAAACTAAGTATGAAATAAATAATGTTATGTATGAAACTTTCAGATTATTTCCACTTCGTTTAAATTGGTGTTCATGCTGCACCTCATGTCATTAGCTATAAGTGTTTTTACTGAGTGAACACAGCTTCGTGAACACAACAGCGATTTGTGGTATACGCGTACAGTTCAAATGAACGCTGTAACAGGCAGCATGCGTTCCCTGATGTTCTCAGATGGAACAGATCATCGAGAAAATGCAAGATGAAACATCAGGTGTGCCTGTGAAGACTGTGAAAAGCTTCATGTCGAAAATCCCGTCTGTCTTCACAGGTGAGCATCATGGCCGGGGGAAAGACGGGACACACAAGGAATGCGTGCAATATCTATATGGTTGTGGTCCAGTTAGTTCCTTTTGCATGCAAAATGGACATGTAACTATATTTGGTCAACAAAACTACCAACACTTTTTTTTTTATTTGTCAGCTTTGAAGTTTCTGATGACGAAATAACTGCCGTGTTTATCTTCGTTCGTGTGCTAAATACATACATAAATAGTACACGTAAATGTTTATAGTTTTAATTTTTTAACAAAGCAAGAACGAAAATATGTTTTAATGCATGTCATTTTTTTAAAGTTATTTGAACAATTTCACGGTTATATTATTTCCATCAGTTTAGAATATCCAAACTAATAATGAAACTGTAGTTATAAATCATATATCTAAGCAAATTAAGATGGAGTTAAGAAACTGATTAAAAATAACGTACATTATTGTGATTTAATAGCATGTTTTTTACCTTTGGCATTTTATACATTCAACTGCACAAAGAGTGAAAAGGCAGTCAATTTTTTTTTATTATAAAAGTCGTATCTCTGAAGATAATCAAGCGGCTTGTACGTTATGTCGTATTATTTATAAACATAAAAATCTACCAACGATTATTTACTACGTACTTGCTAAAACACTAATTTTAAGGGGTGGTATTTAAAATAGGGTTTTAACATTTTAATATCTTCTGATCAAATCAAACTCACTTTCTGATACTGCAAATTATTAATATAAATATCTTAAGCTATTTTCTCTTATTTAACGTTCTCCGAAATATCACACCTTAAGTATCAACAGGGGTTAATATTAGTATAAAATAAAAGATACGGAATCCGCTAAATCAGTGAATGCATTTTACAGGAAAAATAGCGGTTGTATGTTGGTTTGTGGCATTCTGGGTTCTCAGTGACTGGAATTGGTGTAGCCTCGCGCTCCTATGGTGAATGTCTGTGGTTTAATACCACTTCTCGACATGACTGTACTAGAGCTCCGAGTCACTAACCGAGTGGGTTGGAGCCCGCTATAAGTTTGGGTGTTGTGTAGCCTTAAGAAAACATACATGGTGCATAACCGCATTGCATGGACTGCTACTTTCAACATTTATTTGCATTGTAATTTCAGCTGTAACTATTATTGCAATGCTTAATTGTTTTAGGAGCTGACCTCATTGCCTGGATGATGAAAAACTTAGACGTTGAGGATCAAGGTAACAATAGTATGTGTTCACCTTCTGAACCATTTTTTAATATAGTAGTATATATACATATATATCACTGTGGTGGTTGAGAAACTTCCCTTAAATATCAATCATTCAGAAAGAAAACGAAGACTCTTCTTTATATATAGATATATAAATGAAATAAAACGAAGACTCTTCTTTATATATATCCACTAATATTATAAAGCTGAAGAGTGTGTTTGATTGTTTGTTTGTTTGAACGCGCTAATCTCAGGAACCACTGGTCCGATTTGAAAAATTCTTTAAGTGTTGGATAGTACATTTATCGAGGAAGGCTATATGCTATATTATATTATCAATAACATTAGGGATCCTTACTAAAAGTCCAATTTAGAATCAAGTGCGTTGGAGGGGGTTAGATACAACACGCAGTACACGTACGAAGTGTGTGTTGACAATGCCGCAGGCGCTAGAAGTTTATTTCCTATTGTCTATTAACATTGTTGCCACGCACTAGATGCCTTATCATTCTTAATTTTCCCATACAAGTAAAAAACACCCGTGTGATATTAACAACGAAGCAATCAGTACCCTCATAAGAGTTCAATTAGTATTTAAATACTTTTTATCACTTTAAATCGCAAACCTAAACTATTGTTTTTTTTCCCTCTCTCTGTGTTTAATTTGTTTTTTTATTGCCCCTTTTTTCAAGTATATATATTTTACAGACTTGAAACTTCACAGTAATGTTCCTTATGTTACGCAGGATGACATTTTCCGAAAATTAGATCCCATGGGTGGTTAAAACCAGGCAACAGTGGGTACTTTGTCTGCATGAGAACAGGATTTTGCATTGTTCATGCCTTCTGCGTCTCCTTGGCAACGGGCATCGCGCGGCAGTGGCGTACCCACAAGGAGGGGCATGCATAATGAGCGGCGCAAGAGTGATCTGCCTGTAGACTACCGTAGCGAAGTACGGGTACACCAGTTGTACGTTGCGTGCACGAGTCGGGAAACCATCGGTGCTATTCATTTTCTCTCCGGTACATTATACAGCATTGTAATACATTTTTACTGTTTTATTTTATTTACCATTACTGTAAATGGGAGATGTGGCTTAATTTTTTTCCATTAGTATAGCCGTGCGAAGCCGGGTCGGGCAGCTAGTGTATGTATATATATATGTATATATATGTGTGTATATATGTATATATATATATATATATATATATATATATATATATATATATATATATATATATAACGCCCCCTCGTCCCACCTTGGGAACTAATTTTCGTAAAACCCTTTGCGGATGTCTACGTAGCAAAAGGAATATTCATTCCAAATTTCAAGTCTGCAGTCCTTATAGTTCCGTAGAATTTGTGATGAGCAAGTGGTTATGCGGTGGTTTGAATAAATAATAAATAAATGGTGGAATAGTTACTAAAGAAAAATTATTTATAAATGGGTGTTAAAATTAATCATAGACTTCCAGTGAAAAATAACTGCACAATTATCATCAATTTATCAAAATACTGGGAGATATGTATACTTAAAATTTACCATTCACTCGGTAGAGCAAAACCAACTGCGAGAGATTACATCCGTACCAACAGGATTCTAAGTTTTACTGTCCTATACGGGTCATTTTGATAGGGAAGTTTAACCAATTTAAACTAGAAACTGAAATTGATTAAAAATAACTTAACATTAATTCCAAACCAAAGTACATTTATTTTTAAGAATTTTGATACTTAAAGTCAGCCTTAGCCAATTAATTATTTATAGATTATAGTTAACAGCAGAATAATTTAAGATTATTCTTAAGCAATGACTTGGGAACAATAAGAGAGATCTTAACCAAACATTATCCTAACCATTATGACGTGTTCCTTAATAGTATCTAAACATGATTTTCATGAAAAACATTTTCTAGCCCGGATTTGCACACTCAAATTCGGGCCTCTGCTGCCCTCGGGGCTTTAATGAACTTGACATGGTTACTTTACTTTACATCCCTACTGACTTTTCAACAACCTACTCGTAACCTCTGGGAGGGGAATAGCCCCTTGAAGTGAGCACCGCTCATCCACTCATGTATGCTTAAAAAGCTTCTGTGCAATGTCCCAGAACAATTCAGCTCTACACTACCCAAATTTCACAACTCGAGCCCACACGAGCTGAGTTGGTGTTCTAGTCGCAAGTGACACGTGGGCGTAACGCGTGCTGCTTGTGCCACGACGCGACCCGTTTTCGCATCAGGCCACGCCAGGCACACAGCAGCGGTGTGCTTACACAACAAACACCTATGCGCGCCGTAATGTCACCATGGCTGCAACACCCACTCAGTTCGAATCAAGGTTCACTGATGTTTGAATGAGATGGTATTGAAAAATTCTGAAGCATAACAATATATAAGATTATAAGACAGATATTTACTGTCAAATATTTGTATTTTTCCCCATTACAGGATTGAAGAGGGTGAATGCATGTGTGCAGGGCTGATCAGGATTATATCTTCCTTGGTTGCCTTATACTTCAAAATGGCCTAGGTATTTAGTGCAGTGAATTTAGACCTATATAAATAATAACTACTACAAAACCTAACAATACATTTGCATCTATAAATTAAATTCACGCTCATATAGTAATTTTGCTAGCTTCGTATTACTATCTACTAATGTTGTTTCGGCACAGCAGAACTATTTCTTCCTTTGATCATTGTGAGATGTTCCACTCATTGTTGGGGCAATGCTGGTTCCCATCAGGGTGAATACAGTTCCATTCCCGGTGGAGTAGACCCCATACTTTTCGCAAGAGAGAAACATTTCCCCCGCCTTCATTCCTTCAATGCTTCATTCTCATTACAATTACCTTCTATAGTCTCCAATATCCTCGATGTGGAGAAGACAAGCTTTATTGCTGTGCGAGTGTAAAGATAGACTGCAATACAACGGCTCATGGTTAGCCATTATGTTTAAAATGCAGGGTGGATTCATTGTTGTGAGGAGTGGATTGGTGGTTGGTTGGTAAAACTGCGGGACATGTTGGCAGCGGAGGCACTGCACTTGGCACACCTGATGGCGGCCCACGGTTACTTCTTCCCCATTGACGACCACATGCTGACCGTGAAGAACGACAACACTTTCTACAGGTTCCAGGTGAGCTGGGAGTCCTACTTCTCGCTGGACGACTGGGAAAGCCAAAACAAACAATTTTTGTTAAGAAACATGTGTCCGGAACGAAACCCAGCTGGTTGCTAGTGCATTTCAAACGTCTGCACCTGGCTCTTAGCCTGGTTCCTGCAGGACGTTTGGACGCTACTGTGCTGAAATCGTGTGTCCTCTTAGCCAGAGGAGTCTCTTGAAGCCCGCCAAATTCAAGTTTTCGCGCTAATGCGCCTGTAATTTTTCAGGTTTTCGTTTCCGGACACATGTTTCTCACTAAAAATTGCTTGTTTTGGTATTTCCTATCACCCATTAAATGTATGCCCTGAAACTGGTGAACATCTTGTATATGGTTACCTACACTCTGTTGAGCAGACCTTCTCAGTGTGCGCTATACTACGGGCCCGACATAGTAAGGAGCTACAAAAATTATAAATTATACTTTAAAACTATTAAACAAATTGTGTTTATTAGCAGTATACACTTTTTTTTTATTAAAGCAACAACATTCATAAATGGTAAATGTATAAATAAATGATCTTGGTCGACAGACTCGTGAAGTAGGGCAGCAACTGTGGTGGACTGTCCTGCCAAGTATTCTGAATAGAAGATTTGAGTATATGCAAGGAACTAATATGGTTTAAAAAATTTTAATGTACCTCCAGGCCCCGAGAAATTTCTTGGTGAGCCTGGTGTTAAGTGCCTAAGTGACTCACACCTGAAATTTCTGCTGATCTCCAAGCTGTTATACATCCACAAGAACTCGTGTAATATAGCAACTGAACGAACTTAGGCTTTCTCTTAATTAACCAGTCAAATTTATTTTCCTAATCTCATCATATATCTTGCCATCCTATCCTTGACAATTATTTCACTGGCTTTCTCATGTACTTAGTCTTGAATTTATTTTTGCAGGTCTTTCCATTGCCTCACCACTTCCATACTTCTGCTGCTCAGCTCTGCAGAAACAATGGGTCTGACCTTCAGTTTGGGCAGCTAGCTTCATTATATCGCAGCACTCTCTCATCTCATCCATGTCGACCCTGCCTTTTGAGGAACAACAAGTTTATGTTATACTTGAATGCAAAGCAGTCTGGGAGTATGAAACATTAAGAATTCACCCTGAGCTTTATTTTTGCAGATGTAAGCAGTTTGCTTAAACCTGTGGTTTATATGGTGTGCCCAAATGTAAGAGTAGTATTTTTGTTTCAGACTCCGTATTTCTGGCCTTCGAACTGCTGGGAACCGGAGAATACAGACTACGGTATGTCCGGCTTTCTTTTCGTCTTAGAATATAGAAAGTTAAACTTGCACTGATAACTAATCTGAGAACAATAATAAATAAGAGTGAATAATTACTTAAATAAAACTTTATGGGAGATTATTAATATGCCCATTTATATCAAATTGGTATTGAGTTAATTAGGGCACAGGAAAAAAAAACGTATTTTTCATAATCTTGTTTGTAGACTTTTTCCAAAGGTTTAACTACAGTATTCAGGACTATATGACAAAATATATATAGTATTTATTGCTGAGTGTACAGTAAACCTTATTTTCACACTTAATGCAACCTTAATATTAATACAATACAATGAAGTATAAACTAAAGAAAACCAAACCACAGCAGCTGGTGTTATCACGTGCACACTGGTGTTATCACGTAATTTGCAAAAAATTACTTTATACTATTTTGTATCCATATACAGCATTGGGCTAGAGTTGTGTGTGCAAAAGTGTACCTGTGGTAGCGTGTGAGAAGCAGCGACACATTGATGTTGCAGCGGTGTACCTGTGGGAGCATGTGAGAAGCAGTGGCCCACTGGTGTTGCAGCGGTGTACCTGTGGGTGCGTGTGAGAAGCAGTGGCCCACTGGTGTTGCAGCGGTGTACCTGTGGGTGTGTGTGAGAAACAGTGACCCACTGGTGTTGCAGCGGTGTACCTGTGGGAACACGTGAGAAGCAGTGACCCACTGGTATTACAGCAGTGTACCAATGGGAGCGTGTGAGAAGCAGCGACCCATTGGTGTTGCATCGGTGTACCTGTGGGAGCATGTGAGAAGCAGTGGCCCACTGGTGTTGTAGCGGTGTACCTGTGGAAGCATGTCAGAATCAGTGACCCCACTTGTGTTGCAGCGGTGTACCTCTGCAAGCGCACGATGCAGAACAAGACGCGACTGGAGCTGGCCGACTACGAGGCAGAGAACCTGGCTAGGCTGCAGAAGATGTTCTCCCGCAAGTGGGAGTTCATCTTCATGCAGGCGGAGGCACAGAGTAAAGTGGACAAGAAGCGCGACAAGCTGGAACGCAAGGTGCTGGACAGCCAGGAGCGTGCCTTTTGGGATGTGCACCGGCCCATGGTGAGTCATCCCTTCAACCTGCCAGCTAACCTGGTTAGCAATCTGATCACACAGCACCTAACAAGGCCAGCCGGGTCAAACCTTTATTTTTCTCAAGTGGGATATGTGATTGATTTTGTCATAAGATGTACGTTTTCTTGAAATATCAGTGCTCCAGTCTTGTTCCATCATCCCTCATTGTTTTAAATAAGCCAGATTTTGATTAGACATAAGCTCTAATTACGAGGGAAATCATAAGTTTGTGACAAATTTGTATAATATCTTAAAGTAGTAGAAAGTACTTTTCAAGAATTTTGATAGATTGCAAGATCATCCAGCTTTTTGATATTTATTTCATATTGACAAGGTAGCAATTGCACGCATGCGTCATTTTCAAAACTCTTGATGATTATGTGGTAGAATCAGTGGCACAACCAGCTTAGACATCTGAAGGGGACTGTTGATCAGAGGATTCTGGGTGGGATGGAAAACCACCAGTTAAATGGGTATAACAGACCAAAATATTGATAAATAATATTCCCTTAAAACTGTATTTAAACACAGTGAGTTTTCAAAATGTCAGAAATATCATAACAGTGGTTTTTATCCGATTTTCAAGAGCACTAACGTATTAGAAAATTACACACAGTAGTGTTACACTAAACAATTTAAAAAATACATTTTACAAAAAAAAAAAATATGACCCATCTTTAGAGGTCAGTTGTGACCTGAGGTATATTTTTTGTTAAATCTTCAGATTTTTTGTACCTAAGTGATGGGGAGGCATCATTACTCCTATCACCTTTTCCATAGGACCGCCACTGGATAAAATAAATGCATGACCTAGTGTGACTGAGACAGCATCTCAAAGAATTTCATGCAGCTGGAATCGGGGCACTGATAAAACTATGGGATTAGTGCATATATATTGGTATAGATTATTTTGATAACTGTACATTTTTTGAGTGATTATTACTGAAAATTATTTTTTAATTATCTGGTGTGCCTTACTATTGATACTGTCAGCAACGACGTGGATGTGGACGAGACGGTCAGCCAGTGTGGAAGGCTGGAGGGGTTCTGTTTGTGCGGGCAGCCCGGGTGCGTGAACACCACGGAGCTGGACATCAAGAAGGCGTGCCGCATGAACAAGCCGACCCGCCTGGGCGGAGGGGGCCGGCCGCTGCAGCTGGGGCAGTCCGCCTCGCAGGGGGAGCTCGTCACGCCCGTCGACACCATCCGCAAGCACATCGCCATGCTGAGCCAGCGCCTCGACCGCCGCAACTTCAAGGTCTCCAAGGTCGCCGAGTCGTGAGTGGCCCCCTCTTAACTCGGCCGTGCAAGCTGATTGGATAGTGCGGGCCAAGCTTGCGAGCTGGGCCCCATGGTTCAATTGATACACGTTGCTCGGAACGGACCGGCAGAGACTAAAATGAGTAACATTTGGATTTGGAGGAGGAGGGTCATTAAAATATCTTGTATATATATTCAAACTCATCTACTACTTAAGGGTTTTGTTACTTTTGAGAATATTTTTTATATTTTACTAAATGCTGTATTTAATTGGTCTCTTATTTAGGATACATTTTTTAAGCTATAATTCTTTAGGGTGTTGTTGGGAGTGAAATTTTAGCTTTTGACTGCTAGCATGAATGACCGAACGGAAGTTAAACTTCTTAGAGCACAAATCTCAAAAAGATGGCGGATCTGCATGATTCATTCATATATATTTGACGCCAACCATCGGTGCTCCTCCAATCTGTACAGTGTTATGGCACACTCGCCTCACCAGAGCGAGTGTACCTACCACGTGCCACCCCTGTAGTTTATGCGTTTTACATAATATTGTCTACAAATACTAAGTGGTGGTCTTTTATTCGCATCACATCGCGATCAAGGGTAATTGTTTTTGAACTGTGTGAGCAGCCATTGGGGGATGGCCACGCCGTGTGTATAGCTGTGTATTGTTTTCGACCATGTGTACAGGATGTTGCAGCGTTACAGTAACATCTGTCCCTCTCTAGTTTACGCTAAAACCAGAGGGCCTGTATGTAAAAATCTGCATAACTACGTACATGCTGTCACCACCTCGTGACCAATCATAACGTGTCGCATCGAGCCTCGGCTCTGGATATAGTCAAGTCTTGTTTGCAAAAGCATCATGTATGTGTAATTAAAGTCAGTCTTACCAGATACCACCTTTCTTTTAGTAGCATGGTCATGGTCAGTAGGTATAGCGTCCCTGATGCTAAAACAGCCAGAGTTGCTTGTTTTCGACCGTCACCTGCCGTCTGCTGGCCACGTGGCAACGTCATGTCTCCAGTAAGGAGAGTCTCAACTAACCTGTGAACTAGCACAAAGAACCAGAGTAATGTGCTAGTTGGCGCCACGGGCAATTACTTGCATTATCTTGACCAACGGCAGAAGGCGGCAGGGCGACAAATTTATTTCATGAACGTCACTTTACATACAAAGGCTATAGCATAGGTTTTAAAAAATTAATTTTGTAATAGTAGTAAAACTATCTTGTAATACTTTTTGTTATCATTTATTGTCATAACAATAACTATAAAAACGTTAGATTGCATTCAAATTAATATAATCTTGTAGTTAATATTATGCTGACTTGATGTAAGTTTTTGGACGTACGCCATTGCTAAGAACTTTTTCTGTTGAAGAAAAACTAATAAATAAAATAAATAAATAAAAAAAAACCAAAAAAGACAAAAAAACACACAAAATTAAGCAAACAATTGCTGTTGTCAACAAGGATATGAACACCACAAAATATTCCGAAACAGGAATATGGTCAACAAACAAAGAAAAATGTACTAAGAGAACGAAAAAACAAAAAAAAAACACAAATGATGACAACACAAAAATATTGAACCCAAAATAATTAAGCACAACAGTTGAAACGAGACAAAAACACGACAAAACGAAAAGACAAACAAATACAATAGTTTTACCAAAACAGAAACAAGCGACGTTTCGGGAGCAGATAGCAGTTCCCGAAACGTCGCTTGTTTCTGTTTTGGTAAAACTATTGTATTTGTTTGTCTTTTCGTTTTATCGTGTTTTTGTCTCGTTTCAACTGTTGTGCTGAATTATTTTGGGTTCAATATTTTTGTGGTATCATCATTTGTGGTTTTTTTTTTTTTTTTTTCCATTCTCTTAGTACATTTTTCATTGTTTGTTGACCATATTCCTGTTTCGGAATATTTTGTGGTGTTCATATCTTTGTTGACAACAGCAATTGTTTGCTTAATTTTGTGTGTTTTTTTGTTTTTTTTGGGTATTTTTATTTATTTATTTTATTTATTAGTTTTTCTTCAACAGAAAAAGTTCTTAGCAATGGCGTACGTCCAAAAACTTACATCAAGTCATGCACTCCCATTGCACAAATCTTTTAAAAATAATATTATGCTGTCGCAAAGGGGGTTCAGATTCTCGTTTATACTTACTTGGCTTGATGCCTAGGGCGCCACCACATGTGTTACGGACATGCGGACCCGGCGACTCTACTCTCAGGGCCGTGGCGTCGCCCGTGTGCAACGAGCCCCCAGTATCAATGAAAATACGTAATTAGGGCCCCTCTCAGTGGGGGTCACGCCATTTATCAACACTCAATAAGGTAGGCTCTCGAAGGCGGCCCACACGCCTCAGTCTTCTCCCCGCGTGGCCACGCCCACAAACACACTGATATATTAATTTAATAAAACGTAAATAAAACAATTTGCTGCTCGAGGTTTGTCCTGAAGTTAAAGAAAAAATGATTTATACTAATTAAATGGCCCGATGGATGCGGATAAGTAATAGTGCAGAGTTGCAGACGACGGGCGCATGAGACTGCTTCTTCAGGCAGCGACGGTGACCGACTACCTTCAGGCGAGCCCTCAAGACGCGTGCAACACTCACATCCGGCCAACGGCTGTTACCATGTATTTAAATAAAGCGTGCCACCGGAAAAGAAATGAGCGTACATAAACCCTTAATTAACTTAGCTTACTGGCTGAAAACAATAAAATTACATAATTAATTTAATATTAAATAGAGTCTGCCACGGGAATGTTCGTCCACGCTCTGCATCCTTCGGGAGCGAAGCACTGATGACACACGCACTCACACATACATACACTACGGCGGGTGGTTTGAAACACCCGGGTCATAGAGGGTGGTGGTGGGAGGAGGGGCCTGCAAGGGCGAGACGTGAGGCACATCTGGCTTAGGGAGGGCAAAGCCACGGTCGATGTCAATTAAAAGCAAGAGATAATGCAGCATTCATTACACTCTAGAGACTCAAGAAATTGTTACATTTATTCTGTTACATTGTAGGAAGTATTTACAGCCTGAATTTAGTTGTTTAAGCATAAACAAATAACAAACATATTACTAGTTTCATATTATGTAAGTGTTTAAAAATGATTCACGTTAATTTTATAATAATGCCATAGAATGTTTAAAATGTTTCTTGTTAATTTTTTAGTAATGCCATAGAAGTATAACTTCTAATGCATATGTAATGAGTATGGTTCTTACATTCCGAGAGTGAACTAGAGATGTAAAGACGGAAGTTCTTTTACTTGAGGTCATTTCATTTTCAAAGTTGTCTTGTTCTTACATTTTTGTTTTAGGGTTTTCTAACATTTCAGATGATCTAATAAACTTATTGCTACATATAACTGTAAAATCATATTTATTTCTTTTGAAGATTTTATTGTTCATTGTGGTCGTTTGTTTTGTCAGAACCAATTGTAAAATAAAATATTTGCATTGTCTTCAAAAATTATGAAGCTTTACGTAAGTATTTGAGTATCGCCACCATATTTTGTATGCTAAAACTGTATAGTTACAAAATAATTCCTTTAAAATAAGTGTGCAGTGCGAAAGGTTCGTTCAGTAGTACAAACGTACTGTTTTATTGCATGGAGAGAAAACAGTTTCCAGAGTTGACTTGGCTGCATGTTGTTTGCAGGTACATTGCGTACTTCGAGCAGTACGTGGAGTATGATTACTTCTTCACAGCGCCGGAGATGGCTAACCCATGGGTTGCAGACAACCCGGAGTTCTGGGAGCTAGAGAGGAATGCGTAAGTACCTCCTCTTTCCCTCTTTCCCCTTTTCATCCACCGCTGTGCTCCGTGACTACATAGTTGAAATTAAAAAAGTATACACAAACTGTTAACTGGTAAGTGAATGGACGACAAAACTAGTCCTACAGTTTGATTTGATCTCTTTTGAGTCTACAGTTTGATTTGATCTCTTTTGAGTCTGTATCACCAGTTTACTACTGACGGGGGAAAAATTATATTGGCCAATGTTCGGAATTAATAACTGTGTTTCATAATGTAAAGATAAGATTACTATTTAGTCCATTCAATTATTTTTTGTGCTCCATTTAATAAATTTGCATCAGCTTAAAATTAGGAAGTTAGGTTACTTGAATTGAAATATTTTGCATTAAGGTGTTACGTGGCTGGAAATAATTTTTGTGCTAGAAGTTTAGAAGTGTAGCAGTATTGAAGGAAACACTGCCCACACATCAAGAACCTCATTGCCTCTACAGTAAGACACTAAACTGACTATGCTGCACACGCACAAACCACATAAGATTGCCGTGCAGGTATTTATGCAGTGTTACCAATGTAGGAGGCAAGGGCGCGACACACGCCAGGTACCTGAGCGGTCTTGTGGCCCCACACGACCATTGACGTCATGCACGCATACCTTCGGGGATTAAGCAGTCCGGCCTCGCAACCCTCCTTCCTCCGCGCTGTCGTCTATCGCTCAGCGGCCTGGGAATTCCACGGGCTTACTGAGGCCACTGTGTGGATTGGTGTGAATAAACGCCGCTGTTCTGGAAGTTTTCAGCATCCGGGTCGGCCCGGGATGACACGACACATCACAACCACTCCAGTCAGTTTTAGAAAGATGTCCAACGGGTATAAAAGAGGCGAAGTCGGGCTCCGCAGGAGTTCCAACAGGCGAGAGAGTGAGGTGCATGTTCGACGAGAGGCACAGATGCGGAATGATGGGACTGTGCGAGTGCAACAGAGTGGCGCGAGACTGTGTAGACAGGTGCGAGGTGAGGGGCAAACCACTGTCGAGCCTCGCTCCAATGAGGAGTGTGAACTGTGAACTGGACAGATACTTAGTGATTTGTGAACAGACATTAAATGTGGTGATTTAATCAGTAATGTAAATATTAGTAGCAAATAAAATTGTATCAAATTAATTGGCTTATCCTTAGGAATCTGTTTTTCCCACCCGTAACAATACAAAAAAATTTTAAATAAGGATTCCAGCCAGTGTAACTGCAAATAACTGGAGATGTGGCAGGAAACCAACTGAGCTCAAATGTGTGCAGTGCATGCGGGTATATTTTTCAAACGTTGAACTTGAAAGTGTTCAGAACTACGCAGATGAAGTGGGTGTTGAAAGTAGCAGCTTGGGCCAGCTCTAGGGGAGAGAGGAATGTAGGCATGTGCATGCATGTGCATGCATGTGCATGCATGTGAGCTAGTGTGAGCTAGTGTGAGCTAGTGTGAGCTAGTGTGAGCACGTGGCTGTGCAGGAAGGAGATCCCAGCGCGCCGTGTCAAGCGCTGGGCGTTCAGCCTGCAAGAGCTGCTGCAGGACCCCGTGGGGCGAGAGCACTTCATCCGCTTCCTCGACAAGGAGTTCAGCGGCGAGAACCTCAAGTGAGTGTGCCAGCGCAGCCCAGTCTCGCATTTCAGTTGCATTTGCTCTGGCATTTGTTGTTATGTCTCAAATATTTTAAATAGTCTAATATAATGGGTGGAGAAAATTGTGCAGGTATTCAAAAAAAGTATTAATACGTGCATGACTTTTTACGCCTATTTTATCACACTTAGTAAATACCAGTTGAACATTTTTGCAACAGATCAAAAATTGCAAGAGAGATGCAAAGTTTAGGGACACGATTATGTGGTTTTATTTTTTAAGGCTATTTTTATTTTTAAAACAGGAGATTTCTGTGTTAATGTTTTTATTATTTTGGTTGATTCAAGAATATAATTATTAAACTAATATGACAAATGATTTCATCTAATATATATTGCACTTTTACAATATACAAATTTTTAATTAGCATGTTTCACTACTCGGAACAATAGCAATAAATTTGCTTGTATTTGTTGTTTGAAAAATGTACCAATGCAGTGATGCAAAAAAGGATTTTCTAATAACAGTTGCAAAATGAAAAAGACTAAAATGATTTCCAATCAATTTACTGCATACATTTCAGTAAAAACTTCCTGCTAAATCATGGTTGCTACAGAAATAGAATCTTAAAATTCCCTGACTTTTCCCTGTTTTCCAGAAATTTAAGAGAAATATTCCCTGACTTTCTTATGAAGTACATACCATAAATATTAATGTGCATATGATTAAATGTAATATAAAAATTTCAACATGAGGTAAAATAATGTTTTTTCATTGTGTTATTTTGACGGCAGAATTGCGAATGTGTTTTTTTCCTTCGACATGGCTGGTGAGAGCACTTCGGCCCATATTGTTGAGTTGAATACTTTTGTAGCACAAAGTGCAGTACGCAGAATTTATGTTTCTAGCAGAGGGTTTGATGTGCTGAAACTGTGACTCCTTGAGCCAATTCTCCTTAAAAGTAGTTTTCTTTGACATCTCTAAGCTAAAAAAAAAAGTACACATTAATATTTTCAAATTAGGTTAAAAAATTATTGTTTATGAATTCTTAAAAAAATATTACTACACAAATACAAAAACTATTACAAATTCACACCTACCAATATAATGGGCCTACTTAGAGAATTACAATAGCAGCATTACAACATGCAATACTCTTACATTTTTACAATGTTAACTAACGATTCTGGGGAAAAACATGTTCAGTTATGCATATTTTTTTTATACACAATGTAAGCGTCACGCAACAGAACTCACGGATTATAACGGTTAAAAAAAAAAAGTAATTAAAAAAAATAGTTAGAAAAAATGCAAATACATAACCGCACACAAAAGCTGTTTTAGTCGCTTTTATATCTTGTAACTGCATTAGTTATACAGCACAATCTTGTAGGTAACATATCTTTACTTATAACTTGTTAACCACATACAACACACACTGAGATGGCGACATACCGCCTTCAGTTGTTACTCACTACACAAGGTTGCCAACTCTAACATAGATAACATCTACAACACCTTCCCTCTTCTAGATTAACTCTTGACAAATCACTTCTTTAATTTTAACATAAAAATACTGACTGCTTACACATAGAACACTGCACAGAATAAACCCTTCATCCGTTGCTCCTTGGAGACAAGAGCCCGAACCACATGACGAGGATGGATGACCTTAGGTTTCAGGGAATTGTACGACACAGGTAATTTGGTCCTGAGCTGTCTATTGAAAAGTAACTGAGCTGGGGACCAGTCCAAACCAGGAAGGGGAGTTGTCCTGTATTCTGGAAGCATCTCTCTATAGTCATTTCCTTGGCTTTTCCGCAATAACATTTTACTGACTTTAACCCCCATCTCTGCCAGCCCATTGCTGCGTGCATAATGGGGACTGCTAGTACACAACTCTATTTCATGCTGAGCGAAGAATTGACGGCACTCATGAGAGCTAAAGGGATTATTGTCTGCCCACAAAAGTCTTGGAAAACCATGAGTGGCAAAAACAGTTTGCATAGCTTGAAGCACAGCAGTAAAAGATTTTGCCGAGAGTTCACAAATATCGATCCACTTAGAGTATTTATCCACGAGAACAAGGTAAGGTTTTCCCGCAAATTCAAAGATGTCTGCACCAACATGTTCATATGGGAGATTTGGAGTGGGATGTGGATGCAACGGCTGCGTGAAATTGGCTGGGCGGAACATTTCACAAATCGAACATTGTTGGATGAAAGTAACAATATCTGATGACATTGAAGGCCAATAAAATAACTGGCGGCCTTTGGATTTGGTTTTGGTTTCTCCACAATGGCCTTCATGAAGTAATTTGAGAACGTATTTCCGCAGGGATAAGGGAACCACTACTTTGTCACCAAGAAATACAATGTCCCCTTCAAGGCACAGATCATCCTTCAGTTTGTAATAATGCTTACAGTCTTTAGGCAATAGATTATATGCTGGCCAACCTGACTTACAAAATTTTGATACTAGACTCAATGAGGGATCTTTGCTTGTTTCCGACTGAAATTGGGTCAGACGCTGTTTGGACATGGGCAGGTGTTTGCTAACCGAGTGAACTACCTCCATCATTGCCAGGTCTTCAGGTACTTTGTCCAGAAGATAGGCTCGTGACAGGTGATCTGCAAAATACATGAACTTGCCCGGTAGATAGGTTACATCCAGGTCATACTTGAGCAGCTTTAGGCGTAACCTCTGAAGCCGTGCTGAGCCAATTTGATGAATAGACTTGGCCATTACGTTAACAAGGGGCTTGTGATCAGACTGAACTTGCACAGTTCTACCATAAATATAGTAATGAAATTTGGAGGCAGCAAATGAGACAGCCAACAGTTCTTTTTCAATTTGGGAGTAGTTTCTCTCTGAGTCAGTCAGTGACCTGGAAGCAATATGAACAGTTTGAAAGCCATTCGGGCCTTGTTGAAAGAGAGTCGCTCCCAAACCATTCTGCGATGCATCACACTGAACTATAAGAGTACATGATGGGTCAAATGTTGCAAGAACCGGTGCGCTAGAAACTAGGGACTTAAGATGAGACAAAGCTGCATCATGACATGGCAACCAGGCCCATTCCACATCGGACTTCAGGAGGTCGTACAAAGGGCTACAAATACTGGCCATGTTAGGGACATAAGAACGGACATAATTGAACATACCTAAAACTCGTTGGACTTCTTTGCGAGAACTGGGTGCAGGGAGACTGGTTAAAGCTCGAACTCTCTCTGGATCCGGTGACATTCCCTCCGCAGAAAATATATGACCAACATAGCGAACCTGCGAAACTTTGTACTGCAGCTTGTCAGCATTAAATTTTATCCCCAGACGTGCAGCACGCTCAACAACCTGTTGCGTACACTCATCATGTTCTGTTTCAGTTCGTCCGGTGCACAAAATATCATCAAAAAAAATCACCACACCTGGGATGTCACCGAAATTCTCTTCAATAAACTTCTGAAAGGTCTCTGGCGCATTGGTAATGCCATATGGCATACGCAGGTAGCGGTAGCAACCAAAGGGGGTGGAGAAGCAGCACTTCAGAGATGAATCTTCGTCCAACTGCACCTGATGGAACCCCTCCTTGAGATCAAACACTGAATAGGAGCTCTTGCCAGTCAGCTTCTCTGACATCTCTTCGAGTGTAGGGATAGCGTGATAGTCCCGCACAATGACCTTATTAAGTTCCGTTGGATCCAAACAAAGTCGTAGTTTGCCAGTAGACTTTTCAACGAGAACAAGGTTGCTTACCCAGGCTTTGGGATCAAGTTTATGCACTTTACATATGACCCCTTTCTGCACCAGTCTATCTAGCTCCTCTTTTAAAGCCCCTTTTATAGCTCGGGGTACTCGTCGTGGAGGTTTTCACACAGGCTGGCTAGCATCCCTTATACGTATTTTGCATACTTGCGGAAAGCAGCCAATACCCGAGAATACTTCAAAATTATTCTTAACAAAGCTGTATTTAGCAACTTCAGTAGTAGAGTGAACTCTTTTAACCAGGTTAAAGTCAACACAGGACTGCAGTCCCAGCAGTGGGGTGCTATCAGAATCAATAATAACAAACTGTGTGTAGCGTTCGTGTCCCTTGACAGAACACAGTAACTCAACGACTCCCGTGGCGGGAAGAACAGTGCCACCCCATACTTCAATTTTAAGAGCCGTTGGTCTAACTTTAAACTGCTGATTTACTTTCTTAAATAACTTGAGAGGCAGGATATTGACCTCAGACCCTGGGTCTAGTTTTATGTCAATGGGCTTGCCCTCAATCAAAACTAGCTCCCTCCACTCATTAGGATGCGATGTTTTAGAACTGCGAGGGCTTACAGAATGAATGACTACAGTGTCACAATACAACGATTCATTGGAGGAATGTTCTACTTTCACCTCCCGCACTTTGCGAACTTTACACGACACAGCAAAGTGGTTTAAGATACCACATTTGGCACACTTTTTCCCATAGGCGGGGCACTGCCTGGGTTTGTGCTTGGTTTGGCACCTGGAACATGTGTACTCACCATTGCTACTGGCTGCAGGGTGAACATTGGCCTTAGGTTTTGCAAATTGCCCCTTTCTTGTTGCTACGAAATCGACCGGTGCCCTTATACCATCCTGAAAACAAGTCTTGGCCTGAATTTCTTTGGCTTGCTGTTGACTCTGTTCAACCAGTCGACAGTGTGTAACTACTTTAACCAATGTTGCATTCTCCATTCGCAATAGCGCCTCTCGAGACGTTGAATCCCTGATTCCCTGAACAATACGGTCTATCAGCATGTTTTCCTCTTGCGCTACGGGACGATCATAACCGCACGGTTTCACTAGCCGACGACAGTCCGTCAGGAAATGGTCAAAAGTCTCACCCTCATGCTGTACACGCTGGTGAAAAATGAATCGGTCGTAGAGAGGATTGGTTTTGGGCGCTACAAATGTTCTATAAGCATCTTTCACTTTACTAAACACTAACTTGTCCGCTGCAGTAATGTCAAACGTTTCAAATAGAGACCGTCCTTGCGAACCAAGCATGTTCTTCAGAAGGGCAATCTTCACCTTGTCAGGGCACTCATCCTGACCCGTGGCGATCAAGTAATTGTCGAAGTCGCCCTCAAAAATTTCCCAGGCCTCACGTGCAGTAGAGCTCTGCAAATCAACACTCTCTGGAAGTTTCACAATATTGAGGCCGGCCATCGCAAACGTCAGTCACTCAGAAGCTCGGTACACTAATAATCCGAGACATCCACAACACACAATCTCGTATGCCACACACCAATTCTATTCTCGCTGTAGAATGTGGATAGCGCGACCAACCATGCTTGCAGGTGAATAAATCGCAAACAATCATCCCCGTGAAGAACTATACATGAATAGGTTACATGAAAAATCCACGAGACTGCGCCATGTTTTAGTCGCTTTTATATCTTGTAAATGCATTAGTTATACAGCACAATCTTGTAGGTAACATATCTTTACTTATAACTTGTTAACCACATACAACACACACTGTGATGGCGACATACCGCCTTCAGTTGTTACTCACTACACAAGGTTGCCAACTCTAACATAGATAACATCTACAACAAAAGCCACGTGTTTTCGTATCAGCTTGGTAGTTTTCAAAATGAGAATTGGTATTGCTTCTTTATCAAAATGCACTTTATTTTCTTATGATCGCATCAAAAACTAACTTCACCTGAAACAACGCCTTTAAATTCACGTAATAAGCTTTGTACTCATCTTATTCCACGTGAAAATAGCCTTCAAAAGATAAACGACGCCATGCCCGTTCTGTAGTTCACTTCATGGTAGTGTTGCCAACTCCAACAGAGTGTTCCCTCTAGGACCAACATCAAATCCCCCTGGATTTCGATTAAAAACCCCTAAAGTTTTTGTCGTACACTCTGTTTGAGAGGTTATTTCTAATATAAATATAAAATACATTCAAGTAGTATAAAATAGCTGTTGTATTTACGTGGGTGCATTTTACAAGCACGCTGACCGTTCAGCTATTATTTCTGATATTTTAGTTATAGCCGCGCTTGGAGTTTATGTTTGGTTTAGTTTGTTGGTTGGGTTCGAGGCTTAATATAAATTGTATAGAGTCGTACGTTTTTGTTTGTATTGAGTTCATGGTTTTTTGTGTTCACTTGAGCGTTATCTCAGTTTAAAAATTATTATGTTTTGTGTCATTTTACATGCCTTTTCTTTTTTTATTTATTTTTTTCCAAGATTTACACTTTGATTTCACGCTCTCAAAAAAAAATTCTGGAATAATGTGCCCCCTAAAAAATCCCCCTAAATAAATGTACCCCCTAAAAAAAACCCTCTACATCTTGATTACCCCTAAATTTGGGGGGAAAACCCCCAAGTTGGCATCACTGCTTCATGGAACAGAACAAAACACAAAGTCTCAAGGGCAAATTAAAAAGGATCAAAACACGAACAAATGAAGGCCTAGTGAACAAACGAGTGCCTGGATTGGCCAGAAGTTATGGTGGGTGGTTGTAACAGCCCATTGCAACGAACAATCGTAGACCAAGTAAAAAAAAAAAATGCAGTTGCAGTGTGCCTTAAGCAGCAGCCTTTTAGCGGAGTCGTTCGGTAGCGGTACGAGCGCATCAAAACAAAGCTTTGTTTGAATTATAAGCAACTTTAAAATTTCCAGAATTCGTAGAATTTTCCCTGACATTTCCCGGAATTCCCTGACCATTTTAGTTTCCCTGACGTTTCCCGGTTTTCCCGGTTTTCTAGTCCTGTATCAACCATGTAAAATAAATTACATTAATTGAGTTGTTTATATCAAACTATTAGGGTTTTTCATTTGAGTTTAATTTTGATTAATAAATAATAATAAAAAATAATTATTAATAATAAGTAATAATTAGTTGCATTTTAGTGCTAAATGTTGTATTAACTTGCATTTCAGTGTTATATGGTGTATTGACATACTTTTTGGGTTATTTCGGTTTTATCACAATCCACCATATATTAATCTTATTCCTAGTCATGTTTGTTCAACAGAAATAACCCTTGAATAATAATGCAACATGCTGTGCAAGATAAGCCTTAACAAGGCCTGAACAGCGCTCGACTGCTCGGCAACACTGCAAACACACCCCTGCATCAGAACTGTCAGTTCCCAGTCCTAGAGGGCTCTCAAAAATTCTGAAACATACAAATTCCTTTACTCAAATTAATTCACGAGGTTCAGCCAACAAGTGCAGAGTTGATCCAAAGCTTTGTTACTGTGCTCTAATCACTGAATAAAAAACATTACTGAACTTATTTAGTTGATTTGTACAATTAAAGAGGTTCCTAAAATTCAACATCAAATAAACTCATATACATTTACAATTACATACAGTAAATATGGTGTAGTCATAAAAATTCAACCATGAATAAAACAAAGAACAAAAATGAACAAAATTTCTAGCCAAAATATATACATAGGTATATGTAAAATGTTGATTACTTGTTTGTGGTGGTGATTCAAAAATACACTCACCCATGGTTATTAGCAATTTTATAATTTAAAGTTTCACTATTACATAAAACACTTTTGTGAATACTAGACTGTAAATGTAGTTTCTTCCCATGAAATTAGGAGGAAAACCACAAAACTTGCCTTATAATTTGTACATGCAGATGGTAATAAAGCATGGCTTTCGTGTGCCGAGTCCCCCTCTCAGGCAGAAGTAGAGGACTCGGCTGCCTCACTGTAAGAGAGAGAGGGATTGAACACGCGGGCCGGAGAGGCCGGCCAAGGTGCGAACCCGGGACGCCGGGAGGACACGTGCGAGACCCTCGTGCTGGTCGCAGGTTCTGGGAGGCGGTGCAGGAGCTGAAGGCCTTGCCCCAGAAGGACGTGTGGCACCGCGCGGACGAGATATGGGCAGAGTTCCTGGCTCCGGACGCCAGCTGCCCCATCAACGTTGACTCCCACTCCTACGAGATCACCAAGCGCAACATGGACAGTCCGGACCGCTGGAGCTTTGACGTTGCTGCGGTAAGCATGCCTGCTCTTTCTCATTTCTTACACTCAAACATTGTGACCTTGATCACCTTGACCTTGACCTTCAAAATTTTCCTATTTTTGCCAAAAAGACTCTAAATATGCCATAGATTTGCCAAACATTTTGACCAAAAAAATACATTTCCATATTTCAAAGAAAAATCCCCATTTTGAGGGAAATTTTCTTATTTTATTTCCCAAAAATTTCAAAGGCTTAAATTTCCCATTTATAAGCCCCCAGTAAGCCGCTTAGGTCATGACCTCAACCATTAAGATGTCATGTCCTCCATTTTGAATAACATCACGTCTGCCATCTCGAAAATCCGTAATTATTAAGCTACAAAATAGGTTTGGTATCAGAAATGTTCCGCTAATTGTGTTTTGTCTTATTTAATGTTTTGGAACGTAGACCTCCTGCAGTTTTCTGAGTGCCTTCTCAATGACTTATAAGGATCTAGAGTTGAAATCTTAATGAGTTCTTAGACGTGGGGGGGGGGGACAGAAATACTGCTTGGTATGTGTATGTTATAACATAGCTGGCCTTAAAAAGTGTAATACATTGTCGGGGTTCAGGTTTCAAGAGGGTCGCTACGGTGTTTGGTAATGGGCGCCACCATGTTGAAGGACACGTGGACCCGGCTATCATCCGTCTCAGGGCGTGATGTCGCCCGTGTGAGGCAAGACTGGACCCTCGGTTAACTCCTGTAGTACACTCGGACCTGACCCGTTCTCAGCGTCGGGCACGCTTATGGTATAACACGTAATAGTGGGCTCTCCAGGCATCCCACACACCTGCTCACGAGGTATAGGTCGCCACGTGGTCGGTGCAAAAAAATACAAGGAGACAATTAGAATTAATATGTTTAATACTGGCACGTACTCCCGTACACGTTCTCACGAGGTGCGTCTCCAAGATCCCAGGCACCTAATTGGAACGCGGGAATAAGTCCCACGCACGTGGCCTGCACAAGCGATTACATATTAGAACGTGAAAAGACAAGTTAAGAGTTGAAAAATGATTACGTTAAACAGTCCCTGACCGAGGCAGGCCCCGGGGATATGTGAAAGAGATTTGAAAGAATTAAGCAGAAAACGGAATTAATAGTCAGCGAACAAAGAGTGAAGTCCCCGGGTGCGGAAGGCAGCGTCTTACCTCGGTCGTTGGCGGTGGAGAACTGACTGAGCGAAGGGCTCCCTCGGAACAACATGGCGTCTTCCTGCCTTGCCAGATTACCGTTACGCCCTTCCGATTAAGTGCCTTGTAATCTTATATAAAGAAATACAAAAACACGCCTAAAATTAATACACGTTCTCCCACAGCTCTATTTCTATTTAACCTAGAGTTATTAATTAATTAAATTACATGTACATGTCAACTTCGTTCGTGTTCGGATCCGCTCAGGTCCGCCCGGCAACGTCTTTAACTTACATACTAAAACATATATTCTAAACAACACAAATACCCTCCCGCCCGTCAGTGGCGACACAAATGAATGGGCAAAAAATAAAAAGCTATACAATATAATTATTACAAATTTAGGGGGACATCGCACTGCCGCTACAACGCTCTCTTGAAGTAGTTCGTGGCGCGCTGTTCAAACACACGACTACGGACTACGTACTCGTGGCGGAGCGGCTGCCAGTACGGGAAGTGGGACGGGGGGGGGGGGGGGGGGGGGGGTTGGGGGGGGAAGGTGGCGGAGGCTGACCAGGCTTCTGGGGCGCAGGCCCGGTTGACAAGAGCATAACTTTTGGTATTTAAAAGTAATTCTTTGAACTGGGTTTCAACATTTGCAAATTGATCTTTTACAGATCACATTAAAATCATAATAATCATACATGTAAGACTGTAAAAAAAATCAAACCTTTTAGGTAACATCTTTTTTTTTGTATGTGAAATAAGGAGATTTTTGAAACTAAGCCACCTAAAACTGAATTCTATTGTAAATAAACTGTTAAACTTGCACACCAATACAGTAGGTATGCACCCCATTGCTCCACTTTCTTGGCAGGGACAGTGTACCACTTAAATGCTTGCTCTCTCTCTCTGTATGTGAAGCAGTGTACAGGTATTCCTTTTGAAAGTCTCTTCATTGAGGAAGAGGGCTGAACTTCGCCTTCAGAAGAAACAGTTCCTGTCTACTTCCTGCCATCTCTGGCCCTATCAGGCACATAGAAGGTGTACTTTTAACAATGTTTTATAAAACTCTGGGTTTCAGGCAATCAGTTTCACTAGTCTAGATTGGGGACTGGACCGACACTGATTGTAACGAAAAATTTTTTTTTACTTGTTCTCCAGGCTCACGTGTACCATTTAATGAAGAGCGACAGCTACTCCAGGTACCTGCGCTCAGAAATGTATAAAGATTTCCTCAACGGGTCGAAGAAAAAGGTATGTTTCTGTGTTGTGTGTCGTAAAACTAACTTGGTTTTGTCTCGATGTCTCCCAAATATACATTTTACATTGCCTCTACAAGTGCCGACAGAGTGAAGTGCAGATTGGGTGTAACCCTTGTGATTGGTATGTGGGAACTGCATTTATTTCATGCAAGCCAAATGCATTCTGATTTGTAAGTGCACAGTGATAAGACCAAGTCCGAACCACACACAGTGGGAAAAAGTGTAGTTCAATAGAATTAAAAATAAATTTAATTCTTGGAAAAATATACTTGCAAGCAAAAAAAGAAATAAAAATATTCAAACAAAATTTGAATTTGTTCATACATAGGATCTTTAATTTTCACACACCCTTTACAGGATGCTTCTAAAGGAATTATAACCACTTAAAAATTAAGGACCAGCATAAACTAAAAATAAATTAACACTACTTCAGAAGCAAAGTACATTCATTTACAAATAAAAGTTTAAACTTAAAGTTAGTCTTTTATGGTTCCAAAACAAACTGAGCGTTAACGATTACAGATGACTTCAGCAAAATATAACATTAGTCACAATCCATAACTAAAAACAATTAGAAAGTGAGAGAAAGCGAGAGAGCATCATTCGTACAACCGGCTCTTAGCATAATCTTACTTGAATTAAAAGTATCCCTTAAATAAAATGGTCTCGTACTCGCACTGTGTATGTCAAGGTTCTTGTTCTCAATTTCAACATGTAACTGGGTTCATTTCTTGACCTCTGTACCGTACAAACTTTTACCTCAAAAACTCTAGTTACGAACGGCATAGAGCCCGCCGAGTGTGCCTAAGTGCATTAATCTCCTAGCCTACGTGTTACCACTGGCGAGAGGCATAGCTTCCGCCCCTATTAACCACTCGCGGTCGCTTAAAAACCATCCACGCACCACCACGCCTACCAGAACAATCCAGTGTTGTTCAAACCAAATACGATTGTGGTACAAGCATAATCATCTATACCAGGGGTCGGCAGACCGTGGCTTGCGAGCCGCATGTGGCTCTTTTTATAGCATTTTACAGCTCTACAACTCACTGTGCTGAGACAGCACAAAAAAAAGCTAAACAAAATCAAACAGCACAATCACAACGCACGTCCTCAACTTCTTGTACGCTCGCACTTTACCATCGCACGCCCCTTCACTGCACTCGCCCAGGAGCTTTTCATTATTCAGTAATTAATTAAAGTAATTTAGGTTGTCTTGTTTCATCAGTAGAGCTCTACTAATAACTAGTGGTGCACCGATGCGGATACCGATGAATCGTAATCGGCGATTATGGGTACTTACCGATTAATCGTAATCGGCGATTATCTTAACGATTACTTTGCCGATTATCTACGTCCCGGCGTAATTAAGTAGGTTTTTACCGTGTAATATTTTGTTACACATTTTAGGACGAAATACGGTAATATTTGTATATATTTCAAAATTCATCTAACTCCGTCATATCAAGATTACAGATATTTCGTCAAGTTTAATAAATTTCATTGCCTCGAACAATAAAAAAATATATTTTTCCTACACGTTTATTTACGTTTCGTCTTTTCGTCGGTCTAATTAGCAAACCTCGTAACTCCCTGAAGACAAATTTTACAAGAGAAGCAAAAAACTGAATAACTTTTTTGTTTGTACTAAATATGTGTTTAATTCATCACATAAAAGTTAAAACACCCCCTGACGTTTGTCAATAAACTCTGTGTCAGTTTTTAACTACTAAACCTTTTTTTAATGGAGTTACGAGGTTTTACAATCATAAATTCAAACTAAATATGGAGGTACGAGGTTTGATAAGATATAAATCTTCTTATTGGCGTAAACTTAATACATATTGATATTAGAACAACTTTGAGATTAATAGTTATAGCACCAAATTTATTCGTGTATTATAAAAAAGTATCTCTAACAATACAAGGGTTATTTCTGATATTGAACAGTAAGGACAGTATACAATACACAACAGCAATATTGTATAATACATAAAATCAACTTTGACTATGAATTCGTTTGAAAGAAGATCAAGATAAAACTAGCTTTTAAATACTGATAAATGAGGCAATAAATATTACTCCAACAAATTGGAAGAAAAAAAATTACCCCTAAGAAAATCAATGCTTCAGTTTTGAAAAGGAAGGCTATCATAAAATAAGTGATAGTCTGACTCCATAGTTGTTTTAAGGGACTGCAAATGGTCGTGTTTAGTTTTCTTTATCTTCAGCCTCTCAGTGTACAGTGCTGGCAAACTATCAAATAGCTTAGCAGGAATGTTCTTTTTGTGAATAGGCAAGTTCTTCCACTCTTCTGTGAAACCCAACTTGTAGGAAATAACCCCATCTGGAGTGTACTCAAGGCTCTGATGTCGGTAACACATGGATCCCCAGTTATTCTGCCTGGTCTGATAGAGCTATACACTTGAGCATGATCAAATTTTTTAAAAAAACTGTGATCAAATAATGAACTTCATATGGACGTGGATTTCTGTATGCTTCCCTGCAAGTTGCAATGTAGTCAGCTGGAACATTAATCATCTTGTTTTTCAGCTTATTTTCTATCTTCGAGTGCATGGAGTCTGCCTCCATTTGTGTGTGTCCGACCTCCAGAAACTTTTGCTCTATCGTTACACACTTTGTCACAGATATCTGTAAGAGTGCATTGGCGAGAGTCACATTTCTGTTCTAATAGCAGCAACCATCACTATACAGTATCAATTTGTCGGCATCGTTCCTCAAAGGTAGTTGCGACAAGATGAAGTTGCAAATTATTGTAGCAAACTCATTTGAACCAAGGCCCCTCTCAGTCTCGTTCCACAGATAACAGAAGCCATCTTTGGCTTTCAAATCGAAAACAGTAAAAGAAAACAATGAAAGTGCCAATATCTTAAAGAATGTATGATGTTCTACAAGGGGTACTCATGAGATCCATGCCGAAATCATTCTTGGCTCTTGACATTCTGAAATGAAGAATGGATAGCTAAATCGTATAAAATAGTTTAGACATTACCTCCAAAAACATTTGATAGCATGGCCTGTATTACAAAAGTTTGAAAAGTATAATTTATTGCAATAAGTGTTTTGTATGCATAAATAACCGATGGACAATAGTTAAAGTGTGAGATAATAATAAAATGTACCTGCTCCATACGTACAAACAATATCGAAACAACTAGAATATTAGGTATTTTAAAAACAATTAATAGACAGTCCAACAATAACACTGTGTTTGTTTACTAACAAAATGGAGTTACGAGGTATGCTAATATGCAGGAAATCGACAGCTGGAGATAAGAGGTTTTCTGAAAATAGGATTGTAGCCCATAGGGATTGTTTATTGTTATGATCTTTGGAATGGTAATAGAACACATAACTGAGTATATAGTAGTACCAAAAACCAATTTTTGACAAAAAGTGGAGTTACGAGGTTTGCTAATTAGACCGACGTTTTGTTCTGTCTTTTGTTTAGTGGCCTTGTACATTACCTAATACCTATAGCCAGAGACGTAAAATAGATGGCACGCAATCAAAATACAAGCAGTTGCAGTGAAGTCTATGAGAATCGATCTTTTCGAGTCGATAGTAGTGGTTCAAAATCGTGGTCCCGATACCTTTCAGAGTTTCTCACTGCGTTTTACAAACTCGTTATGGGCGTCTTTGGTAACATTATCCGTTGTGTTATTTGTATGTGACGTGAAAAGTGAAAAAGTATTTATAATTTTATAAATTCAGTCAACATAAATAAAATCACATGTGCTAGAATTGGTTTTGAGTCATTTTTATATAATTATAGTGAGATGGTGACTAGGGAGAAAAAAAGTGAAGTGTGGAAACATTTTTCTATAAACTCAAGTGAACAAAATATAGCAACATGTTTACATTGTTAAACGGTAATTTCTCGATGCAACCTTATGTGATAGTCGATAATAATGCTAGTTTTCCACAACAAAAACTTACTCACTTTAAATTACAATTATTAGACTGTAGTTCAAGTTGTTTACAATAAAAAATATAAATAGAAGTTAATTTAATTTACACTTTGCAATAACTTAATTGTGTATTTTATATATTTTTATACTGTTATTGTAACTGTATTCTCAATTTTACCTAATCTTGTAATTTAATTCACATGGGAATAAAAAAATTTCTGTGCATTATTACACTTAAAAAAATTTGTTCATTATAATCAGTAACTGAATCAATATCTGCCGATTATTGCTCTCATAATCGGTAATCGAATCGGTAATCGGTAAAGTCATATCGGTGCACCACTACTAATAACTACAATTTTTTTTTTTTAATTATGTGATTTTTTCTTAAGTAGCCTTCATTTTTAAGACTTTATGTTGAATTTGTGAATAAAATATTTTAATTTATGTCGTCATTAAATTCGACAGAGATACAAAGGGAAATACATGTTGCTGCTCTCTAAAAACTTGGAGAATTTGTTTACTTAATTTTTGGCTCATCTCGCTCAAAAGTCTTCCGACTCCTGATCTATACCATTGGAGCTGCCACCTCCTCACGGCTCTGGGATTGCAAAGCCACAGGAATTGAGGCAGTGTATGCGTGGCACATGCTACCTGATTAAAGCAGGGTCAGCATGGATGAACTGAAACTTCAATTCATTTGGAGCTGTCTGCTATGACGGAGGCTCACACCTGAGAAATGTGTGACGAAGTAGGATCAGGTGGAGCAGTGAAGAACAGCATTTAGTATGAAAAAATTATGAGTACCGTGAAAAAACCATCTGGCTTACTGCAGCATCTCCATATTTCCATTTGTGGATTAGATCCCAGTAGATACATCTATAATCATAGTCACAATAATGTGACAGTAATAGCCTTTCAGTTACCCAGTTCTATTGTTATATTAAAAATAAAGTTACAGGCTTATGATTAAGACATAAACCAATCCCTCACTTAGCATAACTAATGTGTTCGTAAATATTTTTGTTTTATCCTAAATCACATATTCTGAAGCATTGGTCTCTGTTAATAGCAAGGCTAATTTACTGAATGTGTTCCAAAATGTGTAGGGAAATATTCTTTACGTAATATAAATGTGTAGAATAACACTCTGTATAAATATGTCACACCATTTATCTTTATAAGCCTACCATTGAATACTTTGTATGACAAATACGACACAGTGTAACGGGAGATAGTTGTTGTCAGTCGGCTGGTTGACTTGTTTGCCCGGGGGTGACCTTTAACTCACGTCGCGTACCTTTCCGCAAACTTTCCAAACCCTCCTTTACTGACTGGCAGTGAAACCGATATTACTGTCCAGATATTTACGTTTTCATCTTTCAAATATTAAAGTGCTTTTCACATCAATCCTATCAGGCCTATGATATTTTTTTCATTGCACCATTCATTTAACAACTTTTTCCATGTGAATCATATGTTCATTTCTGTTCTGGTATCTTATGTGAAATATATTTCCGCTGGTACAACCAACAGCATCAGACTTAAATAAACATTTGATAGAGTCTCCTTATTTTGTACGATTGTGCGCACAGTTGACTTGCTTAAAATCAGTGCAACCAACATAAGTGTGATCTTCATGACATTCTGTACGCCGTAATACTTCTAGTTTTGCCTTAAATTCTTGAACACTATGGATTACGCTCTCACTTGGAAGCCATGATTCCACTATGATTCCAACTGCAGGTCCTTGCGCACGTACAGTTACCAGCAGATGAATAGGCAGACTTTGCTTGTAGAGATGGGTTGTAAAATCACAACCTGTGATTTAGTTGCAAGTATCGAAAAATCGCAGTCGCAGTCTGTGATTCATCTCGCGAAGTATCTGTGATCAGAGTAGCAATACCAAGGGTCGCAGTCTTGAGTGCGACGTAACTAGCGCTCCAGCAGATGTGGCAAATACAGGAGTTCGGAAACTGCGGTCGCACCCATACCACCAATGGTAGAGCAGCTTTCAGTAAACTGTGATTGCTCTCAAACCATCAATAGTAATGCAGGCAGCTAGATCCCTTGAAACTGTGATTGTTCCCAAACTACCAATGGCAAGTTCACTTTAACTAAACTGTGAATGAAAACTGCTATTGCTTTTATAGCACCAATGACAAGGCCACGTTCATTAACCTGTGAATGCTCCTAAACCACCAATAGCAACAGAGTTTCGGTTCCCATGAAATGTGATTGTTCCTAAAACACTAATAGCTGCACATCTTATTTTATTTTACCGTCTGGGAATTTTTTCAACTTCCTGAATACATTGAAGTGCTTTATAGATGAACTAAACGCCAATAGGTCTTCACTTGGCGTTAGATTGCATCTCCTGTTCCCACCACAATAAATACAGACTTTCAGTCTTTTTCATTTGTAATTTACTATTGTATAATAATAATGTTTTCTGGAGCAATTCTTTAGTAGTGTATAGTTATTATAACTGTTGTCGAAGATAAGGAAAAGGACGCTATATTTTCAGTCACAATTTGAATTTAATTTTTAGTGTTAACATTACTAGTACTGTATATTATAATTGAACTTTAGTGATTTTCGCTCTGAAGCACATACAGCATATTTACTTCAATAATTAAGAAACTCTTTTGTTATATTATTTTTTTGTAACAAACATTCTTTTTGCAGTTTATTTTAAATACATTGGTTACTATCAATTCATTAAATATTGTCTTTTATGTGTACATGTTAAGAAACGACTCGCAATCGTAAAGTTATGTCAGTACTTGCCACTTGCTCAATTATTACTTTCACTATTAGAACAGACAAGAAGTTCTTGAACTGTGATTGGATCACAGCTAAAAAATGACAGATATTCAAAAGGAGCAATCACAGTTTGGACTGTGATCGAAAAATATTGGTTTGTATTATCTCTAGTTGCTTGTATTTGTGGGAGTTCCGAGCCACTGGCTAGGCTGCCACAGCCCAGTCTGTGGCCAGGTAACAATGGTACGGCACGGTGGCATATGCGCGGACGTAAAAACATTTGGTACTTCACACTCCATAACCGCAACTTCACTTGCCATAGCTGATGTTTGTACAACAGCCGATAGCGTAGTCAGACCTGCGCGCATCTCTTCCTCCCTCGTATGGCTAGCTGTATGCCACGGTACATCTGTTGTTTACAGAGTTGTAACAGACTTTGTGGCATAATGCCGACTTTTATTTTTCCTGGGGCAGTAAAATTAACATCTCGCTAAAGTAATTTGCGCATTCTGAAGACGTGCTAAGTGAGGGATTGGTGTATATGATAATGTTTTATTAAATGCAGTTATGAGTATTTAAATCCAGTTATGAGTAAAGCAGAAAGCAAGATGGTGCAGTGTCATATTCAGAAGTACTCGAGTTAAAACTGCTGTCCTAGCAACCCGATTTCATTTTCCATGGTTTCCCATAATCACTCTGGCTAAATGCTGAGATGGTTCCTTATATTAGACCAGCTTAATTATTCTGATCACATAAGAGGAATAGTTAGGTACATGGTGAGGGAACCGGTAGTGTACGAGACGGCAGGGGCGATGTAGAAATGACACAGCAGCGATGCTACGGAATTCTGGTAATGCTGCTTGTTTGTCTACTCCTCAGTTTTTTTTTTTCATTTGAGATAATACCTGCATCCTTACTATTCTTAATTGTTAACTCTTGTTCAATAAAAAACAGTAATTATATATGTCTAACTATACCTAATAAGAAGTTTCACTTCGGTCGCACGTGGACTCTACACACACCCTTGTGTTTTGTCTAAGAGAAATGCAGCCAAATAAAATAAATGAATGCAAGAAAAATAACTTAGTTGTAATGAATGTTGCAAGAGGTAGACATATTATTTAAAATGTAGAGTAGAAGTGTACAACCACTAATTAAATTACTAAGGAATAAGCTTTTTTCTGCAGTTGCATAAGAAAGCTCAACTTTCTGTTGCGTTGCTAAAGCTCTGACAAGCTAGATCTTACTGACAGAACAGTTTTGAATCTGAGCACAGTGTCTCTCAAAGCTGAATGTCTTCATCTGAAATGAACCCCTTGAAAGACAAGTCACCTATTTTGTTTTAGAAGTGAATACCTAGGGGCATATTTGTGGTTACCTTGAGAGAAATGATTTTTTTTCCAGACATCGGTGAAGGGAATTCGATCCATCGTGTCCTTCTCTGCCCGCAAAGAGACGGCCACGTCCTAGTCAAACCAGTGTGTCAACGACAGACTCTTCCGGGGGGCAGCACATGCCTGGACAAACAAACTTCAGACTTCACGAGAGCTTATTTATAATTCTACCTTTTCGTCGTATCGTAGCAGGAAGGAGAAGTATCTCCGAGTCGGGCCCCACCGGCCACCAAATGGCCGCATCGTGCCGTGTAACTGTGTGTCTCCCGCCCTTTTCAAGTAGGAGTCTCTCCCCACCTTTTCCTCATTGCTGTCGGCCATGCCACCTGGCCTCTCGCTTCTGCTGATGAGTTCTCGAGAGCATCCTGCGCGTCAAGAGGTTGAACAACAGGTTAAACCTCCGGATGTCTCCGCTAGAAAGTAATCATCTCATAAAGATGAGACTTTAAAATTTCAAAGACAACTCATACTAGGTAAAAATAAGATTTCTACTTCTCATGTGGGTTGTCAACTTCTCTTAAACATTCAAGACAAAATGTAATGTTGCAAATAACACATGCAGCCTGGATGTCAGATGTAAATACATTTCCTTAAATAGTTTTCATTAAGAGCATTCAGGAATAAAAATTGTTACCTACTACAATGCAAGCAACCTTTAATTATATGTGTGTTGCATTAGCAACCAACCAGTTAACTGCATTTACTGTAGTTTGTTGTTATGCAAAATCATGTCTGTTGTGCTACATCTACCATTCAGGACAATCAAATAGAAATATTTATCTTGTAGGAATCTTGGTTACTCTGTCCACCCTGTGTTTAGTTCAGAACTTGACATGATACTGTACTTAATATTGTGTGAAATAAGGGAACTGAGGGTATGACTGATATATATTTTAACTGTCATATAAGGAATACCGTGTTCAAGTATTTTTTAAAACTTTAAGATAGCTATATTTATTATTTTTTAAATTGTTTTTTTATACATTTTCATTATTAATTTTCTTAAGTGCATTTAGTGTAGCTTCTTATAACTGAGACTGAAACCTTATTGCTTAATAGAATTTATTTTATATTTAAAATTGTTATTTTTAATTTATAAAACAAGAACAAGACGTAGGGTTCCTGGAGGACTGCCAATGTATTCCAGCCTACGTGACTATCAGCGAGCACCACCAACAAACACCAAAACTGCTAGAACAGCTGAAACAAGTAGCCAGGTGTCTTGAGCCAGTTTTTAAATTAGAATATATGTGGTTTCAGAACTTTAAGATATGTACATCATGTGTGCACATGGGTGAGATGTAGTGTGTAGAAGTTGTTACCCGAATGTGTTAGGGAAATGCTCAATAGTTTATCACATTGATTTTTTGTTTCCTCTGCCATCCAGCGATGTAACACTGTTCGACACTCATCTCAGAGCATGGTGGAGTTGTAACCACAGCTATAACATGAAATGTTTGCAAACATTGAATGTTTGTCAAAGGAACAGACTGGATAGTGTGATCTAATCAGTACGTACTTGAGCAAGAAACTGCTATAGTTAACTTAGTCAATGCCATTACTATCATGTCAGAACACAATTTAAGGCAATGCTGTAGTACTTAGTCTGCATTGACCGAGTGAGCTGTAACTTCAATTCTTAGTTTACATCATGGTTTTTATAAATTAAGAGTTGTAAAATCAAAAAATAATGAAAAATTTCTATCTGATTTTAACTTTTACATCGGTTGTATTAATTTGTTTTGTTTTAATGATTTCACTTGGAGTGGAATAGATCAGGATTATGTTTGACGAATTAAGTCAAAACAGTCTTTCTCCTCACATGGTAATCTGAATAGAACTGGTAAATGTCTGGATCTGAAAATTGTACCGAAAGCTGCTTATAAGTAGGGGCATGGATTTTTCATGAAATAATCGGATCACTCATTAGACTGCAATAAATTATGCCCGCGCTAGCGATTGTTCCCTTGTAATTGGTGGCCATATGCAAGAGAAGGCACACCTATTTGGCCGGGCCATTCGGGACATTTTTGCTTCCACACAGGATGGCTATGATTGGGTGCTGGTACTAGACATGTTCTTGAAACAAACCCAGTCAACCACAAAACACAGAAAATGCTACAAAGTTTTAACACACAGCTGGGGCCCTATTCTTGATGCTATCGGAATAATTACGCTGGCGGAACTCAAGGTTCATTCCGACAGACAGCTAAATGTATATTCTTGTAACTGCAATAGCGGCTATCGGAATCAACATTGTCACGTGATGAAAAGTCTCTATGGAAGTGGGGCAACGTTGCTTTTAGTGTTGACGTCACTGGTAGAAGTCCAATCACAATAAGGAAAGCAGCATTTCTCATGAAAGTGTGTTATTTTTCCATTCTATTTATCTCTATAATTTCTTTTACTGTTTACAACCCAATTTTCTCGGTTATTTATTTCTGTCTCTTTTGATGAATGTGGAAGTAATCTGTATGAATATATAAATAATAATTAAAAATGAGTTGTAAAGTTATGCCCAAGAAAGAAAAAATTCTGACTTTTATGAAAAAAATCTGTTTTAAGCAGGGAAAAATACTATTGTGTTATGCAAATGTCACTTTATTACTTGTGGGCAAAAGTACAAACAAATATTTACAAAAATGTTTACAGATTCATGTTTATTTAGCAGTTAAAAAATTCTTATCACTTAAAAAGATGCCTTTTTTAGTCTATAGTTTCTGCTAAATTGGATCCAACTCGTGTCATATTTTTGTATACCTATACTTTGAGGTGAAAATAAATTTTATGCACTGTTTCTTGGTGCAATGAATCATTTATGAATGTGTACGTTAAAATTTTTAAAATCACTGCAAATCATTACAAAATGTTCACTTTTATGGACAGCTATTTGGCACTTATTTTGGGGAGAATTTTTTTAATGTTTGGAGTAGAGGCTTCTTAGAAACAATCTATGTAATTATCAGAAAATCTTTCATCGACTATATTTTCTGTCGTTATTTATTTAATAATACTTGTGTGGGTTTTTATTGGAGTATTTTTTCAACTATATTTTCCACATGTGTGTACCTGCATGGTAGGTATACTGGCTAAGTCTGCAAGATAGGAAGGGGATAAAAGGATAAACTTTATTTTCACAATCAATTGTAACTGAGCGAAATTCATTTATAAATGGACTCATTCTGACTGCATGTAAATTCCTGAATAGATGTACTTTTTACGAATAAAATGAGCATAGCCTTTATTAGGTTACCACTCTAGTTCTGATCCAATCAAAACGTGACACATTTTTTTAGTATTTAGTGTAAAAGACGAATTACGTTATACGGAAACTATGTAATAGTACTCATGAACTAATGTGGGGGGAACTGGGTTCGTAAGGGATAGTACAATTAAGTTTTATTACAGTTTATTAATTACTAATGTGCACATTACTAATAAATAATTGTACTTAAAAATGTCCAATCACAAATTACTGGCACTTAAAAATGTTTATTCGCAAGTTAGTCAATGTCTGTCCAGTTCTACAGTTCGCACTCCTCACTGGAGCTAAGCTCAACAGTGGTTCGCCCCTTACCTCACGCCTGTCCACACAACACAGTCTCGCGCCACTCAGCCGCACTCTTGCTCCCATCGCTCTGTGTCGCGCCACTCTCGAGGGGGTCTCTCACCCTCTTCGCTGATGTTGCACTTCCCTTCACTCGTGGAACTCTCCAAACTTCCGGAACTGTCGTGGGACTCCCGCAGAGGCCGGCGTCTCTGCTTAAGTACCTGTGGCGCTATTTTTGAACCGATGAGAGCGGCTGTGACAAGTCGCGCTATCCCGGGCCGACCCAATGCCTGTGAAGTCCAGAAAGACTGTGCTTATTCATGCCACTCCACTCGACAGCCCGTGGAATTCCCAAGATCGCTCAGCGATAGATAGTACCAAGGAAGGATGACACAGAGGAAGAGGAGTAGGGGTGGTCAGGTCCAGTCGCGCTAATGTGCACATGTCAGTGGCCATGTGAGACACCCGGGCCAGACTACCGCTGGAGGGCCCGCTCAAGTATGTGGCTTGCGTCACGGCTCAGATTCCCAGTTCGTAACAGTACTTACCACAAAACATAACAAATACGTATCATATTTTTACACAGCAAAAATTTCCATATTTTTCATGTACAGTAGGTAAAATGTTAAGTATGCAATAAAAAATTTAAATATACCTTTCGTGACCTAATATTAAAGAAACTGACATTGCCAATCACAGAAACTATAATATTCTTAGACTTTAAATTGTACTTCAATTACAAACTATTACTCACGAACACACAAATTTTTTAAGGTTGAAATGGCAGTCGTGTTACAATTTTTAAATACAGTAAATTGGAAATATTCTTAAACCCATCGCATATGAGTTTATATAAAGAATGTTTTGGTTTCCTTTGGGAATAAATTAAATTTCAATCAAATAATCAACAGCTCTGTAATGGGCCTACCTACAGTATCACGTCACATATTTTTATCCGAATATACATAACATAATATAACAAGGTGGATAAGTTATTGGTGGTTTTAAATGTAGCTGACCTAACTTAACCAACCATCCACAAAATTTTAAAATATTTCAGAACCACAACAAAGCCTCCATTATGAACAAATAAAAGTTCCTAAAAACAGCAAACTCTCAAATCTCTATCGGAATTGTGATTTCACCAGCAAAGGAGGTGGTGGAACAATTCCGACAGTTTTGTGACGTAATTCCGATACGTAATTCCGCTAGCGAGTGTTCAAGAATAGGGTTTAGCAAATCTCCGTCTGAATTAAGCAATTCCGTTAGCGGAATTATTCTGACAGCACCAAGAATAGTGCCTCTGGTCTGGAAATATTTTTGCGAAAAGTACAAGGTCCTACTTATAAGTGAATTGGCCCATCTGTAGAGCATATTTTTCTTTATATATATGACTATAACCAGTTTCAAAAATCTTAAATCAGATTTTCAATTTGAACTTTACAAATACTTGATGATAATGCTATGCTGTAGTTAAGAGTACTGTAGTATGGCCTTTCATATTAAAATAAAAGTGAAATGTATTTTTGAAGTCCTCAGGCTGAGTCTTTGTATTACGGCACTCTCACAAGTTCCAGTGATGTGTCACTTCACTGGATGATCTGTTGCATTTACAAATGTGATGTTTGCACGTTAATTCAGAATAGTTTAGATGAGGAGGGTGTCGTATCAAAAGTGTGCATGTAATGTACAAAAATAGGTATCACAAGAGATTACATGATGCAGCCACTGTACCAACAAAAATATATATGTATAGTGCAAATTTCAGTTTAAGTTAGCTCAGGTTGGTTATGTCAGTGTGAATTGTTTTGTTGCTATTATTAATGCCATCATCACTGTTAGTAACTGTCTTGTCATTGTCAACTGCAAATAAAATATTATGTTTAACTAGATTAAATTGATACAATTTCTACATGTATTTAGTTTGCCTTATGTTTTATTATTCCTCGGATGATCAACTTTATTCCATCTGAGTCAGCATGGCTAGTGCACACAGTACAATACACACAGTGACACTTCCTGATGGTTGTCACATAAAATCTATTGCCTAAAATAATATTGTTTTGCATGCAGAACAAGAAATACATAAAAACATAAATAACTAGCTAACTGAGGTACAATAAGGAGATGGTTTTGCTTCAGTCATTTCAGGCTTTGTTTGAAAGTCCATGAAGTTTCATGCAAGTAATGAAGTACCTTAGTCATGCTCTCTATAACAACAAATTCATCACTACAAGTCTAGCATCTCCTGCCTCCCCCCTCCACCACAATTCCCTTATATTTAGCCCTAAAATATAAGTCCAGGATGTATGTGTACGATGTCATTAATATATGCACCAGAACATCCCCAAACATACAATAAATGATGGAACCTTTTTTCCACCTTCATAGATTTTTAACTGTCCTGCATTTTGTGCGATTTTTTCAAGGACAGTCAGAAGTGTAAAACTGGAGTTTCACTGTACTGCAACAATAAAGTTTTTTGCACATCACGTAAATTTTCTTTCAAAACAAAGTTTATTGAAGCTAAATGGTGAAGAACAAACCCCACAGACAAAATATATATATTTTTTTAAGTCAACGGCAAGCCAATGTTTTGCTATTACGCAAGTGTGTATTTGTAGGTACAATGTTGGCACGACTGTTTCTATTACAGTGATGATGGCAAAGTGCCATATTATCCAAATGTACTTTAGTTACTTAGCATTTGTGTTCAAGTATGGACTGTGTGAATGTACGTAACAGGATTCTTTACCAAGGAACTTTAGTGATCGGAAACCAATTTCTTAAAGTTTACAAAAAATTATACATGTATCTGCTGTACCAAAGACTATTTGAAGCAATCTTAATAAAATATTTTGATCAATTTGTAAAAAAAAATGAAAGTACTCCATGTATACATGTAACAAACAATTTTCCTGGTTACAATGCTTTATAAGTAAAAAAAATAAAGTAGGGTTATTTTATTGTTGTTTTGCATTCAAAGTTTTATTTGAATAACCAATGCTATCAAGAAATTTAGTAATACACTAATGAGTCTACAGTATTTTCTGTGTCAGATGTCTCTTGCAGCATAGGCAAATAAGTTTTTGGGGAGTGTGACTAAAGTCTGGGGGAAACTATGGAAGTTGTCGAAGATATCTACAGAATCACTGACAAAAAAAAACCTTTATTGCCTCTGTTAAGGGGAGATTTCACCATGAAGAAATTGTTTTTGCTTAAGTTAGCTGCAGTGAACAATTTTACTATGGCTGTCTCGTACTATAGAGAGAAAATACAGTAGAACTCTGTTACAATATTCCTACTTATGTCTTCTTTTCTTTTTAAGTCCCGGCATTTTCCCCATAAGCACAATATATTTATTTCCTACATATAACGTTTCACAAATGGTGCATTTCCTGCTTATAACATTAAATTTTGCTTTCTAACACTCAATAAATAAATTTGAAAAAGTTTTAAAACCTAACTATTCCAACACTTATACTATCTGTGAAGTTTAAGGGGCCCGCCTACATGCAGTGCAAAGTGAGCTGCAGAGGTTTAACAATTAGTTGTTTTTATCGAAACTATTTGACATGCGATTACCGATTTCGGATATAAAAGAGATTAAGGTACCGGGCATGATCCTAAAGTTGTTTAAGATGTCTCAGACATATAGTCGATTAGTAAATGCATGCTGAATAAGCCTAATTAGCGTATTTTCAGAGGCACGCCAAGCTCACAGTTTTCATTACTATTGCGTAAAACCACTTTTGGATCGTGCACCAATCCTTTCTCTTTCGCTGCGTATATAATTTGCACTAGGTCACAACGGAAAATTTTGAGAAAAACCGTGATTTCTACGACGTGTGCTGCGCGAATGTTCTTCCCGGTATGTGGCGCCGCCACGGCCGCTTGACCTTGGATGACGAGGCAGGATGAAGGGGGGTCTCCGCGCTGCCTTTCTTCCTGTCCTCTTTCAGTTGTGCTTCGCTTGCCCGGACTGAATACTCACCCCGGCTAGGGCGGGCCTGTGGACACCAGACCGGGCTGAGTACACGCGTATTCCACAGTTAGTTGTGTTGAGGCCGAACGACTTTAGAATTCAGCGTGACTGCAGGCGGGGTCATAAGGCAAGGTTACGACAGAATGCACCTCGGAAGAAGAACAAAACCATTAAAGGAAGTAAACGCCAAATCGTTGGGCATAAGTAATATTTCATTATACAAGTGATATATTCAAATCGATTTTATATGGCTTTGTTAGTTACGTATTTATTTATTTTATTTTATATGTGGCCATTAATATTTTTAATGGTATAAATTTATATGCAATCAACACTTTTAACCAAAATATGCATTTAACCATTTTAAAAACGCCAAGTTGAAATAAAGAATTTCACGTAACATTTAAAAAAGTATTTTTTTAACTGCAATTGTGAATGAACGTAAGAATAAGAAGAGCCTTTTTTTTTGGAGGGGGGGGGGGGTTCTTATTTGGTAAGCAGAATTTGGTGCCCAAAGCAATTAGCTACAAACTGTTCGGTGTGTGCAAACATGCATAAATATTGCAGTATTTCAGACAGTGTAAGTTTAATTTGGACATAGAAGCTTGTCATTATAGTCACAATTAAAACAAATAGTATTTTGCCGGCTGTCCATGGCTGACTGTGATATTTTGTAGTGGGGACACCTCTACACATTTGAAAATTTTTATACAGCAAACAAGAATAATAAGTCATAAATAGCATTTGTTGCATGTTATTAATGGCCGTACGATTAGTACACACTTCTATGTTTTTTTTCCGGTGATTCAAACCATAAACGTCGGAGTCTAGCAACATACGTGCGGTTCTGGAAGTTGGAAGTGTATGCGTTCGGAGACGTACACGTGTCAATCTCGCTAAGCTCAGACTCACAGTTGACAAACGGAACTCCGTGAGAGCGGTTCAAAAAAAGTATCATATTGCATTATCGCCGCTGCTAATTGTAAAACCTTGACGAATTCCACAGGTTACTAAGAGACGTGTAATGTGTAGCCGCCGCTAAAATAAGAAAAAAACGACGCTGTGTTTATACCAATATCTCGTGTCACTTAAACCTCTCTGTGCGCTGGCGTGTTACGCATCGCGGAAAAAAGTTATCGTCTGTGCACATACCGTTCCACTCGTCTCACGTCACATTCTCATCAAGCACCCGAGCCCGGCAGTCGGACTGCATGCCTGACATTATAGCCCGCAGAATAAAACCATTTGGATATAAATGTTCAATTTTTAGTTTCTTTTGCTTACGAAGAGGCGACGCCGGACGTTTCGGCATCTAGGACCTTATTCACAATGCGCAGTCCGCAGTTTGACAACTTGCAACCGGCAGGCGGCAGTCGGAGATAAACTGTTCCACAGACAGCAGTCCAGCAGTCGCCAGTCGAGCAGTGGGATATCATCGAACTTCATTTCGGACTGCCAGACCGCCAGCTGTCAAAATATTTTCACCTATCAGAAAATCTTTCGCGATGATGTGGTTTAATCAAATACTCCCTTGGTCATGTTATGTAATTTTGACTGGCGACTCCGGACTGCTGACTATGAACTACGTGTTGCCTACCGATGCTACGCTAACTGCAATCCTAAATTTTGCTTTGGAATTATACAAAAAACATTTACCACCTAAAACCCTGCAATGAAAATATTTAGCAAATATCTCAAATTTTAAAATTGATTTTTTTATGTTACCTTCTTTAATATCGATATTAATGATAATACCAATTTTAAAGCTTTAATAAAACCGGCCCGTTGTCGTATATCAGGTTTTTTCTATTTACGATATTCATGAACACTGTCGTTTTTACATGTTTTATGTATAACGTATTCTATATAACTAATATTAAACAATCGAAGGATTATCAGCATTTGTTGTGAAACTTTCCTATAATGTAATAATAACACGTGTAGGGCCTATTGACGAAACAATCGTTCGTAAAATTTTTGTAATACGTATATATGTAAATTTGAGGCAACATTCCTTTTAAACTTGCTGTGCTTATTCAAAGGAAACGTGCAATTAAAAATAATGCATCACTAGAAATGAAATTATTTTAGGAATGTGTATCTGATGAAAGACGATCCAAGGATGAATCTTTCGTACATACTGTATGTTGATGTAGAATGTAACGCCGACCCTAGTTGTTTCATGGTACGGAAAACTTAAAATTTTGTGATGAAAATTTTTGAACTGTAAATGGACCTTTCTTTTCCATCTACAACGACGCGTCTTCACAAAAAAAAATTGTTTTTGTCAAAAATATTTAGTTAATATTTTTTCCTTAAAATATTCTCATAAATACTAATATTATAAATGCGAAAGTAACTCTGTCTGTCTGTCTGTCTGTCTCTCTGTCTGTCTGTTTGTTTGTTACCTTTTCCCGGCTGAACGGCTGAACGGATCGTAATGAAATTTGGCAAGGAGATAGATTATATCCTGGGGATGGACATAGGCTATATTTTGTCTAAAAAAAAATATATATATATTTAAACGTGTTAAAAAAATATATCTTAATTTTATGTAATGTGTGTCATAGATATACAAACTGTTAGTGTCATTCCTCTATGCATGCCGTGCAATAGCTTTCAAGCCATTACGTTACGTTTTTCTATTGTAAGGAACTAAGTAGAGAGTAAGAAAAAAATAAAGATCTTGACAGTTTGTAGTGTCACCATATTTGTTTCAATTTTCAATACCGTTTTAGTATATTACAATTTAAATTGCAGAAAAAAATCATGTTTCATAAACACATAAATAGTGAGTGTGTGTCATTTCTCTATGTCCACGAGGTCTTGCCGCGTCAAATTTCTCCTTCGGGCGAACCCGTCCGCTTAATTAAATAAACAGCTTTTATCGTTGAATGATTTCATGATTTATTTCATGAAAATCTGCTCTCATAAAAAAATAAGTTTTATAGTCATTCAATAGGTATCTCTCTCTCTCTCTCTCTCTCTCTCTCTCTCTCTCTCTCTCTCTCTCTCTCTCTCTCTCTCTGAAGATCAATCTATGAATCGTTACACATTTATTTCCTTTATTTTTTTATTTTGATTTGATACAATATGATTTCACTAAAAATCTATTTCTACCCCTTCCTATTTTCATTTCCACATTACGAAGTTTCACTTCTTCCGCGCGGAGGGACTCCACGCAATATTTTTGCATGCAATTAAAAACTATTTTTAATGATGCCAAAGAAGTATAACTTCTCATGCGCGTACCTAAGTACACGCACCCATTTTTTAAATTTAATTTCTTCTATATTTTTTCTCCCTACCTAGGGCACTCATAATTCTTTTAAATTTCACGTGTATGTTTTCAATGTCATTCGAGTTGTACAATTTTTTTTTGTCAAATTGGTCATTATTTATACTTTGTTTTATTTTGGAAACATACGTATTTTAGGTATTATGACAAATAAAAAAAATTAATTACACTAATATTCTTAGGTTTTTATTGTGTGGATAGTTTGAAGTTTAATATTAAGTAGGTATATAAATTCGTAAACTTATAAATTTCTTCGAAATTTATTCATAGGTTGGTAGGGCCTACTAATATTTATATTTGTATAGTTTGAAGTTTAATATTATGTATGTACGTAAATTCTTAAACATAGAGTTATTTATTAATTTATTTAGAAAATTATTAATAGGTAGGTAATAAGTTTTTCTATTTGTCAATATTGTTATTATGGTAGATAGGAGTACAGTAAATGCCTACATTCTTATATTCCTTTATATCTCTTTCGTTTTGGAGTGTTCCCGAGCCATTCGGGGTCCTCAACATCACCCCCCCCCCCCCCAACCCCAGGTGGTTAAAGCCCCAAAATTTCGAAAGTTTAAAATTTTTAAAAAATCTTTCTTTTTAGATTTTAAGTGTTTTCGAGTCATTCAGGGTCCTCGAACACCCCACCCCCTCTAGGAAAAAGCCCCAAAATTTCGATAATTTTAGGAATTTCAAATATCTATTCTTTCGAGATGGAGTGCTTCGAAAAATTCGAGGTCTTGAACCTCCACTCCACCCCCCCCCCCCCCCCCCTTCTCCCTTCCACAAAAGTGAAAGCCACAAAATTTCGAAAAATTGGAGGAAATTGTATTAAAATTAAGTCATTACGAACTAAAGTGTCCGGGGCATGGTGGAACTTTTACCCAAAGTCGACTTCCCACCCAATTTTGAGGGAGGGGGGGGGATGCAAAACCCCAAAATTTCGAAATATTTCTTAAATTTAAGAATACTTTTTTACTATTTGGAGTGTTTCCAAGCCATTCGGGGTCCTCAAACTACCCTCCCCCCACAAGGAGTCAAAGACCCAATAATTAAAAAATTTCGGAAAATTTCCAAAAGCCTATTCTCTTTCGATTTGGAGTGTTTACGAGCCATTCGTGGTCCTCAACAACACACCCACCCCCCTCAGGGGTCAAAACCCCAAAATTTAAAAAAATTCAAATATCATTCTCTTTCGATTTTTATTGTTTCCCAGCCATTCAGGGTCCTCAAAATCACCACTCCCCCTCTGGGGACAAAGCCCCAAAATTTCGAAAATTTCAGGAATTTCAAATATCATTTCTTTCGAGATGGAGTGTTCCAAACCATTCGAGGTCCTGAACATCCACTTTCCGCAAAAGTGAAAGCCCTAAAATTTCGAAATATAAGAATATATATAATTGGATGTTGGCAAGTATGACGTCGATAAACTCTTACACCGTTTGACCGATCGCCATGAAATTTGGCACATCGAAGTGTTTTTATCATGAAGAAGGTTTTTATGCTATCCATTTTTTTTGTAACTCGCCGCTAGATGGCGCTGTAGCGCATCAACTTCTAAACCTTTCAACCGATCGCCATGGGTAAACAGAAAATCATAGGTCACAGATACACAAACAGTAATTATGTATCATTTCTTAATGTCCAACACACTGGACATATCGCTATCCATTTTGCTGTAACTCGCGGACAATATATCACCCGGTGTTCAGCCCGGGCAAAGCCGGGTACTGCAGCTAGTAAATATATAACCCTTATAATATCGTCGAATTGCATTCTTATTTCCATTATTTTTTTCACTTATTGTGACATAGTAGGCTATTCAAAAAATATGACGAAGTTGCATACAAATATATCGGGACTCCTTGCGCTGCCTAATGTTTCAAAATGCTCTCGCTGAAAATAATATAATGACTTCATCTAACTTAAGAGCATTTATTCAACTTCTAAAAATCGTACTTTATTCATAAGAAAATAAACATTAATGTTTATATTTAAAAAAATGTATTTCACTGGGTGCTTCATTCTGTATATTATTTTTGTTTTTATCTTCTGCCAGCCATTTTACAAAACAGATAATGCGCGTTAGATATTTTGACCTTGAGTGCTTTGCCCTGTGTCGTGCATCTCTGCGCCCGGCGAGCCGAGCCAGTCGCTCGGAGAGAGTGTTTATTAGGCTAACGCTATGTCACGTAAGTTAATACTGTGAAATGTTTTGTAATTTAGATTCTGAATTATTATTTTATTGTTTCCAAGTAAATCTGTCTATATGCCGAGTTTGATGTGCACTTAATAATTAGGTACAGGCTGAGAATCTCGAACTATGCTATCTTACACCTCTGTCGTGAGGCACCTCTATCAAGAAGTGTGTGACTGAGTGGTATGTTTTGTGATTGAGTTGTAATTTTTGATGTTTAACATCTTGGCTCTCTGTATAAATGGATTGTCCGCAACCGAAATTGCTTTACATATTGTTACAGTAAAAAACTATGCCTGTAAGTACCATGAAGAAATTCAGTCAGTGTATGTTGGAGGATTGCGTAAGCAAGTAACTTTGCATACAGCAATATTGAACTACTTTAATTCTGAATAGGAAAAGCTTAAGTAAGTTTTAATATGACAGTGACACACAAGTTCCTTTCCTTTTGATTCGGGCTAAAGCATACGAAATAATTACAATTTATCTAGCGTAACCACATATTATATTTGTCGTTGTAGCAGTTAGAACCATACAGAAATGGGACCTGTAGAGTGTCAATTATGTAGTAAACAACAAAACAATACTGCCACATACATTATGAAACATAAATTTGGGCAAAGCATGAATCATAAAAATGAGATATGCCATGACTGATTTCCTACTGTTTATGACGTAAATTAGAGGTGTAGTAAATCTAAGTGAGTGATACTTTGGTCTAAATTTGGTAGATTTAAATTTAATTTGAACTTATTGTACTGTAAGGTCCCTTGTTTAAAATCACTGGTTTTTAACCAACTCCACAGTTGTACAATACATGTGAAAAAAAATTAACAATAAGAAATCTAGTTTTATATGCACACACACTTTATATGTATATATTTAAATGCATACACATATTTACATATCAAATGTATATATATATATACATTTATGATTGCGACCACTACGATGCCCATTCCCTTAGCAGTTTCCATAAAAATTTTCTGTTAGCGCGCCTGCTCCGCATTTCAGCAACCTTTCAAGGGGTTTGGAAGTGGGAATAAAGGTTTTCATACCGAAAATATTAGCTAAAACCGTACTAGAACGTGTTCGATTTTTTCTGCATTACCCACGAGCCAATGTTGCCAAGATGATTGACCCGCGTGTAAGAACATAAACCTGTATATATTAACTTATGCAAATATTAGGAAACGTATTAGTTTCCCAAATTAAATTTTATGGTATTGGAGTATTCTGAAATATATTTGGTAAACTAAAATAGTCACAGCATTGCTCTACTGATAATACATAATCTCCTACAAAAGTTCCCATTGACTTTGTTGTGCGTCTATAAAGCGCGCTATTTTTCAACTTAGGTAATGGAATATAATTTTTTTTTCGATAAAATATTACTGATTCAAAAAAATATGCTTACAGCAAATACGTACTAAAATATTTTATTTGTTTATCCTATTGTTATAATAAAATTAAATTTATAGCTTAGTCATTTGGTTTGATTGTTTAATACAAGTAGTTTTAACAACTAATTAATTATCTAAATTTATTAGGAAATTATTCTCCATATATTATTACTGAATAAACTAAGCAAATCATAGAAACCCCACACCTGTTAGTCTAAACGAAAATGCGATGGTTTTCCTTCACTTCAGATTTCAGTTTACTATGCGAACTACTACATTAAACTGAGCGTGTTTATTTGTCTCACTTGTTAACGAAAATTGTTAGTTACAATTTCTTTTAAGTAGTAGAATAAGTTAGTAACCAATCAGTATGTACGTGCGTATAAAATATGTGAATCGGGACCATTTTGAATTAGTACAATACAAATAGCACATTTAATATTGTGAATTAGTTGAATGAGCTGTCTTATTTATGTTATCTTATGAATATATAATAAATAAACTACATTTGAGCAAACTTCATTAATTTTACAATTGCTCGGTTTTTTTAATACCGCACAAATTTGTTTTATTTTTTGCAAGTGAAGTCAGGAAGATTAAATACCAAGTTCATCCACCAGGTTACATTATTTTTAAATACACCGTGAGATTTTTTATATATTTTTTTTAGTAATTGGTTGAATGGACAATAACATGTCTATCCTAGCCCAAAAAGCATGATTTGTCGGCAAATGCGTTGGCAGGTTTTCTGTTAGTATTCTAGGTATCGTGTGAATGGAGTAACTAATTATTTCTTCTCTTCTGCTAGATAAACTTTTGCTCATTTTTATCCCCATGGGTATAATTGAAGGTATAGCATAAATTTGGCAGCTGTGTAATGGGCTTAATTTAAATGAAGAATATGCGGTCCTAACATACACAAACAATAACTGGAGGATTAAATTCTGAAGTGTAAGAAGTTGAAACGCCAACGTACGAAACATATGTTCCAGATTAGGTTATCAACTAAATTAAAAAAAAAATGCTTTCTTCAAAGTCATTTAAAAACCAATTCCAAAAATTCTTTTTCATCAGAAATTATGTTTACCTTTTTTACTTGCACATACTCCCCTTTAGAACAAGGTTTTTTTTAAACCGATATAAGTTAAATCTACGCTAAAGTTTAATGACAGGAAAATGTATTAAACTGGGCATGTTTATTGGTTCAAGCAGAGCTAGAAAATGTTATCATTCAGTTACCAGTAATTTAATAGGTCTGTACTTTTAGGTAATATTATATCGATCTTAAAAATTGCAAGACTTGTGTTTCTATAATAAGCAGATAGAGCATTATAATTTGGGAAACTGTTGGCGTAATATAGGCTTATACTGTGCGTCTTGTACGGGATAGCCTAGCGTGTAGATTATTCAGGACACAAATATGCATTGCTGTGGACAGGGAAGCGAGCGGTCGCCAGCTACACGTTCCTTATCACCACGGCCTGCTATCATTCTCTCATTCTCTGCGTCTGTCTTTTCCCCTCCTCCCGCGTTGCGTTCAAGGTCGCGTCAAGGAAGAAGGGAAGAGGAAGGTGGCCGGAGCTGTGTCCCCCCCACTCCCCAGCTGCCCTCCTCACTGCTCAGTGTTTCTTCGACTCGCCACCCTGCTTGGAGGAAAAACTACAACTCTTGAGCTCGAGCGGTGAAAAAATCGGCCACGAGGCGGGCCCCTTAACGTGCTAAAACTTTTACTTTGCATTTACATATAATCAGACAAGTTATAAAAGAACCTTGGATGAGCTGGGGAGGGAGGTGGCAGTCACGTGACCGAAGCTTCTGGCGGGGGTGGGGGCCAGTTGAGCTGTCGCTCGCTTCCGGGAAACAGTTGTCCGGTACCGTCAGCTCGCGGTCCTAGTTACACGATCCAACGCTATCCATGGCATCAACGTCGGGTCATAAGTCACGGATTTTAAGCGGCACGCCGTTGCGGGGACAGGCACGGGAGATTGTGTACAATGTGGCGGCACATTTGAAAGAGCAAAAGCGATTACATAATTTGAAGTACAACATTGTCGAAGCAACAAGTGCTGCAACAAGGGTTTCTCAGTCAACTGTAAAAAGAATTTTGGCAGAAGGTAAAGTAAAAAGCAAAAATAGTTTAAGTTTTTCTACTCCCACGGGAAAGAATAAGGAGCGAAAAAAAAGAATCGAAGTAGATGACTTTACGTGCGGCGCTATACGGCGGAAAATTCACGAGTTTTACACCGTTAGAAAAACAATTCCAACATTAAAGAAACTGACCAGGGCATTACGAGAGGACGGAGTTTTAAATTGCAGTAGAGAGTACTTGCGGCATTTGTTAAAACGTATAGGATTTAGGTGGAAGAAATGCCAATCAAAAAGAAAGATTTTGGTAGAAAAACCGGAAATTTCTGCTTGGAGGGGGAGGTATCTACAAACAATTCGTAAATATCGAAATGCAGGTAGAAATATCGTGTATGTTGACGAAACATACCTACATGCAACACATTGCGTTAATTCCTGCTGGCAGTCGAGCACTGAAGTAGGTGTAACAGAATCAATTGGCAAGGGGCCACGTTTGATAATCGTGCATGCTGGTGGAGAAGAAGGCTTCGTTTCTTATGCTTTATTAATTTTCAAATCAAAACAAAAGTCTGGTGATTATCATGATGACATGAACTACCAAAATTTTTCTACCTGGGTAAGACAGAAGCTACTTCCAAATTTACCTGAAAATAGTGTCATAGTTCTAGACAATGCCAGCTACCACAATGTACAAATAAATAAAAAGCCTACGACCACTACTCTGAAATCTGGCATGCAAGACTGGTTAAAAGCCAACAACATTCAATTCTCCACACACATGACCAAAGCCGATTTGCTACTTTTGGTAAAATCCCACCAAAGCACAAAAAGATTCAAAGTGGATCAAATAATAGAGGAGTGTGGCCATGACACTATTCGTTTGCCTCCATACCACCCGGATTTGAATCCGATTGAACTAGTGTGGGCAGATTTCAAAGCAAAAGTTTGCGAGGAAATATCTACATCTTTGGACGATAAACGAAAACTGTGTGAGAAATTATTTTGTTCCTATACGGTGGAACAGTGGAAAAAGTGCTGTGATCACGTTAAAAACATTGAAGCCGAATATTTCAAGAACGATGCAATAGTGGACATCGAAATCGACAAGATAATAGTGAATCTTGACTCATGTGGTGAAAGTTCTTCGGGTGACACAGGATCTAGCACTACAGAAACGGCCGAATGTCTGAACTCAGACTCGAGCTCGGAATAGGTGAGTCGCGTTCAAATAAATTTTAACCGTACTTCCCTGTTATACATAGTTATAAATGTTTTTGTACTTTTACAAAAATTCCTTTGTAAAACTAATTGCCAACGGGTTCGAATCCCGACTCTGGCGTTCTTGATGGTAACCATGTTTTCCAGAAATTAAACAACAGTTGAACGATGTGATGGTTCCTAAACAAAGAACGACGCAAGACCGCAACATAGCGATTTTTAAACTCTCAACTTTCTAGCGTTTTTGTCTGGAGTGTCCGCCTTCTTAATTCATAACAAATCCTTTCCGATAATGTAAAATGCTCAAAATGTGTATCTCAGGCCCTGGGTTTACTTTTTCGCTGCGTTAATTTTATTTGTGTGTGGGCGTCTGCCTTGTTTGTATTAATTGACAGTAAAGTTTGTTATTCGTGTTTGTAAAATAACTTGTTAAATAACTTAGGTTTCCTTTGTAGACGATTGGCGTATTGGAAAAAGCTGACGAAATCCTAGTTCCCAATAATCTCATTCAATATAGTTATTACATTTAAAATAACTTAGTTTTTTTCTTGCCATCCTTTTGTCGTTATGGTTTTTTGTTTATATACTTAGCCTTACTCTTTACATTCTTAACAATAGGCGTACAACTTAGACTGAGCGAGATGAGCTCAGATACATACAAAAGGTATTAAATACTTGAGTGTTGCCGGCGCAAAGCTGCGGCGAAGAGTGTCTTCGTACAGAGTTGACTTTGCTACTGGCCAACTGCTTGGGTACGATACCATGTTCGAGTAAGTCGGGCCGACGCGATGGACAAGGACAAGGGCGGAGTCACTCCCTCCCCCTACTTCCCCTCGACGGTCATCGGGAACTCGCGCATGCGCAGTAAAAGGTCCAGCTCTATCTTGTCGGGTTATAGGTACCTACGTTATTGTTTACAATCACTGTTATACCATAGATGTAGATTTTTCAAACAGGATTGTATGCAAAAACAAAATGCAAGTGTGCCATAACACTAGCGCTACACGTTAGTGTTGGCTAGCGCTGTGCATTTGATATATCAAAGGTACATAACATTTGTAGTTACCTGTCTATTATCTACCTTGTCTCAAAAAATAATAATTTACAAATCCTTCTGTTCCTTGCCGTTCTAGTGTTTTTTAAGATGTACGTACGTAGTCCTACAATACTTTAGTTGCCAACTTGTAACATTGCAAGACCCTGACCTCCCAAGCTTTTAAAAGTATTGTTTAAAAGAATAAATATTATAGTTTGTCATTTAGAAGGGATAAGCTGATTATATGGCTATAAGGTCATAGTGACCTAGTTTTTCCTACTTATATTTTATTATTTGTAATATTCTTGTAATTAATTTAAATTTATAAGAATTTTATTTACAAAAACCTCTTTACTATATTTTATTGGTTTCATTTTGGTTATAATTTATGTAGTGTGGATTTCAGTATTTTAATGCATTTGTGTTCTTTTATAATAATTATAATAATAATAATAATAATTTTATGTATGGCTTTAAAGTGGTTTTAAAACGGACAGAATTGTGCTGAAAGAAAGACAGAGGTGCGATGACACATGTATTTTATGTAATAGAGAGACAGACCGTGGAAATATCTGACTGGAGAATCCTGAATTCTATGTTAAATTAAAAAGAGAAAATGTGTGAGAGAGAGACACACACAAGTACAGATGAGAGGGAGCCCTCAAAAAGGGCTGGGGGAGAGGGGTTATTTCATAATAATCATAAGAATAAGTTTTGTATCCAATAATGAGGCAGGTTTATGATGTGCTGAGTTTCGTCTAGAGATGGGTAGAATCAATTCTTTTGAATGTTTCATGTAATGATTCGTTCTTTCTGTTCTAAAGGATGTGGCTCTTATCAAGAATCATAACTCCTTTATCCTTTTTAGTATTAGTTATGTCTTTGTGCCTGGCTGGTTATCGTAATCTGCTCGGCTCAAATAGCTGTAATTCCAGATGTCTAGCTGTCTACAAAAATATTGTGACTGTTGATCGCTGCAAATGTTTCTCGCTGTGATACATAAACAATTCAGGAGTATTTGCATACATAATCACATTGATGAAGATTCCTTTATACTCGTATCCAAGTACGATTACCCCAGGTATACCTGGGTTTTTCGTGGCAGGTTAATTGTACAATGGTTTACCATTGCTTTCCGTGGAAGGAAATCGCAACCCCCAGTCCTGGACCTGAGTGGGAATTTTTTTAAAGTGAAAAATGCTCTACTCGGCCGAACATCTAACCAGGAGCTCAATACATGAGTGAAACATGTCAGGCATATTTACATTAGATAATGACATGTATGCGAGTGTTAGCAAAATTACATCAATATTTATGTAAGTTCGACAGCTGATGACCATTTTAATATTATATTTTTGTCTAAAATAAAGGCTGCTGTTAAATAAACTTTTATTCACATATTTTTCTTTATATGATATTTATAATTTATCATTTAATAAAGATACAAGCAACAACTAAATAACCTGGTTTTAGGACTGCTTTAAAAAGCCAGCACAAGCAAAGTGAATTAACCCAAAAATGGTCTTTTAGTTTGCATGGTTTTTTTTTATTTACAAAGTGTATGTTGAAAAATAAATTTTAAACTACTATTAAACCGTTGAAATTGTCAGGTGTAGATACTTTTCATATTACCCTAATTTATTTTATCAAATATTGTTTGCTCTTGTGTAGGTATACACACGCTCAGGCAGAGATTACTGATTACTCTGACTTCCGACGTCATGATTCATTTCACAAACAAATCCAAGGAACGAATCATACTGGCTGCGTGACCGGTTCTCATCTTGTTCTTTTGCCGTTTCCTTCTTCTAACACATGTTCAGCTTTTAAGGAATTGCCTCTCAAAGAACCAATTCTTTACATCGCGAACAAATCACATGATTTCATTCACTCAAAGATATGTTCGTTCTCAACTAATTGTTCACGAACGACACATCACAAGTTTTGTCAGTTGTTGAAGTACTGTGCTGACAGGATTCGCTAGGATGGTGGCTCTTAAAATCAGGTAGCCTAATATTCACAGTTGTTGATCGACACATCCGTTGGGGTGTTTTTGTGCATTTAATTATTTTCCCTCTGTTGTAAAAAAAAATACATTCGAATATAAACAGTAAATACACTTCAAACTTATGCAAAGGATTTGTATTCTATCCAGTGTGTTAGAATACTCATAAAATATTGGAATATTTTGATTTTTCTACAATTTTACGCAACTTACAGGTAAGATAATATGCTCTGTTTAAGTTTTATGTTGGTTGGTTACAATACTATGCTAGTCCATTAACAGATTATCAAACATGCTTATATTTCAACTATAGTTTTCTAACCACATTGTCTGTAAAAATTACCTATTATTACTAAGGGTTATTATGTTTCAGGTTGTTTGTGGAGGTTCAGCATATTTTCAAGAACGTACACAAGTTTTTCTGGTGGTATAGCAGTTGACTGCATTGAAGCGAGAATATTTATAAGTAATTTTTGCCAAAGCTTAGTTATTGAGGTGAGTGAGTGGACTTTATATAATTTTGTTAGGCCCCGGACACGAATAAAACACTATTTACATAACAGTTTATCTTTATGTATTTCATTCTGACTAGCTACAATCATACATTGCGATAAGTATATACAATATTTACAGTGCGACTGCCATGTGCAAATATGGAAAGCTTCCGATTCTGGTTTCTGTGAATAGCTCGTTAAAGTGGCTTAGTTATAGAACAGTACAGGGGAAATGTTGAAAATCATGGCTCATTTCAAAGAATTTCCTAAAATAGAGTATTTTGGTATTCATAGCAGTTATAAACATTTCTCATCTATATTTACTCTTTTTTTTAAGCACTCAATTCCCATTCGCTTCAAAGCCTTAATAAATATTTAAGCAGGGTTGGGAAAAAAACAGTTTTTTTAAAAAAAATAAAAAAACATGTTTTTTATTGTTTTAAACTGTTTTTTTTTTGTTTTAAACAGTTTGTCATGTTTTAAATAGTTTTTTTAAGTTTAACTTTTTTTTTGTTTTTAATATAAATTTTAATCAAAACCACCATAATATGTTTTGCACATATGGTTTCAGCAGAAGTCCCATCAGGTGTAAGGTATATTGCTACACATTTTTGAATATGAAATTCCCTGACATTGCCCGGTTTTCCCTGACTGTAGCCATTCCGGATATCATTAAGTACAAGGCAAAAAGTTCACCTTTCAAGGAGTACTTATTCAGTCCTGTAACACTAAAAGAGATTAAACCTCTAGTATGGTGGATGGCTTTGGAGAAAAGTACTCATCAAGCAACTTTGAACCTGGCACATCAGTTAAACAGTGCAGTGGCTTCGTCAGCTGGTATTGAATGTCTTTTCTCCACATTCGGGTTTGTGCATAGTACTGTAAGGAACCGACTAGGAACAGAGAAGGCTGCCAAACTTGTAACTGTTTTCCGTGCACTTAACTAACAAAAACAGATTTTAATTAGGTTAGATGAACTTAGTGGAACTGGCACCCTAAAAGGAATGACTGGTTTGACCCCAAGCAGTGCTGGTATTTTATGTTTACGTGAGGAATGTGTTTCACTTCAAAACTTCTCATCCTAGTCTGGATATTTATCACAATTGGTGACACAATGAGACAGTGATGCTTGCGATGAAAATGTCAATATGCAGTTTTCATTTTCGTAAGAAATAAAACTTTTTTTAAAATACATATAAAAAAACATGTTTAGAACAGAATGTTTTAAACATTGTGTTTTAAACTTGTTTTATTCAGAGTGTATTGTTTAAAACAATTTTGAACATATTGTTTTAAACATTTTGTTTTAAACGTGCCAACCCTGTATTTAAGGCTAAAGTTTTATATCTCGTATCCAAGTTTATCCCTTGATCCTAATGGCATGATCCAGAATACATTAATCCTCTAGTACATGATGAAAGTTGTTTTAATGTAGTACATCAAAATATCCTGGATACAACAAAAATTGTGATGTAACAATGAATCATGATTGTATTAATAGATCAAATAAAAATATAAAAATTATTTTTTTTTTTTACTTCCTAACATAGTATTGTAATAATGATGACCCATGTAAATCAGCAAGGATTTAACCAATCATATTTGTAACTACAATTTTTTGGCATTGAGTCTTATTTAAAAACAATTGTTTGTATATTAAAACTTTAAAGATACAGTAGAACCCCGATTTAACGAAGTGCTATGGTTACCGAAAATGTTTACTCTAAATCGATGTTTCGTTAAATCCGATTTTCCGATTTTCAATGACCCCCGCACTCATAATCGCGTCCCTACTGTTTCCATATCGTAGACAGGGTCGACGCTGATATCTTATGCTGCCGTGCTATCTCAGACTTCGTCATCTTTACAACTTCAACGTCTTTTAATCTCGCTCGTACGGCCCCCGGTTCGTACGTACACCTCGGTCGTACATACAGATTTTCAGAAACCGTGAAAAATGAGGCATAAAATAAAAGTTTAAAAATATGTAAAGTGTAAGAAATACGTTAAAGTGTATTAAAATACAGTCGCAACCTGCAGCGTTTATAACAAATACGAGCTACATACACATTGCGTCACAGTAAAAAATAAAAAAATTGGCCGCAAATTCATAAACATTTCCGTCAATAGCGCGCCGTACGCGGAGAAAGGTCATTGTACTCGGTCAGCTGCTGTTACGGAGCGGCGTAGCCGCCGGCTGGCTCTCTTTGTTCGCTCAGCTGCGCAGCACTTATAAAAAACGTATTCCAAAAGCTAAACAACGCGCACAAAGCTCTTACTGAGAATAATAAAGCTGTAGCAAACCGTATGTATTCGGTACCGAGTAACTGGTGCGCCATCTAGTAACGAGTAACGAAACGTTACACACGGCTGCATCTCGTTACTCGCATTTTTCGTATGTTTTACGCATGCGCGAGCATATTCGATGAATTTGTATTACAAAGCACGATGTTTGTTTATTAAGTAAAGTATAATTTGGAAATTCGTCGTCAAAGTTTTTTACTGTTTATTAAAGGTATTGTGTGTGTAGACAAAGTTTGAGATTGGAACAGAAACAACGTAAGAAAGTATTGTTTACAAATTAGAAATATGTTTTTATTATCGCGTATTTTCACGTTTTTTTTGTTCTTATCTTAAAAGAGATAGTATAAAAAAGCCGCTCTAATGAGATTTAATTGTTTCTTGGTTAACAAAAACTGTTAATTATCAAATATTGTTAATTTTTTATATTCTATTTATTATTATTTACGCGACGTCATACTGTACGCGTACGCAATACGACTCGATTCGTTGCTGCAACATAACATAGCATGTTATGCGGTATCAGAAGTAACGAGTAATGTAACGTGATACGATAGTAACGAGTACTAATTGTTATAGTAACGAATACATACGGGGACGCTTTTTTTCGTTACTTTTACACCTCTAGAGAATAATGATAATGGCGTATTGGTTTGACCAGGGGGGGGACACTTCATAAGGCAAGGCAATCGCATTTTTCTAGTTGCTATTAGAGGTGGGTCGAAAAGTATCAACCTGATACTTTGGCACTGATACGCGCCTGTATCAGGAACGGCAAACGAGTACACTTGAAAAGTATCAGAGACTTTAGTATCAGTTCAGAATTCAGCTGGAACAACACCACGGCCAATGAATACAGTACCCGATCGCAGATGACGGTCACTTGGGCGGAGCTTGTGAAAGGGGAGGGAGCAGGAACGACGAATAAGGGATAAAGAAGGGAAAGAATGTAGGGGAGGAAGCGCAGGGGAAGGCGTTGAAGCCTTGAAGGAGAGGCGCAAAGCGATATTGTTACAAGCAGGGCTGCCACTCATGGGTTTTTCCACCCAGATCTGGGTTTTTCCAATGGTGTTTGGGTTTCTGGGTTTTTAAATAATGAATTCCAACAATTCTAGGTTTTTTATAATTTTAATTATTTTTATACCTAAAACAATAATAAAGGTAGTAGCTACTGTATCTGTTGCAATATCTGTTTGATAAATGCATACAAGTCTATGTGTTTCACACACAAAAATACATATAAACACAAAACTAGTTTTCAAGAAGCTAAGTCGAATATTAAATTAGACACATTCTTCAAAGAGGCTTGCAGAACACAAAACCAATGCAACAATTAACCTTCAAACCAATCTTGTAGAATCAGACTCTGAATAAAGACTAACATACATGATGCAGTTTTATAAAAACAATTACCGGTTTAAAGGATGCAGTGATGGTGTTTGTTTTGTCATGTATATATTTGTAGGTTTTTTTTTATGATATGTACTGGTCCAAGAATTACTTATACAGCCATTTTGCTGCAGTGTAATTTTCTTGTATTGGTTGTATTTAACCGTTTTCAGTCTTGTAAGGTAATTTATTGTTTTATATTAAAACCAGTTATGTTTATATTTTTGAATTAGTACGCAAACATTTTCAACGATAGCATTTTAGACGCATCTGGGTTTTTTACCCATGTGTCTGGGTTTTTTTGTAGGTTATCTAGGTTTTTCATGAATATCAGAGTGGCAGCCCTGGTTACAAGTCGTTTTGTTTATTCTCCTACTTCAAAGTACGCTCAGTGCGCAGTGCGTGCACCGTCTCGTTCAATAATAAAACTAATGAAAATTTAATATTAAAAAGTACATTAATACAAGATATAATATTTATATTTGTGCAGCTAACAGCTATGAAAATGCAAATAAATTCTCAGTTGACACTAATAACAGATGTAATCAACATATGGACTTTCTTTTTTCGAAAACAATATTAGTAACTAGTGTTTTTATACATTAAAAATGCACGATTTTATCAAAAATAAAAAATAAAAAACAGATAGGTACATTAGTGAGCATACTATATCAATGTTTACGTTTCAAATGTTTCTTCAGATTAGTCGATGATTTATAACTCAGTTTTTGTTTACACAAATTACAATAAGCAAACTCATTATTTTCCGTGAAAAAATTCCACACAAATGAAGTCTTTTTCGTGCACTTATCCATTCCTTATTTCACTATAAAAATACTAACTACAAAGCATGACAGCCCGCAACATGGTGGGTGATACACGGCCAGGACGAACTGCAGTGAATGTTGAACTGATTGATACTGGTTGTATCAGGCGGGCATGAGAGTATCAGAGGTAGAGAATTACCAGGCGTGATAAATAATGTATCAGATTCTCCTTCCGGTCGCACGGTCTGCGTACGCGGAGCTTTGTTGCCTCCTGGGACCGTCTGATACAAAAGTATCAGAGACTTGTACCTAGTGACATTACTGTATCAGTATCAGGTTGTGACTGATACCGAAAATTGCTGTCCCAACCCACCTCTAGTTGCTATACAGTTTTATCCAACATCTGAGCACGAAAATTATAATCAAGATACCACGTTGATTAAATAAATATTACATTTGTTTTAACATTTTATCAAATTTATGGCATAAATTGGTATTATTGAAATGAAAATAATATATTTACTTAAAAGAAAATAAACAAATTTTCATTGGCATGTTGAACCACTTGTTTATCCAACAACACCATAATTAATGGCGTCGGCGTTGAATTAAGCAATATTAGGTTTAATAAAAAACTTTCTAAGGAAATTTTGTTTCAATCATGTTGAAATAGTAATCTCGTTAAATAATATCAATGATTTCATGAACTACTTTATAAATCACTGTTGACTGTTATGAAACATGCCTGATTCGGCTACGTGTTGTGTTAACTACTGGTACAACAAGAGAAGAGATAATAATAATTAACTTTACTTTAAGTTTCCGCTTGACGAAACTAGGTATGTGTAAATTATTAAAACGAAACAAAATAAAAGTTTTGTGTAATTAAAATAGTGATGAGCATTTTGTTTTCATGCCCTACAGAATTTCCTCTTTTAGGCTGTGTGTAGTCGTACGTTGAGGACAAGCACACAATCCATTAATACCTAGGTACTGTTATAAACGTCAATGAGTCTCAAATTCTGCTCAAACTTGCTACTTATGTACTTTAATTAGTCTAAATGTTTTGTATGAATTTTATTTTTAGGTCGAGAGGAAGGTGTGGGTAAAAATTTTGTATTGCGTATCCAAGTCTATCCCTTAATACTAATGGCATTATCCTGTGGTAATGATTCTTGTTGTTTTAATATTAATTAAAACAGCAAGCATCATGTGCCACCGGATAAATCATACATGATCATGCCAACAGGATCAAGGGATAAACTAGGATACGTGATACGGAACAATTACGGAGGTGAGGGTTGCGATAAAATGAAGTGTCTTTTAAATTTTTATGTTGAAATTAAGGTTTTTTCTCCGTAACAATTGCTATACACCTGTCTTCAAGAAGTGAAGATACGGTAATGATTTGTACTTTCACCTAATCCATAAATAATTGATGCCATTGGTAACAGCTTCATTTCAGTTTTTGTGGGAAAATTGTACAACTTATGCAGTTAAATTTGCCAGAAATACACATTGCCTGTGTTAATGATTAAATACTTCTGCACGTTTTTTTATGCATTAGTTTTGTTTGCGATTTGTAATGCAATTCGGTAGGTACCTACGAAAATCCTAACCTTAACTTCAATCAACGTGATTCTACTAGAACAAAAATTGTTTCTTGGACATAAAAAAATGCAGCAATTTAATATAATCCAAAAATATGTTACATGTTATGCATTTTAACAAATGTTATGATATGTAAACAAAACATTTTAACATTTTTAACCGAAATGAGGTTAAGGCAAACACTGTCCCGAAGGTAAGAAATTTACTTATTGTTTTAAAAATATTGCTCTCCTAAATCATTTTATGTTACGTTTACCGATATTTAGTTAATTGATTTGCTTATAAGGGGAAAAAAAATAATCAATATTTTTATTAATATTAATGCATGCACGAAAAAGTCAAGCTCGCCAACATTCAGTTGTAGCTGCAAATTTCCCTACTATTCAAATTAGTGTTTTAAGCATATTAACTGCAAATTGTACTTTCTACGATCAATGTTGTATTTAAATTAAAATTTACTTATAATTTGATACGTAAGTCTTACTCCAGAAGGTACTTTATCTCGGTTTTAAGCCATTGCAACTTCGTTTTAATGTTTGTCAAGTTTGCGTTTTTGTATAGCAACTAGAGCATTTCTGAATTAAAAAAACGTAGAACTGCAATAGCATTGAGTGTCCACTCTGTACTAGTACTTTATTTACTCTATGGGTGTGACGTGGTCACAAGTTGAAAAAACCTGGAGGATGGGAAAGGGAATATTTGGAAACGTTTGATTATTGGCTAGCACTGTTACTATGCGGGCGTGTTTGGAAGATAACGTGGTGAGTCAAGCCAGCGGGCAGGGGGGGGGACACTTCATAGGGCATAGCAATCGCATTTTTCTAGTTGCTATACAACTTTATCCAACATCTGAGCACAAAAATTATAATCCAAATACCACGATGATTAAATAATTTTTACATTCATTTTAACATTTTATCAAATTTGTGGCATAAATTGATGTTGTTGAAATGATGATAATATATTTACTTAAAATAAAATAAACAAGTTTTCGTTGGCATGTTGAATCACTTGTTTATCCAACAACACTATAATTTGACACCGTTCCGGCTGCCTCCCCGTCAAAGCTATCGAGTCTTGCGGGATGGGTCTCAGGGTTTGGGTTCGGCCAAGTGGCGGGAGGCAGGGACGTGTCCGTAGAGGTGATCCTTGGGCTGTTTAGGCCACCCAAGACGCCTTATACTACAAATGATGCACTCTGCTACGTGAAGTGTGGTTTTTATTACACATCAACCTCTACATGGTGCTATCCATCCCCTGGCCGCGACTGTTCGGGGTTAGAGAGCTCTGCGCGTGTACGGCTGTTTGGCGATGACCCCGCTTACTATGGAGAGGGGGGAGTTTTGAGCGAACAGTACGTGGCGGACGTTGCTGCTAAGACCTGCGCGGTGATGCGCGGTGATGCGCGGTGATGCACGGCCAGTGGTGTTGTACTCACGATCTAGATGCGGTTGCTGAATTAGCGCGAAGGTGGCCTCTCAACGTTGCGCGAAGACAACCAGCCTCTTCGAGCTCCCGGTGGGTACTGACTCACTCGTGTAGCACAGCGCTACAGCAGGCCTGCCAATTGCGCGCCAGAAGCGCAGCGCGCGGGAAACAGACGCGGCCAAGTTTAGGACCTATTCGCACGTTGAACAATGGAATTAACAAATAAAAACATTTGATGAAATATACATTACATAGTTTATGTCTGTGAGAGAAAACATGTGCCCTTGATGCTATTATAGTCCGGCGGAAGCACATTGCCACACCCGGCGGAGTGCTTCCGCCGAGGTGGCCGGTAGTGGTGCTAGCTGCGGGTCGTTCGGTGCACTCACACTCGTTGCACCATGTTGCACGCGCGGGCGTGTTCGTGGCACACGGCTTTGAGAGGCGTCGGAGAGGCATCGCGGCCTGTGCGACTAAGAGGCGCACTATCGGCTGGCGTCAAATGCCCCCCTCTATCTGAGGCCGCTATGTGCACCGACGCCTCACAATGATCGCACGGGAGTGATGCACTCGAAGCGCGGCACTGGGGTGGTGTACTATGCCTGGGGTGAGATTCTAGGCCCTGAGCATCTCTCTTCAAACAAGAAAATGACTGTGTGCCTCCCTCACTATGCTCGTACCCCCTCAGTAGGGGCAGTGATGTTTTGATGTAGATAAGCTCCATTGAGTTGCACTGTGGTGGCACTGTAGGGTCCCTGGCCTGGCCCTGATGATTGGTCCATTCGTACTCAGCAAGGTGAACCGGAGCCCTGCGGGTCCTCTGTGGCCGCCGTGGAGGGGAGGGGGCTGCCGCTTGCTCGGGTGTGATGTTCGGCGGGAGGCACCCCTTCAGGGGCAAGAACTTGTCCGAGGTATTGTCCTCAGTCTCGTCCAGGGGAGTGATATCCTCAATAATGTATCTCCCGGACTCGGCCAGGGTGTAGGCCTGGCTAGCTTGGTCTCTCTCAGGCTCGTCCGGGGGGGTGACATCCTCAATTATGTATGTCCCAGGTTCGGTCAGGGTGTAGGCATGGCTAACTTGGTCTCTCTCAGGCTCGTCCGGGGGGGTGACATCCTCAATTATGTATGTCCCATGTTCGGCCAGGGTGTAGGCATGGCTAGCTTGGTCTCTCTCAGGCTCGTCCGGGGGGGTGACATCCTCAATTATGTATGTCCCATGTTCGGCCAGGGTGTAGGCATGGCTAGCTTGGTCTCTCTCAGGCTCGTCCGGGGGGGTGACATCCTCAATTATGTATTTCCCGGGCTCGTCCAGGGGCGTGATATCCATGGACTCATGTTCGTCTAGACAGCACGTCTGGACTGGAGCCCGCCGCGTGCGTGATGGGTACCTTCCCCCAATGTCAGTTCCTTCCTCCCCCCCTTCTGACTCATCACCTGACTCATCGACAGACATCTGGGGGTTGGCATCTACCAAGCTCATGTTCAGCATCCATGATGGCTCATCCCATTCCTCTGTCTCCTCCTCGTCATTCTGTTGCCATATCGGGGAGTCCTGATGGGTGCCACCCGCGGTGTCGATCGGAGGGCTCAGTGTACGGGCAGTTGGAGTTTCCAGTTCGGGGGGGCAATATGTATCGGCTCAAGTCCAATGTTATCATCAGATGGTGGGGCGGTGCCCTTTGGCAGAACCTGCTGGTTCGTTACCTGCTGGCCCTCTGATTGAGGCACCCTCGAGTTGGGCCCTGGTGACACGCCTTCCATTACCCCGGGTGCTACCAACCGCAGGTCATCCCTGTGGACCTTGGCAGGCCGTCCCCGGGGGGTACGGACCGCGTATGACGTGGGTCCGGATTTCCAGAGCACTTCCCTTGGCTCCGACCACTTGGGGGCCAGCCCCGCACAGAAATTGCGAGCGACCGATGACAGATGGTGCTGCCTCACGTACACCCACTGTCCAGGTTGTAGGGGCGTTGGGGGGTGACTGGTCTGTGGTGTGTGCTCCGATAGGAATTGGTTTTGCTGTTGCCTGGCCTGTTCCCTCCCTTCCTCAATCTCCGGACGGATTAGTGTGTCCGTGATGGCCGCTGCCACCCGGCACTCCCCTGGTAGGGCGAGGTTCTGTCCATACAGCAGCTCGGCCGGGCTGTGGCCTGTGACGGCATTCGTACGGCGCCTAAGACAATACAGTAACTTGGGTATATGTACATCCCACTTAGAATGGTCGTCCCCCAGGCGCAATCTTAACTGTGCTTTTACTTCTTGGTTACGACGCTCGGTCGGATTGGCCTGGGGGTGATAGACAGGGGTGGTGTGGTGGTCTAGGCCCCACCGACGACAGTCAGCTCGCCAGCGCTTCCCAGTGAATTGACACCCATTGTCTGTCAGTAGAACCCTCGCGAAGCCGTAGCGGGGGAAAATTTCCTGGTCCAGTAGAGCTGCTATGGTCCCAGCTCGCACATTGGACACTGGGAAGGCCTCAACCCACCTTGTGAAGATGTCCGTGATGACCACCAAAAATCTTTTGCCCCGAGTGGTCCGGGGATATGGCCCCATGATGTCGAGTGCCAGTGTGTGGAACGGGTCACGGGGTCGACGGGGGCGCTGTTGCTCCACTCCGTCCATCCGCCGCGCCTTCCGCTGTTGGCAGCGCTGACACTGTCGCACATAACCCCTAACGTCGCGGGTGATGCCTGGCCAATGAAATGTTTTGCGGATGTCCGTCTGCGTCTGGTCTGCCCCGGGGTGGCCAGCCAAGTCATGGTCGTGGTGAAAATGTAGTACGCCAGCTCGTGCGCACCCGGGTACGTAGAGACGCCATGCCTCCATGTCGCCAGGCACCCGTGTCTGTAGCACTCCGTCTACTACCCGTTGGTAGGGGTGGACTGTTCCCTCACCCGCCTGCACTTCGGTCTGAGTGGCCTCGTCCGTCTGCTGGGCATGCTGCACGGCCGCCACTAGGGCAGTGAGGGTCTCGAACACCTGGATTGGGGCAATGTCCGGGGGCGTGGTCACGGCACACAACACCGCTGGTGCCTCCTCCCCGGTGGCGACAGTTAGGGTACCTGGTGGGGGTAGTAGCCCCTCCCAGCTGTGGTCGTCCTGGAAAGTGGACCTAGGGTCGGGGTGACGTGACAGCTCGTCAGCGAGCTGGTTGTCCTGCCCCTTCACATGCTCGACCGCGAAGTCGAAGCTCTGGAGCATGAGTGCCCACCGCGTGAACTTCGACTTGCGGCCTTGGGCGGAATCCAGCCAGCTTAGACACTGACTGTCTGTCCTCAACGTGAAACGCCGGCCCTCCAGGTGGTGTCGGTACCGCCGCATCGCCCAAACGACGGCCATGCACTCCTGTTCGTTCACATGGTACCGCCGCTCGGGCTGGCCGAACTTGGCGCTCGCGTACTCCACTATCCGGCGTTCCTCGTTTTCCCCTACCTGGTATAGGACGGCCCCCATCCACTCTTGGCTTGCATCTGTCTGCAAGTATAGCGGGGAGTCGGGCCTCAAGCGGGCGAGTCGGTGGCACTCCCGGAACTCGTGCTTGACGGTGGCCAGTGCATGATCTGCCTCCTCTGTCCACCGAAACCGGGTCTTCGGTGACAATAGGTCGGTCATAGGGGCAACTATGCTGGCAAAGTGGGGTACAAAGGATCTTAGCCAGTTCAAGAGACCTAGGAGTTTTTGTAGCTGCTTACGGGTGCTGGGTGCAGGTTTGGATTCAATGAGGTTCAGGTGTTTGGGCAGCGGCCGACAGCCTTCGGCATCCACGAGGTGCCCCAGGTACTCAATCTCTCGCGCACCCACGTGGCATTTGTGGGGGGCGCATGTGAGTCCATGTCTGGCCAGCCGCTCAAGGACCAGGCCTAGGTGGCGTGCGTGGTCCTCCCACGACCGCGACCAGATGATCACGTCGTCTAGGTACGCTGCAGCAAACTCGCCGGCGTAGCCATCCAAGACGCGGACCATCATGGCCTGGAAAGTCGCAGGGGCGTCCATCAGCCCGAACGGCATGGCGCAGAACTGGAAACGCCTCCCATCAGGTGCGGTGAAAGCTGTTTTGTGCCGGTCCTCCGGGCATACCGGCACCTGCCAATATCCTGATTTTAGGTCTAGCGAGGTAAAGATGCATGCGTCGCCCAGCCCCGCCAAGGCATCCGTGATGTTGATGAGGGGAGGGGGGGCAGGTATGGTGACTGCGTTAATTGGCTTGAAGTTGACACAAAAGCGCATTGAGCCATCCTTCTTACTGGCCATCACAATCAAACAATTGTAACGGGACTCACTTGGCTCAATGACGCCATCGCACAACATCTCAGCGATCTGCGTCTGGATGACCTCGTTCTCCTTGGGCCCGAACCCGAACGGTTTGACGAACCGGGGTTCATGTGGCCTGGTCGGAATGGCGTGCTCAGCGACCGTGGTGCGTCGTAGCATATCAGTAGCAGCAAACACTTGCGGTTGTTGTGCCAATACCCGGTTAATTAGGTCTATCTGCTCGGGTGGTACACCATTTTGCAATTCATCTAGGGTGATGGGGTTCTCTCGCCGAGGTGGTAGCCGCCGACCCAGGCCGTATACGGTACGCCTCTCCTGCTTGCCGACGTGCACCCTCCCCGCCCGCACTTCTACTGTAGCATCCTCCTGGGCTAACCATGGCAACCCTAAAATCAACTGGTCCCTGAGCCCATCCATCACGAGGGCGGTGGTTTGACTGGTGTGATCTCTAATGGCAAGGGTGATTTGGGTGCGGCCGACCGTAAGTGCCTTCGCCCCCTCGGTGGCTAATTGTACATTCTCACGCTCCGGGATCAGGTCCCCCTCGGGTATGAGTTGAGCTGACACGTAGGAATGACTGGCAGCCGTGTCCACTAATGCATGCACAGGTTGCCCATTCATGGCCACCGGTATCCTAAGTAGGTACCCAGCCTCAGGTCCCAACTGTCCCAGGTGGGGCGACTCACCCGACTGCTCCAAGGGCGCTGCCGACGTCGTCAGAGGCACGTGGTGGCTGGTGTAGCTAGCCGACGACCTGGTGCGGGCCGCTGACGGGTGGCGCTGGTCATCCCCGTCCGTCGTGACAGGGTACGTCGGTGCATTAGGAGGCACCGCAGGTGCTGCCGTGGTCGCCGGGGGCACCCGGTAGCTGGTGTAGCTCGCCGGCGACCTGGTGCGGGCCGCTGACGGGTGGCGCTGGTCATCCCCGTCCGTCCTGACGTGGTACGCCGGTGCATAAGGAGGCACCGCAGGTGCTGTCGGGGTCGCCGGGGGCACCCGGTGGCTGTTGTAGCTCGCCGGCGACCTGGTGCGGGCCACTGACGGGTAGCGCTGGTCATCCCCGTCCGTCCTGACGGGGTACGCCGGTGCATAAGGAGGCACCGCAGGTGCTGCCGTGGTCGCCGGGGGCACCCGGTAGCTGGTGTAGCTCGCCGGCGACCTGGTGCGGGCCGCTGACGGGTGGCGCTGGTCATCCCCGTCCGTCCTGACGTGGTACGCCGGTGCATAAGGAGGCACCGCAGGTGCTGTCGGGGTCGACGGGGGCACCAGGTAGCTGGTGTAGCTCGCCGGCGACCTGGTACGGGCCGCTGACGGGTGGCGCTGGTCATCCCCGTCCGTCCTGACGTGGTACGCCGGTGCATAAGGAGGCACCGCAGGTGCTGTCGGGGTCGCCGGGGGCACCCGGTGGCTGTTGTAGCTCGCCGGCGACCTGGTGCGGGCCGCTGACGGGTAGCGCTGGTCATCCCCGTCAGTCCTGACGGGGTACGCCGGTGCATAAGGAGGCACCGCAGGTGCTGTCGGGGTCGCCGGGGGCACCCGGTGGCTGTTGTAGCTTGCCGGCGACCTGGTGCGGGCCGCTGACGGGTGGCGCTGGTCATCCCCGTCAGTCCTGACGGGGTACGCCGGTGCATAAGGAGGCACCGCAGGTGCTGTCGGGGTCGACGGGGGCACCCGGTAGCTGGTGTAGCTCGCCGGCGACCTGGTGCGGGCCGCTGACATCGCGACCAGGTGAGGCGGGCCGCCCCCACCCGCGCTAGGATGATGGGACGGCAGCTGAGTGGCCCCCGCAGCAGTGTGCGGGGGCGGCGCCGACGCCAGGTGGACGGCGTCACTCGCCGGCGACCTGGGGCAGGCCGCGAACATGTGAGGCGGGCCGCCCACACCCGCGCTAGGTGGATGGGACGGCAGCTGGGTGGCCCCCGCAGCAGCGTGCGGGGGCGGCGCCGACGCCAGGTGGACGGCGTCGCTCGCCGGCGACCTGGGGCAGGCCGCGAACATGTGAGGCGGGCCGCCCCCACCCGCGCTAGGTGGATGGGATGGCAGCTGGGTGGCCCCCGCAGCAGCGTGCGGGCGCGGCGCCGACGCCAGGTGGACGGCGTCGCTCGCCGGCGACCTGGGGCAGGCCGCGAACGGGTGAGGCGGGCCTCCCCCACCCGCGCTAGGTGGATGGGATGGCAGCTGGGTGGCCCCCGCAGCAGCGTGCGGGGGCGGCGCCGACGCCAGGTGGACGGCGTCGCTCGCCGGCGACCTGGGGCAGGCCGCGAACATGTGAGGCGGGCCGCCCCCACCCGCGCTAGGTGGATGGGACGGCAGCTGGGTGGCCCCCGCAGCAGCGTGCGGGGGCGGCGCCGACGCCAGGTGGACGGCATCGCTCGCCGGCGACCTGGGGCAGGCCGCGAACATGTGAGGCGGGCCGCCCCCACCCGCGCTAGGTGGATGGGATGGCAGCTGGGTGGCCCCCGCAGCAGCGTGCGGGCGCGGCGCCGACGCCAGGTGGACGGCGTCGCTCGCCGGCGACCTGGGGCAGGCCGCGAACGGGTGAGGCGGGCCTCCCCCACCCGCTCTAGGTGGATGGGACGGCAGCTGGGTGGCCCCCGCAGCAGCGTGCGGGGGCGGCGCCGACGCCAGGTGGACGGCGTCGCTCGCCGGCGACCTTGGGCTGGCCGCAAACGGGTGAGGCGGGCCGCCCCCACCCGCGCTAGGTGGATGGGACGGCAGCTGGGTGGCCCCCGCAGCAGCGTGCGGGGGCGGCGCCGACGCCAGGTGGACGGCGTCGCTCGCCGGCGACCTGGGGCAGGCCGCGAACATGTGAGGCGGGCCGCCCCCACCCGCGCCAGGTGGATGGGACGGCAGATGGGTGGCCCCCGCAGCAGCGTGTGTGGGCGGCGCCGACGTCAGGTGGACGGCGTCGCTCGCAGGCGACCTGGAGCGGGACGCGAACATCGCGACCAGGTGAGGCGGGCCGCCCCCACCCGCGCCAGGTGGATGGGACGGCAGCTGAGTGGCCCCCGCAGCAGCGTGCGGGGGCGGCGCCGACGCCAGGTGGACGGCGTCGCTCGCCGGCGACCTGGAGCGGGACGCGGACACCGCGACCAGGTGAGGCGGGCCGCCCCCACCCGCGCCAGGTGGATGGGATGGCAGCTGAGTGGCCCCCGCAGCAGCGTGCGGGGGCGGCGCCGACGCCAGGTGGACGGCGTCGCTCGCCGGCGACCTGGAGCGGGACGCGGACACCGCGACCAGGTGAGGCGGACCCTCTCCAGCTGTGATAGGTGGGCGGGGTGGCGGCTGGGTGGTTCCGCGGCGCCGGGGTGAGTCTTTCCGCGGAGCTGGGCTGTTAATTGGGGGGTGGTGGCCAGCTGCATCACCGCCCCCTAGACGGAGTTTCCCGGGAGCTTCACCTCGCCCCCTCGCGTTCGCCAGACTGCCTCGCGGGTCGGGCACACCGTGTGCCAGTGGTACTGCTCTGTCGCGCAGTAGCGGCAGCGGGGTGGCCGGCTGTCCTGGGCGCCCTGTGTTCCCCCGCGGTGGTCGTCGCGACGCGTCTGTACAGCGCCACGGTGAGGAGGGCCCGGTAGGGGCATTCCCTCCCTTATCGGGGACGGGTCGGTGGGCCGGTAGTTGCCCCTCGGCGGCGGCGGGCCCGTGTACGGCACTACGGCATGTTCGACCTCTGCGCGCGCCGCCCCCTTGGTGGACGGGGCTGACCGGGGCGTCGCGACGCCCTTGGCGCTGCGAGCTGATTGGAGGTCATGCTCTACGGCTCGTGCTCGTGCGAGAAAAACATCCAGCCCGCGAGTCACTGCTTCGCGCAAGAATGGGCGAAGTTCGGGGGACACTAGCTCCACTATGAAGGGCAGTATGTCGCTAGTTTGACCCCCGGGTGTTAGGCGGCGGTATAGTCTGAGCTTGTTATAAACAAACGTCTCCACCGCCTCCTTGTCCCCTTGGCAACGGCTAAACATCTCACTCCGACATGTGTTCAGGGCTCGGGTGTCATTGAAGCGCGCCTCCAGCTGGCGGGCGAAGTCTTCCCAGTCTGCGTCGTAGCTGCCCGCCTGGGCCCACCACTCGCGCGCCTCGCCGCGCAGCTGCGCACTCACGCGTTCCGCCCACTCTTCCCGCGTTATCAGGTGCCGCACGAGCCTCGCCTCGCAGGCTCGCAAAAACACGCGCGGATCCTCGTGGTTGAGGCCCGCGAACTCCGGGAGGGTAATAGGCCCGGTGAGGGGGCGGGACGTGGTAGCTAGCTGACCCCCTGGGTGCCCTCGTGCGCGTCGCTCGCACCCCCCACACAGAAAAAGTCCGTCCCGGAAATTTACGAATTCCAGCGCGTCTGCGCATGCGCGGTGTTTAATTGTTCCGCACTGCTGGCATCTCGCTATTTCGCCTCGGTAACCGGGACAGTGGACAGCGGCGCACTGGGGACCCGCTTGGGTTCTGGGCTGCCCCTCCGTCTTGACGCGTACCGTTTCGCATGTGCAGTACAGGTGGGGGTACTCACCGGTGCTGTGGCTGGTGGTGTGCGGCTTGCCGCACCCGGCGCAATAGCTCTCCATGGTGATGGCTACGTCCGGCCTCTTGTCCATGCGCGATCCGCGGCTGTCCGACCCGAGCGTCGGGATGAAGCGTCGGTGGCGGGCGCGGGCAGATCCGGGGGTGCGCCCCCTTGCGCTTACGACCGAGCGGTCTTGCCCGCACGCACGCGCCACGCGGTTGTTTACGCGGCCGCGGCTGGTGACGGCTCGGTGATCTTCGGGCGCGCTCGTTTGTCCTCGGCGCGCGATCGGTCGCGGCAGTCCACTCTCACTCGAGGGGTTAGGTGGGAGGGGGTGAGCGAACGATCTGTACGCGTGCAGGGGGGGGGGGTGGAACCGTGGAATGCGGGAGGGAGTGAGCGAACGATCTTAGTGCTGGAGGGGGGTGGTGTGGCCTGATTACCCCGGCGCGTCCCGTTCCGCGGCGCCTGCACGTCTGCGCGCGCTTTCTCTCCCCTTTGTGCTGTCCCTACGCGTAACTCTGCCGGATTTTCAGCGATTCGGATGGCGTTTGCGGCGTTGTTATGTTGCCACACTAGGTGGGCGCCATTTTGACACCGTTCCGGCTGCCTCCCCGTCAAAGCTATCGAGTCTTGCGGGATGGGTCTCAGGGTTTGGGTTCGGCCAAGTGGCGGGAGGCAGGGACGTGTCCGTAGAGGTGATCCTTGGGCTGTTTAGGCCACCCAAGACGCCTTATACTACAAATGATGCACTCTGCTACGTGAAGTGTGGTTTTTATTACACATCAACCTCTACATGGTGCTATCCATCCCCTGGCCGCGACTGTTCGGGGTTAGAGAGCTCTGCGCGTGTACGGCTGTTCGGCGATGACCCCGCTTACTATGGAGAGGGGGGAGTTTTGAGCGAACAGTACGTGGCGGACGTTGCTGCTAAGACCTGCGCGGTGATGCGCGGTGATGCGCGGTGATGCGCGGTGATGCACGACCAGTGGTGTTGTACTCACGATCTAGATGCGGTTGCTGAATTAGCGCGAAGGTGGCCTCTCAACGTTGCGCGAAGACAACCAGCCTCTTCGAGCTCCCGGTGGGTACTGACTCACTCGTGTAGCACAGCGCTACAGCAGGCCTGCCAATTGCGCGCCAGAAGCGCAGCGCGCGGGAAACAGACGCGGCCAAGTTTAGGACCTATTCGCACGTTGAACAATGGAATTAACAAATAAAAACATTTGATGAAATATACATTACATAGTTTATGTCTGTGAGAGAAAACATGTGCCCTTGATGCTATTATAGTCCGGCGGAAGCACATTGCCACACCCGGCGGAGTGCTTCCGCCGAGGTGGCCGGTAGTGGTGCTAGCTGCGGGTCGTTCGGTGCACTCACACTCGTTGCACCATGTTGCACGCGCGGGCGTGTTCGTGGCACACGGCTTTGAGAGGCGTCGGAGAGGCATCGCGGCCTGTGCGACTAAGAGGCGCACTATCGGCTGGCGTCAAATTAATGGCGTCGGCGTTGAAATAAGCAATATTAGGTTTAATAAAAAAATTCTAAGGAAATTTTGTTTCAATCATGTTGAAATAGTAATCTCATTAAATAATATCAATGATTTCATGAACTACTTTTTAAATCACTGTTATGAAATATGCCTGATTCGGCTACGTGTTGTGTTAACTACTGGTACAAGAGAAGAGATAATAATTAACTTTACTTTAAGTTTCCGCTTGACGAAACTAGGTATGTGTAAATTATTAAAACGAAACAAAATAAAAGTTTTGTGTAATTAAAATAGTGATGAGCGTTTTGTTTTCATGCCCTACAGAATTTCCTCTTTTTAGGTAGTGTGTAGTCGCACATTGACAAGCACACAATACATTAATATTTAGGAACTGTTCTAAATGTCAATGAGTCTCAAATTCTGCTCAAACTTGCTGCTTATGTACTTTAATTAGTCTAAATGTTTTGTATGAATTTTATTTTTAGGTCGAGAGGGAGTTGTGGGTAAAAATTATGTGTTGTGTATCCAAGTCTATCCCTTGATACTAATCGGCATGATTCTGTGGTAATGATGATTGCTGTTTTAACATTATTTAAAACAGCAAGCATCATGTGCCACCGGATAAATCATACATGATCATGCCAACAGGATCAAGAAATAAACTTGGATACGTGATACGGAACAATTACCCAGGTGAGGGTTGCGATAAAATGAAGTGTCTTTTTAAGTTTTATGTTGAAATTAAAGTGTTTTTTTCCCCTTAACAATTGATATACACCTGTCTTCAAGAAGTGAAGATACGAGAAAGATTTGTACTTTCACCTAATCCATAAAGAATCAGATGCCATTGGTAACAGCTTCATTTCAGTTTTTGTGGGAAAATTGTACATCTTAGGCAGTTAAATTTTGCCAGAAATACACATTGCCTGTGTTAATGATTAAATACTTCTGCACGTTTTTTTTATGCATTAGTTTTGTTTGCGATTTGTAATGCAACTCGGTAGGTACCTACGAAAATCCTAACCTTAACTTCAATCAACGTGATTCTACTAGAACAGAAATTGTTTCTTGGACATAAAAAAAAAAAAGCAGCAATTTAATATAATCCGAAAATATGTTACATGTTATGCATTTTAACAAATGTTATGATACGTAAACAAAACATTTTTAACCAAAATGAGTTTAAGGCAAACACTGTCCCGAAGGTAAGAAATTTACTTATTGTTTTAAAAAATTGCTCTCCTAAATCATTATATGTTACGTTTACCGATATTTAGTTAAATGATTTGTCTTAAAGGGGGGGGGGGGGGGGGGGGGGAAATCAATATTTTAATAAATATTAATGCATGCACGAAAAAAGTCACAAGCTTGCCAACATTCAGTTGAAGCTGAAAATTTCCCTACTATTCAAATTAGTGTTTTAAGCATATTAACTGCAAATTGTACTTTCTACGATCAATGTTGTATTTAAATTAAAATTTATTTATAATTTTAAACGTAAGTCTTACTCCAGAAGGTATTTTATCTCGGTTTTAAGCCACTGCAACTTTGTTTTAATGTTTGTCAAGTTTGCGTTTTTGTATAGCAACTAGGGCATTTCAGAATAAAAAAAATGTAGAACTGCAATAGCATTGAGTGTCCACTCTGTACTAGTACTTTATTTACTCTATGCCAGCGGGCTGATTACGAGCACACACTTTGCGTTATAAGTTGCGATAAATAACGAAGGTTTGCGAAGAATATCGCAGGAACCAGCAACGTGATTACGAACACATCGTGTTTCGTTAAACTTCGAATATTGATGACGTTGTGGCGGTATATATCGCAAACTTTGATTACGAGCACACTTTTCAAGTGATATTTATCGCACCGAGCTACGTTATATATCACGGGCATTTCAAGTGGTGATACGAAGCGATTGTGAGGTAAGTGATATAATTACTCTTAAAAATAATGTTCTCCCGTCCTAAAAACGGCATTATAATCGCACATTATTGTTTTAAATATAGTCGAGTACGATGTAAAGCGATGAAGTTAAACGAAAACAATTGTTTTAGGTTAGCGTGTGTATATTTAACACGCGAACATTATTTTTAACATGCTATTTCTGTTTATTAATTGTACCATGAAATCATTGTTTTCAATGCATAGTTTGTGTGGAATAATTATGAAGTGGTTTAAATACGATCAAAGTAGGTAAGAAGAATACATAAATGCCGTGTCATAGCTTATCAAATTAATCCTAACCTAAAGAGCGATATTATTTACACGCACATTATGAACATAGCATAGCTATAAATAGTTCAAATAGGCTGCTTATGCATATTTTGTGTTTGGGTATTTGCTCAACCGTTGCCTACGAACGGCTCAACATGCATTTTTGTTTAATCTGTGCGCTTGTAGACTTCAGACAGTAAATGGTATATTTCTCTATTTAGTTTCAGAAAGCTATTTCCGGCCTCCTTGTGTGTTCAATTGTGCAAGAAATTTTTAATTTGTGCTCATTAATTTACATATTGGCTCTATTACCTAAGTGTGTTAACATTGGTAATTGTTAACAAGTGGGGCTGATCATAAAACAAATAACTTGATGAATAATTTATTTAGGAATTCCCCTCCTTAAGCAGGATGATTCTATTAAATAACATTTCGAGCTTTTATGTAGGGGAGGCGAGGCTTTATTATAAAAATAAGTTTATGAAAACGGTAATTTTGAGTTCCTATTATTAACCTTGATACTTATTTCTGTTGAGATATTTCAAGTTGTTTACTGTTTCAATTGTTGGTTATGTGTGGTTAGCTACACTTCAAATACTGCAAATCTATTCATGTCTACATTTGGTTAGGTTAGCTGCATTTTAAATATTGTATAATGAGGTAAATCTGGTGAAAAGCTACTTTTCCATATGTTTTTTTTTTAAATTTATTTATTAGTTTTCAGACATTGATTCCAATAATTAACATAGGCTATCAATACTGTAACATTGTTTTACTAATAGAAAATTAAGCTTACCTCACCTAACCAACCATCCACACATATTTTGTAGTACAATTAATGTAACTAACCTATCTTAACTAACCATTCACACAGATCCACACTATTTTTTTTTGTTATTTTTAATTCATCTAACAAACTTAATGGTGGGAATGGCTGGTTTGATTAGGTTAACTACAAATACAGTACTTGAAAGTAGTGTAGACAGTTTATTAGGTTATGGTAGTTATATTAAATATACTGTGAACTCATTTTAACAGTTTTTAAGAATTATATATTGTAACACAGCTAACTCTAACCTAACCAACCACACTACAGTTTATACCTATTATTTTTGTTGGTAACATAACTTAAGAAACAGTTCACAAAATCACACAGTATTTTTAATGTAGCTTACTTAAGCCAACCAATCATTCTCATGTATTAAATTTTTTGATTTACCTAACCTAACAAGCTATTAAAATGGCATTTTTCTAGTTTAACTGCTTAAGGAATTACAACACACTCATGGAGAATTGTTGGAAAAGAAGTCAAAAAGTTAAAATTGTTTTTAGAAATTAAAGAAAAATGAATGCAGTTATGCATTACATCGAGGAATATTAGCTCAATAATACCATATTAAAAATTATTTCTATTAATCAGGCCCTCTTGTTAACAATTAGTAGCCTACCAAACTATATTACACTAATTTAGTTAATGTTTGAAAATATTTCAGGTTCTACACAATGGCCTTTGCTGCCTTTCTGCTAAATATCGAACTGGAGGAGAAGGCAGAGAAGATTGTTAAGAAACCATCAAAATCCCTTCGAATTGCCAGATTGCACCCTCATAGCAGTTGGAAAACCTTAGAAAATGAAGAAACATGAAGAAACAAGCTATGCAATTTAATAAATACTTTGTTATCAAGTTTGTTGCATTTATTAAAGAAATTGTGAAATGAAAATAGTGTTCACTCATTTCCATGTTACTTTTGAGTATAACTTGGATATTATATTAAACACATGTTAACTTTTTGTTTTCTGGTTTCAGCAGATGATCTCATTGTCCTGAGAGAGTTGGCAGTGGCTTTTTTGAACCATTGTTTTTTTTTGTGTGTAAAAAATAGATACTATGAATCATTTAATGATAGGTTGTTATTTAAAGTAAATCTCATACATACATGTGCTGCTTCATGTTTACAGGTTTTTTATTTAAAAATTTTGCAATTTCAGACTTTGTTTTGGTTTTAAACGAAAAATATTTACAAAGAGTGTATTATTTAATAGCTCAATTATTTCCATGGATGGTTATAATTAAACAATTATTAATATTAACTATTAATAGCCTGTCCAATAAAAAAAATTAATGCACATGTCTGTAAGGATACAAAAAATGATTTCTTAACACAATATTTTCTCATAATTGGCAATTTTAGCACATGCTTCCAGCATGCCTTTTAACTTTCCTTTAAGTTCTTTGATGCATTTTTAATCAAATTTCTTGTTACCATTTCAGAAGCACATATTCCCAATGCTTCTCATCAGCTGCCAGCTATCTTTCTTGAATGCTGCTCTTTTTTTTTATTATTTTTAAATTGTACTATTAATCATTACCAGTATGAATTGTATAGGTTACACTAGGTATTATAGAGGCAGAGTTATAATAAAGGAGGTGCTAATAACAAAGCACACATTCTATAAAGTATGCTGACTAAAAGTATTATCAAGGTTTTTCCAGTCAAAGATTTCACAATGCTTGTATATAACCATTCTTTACTTTTTTTTTTTGTGTAAACAAGATATAACATGGAAGAATTTCATTAGGCTAGCTGACTATCAATGCAAGTTCCAGCAGGTACAACTGCTAGTTGTTGCCAGTGAGCCCATTTGTATACAGTATAGACATTGTTTCATGTGGATGAATATAAAAAAAATATGTTGAACTAATTTTTATTATTGTAAGTTTAGAATCAATGTAGGTATGTTTATTGAGACCGAGACAAGTACAAACAAATTAAATGGCACACATTGCATTTAGTTAGATAATTCAGGAACAAATATTGACTTAGTATGATTCATCTTGCGATAAAGTTTGGTACAGCTCCATTCCTTGCACCTCCCCAGTCAACACACTGCATCTTAATATCTTATGAATTGTTATCATCACTCACTGTTCTTATCTTTCTATTTATCATCAGAATAACCAATAACCATTAAATCTGTGCTTAGATGTGTGTGAATATTAAAATAAGCAATTTTTGAGATAGTATTTAGAGATCAAATCAAATGTTTCTTAAAATATGTGATGAAGCCTTTGAACAGCTTATTTAACTATATTAAGTAAAATTTAACTTAAATAAAAGACTAATACAGTAAATTAATATGTAACTGATTGTGACTGATGGCTATTATAACAAATACTTATGCATAAAAAAACTCTTAGGTTTCTTGGCTATCTTATGAAAACACAAGGATTGTAAGAGGTCTTGTTTTAATAATGAACCTACCAGGGGTATATGTAGGGACAAGAGGTATATATGCCTCCCCCAAAATCCTAAAAGAAAAATCTATATTCCCCCCCCCCCCCCCCCCCCCCCAAAAAAAAATAAAGCTAACAGCAGGCTAAGTGCTATACCACTTTCCTCCTCCCCATCCCCCTTCCTCCCTCATAACAAAATTCTGCATACACTTCTGAGTAGAACAACTTCAATTTTAATTTATTTTAATATGAACTATTAACACTTCCATGTTCATGCAAGTCATTTTTTTGTGTTTCATTTTAAATGTAGCACACCTCCAATTTCTCTCTGTCAACTTTCAGGTATCTTAACTACTTAATTTTCACCACTCTTATTTTAAACCCACTACACCAATCTCAAACCAAATTGGAAGCATACCAGTATTGAAAAAAATATATATTTAATTTTCAAATAAATATTTGGAAAAGTATAGGATAAACAAAATGCATGACTACCACAATATAATGTCTACCAGAGGTTGAGGGACAAAACCACCTTCTAGAATCTACATCATTCCCAATGATGATGCTGTACCGAAGATTTGGATAATTCTCTGGTCAAGGCTGCTCAGAAATATAACTTGGATAATATTGCCAGCTGTTATCTTAGCAGCTATTGCTTAAGCTGCTCTTTTTATTACAGCATATATCATGTTGATCCATTACTGAATTTAAAAAAAAATGGATTAAATAATTGGTATGCATGTACATCAGAAATTGTTCAAACTGAATATTATTTTACATATTAAACCATCAATTTCTAAACTTGCTGAGAAAAAGTAATCTATTAATTTATCTTAATGGGAAAAGGGGGGCGGAGAATTAAAATTATTGAATATTTCAAGACAGTTTTTAAAATAATTGCAGCATATTAATAATTAACATACATGTTGGATCATTAACCAACTTGAATGCCATCTTGAAAACAAAGTTGTTTACTCAGTACTTATTCAGTACTTACTCTAATTACTCAGTACTTAGTTTCACTTGTTTAAGTCATTGGTGAGATTAAATTAAACAGCAATTAAAAAAACATAGCAATGAACTTTCATATCCTCAGATTATAAAAAAAAATACTGTTCTTACACTGAAAATTTTCGAGAACTGTTCCATAATAACTGTTTAAAATGTCAATCTTTTTAAATTGAAACATTATGGGCCTAATTTTATCCTTAGAATATGCAACCTAACACACTGAAGAGTTTAAAACAGACTTCAAAAAATGAAAATACAAAAAGTAGCCCATATCTTCTCCATTGTAATTGAAGGCTGCTGCTTGCATAAAAATTGTAACGCTATATTCACCAAAGAAAAAAATAATAAGAAAACTAATATTTTGCCAATGTTAATGGTTTTTAATGTCCCTAAACGTTTGTTAAGCCTCTTTGCCAGTTAAATCCACAGATACATGCAAGCTTCACATTCATTATTTGAAGAAAAATTGGCTGCAAACTCTCTGTGGCTCTTAATAAACCACACCATGATTTCTGTTGGGCAGCAGTAACTTTACCAGTGCCACTCTAAGGCTTATTTTAACTGAGAACACAAATATTCAACACAGTGTCCTCTTTAATAGCGGCATGTGCACTCTAATCAAGAAAACCACAAATTTAAATAATTTACTGTAATTAAACTTTACCAAGTGTACGAAGGGAGTAAAAAATGTTTGAGTGACCTATGATATAAATATTAGCAAAATTATTTTTATTTACGAATGGTACTAATATCTTGGAAACATTGTTTCAAAACACTTGTATATAAAATCCACGAAAGCACATGAGTATTAAAATATATTTATAAAATTTTAACTGATTAGATTACATAAACTAGAAAGCTCACCGCTGGAAATATGTTAAAAAGTGTTGTTTTTATTAGGTATGCTAATAACCACATATATGTATAACTTTGAAGTATAAGGTTATGATTTTACACAAACACACCAAACTTGACTAAATATTTGTTAAATTCCATTCTTCATATCATATCAATAATAGGTAAAATAAAAACAGACACGGGTTCGTGGTAATTAGTTGTTCCTTTAATTTTGTAACCTGTAGAGTGGCCTCATTTTCATTCTATTGAAGTTTAAACATGCTTCTCGTTCGATGTTTATGTTTACATGGCAAGACGCAGTTAGCCACAATGACGATGCAAAATCTTTAACTGCATTTTTAATTTAAACTTCTACGAAAAAGGCAGCAAAAAAGCTTTAAATACTTTATTTAAGAAATTAGTGCATTAAAAAAGATTATTTTGTTCTCAGTAACACTAAGTATTCATGATTCACTTACAAAATAGTCTGTTCGACGAACATATTAATTGTTCAATTGTTGCTTGTCCTCTGACGTCATGGATTCGTATCGCAGGTTAGCGTTACCGTGGAAAATAACGAAACGCATATCGCAAGGTGGGTCGTAATCACCAAATGCGATACGTGTTTCGTTACCGCGTGAAGAATAACGCTAGTCGTCGATGGTGTTCGTAATCAGCCCGCAGGCATAGAAACGGGGGAGGGGGATGCGGACAAAGAAACCCTTCATGACGTCATGTGTCGCGGACAGTCTATCTATCCAGGCGCGCGCAATGGCACGCACCTACGCAATTCAGTTACAGCGCCCGCAGTTTTTAAGCAATTTGAACAACTTTTTTAATTTTTTCGTATTTGGACAGATGATGCAAAGGCACATATTAATATATAGTACCTCCATTCTATTACTGACACCACAAAGTGTAATTTTTAATAAGATTCCATTACTATTTACTTTCATTTTTTGGAAATCTATATTATTATTTTAATAAATTGGTGTTTTTTTAATGGTTCCTGAAAACCTTTACGTTAAATCGCTGATTTCGTTAAATCCGTGTTCGCAAAATCGGGGTTCTACTGTACTCTAATAAAAAAAATTACAAAATATTTTAATGCGCGGTTTCTTACTGTTTTTTTCCCAGCATACAAATGTCAAAGATGTCTGAAAGTTTCATCATTTTGGACCTATAGGTTCGGAGTTCATTGGCAGTGCAGAGAAGTTTTGCAAGCGGGTGACACAAATGCACACAACAGTTCTTATCTTCAAAATGATATTAAGTTAGCAGTCTCATTATAATATATATGGCATTGATTTATCCCAAGACATGCAAAAAGAATATTTTGGCGGCACGATTTAAATCACACTGGCAAAAATTCACAGTCTTTACACAAATAGTAATATCTAACGCAATATTCGACGCAATGCAGGCTCGGATGCACATGAATGTATCTAGTCTCCTGACAATCGAACATTATTTGCGATAAAATGTCAATACATCTGGTATCTCCAACACGATGCTTATTTGTCTTTTCACACCAATCACTCGCACTTAAAAATGTTTATTCGCAAGTAAGTCAATGTCTGTCCAGTTACACAGTTCGCTCTCACTGGAGCTAGGCTCAACAGTGGTTCGCCTCTTACCTTGCGCCTGTCCACACACACAGTCTCGCGCCACTCAGTCGCCGCACTCTCTCGATCCCGTCGATCCGCGTTGCGCCGCTCTCGAGGGAGTCTCTCACCCTCTTCGCTGATGTCCCATTCCCTTCACTCGCAGAAATCTCCGAACTCTTGGAACTCTCTCAGAACTTTCGGAACTCTCGCGGAGGCCGGCGTCGCTGCTTAAGTGTCCGAGACGCCCTTCTCGAACCGATGAGAGAGTCAGTGAAGAGTCACGTCATCCCAGGCCGACCCAACGCTCGAATAATCGAGAATGGTTTATTCAAGCCACTCCACGTGGCGGCCTCTGTAAGCCCAGAATTCCCAGGCCGCTAAAGGTGATAATAGCCCGAGGTGTGACAATGCGCGGGGTAGAGCTATTAGCATCCTCTCTGCTTTCCTCCCTCCCTTCGACGGTGACCCCACCGTCGCGCGGTACAGACTTCTTCTTCTTTTAACAAAAAAAAATCCCCATATCCTTTAATTATCACTTGCATATGTTTATTATGCTGTGAATTTCGTTGCAAAAGTTTCGTCTGATTTTTAGCAATACCGAGTTACTCTTTTCGCTAGTCCAGCCGCGCCTCCTACCAACGAGCCTAGTGCTGCCAAAAAAATGGCAAAACACCTCCCTTTTTTACGCGTTTATTCTTTTTTTTCCTTTCTGAATCTTATGCTTGCTCCTAGCCTGCATTTAACAGCCATTATTTTATTAACGCTCCAAGCAGCGATCTTCTCTCCTAGCTTAGTTAGCAAGTTTAGTGCAATTTGTGACGCCTTTTCGGCTGAAATACACTCCGCTTGATGCCTGTGTTCTAAATTATTACTCTTTGAATACGAAATATCGTGCTCTTTGCTCGCGCTGTCTAAAGTATTTATGCTTGGGTCTCCACGGGCTAGACGTTTCGCAAGTTTGGTTCCCGGTCCGCAGTACTGATAAGTTGGCAAATGTAATTTGAAAGGCAATTTATTTATCAACTAGCTTTTACCCGCGGCTTCACTCGCGTTGATGTCCTTAATAAATAAGTATCAAAGATTATTGCAAAGAAAATAAATATGGCAATTTTTTTTTATTGCGTGACTGGGATCATCAGTATTTTTTAATAATTCTAACCTACAATTTAGCATAAAAAACTGAAAACATGCTTTATTGAAATATGTTTCACTATTATAAAAAATAAAGTTTTATATACGTACTACCATTTTAAAAAGTTCAAAGTATTAACGTATAATAAATTAAATTTTCTTCAAAAGATCTTAAATCGGAGTATTATTATAGGATGCTCCTGTACACTATGTTACATGTTTTTTCTTTCCGGTGCAAATATGTGTAGATTTCGGGCATTGGACACACGCGAACAGGCTACATATAGTTAGTTGGCCATGGGAAAAGCATGGCTTTTCCAAATGCACCCCTGCTACCTGCAATGTTTGCTCTTGCGCTTTGTTGATGGTAACAGCAAAAATAAGCCTGACGGGGAACTGAACTCTTTTGAATTGGAACGGTAGATCAGTGAGGATAATTGTAATTCTAGGTATAATAACACTTTCCCCTTTACCGACACCTGTTAAAATAGTGGTACCAAGTATATTCTGCCCAAATTGTGTGATCCGAAGCTCGTTCCATTACATAGTCGAGGAGTATCTAGATTTTGCATAAACATAACTTGTACATTTAGTTTCAGTTGATGTTTATGTGAGGGTACACCCGAAAGTTCAAGTGAATTTAAAAACTCCGCAGGATATGAAGTGCGTTGTTCTGTATCCATGATTGTATATACATTGACAAATACTCCATTTTCCCTTGCACCTCTTTTAAAATATAAGTGTTGATTTTATTAACGATATAATTTTTTGGCATCAATATTGCTCTTGCGCACAACCACTGATCCCTATTCAAATTTTGTTGCAAGTCGGGGAAAACTTGAGTAATAAGATTCACATCATTTTCTACTAAATTACAAAATTCTCTTGAAATTAAAAAAAAATATAACCTTCAGCATCAATGTCCAAACAACCATTACCGAAGAAAATAAACAGACACCTAACCTCAAAAATTAAAAAAAAAAAAGTTTAAGTATTGCTCGGCGGTGACAGAAAAATAAAAATAAATGCGGAAGTAGATGCTATACTAAATTGAATAGTGAATTGACCGACGGTATTACAGTATTAGACAGGCAAATTATTTACTGTACTTATTAAAACGCCAGGTGGCATTAAATTTCAGTCAAATTATTCAAACTCTCAGACAATCATACATATACATACCAATGTCAATTTTTTTGCCCTTCGGAAAAAAAATTTATAAAGAGTGTTCTATGTCCTTTACTATACCTTTGAAATTATGCACACAAAGTTTCACGATGATCAGTTGAGTAGTTTCCGTGTTAAAGAGTAACAAACAAACAAACAAACCAACTCACATTCGCATTTATAATATTAAGTAAGGATGAGTTAATAAGTCCTTTACCTTCTACACTACTCCTTGCACGATGTATATCACCATAACTTTGTTATGTATAAATGAGCCGTTTTATAGTTTCTGCGCTTTAGTCGTAACAATGGAGGTAGTACCGCAAAAACGCTTCTTGACCCATGATTATTTGATGAACAGGTAAGCAGCATCACGGACCGCTGTTGCCAAATACTATGTATAAGATGTACAATTGCCGGACCCTCAAATAGTAGGAATTCCTGTAATTTAATATAATTTATCCAGCATCCTAACGGAGTGTGTTTCGAGATTATTTATTTGCATAGCAAAGTGTGGAACAGCCAAAGTATACATGTTTAGCACAGGTGTTGTCTAATTTTAAAAGGATTAATTTTTTTTTTTCAATTCATGTTTAGCACAGGTGTTGTCCAATTTTAAAAGGATTAATTTTTTTTCAATTTCGTGAAAATGAAGACGTCATTCCACCAAGTAAAGTTCCCCCAAATTCAATTATCGTCTTTGTTGACACTGCGTGTGAAAAACATTAAATAGTGCAACAGTTTTTTTCCCCCCATGGGACAACATGTATTGTGTGACTGTTTTTATTGAATTCAGACGTACAGTCAAACTCGAGAGCAATTGGTTCGGGATACAGCAAATTTGATAATTTTATTTAAAATGGATCTTCTAAATCTCCAACATGTTTACCACGAACACGTCACAACTGACATGTCATTCAATAATATAAACATGTTGGAATAGCAATGATGGGTACGGCTTTATAGTCATAGCTAAGGATTTTCCTTTACATAAAGGACGTTACCGCTGTGGCTTCGATCACTTCATAGTGCTTCGTTCTTGAAGCATGAACTTGACCATCTCCAATTTTGGAAGCGGCAAAAATAAACATCAGCAAGAGTCATGCCTGACGTTAACAGACTATGGCCACTGTCAGGTCGGCGGGAAACGTCTGTGTGGTGTAGGCGTTCGTATTCACGCAGCAGATGCAGCCACAAGGAATTACGTAGATGTCGTTCCTGGTGCCACCACACACGCATTTAGTGCAATGGCGAGTAATTTAGAAAAAGACACGAGTCTACCAAAAAAAATGGACTTTCACATGCACAGGATCTTCATACCACTGGGGAACCACACATAACTTATGTTGAGGGTTGCTGTGTACTTTTTTTAATTGTGTGACTTGGTGCCTTCTTGCACCACCTGTTGGACCTTGGGCCAGTGCTGCGATCTTCGGACTAAACGGACAGTTAGGCATCATCATAGCATTGGTTCGAATGTTGATGTATGTTCTCGAACATTTTTTGGTCCTCCGGGCCGGATTATAACGCAAATCAAGATTAGCAGCTGATGAAAGTGTTATAATAGCATCTAGGGAAGGATTTACAAAATATTTTACACGGGAAATGGCATAAGGACCTACATCGCGACGGTAGAAATTGATAATTATTAGAAGAGTGAAATTATGCGGCAGTGCATCTATGTTTACGGTTATTAAGGGCACACAAGAGTCCTTACGCGGGGATTAGTGAAGTTACGCACGCAAAAATAACTAAGCCAAAAACAAAGGGAAACTCTTACCCACTAGATAAGCACAATGGCGGCACAAACACCGGTATTGCAACACATAATTTTCAACTTTTTATTGGGCAAGGCCGATGAAGTCCGTGATTCGTATGAAGCGTTGGAGGAGGATGCATCCAAATTGGAGGATTTTAAAATTGTATTTGAGGAAGTTATAGAAAAAAGGAGTGAGTTACTAGCAAATTTCTTTGCAATGTGCACTAACCCCCCCAGTGATACGGTCGATATGAGCGAAGTCAAGCAACAGTTCGAGGTTTATGAAGTAGTGTTCCGGGAATTGCGGAAATTATACAATAAACAGATGTCAAGCCAAAGTAAGGTTAAGGCACCAGGTGACACAGTGCCTAACACTGGATCGCAAGCCATGTTAATTCCCCACGTATCAATGTTGCCTGCATTACCGCTACTGGTGTTTGGCAGTAACCATGTTGAGTGGAAGGGATTTGTGGAACTATTTAACTTGGTGGTTGGCCAATGTTTGCACTTGACTAAAGTGCAAAAAACTCACTTTCTGTTAGGATGCCTTAAGGGCGAGGCGCGGGACTTAGTTTGCAACATACCGGTCACGGAAGGTAATTATGATGTAATATGGGGCCTTTTGGAAAGGAAATTCTTGAGTGTTCGGATCACAGCGACCATCCATGTGCAAAAAATATTGCATTTGGCTCAAGTAGACAGTCGCAGTGAGAATGCCCATAGCAAGTTTGTAGCCTGTGTCGAGAATGTAAATGCCCTGAAGGCACTGGAATTCCCTGTCGAAAAGTGGACTTCCTCTTATTGAACATTTTGTTAGAGAAGCTTGATTCACCTTTGAAATAGATGACATTCCCTCCTACCGCAATCTCTTGAAGTTTCTGGACAGGAGGGCAAAGGCAGCAGAGCAAGTCCATCTGTCTTCAGTTACGAGCACCAGGCCAGTCTTCTCACAAAACACTTCAAGCAACCGGATTCTTAACATCAATAAGTGGCGACCGATGAATGTGTCAGACTCAAACATACTGTTACGAGCGCGCTTGGCTGCAGTGCTTGGCGTCGCCGCGCTCGTTCGGGCTGTCTGCGCCCCCTTCCACCCGCATCCTCTCCCTGGTATCTCGTGCCATACTATCTCGCGACATCCTGACCTTCGCAGCGCGCACCTGCCTCAGATCGAGTTACTTAAAAGAGGCCGCACTGCTGCATAAAAGGACTCAGACATGTTTATCGGCGCGTTTTGTATGAACCCGATGCTTGTTGCGTTTATCGGCGTTCTTTGAGCAGCCGCCGCGTCCTTCGAGGACTCACGACGCGTTTCTGGGCATTTCGACGGCGAAGGTCGCGCGATATCTCGGAGACATGCCCGATTGTTCTGGACGGGAACCCAAGGGCTATACAAGGAGGTTGGGCCGACCTTCGAGTGCAGTTCAGTGGGGAGTTCTCCCGCGGCGGAGTTTCCGGGCGATAGTGCCGCGGGTGCGGCAGAGTGGCGAAGTCCTTGGACGAAAGTTCCAGGGCGGAGAGTCTGAGTCTGAGTGGGGAGTTCTCCCGCGGCGGAGTTTCCGGGCGATAGTGCCGCAGGTGCGGCAGAGTGGCGAAGTCCTTGGACGAGGGTTCCAGGGCGGGGAGTGAGAGAGTTCAGTGGAGTCGGGAGTTTTCCCGCGGTGGAGTTTCCGGGCGATAGAGTCGCGGGCGCGGCAGAGCCCCGAGTGAAGTTGCGAGCGAGTCGTCGTGTGGGATCTCGGCGAAGGGTGTGACGGCGGCGGCGGAGTGCGGCGACGGAGTCCCGCGGCGGAGACCCACGAGGGGTGCTGCGGTCAGAGTTGCACCGGAAGTGCGGCCCAGCGAAGTGTGTGAAACGAGTGACTGGGGAAATGACATTTCTTTAAGTGTAGTTAATAATTTGCCATCTTAGAAGATTATTTGTAAGTGACAAGTAGTGGTAATAAATAAAACTGTGTGTGTGAAATAAAATCTATTGATTGGGCTATCCTTTACGAACCCCCGCAGGTAAATCGTAACAATACCCTGTTTTAGAAAGACTACACTTGTCTCAACTCAAGACAACCTGAAGTGTAGTGTGTGCGACGGATTTCATGGATTGCACACCTGCCAGGAATTTTGTTCAAGGTCGGTTGAGGATAGACGGAACTTAGTGCAGGCGCAGAGGCTCTGTTATAACTGTCTGCGGGGACAACACGTGGCAGCACAGTGTAAGTCTAAGTTTCGCTGCCAACTCTGCCAGGGCAGTCACCATACACTCCTCCACATTGCCACGGGACAGGGGCCTAGGAACTACGCAGCGAGCTCAGATGACGATGGACGGGGTGAGGAAGAAAGTCCAGCAATTACCATATGTGCATCAGAAGAAATGAGGCCGGTCAATCCACCCACCACAGTGCTGTTAATGACGGCATTGATACGCATCAAGGACGGTGCGGGTCAATACCAAGTGGTTCGTGCGTTACTAGATAGTGCTTCGCAGTCCTCCTCCATCACAGAGGCGTGTGTACAACGGCTGGGACTAAGGCGACATCGCACAAATGTGAGTATTGCTGGGGTTGGCAACACTTTGATTCCAGAAGCCAAGGGATCAGTTATTTGCGAGATTAGATCACACCAATCACCAAAACTTCACATGACCAGCAGGGCATTTATTCTTAAAAGAATAACCAAAGACCTACCATCAACCAAGACTGCCACTGGGAGCTTAGTGCATCTAGATGGCCTGCCGCTGGCAGATCCCCAGTTCTTTGTGCCCAGTGCCATAGACATGCTGCTTTCTGCGGAGGTAGTGGCAGAAGTAATGATGGGTACTAAGATTCACGGACCGCCTCATGCCTTCCAAACCCTATTCGGATGGGTACTGGCAGGCAATGCTCCATGTGCACAGTTCACTCAGCAGGCATCAGCATCATTACTGATACGCACTGACATGTCCTAGACCTCGCTCTTCAACGGTTCTGGGAGGTTGAAAATCTCCCTAGTAAGACCTTCACATCCAGGGAAGATCAGATCTGTGAACAGCACCTCCAGGAGACTCACAGGTGTGACAACCAAGGCAGGTATATGTTGAGGCTTCCTTTTGCACGTTCAGCGGACATGTTGGGCGAGTCATTCACAACTGCCCTCAAACGATTGCAGGGGTTAGAGCGTAAATTATGTCGGTCCCCACAGTTGCTTCAGCAATACCAGCAATTCATGGAGGAGTACGAAAGCCTGGGCCACATGTCAAGGATTGGGGCACTGACACAGGATACCGACAGCAAGGTGTCTGTATCATTAAGGGCAGATGCGCGTAACCGACCACTGTACATTATACCACATCATGCTGTGGTCAAAGAAGATAGTTTAACCACTAAGGTATGCGTAGTATTTGATGCATCGTCGCAGACGACCAATGGACCCCTCCTTGAACAAGTTGCTGTTGTCGGGTCCTAAATTGTACAAGGAGGTTGCTGACATAGTGCTGAATTTCCGAACATCAGCAATTGCGATAACAGCTGATGTATGCAAGATGTATCATCAAATTGTAATTGATCCTGAGGATAGGAAGTTCCAGTGCATTTTGTGGCGAAATTCGGTTAGTGACCCAATACATATATTTGAGCTGAACACAGTAACGTATGGACTATCATCTTCACCCTTCCAAGCGCTCTGAACCATGCAGCAGTTGGCAACAGACGAAGGCGCTAACTATCCTTTAGCTGCTCACACTCTGTTACATGATGTGTTTGTCGATGATATTGTGACCGCAGACGATACTGTAGGTGATGCACAGGAATTGAAAACTCAGCTAGTGGCACTACTCGGAGCAGGTGGCTTCCAACTTCACAAATGGTGCTCCAATCATGGAAATGTAGTCGGCACCCATGACACTGCTCAAGCTGATATGAAATTCGACAGTACGGAGTCGGTGAAGGTGTTAGGAATACATTGGACTCCATCAAAGGATGAGTTTTGCTACAAGGTAAAGGTACCCACTATACCGAATACCAAACGTGGTATTCTGTCCTTCATAGCTCGATTGTATGACCCATGTGGCTGGTTGGCTCCAGTGATTACAGCCAGTAAAATTCTGCTGCAAGTGTTGTGGACTAAAGGTCTTGGTTGGGACGACCAAGTTGACGAAAACGTCTTGTCTGAATGGGAGAGCTTTACAGCAGCGTTACCATTGTTATCTCGGGTACGAATACCTCGATTTATTCCATTGCAAGAATTGGACGTTCAGTTTCATGGGTTCTGTGACGCAAGTGAGAAGGCCTATGCTGCAGTCATGTATGTTAGGTGTGTGACAAGGAGCGGTGAAGTTACTGTGCACCTGCTAATGGCAAAGTCAAGGGTCGCTCCCCTAAAGACATTGTCCACTCCAAAACTTGAGCTCTGTGCTGCACACTTATTGAGTAAGCTATGCTTACATGTTTTGGCACTTTTCCACCCCAAGGTCAAGACTCCAGTGTTGCATGCTTGGCCAGACTCAACTGTTGTCCTAGCTTAGTTAAGAATGTCTGCACACACGCTGCAGACATTTGTAGCCAATAGAGTGGCCGAAATTCAGATTGCTGTGCCACCAAGTGCCTGGAAGCATGTTCCCTCAGAATGCAACCCAGCTGATGTAGCTTCTCATGGATGCTTGCCAGTTCAACTGCTGGACCAGTCTTGCTGGTTTGGCGGTCCTGGATAGCTGTTGCAAAAGGAAGAACATTGGCCATCACAGGCGATGAAACACCACGGGAGCATTCCCGAACTGAAACCACCCTCAGTTGCAATATTGGTTGCTCAGCATGAAGAGAAGGGGTCAGAGGACCCTCTAGGTCTTATCCAGAATGCATCTTCATTGAGTAAACTTCAGGCTGTGACAGCATGGGTCCTGCGTGCGAAAGCAGGATTCCAGAAACAACAGTACTTACAGGACACATTTTAACCTTCAAGGAAAGGGAGCTGCTTTAACGTACCTGATCAAAATGACCCAATTATATTTCTTTAAGGATGCCATCACTGCCATCAAGAAAGGGGAAACATGTAGCAAGAATATTCAGGCATTGGCACCCTTCATGGACTTGCAGGGAGTCGTCAGGGCGGGCGGCAGGTTACAAAATGCCTCTATTCCTGAGGGGACTAAGCAACCTATTCTGTTACCGGCGCAAAGCAAACTTTCAGAGTTAATTGTGATTCACTTTCATGTTGGCCACCTCCATGCGGGCCCACAGACTTTGTGTCTGACACGGCGTCAATACTGGATAGTCTCCGGAAGAAGTCTAGTTCGCAAGCTGTTTCACAAGTGTATGAATTGTTTCAAGGTGAGAGCTATGGCATTGACACCACTAATGGGCGCACTACCAGTCGCAAGACTTACTCAAGTCAGAGCGTTTCACTCTGTAGGAGTTGATTTTGTAGGGCCATTTCTCACTACCCCAGTCAGAACACGAAGAAGCGTGACGTATAAGACCTACATGTGTTTGTCTGTATGGCCACTAAGGCGGTACATCTTGACATGGTGACTGATCTTTCTGCAGCCGCATTCTTGGCCACCTTGAAACGGTTTGTATCACTCCGATGAACTCCCACGGAAATCTACTCTGACAATGGTACTAACTTTGTGGGTGTCAGTAACCACTTGAAGGAACTATACAAGACTCTGTGGTCAGGCAAGCCTCGACAGCACATCCTGTGTAAAGCAGCTCAACGAGGTATCAAATGGCCTTCAACCCCCCCGCAAGCCCTCACTTTGGGGGCCTCTGGGAGGCAGCTGTTAAAATAGCAAAACAACATGAAGCGAGTAGTGGGGAACCTGCTGCTTATCCTAGAGGAATTTGTCACTCTGCTAGCACAAATATCAGCGGTGATGAACTCTCGGCCATTGTGTGCGCTGTCAACAGACCCTGACGAGTATGATGTACTCACTCCAGGTCATTTTCTGGTTTTCGAGCCAATGACTGCAGTGCCAGACCACGATTTGATGAATCTTTCCCTAAATAAGTTGGACAGATGGCAAATTTTTACCCGCTTGCAACAGACAATGTGGAAACGGTGGAGTGTGGCGTACCTCCACACTCTTCAACAACGTGCTAAATGGACCACCCCAACACCTAACGTACAACTAAACCAGCTGGTTTTGGTCCAAGAACCCAATCTTCCTCCACTTAAATGGAAGACTGCCAGAGTCACAGCTATCCATCCAGGCCAAGATGGGATAGTGCGTGTTGTCACACTGAAGACTCCTCATGGGACATTTGTGAGACCAGTGGCTAAAGTTTGCCCATTGCCCATGAACTAACCATACTAGTTCTTGGCTAGTTCACATTCTTGTTAGGGATGTCGTAGAGTTAAGTAGGTTTTTTTGTCTAGATGTTTACCTGGTGATTATGAAAATACTTATTTTCGGTGGGCGGAATGTTGAGGGTTGCTGTGTAATTTTTTTAATTGTGTGACTTGGTGCCTTCTTGCACCACCCGTTGGACCTTGGGACAGTGCTGTGATCTTCAGACTAAACGGACAGTTACACATCATCATGGCGTTGGTTCGAATGTTGATGTATGTGCTCGAACAACTTAAAAACACACAACTTAGAATAGTCATAACTTAGAAACCTAAAAAAAATCCACGTAACTTAGAACTGTCATAAGTTAGAACGATCATAACTTAGAAATATGCAACGCAGAACCACACAACTTAGAAACATGCAACGCAGAACCACACAACTTAGAAACATCGTAACGTAGAAAGTCATAACTTAGAACTATCACAACTTAGAACTGTCATAACTTAGAAACACGCAACTTAGAAACACACAATGCCGAAACACACAACTTAGAATTTTGGATGAGAAAGCGTATAAGTAATTTGAAAGGCTGTAGCGACAAAAAATTTTTTGTACTCTCCCTCTATTCAGAGATGTACTCTTGTGGTGAAATACCGTATTTACTCGCATATAGGTCGCGGCAATTTTACCAGATTTGATGGGGGAAAAAAATTAAGTGCGACCTATATGTGAAGAAAAATTTTTGAGGAATTTTTTTTGCAATATTTTGCTTTAAAATGTGAAAAAGAAGTTTATATAGGTATAGGCAAATTTATTTACAATTTACACATACAGCGAAACCCCTTATTTACGTTACCGTTATTTACGTTTTCCAGTTATTTGCACTATATTCTTCAGGTCCCGTTTAGTTCCTATTTAGTCCAATACAATACTTTCATGCGAATTACGTCTCAAAAATCGAATCCATCCCGCTATTTACGTCACGTAACAACCATAAACAACCAGAAAATACTGTGGGTACTTTAAGAGTAGATAAGATTAGCTAGTAGGCCTAAAACATCGTGAAAAACGTAACGTTTATAGTCGGCAATGAACATTTTAAATAGCAAAATATACATATTTTATAACATGAAAAGTTGCTTTTATTTCTAAACATGTAATAGTTTAAGCCCAGGCATGTAAAAGTCAGAGTAATTATAGCAGGAGACAATCTAAAATGCGCGAGGAAAAAACGTAAACTCACGAATGTATAAACGTGGCTGATTGTTAAGTTCTGACACTGTATTTATGTCACAACTTAGCCGAAATACTGGTACGAGACAAACTTCACAAGATAAAATGAGCGGAGTCTTGGTAACTGTTTTATACGTATTTTATAATTTCGGAAGTATTGCACAGTTGACACATTTTTTTAAACAATTTATTTCTGGGGATCGTAATTAATTAATTATTGGTATCAAGACATCAAGATGAACGTAAACTTGAACATGTCACGGCAGCGAGAAAACTGGTGCGTATACCAACAAACTGGTATTAGAACTGGACAAAACTGGTACACGGGAGGTGGAGCTTATATTTTTTTCCGCTAAGCTCGCATCTATTGGCTGGCTGCTGATGGAAGGTCACGAGTCTGGGCGGAGCGTTGAGTGAGTTATACTACGCATGCGCAACTCGGAGAACAGAGAGAGCCAGCCGGCGGCTATGCCGCGCCGTAACAGCTGATCGAGTACAATGACCTTTCTCCGCGCACGGCGCGCTATTGACAGTAAATTTCCATCAATTTGCGGCCATTTTTTAAAATTTTTTTTACTGTGGTGCAATGCGTATGTGTACTGGTGCGACCTGTATGGGGGGAATCTTAAATACCAAATTCAAGACCTCAAATTATGGGCACGACCTATGCTATATGCGATGGCGACTTATATGCGAGTAAATACAGTAGTAACTTTCACGTTTAGTTTGTATCTCACTCTATAGGTGGTGCTGTCAGTTTCACACATAGCTAGATGAAGATCAGGTAAGGTTTGCCAGCCAGATCTGATCAACACATTTGTTTGATTCCGGGTTTCATGGATAACTTTAATTTTATTTTAGTAAAAACAGTTTTTTTTTGTGTACTACTTATAATAAATAAAATGATTCAACTCTATGAACTTTGGACTAACTTTTTTTTTACTAAATATATAAAAAAAAAATTAATATAACTTTTCCGTCTCTGTGACCTCACTGATGACAATACGTTAACCCTTTCTTGCCGAACATATTAAATACTTAAAATTTTATTTGTTTTTCTGCGGAATTTGAATAAAATATTTACAATTATGTATGCGAATCTTTTACAAAAAAAAAATTTTTTATAATTTTTATTAAATTTTAAGGTGGTACTAATAAGTACCATCAGTCATTCAAAGTATTTTTTTTTCCCTTCAACAAAAATTTATAATTTGCACATACTAGTGTTTATATTTATTATTAAAAATATTTTCCAATATATCACTTGCATAATAGATTTTACACATCATTAAATACATACAGTCATTTAAAAATTTACATAAAATAAGTAAAACAATTTTTTTTTGTCTTGAGCATATTAAGTTTGCAAAAAAAAAAGCTCTTGCATTTCATGTAGTTGAATCGTTTAAAATTCAGTGTCAGCAAGTATGTACCAATTGACTCCTCTTTCTTTCCATCTTTAAGTGTATTAACTACACCCGTGAGTCTTGTTGGTGTTCACACTGATTAGAATACAAAGGTAAAAATTGTTTAATGTTACCCAAAATAGTACAAATAAAGGTATAGGTATGTATGTAACAAGCAGTGATAAAAATTAGGTAATTATGTAAAATTGTTATTCTTTAACACACACTTAGAAAACAACAAAATTTACATTGTGTAATGCAAGATAGTCACAATAATCAAAGACACATTGGCATAAATGTGTGTGTGTGTGTGTGTGTGTCTATATATATATATTTCGATCAGAAACTGTATGCTGGCTTGAACCTTCATGACTGGAGAAAAAATAAAATACTAATACACCATTCATTTCATTGACCACAAAAGTTTTTGCTCGAATTCACCTTATCTAACCGAGCTAGCCGGCCCGAGATGGAGTCACGCGACCTAAGGGCCCCTAAGGGCCGGGGGCGAGGGCCGGCGCGGGGGCGCAGGGAGGCACGAGGTGCGCCGGCAGGGGCTGCACCTCCACCCTGGTGACCTTGAGGCCGACGCCCTCGGGCAGGTTGCGCTCCACGTACTCCAGGAAGGTGTCCGCGGTGGAGCCGGTCAGCTGCAGCAGCTGCACGAAGCGGTAGTGGGTGCGGATCTCGTACTGCACGCGGTGCTTCTTGTAGATGTGCACCGACTTGAGCAGTGTCATGCGGTCGAAGTGGGGCTTGCGTAGCGCCCAGCTGCCAACACACGGGAGCCTCACTTGCCACTGTCGCCTCCCGCGACACTTCTGGCAGCTTGCCGTGTTTTGTCCTCGTACGCTTGTCAGGTGAAGCCTATCCCGAAGTTACATTTAGTGCAGTTATGACTGCAATGACCACGGGTGGTCCATTCCGAAAAGTTCAGTTTGCTGCGATACACTAATTTTATTCACAAACTATACATATTTATTTATTTATTTGAAAATGAGATTCCAATTTACCGACAGGGCTACAGTCATGAAACTTGCCTCCCAAGGCAAATTGCATTTGAATTAGCGGATCCCAGCAGTATTTTTCGTAAGTGAGAAATATGGTTGACTGTCATGAGCTGGTAGGTTTTATCAGGGTACTCCCATTTCTGCTTCACCCAGTTCATCACACTGGCCTGAACAATGCTTCCAGCTCTATCAAACATCATTCCCATGGCATCCAAGCTGCCTTGAAAAAACTATTATTTTTTTTTAATTTCATTTGTCCTAATAAAAACTAATTTTGATAAGTAACTACAAGTATGCAAATATTTTGAAGCATACAGTAAAGCCGGTTGACAGTTTTCACCATATCAGTTTACCAACATTCTTGAATCATGTGTGACCTGGTTAAGCTTTGTTACTTATTTAACGCTGTGTTTTAACTTTGTGCATTATATTTCACAGTACACTCCTAGTGCACTGAGACAAAAATTCGACTTTCAGAGGTGAGTGTTGCAGTGGCGGTTAGCTTAGTATCGAATAACACTTGGTACAAATAAATTCAAATGGTTTAAAAAAAAAAACTGCCACAGTTGATTACAGAAAATATTTTTCTTAATCCAAATTTCAATTTTAGCAAAATTATTTTCGGCCCAATCAAATTTTTTTCGAACAAGTTCTTCTACGATCTCAACAAAGTGCAGACGCTGGTCAGCTGTCGCATTGCACACGGTGCAGCGCCCACTGATATCCTGTGGCTCGCCGATCACATTGTCCAACAAGGTCCAGAAATTAATGTCCCAGGTACGCCCCATGCCACAGAGACCCTGACTACCCGAGGGGGAAAGTGCCTGTGATCAACAGGAAGCAGCCAGTAACAGTGAATGACAATGCAGTGGGAGGAGTTACAGAAGGCAGTGAGGAGTGTTACGGGCTCTGCCATGTTACCTTCAATGTGGTGGGGAGTGCACAGTGGAAGGGTATAGGATTTTTCAAGACCAGCCAGTGGCGGACTCGCCTTAAGGTGGCCAGATATTGGAGGAATCCAATCTGCGCGATAGCTATTTGACAACAGTAATTAACTCAATGACAATATTTCTGCATAATATTATATGTAAAAATAAAACCTCTAAACTAAGAAATCAAGTACTGTATATGAACCGAATACAATGATTATTTAATTTCACATTTCTACGGCACTAAATTAGTAGAATTTAAGGGGCGGCTTGTACTAAACGGCCTAGGGCGGCCAAGACTACAAGTCCGCCTATGAGAATAGTGCTGGGCCCAGTGTGCCAGTAACTTTAGGATACTGCCAGCACCTGAGCCACTGTAGTAACCGTCTGGTCTGCAAGAGACCACACTGGACTCGTTTCCCCGAGAACCGGGGTTCAATCTCAGTCCGCCCATCCTGGTTTCCCAAAACCACTTCAGACAAATACTGGCCACAGCTGGTTCCTTCCACTGTGTCACTGTGTGCTACAGTCTCTAATGACCTCACTATCAGTGACATGTTGAGCCCAAATAAAAAGAAAATTAAGTTATTAAACTATTTCATGTTCTGGAAGCCATGTCCAAAACTAAATAAAATACCAGTCACCTTCGCGGAGGATGTGATGATATGGAATGTCCTAGTATATGCACCCAAAGAGAGCAGGTGCAGAACATTTTCGACAGAAAATTGAAAACAGAAATGTCAGTAAACTAAAATTGACTACTTCCAAGTGTGTCCTGCAGTTCCAACTGTAAAAAGTGTCCAGTAAGACAGAGATTTTTCTCCCCCCCCCCCCCCCCTTGTTTTTTTTGACTGACACCAAGTTAAAATGTTGAAAAGGTCTTTAAACTCAGTTTAAAATGAGAAGCTCAAAGCCTGACTCCTGTGGTATGGTAAGTTCCTCGCACTAATTACATGACAGCTACCTTGAAAGACTTGTGGTGATGAACAAAGTGCTTGTGTGTGTGTGTGTGTGCGTGTGTGGGTACCGACCACTTGCCGATCTTGATGTCCAGTTCCCGGGCGGCCGTCGTCACGAACCACTCGTAGCTCTTGAGCACGGCTGCATCGTGGCCCTTCACCTCCAGCTCCAGCATCTTGTACAGCTCATCCTTATCCCCGGCCTGGGCCTGCAACACCGCCCACGTCGCACACCAGCACGCCCTTCGTTCCCGTCTCACCCTCGGCTCATCAACTGTGATGGACCTGCTCACCTTCGACACGATCACTGCAGTTACGGGGCAGTCTGTAAACAGCACTTTTCACAAGGCTTCCTGCAAGTTGATTGTGCAACACCGTATTTACCCGTGTACGGATCGCACATTTTATGCTATATGATATTTTCATTTTGGTAAAAAAAATTAACAATGCACTGTTGTGGTTGACCATGTGCTTAAATAACTACCCTGTGTTGATTTTTAGTAAATATATTACGAGTAAGTATAAATTATTTAGTTAAAATATCTTGGCAGTGCGTGTGAAGCATAATGAACTACGCCACTGCACTGAGTCTGCCGGTAAGTGACGTGTCTTCTGTCTGCCGCTGGGCTGGCGCTCTGCAAGAGGGGAAAGTCTGAACATTAACCAGCCAGTGTGTGAGGAAGAAGGGGGGTGTGCATGCTTATGTGTGAGTTAGTGCATGTGGCCATGCAACAGTGTTTATAGTTCTCCCTCCCTCTCTCGTTGTAAATAACTCATCACAGTTTTATCTCGACAGGATTTTGTGACACAACTGTGTCCAAACATTGTTTTTACATGAGATTTCCCACGCTTTGTACTGCAACATTTCATTCATGATAAAACTGCTGTAAACGGCAGTCTTGTTTTAATTGAAGGGACTGACAAAACCAAATTGACAAGGAAATAGCGTGAAAATGTGAAATGTTTTTGTGACTCATATGCAGGGGGTAAATACAAAAATAAAAAGTTGTTGGGAAAGGTTTGGGTATCGCAATGAGATAATCAGATTGTACATGTGTATTTGTTTAATCACCAACCAAGTTTAGAGATGGGAAGAGCAGATACTTAAAAGGAGTGCAGAAAAGAGGTGAAGATTGGAGTAAAGTGAAGGATGAGGAATGGAAGAGGAACAGAGGAAGATGATGGAGGGATTTTACTTTGCTAACCCGGCCACAGGCTGGAAGCAGTTGATTATAATAGATGTTAATGTTGATGATGGATGATGGATGATGGTGATGGATGATGATGATGGATGATGGTGATGGATGATGATGATGGATGATGGTGATGGATGATGATTGAGGATGATGGATGATGATGATGGATGATGATGATGATGATGATGGAGTTACCTTTGTGACCAGATATTTATAATATTATTGTAATATATTTTGCCATATCTAAATAATTCCTGCAAGAGAAGAGGAAAACAGTTCAAAAACATATCCAAAAGGTAAAAGTTATAGAAGAGTCTAAATGATCTTCAATGGTGTAATTTGAGTAAAGACTTCAATGGTGTAATTTGAGTGAAGACATGTTAAATCACATAATCTGAACAGTGTTGAAGGAGATAAGAACTGTGACCATAAAAGGACATATGATAATTGGCTGAACACACACCTGATTAGGACTATAACATTATTTTATTTTATTTTTACATCTTCACAACTTTAACATTATCCCTTTCTATTTACTCCCCTCCACGATCCTTACTCCACTCCATGCAATTTTCCCACTGGTCAAAGCAGTGTTTGAAGTTATCTTCTGAATGCATGTTCATGGTCTCCGTTTCTTTATCTTTCATGGCTTCGACTGTTTCAAATCTTGTTCTTTGCAGTGCAGATTTCACTTTCAGAAACAGAAAACAGTCACACGGAGCAAGATCTGGTGAGTAGAGTGAATGTTCCAACACAGGGATTCCATGCTTACCAATTCACGGATCGTGGATAGGACTTCAAGATAATATTCTGAGGGCGTACGGTGTTATGGAGAAATTATCGGTACTAAATAGTGGGCGCCGCCACGTGAGTGGGCACGTGGACCCGGCGAGAGACTCTAACCCAGGGCGTTACGTGGCCCGTGTGCTGCGAGATATTTGACCCTCTAGATATTAAATGCGCCACTCTCGACCCTACCTAAGCCCGCTCTCAGCGTCGGGCACGCTTCTACCACGCAGTGGGTTCTCAGGGCGTCCCACACGCCGCCGACCAGGTTGGGGTCCCACGTGGTCCCCCGAACACAAAGACACGTAACACAGTTAATTGGTTTATTTTACTCACGATTTATTTCCGTACACGTTCCTTCACTGGTACAACTGTGAAAACGCCCGAGGCACGAATCGGCTTAGGTGAAGAGGCGAACCACGCACGTGGCCGCCCCAAGTCGTTACGTATTACAATGATGATACCAAAAACTCCGAGGAGTTAATATTAAATATTTATACAGTCTCTCCGACCGAGAGAGGCCCCGAGGATGAAAGAAAGAGATTCGAATAAATTAAACTATGGAATTATTACTCAGTGACTCAACGGTGATGTCCTCGGGGTGTCGACAGAGACGTCCGCTCTCGGCCGGCTTTAGAAGGAGACTCGGCTGAGATCATGGTTTGCAGGTGGCAACATGGCGCCCTTCGCGCCGAACACAATTACCGTTACAACATTCTGCGATTCCGTGCCCCGGCGAAAGTTAAGTAAATAATAGATTACATTAATAAATATATAAAAATTACTCGCAATTTAAAATACATTAATGTTTACGTAGTTATTGAGAATTATTATAAAACATTTCTACCCTCGTCCAAGTCCGTGCCTATTCGGGTCCGCCCGGGCAACGTCTATAGTTTTATCATTAACATAATATTTAAATTGAAGAAACACATGATTACAAAACACTGGGGCAAAAGAATTAAAGAAAAAGGGTTACAATATTAATTACACATTTAGGGGTGCGGCGCACTGCATCTAAGCGCCCTCTTGCTGGGCTGGAAACACACGCACGCACACACGCACGCACGAGCGGGAGGTTTGAATAGAGACGGTGGTTGGGCGGTGTCATATCGGGCTCAAAGGGGCCGCAGGCCCGGACGACGTCAATTCCTTATTCACAATTCACGTGAAAAATATAATCATTGCTTTGAATTTTGAATTTGAAATTCAAGTTTTCTTCAGTCTCCATGAATTAGGGCTCTTCCAGTGCATTGATTGGCACTTAGTTTTTAGATCATAAGTGAAAAACTGTGATTCATCTCATATTACATTTTCAAGAAATTTATAATTTTTATGATGGTTTTCAGACTGTTAGCAGAAATGAGTCTTATCGTTCTGGCGTAAGGTTCTTGGGAACCATTTTTCAACAAACTTTCCTCATATGAAAATGTTCATGTAAAATCAGTCTATTTCTTTGTCAATTCTTACAATCTCAGCAACAGCACAAATCTTAACTGACTGTCTTTTTGTATTGAATCTCCAATTTTTTCAATGTTTTTGTCCGATGGGGATCTCCTGGATGTGGACATCTTTAATCTCTTCTCGTCCCTCTTTGAACCGCTTAAACCATTAAAAACTTGAGTGTGTGACAGACATTCATCACCGTATATTTGTTTCAACAAAGAATAGACTTCTGCAGTGGATTTTTACAGTTTCACTAAAAATTCACATTAATCCGTTGCTCTTTCAAAAGATAGCCATTTTTTCGACAAACTTAGGATACATGCTTCAAATGAGGGGTCAGCAGGCGGCTGGGGACAAGAATAAAGAGAGGGTATGAAATGTGACTCCATAGTGTAGTCTTTGACCTTAAGACCCGTACTGTTTGATTGTAAAAAGTCAGTCTGGTATAGGAAACCATAGCTTTTTACTCTACAATGCATACACTGGGGATAATCCTGATGGTGCAAGGTACCAATGATTCTTCAGAAGTGAAGATACAGGAGGTATATGGATACTGGAAAATAAAATTTAATATATTTGAGTGTAAAATAACACTTTTTTTTTTATGGAATCCAAATCTACCAATGGAAAAACAGGTACACTAGCTACATTAAATACCATATTTACCTGAAAATAATGTGACTGCTATAATAAGACCCAAACTTTTTGATTATGAGATTATGTAAAAAAAACTTTATGAAGTAAAAATCACAATTACATGTTTAGATGAAATATTATTTTAATCAGTAAATTATTCTATACTTACAAATAGCTTTCCTGGTAAAGTGATCTATTCACATTGCCTTTTTTTTTTTTTTTTAAACAATAAGCACCATGAAGGAAAAAATAGTTTCAGGCTGTAGTTCTTAAGCCATTCGTAAGAAGGCAAAGAAAGCTGTGATATATGGTGGTCGCCAGGGAGACAGAATGAAGAGGGGGAGGGGGTGTCTTGACTAGCAGCAGCAGTGAACCGACTCCCCCAACACTTCATGGCATTCCTAAATGTTATCTTGTCTCACCTGTTCCCTCCCCTCCTCAAGGTGCAGAAAGCCATAAACAAGAGCGGACTAAAGTGGCAAAAGTGACACAGTTCACAGGCATATTATGCTTTTTTTCCAACTAAGTGGAGTTTCAGGAGGCAGTACTTAACAGCAGTCTAAAGTGGCTTCAGTGATAAATGGCTTCAGTGATGCAGTTACAAGGCAGAGCATATGGTTATTCAACAAAGCTGTTCCCAACACTGTAAATTCACATCTTACCGAAGCCAGATACAAGTTTAAGATTATAATGCGACCCCCACTTTTAAGATCAGCAGTTTTGGTAAAAACCATCGCATTATATTCAAGTTGCAGAGGGCTGCACCATTTCCCTGCCGCTCCTGATTGAGATAGCCTCCCTTTCCTCTACCCCCCCCCCCCCCCCAAACTATCAATGCGCTTGCACCGGCGCATTAAGGCTTTGCCTTACTATCTTAAGCCCCATCGGCCCCTTTTCTCGGCTCTTTTCCTGTCGTGAGGCACCTCTTTAGTCAGTCAATTTTTCTGTTCGTTGGTTTCCAGCTATGCATTTCTGTTTCTTTGCGCCAGTCCGTATCTGGTTGGATAATGTTTGCTAACTGGCTTGCATTGTCAGTTTTTTTAATGATCCTTGTACATGGTAGTAATGTGTTTCAGATTTTTTTTTGTCTTATTTGCCATAAGTTTGAGACCTCAGATACTTTCTTGCTGGGTCACCTTGCCCCATTTTACTGAATTTTCCTGCAGCAGCGATCTCTCGCTACTTAGTCGAGCCTAATTTGTAAACTTCGCCTCCGTGCTGTAAGTTGCCTGGCCTTGTGTCTTTTGGCCCCCCAGGCTGGTTTGGCAGTTTCCTGCACCTCATGGTTTTTTTTGTTGGTTAAGTGTGTTTCTGTCCATGTGCGATATTTGCGCTTACAGCATGATAGGGCATAAACTTACAACGGAAAAGGGATCTACCAGTGTCGTGATGCTGTAGTTAATTTGGTAATACACATTGTTTTGCATACGCTCATATTTGTCATGCTTGTTAATGTTATCTTATTAAGATAAAATGTTACAGCAGTTCATGTCTGCATTGATTGTGTAATGAGTGGTAATATGAATCTAAGAAATACAAAAATGGTTGGTCACTTTTATTGTTGCCTTTGATTGGGCTACTTTTTGTAATGTCTTTTTACTATGCATATCAAATCTAGTAATACATGTTTTCCTGTTTATTTCATGTCAGTTTTTTAAAGCCTAGTTACTACTTGTAAGAAAAAATAAAGATAAACCTGGACCCCTCCTAGCATTAGCCCTCCGGGGTTTTACTTTTTCTTGGTTAGGTTTACTGTCAGATATCCCACAAGCACAAGCAGCAACCCCACTCCCTTTGGTTTGGCTCGGTTGGAGTGCAAGGGTGGCTCGCCTATGCGCTCCTCTATTCGAGAGGCCACCCCCCTCCTTCCCCCAGCTTCCCCGCCCAAGGTGCAAGCCCCACTCGCCGTGGGAGCTTCTAGTACAGAAAGAAAATAAAATTTTATTTAAAAGAGTTTTTTTATTTGATTTACTTGTGAAAACACTGCTGAATGATAGTTAAGAGTTGTTTAGTAACATTAAAAAATTTTGGAAGAGGATCTGGGCTATGGAAATCTCGTTTTGAGGTCCATCCCAGATGAGTCCCAGAAGGGGTCCATCCGGATGGAAGACAGCCGTTAAGACTGAGCGCCCACGAACTAAGGTTTCTGTTCTCTGTTAACCTCTCAAGAGGGAGAAGGAACAGAGCAGAGATAGCGAGACAGAGAAGAGATAGAGATGTTGTCTCACCCCACCTCGCGACACCATGCCCGCCGGCAGGGAAGCAGATTACCAGCAACCCCTCCAGACCAAACAGGCAGCCAAGAGGCAGGGAGAAACCTATTCTACATGGCTGTAACCTTCGGGGGGGAGAGGGGGGGGGGGGGCGCACCGGGCAAAGCATGATGGAAGAGCACCAGGGACCGCAGCACTAGGCCCAATCCACCGGGGATGGGGATACCGTGCCCTCTCCAGCATCCACAGGCCCGCACCACCCTCCGGAAAGGCCGACGCAGCAGCACAGCCACAGGACCAGCTGCCGCCCCCAGCCCCCTGCAGGTGGGCCGAAATGGGTGCCCGGTTACCACGGGGAGCGACACGGAGGCCACGTCCAGCATTTCTGCCCCGCCTTTTTAAATTTATTTTCCTTTTTTTCTTTCACACACGTACATAAAAAATTGCACAGGAATACAATTTAGTGATTTAGAAAGATTTAATTTACATAAAAGGAGTATATAAATAAATACAAATAGATAGATAAAATATAAATATGAATAAAATAAATAAATGTATAACATAAGATATGGAAGGTTAAATATTATATTATTTTACAGTTTTTAACAAATACAAACTAATTTTATAACAGCAATGAACACGGCGTATAAACAAGAGTTACAAGATGATTACATAAACAGAACTGTACAAACAAATACAAACACAAAGTTATGTTAGTCAAAAAGAAAAAGGAAAATATTTTGTTAGTTGAGTATTATATTTCAAATAAAATTAATTACCAGTATGAAAATAATTAAAAATACAATAGATACATATTATTAAAATAATATTACATTATATTATTTTATATATATTCAGAACCTAACCATCCAGTGCTAGAAATAAAAATTGATCTATTGTAAAATAGGTTATAGTTATTATTATTCTTATTAGTTTTATTACACTTTTAATTATTTGAGGTATTTTACATTTAATTGGATTATGGGTTTTTATTATTTATATTAATATTTGAATTATTTTGCATCATTGACTTATTTTTATTTACTCATTTTATTGGGTTTAATTAGTTTTCCAAATCATCATTTAACATTTTTATTATAATTTAAGATTCTGTAAAAAAAGTTTTAAGATGTTTAAAAATATATTATCATAAATATCATATTTTCAAAAGCCATGTTTTCTGGTATTTTTGCAGCTGCAGTTTAAGTTCATTTCTTTCTGCGTTAAGTAAAGAGCAATCATTTAAATATTGTAAGTATGTACATATCTTGTTGGCCATTATTACATTGGCATGTATCGTCTTCAATTCTATTTATAGTATGTTTTAAGTAATATTTTAGTTGTCCGTTTAGTAATTAGTGATATCATTTGTTTATTAAAATAATTTGGACTGCTATACCAGTGTTGAATTTTTTTAACATTTTTTGGTCCCCGTTATATCTGAAAGTCTTGTGCTTTGGGGTATTAAATCCCTAAAATCATCTGTCATGCGGTCCTGATGGAATACCTAACTTTGTTCTTAAAGGCTGTTCATACATATTAACACCACTTCTTAAACATTTATTTAACGTAAGTTTGAAAAGTCAAACGTTTCCCACCAAATGGAAAATAGCAAGGGTAATTCCCATTCTCAAAAGCGGTTCTAAACTAAAGGTATCTAACTACCGTCCTATTTCCATCCTTAATGGTTTGTCTAAAATATTTGAAAAAATTATCTTTAAATTCTTAAATTTCCCAATTAAAAACTGACTGTCTCCTTCCCAACATGGTTTTAGAACTGGTATGACCACAGCAACCAACCTTGTGTCCTTTCTAAATCCTATTTATTATGAGGTAACGAATAGGGGTCAGGTAGATGCCTGCTACTTTGACCTTGCGAAAGCATTCGACACTGTTAGCCATGATATTTTACTCAGTAAACTTGCTAAATTTGGTTTATGTGGCAATTTTGTAACCTGGTTTTCCGAATACCTTCATAATAGATGCTTTTTTGTTTACATCAACAACAGTTATTCTTCATATTTTAAAGTTCCATCTGGGGTACCGCAGGGTGGCACTCTCTCGCCATTACTTTTCAATATTTTCATTGATGATATTACATTTGTACCTATACATTCGAGTGGTGTATTGTTTGCCGATGATTTCAAAATTTCCAGAAGTATACTCTATCAATGACTGCTTGTTACTTAAAATTGATATACATGAAATTAATAAATGGTGCTTATTAAATTTAGTAACTCTTAACACAAGTAAAACAAAAATTATCTCCTTCACAAGGAAATATCATCCTGTAAAATATGATTATTTTCTTAACAATAAAATAATCCCAATCACTTATTCTATAAAAGATTTAGGTATACTACTTGACTCTGAATTATATTTTCACTTGCATGTAAATTACTTAGTTACTAGTTCAAATAGAACATTAGCATTAATCAAATATATTACGTTCTATGCTACAAACAGTAACTCTCTTCTTTGTCTTTATTTATCACTTGTTAGATATAAGTTAGAATATTGTTCAGTTATTTGGAATTCAATTAATCCTTCCAATAGCAATAAATTAGAATCCATTCAGAATAAATTTTATAAAATAATTAAACTTAAAAACTTCTCTCAGCTTACTATAGATTCTCTTTCTGAACGCCGTATCTATCTGAATTATGTATTTATTAAAAACTGTTAGGTACTGTACAAAATTAAATTGTAAGTCCATTCTTGATAATACTGGCATTAGAATTCCCCAATTCAACAGCCGTTCAACATCTACCTTATGTACATACCATAAAAAGAATGATATAATTTTTCGACTCATTTCAAATTTCAATAAAATTGATCTTAATCTGTGAAAGTGTAGCTAGGTATATAATTTTTTTTTGTTTTATTTTTAATTAATTTCTACATAAGCTTGCAATTAGTAATTTCATTATACTGTAATGTCTATGTTTTGTATTTCTTTTTATGCATTTTATATTTTGATGTTTATTTTTAATAGTTATACTTATTTTAACTTTACTTGTTTGTTTGTATTTTGTTTGTATTGTTTATATGTTGTGCTTGTACACGTGTGTCGTGCCGGGGACGCACCACAACGCCGAAATACCACAACGCCGAACGTACAATAACGCCGAATACCATAACGCCGAATTCCAAATTGACCACAACGCCGACGACCCGAAAACTGCTGTGTACCACAACGCCGAAATACATTAACGCTGAAAAATGTCATTGCAGTACTGCCACAAAAACAAACTCAGAAGAAAGTCACTAAATATACTGAAAGAGAATTCAAATGTACAACAAAGCCGAAATACCATAACGCCGAATGCCACAACAACGAATCTACAATATGACCATAACGCCGAAACCATTATATGACCATAAGGCCGAAACCATTATATGACCATAACGCCGAAATTCTAATATGACCATAACGCCGAAACCATAACTTTTTGCCTACCTGCCAGGCATTGAAATGCTGTATTCGTAAGATAAGCGCACTCTCTTGCAACTGTGAAGCTAAACATACAGCCAACATGTTTATCTTTTTGCACATTTAATATCAGTACTGATTTTTCCCCTAGTTAAAACATAACACTTTATTATTTTTATAGGGCAAATGGAACATTGATCGAAATGAAATATATTTTTGAAAGAATATTTTTTTTTTTTTTTTTACAATTCAAGGTCAAGTTGAAGGTTTTTTATTTCGAAAATGCGACGTTTTTACAAGGGTTTCGAGAAGAGGAGGCGGCCTTTTGAAATGTCAGCTCCTTAGAGTTGATTTGAGAAAATAAATTAGATGTGAAGTAGCGCCGGGAATGATGGGCTGGAGAAACACGAGATCCCGAAAAATTTGCCAACTTTCGTTGAAAATCTGGAAGTAAATTGGACCCGGATCGCCTAGGTGGGAGGCTAATGCTGTAGCTAACCTCCACTCTTGCAGTTACTAATATATTATTCGATTCAGACTTACGTAGTTATAACAAAAATGATAGGGTTACCGCTTAAAGTCCCGTAGGTACACGCTGCACAATGAAAACACTGCATGCTCGTTCAATTGCTTGTGCGTGAAGGGCGACTCAAGTTGGAGGCACCGAGGATAAGGGAGGTATATCGATTTAGTGTCTCATTCACACAAGTAACCTGTGAGTGGACGAGCGTCTTAAAACATTTGTCTCAATAAGTGTAGTAAATTATTGTTCGTAATTTACACATAAAGTATTTTTTTAAATGTACGCTTTTTGCAAATAGTGCACCATTTGTCTGCAAAAAAAAAGTATTATACCATTTTAGGCTATTTTCATAACAATATTTACAATACTTTAGGTGCATAAATTTAAAAACTATTTGATTCATTGCTATAAAATAATGTAAATAGGCTATACATAATTGTATAATACTGTCGAAATAATGAAGAGATTCTTTTATACCAATAAGCCTACTATATTTATATTTAAAAAAATTATAACCACTGTAAAACTAACTGGCATTTCCCTAAGGAGCTCGCCTACATGTGCCTAAACTGCATTGTAGCATGTCAGAATAATTTTTTACAGATTTTGTAAAGTGTCTTTATGCTGTTTATCTACGAAAAAAAAAACACACTTCTTTCAAGAAAACATGCGCAATATAAACACCTTTTAGGTCGCGTCTAAATAGCCAAAACTGGGGTGTTTAGGGTGCTATTTCAGAAAATGTACTAGCTGGATACAAATGAACTTAAGGGCGTTGCAATAGGCGGGCCCCTTAAAGGCGTTCAAGTGTGAAAAATTCACAGTTTGATGTTTATTATAAATATCATTAATTCTGTATACATTAGTTGTAAGCATAGTTTGCATATTTTTCTCAAAACAGCTTGTTAAAGACAAAATATGCATGTTACACGAGCATACAATAAGTAAAAACCAATAATTAATTATTCAGAATGAAATTACATGCGCTAGGCAATATGCTGAAATATACCCAAAACGAAATAGTTTTTTTTTTTTTTTATAATTGCTGAGTTTTCGAATTTTTTTGTAAAATACGAGGTTCTTCTGGTATTCATGTGATATCTTTGAGTTGTTATATCCAGTTACGTGAAATTATTTAAGGAAGTTGTTTAGACCGGCCACTATAAATACTGTGCAGAGCTTCAGCAGTTCACGTATCACACAAGTGTACCGCGTGTGTGCTCGGCACTTGCTACCAATACCACTTAACATATGTTACACGTGTTCCTAGACCATTGATGCCAGCTTATACAATCCTCTATATAAATAACCTCTTTTGGAAGCTGAAAATGGCTAAAATGGTTATTTTCACTGTCAATTTTAGGTTTGAAAATAAAGTTTCACTGACTTAAAAATGGTTTAGGAACGTGCAAAAAACCTTCATATTTAATATTTCGTCATAAAATGATAGGATCCCCACTGAAATTGCCTTAGAGGGGAGTCTTCGACAATGTTGCTGCATGTCAGAAGACCGCCTGGCGGATATAGGCGTTAGGACCTTGATGCGCGTGTCTGTATCGCTCTTAGCTCTCCCGCCCTTCCCACGCCTCGAACATTGAAAACATACCTGCTATCAGGCGGCCACTTTAAATCGTTGCGCAATATTTAGGATTCCTGCGTAGAACTGTTTCACAGCGGAAAGTTTTAACACATTTATTTTGAAAACATCTAATAAGATTATATCTTCCTATTTTTCTAACATGTTACATAATTCATTTTCAAGGTAGGCCGTTCACGGTAAAGTGGACACTTTGAAAATCACTACTATTTGAATAACAACCAATATTATATTTCGTGGACGTTTCGGACATATAATTTTTGTTGGGTTGAAAAAAAACAGACTATCCTGAATAGAAAAATATAAATATTTAGCATAAATAAGTAGTGAAAGGATACAAATTGATCGAGAGAAAAAAGTAACCAGGTGCTCAGAAGTGTTAAATTTACCATGAACAGTCTTCAGTTTAATTAGTATATGGAATATACCTATATATTATTATTATTTTTTTTTGCTTGTACAGGACCCTAACGGCAATATCCCTGTGCTTATGACGTACTTCTGCTGATAAGTATTCATGCCTACCTGGCATGAGAAAGTCTAAGGCAGTCACTTTTATGCTTTTGTGTATATATATCGCTATTCCTACACCTGATATTCCAGTGATTCATTCTCATTTATGAACGTCTTTAAAAGCGCAGAGGGCATGCTAACGTTCCTTACACTGGACACATTTAAAATACACTTTCTTTTTATTGATATGTTATTTAAAAATCAATGCTCAAACGATACAATTACATAAATGTTACAAATACACAAAAACACTCCTAAGTGGCAGACTAAGTACTAATATAAAAAATTACAATTCTATTACGTTCATGTACACTCACACCCACAATTATACAGATCTGAATAAACATTTTGCGTGATGTCAGTGTCATCCCCTCAGCCATGGGATGACTAATCTGATGTCGGTAAACTGTTCCAAGCTTATGACAAGGCATTGGTGGATGACTTTGAATATAAATTAGTCTTGCATAGTGGTGTTAACCATCTATTGTCACTTTAAGAGCGGTGTTTACAAGGTGAAAATAATTCAAATATGAAAATAATTTTTTTTAAGTTATCAAGCGTGGAAGAATTTAGTATTTTAGCGCCTGTGGTATGGCAGATCACAACCAGCATTCAGTAATTGCGTAAATCTGTGTGTATTATCATCATCTATAGTATATTATATCACTCACATCGTTGACACACTACTAAATGAACGTTTATAATAGTAGTTATAGTACTTAGTAGTTGATGGTAGACGTTTATTGTTTACAATGTGGGATATGTACCACCCCGCCCCCCCCCCCCCCCCCACTTAAGTCCCTAAACAGGTTTATGGTAGTGTGAGGATGGTTCAACCAAATATTTTAGGACAATATAGGAAAGTCGTCAAAAAAACGGGCGACACATTCAGCAGCGCATTCTGGCGGCCTAGCCTGGACCTACGTTGTAAGCGCATTTGAGACAATGTTATTTTGATAATTTTGAATGGACGTTTTTTCTTTGTTTTCTCCTGTTTAAGTTATTTATAATAACTGGAAAAGTTTGTGCATTGTTTGGTTGCAATAATTACGATGTATCTAGCTGTTAGAATTCGTTTTTTAGTTTTCCGAAGGCTGAAACTATAGCCAAATATCTTAATAGGAACTGCAATATTTGCTATAGCCATGTTTACTTGTGTATAGTTTAAATCAAATATTCCTTTTCCACTGTTTAGAAATGATAGTGCCTTATTGGAAACAATGATACATATTTCAACATTCAATGTTTTAAAATATTTTTTAACCTATTTTTAATATAATTTTGTTTTTAAATTTTTATTGTATATTTTTAAACCAGAGCATTACCTAAAAAATAATTTAAATATCCTCAAATTTGTATTTTTGCGCTCCACTCATAATGCTGAATGACTTAGTTGTCACTGTAGTATTTCAAGCAGTTTACCAAAATTATTGATTTCAAAGGTTTTATGTTTGGTTTTCAACATAAAAATAATGTAAATTAGTTTTAAGTGTTTGGTTATGTTAAATAAATTAAATTAATCTCAATTTTATAAGTGTTTGGTTGACTTCAATTAGCAACATTAAAAATACTTAATTTTGGTTCGGGACAATTCATATTCAATTTTTAAGTTGTTTTTTTCACTTTAAACAGTTCCCCGAGGAAATTTTTTTTCAACTTTCACGGAATATTTATAAAATATGTGATTTACAAAATTTCAGGTTTAGAGTTAAGTATGTTTCATTATTAAAAACTGTCTGATTTGCGTCATTTTGTTGTCTGTTATGTTTACAGTAACACTATATTTAATGGTCTTAAAAATCAATATAGCTCTGTACATTGGGTAACTGTTTTGAAATATGAATACTCTGTTTCAGTAAAAAATATATTGACCGTAAATTTATTTCACGATCACAACAATATTTCAAGAGATGAGAGTAAATCTGTGCTGGTATCTCCCATTGTAATACATGGGAATTTTAATTTCGCGGGCGTTCCTTTAGGCAAAGCCACCAGGGTCGCTGCTGTCGGGTGTCGCCAGCTTTCACCATGTTAAAAGGCTCGAGTTTCCTATATTGTCATTCTAAAATATTTGGTTTAACCCTCCACCACCACCCCCACACTCCTACTACAAAACGCTCATTCCGCACAGTGACCTTGACTATCCAGGGTGGACAGCATAACCTCCCGCAATTTGTTTTGATTTATTTTTGTTAAATTTTTATTTTTTTATTTTTATTTTACAGAAACAAAATGGAAACAAGTGTTGTGATTTAATTGTTCGCGTGTTTTTCGTCGTGATGAATTTTAACGAACTGCTGATTTTCATGGTAAAATATTTAACTTACTATATATATGACAAGTTGGAGAAAAACTTTAAAATGAAATTTTTAAATGTAAGACGAGGAGATTTATGCCTTCCATTATTTCGGAATTCCTTTTCAAATGCCTATTTAATATATTTCCAGATATACTACCGTACATATACAAAGATTTAAAAAGTAATTAATTTGATACTCTTAGTTTTATTGTGACGTCACGCTTGCTATTTACCGGCTGTTTTTCTTACGGGTCTGTGTAGTTGTAGAAAGAGAAAAATACGGACGGAACGGAACAACGATCCGTTTTCGTTTTCGGTCCCGTCTGTTCCATTACCGTTGCATTTTAGAACAGGCCTTACTAGAAAAACGTAACGGTTTTTCACTATACGCACAGTACCTACTGCATCACGGCAACGTAAATGTATGGCAAACCCAATAGAATATCTGACCTACGCTTTCGAACTGAACATACATATATTTAGTTTACATAAATATTCACACTGTCGACTACGAAGTTGTCACGTTTTGTGTTCTGGACTTTCTGGCGCTCTTCGTTCACTTGGAAAAGAACAGACGAGTAAGTGACAACAGCGCGCCTTCCTTAGCAAACTGGCCACGCCAAGCACCTCCTAGCAGAGCACTCCACGCATTCTAGCGGGCTCTTCAGAAGCAACGTTTACCCTCGTGGTATAGAGAATAGTTTGTTCTTGGGCTCCTGCACAAACCAATTACCTTTCTTGAACGCAGTAAATTTACGAACGGGACCTAACTCTAGCTCTATCAGTGTACATACATGCTATTTTACTAATTCGTCGCTACGCTTTAATAAGATAAATTTATAATTAGGTGCATACAATTTACAGTATCCAAGTAAATAATATTTAATTTATTATTTATTGCAACACACTAATTTCTATCTATGCTAGGCTCAAGATAAAGCCCCTGGGAATGAAAAAAAAAACAGCAAAATATGTTCGCTAATTATACTTTCATAAAATCTGTAACATAAATACGAATGGTTCAAGAAACAATTATTAGGTGTACCTACTATGCTTATTTTTTTTTTTGTTAAACACAATTATATCGCATTTAAGAACGCATTTGCGGCTAGAACAAGATTTATTCTTAACATGAAAAAATTCACAAACCCCTGCGATATGTAAGGAATTTATGAAATGTAATTTTCAAGACCCTAAAAACGCCCGAATATCTCAACCGCGCCATTTCAGCATTATCCTTTCGGGAAACCATTGAAAACCGCAATCAATGTTGAAAAGTTGGACATTGTTTGGTACAAATATAAAACTACAACTATTATTGCGTCCAAACCACCTTAATACAATGCATAATTATGTTATGTAGTCATCTTGCAAGACTTAAATGTTTTCCAAGCATTTGAATAGCTACTTCAGTTATATGTACCTCCACAGTGCACAATGAAACTTAGGCACGCGGGTTAATAATAGTGATGGGCCGAGACTCGAAAATTCGAGTCGAGTCGAGCGAGTAGCATCAGCTCGGCTCGGCTCGGCATTCGAGTTTATTTTACTCGACGGGGCGAAACTCGAAAGGAAATTCGGGTAAAACTCTATGATAAAATATAATAAAATTGAATTACAATAAATTCTTAAAATCTCCTTACGTGACTTCGGCCGACACTAAAAATTACGTACGTAAGACCGAAACACGTACTTACAAACAATGACGACAATCGGCCATATTATTTATGTTTTAGTTTTACATATTGCCAACTTAACAGGTGTGACCACATAGCAAAGAAGACGAACACATTTTTAATAAACAAAACACGAATTAAATTTTATAATCACAATATCGGCAGAAATATTACTTTTTTTTTTAGTAAATCCGTGCTACAATCGGCGCAACGTTACAATAATAAATTAACGGTAGCGTTATATTTGTGCGCATGTTTGCGACTGATACGCCACCAATCAATCACGAAATGGCATTTAAAAATAACTTTGCTCCACTAATTTTAGGAAGTATAGGTTGGCGAACATGAATTTTTTTTCCGTGTTTGTTTACACTATTACGTTCGGCGAGATGGCGTTTTGTATAATTGTTTGCTATCCAAGTTAAGTGGCAAGTTAAAATTAATTATGAAGTATAAAGTATTTTATAAAGTGTAACTATTCCATACAAATACAAAAGCATGTATTGGTTAGAAGTGCCAGCTTGCGATTGGCCGGCAACGTAACGGCGTTAGTGTTGTAGCAATAATCTTTAAATGTATTATATTTGTTATGGGAACGTTTATTGTAATGTTGCGCCAATTGTAGCACGGCCTTACACTTCCCATAAGTGAAAGTTTTCAAAAATGTTCTAATGATTGTGTGAATCTTACCCTAACCTTCGCGCCAACAAGCCTAAATTATATTCAATGTTTTATATTGACTCGTGAATGCTACAGGCCGCAGCTAACTCGTTCGGTTCAAAATAAGGTTAATATGTAGTTGAGCGGTATTTGCGAAACAAAAATGTTAAAAATCTGAAAATACTTTTATTACATGCTCTTTAAATTCCTCTTTTCATTAAAGCCGGCGAATATAAGAAATTTCAAATACTTTAGGAGATATCAAATTTTTTAATTTTCACAATTGGGCGATATTTGTTAAATAAAATTTAAAAATTTCGAAAATACTTTTATTCTATGCTCTATACCTCAATTATTGAATTGTATTATATCAGTTAAGAATTTAACCTAAATGAATTATTTGTATTAATACTTGTATTTTAAATATATTTGATTAAGTGGGCCATGATATAACAAGACAACCATCTAAGGACTCTTAGCAATAAAGTGCAAATATTCAAGCTCGACTTAAGTGTCAAAGATTCAAATAAAAATTCAGACTCGAATCGACTCGACTTGAATTTATGATCTACAAACTCGACTCGAATCGACTCGAACTAATTATTGTAAAATTCGACTCAACTCGACTCGACTTAAAAATTTGCAGGTTCGTACATCTCTAGTTAATAATGATACATGGAAGTGAGTTTAAATGCTATCATGAAATGATAATGAAGCATTAACTGAGGAGACAGCTCGAGAGGAATGATTTTATAAATAACTATTCCGTTCACCAAGTATCCGGGGCTACTAATCATCGCTAACAATTCATATAATAACTGACAATTATAACTTACTTTAATTAATTGTGCCACTTTACAACTACAGATAAGATTCTTAACTTTGCTGCTTTCGTTATAAAGAAAATAAGTTTCCAAATACTGCGTTTAGGTTCCTGGCTGGTAGGCAACACGCTAGGGATTCGGCGCTGTGGTCAAATACGGATTCGGCGTTATCGTCAATTTGGATTTCGGCGTTATCGTCAACATTGAATTCTGCGTTATTGTCAATTACCGATTCGGCGTTATGGCATTCGGCGTTGTGGTATTTCGGCGTTAAGGTACTTTTGAGAAACACACATAAATTCTTTTAGTTGTTTTCAGTTTGCTCATTTGGCACTCCCGCAGCAACATTTTTCGGCGTTATGGTCATTCGGCGTTGTGGTCATTCGGCATTGTGGTACACAGCAGTTTTCGGGTCGTCGGCATTGTGGTCAATTTGGAATTCGGCGTTATTGTACGTTCGGCGTTGTGGTATTTCGGCGTTGTGGTAACGACCCTGTCGTGCCCACCGCTAAAGCCCTCGGCTGTTGGTGGGCATGTTACAATATTAATAAATAAAAAATAAAATCATTTGTTAAAACATTTTTGTGTATTATAAAATTCTATTTCCCATTCAATGATACTTTTATTATTTAGGTATTTTTTAAATTGTTTAATGTTATAAGGTTCATCATTATTAACTAGGATCCAGAGTTTATTATCGTTTTATACTACTGTATATGTTTCTTCTCTATATTCAATTAATTATTTATACATTTTAAATTTATATATTATGTTCCAGTCTCTAATTTGATAATCTATGGGGATTTACTATTAATACTGAAATTAATGAAGTGGTTGTACATATTCCTGTTAATTTTATGATATTTTATCTTTGGACTGCAAGGAGAGTTCTGATTACATGGGTATTATCTGTTCTATTATCAAATGTAGATGCTGCATATTGGGTTATATTTAAAAATAGTGCATGATAAATAGTTTTCCTATTTTTACTGTTACCTATATTCTAATATTTTCCAAATCACTTGCCTTAATCTTGAGAAAATTAATTTAGTTTTATTAGTAATATATTTAATGTGCTATTAAAAATTTAATTTCTTATCTAAAGTTACTCCTAAGTATGTAAATTGTTTGACAAATTTAATGCTTATGTTATTGTATTTCATAGTTGGGGGTCTTTTATAAAGGTCTCCTTTAACTTGAAGTGCAAAAGTTTTATCTATAGAAATTTTTATATTTTGATCATCCATACATTGTTTTGTGTTAGTATATTTTGTGATATGTTCAGTTTGTTGTTTACTATCTCCTGAGATAATTAATGCTAGGTCATCTGCAAAAGCTATTGTTTCTATTTTATTTTCATCTATTGACATTTTAAGGTAGTTGTTTATTAGTATTAAGTTCCAAAAATTTGGCCCTAGAATTAAGCCTTGTGGACATCCTCTGTTCATTTTTCTAGTAATATTAATTAGATTATTATCGTTTATGAATGTTATTATTTTTTCACCTCTCTCATTGTATATTATTGAAAACCACCCAAATGATTTTGCGTCAAAGTCTCCTACTATAATACGTGGTTTATTTTTATGTTCATTTAATATTTTTTGAATCTGTATTATAATGTGTTCCATATCCTGAAAATGGGGGAGATATATAGATATTAAAAAAACCTCAATTCCATTTAATTTAGCAATTACTATTGTTATTATTTCTTTTAATGTAACATGTTCCATCAGTAAGATTTCTATTTCTCTATGAGTTATAATTGCAGTTAAAATTTTACCATCTAATTTAGAATAAGTTACATGCCAGTCTTTGTTTAGATTAATGAATTTATTATAGTATAGATAAGATTCCTGTAAAAATGCAATGTCAATATTTTGGTTTATTATTTTTAAGTTAATATCTAAAACAGCTGTTCTAGAATTCTGGAGGTTGGCCTGCAAAAAGGGGTATTTATTATTAATCATTTCTATATTTTATGTTGTTTTTGACTCTGTTTCGGGCTAGAACGAACACTGGGCAATTTTTGTCCTTAGTATTATGATTATGTTTGTGGTCTTTTTCTGGTTTCTTCACTTGTATACAATTGATGCACTGTTATTTTTTCCTTGCAATGATGTTCCAAAATTTCCCTGACTGGAGCACCTGATAATTTCGCTGTTACCAACATTTTTTGTCTGCAAGTCCAAAATTTAAACATTTGTTGCATTGCATTACCGAAATGAATTCCTTGATCTTTTGCGATTGGTATGTATAAATACAATCTGCCCCTGTTAATTATATCTGTAAAAAAAAAAAGGGTGATATTTCTAGAATTGTTGTGAGTAAAAAAATAAATGTTTACGGAACTTAACTACCCTCTTTGCAAAGCTCACTTCACTGATTGTCCTTCATGGCAAGGTCCTTTGCGCTGCTCAAGCCTTGTGCTCCGTGTTTTGAAGCGCTGAATGGAGGTTGTTTGGCCCTTCGAGGTAAACAGGTAAGGAGCGCTTGCTGCTAATGACGAGAGGACGGGCTACCTGCTGTGCGTCCCCAGGGACCTCGACCCGGGAGCCAACGCTGGTGCTGTGAGCCCGCGCAGCAAGCAGGCTGCGCCACGGCCCGTCACAGGAGGCCTGCAGCGCGGTCGGTCTGGCCACGGCCCTCGCCGCCTTCTGCAACACACACACACACACGCACGGCCTGTTCAACTGTGGTGCATGCGTGGCAGCCCGTGCGCTGCCAGCTTGCACTGGACTAGGAAAGTGATTGTTACTAACATAATTTCCTTTACGTAGTCTGTGACTAATTAAAACCACATTAGTCCAATAACATTTTAATTAATCCACATTTCTTTGTTCTCATAACAATTCTTTGTACAGGTACCAACATTTTCAGTTCCCTCCTATATTTTGTCATATATCTCTGCTTCATTTATTTCCTAGGTAAGCTGCTGTACTGCCGTATAACTTGCCCAAAATTTGACTTAGGCAAACAAAATTGATTTACAAGTCTACTGTTATGGTTATATATATATATGTCCTGGATTTCGTCACTAGAATCCTTGGGTATTTCAGAGCTTTACCATTATTAATTAAAAGTATTAGTAAGTACCAAGACATGAAATTTACACTAAGTAACCCATTCTATATTTAACCATTCTAAACTTTTCAGCATAGTATATTTTCTTGTACTTATCACTGCCTGTCATTAAACTCATCACCTTATTTTGACCCTTCTGCAACCTCCCAACATCCTTTATGTAACTGTAAAATCAATAGATGAAATGTAGTAATTCTATGCAGTTATATACTGAAACTCGACATTTTTTAGACAAAAAAGTGTTAACAACTCTCTTTAGGTATTATACTTGCCAGCAAAAATTTTTACAATAAAATCTATGTGAGCTGTAAAATTTAACTTAAAATCTATTATTACACCTATATACGTACGACTGTCTACAGCTTCAATTTATTCCTTCTCATTTCAAATTAAAGATTCAACTCAAAGACCATTGCTTTTGTTTTTAAGTATTTAATTTTAACTTATTTCCCCTTAAAAATGCACTTAAATTGCCCATTTCTGCATTCAGCTCCTCAGTACATTCATTAAAAATTTTACCAGTAACATATAACATAAGATCATCTGCAAACATATTCATTTTAGCCTCTAAAAACACACTGTGTATGTCATTAATATATACTATATAATATTATAAAGCTGAAGAGTTTGTTTGTTTGTTTGTTTAAACGCGCTACAGTAACCACTGGTCCGATTTGAAAAATTCTGTGTGTTGGATAGTACATTTATCGAGGAAGGCTATACGATATATTATATTATTAATAACATTAGGGATCCTTACTAAAAGTCCAATTTAGAATCAAATGCATTGGAGGGGGTTAGATACAAGATGCAGTACACGTACGAAGTGTGTGTTGACAATGCCGCAGGTGCTAGAAGTTTATTTCCTATTGCCTATTAACATTGTTGCCACGCACTAGATGACTTTTCATTCTTAATTTTCCCATACAAGTAAAAAACACCCGTGTGATATTAACAACGAAGCAATCAGTACCCTCATAAGAGTTCAATTAGTATTTAAATATTTTTTATCACTTTAAATCGCAAACCTAAACTATTGTTTTTTTTTCCTCTCTCTGTGTTTAATTTGTTTTTTTATTGCCCTCTTTTTCAAGTATATATATTTTACAGACTTGAAACTTCACAGTAATGTTCCTTATATTACGCAGGATGACATTTTCCGAAAATTATATCCCATGGGTGGTTAAAACCAGGCAACAGTGGGTACTTTGTCTGCATGAGAACAGGATTTTGCATTGTTCATGCCTTCTGCGTCTCCATGGCAACGGGCCTCGCGCGGCAGTGGCGTACCCACAAGGAGGGGCATGTATAATGAGTGGCGCAAGTGATCTGCCTGTAGACTGCCGTAGCGAAGTACGGGTAGATCAGTTGTACGTTGCGTGCACGATTCGGGAAACCATTTCATTTTCTCTCCGGTACATTATAAAGCATTGTAATAAATTTTCACTGATTTTTTTTTATTTACCATTACTATAAATGGGAGATGTGGCTTAATTTTTTCCCATTAGTATAGCCGTGCGAAGCCGGGTCGGGCAGCTAGTATAAATAATAAACCATAATGACCCTACCACACTCCCTTAAAGAACTCCTACATCATTTGCCAGCAGCTAGTTAGATGATTTCCTACCCGAACAGACTTTGTAATTAAAACTTAATTTATATTGTAGTTAACAGAACTTACATAAACCCTTAGGATAATCCAAGTATTTTTAATGTAGCTAACCTAATCGAACGACCAAACAAACCGTTCCCAAGATTAAATACTATTTGGTAAATATGTATTGTACGGATTAGCGCCAAAAAAAAATCTTACAAATATGAAATAACTTTCATTATATGCTATCTTACGTCCTCTTTTCAGAACCGCCTGCGGAGATAAAAAATTCCAATTACTTTTGGAGATATCGAATTTTTTAATCTTCATTTTTTGGCGATTTTTTTAAAAAAAAATTTTAAAAATCCGAAAATACCTTTATTCTGTGCTCTTAAACTTCCTCTTTTCATTAAACCCGGCTGAGATAAGAAATTCCAAATACTTTAGGAGATATCGAATTTTTTAATTTTCATCCTGTGCACTCATGTGGCGATAACGGTTGCTTGTTTACAAGTATGATTTTTTTTTTTTTTTTTTGCGATGTTCCCGAACGGAGAAACCTAAGATGCACTTAAAGTTCTGCCATTCCCGATTACACCCGAACAATTCACCTTCGGCCAACCTCGGGTTTATTTATTAATATTTATATTTCTCTGTTTATTTTAATGTAGCTATACTAACCTAACTAACCATCCAAAGGGTTTTGAAGTGTTTTAATGTAGCTAACCTATCCGACCACTTTTAATATTTCAATTCATTTTTCCTACGCAAAAATAAATAAATTCCGAGGTTGGCCGAAGGTGAATATTCGGGTGTAATCGGGAATGGCAGAACTTTATGTGGATCTTAGGACTCTCACGTGAACGAATACATCATGTAAAAAGAAACTTACGTGAGTTTATTCTGTTCATCCTTTGTCCCGGTTTGTTAGGTCAGGTCAGCTACATTATAAATACTTTAAAACTAAACAACCAATAAAATTAATTTTATTATTTTTAATGTCCGTTTAGTTTCAAAGTATTTATAATGTAGCTGACCTGACCTAGGCTGTGTTCCAAATAATCTGCACTCGCACTTGGACTCGCACTTGCACTCGTGCTCATACTCACACCCACAATTCCTTGCGTGCAAAGTGCATGCTCCATGCGTGCTCGCCATTTGGAACACAACCATACTCCGAAGTAAGCACACCCATGTGTATGAGGTTTCCTACAACAATGTGCAATGCTAACAGCTTCATTGAGACATGTACGTTGGTTTATCAATCACCTAAATGCATGTATGTATATGCTTATTTTTCATCATGTTAAAATTAACTATCCTAACCTGTACCTCCGGGTCAATTTCCGTGATATTACCGGTATCATACTTGTTAATCTTTGTTGCATATTTGTTCCACGTCTACAGATCACATGAAGACATCGCGTATTGTTTAATTACGAACAGGTACTTACAATGAAACGTGCATTGTTCATTTGCCATTGTTTTAGATCAATAGTCCAGACGTAAACGTAAACAAACAATGGTTACGAGAGTACGCAACGAGCATGCATTCAAACGCACTCGATATGCGCACTCGTTCTCGTGCTCGCACTCGACTATATGGAACAACACTCTCGTGACGTCACTTCCGAGAGCGAGTACGTGAGCACGCATGTTTACCTATTTGGAACACAGCCCTAATCTACCTTTGTCCCATTTTGTTAGGTCAGGTCAGTTACATTAAAAATACTTAAAACTATACAACATGTAAAATAATTTGATATTATTTTTAATTTCCGTTTATTTTGAAGTATTTATAATGTAACTAACCTTACCTAATGGAAAATTTCTGTTATTTAGACATTCACGCGCACACGGCAAAATATAAAATGGCGACGGTCAAATTATTACACACGTCTGGTATAGCAAAATAAGAACGGCCATATCTCCAAAAGTATTTGGAATTTTTTATCTCCGCAGGCGGTTCTGAAAAGAGGACGTAAGATAGCATATAATGAAGTTATTTCATATTTGTACGATTTTTTTTGGCGCTAATCCGTACAATACATATTTACCTACTATTTTTAATGAACCTAACCTAAACGAACTACTTAATTCTGAATAATGCTGATTAGTTACTTTTATTATCACTACACACTCTTAAACAATAATTCAAAACTCATATAAAGAAGAGAAAAAAATTAGAATGAAAATATTATGAGTTATAGTTTTCGAAAATGTGGTCCTCCATTATAATTAGCACCTCCTTATATTTAATAAACAGCAATTCACCAACATTTATTATAGTAGTTCACAGGAGTCACACATACAAGCTAATCAATAGTAAACCAATCTTAAAATATGAAAATCAAAAAGTAAACCAGCCTTACCAATAAAAAGTTCATTACTGTTTTTAATTGTTTAAGACATTCCCCCAAATACAATAAAAAATATTTTCGTAAATTCACATCACTGTCTCTCCCCTTGTTATTACACTCCAACTTCTTTCAATGATTCCAACATCTAAAAGATGTCTCTCCGACAATTCCTAAAGCAAAATTAGATAACTATTACTCTATGCAATAGCACCAAAATACTCGTTACGGAATAAAACGACTCACCAGACGCTGTCTTTACTTCAAACGTCTTTAATGAAGGTTATGCGTTGTGTATATAATATTTGGTTTTATAGAGAAAATTTGGCTTAGTTCACGCAGTTAATATAGTTATAAGGAATGCCTAAATATGAAAGTAATTGTCAACAATGCATAGTTGAAGCGCCTTCCAGTTCTGATTAAGGCTATTGTGGTAGATCGCCACCTAATATAAAATGGTATTTTCTTATTCCTAAAGGATGTACTACGAATGTAAAGAATTTTTTTTGTGTGACAAATATTTGAGTTCATCATTTATTAGCTATTGTTTCATTAATGTATTTGATTAGGAATAAATTTGAAAAGTATTGATAACCGATGAAACGTCTTCCTTGGATTAGAGCTTTTTTTTTTGTATACAAACGTACGTCGTACCACCGTGCCTCGGACTTAAAGCCCAGATCACAGCCCTGTCCGCAGCGCGCCACGGCTTTGAGAATGACCTCACTTCCGCTCCGTGCGCAAGAGAGCAGTGCGCCGGCGTCCTGGTCTCCAGTCCCGTGCGAGCCACCTTCGAGGCTAGACACAGCCGCGAGACGCTCCATAAACTCGCCGCTATTATCGCTTTTGTTTTCTGTACTATAGTGTGTTATAATCTCTTGTATCGTTTTCTTTACCGTGTGCATGAGTGTTGTTTTGTATCTGGCGTGTCCACGGGCCAAAACACGTGGACTAACACAACTAGCCTGCACCGCACATTTCTCCAGCGCGCGAGATGTCCCTCGGCAGCTACACGGGCCGGACAGTCCACCCCTGCCTCCCCACAGGAGACTGCTCTACACGAGAGAGCTGGCACCGGGCAATAGAAAACGGCCGAGAGACGTCCGCCACGTCTCCACGTATTCTACGGAGACGGGTACACGACAATGTGAATATGTTTTACCATCACTCCTACACTATGCCAAACGATCACAAGAAAAAGGAAAAAAAGAAGGTGATTTCTGAAACTTTCGCTTTACCTAATTCCTGCTTTAAACTGAGCCCAGCATTTAGCTTTGAGCAGGAAAAGCATCTGACCTATGGTATGACAGAATTGACGAGGTGGAGTACAAGAGAAGATACAAGCCTACAGCACCAATCTGCACTAAATGCCACTATTTGCCACAGAGGTGTGCAAGCCGCACTGCATCGGAATGTAGCTACTTCAGTTGCTGTCAACTAGATGCTGCTTACAGGACATTGAATTGCCCTCACCCCTAAAAGCCCTTATTACCATGAAGCGAACTCACCTCAGTATTTGTTATTTATTTATTTTTCGCCTCTTTAAAAAAATAGTTGGCCATCCAAAAAGACCATATAGTTATTTTAGAAAAGAGTGTTTGTTTTAAAAGTAGATAAAATAAAAGGCAGTATATTGTGTTGCGTTGAACTCATTAAACGTGGAACTCGTCTATCGGAACTACGCTCTGTACTTGGTGTGTTGCGAGTCGTCACCGCGAGGCGGCGCGGAAGTAAAAGTGTATACACGAGCGCCTGCGAAGAGAGAGTCGTGGACTAAGAGCGGAGTTGTACATATGGTCAGAGCGACCGGCGGTGACAAGCAGGTGTACAAACCAGCTGTTGGCGTAGATACATTTGAGGCCAAGGGCTGGGCCAGACTTGGAACCTATGCAACATGGTGCCTACAACGAGGACTGTAAGATTGTTTCTGCATGCTCCACCCCTAAGTTAGATAAACTTTGAGTTTCGGAAGCTACTAAACTTTGTGCCAAAAAAAAAATGATTAAGGTGTTGCAGAAATTTTGGCTCGGTACCTACATGAGGATTTAATGTGTAGTGTGTAGTTTTTGGTTTGTTTTACGGTCGGACTTTTGAACTGTTGGGAAATTTGGGTGTTTTTAGTGTACCTTTGCAGTAATAAGGTAAAGCTGTGACACTTATTTGTTGTTTCCTGTATTTTGTTTTGATGTATCTGGTAGTGAAAGGTTATAGTTCCAAGGAGTTTTACGGCACATTACTTTACAATTTTATTAATTTTTATCTACCTTGTGGGTGTCGTTCTCCAGCAAGGATGAGTGCGGAAATGAGCGGAGTAACGATTTTTAATGGTAGACTAGACCGGTTGATCGCAGCAGCATGCTTGTGGAGTATTTGTTTTAATAAAATATTTTCCTAAACTAATATAAAAGTCACAATTTATTTGGTTGATCCCGGTACTAGAGAAAGACTATGTGAATATCGAGTGACGGTGCAATATAAACTTTGGCCGAATAATGAACATGTCTAGAGTGATGCGCAGTGCCAAGGGAATTGAATTTTTCTTAGTGCAGCAGCCCTGCACACGGAAAATAAGTATAATTGTTCGGAGTGTAAAGCTGGGTTTACGATTGATTTCCTTAAGAATTATAACTTAACATCGAGCACATGATTAAGTCAAAACTAATTTTTCCAGTTTATGATTGACATAGAAGTCGTTAATTCTAACCAATCACAGCACAAAACATATGGTCGGCCATTGTTCGAAACGGAGAAGCAGGTTTGAAATAGGTTATTGACAAATGGGATATCTATTTTTCGAAATGGATGATGATTACAAATGACAAATATACGAATTCTAACCCAAAATACTGCCTCGCTCGGTCCAATAATAAGTCATAAACTTCCGGTTGAAAGGTTCTGGTTTGTTGTGATTGGTCGCTTCCCTTAAGTCTTAACGAAAAATATAAAATATAACCATTTCTGTTAAGTATTAAGTCATCATATGGTTCGCACACGACCCGTCAAAACTCACACACGACAATCATAAACCATTCCACTAGTTTACATAGAGTCATATGGTAAGTACACGACTAAGTCTTAAGTCTTAATTCTTATTTTTCAACCGTAAACCCACCTTAAGCAAATTGTGCGCTTATGCAAGAATGCCTACTAGATTGGGTGGCCGATTAGAGCACAGAAACTGAAAAACAAATAATCAAAAATGGTTATAATACTTTTTTATGTAATTTTTTATAGATATAAGTTTGAGGCCAGGTCTTTAATTGTCAAATAACGGGTTAGTATTAAAGGTGTATAAAATAATAGTCGGCTGCTGTCGTAGGCTAAAATGTTACTGGAGTCTGTATTAAATTTCGCAATAATGTAAAATTTTAGTACGTAGTTAAAATACGAACCATTTGTTATATTCATATTTGGAGGTTTTCTATATTTGTATTTAGTAGTTGTCAGCAACAAAGTTGGCAAACATCAGTTAGTTTGTTTTTATTCTGGATAGAAATTTAAAAAAAAATAGTACAGTAGGCGCATCATATCTAGAAGCCTGAGTGACCGTTACGGCCAGGGCAAGCAGGCGCTTGGAGGGGGTTAACCTTGTGACTGCGCAAGCGCAGAGCGCTTGCGAGGGGGTTGATCACGTGACCGCGCATGCGCAGAGTGCTTGGGTTAAGCTCATACTATTGGACTAGAAAATATAAACCTTTTCCTGTAGTTTCTGTGCAGGATTCAGCCAGATTGGACTGTCCTATTTTGTTTGTGCTTAGTCATCTGAATTCGCTACATTATATGCTTTAGGTGTTGTGATTAATTTATATTAAACATGGTTCTACTGTAATCGGTCTGGACTTGAATAAACTTTGTCTTATTGTTACTAGTGTTAATTTCGTCTTGTGAATACGTGTGTTATGAAACACTTTCGAGTGCGTGGCTAAATAAATTAATTTGTTGTGTGATTTGTTATCACTATGCCACCGATAATATCGACGGTGAAGGGGAAGAAACTGCATTCGCAAGCCCGTTAAATAATTTATAATGTATTGTCATTAATGGAGAATGAAGCTTAAACTATAGAACCATCTATTCCAAAAAAAAGGCACAGTTGAGGACAGCTGCAGCTACTGGCGTGTCTCGTAGCGCAGTGCAGAGATTTAAAGTGGAAGCAAAAAAGTTGAGCATAGGAGAAGGATGTTCTTTCGTTACACCTGATAAGAAGAGACAGAAGACATTTAAATACGACCTAGATAATTTTGACCAAGCAGTAATTCGCAGAACTGTATATAATTTTTATGTAAGTGAAATATGTGTCCCCACAGTGGGAAAAAAAAATACGAATAAAACTGCAACAGGACATTAATTTCCAAGGTTGCAATGCAACTTTACGGAAAATTTTTAAAAAGTTTGGTTTTCGGTGGTGAAAAACAAAGTCGCAACGTCTCATTTTGATTGAAAAGTCTGATATACGACAGAAGTGAATCGAGTATTTGAGAAATATACAAAGTTTCAGAAACGAAAATCGTAATATTGTGTACATGGACGAGTCTTATGTTTTGTCGTCCAATGTGCAACATAAATCCTGGAGTGATGACTCGACCCACGGCCTGTTGACACCTGTTTCTAAAGGACAAATACTAATAATGGTTCATGCTGGCGGTGAAAATGGGTTTGTCCCTAATGGGAAATCTCAACAGGCTGCAGGAGACTACCATCATAACATGAATAAACAAAACTACGAAAAGTGGGTAAGGAAAAAATTATAACCAATATTCCTGCTAATACTGTTGTTTTTCTAGACAATGCACCGTATCACAACATCAAAATAAATAAAACGCCAACATCTAACTCGACTAAACACATGCAACAGTGGTTGCGAGAGCATGGTATTCCTTTTGCAGATGACATGCTAAAGCCAACACTTTACACAATTATTAAGCAGCATAAGCCGAAGCAAACCCTTTATTCAGTAGATGAAATTTTGAAATGTTACGGACATAAAACACTGTGTTTGCCACCATATTACCCTGACTTAAATCCTACCGAAAATATATGGGCAAAAGTGAAAGGCAAAGTGGCATCGCACAATGTAACCTGTAATTTACAAGACGTAAAACAGCTCTGTGAAGAAACATTTAATAGAATGGGGGCAGACGACTGGAGACCATACTGCGAGCACGTGAAAACACTTGAAAACGAGTACCACGACCGGGATGCACGTTTTGACATAGAAATTGATCCCATTATTATTAACCTAGGAGGTGTGGACAGTGACAGCGGCAGTGGTAGTAGTGATGACGACTGTAATACGGGTTATTCAAGTGACGAAATGGAAGGCATCGCCCCATTGCCAGCGAGCAACGAATAGGTCAGGTGAGAAGTCAATGTTTTTAGTTACAATATAGACTCGATGGTTGCCGCCCCACCTTGTTCCCTCCCTCCTTTGTCGCACCCCCACTACTGTAAATCTGTGACGTCTACCAAGCTTCTAGATATACAGCGCCTACTGTAGCTTGGTAAAGTATTCCTTCCATTTCTTTAATGTTTGTGTTTGATCTGCCATTTTTTTGTTATGAAAACCGCAAGCTCAAAACCAGCAGCTATGGTTATTAAAGGCAGTGTGAGTATGGTGCAGTGTAGTGTTTTGGTTTGACCCCCAATTACTCCTAGCTGGGTAATGGGTTTGCCATACCCCCTTGATCAGAGGGAGGGGTTGCAATCTGCGACACTTTGCTTGGAGTATGATTGGAAGCCTAAGATGTATAAAGGAGTTGGACTATGCCTAAACACGCCCGAAGAGTTCAGCTGCGGGTTACCTCGGCTTTTTTTGTAGAACGCTAACAACATAGTTATGTTTATGATCATCAAAAACTCATAATTAAATAGTATGGTAAGGCCATTCTTTTCCTTTTTTTTTTTTGGTCAGAAGTATTATTTTAGTGGTTAATATACCATTTCGCTGTTTACAATACACAGGTTATAATATAATTTTGTTATTAAGTTAAGCTCTGTATGATAATTACCATGCCGTCGTCCGGGGTCTCGGGCTCGAGTCCCGGTGCGGTTCCTAGCGGGAGTGGCTGTTGCGAATGTAATGAGTCCGAGTGGGCGCCAGACTAGTTCTGGTGCTAGTCGGTAGTTGGGTCGTGGGGTCGATTGCCCTGCGTGGCCCACTAGGACCGTCGGCGGTGTTACGTGGGTCTGAGAGATTCCCTACTCGGCGGTGGTTGGGGATAGCAGGTTTAAAGAAGCGTACGCTGGAGTGAGTTAATAAATGACGTGTGTCATTTATTCAGTCGACAGTGGCTCTGGTGTAACGTTGTCGGTTACACGCCACGTCGCACAATAGGTGACGTTACAAGATACAAATTACACAATTACACTCAACTGAGTCTGAGAGTTACTGAATTACCGTAGCACAAGTTTACAAAAGGAATGTTACACGAGGTTGCGTTATATAAGTTCACGAATGTTACGTGGAGAGGTGCGTCGCACAAGTTTACAAAAGAAATGTTACACGAGGTTGCATTGCACAAGTTTACAAAAGAATGTTACACGAGGGTGCGTTGCACAAGTTTACAAAAGAAATGTTACACGAGGTTGCGTTGCACAAGTTTATAAAAGAATGTTACAACGTCAGTAGTTGTTCCGTATTATCGTGTCCCTAGGCGTTTCTGAGCCTGGCTGCTCAACGAGGGATGAGGGTGATTGGAGGCGGCCAATCCCGTAAATCTGCGTATTGAGGCGGTGCTCGCGTCCACGGCAGTGGAGCGCGGACCACAGCTAAATTCGCTCAAGAGTTCCCTTACGGGGAGTGTCAGCGCCGGAGCGACTGAGATTAACAAAAGTTCTGTCCTCGGGAGTCGGCCCGTACCGGATAATGCACCTACCCCGCGGACCAAGTGTGGTGCAGGGGGGGGGGGGGGGGTGATATTTATGCGGCCGGATTAGGTCCTGGACCGAAAAGCTGGACCGGGTACACACGGAGAGATTATTAAAAAGGTTTTGAAGAATGACTATAGTTACCAGAAGTGAACTCGGTGTGGACAAAGGATGATGTCTCTCCGTGGGACGTGCGTCCGCCCCGGTACACGAGTCGCGCTGTACTGGCGTCATGTCATGGCGTCCGGCCGAGGCTCGGTGGCCCTCACGCCAGGGTTGACCTCATTACGTTAATTTCTGATCTGATAAGTTAATAAGAGAATTTAATGATGTTAAATTCTTATATAAATTATAAAGGCTGAATTAAGGTCATTTGTCCCTTCTATGAACTGAAAGTTATTATATTTAAGAATTATTGTGTTTGAATTTTTTACATCACACCAGCGACTGTTCGTTTCTTGTCAGATTGTTCTGGTGTGGTTAATGACGCAACACAAGGTTTGAATAATTATGTCATAAGGTCTGATTGATTGATTCAGGCAGAAGGCCGCCAGGGGAACACTCACACGCGTATTTATGTAGTTGCACACGTGAGTGCCCGGGCACTCCTACGTCGCACTTCTGTCAATCGACTTTAAATTACTACGTAATATAGTTTAATAATTAGTGTTTGTTTTTATACGTGGTTGATTGAAGTGACGGTCTGTTTATTTGGGGAAGGCCGGGTTCTACCTTAGTTGTTGGTGGCTCGCCTGACTCGGGTGGGTCATGGCTAGGGGCGCGTTCCGTTAGCGGGGTGAATACTGGCGGTTGCAGGTCGGGCTTTAGGGTGGCCTTCGTTCGGACGACGTCAAACGCCCCCCCCTCGAGAAGCCCGACCTTGCGCCGCTAGTTACCCCGCTACGTGGGGGCGCCCCTAGCTTCGGCAGCAGCTCCAGCTAGGTGGTGCTCGCGGCGGCCACAGCTGGTAGGGCCTGCGTACTGGATCCAGGTCGTCCCACGTCGAACAGCCGGGTGTTGGCTCGTCGGCGTGGTCCGGCAGCTGATAGGGCCCGCGCTCTGGACCTGGTGCGTCCCGCGTCGGGTGCCCGAGGTGGTCCGGCAGCTGGTAGGGCCCGCGCTCTGGACCTGGGTGGTCCCGCGTCGAGTGCCCGAGGTGGTCCGGCAGCTGGTAGGGCCCTCGCTCTGGCCCTGGGTGGTCCCGCGTCGAGTGCCCAAGGTGGTCCGGCAGCTGGTAGGGCCCGCGCTCTGGACCTGGTGCGTCCCGCATCGAGTGCCCGAGGTGGTCCCGCAGCTGATAGGGCCCGCGCTCTGGACCTGGTGCGTCATGCGTCGTGAGTCCAGGTGGTGGAACGTGGGCGGGGGCCCGTGGCGCCTTCCCCCGTACGTAGTCGTCCAGGTACCTGGGTGGCCGGCGGTTCCTCGGGGGGAGGTTCCCTGGGGCGTCTCCTGGGCCCGGGGGCTCCTGGGGCGATGTGGCGGCATCCGGCCGTAGGTCGTCCGGGGCTGAACGCGGCGTAGTGTGGTACGGACGTCTCTCCCGCTTTGGGATGCCAGGCGGCCCCAGGTCGGTGGTCTCGTCGTCTGGCTCCGTCACCACGGGAATGGTCTCAGCCTCGTCGTCCTCTGTCGGGGTGCTGAGGGGGTGTGGAAGCTCGGTGATCGAGAGTGTCTCGACGCCGTCCTCTGGTGGTCTCGGTGTAGTCGTGGGATCGTCAGTGTCTGGAGGCCACTCGATGAGGGGTCCTTGGGGCTCGTCTTCGCGGGTAGGTGTTCCGCTAGGCTCGTCGGCTACCTCTGGTGCCGGTGTGGCCGTCGTGTCCTCGTACACGAGCGTCCGTGGTCGGCTCTGACCAGTTGGGCTTCGTGCCGGGGTGGTCTCGGCGGGCGTGTCCCCCTCAGGCGCTCCCTCGGTGTCCGGTGTGGGTGCTACCCCCTCGTCGGGGGGGTTCTCCCCGGGTAGGTGGGCCAGCCGCAGATCGTCGCGGTGTACCTTCCTGTCCCGTCTCCCGCCGGTGCGTACTAGGAAAGTGGTCCTCCCGAGCCGTCGGCGTACGGGGTGGGGGCCGCTCCACCTTGAGGCGAGTCCTGCGCAATAGTTGCGGGGCGCGTTGGAGAGGGGGTGCACGCGGACAAACACCTGGTCGCCTACCCGCACCGCAGGCGGGGGGTGTTCGGTCGTGGGTGTTATTTCCTGTGCGTATCGCCTCTGACGTTGTCGAGCCTCGTCGTGTTCGGCGGTGCGCCGCCGATCGCGGTCGGCTGTGTCTTCCGCCGGGTGGGGTGGTCCGTGTGTGGTCCATTCCCCTGGCAGTGGCAGGTTGTGCCCCTGCACCATCTCTGCCGGTGTGCGGCCGGTGGCGGCGTTGGTGCGTCTCCGGACGCAGAACAGTGCGTCTGGCACGTGGGTATCCCACTGAGTGTGGCCCGCCCCCAGTCGTATGCGCAGTTGTGCCTTCAGCTCCTGGTTCCGTCGTTCGGTGGGGTTTGCCCTCGGGTGGTAGGCTGGCGTCGAGTGGTGTTCGACCTCGTGGTCGGTGCACCAGGCCTTCCACTGACGGCCCAGGAACTGGCTGGCGTTTTCTGTTAATATGGACTGATGGTAGCCCCAACGTGACATAAACTCGTTGGTCAGGATGTGAAGTAGAGTGGTGGTCCTGATGTTGCTGCACGGGTACGCTTCGGTCCACCGCGTGAACAAGTCCGTCACGACAAGCAGGAAGCGTTTCCCGCGAGGCGTGCGGGGGTAGGGGCCCATCACGTCCAGTGCAATGGTCTGGAAGGCGGTGGTGGGCTCCCTGGGCCGTTGTTGCTCCTCCCCGTCCCGTCGGCGTGCCTTTCGTCTCTGGCAGACCTCGCACTCGCGTACGTACTCACGGACGTCGTGGGTCAGACCTCGCCAGTGGTAGTGTCGGCCCACTTCGCGGCGGGTCTGGTCCGTCCCGGGGTGCCCCGCGAGGTCGTGGTCGTGGTGGAACCGCAATGTGGCCTCTCGCGCCTCCGTGGGGACGTAGGTTCGCCAGTCGCCGTGGTTGCCTGGGGTCCGCGTCATGACTACGCCGTCCTGCACACGCCAGGTACCGTGCTCGGCCTCTGGGATCTGTCGACGTTGGCGGTCGGCGTCGGCTGACGTCTCCTGGGCCTGGCATACGCGCCGATACAGGTCGGCGGCGGTGTTGGGCGGTTCCTACTCGTCCTGGGCGTCGGCCGTGAGGCGGCTACATGTAGTGTCACCGTGTTCGGGTGGGTTTGGCGTGACTGGGGGTAGCATGGCGTCCCAGTCGTCGTCGTCCCGCAGTTCGGTGTTCTGGTCGGGTTCTCGTGATAACAGGTCGGGCAGCTGATTTTCGGTGCCGGGGACATGCTCTACCTCGAAATCAAACGATTGGAGAAACAAGGCCCACCGAATCAGTTTGCCCTTCCTGCCCTGCATTGTGTGTAGCCATGTCAGGCATCGGTTATCTGTCCGAAGTGTAAAGGTCTTTCCCTCGAGGTGTGGCCGGTACTTTTTCATGGCCCAGACTATGGCTAGGCACTCCTGCTCGTTGCTGTGATATCGGCGCTCTGCCGAGCCGAGCTTTGCGCTAGCGTAGTCTGTGACCTCACGCTCGCCGTCCGGGCCTACGTGGTATAGTACCGCGCCCACCCCGAGGTTACTCGCGTCCGTCTGCAGGTAGAGGTGATGTTCTGGGTTTACACGTGTGAGCGTGTGACACTGTGTGAAGGCGAGTTTGACCTCTTCGAATGCGCGCTGGGCGTGGTCGTTCCACCGGTAACGTGCCTGGGGTGACAGGAGGTCCGTCAGGGGGCTATTGTCCTCGAGAAGTTAGGGACGTAGCACCGGAGCCAGTTGATCAGGCCGATGAAGCGCTGTAACTGTTTCCGTGTTCGTGGTACCTCGGCTTCCGCGATCTTCGTGAGGTGGCTCGCTTGCGGCCGGTTACCCGCGGCGCTCACGACATGCCCCAGAAACTCGACTTCCTGCGTCCCGATGTGGCACTTGTGGTGCGCGACGGTCAAGTGGTGGGTAGCGAGGCGTTCTAGGACCAGTGTAAGGTGTCGGATGTGTTCCTCCCAGGTCTCCGAGAATACGATTACGTCGTCGAGGTACGCTAGTGCGAAGCGATCGAGGTAGCCCTCAAGTACACGCGTCATCATCCCCTGGAACGTCGCAGGGGCGCATTTCAGTCCAAATGGCATCGCTCTAAATTGGAATTTGCGGCCGTCGGGGATGGTGAACGCGGTCTTCTCGCGGTCTTCGGTCCGGATGGGAACCTGCCAGTACCCTGATTTAAGGTCGAGGGTACTGAACACCGTTGCTCGTCCTAGTCCTGCTACCGCGTTCTCCACGCTGATCTGGGGTGGCGGGGCGCTAACTGTGATAGTGTTCAGTGGCCGGAAGTCTACACAGAACCGCAGTGATCCGTCCTTCTTCGGCGCGAGTACTATGCAGGCGTTGTAGCGACTATTCGACGGTTCAATAACACCATCCCGGAGCATCTCCGCGACCTGTTCCCGTATGGCACGTTGCTCCCGGAAACCGTATCCGCTGGGGGGCTCGTACACCGGGTTGTTGTGGGTGGTCGGGATGTGGTGCTCGGTGACCGTGGTTCGTCTGAGGGGGTCGGACACCGTGAATATTTCCTGTCGCTCTGCTAGTACCCGGTCTACGGTGGCGCGGTACTCGGGTGGGACGTCGTGACGTACCTGGTGAAGTGTGACGGTTTCATGAGCCGGTGTGGGTAGGGACCCGACGGCATAGACTACCAGCCGCTCTTGCGTGCCGATGTGTACCCGAGTGGCCTTGGTCTCGATTACGGCATCCTGCTTCGCTAGCCAGGGCTGCCCCAGGACTATCTCCTCGCGGAAGTCCTCGACGACGAGGGCGGTCACGGTGGTGGTGTAGCCCCTTATCCTAACCTGGAGTGTCGCTCGCCCTACGGTCAGGCCTGGTCGGGTGTTCGTGGCTAATTGCAATTCCGTCTGTTGAGGTTGGAGTTTCCCGGGTGGTACCAGGTGGGGGGCTACGAATACGTGACTCGCCCCTGTGTCGACTAGAGCAGCCGCGGCTCGCCCGTCAACCTCTACGGGGATGCGCAGGAGGCTGTCCCGCGGGTGGGTCAGCTGGTACAGTTGGGGGGGTCTTTCCCTTCCCGTGACAACCGGGAGCGGTGTACCTAATGCTCCGCCCCCGGGTTGGCGTTTCCCGGCGGTTTGTTCGCGCGAGGAAGTGGTAATGGGCAATCCTTGTGCCAGTGGTGTGTACCGTCTGGGCAACTTCGCTGGCACAGTGGTAGTCCCTGGACGTCCTGTGTTGCCGACCTGGTGGGTGTGGCGTTGGTTTGGGGCGTGTTTTCGATGGCTCGTCGTCGGGTCGGTGGCTGGTTGTCAGCCCCCCCCCCCTGTGGTGAGGCCTGGCTGAGGCGTCCCCGACTCGTGTTCGGTGTGCCCCGTTGCCAGAGGTCACGCAGGTTCTGTTCGATGGCCGCTGCTTGTTGCACGTATTCCTCTACCGACTCTGGGCGACAACAACGCATGAAAGGCTGGAGGCCGGTGTGGAGTAACGCTGTGACAGTGGGTAGCGCTGTCGTGGGTCGAGCGTGCGGGTTGACGCGCGCGAAGAGACGTAGTTTCCGTGCTACGAATTGTTCGGCCGTCTCGCCGTCCTTCTGCCGCTCGCCATAGAACTGTGAGGTGCAGTCGACTAATGCCTGTTCAGTGTCGAATCGGCGGGTTAGTGCGCCGGCGAACTCCGTCCACGGCATGCCGAACCGTCCCCATATGTCCCACCATTCGTGGGCTGTGCCTCGCAGTTGTCCGCTGGCCTGTCCCGACCACTCGTCTACTGGTATACCTGCTCGGGTCAATCGCACTTCACAGTTTTCTACGAAAGTCCGTGGGTCCTCATGTGTGAGGCCACCGAATTCAGGTAGTGTGAACTTGCCCTGATAACCTTGGGGGCGGTTGTACGTAACGAGGATTGGGTCGGCGGGTGGCGTTGGCTGTTGCGCATGGTGTTCCTCTTTCGCGGCGTGTGTGCATGTCGTGCAGGTGGTCGGGCGGGTGCTCACCACGGTGGTGTTAGTTACTGTTTCCGTCTTTACGGTTGGTGCTTGGTTCTTCCCCGGGAACTGTCCGTCCCACGGCTGTACCCATGAGTGGTCGTGTGGGTCCTGACTGTGGGGGGTGCATTGGCAGGTCATGTACCATGGTCTCGATCCCGTCAGTAGATCTGTCCCCCTGGGCAGCAAGCACTGGGCGCATACAACGTCGGAGTTCCGGGTTTGCATGTTGCGCTAGTTATGGTGCGTGTTTAGCGGTGTTGGTCTGTGCTTCTCGCTCGCGGCTCTGTGCGCGCGGCGCAGGCTTGCGCGCGGGGTCGCGCTCGCCGGCTGGGCAGGTGCCCGGACAGCCGCACAAAACGGAGGCCGAGAATGGCCGCGGCGGAGGTGGTACGCAGATCGTCGTGCGCAGCGGCGGCCGAGAGCGCCCGGACAGCCGCACAAAGCGGAGGTCGAGAACTGTCGGCGTTGGGGAGGGGGTACGGATGAGCGTGCGAGGCAACGGGCGAGGGCGCCCGGACACTCGCACAAAACGGAGGCCGATGATGGCCGCTGCGGAGAGGGGGGTCGGGCTGTGACGTAGGCTTCTGCGTCGCGGCTGGCGCTGGAATGCCGAGTGGGGTGGGGGGTGGTTGAAGCCCCTTTGTCCGCTTGCTTCGTCGCGCCGGCCTGTCTTGACCCTAATTACTTTTGCCTGTGCAAAATGGCCGTCCCGTGTCCGTGCTGTGGCTTGGCGTGGCCGGGGAAAAAAAATTATGATTTAATAATGGCTCAAAATTTCCGTTTTTTCGTGAAAGTTCTTGCAATTTTGTGTGGGGAAAATCTTGATTTTTCTATCTTCGCCCCACGCAGCGGGTGCCAAATGCCATCGTCCGGGGTCTCGGGCTCGAGTCCCGGTGCGGTTCCTAGTGGGAGTGGCTGTTGCGAATGTAATGAGTCCGGGTGGGCGCCAGACTAGTTCTGGTGCTAGTCGGTAGTTGGGTCGTGGGGTTGATTGCCCTGCGTGGCCCACTAGGACCGTCGGCGGTGTTACGTGGGTCTGAGAGATTCCCTACTCGGCGGTGGTTGGGGATAGCAGGTTTAAAGAAGCGTACGCTGGAGTGAGTTAATAAATGACGTGTGTCATTTATTCAGTCGACAGTGGCTCTGGTGTAACGTTGTCGGTTACACGCCACGTCGCACAATAGGTGACGTTACAAAATACAAATTACACAATTACACTCAACTGAGTCTGAGAGTTACTGAATTACTGTAGCACAAGTTTACAAAAGGAATGTTACACGAGGTTGCGTTATATAAGTTCACGAATGTTACGTGGAGAGGTGCGTCGCACAAGTTTACAAAAGAAATGTTACACGAGGTTGCATTGCACAAGTTTACAAAAGAATGTTACACGAGGGTGTGTTGCACATGTTTACAAAAGAAATGTTACACGAGGTTGCGTTGCACAAGTTTATAAAAGAATGTTACAACGTCAGTAGTTGTTCCGTATTATCATGTCCCTAGGCGTTTCTGATGAGGGTGATTGGAGGCGGCCAATCCCGTAAATCTGCGTATTGAGGCGGTGCTCGCGTCCATGGCAGTGGAGCGCGGACCGCAGCTAAATTCGCTCAAGAGTTCCCTTACGGGGAGTGTCAGCGCCGGAGCGACTGAGATTAACAAAAGTTCTGTCCTCGGGAGTCGGCCCGTACCGGATAATGCACCTACCCCGCGGACCAAGTGTGGTGCAGGGGGGGGGGGTGATATTTATGCGGCCGGATTATGTCCTGGACCGAAAAGCTGGACCGGGTACACACGGAGAGATTATTAAAAAGGTTTTGAAGAATGACTATAGTTACCAGAAGTGAACTCGGTGTGGACAAAGGATGATGTCTCTCCGTGGGACGTGCGTCCGCCCCGTTCCACGAGTCGCGCTGTACTGGCTTCATGTCATGGCGTCCGGCCGAGGCTCGGTGGCCCTCGCGCCAGGGTTGACCTCATTACGTTAATTTCTGATCTGATAAGTTAATAAGAGAATTTAATGATGTTAAATTCTTATATAAATTATAAAGGCTGAATTAAGGTCATTTGTCCCTTCTATGAATTGAAAGTTATTATATTTAAGAATTATTGTGTTTGAATTTTTTACGTCACACCAGCGACTGTTCGTTTCTTGTCAGATTGTTCTGGTGTGGTTAATGACGCAACACAAGGTTTGAATAATTATGTCATAAGGTCTGATTGATTGATTCAGGCAGAAGGCCGCCAGGGGAACACTCACACGCGTATTTATGTAGTTGCACACGTGAGTGCCCGGGCACTCCTACGTCGCACTTCTGTCAATCGACTTTAAATTACTACGTAATATAGTTTAATAATTAGTGTTTGTTTTTATACATGGTTGATTGAAGTGACGGTCTGTTTATTTGGGGAAGGCCGGGTTCTACCTTAGTTGTTGGTGGCTCGCCTGACTCGGGTGGGTCATGGCTAGGGGCGCGTTCCGTTAGCGGGGTGAATACTGGCGGTTGCAGGTCGGGCTTTAGGGTGGCCTTCGGTCGGACGACGTCAACCATTACCATCAAACATCTCTTATTATAGCAATATCATTCATTTTTGCCTTTAAATTGGACGATACTGCCGTCACCCGACATCTGTGAAAGGCCCGGGGGTACCTGACGGGCGCTACGGGCGTCGCAATGCTGTTGTTGTCTGGAGGGGCGCCAGGCTAGCGGGCTGCTAGGCCGTTGATGTTGGGTCGTGGGTACTCTGCCCCCGCGTGCCCCGCCAGGTACATGGCTTGAATCTAACCTGAATGGTTTTCCCTTGGCTGTGAAGGCCGCTCGGCCGTGTGGAGGACGGGAGACTACGGAAAATGATTGTACACGAGTTGGTGAGAATTACATTTAATTTAAGAGCTTCACCGGGGGTCCGCGTGGGTACACGGTATGCTCTAAACGTCCGCTCCGCGGTTCAGTCCCGCTACAAAAACTCTCACCAACACTTGGCGACGTTTAGCGGTTACACTTTACCAAAAAAAAAACACAACACTATGCGACACTGAAATGGTTACCGCGGCAGTCTCGCGGGACGTGGGTCGATGCTCGCTGGAGACGGCCAGCGCCGAAAGTTAACGGGTGCTGGGGGGGCTCGATGAGCGGGCTCCTAAGTTCGGAAAACACTTACGTGAGTGCAGCCGGCAGGCATATGCACGGCGTCCTTAATTAAAAATACTCTTGCTAGAGTCGGCCAGTGCCGTAAGTTCCGTGATACGATACGCAGCGCGGTATCACAATGAAGACGGCTGGGATAGACCCGGTTCCGCAAAATACGCGCCGAGTCGACGTGGGCAGCAGTGAATTAATAAAAGGATTTAAATTTGAAGGTGTAGTGCAGAATAAAAATAATCAATGAAACTAACTTGAATGCTGCCCACGGACACACGTCTGTTCTCGGCGCGGAGTGGTTGGAGACTGCCGAACATGGCCGCCTCGCAAGGAAGAGAAACTTTCTCTTCTTTGTGAGTCGGCACCAAAAACTTTTATTAACTTAATTTGTTATATGATGAGTAAAAAACATGCTCCAGGTGCTTGATTAAAACTTTTCACCTGGTAAATAGTTGCCTAAGGCTTAACAGTTGTTTTAAGTGATTTACTAATTTAAAAAGCGGCACCAAGTTGGCGACTGTAAATTTAACTACAAATTGTCTCAATGTGCACTGTTTGGGTTTGAATTCCCTTAGTTTGGCTAGACCACTATCATAGGCCAATTAATCAAGGCCAGTAGCCGCTGTGGCTAGTAACGAGGATTGTTTTCTGTTCCGTGCATGCCGCGCATGCACGGAGTCTCTACGATGCACTTGCTCACTGCTTGTGATTAATTAATTTCGTCCTAATGCCTTGTTTGGGAATTGTTTTCCGTAGTCGAGCCCCCAGGGTTTCGTGTCCTGATGTTTAATTCAGTTAATTGAGGTCACGCCCGGGGCACTCGCTTGACTCAATCCGGCTGGGCAAGGGGCGCGCTCCGAAAACGGGATACGGTACTGGCAGTGCGGAGCACGGGCTTAATGGCCATGGTCGGTACGATGTCAATACATATAAGGATGCTAATTCAGTAATTATAAACTATAATATTCATGTATTGCTTGAAATATATTTGAGAATATTAATTATATTTTAGTTCCAATATATATGAGGTTGCCCTTTAATGTATGTTCTTCCAGTAGTATTGGCTTGTGTAATGTTATTAATTATAAGTTCATAATTATTTATCTTTTTCAGATAGCAAGGCTGACATAGGTTACTCTTGCAATTGGGTTTCCACCCAATGGCAAGTAGTCCTCCCTTTTCAACCACTTCTTGCTCCCCCTTAGCATTCTTCTCTGATCCTTTGCATCATTCACCCATAGCATCTATCTCTTCATACAACCCATTCCACTCCCTTCTTGTCCTGCCAAGAAAAGCATTTCTACCCCTTTTCATTCGCCTCCAGTCCCTTTGGAACTTCCACCCGTGATCTCTCCACCCTTTATACCCACCTCTATGTATCCTAGTCCCCAGCTGCTCCCAGCCCCCTCTCCATTTATTACCTTATACATATTGACTAACCTTTCCACCCTTCCTCCCTTGTAATGCTTCCCACCCTAGCTCCTTAATCATCTCAGTCGGACTATGCATTTCCCCCTCTTGCCCTTCCCATCTCTTCCACATACCCATCACTCACTTCACTGCTCTACGCTGCAACTTCTCCAGCTCTCTTACTTCAGTCACTATGTAGGGGGCCCAGATCACAGACCTATACTCCATCACTGGCCTGACCAATGTAAAGTATTCCTTCTCCCTTACTCTTCTCCCTGACCTTTGCAGGGTCCTGCCAAGCAGCCCCAGCGCCCTTCTACCCTTACTTACCACCCACTGAACCTGTTTTGCCCATCCAAGGTTATTTTTTAGAATCACCCCCAGGTACTTATACTCTTCGGTCTCCTTTATTTCCTACCCTTTCCACTTATACACGTCCCTCATTACCTTCCTCTTCCTCATGAACCAAACCACCTTCATCTTTTCAACATTCAGTGACATCCCATTCTGCTCCGTCCATTGTTCCAGTCTGCTCAAGTCACCTTGCAGATGAACCCCTTCGCCCACCACCTAATAAACTACAGAATCATCCTGGCCTCTATCCTCTCTCCAATATCATTCATCATTATCGTGAACAACAGGGGCCCTAACACACTCCCTTGCGGAACTCCTGATGTCACTTTCCCCTCTTCAGACCTTTCCTCACCCTCCCTCACCCTCTGAATTCTATCCTCAGAAAGTCTCCCACCCAACAAACCACCCTCTCATCCTCCACCAACATTTATACCTTCTCCATTAGCCTCTTGTGAGGTACTCTATCGAATGCCTTTTCAAAATATATGAAAATTGCATCTGCTTACTCCCATCCACCACTTCCACCAGATCCTCCAGCAACTCCGCCATCTATGTTTCACGTGAGAACCCTCTCCTGAATCCATGCTGTCTATTATTCACCCAACCTAGGTCATTCAATACTCCCACCATATAACTGCCCACCAGCCTCTCCATTACTTTCCCTACACAGGACACCAGGCTGACTGGTCTTTAGTTCACCGGGTTAGTCTTATTCCTACCTCCCTTGTAAATTGGTACCACTGCCACTTCTTTCCATTCATTTGGCAACTTCCCCTTCTCAAGGGATTGTTTGAACATCACGATTGAAATATCTTCATACCTCCTCACCCCCCAACTTAAGGCGACTGTTCCCTATCCTAACCGGCCTGGGTGCCTTCCTCCCCTTCAAACCCCTGGCCTTATTCCGCACCTCTTCCATCCTTATCTCTAAACCTCTCTGTTCTACTGTGTTTTCTACTTTCTGATACTTCCATACCTCTCCCCTTACAAACACTGCTCCTGTAGTATATTTATTTTCTCCCTATACTCCGTACATTCCTTCCCATCTCTTCCCTTGAGCCACGCTATTCCTTCCTCTCCCTTCACCCTTCGTAAATAGTTGTAAAGGTCCAACACATTTCCTTTACTCCTTTCTCCCATTAGCCTTTCCATGTGCTCATTCCTTGCCTCCCTTGTTTTCCTCCCCAGCTCCTTACCTTACCCAATTCCTTTATCTCTGCCTTTATTTCCCTCCTCCTTTCCTCCTGGCACTTGCATGTAGCCTCTCCTTTTATTACTCTCCTTCCAGGCACAAAACACTCTACCATCTGCTCTAGCCCATTTTTCATCAAGATCCATAATCTTTACCCATCTACAATACTCCCTCTTCAGATATGCTTCTACCCCCACTTTATCCGCCCTACCCCATATTTTACACACTTTCATCCTCTTTTCTTTAATTACTCGCCACACCATTTCAACCTCTACCACCGGGTTACTGTGATCACTGATCCCCTCCATCACCATACTGCTTACACCACCTCCACTGGTCCAACCAGTACTACATCTAGCAGAGTTACATTTTCCTCCTCTCCTCTACAAATACCCATTCTGGTGTTCTCCCCCACCACCTGCTACAGTCCTCTATTTACCAATTGAGCTGCCCATCTCAGCTCCCTTTCCCCCATCTACTCCGGTAACTACTCAGACACTATCCCTGGCAAGTTAAGGTCTCCAGCTACCATTACCCAACTCTCCTTTCCTAGCCTGTTCAGTCTATTCCTAAGCTCTAGAATGGTTTCTTCCCATTGACCTGGTGGCCTATACACTGCCAGTAGCCGTATATGCCATCCCAATGATCTAACTCTCATCTCTAACACTTATGTCTTATCACTCACCCATTCAACCCTACCAGAAAATCCCTCACCCCCCTCTATTTCTATTCCTGTTCCTTCTAAATGCCTCATAGTTAGCCCTCCTCAATTCTCCATCTCCAATTTCCTCATCTAACCAAGTCTCTACCGCCACAACAATATCCACTCCAAATGTCTCAACTATGCTCTAAACACTTCTAAACACTTCTACAGGTTTTTACTACCACCCTCACATATTCATTGCCTCGTCGTAATTTTGCTCTTCCGTTTTTACCTCCCCACCTCCCCTCCTCAGGATCCAGTCCTTATCCTCCCCTTCTCCTCCCTATCTGTCCCCCTTCTTGTTTCCCACTTTCCGATTTCCCGAATGGTATTCCCCTCTTCCCACCACACTACATGCTTTCGTGACCTCCGCCTCCAGAAACCTTGAAAGTTTCTCCTGCCCTTTTAGATTTAGATGATCTCCATCCTCACTTACATCATCTTCCTCCAGCTGGCTCCTGATGTTAACATATATAACCCCCAGCTTTCCACATACTACACTCATCACCCTGTTAGCCTCCTCCACACATCTTGTGGAGACTCCTTTTATTGGGAGAACTCTGTGTATTATTAAGTCCATCCCCTGCCCTCTTTTCTTCTCTCTTCCTTTACAAGATCTCCCATAACTTCCTCCATATTCTCAACCCCCTCTCTGTACATTTAATCATTCGTCATCATCCCTGTATGAATATCGATATCACTCTTATCTCACTCCTCATGTTTCTAGTTACATTTTTCAAATCTCCTAGTTTCCTGCCACCCTAAAATGTACCATAAACCTCCTCCCCAGATACCCTAACATGTACCCCCCTCTTCATGGAGTCTCCAATCATAAATAACTTTCCTCATTTTCTCATTTCTGCCCTTTCTCCTGGAATTTCTCTTTGTTCTAGCTGTGTTTTCCTTATCTCTGTTGGCGACCCCACACTGCCCCTCCTCACCAGATCTGCTTCAGCTTTTTCCCTCCCCCTTTCCTCACCCCTATTACTAATGTTCTTACATTCTTCCAGGCCTCTGTCACCCCTACCCCAACCTCTGCCCAAAAATCACCCCTCATCCATTTGACTGCTTCCCTCCCTCCCCATTTATTCCTTCCCACTAACTCAGACGCACCCCTACTCTTCTCCAATTCTCTACCCTTCCTATGCTGCTCACCATGTCTTTCCCAGGTTCTATATACCTTGAAATACAACCCATGTCTACTTTTCCCTGTTTCCTCCATAAATCTCAATTTATCCTCAAGTTCCAATCATTTCTGTCTTTCCCTATCTCTGTCTCTTTCAGCCTACCATCTCTTTAGTTTTTTTCTCCTTTATCTTCTCCTGCAGCTCGTCTAACACTGTGTTTAATACTCTGCTTCCATCATCCCCCCCCCCCCCCTCATTTTTTTCGTTGGATTGCTCTGTTTTCATTCTGAACCTGTTTCTGGATATCAGCCAAGTTACCCTCCGGCAATTTCACCATTTGCCCTAGCTTTCTCACTTCCTCCTCCATTTTACTTCCCACTGTTCCGTCCCCCTTTCAAAAAATCATATTCCCTTCTGTTGCCATTTATGACCCCCTCAAGGTTTTTCTCCCTCCCAGATAGCTCATTTTCCACTTCCCTCTCAACCTATTCCACTCCTGGCACATTTACTTGATAAAACGTACACAACAGTTCATATCATTTTCACATTTTCAGTAATACAAAATTGTTAGTGACCTAGGTGATCTATTCATATTTCATTGCATACATGCCACAGTTGTTTTCGTTTTAAATTTTACAAGAATGTTAAAATTTCACAATTATAAATTTTCAGGTCAATCTGTATGGGTCTAGGAGAAAATATTTTATTCTTTTTAGTCCGTTTTTAAAACGCGGTAATACAATTTTTTAAAATAATTATTTTATGCTTTTTTGTCCATAAATGGATAACTTCTCTACCAAGAAATGTTATAGGCTGGTGTTCATTTCACGTCTTGAGACAGTCTTGAGAAAACAGTCTTATTTCTCAAGGGGACGATTTCAATACCCATAGTCTGTGAACAAGATGAGCTTCATGAAGGGGAAGCCTAAGATGCACATAAAGATCTGCCATTTCCGATTATACTCGAACAATTCACTTGAAGCTGCAACATAAGAAATGTCGGGTGATAAATTGTAAAGTAATCCCTTTAGTGCACTGCATGTTTTCAAAACTCAAATCGCAATCACCTGTGATTGATGAACAATTAGTGATGGAAGTACATAAACTTATATTGAAAGAAATCAGCAAGTGGATGGGCACTATCGAATATGTAGGCCCTATCATCTTTGGCTATCGCGACATTATTGGTCCCCCGGTTAAAAAAAAAAAAAAAAAAAAAAAAAAAAATTGAAGACCCGATGGCTTGTGCAAATGCCGGTTAAAAGATAAAAGATATGTTGAAGAGGGACCTCGTGGAAAAAAGGCAAACGGAATCTGATTCGGATAATTCGGACAAAACATCGGAAGTTTCGGTCTGCGATTATTTCAAATTAGTTCACCGAAACTGGAAATTAAATAAGACTGAATAAAGTGTTTCTGAAGAGCTGTCTATCCATTTGAAGACCCCGCTTGGCCCATATGGTCCGTTATAAACAACAGTTTCCAAAATTATACAAAGTAGCTTATAAATATTTAACTTTGATAGCTAGTTCAGTACCATCAGAAATACCTTTTTTTTACGAAAGCTTCACAAGTTAAAAAAAAAAAGTAACATAATACAAGGAAAACAGGTCAATAAAATCCTATTTATGAAAATTTTAATGAAATAGTCCTAAACATTTAAAGTTCTGTCTATCTAGTCGGAATTTTAATTTAGAAATCAAAAATATCTAAAAATTTCCTATGTAAAAAAAGACAGATTAAACCTGTAATTCAATTCGGAGACGCCTAATTTCCCCCCCCCCCCCCCCGCCCAATTTCAAATTCATGTGCCACATTATAATTGCATGGTTATTTCTTACCTACACTCTTTTTAGAATATGTTATTTAACCTGAAAATACGGGGTATAAGTATGGTTACTATTTTATATAAGTCCAAACTAAGCTTTATTCATAAAATTATTTTATTTAAAATCACCACAGCGAGTATGTGTATTTATTTCACACACACACTGAGATAAAAACGAAAATTGACACAGAAAAATAAAATTAGGCAGGGCCCGGGCCCCCTCCAGGCCCAGGGGTCCACCCAGCCCCGCCCTTGTGGGGGCCGTGGGCGGAATATCCGCATTGGCCCCGTGATCAGTTGTCAGATAGACGTGTTCAGGGAGTGTTTTAACAGCGCAGTTATTATTCACCTGCACGTGCAAGCAGACGCACAGACATCCTCCCGGCGGGTCGGGGCTCGTGTCCTGGTCGTGGGAGACGCGACGCCGTGTTCGGGTGGCGTTGCCCTGCCTCTCGATGTGGAGCGGGCCAAGTCTCGTTGGAACAAACAGTGGGACTGTTACAGTTTCTCTTTGGTTGGCAGAAGTCTACCGGTTTGCCAGTGATTTGCCCTGAGTTTTGCAAGTGGAATTCCTCCACCTTAAGGCCCTCGCCTACCCGGACACACACACACAATGTGCAGAGCTTCAGGAAAAAAAACTACACGATTTGAAAATTACTCGTGATATTCGAGTGGGCTCTGTTTACGAAAATTCATTTAAGATTTCGCTGAGGGCTGAAAAATAGTTTTGATTCCGGATTTTTAGAAGATTTAAAACGGCTAAAAGGCGTGTTTTCAGAGTACATTTTAGTATTAAAAAAAGTACAAATTCTTGAAAGCACTTAAGAGACTTGCATTAGACTTTATATTCATTTCTCCGCCACATAATGTTACGGTCACCGCTCTTATACACGACGAGAAGACTGCGCGCCAGTCCAGAGGAGACACCACGCTAGAAGCACCAGCTAGTCCCGTCTAGCCAACGCAGATACACAACAGACTAGGCGGGGGTCCAACTGATCTACCATCAGTCGAGGGGGTTGAAGTCTCATTTGAGATTTAGAGCGTGGGTGCTCCTTTGAGAGTGCTCATCTCCCTGTAGCAGCGGTGTCGTCGCTACCGCCCGCCGGGATGGCTCGACCAATCAGGGCTTGGAAGTGGGTCGGCACCATGTCTCTCTAGGAGTGTCTCAGCTCCCCCCCCCCCCTCTTCCTACTTCTGTTCGCACGCCGCGAGGGGCGCTGGTAACGTAACAGCATTTCGGAAGATGTCCGCGATGACGGGTGGGGTGTAGTGAAGGGGAGGGGGGAGGATATTAAAACCAACCCCGCTGACATCCCTTCCCCCTGGGTATGGGGGAGAGTGGCGGAGTGCTAATGAAGTGAGCGAGTGGGAGTGACGAAGGGACAAGAAAGGAATAAAAAGTAAGACAATCCATCCATCCACCTCCTTTTTTCGCTGATGAGGACGTAGGAAATTTTATCAAGAGCCTTTTATTAGCCATCGCCCCGGCTTTGTCGAGAAGCGACCGGTTTAATTTATGATTGGTTCGATAAAACTGATGAAGAACATTTTTTTAAAATTTTTTATTTCCTCCGTCTTCCTGAGGGAAGTGTTGTTGGAGGACGAATGAAACGTATCGGAACAAAAAAAAAATCGCCGCCGCTTCGACTCGAGGCTAGGAAATGTGGTTATATTTCCTGGTGTTTTGCACTGGTTCGAACAGCTGTTTAGCAGCTGCCCGGATATTTCACTCGAGCTTCAGAAGAACCCACGCTCTACAGAACAAAGATTCTCGCACCCACCATTATTCAGTCGGCACTCCTAGTACAGGGACAGCGATTAACTGGGCTGAAGTTTCAGCCCCACGGTTCCTGCAACTAATGGTACTCTTATAAACGGCAATTGAATCTGTTCCTGTACTCAAGTTTGGAACCACTTTCTAATCATATCATCTGACACGCCTTATTTTTCTCGGTGGACTCCCCGTCACAATATGCTGTGCTATTACTAGTACTTTTTTTATGTGTGAACATGTTAGCTCCCGGTGTACGTCATTTAGACGTAGTAATTTCGTGAAAATGGAACGGCAGTCGAATAACGGAAATATCACAAAGATGGCGGACCCACGTGTAGCAACATAAACCCGTATATAGTCACCAAATGTATTGGTGTGTCAAATGAAAGTTTATGGCAGTGAAACTACCCTGGAATATTTGTTAAACTAAAGTAGCCATAGTAAAAAATAAAATAAAACCGTTTTACAATGCTTAAGAAAAACTGGCATCCCAATGATTATGAAACATATTCTCCCTTTATATTTCCAGGGGGCTAAGAAGCGAAGCGCTAGAGAGTGCTTGGTTATTTCAAGGGACGGGGTTCAAATCTCGTCGCTGGAAATTTTTAATAACAATATAATATAATAATTTTACTTAATAATAATGTTAAATCAGATCAATAAGGTTAAGGTTCGTTTGTAGGAAGTATTTACTGAACGATTTCAGTAGTTTGAAAACATATATATAAACATATACTTAGTGTTTTAACGTGTGATTTTAAAAGTTTCAGGGTGATATTTTAGTAAAGCCATAGAAGTATAACTTCTAACGTGTGCGGGAACATGATTGTAAAAACTGTTTGGTTAATTTTAATAAATAATAGATAAAAAAAAACTAAAAAACACAATTTTATAGAAAATCCAACTAAAAAATAGAAAATAAATTTTAATAAATTTGAATTAAGAATAGTGTAAATAAGAAAATTATTTATTTTACGGTAAAAAAATCGTGGGGTGTTTTTTTAAGATATCAAAATGACAATCCTTCTATTCATATCTGTCAATAAAATATTTATAACTATTGACACCATGCTCCCCACGCTTTTTTTATTTATAAAATACATTTTTTCTTATTTACACTATTCTTAATTTAAATTTATTAAAATTTATTTTATAATTTTTATTGGATTTTCTATAAAAGCGTGTTTTTTAGTTTTTTAATCTATTATTTACCTATTTTTTTTCATTTTTTATGTGGATTTTCTATAAAAGCATGTTTTTCAGTTTTTTAACTATTATTTTTTTATTTTAGTCGGATTTTCTATAAAAGCGTATTTTTTAGTTTTAAAACTATTATTTATTTTTCATTTTTTAAGTTGGGTTTTCTTTATTACATCAATTTACTATTGAAGTTAGTTTGAGAAGATATTGGCTGCTTTAAAAATATATATTCGATATAGCGTGTTGAAGAACTATAGTACACAATATTTTCAATATCCTACTATGAAAATCAATGATTTTCAATAAAATTGGGAAGTCATTGATGTTTATTCTGTCAGTAACTTATCCGAGAAATGAGCAATTTGGGCGCCTGCTGCCTCCCTTGGATGAGATAGCCGGTTCTCAGGTTCCCGCTCCGAAAATTTCATCTTATCAAAGTCGGTAACATCCGAAAAATAGGCGATCGGCGCGCCTGTTTCCCTTCTTGGTCTTGGCGCAAAGACACTACAAGTTTTAGGAAAGCAAAAAATCGTTAATCCTGATTATCGTTATTTTAAGGATAACGGGTCTGTTTAAAATATTGAATTGTCATCGGTCCTTGATAAGTATGCCAAATTTCGAGTTAATCCGACCTTTTGAAGGGGGTCAAAATCATGTTCAAACTTTCCGTTACATACTAACATACGTACGTATGAAGCTAATAAAAGCGTGTTAAAATAAATAATAGTTAAAAAAACTAAAAACAACACGCTAGTAGTATGTAAATAGGGCTACTGAAACAGGCGCTGCCGCGTGGATTGTGATTGTCGGCTCGCCATCTTGGATTGTGACGTCACAGCGGCAATTTTTTGACTCAAAAATTCCTCAAAATTCCTCAAAAATGGTTCGAAATGACTCAAAATTCCCGTTTTGAGGAAAAATTTCCCGTTTTCGAGGGAAAAATTCCCGTTGCGAGGGAAAAATTAGGATTTCGTAATACCACAAAAGTCGTTTTGCCATAGAAACCACGAAATTCCTGATATAGGCTTAAGCATCCATGTCTACAGCCTCCGATAAGCCTATTTTAGGATTATGACGTCAACGTTGCAATTTCCGTTACGCCCGCCATCTTGAAAATCTGTAAATTTTATGTTAGAAAATCGGGAAATTTTTTAAAAATCATTAAAAAAAATTAAATAATCGAATTAAATAATAAAAATCTTAAAAACCACTGTTGCACTTATCGTTACAGTCGCCATCTTGGATTATATAAATGTTGCATATTTCGTTACACCCACCATCTTGGTTGAGTACTATGTCATCGTTACACTTTATGTTATGACCGTCATATTGGATCCTATTAATATTGCAATTACCATTATATCGCCATCTTGAAATTTAGACGCCATCTTGGATATCCGTAATTTTTATGTTAGAAAATCGGGAAAAATTTCAAAATTCATCAAAAAATTAACTTAATAGAATTCTGATTGATTGTATCGATTCCTGTCCTTGGTTCAAAACCGGTGAGGGCAAAAAATAAAAAAAACATCAGATCCTTCCTCTACAGAAGCCACCTACAGACTGACCTACCACCAATATCAAGGTATATATCGTCAGCTGGTATGACGTCATGTCCCATTTTGTCTTCGTCCGCTGGAGACCGTCATCTTGTTTTCGTCTGCTAGAGTGTGTTGGCGTCATGTTAATATAATTTTCTGTTCACCATACATTTAACCTCGTCTATTGGCATTAAATTTGTCATTGACCTTGACCTTGAACTTTGACCTTGACCTTGAACTTTGACCTTGACCTTGAACTTTGACCTTGACCTTGAACTTTGACCTTGACCTTGAAATTTGACCTTGACCTTGAACTTTGACCTTGACTTTGAAATTTGACTTTGACCTTGATGCACATCATGGATTCTTCATTTTATGTTCAGTACATGCTACCAGGAGCTACCAGCTGCTAGTGGTCATTGTCACCATCATGTTTTCGTCTGCTGGAGGACACCATCTTGTGTGTACTCGTCTTACCATCATGCTAGTTTTATTATAACCTGCTACAGTGCAGTAATGATTATTACTGAGATGCCCGCCATCTTAAAATTTGGGCGCCATCTTGAAATCATGTAATTATTTAGCTAGAAATGCGGGAAAAATTCCAAAAGTCTCCGATAAAATCAATTATTAATATACAAATTGAATCGATGGATTCCTGTCCACGGTTAGATTCTTGACCAGTGACAGTTGTAACTAATTATTAAATAAATTTTAGGTTCTGTTTTCCATTACCTTTCGCGGAGTTTATTAATCATTCACTCTACGAAAAACAACTCAAGTCAATATACCTGACCAACGAATTAAATACAGTACCGATTAGCCTAACATGAAAGTCTAATTTTTCAATAATCTGAATAACCTATAAGCCGTTCATGTACAAAGCCACACATACAGGCCAATTGTCTTCAGACCATGAGACCGAGTCATGACAATATCAGACGTATAGGCTAGTCATTTCAGGACCGCATGACCTTCTTCGTCGTTAGCTAATCATATTCAATTAGTCCATCGTGACATTTTTTAGACATACTAAAAGACCAAGTGACCTTGAAAAATATTTTATTAACACCAAGAGGTTTTGAACTAGTTATTATTCAGTCACTACATTTTGTACTACGCACAATCAACAAAAAGGAAGCACTGGCAACGAAAAGGCAGCACATTTGGAAGCACCGACACGAAAAGGCAGCACCATCATCGAAAAGACAGCACATTTGGAAGCACCGCCATCGAAAAGGCAGCACATTTGTAAGCACCGACAACGAAAAGGCAGCTCCGTCATCGAAAAGGCAGCACATTTGGAAGCAAGTAGTATGTAAATGGGGCTCCGGAAACAGGCTTCAGACTGTGGTTGTGGTATCGGTGTCAGCCATCTTGGATTGTGACGTCACGGCGGCCATTTTGACTCAAAAAATCATCAAAATTCCTCACAAATGACTCAAAATGACTCAAAAATTCCCGTTTTAAGAAAACATTTCCCGTTTTCGAGGGAAAAATTCCCGTTGCGAGGGAAAATTTCCCGTTTTAGTCCTTAAAAATACCAGCAGCTAGAAATGTCCATATGTAGGCTTAAGAATCCATGTCTACAGCCTCCGATAAGCCTCTGACGTCATCATGGATAATGACGTCACCGTTGCAGTTTCCGTTACGCCCGTCATCTTTAATTTTTTTATCATCCGATTTTATTGAAAAAAACTTTTAAAAATTATAAAAAATTCAATTTAAAAATGTTAATAAAAATATTTAAAAACATACATTTACGGCACGGATCTCGGAGTCCTAGGTAAAAATGGCGACCAATGCTTCCCTCACTGTGGCTGCAGGCAGACTGACCCCGGCCACTTGTTTCATAGCATATATATCATCAGGTAGTATGACGTCATGTCCGCCATCTTGAAATTTGGAAACCATCTTTAAAAATCTTTATTTACTATCCGATTTTAATGAAAAAAATTCCAAAATTCATCAAAAAATTAACCTTTTAGAATACTGATTGATTATATCGATTCCCGTCCTTGGTTCGAAACCGGTGAGGGCAAAACAAATAAAAATGGCTATCAATCCTTCCCATGGTGGATGCAGGCAGACTGACCTACCACCACCAATACCAAGGTATACATCGTCAGCTGGTATGACGTCATGTTCGCCATCTTGTCTTCGCCCGCTGGAGGCCACCATCTTGTATTCGTCTGCTAGAGTGTGCTGGCGACATGTTAGTATGATTTTCTGTTCACCATACATTTAACCTCGACTGTTGGCATTAAACTTTTACCTTGACCTTGAACTTTGACCTTGTCCTTGAACTTTGACTTTAACCATGAACTTTAACCTTGACCTTGAAATTTGACCTTGACTTTGATCTTTGTATTTGACCTTGATGACCATCATGGATCCGACATTTTATGATCAGTACATACTACCAGGAGCTACCGCCTGCTAGTGGTCATTGCCACCATCTTGTTTTTGTCTGCTGGAGGACACCATCTTGTGTGTACTCGTCTTAGCATCATGCTAGTTTTATTCTAACCCACTACAGTGCAGTAATCATTTATTATTACTGAGGTGCGCGCCATCTTGAGCGCCATTTTACAATCATGTATTTATTTAGCTAAAGATTTGGGAAAAATTCCAAAATTCACCGAAAAAATCAATTATTAATTTACAAATCGAATTGATGGATTCCTGTCCACGGTTCGATTCTTGACTAGTGACAGTTGTAACTAATTATTAAATAAATATTAGGTTCTGTTTTCCATTACCTTTCGCGGAGTTTATTAATCATTCACTCTACGAAACTCAACTCAAGTCAATATACCTGACCAACGAATTAAATACAGTGCCGATTAGCCTAACATGAAAGTCTATTTTTTCAATAATCTGAATAACCTATAAGCCGTTCATGTACAAAGCCACACATACAGGCCAATTGTCTTCAGACCATGAGACCGAGTCATGACAATATCAGATGTATAGGCTAGTCATTTCAGGACCGCAGGACCTCCTTCGACGTTAGCTAATTATATTCATTTAGACCATCATGACATTTTTATACATACCAAAGGACCAAGTGACGTTGAAAAATATTTTAGTAACACCAAGAGGTTTTGAACTAGTAAATATTCAGTCACAACATATTTTACTACGCGCAATCAACAAAAAAGAAGCACTGGCAACGAAAAGGCAGCACATTTGGAAGCACCGACAACGAAAAGGTAACACCGTCATCGAAAATGCAGCAGCACATTTGGAAGCACCGCCAACGAAAAGGCAGCCCATTTGGAAGCACCGACAACGAAAAGGCAGCACCATCAACGAAAAGCCAGCTCATTTGGAAGCACCGACAACGAAAAGGCAGCACCGTCTACGAAAAGGCAGCACATTTGGAAGCACCGCCAACGAAAAGGCAGCACATTTGGAAGCACCGACAACGAAAAGGCAGCACATTTGGAAGCAACGTTAAGTAAAAGGCAGCATATTTGGAAGCACCGACAACGAAAAGGCAGCACCATCAACGAAAAGTCAGCTCGTTTGGAAGCACCGAAAACGAAAAGGCAGCACCGCCATCTTAAAGGCAGCACATTTGGAAGCACCGTCAGCAAAAAGGAAGCACCGACAACGAAAAGGCAGCATATTTTGAAGCACCGCCAACGAAAAGGCAGCTCATTTGGAAGCACCGTCAACGAAAAGGCAGCTCATTTGGAAGCACCGTCAACGAAAAGGCAGCACTTTTGGAAGCACCGACAACGAAAAGGCAGCACCGCCAACGAAAAGGAAGGACATTTGGAAGCACCGTCAACGAAAAGGCAACACATTTGGAAGCACCGCCAACGAAAAGGCAGCACATTTGGAAGCACCGTCAACAAAAAGGCAGCACCGCCAACGAAAAGGCAGCACATTTGGAAGCACCGACAACGAAAGGCAGCACCATAAACGAAAGGCAGCACCATCAACGAAAAGGAAGCACATTTGGAAGCACAAGTTACGAGAACTAAGTCTTAGTTAGAAATCAGAATACAAGAAATAAATCAATAAATTTTATAATTGGAATTATTTATTTTATTTCTTTACATATACAAATGTAAGTAAAACAAGCCATTATTGTATGTAGCCAGCTTTCCTCAGTTATTTGAGTATAGAGGATATTTATTTGATGCACGAATAGTTTCCTGCACAAAGCGAGCCACGTAGAAGTCTTAGCCGGTCAACCAATATGTTTGGATCTTTCCATGATGTGTAATCAATCTCTTCTACCAACATCTTACTTGCTTGTTTATTATAAATATTATGATCTCTGGTGTAACTCAGGGTAACTTTCATTATCGAGACAGTGATCATCACAAGCTTGATCAGATTTATTTAATATATCACGTACTTTCCATCATTTCGGTCTCAGGACACCGACACAGTCTTCGATCTTGCCTGCTTTAGCTGCTTCATCACAGTCTATACCTTTGTCAACAGCCTCAGAGTCGCTGTAGCAATCACCGTAGAAGGCATCGTCTTAACCCAGATTACCGTAAGAATTCGATGTCGATGATGTCGAAGTGTCTTCATCGTCTTCGTGCTTCCTTTTTAGGAGTCCATCATTTTTACAAAGTAGGAAATAAGTACTTGAGTTCGGCTGGAATGTATTCTCACTTTTCACATTAAGGATTCTTCCATTGTCTTCATTCTTCCATAAATCATCATCGTCCTTCAATTTAAGTTCTTTGTCGAGATCGGAAGAGCCGCGAACATAATCTCTCTCAAGACAAGGAAAATTATTGTCGTAATGCAAATCACTCTTCCTTAGTCTAGTAGAGCCATCGTTGTCCTCTAGCTTGTACGCATGCTTGGCGTTACAAGTTCTGTTATGTCTTTTTAAGCTCTCTCTCCGCGTAAACGACTTGCTACATCGAAAACAACTTATCATATTACGTAGTGGATTTTTAACACAGTCATTCTTCTCGTGTTGTCTTCCATTCTTTCTCAAGATAAATTCTTTGCTGCAAAACTTACACCTGTGTCCTTTCGATACAGCAACAGATACCGAATCAGGATTCATATTAGTTACTGAGACTATTGTCAGATGCAAACTGAGTGAATTAAATTAGATACATTACTTAAATAGATTTTTTTTAGTATTTCATCAACAAGAATTAAGTTACCTCATACAAAAGAAATTGTTACATGTGGTTTCGATTATTAGCATGAGATGTCGCCACGTGTTGTGTTGAGTCATAATTTATTTAGTTCTTTTATGTGGTATGCGGTATGCTCACTAACAATCGCAAAACAAGGATGGCTTCGCTAGACATCAAGGAGAAGGAAGTTCGTCTTGCATGTTAGTGCTCCACAGACGTCTCATGGCATATTATTTGACTGAGTAATGGATGCTTATTTTTTTTAATTTCCACCTGGTAAAACAAATTGCAAGTACTGATTTAGTAACAAAAATTCTCGAATTAAATGTAACTCTAAATAACATGTCATGGCTCATTAGGTAAAAAAATCCATCATGCGGAGAGCGGTTTCTCAGAATAGACAGAAGCACTTGAAGAAACCACAGGAATAATCAGGAGTACACGGAGAAAACCATCATAATATTGACAAAAATAATCGGGAGCACACGGAGAAAACCATCTCACGTTTCTTTGAAATCATATAATACAGAGAAAATATTTAATAAATAAAAAAATTAATAAAAAAAATCTAATTGAAAAAAATTACATAAAATACATAAACAGATTCTGCTAGCTTGTGAACTTATCATTGTTAAGCAAAGATAGAGTCCTAGTACAAGCTTCAGGTAAATAATATTTATTTCTTTGCTGCATGACTAATTGGCTGCGTGGCTACGAAACTTAATGTCTCTAACTGACTACAATAGCACCATTCAGTGGACTAAGTGACTACGAATCTTTAAGTTTACGAGACTGCGAGCCTACAGAGCTACGAAGCTTTTAGAACACAAGTTTACGTGACTGCATGGATACAGGAATACAAGTCTGCATGAGTTCTTGACTACGAAGCTACTCGTCTTCAAGGCTCCAATTGCCGCATCTGTCTTCGACGGAATTTTCTCTTTTGCTCCAACTGCACCATCAGCAAAATGTTATAAGATTACAAGGCTACTTGCTTAAGAAGCTTCAAGTCTACGAGGCACCAATGCTCATGACTACGAGACAACGAGCCATGAGGTTACGAGATTATGCGATTGCAAGTCTTCAAGGTTTCGTGATCGTGAGGCTATAGGATTACGAAGTTTCCAGAACGCATGGTTACGAGACTGCATGACTAATTGGCCACGTGTATACGAAACTTCATGTCTCTTACTGACTACATAAGTCACGAATAAGGGTTTCCCCCCTTTTCTTTGATAACCCAGCGCTCTTAGCAATAAGCCCTACCGCCCTGGGGCCCCCACGGGCGTGGATGCGGATACGCCGCATACGCAACCAGGAAGAGCGTTAGAGCTTTTGGCTATGCAAAGGAACTGAGGCTACCCATCTCAGTTTATGCACCACCTCCGGCCCCCTACTCCACTCAGCTAACTAGCAAGTTGGATGCTACCTTAGCCCTCTGGAGTTGTCATCACTTCTGGCGCCTACCCCGGTCTCCCGCCTCACACTGGGACTCCTCAATCACCCAGCGAACCCGCGGTCCGGTGGAGGCCTACCCAACCTCTGCCAGCTGTCCAGGCTGGTAACCGGAGCTGTCCTCGTCGCTCACAACGTCGGTACTTCAATGGGCTAGGGAACCCTGATACCTGCCCCTAAAGCACTCGGGGCACCACTCCCAAGTACGAGTCCTACCTCACCAAGAATCCTGGGCCTTAAGGAAACCTCAGCGGGGAACCATTCAAACTTGATGGATTCTTCCCGTACTACGACCAACTTTTGGTCTCGTTGGCAGACTGTTCGCCGGTAGTTTGACCAGACCACCGCGCTTCAGAGTGCGGCCACGAGGTGACCTCGTCGCCTCGGAAAACCCTCCGACCCGCCGTACCTCGGCCCGGCGGGTTTACAGCCGATTAAGGCCCGGATGCGACCGCACTCGTCAGGCGACGACCGCCGTCAACCCCAGCTGGAAAATGGCAACTACAGTGCCCAGGTAGGAAGCACCTGGGGGTTTCCTCAGTACCTCCACCGACTACAAGGCTAAAGGGGAAACCTCGCCGTGCAGTTTACAGCCCGTTTTTAGGCCCGGTCGCCCGACACCGCAACCACCATACCCAGTCGAACTCCTTTACCATGGGGCCTAATCTATTCACTATGGGGCCCTTTGGGACCGATGCACCGAGGCTCGGCCGTCGAACCCCCCGGAAAGGTTTCTATCGCATCTGCTGTTGCCCACAGATTCAGCCCTTTCACCATTTCAGGTCTCATACATGCAATTGAGGATGCACGGTGGCAGAGTTAGACCCGGCAGCGCCCTCTTTAGTTAGAGAGGTGCTATGACCAGAGGTTGGGGAACCCTCCCAACATAGTCACCACGATCCTCCCCCAACAGCGGTGCCAACGTGGAGGCAGAGGGTTGCCACTTGGTGTGGAGAGGCTATATAATCGCGTCACACACCCTTTCCGCGGACTTGATGGTTCATGTCTCGGATACTAGAACCGGCAACAGTTCCGACACCTCAGACGACAATCACCTTCCTATCGGTGTGTGGAAACCTTAGAGCAGGCAGAGGAGACCTCGGGGTTGCCTGAATCTCCTCACCGACTACAAGGCTAAAGGGGAAACCTCGCCGTGCAGTTTACAGCCCGTTTTTAGGCCCGGTTACCTGCTCTCCAGCGCCACTGCCAGAAAGGCCAAGTCCACTCCCGCCTCTTACTGACTACAATAGCACTATTCAGTGGTGAGTGTTAATTTATCTCATGCAAAGGTACATGTTGCAAGTAGTTCCACTTTTCAACATCAGATGACGCCACATGTTGCTTGCAGGTAAATAATATTTATTTCTTTTATGCGGGATGCGGGATGATCACTATCGATCGCATAAGAAGGATGGCTTCGATAGTCTCCAAGGAGAAGGAAGTTCGTCCTTCCTGTTAGTGCTTCTCAGATTTCTCACGGTACGCCATCTTGGATTGTGACGTCACGGCTGCCATCTTGGATGGGTGTGACCTTGACCTTTGACTGAAACCGCAGGCTTGATCGCAAGCACACGGTAAAACCCATCAAATATTGATAATAATAATCACGAGCACACGGAGAAAACCAGCTTAATATTGGCAAGAATAATCACGAGCACACGGCGAAAACCAGCATAATATTGACATGAATAATCGGGAGCACACGGAGAAAACTACAACACATTTTCTTTCATAACATAAAATTAAATAAAAATTTAAAAAATTAAAAATAAAATAAAAATTACAAAAAATACATAAAATTCTGGCTTGAACTAGAACTCTATCTTTGCTCATCAATGAGAATTTCTCAAGCCAGAAATTTATGTATTTTTGTATTTTTTTTATTTTTAATTTATTAAATTTGTAATTAATTTAATGTTATGAAAGAAAATGTGTAGTGGTTTTCTCCGTGTGCTCCCGATTATCCATGTCAATATTATGCTGGTTTTCTCCGTGTGCTCGTGATTATACTTGCCAATATTAAGCTGGTTTTCTCCGTGTGCTCGTGATTATTCTTATCAAAAGTTGATGGTTAATCCGTGTGCTTCCGATCAAACCTGCTGTTTCGGTCAAAGGTCAAGGTCACACCCATCCAAGATGTCAGCCGTGACGTCACAATCCAAGATGGCGTACCGTGAGAAATCTGAGAAGCACTAACAGGAAGGACGAACTTCTTTCTCCTTGGAGACTATCGAAGCCATCCTTCTTATGCGATCGATAGTGATCATCCCGCATCCCGCATAAAAGAAATAAATATTATTTACCTGCAAGCAACATGTGGCGTCATCTGATGTTGAAAAGTGGAACTACTTGCAACAAGTACCTTTGCATGAGATAAATTAACTCTCACCACTGAATAGTGCTATTGTAGTCAGTTAGAGACATGAAGTTTCGTATCCACGCGGCCAATTAGTCATGCAGTCTCGTAACCATGCGTTCTGGAAACTTCGTAGTCCTATAGCCTCGCGATCACGAAACCTTGAAGACTTGCAATCGCAAAGCCTCGTAACCTCATGGCTCGTAGTCTCGTAGTCATGAGCATTGGTGCCTCGTAGACTTGAAGCATCTTAAGCAAGTAGCCTTGTAATCTTATAACATATTGCTGATGGTGCAGTTGGAGCAAAAGAGAAAATTCCGTCGAAGACAGATGCGGCAATTGGAGCCTTGAAGACGAGTAGCTTCGTAGTCAAGAACTCATGCAGACTTGTAGTCCTGTATCCACGCAGTCACGTAAACTTGTGTTCTAAAAGCTTCGTAGCTCTGTAGCCTCGCAGTCTCGTAAACTTTAAGATTCGTAGTCATGTAGTCACGTAACCTCATGGCTCGTAGTCGCGTAGTCATGATTTCTTGGGACCTCGTAGAATTGTAGCTACATATCCAAGTAGCCTCGCAGACTTGTAGCGACGTAAAAAAGTAGTCATGTAATCTTATAACATAATGCTGCTGGAGTAATTGAAGCAAAAGAGAAAATTCGACGAAGACAGATGCGGCAATTGAAGTCTTGTAGACGAGTAGCTTCGTAGTCAAGTACTCATGCAGACTTGTAGTCCTGTATCCTAGCAGTCACGTAAACTCGTGTTCTAGAAGCTTCGTAGCTCTGTAGCTTCGCAGTTTCGTAAACTTGAAGATTCGTTGTCACATAGTCCACTGAATGGTGCTATTGCAGTCAGTTAGAGACATGAAGTTTCGTATCCACGAGGCCAATTAGTCATGCAGAAAAGAAATAAATATTATTTACCTGCAAGCAACACGTGGCGTCATGTGTTGATGAAAAGTGGAACTACTTGCTACAAGTATATTTGCATGAGATAAATTAACTCTCACCACTTAATGGTGCTATAGTAGTCAGTTAGAGTCATGAAGTTTCGTAGCCACGCGGTTAATTAGTCATGCAGTCTCGTAACCATGCGTTCTGGAAGCTACGCAGTCCTATATAGCCTCACGATCACGTAACCTTGAAGACTCGCAATCGCATAGTCTCGTAACCTCGTGGCTCGTAGTAACGTAGTCATAATGCATTGGAGCCTCGTAGACTTGAAGCTACGTAAGCAAGTAGCCTTGTAATTTTATAACATAATGCTGATGGTGCAGTTGGAGCAAAAGAGAAAATTCCGACGAAGACAGATGCGTCAATTGGAGCCTTGTAGTCGAGTAGCTTCGTATTCAAGTACTCATGCAGACTTGTAGTTCTCTATCCTCGCAGTCGCGTAAACTCGTGTTCTAGAAGCTTCGTAGCTTAGCCTCGTATACTTGTAGCTACGTAAACAAGTAGTCATGTAATCTAATAACATAATGCTGGAGTAGTTGGAACCGATAAGACTTGTATTCTTGTAGCTTCAAAGACATGTAGGCGGTGCTGCCTTTTCGTTGTCGATGCTTTCAAATGTGCTGCCTTTTCGTTGCCGGTGCTTCCAAACGAGCTGCCTTTTTGTTGGCGGTGCTTCCAAATGTGCTGCCTTTCCGTTGACGGTGCTGCCTTTTTGTTGGCGGTGCTTCCAAATGTGCTGCCTTATCGTTGATGGTGCTGCCTTTTCGTTGTCGGTGCTTCCAAATGAGCTGCCTTTTCGTTGGTGGTGCTTCCAAATGTGCTGCCTTTTCGATTACGGTGCTGCCTTTTTGTTGTCGATGCTTCCATATTTGCTGCCTTTTCGTTGCCAGTGCTTCCTTTTTGTTGATTGTGCGTAGTACAAAATGTAGTGACTGAATATTTACTAGTTCAAAACCTCTTGGTGTTACTAAAATATTTTTCAAGGTCACTTGGTCATTTAGTATGTCTAAAAAATGTCACGATGGACTAATTGAATATAATTAGCCAACGACGAAGAAGGTCATGCGGACCTGAAATGACTAGCCTATATGTCTGATATTGTCATGACTCGGTCTCATGGTCTGAAGACAATTGGCCTGTATGTGTGGCTTTGTACCGGAACGGCTTATATGTTATTCTGATTATTGAAAAATTAGACTTTCATGTTAGGCTTCCATTTTGAGTAAAAAATGGCCCCCGTGACGTCACAATCCAAGATGGCTGACCGACAATCACAATCCACGCGCCAGCGCCTTTTTCAGTAGCCCCATTTACATACTACTCTCGCTTTTATAGAAAATCCAACTAAAAAATAGAAAATAAATTTTAATAAATTTGAATTAAAAATAGTGTAAAATAAAAAAAGTATGTTATTTTAAAAAAGCGTGGGGTGCATGGTGTCAATAGTTTTAATTATATTATTGACTGATATGAGTAGAAGGATTATCATTTTGATAATATCTTAAAAAGGACCCCACGCTTTTTTAAATAACATAATTTTTATATATTACATTATTTTTAATTCAAATTTATTAAAATTTATTTTCTATTTTTTAGTTGCATTTTCTATAAAAGCGTGTTTTTTTTTAGTTTTTTAAACTATTATTTATTTTCTACTTTTTAGTTTGGTTTAGTTATAAAAGTGTGTGTTTTAAATTTTTTTAAAATTGTTATTTGTTCTAATATACTATATTAATTCCGTGATAACTATAAGTAAATGTAATTAATTACCAAATTATTAATGTGTACAGCTGTATTGAGAGTCAGTGAAGCGTTCCACATTTACGTAACAAAATTTTTGGGAAGGATAAGAATTGAGAAGGATGAGGAAATGACCTACTCAATGAGAGTGTAAAGAATATGTGAGAACAATTCGGATTGCCCAGACTGGGATTCGAACCCAGTGTCTTCCAGTGACATGTCGGCTGCTCTACCATCGGGCGCTCGATGTACGATAAATATGGAACAAAGCGCCCCACGCTTTTTTCACAATACTAGTCTTTTTCATTCATTATTGTTTAAAGCTTATTTTAAAAAAATATTTTTCACTTTTTAGTTCGATGTGCTTTAAAAGCATGTTTATTAGTTTTTTTTTACTATATTTATTTTTCACTTTTCAGTTTGAATAGAAGGATTGGCGAAGTCCCAGACGAATTACAGTAAGGTTTACGGCACCAATCCCAAAATTTGTTGAAAAGAAAACAAAAAAATATTTTTTTTTTTCAGGCGTGGACAGAATTGGAACCCACTACCGGTGAATCCGTAAGTTGACGTCATCGAAGACGCGCACCTTAATCCGCTCGGCCATCAAACCCACTGTCGATAATAATTTGTATTGATACTTGTCGATAATATTTTGTAATAATACTAATACCCCGAGTGCTCGAGCTGGAAAGTAGGTAGACGGTACGCATGCGCCGACTGCACGGTTGTCTCACTTGCTCTCACACAGATGCTGGGTGAGGAAATTATTTAATCCTGTCGATCCTAATCAGGATTAGATAAACTTATTAAATTAGTGTATTGTCACCGGTCCTCGATAAGTGTACGAAGTTTACATTAAATCAGTCCGTTTAAAGTGGGTCAAAATCGAGTGCAAAGGAGTCGGTTACAAACATACAAACAAACATACAGGTGAAGCTAATATAAAGCGTGTAAAAACTCCCGCGCCTTCGTGGACAAGGCAAAGTTTGGCACGCTGTTGTTTCAATCACCGCCAAATTGGAAAAAAATCTAAAATCAATATATGTAGACATTTTACACACGTTAAAGTGTGTTACTTTTTAAAAGTGTTTTGTGCAATTCTGATAGATTCACAAGCTTAGATAAAATAATCATAACCCTCTCTCACTTTTCATTTAATTAAATGTCACAATATTTAGTAGGCTTTGTTTATATCGCGCCAAAGACAAACTGAAAGAAAAGAGTTCGCAAATGAGCGGAATGGTTTTCTTTACAATGTGCGAACTCTTTTCTTTCGGTTTGTCTTTGGCGGGATATAAACAAATCCTGAAATTATATAAATTGACAAAAATCTTATTTTGCTAATTGAATAATGGAATAATCTTATCAAATTAGTGTATTGTCTTCGGTCCTTGATAAATCTACCGAGTTTTAATGAAATCTGGCCGTTTAAAGTGGGTCAAAATCGCACCCAAAGGAGTCGGTTACAAACATACAAACATACAAACATACAAACATACAAACAAACAAACATACAAACATACAGGTGAAGCTAATATAAAGCATGTAAAAAGACGGACCGTATTTTAACAAAATTCCTTGTCGAAAATCAACTCCAATAGTTTCGAATTTCCTGTTGTGTCGTGCTGCTGATTGCTATCTGCGTTTGATGGTGGCAAGCAACGTAAACTGGTTCAATATAATATCAGTAGCATAAAAAAAAAATCTTTTTTGTAATAATGATATTTTAAATTATATATATTTTATTTAACTAAAAAAAAATCCACTCTACAGCTGGCACCCAGAGTTCAGACGTATCCAGGGGTGAAGCGCCGGTGGACTTGGCAGCTCCCTGGCTCCGCCAGCTGCATGGCCGCCGGGAGGTCGAAGCACGGGGCGCCCCAGGGGCCTTTCCACGGGGCGTCCCACGGGGCGTCCCACGGGGTGTCCCACGGGGCGTCCCACTGGCGCTGCGGTTCCACGACGATGTCCATGCCGGCCAGCTTCAGCCCCGCCATGATCGCTGCCACTGCCACGACGACGGGGATTGACGTGTATAACAGCAGCACCTCTGGACTCCAGGACTCGGGCTTTGTCTTGTCCGGGGCACCCTCATCGGACACCACCACCGTCTCCTGGGACGCCCGGGTCCTCCACAGCGCCCACAGGAGTCGCGAGTTGGCCGGCACCTCCACCTCCTGGGACGCCCGGGTCCTCCACAGCGCCCACAGGAGTCGCGAGTTGGCCGGCACCTCCACCTCCTGGGACGCCCGGGTCCTCCACAGCGCCCACAGGAGTCGCGAGTTGGCCGGCACCTCCACCTCCTGGGACGCCCGGGTCCTCCACAGCGCCCACAGGAGTCGCGAGTTGGCCGGCACCTCCACCTCCTGGGACGCCCGGGTCCTCCACAGCGCCCACAGGAGTCGCGAGTTGGCCGGCACCTCTACCTCCTGGGACGCCCAGGTCCTCCACAGCGCCCACAGGAGTCGCGAGTTGGCCGGCACCTCCACCTCCTGGGACGCCCGGGTCCTCCACAGCGCCCACAGGAGTCGCGAGTTTTCCATACTTCCCAGCCCTGCCGCACACACAGTTGTCGTCTTAGACCACGTCCTGGGACACGTTCCTCAAATGTCTCATGCAATGGGGAGTTTTCTTGGACATACGCCACTGCAGTTTAGCGCTTTTTGTCATGGGAAAAATTTATAAATGCAATATACGAATTAAAAATATAAACCTCCTATTTTCCATTCTGCCAGTTCCCGAAACGTCGCAACTGTTTTGTCATCGGAAATTATTGTGTTCGTTGGTGTGTCATCGTTGTATTGTCCATAATATCAGTTTGTCTTCATCTTTGTGTTCATATATTTGCAGCGTTGTCCAAGTTTTGTTGTCTGCCTGCATTTACTTTTATTGTTTAAACTATGGTTCGTCTGTGCTGATTAAATTGTTTCATTAGTAAATTCCTTCCACGGAATTAGTTAGCCCGTACCTGTAAGTCCAGGTGAATCAGGCCTGTAGGCCTGCGTAGTATTTACACAGTATTAATACTTGTTGATTGGCCAGACCATGCCCCCCTCCCCTTTCCACCCTTGCAGCTGGCAAGCCGTGACCGTGGGCATTTCCTCGGACGCGGTCTAAATCCAAAAGCCAAGAAGCTGAACACTCCGACCCGTAAGCACCCGATCATAATGTTCCTATAAATCAGGATGCGAACAAGTTTGCCACCGTGCTGCTACGGCGATCGGCACAGCGCGTTTCTGAAGGACCACGAGCCAATGAAAGAAGCGAGGGTCCACAGGCATCTCAGCCAGCAGACGTCACAGTTGCCCGGTTACTGTCAGGCCATCGAACCTACGGGTGTCTCCGGTCTTTGGCTTCAACCAGTGACCCTGAAAAGACCACACTTCTCCTGACACACTGGGCGGCCCTGGCCAGAAACGAACGAGAGAAGAGTCTCAGACCTTTGTACACCTTTAGGCTTGTGTCACGCCACTGGTTTCTGCCGCTGCGACTAGCTTCCGCAGCTTTTATGGGCGAATGTTCTTTCGACCGCTTTTCTTAAGAGTGCGCAATGCAGGTTTCTCAAGGATGCACTACCTATAATAAATTTTTGAAAAAACGAACTTGTAAACAATTGATCTAGAAGAAATCACCGAGTATAAACGGCCCAACCACTGCTTAGTGTGAAACCGACCTTAGAAATATCAAAGTTTTAGTATAAATTGCAGACATGTCACTGGTTTGCAGTAGTTGCTAACATTTTCATGTTTAAAGAGTATGTTATGTCGTATAATCGAGCGAAAGAAAAGGGAAATTTTCTCAAGTGGCGACTTTTCCGAGAGAAAACAAAAATCCGGAAATAGTTATCCCTTATTTATTATAATTACATTCTTTCGAGGTTCTGTGTACATGCTTTGATTTCCGCCAAAGTTAAATTCTTAATTAGGTTTTTTATTGCATGTAAATGTGGATGTTTCGAGATTCAAAGGTTGTTTAAGGTTTGCTCTGTGACATTAGAAAATTTCATAATCGAGTAGAAATTTTAAAGAAAATAATGATTTGGCAAGATAATGAACATTAGTTCGTTTAAAATGTACGGTTTCTGGTGTTGAAAGTCACGACTCTGGGCTACACCAACCACAGCAGCGAGGTACCTGGTTCGCGGTTCTCCGAGGCAGCCTCGTCGTCCAGGACGGGTCGAGGCCCACGCAGACACCGCGCCTCCACACACACCATCACTGCACACAACATGCACACCACTAACAACTTCGCATCTAACATATTCATGACTCGGCTCAGATTTCTGAATGATAATAGTTGCCTGGCGTTCTCTCAATAATGCTCTCTGTGTGCCCTGAATGTTAACGCTCTGTTGGCTGGGACATGGAGAAATAGCTTGCAAGGAACACGAAACGAGCAACGAACTAGCGTTAAACTTCTTTGCAACCTTACCTGTTGTTACTGACATGGCACCGGGTCTCTCACAGAGAAAAAGGTTTGTTTGAATCAAACAAATATTTGTTCATATATGGCGAAACAAATATTTACTTGGTGGAACAAAATATTTTGTTATTTTAACCAACAAGAACTGCAGGAACAGATTAACCAGCAACTCCGACAGCTCCAGTTACAGCAACAACAGCGACAACAACTTCCTGCCCTGTATGACCTACCACTTGGACCACAACCACCAGCGCACCAAGCGCCACCACCTCCCCAGGACATTACCATGTAGGATGGCTTCGTCAAGCCTAAAAAGACATGCAAACGCCCCAGGACAGACTCAATCGGCTCTGTCTCATCTATCATCTCCACCATCACCACCAGTAACCGCTTCGCGGACAACCTGCACCTGGATGCAGACGACGACGACACCCCCACCCTCCCGACGACGCAACCGAAACAAAAACCACAAAGACAGCACCAACAGAAATGCACTGTACAAAGAGACCACCAACAGCCTTCCAACTCCTCCGCCCCTGGCCCATCCTCTGCCCCAGCCCAGAACAACCCCTCACCACAGCCCAAAATGCCACCCATCTCTTGTATCATCCCAGCTCACGCCCAACCATTCCTTACAGCAGCAAGACTCCAGAAACAGCTGACTGGCATCCTTACCATCACCAGCATAAAGGACAAGACCTCCTTCTACACATCAAAAGCCCACGACCACACCATACTGTACGACTCCCTGAGACAGAAAGGGTTCCAACCCTTCACTGGACTACGCCCCGATGAAAAATGCGACAGGGTGGTCATAAAGCGACTGCCCCTAGCGACCACTGCTGACGAACTCCGAGAACAACTCCAGCAAGATGGCTACCCAGTGTCGACGGTGGTCCCACTGAGGATGGGCCTGGACACGGACACCAAGCCATTCTTGGTGTCCACGAAACAGACAGGGGAAGCCCCCCAACTCCTCCAGATCAGGAACCTTGGCGGATGGGTGGTCAAGGCGGAGAAGTACCGTGGATCCGGCAAAGTTTCGCAGTGCTATCGCTGCCAGACCCCCGGCCACCGCTCCAACAAGTGCGACCGCATACTCCGGTGCTTCAAGTGCGCCAGGGAGCACTGGTAACGGGAGTGCACCGCCGGCCCCGAGAAGAGGAAGTGCTGCCTCTGTAACGGTGCCCACATCGCCACTTCACCGGAATGCCCCACACTCATCGCCTACATGAAACGCCACCCACACAGACCCACGAAATATGCTCCCAGCCCCACTTCTGCACCCCCACCGCCCAACACCACCTCCCACCGAACATTTCCCCCCCTCAAGGGAAACGCCTGGACCAAACTGCCAACCATCGCCACGCCACCCCTCCCCCCACCAAGTACCACTCCCCCGGCCACGAACAACCCAACCACCCCCGCAGAAGCTACCTCCCTCACCGAAACCTTCCACACCATCATCTCCTGGATAAAAAGCTACCTGCCCATTATCCACCGCAACATGACTGCCCTCTCCCAAGCCCCTACCAAAACCGAAAAGTTTGAGGTACTCCTTCAAGTCCTGCTCTCACTCTTCGAATGAATCCCACACCACCCCTCAAGATCCTCATCTGGAACACCTTCTCCCTCCTCCCCAAGCTCCCAGACCTCCTCCACCTCATCCAGACCCACTCCCCCGATGTCGTGTTCCTTTCAGAAACCTGGCTCTCTCCCACCGACCAACTCCTGATCCCCGGCTATGCCACCCACCGCTCCGACCACGACGGGAGGGGCGGGGGGTGGCACTGCTCCTCCATTCCAGAATCTCCCACCATCGCCGCAACACCCAAACGTCCCCCGCGACTGAGGCGGTCACTGTGCGACTCCACAGAGGTCCCTACGCCCTCACCCTGGTATCCCTCTACCTCCCCCCACAACACCCCTTCCTCACAGCTGACATCGTGGCCCTCGGTAGGCTGGACGCACACGTCGTGCTTGCGGGGGACCTCAATGCCACACACCCCTTCTGGGGCTGCATGACGGCCAACAGAAGGGGCCGTTCACTTCGTCAGCTCCTCCACACCTCCCACCTCTCACTCCATGCCCCCCTACCCCCACATTCTACCCAGCTCAACAGAACAGACATCCTAGCATTATAGACCTCACCCTTTTCTCAGATCTCCCCCTCATCAAAGACCTCCCCATCATTAGCACCGGCACCTCAGACCACATCCCCGTCATCGGCTCACTCCATTACCTCCCCCACACCAACCCCCACCTCCCCCGCTTCGACTTCCCGAAGGCGAACTGGTTCGCTTTCCAGAACTCCCTCTCCGACTCCCTCGATCTCACAACCCCCTTCAACTCCCCAGCCGATATTGACACCAACACCCTCACCCTCACCCGTGCAATATCGGATGCGGCTCACGATCATGTCCCCCTCGCCCCCCACCGCTCCCACCTCATCCCATTCCCGCAGACCATCAGAGACGCTCTGTCCCTCCGGAACTGCTGTCGTGCTCGCTGGCAGGCCAACCGGTCCCTGCTCAGCAGGAGAATCTTCCTCCTGCTGCGGGGCTGATGCCGCTGGCTGACGACGGAGTGGAAGGCCCGGCAGGAAACACAGCGTCTCGCCTCCCTCTCCACAACCACCGGCTCCCTCTGGTCCTACCTCAGGCGACTCAAAGCCACCCCATCCACCATCCCACCCATCACCACTCACACAGGAGTTGCGGAAACTGCCAACGAGAGATCCGAGGCAGTGGCTACCTACCTGCAAACCACCTTCGCCTCAGCCACCAACACCTCCCTTACATCAGACTCCTCCGATGACGAGGCTTCCCCCCTCTCTCATCACGTAACCTTCCCCCTACTCCCCGACACCCCCAACTTCCCCCTGGTCACCCCCAGGGAACTCCAAAAAGTCATCTCTCAATTTCGCCTCTCTGCGGCCCCCAGCTCAGACTCAATACCCACCCCAATCCTACGCCACCTACCCCGAAAAGCCATCGTCTTCCTCACCAAGCTCATCAATGCCATGTTCATCCACTGCCACTTCCCCTCCTCTTGGAAGACAGCCATCGTCTGCCCCATCCCCAAACCTGGCAAACCACCGACCCTCCCCTCATCCTACCGACCAATCTCTCTCCTTCCAATCCTATCAAAGGTCGCGGAGAGGACCATCCTGCAACGCCTCCTCCTTGTCATCACTGACCACAACCTTCTCCCCAATCACCAGTTCGGCTTCCGTCCCCGCCACTCCACATCCCACACCATCGCCCGGGTGGAACTGCTGGTGGTACAGGGCTTCTCCCAGTGGCAACACACAGGCATGGTGCTCCTCGACCTCGCACGAGCCTTTGACTCTGTCCCACACGCTCAACTCATCCGCCGCCGATCGGTCACCGCAATCCCCCCGCACCTGACCAGCCTTCTCTGCTCTATCCTGGAGGACCACTCTTTCCAGGTGAGAGTGGAGAACATCCTCTCTGACCCCCGACCCATCCAGGCTGGTGTCCCCCACGGAGCCATCCTGAGCCCCATCCTGTTCATCCTCCACATTGCAGACCTCACCCCTCCACCTGGCACCTACCTTGTCCAATACGCTGACGACACATGCCTCCTCGCCTCCTCTGTCTCTGAGCCATTGCTCAGGGATCGCCTCAGTCGCGGACTCACTTCCCTGAACACCCAATTCCTAGCGCACGGCATCGGGATCAACCACGCCAAAACCAATGCCATCCTGTTCTCCAGATACCACCCATGCCATGACCATCCCCCCAGAATCACCCAACACACCATCCCTTGGTCACCAACCATCCGCTACCTGGGAGTCACACTGGATGCATCATTCACATTCCTCCCGCATCTCAACAGTATCTGCTCCAAAACCAGAGCAGTCATGGGATAACTAGCCCCAGTCCTCCGCCCCACCTCCGGCAATTCCCTCCAGAACAGAGTCACTGTCTATCGCACCCACGTTATCTCCCACCTCATGTACGCCTGTCCCACCTGGTCTCACTCATCCCTCTACAACCTAGGACCTATCACCAGGACGTACTTCCTTGGCACCCGTCTGATCCTGGGGCTTCCCCGCGCCACCCCCGCCAAGAACTCTTACATGAAACCAGTCTTCCCCACATCCACGACACCATCTCCAAAACCACCAAGAAATTCGTCCACAAATGCTCCCACAACCTCAACCCCCTCATCAGACAGATTACTGACCCTCCCCCCAACTCACCTCACCCCAGAAGACCTCTCTTCACGACGGATTATCTCCAGGCAGAGGACTCCACCGACGAGGACGACATCGACCCAGCGGGAGGGGCTGGTGGATAACCCTGGGGACCAGCACAGCTACGAGAAGGCACTGCGGAACCAATCACACCACGGTACTGCACCACTCTCTACCTGACCACCCCACCGAAACGCAGATCCCGACGCCGGCCGCAAGGACCGGGCCCGAGCCAATGGACCCGGCCACACCATCACATCATCACCACCCTCACCACCAAATATAAATAGACACCTCACCTCACACAAATCACCTGCCCCCAAGGACTTGAATATTGGAAGGGACAATTTATGTATGTATCTATAATTTATTATAATTCTTTTTGATGTAAATGTACCAAATGTTCCCCTTCATGTAACCATTTGTATTCTCTTTTTTTAAAATAATTTGTCTTTTTTATGGTGGGGGGTCCCCCATTTCAAAAAAAAATTTAAAAAAATTAACCAAACTTGGTAACAAAAATAATTTGTTACATCTAACAAAATATACATTTTATTTGACAAAATCAATTTTTTGGGTAAACAGAATTTTTCCTACTACAAAATATTTGTTTGAATTAACAAAATATATTTATTTCACCATATATAAACAAATATTTTGTTGGCGCAAACAAACCTTTCTCTCAGTTAACCAAACCTAACCTAACCTAACCTAACCTAACCTAACCTAACCTAACCTAGGGGCCGCTAATTATTACGTAAGGTACCGATAGGAAGGCCGAGTTATAAAATATCTACATGACCTTACCTCGTGGTGGAAAAAAGGGGTGGAGGGGTAAAAGCCATTGTTACGTAATTTGCCTGCACGGAAAAAGAAATGGTAACGCAAGAGTGTTTATAATATAGTCGTTCATTATATGTTACAAAAAGTATTCCTCATTTCAAATGAGTCATATGTATTTTTTTGAATGATTAGTTTCTGTACTTTAAGATTGTTTCAAATCTTACATTTAATTATAATAAACATTTTCCAAAGACTAAATAATTACTTTTTTAAATTTATGTCAAGTAATATATATTTTTAGTATAAGTAAACATTTTCTAACGAAATTTAACTATTTAACATTTTTTTAAAGGGAAATTCTAGGTAAAAAAATGTTACGCAAGAAAAAGAGAAAAAAAGGGGGAGGGATTGAACAATCTTTTGTGTCCTTACATGGGAGTGGGGTATTAAAAAATAGCCAAAATCGTCCTTAAGTAATTAATTAACGGCCCCTCACACACTGGGTTGTTATTTCATTTCCTTGTCATTGCCATCAGTTAAGGGAGTTATTCCTGTAAATTAATTCCGTTTTCATTTTGACATCTATTGTTAGGTCACAAATATTTCCCCGGATAATTATTAAACATTATTTTATATACGTACGTAAAAGGCCACGCAAGTGATCGTGTGGATAATTTGAACTTGCGTGACTTTTTAGCGCTTTAAGAAAATATCGAGTGAATATCCGTTGAGAGAATTTGAGATGAAGCATGAACTGCACGAGCGCCATCGTGACGAACACAGGACACGTCCTGACACTCGGCAAGCGAGCTCTAGAAGCGCGCGGACGGTAAGGGCGACTCTGGCTCGCCCAGCACACGCCTCCTCGCCTCTACGCGCCGGGCAACGAGCTGGAGCGCAGTGTTTATCGCCGGAAACGCGCCTCTGTAGTTCTGTGGTGGAATATTGGAGTCTAAAGTACCCTGCACTTTCCTATACACAGTGGCGGATTTACCAGCAGGCTGAGTAGGCTTGAGCCTAGGGCGGCAGATTTTGGGGCGGCAAATTTGGTGACCGATTATTATTATTATTATTTTTTTTTTTGCTATCTCATAGAAATCAAAAAAGATTTCTGCGTGATGGTTTTCTGTTTTCTGATGTTTTACAGATAGAATTCTGCAACAAATTTTTCCGATTACTTTCCACTCTCCTTTGTCATTGTACGTTCCTCTGCCCACACTTTGAATGAGTGAAAAGAGCGAAATTATAGAAAATTTATTTCTCTCTTCCCACTATCAACCCATACATGCCAGTCCTACTACTGGTTGGAGTCTGCGAACTGGATGGTTTGTATATAATGAACAAGATTACTTACGACGATATCATCGATGATTTTGCCAACAAAAAATCGCGCAAGAAGTTATTGTAACGAACTTAAATAACTTGACTGAGTTGATTATTTTTAACGGTTTGTAAGCGCAATAAAGATTATTTATTCACGTTTACCAAATGTACATTATTGTGTAAGTAGCATGCATTACCCCGCCTTATTAATCGTACATGATTAAACTTTGATTAGCTCAAAAATATACCAAAAAATTATTTTACGTGCAATTTCAACGAAATTGTTGGATTGTAAAAATAATCTAGGACATGAAAATTGTAGACGCAAGGGCAGCAAAATCTTTACAGCCTATACCTTGAAAATTTGTAAATCCGCCAATACCTATACAATTTACAATGCTGTGTGCAGAGGTTTTCATAGCTAAAAACGTCAGTGAGAACATTCGCTCCAGCCTTTTCCACTGTCCGAAACTTACGCGTTAATAGATGGAATGAAACTTGTATTGGCAAGTGCAATGGCCCTTAAATACTACTCCTAATCAGACACTGTTCATACATGTACAGTTTGTAAATGGCGCGTTCAGACCCGGAGATCTGTATGCTGTTTGGGATCCTAGCCAGCGGGCTGATTACGAACACCATCGACGACTAGCGTTATTCTTCACGCGGTAACGAAACACGTATCGCATTTGGTGATTACGACCCACCTAGCGATATGCGTTTCGTTATTTTCCACGGTAACGCTAACCTGCGATACGAATCCATGACGTCAGAGTACAAGCAACAATTGAACAATTAATATGTTCGTCGAACAGACTATTTTGTAAGTGAATCATGAATACTTAGTGTTACTGAGAACAAAATAATCTTTTTTAATGCACTAATTTCTTAAATAAAGTCTTTAAAGCTTTTTTGCTGCCTTTTTCGTAGAAGTTTAAATTAAAAATGCAGTTAAAGATTTCGCATCGTCATTGTGGCTAACTGCGTCTTGCCATGTAAACATAAACATCGAACGAGAAGCATGTTTAAACTTCAATAGAATGAAAATGAGGCCACTCTACAGGTTACAAAATTAAAGGAACAACTAATTACCACGAACCCGTGTCTGTTTTTATTTTACCTATTATTGATATGATATGAAGAATGGAATTTAAAAAATATTTAGTCAAGTTTGGTGTGCTTGTGTAAAATCATAACCTTATACTTCAAAGTTATACATATATGTGGTTAATGATATATTTAAGTGGTTATTAGCATACCTAATAAAAACAACACTTTTTAACATATTTCCAGCGGTGAGCTTTCTAGTTTATGTAATCTAATCAGTTAAAATTCTATAAATATATTTTAATACTCATGTGTTTTCGTGGATTTTATATACAAGTGTTTTGAAACAATGTTTCCAAGATATTAGTACCATTCGTAAATAAAAATAATTTTGCTAATATTTATATCATAGGTCACTCAAACATTTTTTACTCCCTTCGTACACTTGGTAAAGTTTAATTACAGTAAATTATTTAAATTTGTGGTTTTCTTGATTAGAGTGCACATGCCGCTATTAAAGAGGACACTGTGTTGAATATTTGTGTTCTCAGTTAAAATAAGCCTTAGAGTGGCACTGGTAAAGTTACTGCTGCCCAACAGAAATCATGGTGTGGTTTATTAAGAGCCACAGAGAGTTTGCAGCCAATTTTTCTTCAAATAATGAATGTGAAGCTTGCATGTATCTGGATTTAACTGGCAAAGAGGCTTAACAAACGTTTAGGGACATTAAAAACCATTACCATTGGCAAAATATTAGTTTTCTTATTATTTTTTTCTTTAGTGAATATAGCGTTACAATTTTTATGTAAGCAGCAGCCTTCAATTACAATGGAGAAGATATGGGCTACTTTTTGTATTTTCATTTTTTGAAGTCTGTTTTAAACTCTTCAGTGTGTTAGGTTGCATATTCTAAGGATAAAATTAGGCCCATAATGTTTCAATTTAAAAAGATTGACATTTTAAACAGTTATTATGGAACATTTCTTGAAAATGTTCAGTGTAAGAACAGTATTTTTTTTATAATCTGAGGATATGAAAGTTCATTGCTGTTTTTTTAATTGCTGTTTAATTTAATCTCACCAATGACTTAAACAAGTGAAACTAAGTACTGAGTAATTAGAGTAAGTACTGAGTAAACAACTTTGTTTTCAAGATGGCATTCAAGTTGGTTAATGATCCAACATGCATGTAAATTATTAATATGCTGCAATTATTTTAAAAACTGTCTTGAAATATTCAATAATTTTAATTCTCCACCCCCCCCCCCCCCCCTTTTTTTTCCCATTAAGATAAATTAATAGTTTACCTTTTCTCAGCAAGTTTAGAAATTGATGGTTTAATATGTAAAATAATATTCAGTTTGAACAATTTCTGATGTACATGCATACCAATTATTTAATCCATTTTTTTTTAAATTCAGTAATGGATCAACATGATATATGCTGTAATAAAAAGAGCAGCTTAAGCAATAGCTTCTAAGATAACAGCTGGCAATATTATCCAAGTTATATTTCTGAGCAGCCTTGACCAGAGAATTATCCAAATCTTCGGTACAGCATCATCATTGGGAATGATGTAGATTCTAGAAGGTGGTTTTGTCCCTCAACCTCTGGTAGACATTATATTGTGGTAGTCATGCATTTTGTTTATCCTATACTTTTCCAAATATTTATTTGAAAATTAAATATATATTTTTTTTAATACTGGTATGCTTCCAATTTGGTTTGAGATTGGTGTAGTGGGTTTAAAATAAGAGTGGTGAAAATTAAGTAGTTAAGATACCTGAAAGTTGACAGAGAGAAATTGGAGGTGTGCTACATTTAAAATGAAACACAAAAAAATGACTTGCATGAACATGGAAGTGTTAATAGTTCATATTAAAAAAAAATTAAAATTGAAGTTGTTCTACTCAGAAGTGTATGCAGAATTTTGTTATGAGGGAGGAAGGGGGATGGGGAGGAGGAAAGTGGTATAGAAGCACTTAGCCTGCTGTTGGCTTTATTTTTTTTTTGGGGGGGTGGGGGGGGAATATAGATTTTTCTTTTAGGATTTTGGGGGAGGCATATATTCCTCTTGCCCCTACATATACCCCTGGTAGGTTCATTATTAAAACAAGACCTCTTACAATCCTTGTGTTTTCATAAGATAGCCAAGAAACCTAAGAGTTTTTTTTATGCATATTTGTTATAATAGCCATCAGTCACAATCAGTTACATATTAATTTACTGTATTAGTCTTTTATTTAAGTTAAATTTTACTTAATATAGTTAAATAAGCTGTTCAAAGGCTTCATCACATATTTTAAGAAACATTTGATTTGATCTCTAAATACTAGCTCAAAAATTGCTTATTTTAATATTCACACACATATAAGCACAGATTTAATGGTTATTGGTTATTCTGATGATAAATAGAAAGATAAGAACAGTGAGTGATGATAACAATTCATAAGATGCAGAGTGTTGACTGGGGAGGTGCAAGGAATGGAGCTGTACCAAACTTTATCGCAAGATGAATCATACTAAGTCAATATTTGTTCCTGAATTATCTAACTAAATGCAATGTGTGCCATTTAATTTGTTTGTACTTGTCTCGGTCTCAATAAACATACCTACATTTATTCTAAACTTACAATAATAAAAATTAGTTCAAAATATTTTTTTTATATTCATCCACATGAAACAATGTCTATACTGTATACAAATGGGCTCACTGGCAACAACAAGCAGTTGTACCTGCTGGAACTTGCATTGATAGTCAGCTAGCCTAATGAAATTCTTCCATGTTATATCTTGTTTACACAAAAAAAAAGAGTAAAGAATGGTTATATACAAGCATTGTGAAATCTTTGACTGGAAAAACCTTGAGAATACTTTTAGTCAGCATACTTTATAGAATGTGTACTTTGTTATTAGCACCTCCTTTATTATAACTCTGCCTCTATAATACCTAGTGTAACCTATACAATTCATACTGGTAATGATTAATAGTACAATTTAAAAATAATAAAAAAAAAGATCAGTTGAGCAGCATTCAAGAAAGATAGCTGGCAGCTGATAAACAACATTCAAGAAAGACAACTGGCAGCTGATGAGAAGCATTGGGAATATGTGCTTCTGAAATGGTAACAAGCAATTTGATTAAAAATGCATCAAAGAACTTAAATAAAAGTTAAAAGGCATGCTGGAAGCATGTGCTATAATTGCCAATTATGAGAAAATATTGTGTTAAGAAATCATTTTTTTTATACAAGATTCCTTACAGACATGTGAATTGATTTTTTTTATTGGACAGGCTATTAATAGTTAATATTAATAATTGTTTGATTATAACCATCCATGGAAATAATTGAGATATTAAATAATACACTCTTTGTAAATATTTTTCGTTTAAAACCAAAACAAAGTCTGAAATTGCAAAAATTTTTAAATAATAAACTTGTAAACATGAAGCAGCACACAAGCAATTTTCCATGTATGAGATTTACTTTAAATAACAACCTATCATTAAATGATTCATAGTATCTATTTTTTACACACAAAAAAAAACAATGGTTCAAAAAAGCCACTGCCAACTCTCTCAGGACAATGAGATCATCTGCTGAAACCAGAAAATAAAAAGTTAACATGTGTTTAATATAATATCCAAGTTATACTCAAAACTAACATGGAAATGAGTGAACACTATTTTCATTTCACAATTTCTTTAATAAATGCAACAAACTTGATAACAAAGTATTTATTAAATTGCATAGCTTGTTTCTTCATGTTTCTTAATTTTCTAAAGTTTTCCAACTGCTATGAGGGTGCAATCTGGCAATTCGAAGGGATTTTGATGGTTTCTTAACAATCTTCTCTGCCTTCTCCTCCAGTTCGATATTTAGCAGAAAGGCAGCAAAGGCCATTGTGTAGAACCTGAAATATTTTCAAACATTAACTAAATTAGTGTAATATAGTTTGGTAGGCTACTAATTGTTAACAAGAGGGCCTGATTAATAGAAATAATTTTTAATATGGTATTATTGAGCTAATATTCCTCGATGTAATGCATAACTGCATTCATTTTTCTTTAATTTCTAAAAACAATTTTAACTTTTTGACTTCTTTTCCAACAATTCTCCATGAGTGTGTTGTAATTCTTCAAGCAGTTAAACTAGAAATATGCCATTTTAATAGCTTGTTAGGTTAGGTAAATCAAAAAATTTAATACATGAGAATGATTGGTTGGCTTAAGTAAGCTACATTAAAAATACTGTGTGATTTTGTGAACTGTTTCTTAAGTTATGTTACCAACAAAAATAATAGGTATAAACTGTAGTGTGGTTGGTTAGGTTAGAGTTAGCTGTGTTACAATATATAATTCTTAAAAACTGTTAAAATGAGTTCACAGTATATTTAATATAACTACCATAACCTAATAAACTGTCTACACTACTTTCAAGTACTGTATTTGTAGTTAACCTAATCAAACCAGCCATTCCCACCATTAAGTTTGTTAGATGAATTAAAAATAACAAAAAAATAGTGTGGATCTGTGTGAATGGTTAGTTAAGATAGGTTAGTTACATTAATTGTACTACAAAATATGTGTGGATGGTTGGTTAGGTGAGGTAAGCTTAATTTTCTATTAGTAAAACAATGTTACAGTATTGATAGCCTATGTTAATTATTGGAATCAATGTCTGAAAACTAATAAATAAATTTAAAAAAAAACATATGGAAAAGTAGCTTTTCACCAGATTTACCTCATTATACAATATTTAAAATGCAGCTAACCTAACCAAATGTAGACATGAATAGATTTGCAGTATTTGAAGTGTAGCTAACCACACATAACCAACAATTCAAACAGTAAACAACTTGAAATATCTCAACAGAAATAAGTATCAAGGTTAATAATAGGAACTCAAAATTACCGTTTTCATAAACTTATTTTTATAATAAAGCCTCGCCTCCCCTACATAAAAGCTCGAAATGTTATTTAATAGAATCATCTTGCTTAAGGAGGGGAATTCCTAAATAAATTATTCATCAAGTTATTTGTTTTATGATCAGCCCCACTTGTTAACAATTACCTATGTTAACACACTTAGGTAATAGAGCCAATGTGTAAATGAATGAGCACAAATTATAAATTTCTTGCACAATTGAACACACAAGGAGGCCGGAAATAGCTTTCTGAAACTAAATAGAGAAATATACCATTTACTGTCTGAAGTCTACAAGCGCACAGATTAAACAAAAATGCATGTTGAGCCGTTCGTAGGCAACGGTTGAGCAAATACTCAAACACAAAATATGCATAAGCAGCCTATTTGAACTATTTATAGCTATGTTATGTTCATAATGTGCGTGTAAATAATATCGCTCTTTAGGTTAGGATTAATTTGATAAGCTATGACACGGCATTTATTTATTCTTCTTACCTACTTTGATCGTATTTAAACCACTTCATAATTATTCCACACAAACTATGCATTGAAAACAATGATTTCATGGTACAATTAATAAACATAAATAGCATGTTAAAAATAATGTTCGCGTGTTAAATATACACACGCTAACCTAAAACAATTGTTTTCGTTTAACTTCATCGCTTTACATCGTACTCGACTATATTTAAAACAATAATGTGCGATTATAATGCCGTTTTTAGGACGGGAGGACATTATTTTTAAGAGTAATTATATCACTTACCTCACAATCGCTTCGTATCACCACTTGAAATGCCCGTGATATATAACGTAGCTCCGGTGCGATAAATATCACTTGAAAAGTGTGCTCGTAATCAAAGTTTGCGATATATACCGCCACAACGTCATCAATATTCGAAGTTTAACGAAACACGATGTGTTCGTAATCACGTTGCTGGTTCCTGCGATATTCTTCGCAAACCTTCGTTATTTATCGCAACTTATAACGCAGGCGGCAGTCTGAAGGGGGTGCCTTCTATTTCAGGTCATGATTAATCACAGATAAACTCGTAGCCTTTTTAAATAGTTTAACTTTAACGAAATGAACACTATATAGGTACATCGCATACTTTTTGCATGGTTAGCTGCCAAAATTACATTTTTATTGTTTTTTGGGGGCGTACAAATAAAGAGAGTCAACTGGAAAACTGGACTAAAACATTCTAGGCTTAAAAGCAATGATACTGGCAACTTCGTGATATGGTTTTTATGTCTATTCCAAAAACTAATTCCAGTTTGCTTAGAAAGGCAAATCCTTACGAACTTGAGGGTTTTAAAAGGCCAGCAACCGTTTCATGATGTAGTTACTAGAATTTGTGTTAAACCTAAAAAAAAGTATTAGTCATGTTGTCCAGTTTATTTTAACGCCCAAAAAAAGACGTTAAAAATGCATGCATGCGATGTAAATATGTCTCGTTTCTTGGAAGTTAAACCGTTAAATAAAAAAAAGTCTACATGTTTACCAGCGTTTCACCTAAATACAAAACAGTGACCTGATAGTGTGACGCACGCCCGGCCAGGCGCGGGCAGTGTCGGCGGCCATCTGCCTCGTGGTGACCCCTGCCTGCCCCTCCAGCCCCGCGCTGAGCTATCCCGGCTGCGGTGTGTTCCAGTGTTCACTTTCATTGCAGGATTACTGAGTGATTTCTCAGAAGCTGATGAAATAAATTGAGATTATTTTGATTACAAACCTTTTTTAATTAAAATTATATTTAAACAAACTATCAGGGTCTAAACGAGATTGTAGCTCACAGTTGCGGGCATAGGAACATTCGTTATTGCCTGAAAGTAGGTTTTTATATCACATTTTCCTGGGAATTTTCTCAAAAAGATTAATTTTTAGTCTATTTTCAAATTTAAATTGTGCCGGAATAATACATAGGCTATAAAGGTTTCAGCGGGTGATTAGCACCCACTGAAAGGGGGATAAATTTTAATTGCGTGTGTGTCTAAGCAAAAAGTAGTGTATAGCAGGCTTCAAAAGCCTCAAAACCAACAACCAGTTCGGTTCGTACAGTCTTGTCATGTTACTGAGAGACGCAGAGAGTGTGCCTTAAGTACATTTTTGTTTCGACCGGAGTTAACATTTGAAGACGAGGTGTCGGAAGACATTACCCCGGTTTACGCTGTGGCCTTTATTGTGATGTTTTATGATGATGCGAGTGTTTCCTCCTGCAGGAGACGTGCGGGCCGCCATGTTGGCAGGCCTGTCGACCGCCACTCCGCGCATGCGCAGTCCTCTGTGCGTGGACGCAGCTCCCTACGACCAAGTCATCGCGTCACAATGCACTGTTGTTATTTACTGCAAACTCACGGCTAATACAAAAAATAATAATTGCCAATCGTTATCAATAAAAATGTAAACGTTCGTTCAAAACTTTACATCTCCGAAAGTACTTTACCGATTGCTTTGAAATTTTGATACAACTTTGCATTCGAATACGCGCGTGTTTTTATATACGTACGTCACACCTGTTACAGGTAAAACAATAGATAGGTAAAAATATAGGTTTTTTTAATATTTTCATACCTATAGTGACATATATATATATATATATATATATATATATATATATATTGGTATATGGAGGAGAGAGATTGAAAGATATATATATGGATATATATAGAGAGAAGTAGAGGTATACATAGAGAGATAGATAGAGATATGCCTTGTGTATGTGTATCTACTTCAAACAAATTACAAAAAAATCTAAAGAGGTGCAGCAATGCATGTTCGCATTAGCTAGTAGCTATATCAAAATATTCGTTGCAGTCAATCTTTTTTTTTATTGCTGCATAAAATATTGCCATGGTCTGTACTGACAACTTGTTTTGAAATAAAAACATAACGATTTTTTTCCCCGATGTGCGAATCGTAAAATGGTCGCATATTCATTTCGAGTCGATGAATGCTTCGAAGACGCGGTCAAAGGTTACGATGTCAAGGGTTACGATGTCAAGGGTCACAAATATTAATCCTGTGACTGGCTCTATGCTCAATGCTGTTCTATATCACACTGTTTGTATGTAATTGGTTCGTATAATGATGTTTACAAAATAATATCCTCGGTAAATGTGCTGTCATAACATCAGATCTCTTATATATTATTGAAGTGATACCTACTTATTTAGGCACGTTATGAAAAAAAGAAAAGAAAAAGAAATGGCAGTCACGGTGACTGTCGACAGAAGTGAAAAAACTTAAAAATTAGTTTTTAAACGTGTAATATGACATCATTTACACGTCAAATGTACGTAAGAAAATGGTTTTGGTATTAGGTATATCACTAGCATGTCGGTGACGCGAACCCATAAGTTTTTCCCCTAACAATGATAACTTTAAAATTTCAGAAATTAAGTTTTCATCATTGAAAAAAAAACTTAAATCCACAAATAATAAACATTACCTCTCATAAATCAATAACCTGGCATTAGAAGAAATTCACTACGTAAATAAATAAACAAAAGAAAAACATAACCTCGACTTAACTACCTACCAAAAATAGCCAATACTCGCAATATGTACCACACAATAACGTTAAAATTTCCTTGGGAAAAAAATGAAAAACTTATAATTTTAAAATTAGAATAAATGAAGTTTTATCCTTGAAAAATCAAAAATAATATGAATTTAAATCCCCAAATAATCAACATTAACTTCGTAAATAAATAAAAGAAAATTCGCTCAACACTGTCAATTTTACTTCCCTTACTGCTACTACAGCATGTCGGTGACGCGAACTCACAAGGTTTTACCCATCCGAAAAGAGTCCAACACGCACACGATCCAGTCGAGAACATACAATATATCAGTGTATATATGCGTATACATGTACACTGTCTCACAGACTCAGGTCTCTGAGCTGCAAGGACCGAGGTCCATCGGCGACCCCCGAGGCCCGATAGGAGCTGCAGATGTTGACGCAGCTGCACAGGCATGTGTGGTCCTCTGCGTCTGGCTCGCGACTAGTGGACAGTCACCATCGACTGGCTGTGCCACGCGTGTGGCGTCTAGTGTAACTCTCCGATATTAAGGCTCGTCCTCACACTCAGAGTTGTTATTTAATTATCTTTAATTACTACTAATGCATATATTCCATCATAAAAGTATTGCATTTGTTGTTGGGTTGAGGTTATATAGGCTATCTATGAATACCAGTGCTTATTTGCCCCTTTTTTTCAGCGCAAAATAACCATATAGATAAATATTACAGATAGGAAAATAATACTTATAATAAATTTTATTTGTGTATAAAATTCAATAAGACTTATATTTATTACTGGTCATAAATTTGATAGGATGAACCACCGCTAGAGCACACCTGAGGACTTTTTTATAATTCACCGTTAGACATCTCTGAGTTTCAAAACTGTTGGAGTTATTTCGCGTTTAGAGCATTTTTTTTGAAGTGAAAACTTCTTTAGCCGCGTTGGGCGATTTTTGGTATGGACAAAACTTATGGGTTCGCGTCACCGACATGCTAGTGACGTGTTGCGCCAGACTGGCGACGCGCACCGGTCTGTGTACATGTATACGCATATATACACTAATACATTGTATATACTAGACTGTATAACGTGCGTGTTGGACTCTTTTTTGGATGGAAAAATCTTGTGAGTTCGCATCACCGACATGCTGTAGTAGCAGTAAGGGAAGTTCATTTGACCACATGAATACATGACCTAGGTCTGACATCAGTGGTAAGTAATTTTGACATAGGTACCACTGACATCTGCTGTGACTAAAAAATTATGTAAGGATAAATGATATCATGCTGACATCGTACTGATATAATACCAAAATCATTTTCTTACGTACATTGGCGTAGAAATGATGTCATATGACACAATTAAAAACTAAGTTTTAAGTTTTCACTTCTGTTAACAGTCCCCATGAATGGCTATTTTTTTTTGTCATTCGTTGACAGGACTACTAAACTGGTTCGCAAGCAATCATAATTATGAACACTTGCATGTTTTTTTTCACCGCTGCTACATACTACTAAGTAAGCATGGGTTGAGCAATAATGAGACTAAACATAAAATGCGAGAACACTATCGAGATACATTCCTTCACATATGCAACAGTAATAACAAGACAATAGAACGTGAAGGGTGAGCTTGCGGGAGATGAGGATGCGTGCACAGTGTCGGAGTGAGTACAGGAGTGTGCAGTCGCAGCGGCGCGGGCACGTGTGGGCGCGGCAGTCACATTCCCGCCTGTGGCACGGCGTGTGTGTCCCAGGGGTGGGCAGAGGCACTGGAGCGCCTCTCATCCTCGGCTTGCAATATTTTTCCTAACCTAACTAAAAACTAAGTGTATTTGGGAGGGATCTGGGTTAGGGATATACTCTATGTGCGTCTCAGGCCGGAGCCTATACGCTCTAATCATGCAGGAGATGTAGAATGCATCATGTGCTAGGAGGGGGATTGGCCATTCATGGCAGCGATTGGAGCCATGACTAACTCCCCTCACTGACTATTCTAGACTAGAACTAGATAAGTTGGGCCCAGGTAAAACCTGCGTAGACACATGGAAAATCCTGGGTACTTATATGCGGGATGCAAAAATTGCATGCATTAATAGCAAGCAGTTTTGTTACAGGAAACAGAAGGATGGTTCCGGAAGAAAAGTTGGACAGAGTAAAAATAAATAAAGTACTAAGCCATGGGCGGGAACTTGGACATTGCTGTCCGCATTTCATGTGGTGGCACGACTGCACTGCAGTGGCCATTTGCCCTCTCCTGTCTCCGCACAGTCGTGCTTTCTGCCATTAGCTCTGTGCTCTGTTGCAGCGCAACACTTCCAGACACACCTGTATGATGTCGTGGAAATATTTTGGGAATGAAAATCTTGATGATAATAATGAAGGGGGAAAAAAATCAATTCGTATTCCATCAAGAGCATTATCTGATAATATACTTTTTTACTTCTCATCGCTTGCATGTAATTTTACACCCAAGTGAATATCTGTCTAAATATTTGCAGCAGATCAACAAAATGCAAGGGAAGTCCCGAGTTAAAAAATGGCGTAAATAGCTCTTAAAACAGTAATGATGAAATCCAAAAAAAAAAAAAAAAAAATCAACATGGTGTATGAAGCCGAGCCTTAAGCACAATAAATGAAGTTTGTGCGACCTTGATGGCAGTTGGTGTATTTTGTATCTCCTGGGACCACGGCGGCCATCTTGGATTCTGTGCCGGAAATTAGGGATTTCGACACTTTTTTCTATAATTTTATATAATTTTTAATTATTTTTGGAAATTTTATTTGCTCTATAATTTTGTTACTAAAGGACGATTTACACTTTGTTAGGCTGGTGTACTCCCCTAAGTTAAACTTTGTGCCAGTAGTCTGAAGCACCTTTCCCAGAGACGTATCGGATATTTTGCAGATCTAATACTTTGCTGGCAGCCAGCTTAAAATGTCCCTCGCTTACAGGCACGTGCCAGTCCTGTAACGTTACTTCACTTCATGACTAAAACCGCCTACAGCAGCTCTGGACGAGCTGTTGCCATTTCTCAGAGGCAAGCTGACCATAGCATTTACTGTCACGAATACGTATTAGGTTCACTCCCCTGGAAGCACGTCATGGATGCTTGTTCCCAGCGTCGTTGCGTTTTCTCCCCCCCCCCCTTACTCCACCCCTCTCCCCTCTCAGTTCTAAGAATTCGCCTAAGGCCAATGACAGGTCAGAAACCCCAGCAGACAGCGACCTTCTCCAAGGATGCCTTGCATAAAAAAATGTGTGTGCCAAGATGGACCACCCCGCGACACCTAGCAGCAAACTCGCTAACCGCCCAGCCAACTTACCCTGTAGGCCGTCAGAGCGCTGCACTAGACTGCACCCTTTAACCCTTGGTTTAAGCAGACGCCTTGGGCGAGTCGATTCTTTTTTTATTTCAGACAGCCCTCAACAGGTAGCGCTAAAGTCGGCCAGTGCTACCAACTTCGAGACATCAGTCAGAGTTTTTTTATGACGCCCTCTCGGGGAACTTCGGGACCTTTCGGTCCGGACTCCCAGCCCCCTCCCCTCCAATATGATTCAAGATTTACTTTTAATTACGAGACGCGGTTCTCCGCGGGACACTTCGCGTCGCGACTGCAGACGGACCGTTTGCGAAAATCGGCTAGTCGACAAGACACTGCAAGACTTCCATCCGGCTGCAACCGACTATGTAGTCGCTTAAATAAGGTATGCTATCCCTGTAATTTTTTTTAAGTAGTTTAGTCCGTCTGCTTAGTACAAGAGTAATAGTTATTTTACTTTTAAATTTATTTTTTTTGAAATGAAGAAATCAACCGCGCCCAGCCGCGTAATCGCGGGATCCAGTTCCAGGCGGGCGACGCATCAGTAAACAGAAGCCAACTCCCCTGTCTGGTGAGTGACGATCCGCGTCTTTCCCCAACCTCCCCTTAACTTATCCGGGCATTTTCTGCCCCGTATACTGTCTGTGTACAAGTTCTGATCAGTTTTAATTCGGACTGTTCCAGACAGGGTCCGAGAGCCGGACGCCGAATTGGCATTTTCATCTCCCTTCCACAACAGGACACAAGCGCCCTGGCATCATGTACCTGCGTGATCCCCGGGAAACGAAGCCTCAATCTCCGGTGCTTCTGTATCTTTTAACCCTTTTCTGAACTATCATTAAATTACGTCGTCAGATGCAGTTAATTAGATAAACATAATTTCTGGACTTTAAGTATAAATCCTGGGATCGTTTAAACATATTTGTATTTTTTTTATTGGTTTATATACTTTTTAGTAAATGAAACTTTTGATAATTCCAATAATATTTTTTTGAATATACCTGAGAGCTGTTTAAGAATGTAATTAAGTGTTAATTTAAGTTTAAGTTAAGAGTGTTTTGTGCATTGCATGTCAACCTAGAGTGAAAGTTATAGGTTCTAAGAGTTTTTAAAATAAGTTAAACATGATCACTCCGGAGTATCTCCTTAAGGACGAGATAATTTATGAGCTCACACTCCGGGGACAACCGACCTCAGGAGATGTCCAAGAGCTCAGGAAACGACTCAGAGCCATTTTCCAGAAACAAGTACAGCCAATTGTGCCTGGAATGTACAGTTGGACCCACTAGAGGAGTTCAATATTGTCTGTGGTAAGTTCCAAGACATAAGCGCTTATGCTAATGATGTGCACAACGAAACAAACAAAACAAACATACTACGAACCATCACACGACTTAACCACGTTGCCAATAGATTCCACAACCTGTCCATTTTATCAGGAGGTAAATTGAATTGTGTCTACACCAAAGAAATTGACAAATGCCGACAACAAATGCATGACCTCACACATAAGTTGAGTGCAAAACTCATCACCATACAGGACCCACTCTTCGAGAGTATTACTGACGTAATTCCCATCCCTCAGGAACAGATACCTGGTACAAGTTCACAGTCTGAAGCAACACCGACAGAAATACCGGGACTACAGACAAAGGTCACTCTGGTATCTCCATTACCAGTATCACCCCCGCCTCCGCCATCATCACCGCCACCTGTTTCCTTTACATCAATCCCGTTTCCGGCAATCACTACGATTGGCCACCCTTCCACCCACATGTGGTTTCCCTCCGCCTCTATCGCGAGACCGGTACCCCAGCCAGTCACCAAGGTCACCTACACTCAGCCTATTCCCGAAGTCATTGCGCACCCCTCTCACCTCACCCAACCAATGTACCTTCCACCAAACATGGCGGGAATGTTTAACCCATACCTCCAGTTCCAGTCAGCATTCTCATCCTTCCAGACCACCCCAGAACTCCACACTCCATCTGCGGCCGTTGGCACGCAAATCTCACCCCTACCTCAGGTAAGTGCGCGACTTCTCTTGCACAGTCCACCGCCATGACAGCTATTCCCCAACCTGACCTACAAATTCCCCAAGTCAGTCCTTCAACCTCGTACCTCCCTCTGGCACATGCAGCACCCCTCCCTCCACACAACCCTAATCCTGCACCAAATCACCCCCCACCACCACCGGGCCAAGGTCAAACAACCCACTTCTACAATAAAATCGCCCACCCAGCAGAAAGGCTACTCACCAATCTCCCGGAAACCAATGGATTGGATCCTAAAAAACTGATTGAGTTTTTGCGACAGTTACTCAAACTACACCTAAAATGCAAACTACCAGAAAAAGAATTGTTTGAGATAGTTTTTCCCCTTACCCACCCACCTCTCAACGAACGAACCTCATTGGCAATAGAAAATAACCTAACCTTCGATCGGTACCATGCTGACATATTAGATTTTTTATTCCAGCGCGCATGCTCACAAACCTGCGACTTGATTGGTACAACAGACTTCAACAGAAAGACGAATCATTAAGTAAATACATTACTGACATTAAGAAAGCCGCTCGAGTCCTTCGATTAGGCGCCTCAGAGTGCGAAATCGTTTCCAATATCCTAGATGGAATAAGCCCTGCAGAGCGATCGCGAGCAGTTTTTCAGAGCAGACCACATACATTAGCTGAGCTGGACCATTTGTGTATACATGCCACTAATTTAGAATTCGCCGACTACCAAAGGAATCGTTACCCGAGTTCCCTTGATCGACACCCCATTCTGTCAGTATCACAACCTCAACCGAGAAAAGAGAACATGAACACTTTTCACAAAACAAATCAAAATGATTACAGTCACCATCAGAGTGGATATAATCATAACCAGCAACAGATGCCATTTTGTAAATTTTGTAAAAGACCCGGGCATGTGATTGAACAATGCCGCACAAAGTACAGACAGAAAACTTATTACCACAATCACAACAACAACAACAACAACAACAACAACAACAACAACCAAAAAAACGAGTAACGAGGTGGCCAGAAAACAAGCCTTCTGTGCCACCTAAACAAAAATCATCTTCAGATAATTTCTGCAATACAGTCACTACTCCACATGCACCGAGTAGATACAATAACATATTTAATTACCACCCAAAGAGTAATCACGACATACAACAACAAAAATACACAAAAAATTCAAACAGGTCCAAAAGTCAAACAAGTCTCGTAGAAGGAAAAAACGAAAAATGTACATAAATTCAAATAAGGTAAAAAATTCTACCGACCCTAGGACACATTGTGAAAATTGCATCAATCCTAAAAATTCAGGCAAGAGGACATGTCATAATATCTTCGCAGGTATACCAACAGTATTACCTTATGCGAGCACTTTAATAGGCAAACACGAAATTCCAGGACTGATTGATACAGGCTCAGTCCGAAGTTTTATTTCAGCAAATCTTTTTCATGGTTTACAAAAGGAGAAATTGGTTCAGGAAATTAAACCAGTAAAAATACAATGTTTCACCGCATCAGAGCAACCAATAAAGGTTAACCAAGCAGTCGTCATTAAAGTTAAAATTGATTTATTTACCTGGATGTTTCCATTTTTAGTTGCACAGGACTTAGCTACTGATCTAATTTTTGGATCGGATTTCATTTCTAAAACAGGCTTGACGTCGTCTGGCCGACGACCACCCCAGAGCCCGACCTGCACCCGCCAGTATACGCTCCCGCTAACGGAACACACCCCTGGCCATGGCCCACCCGAGTCAGGCGAGCCGAACAGCAATTAAAGGCAAAACCGCGGAAACCTGAGTAGACAAGAGAAGAACCGTACCCATTCCTCCTGAAACATTAAATTAGGATTTTAGCGACAATAAAATCTCTTCCAGACACACCCGTTTGGAGTCTAGCGTAATGAGGTCACGCCTGGCGCGAGAGAGGCCGAGCCTCCCTCGGACGCCATGCAAGTTCGGCAGTTCAACGCAGCTCATGGACCGGGGCGGACCTACGTCCCACGGAGAGGCAACATCCTTTGTCTACATTGAAAGTAACGTCCGGTAAATATAGTCACTAATTAACCAAACCCCTTTTATTACTTAACCTCTCCGTGAGTACCCGGTCCCTTTTTTCGGTCCAGGACCTAATCCGGCCGCATCAACTTAAGGACACCCCGCACCACACTTGGTCAACGGGGCTGCTCTTCAGCATACGGCACGGGCCGTCTCCCGCAATGTACAGAACTTTATTTAAGGTCACGCGCACGGCGCTGACCACAAACCCGCAAGGGAACTTGGACAAACTTAATTGCGCTGCGTGTTTCACCACAGTGGGCACAACACCCGCGCCGAGACATTTGCATACGGGATTGGCCGTCTCCAATCGCCCGCCCCCTTAATTCAGTGTATTTTTGTATCCCGTATTTTGTACTGCTAACTTACGTTACCCGAGTAACGAATGCCACGTAACCTGTACGCGCCCCCTTAATTCAGTGTATTTTGTGTCCCGCCTTTGTGTTACGAAATTACGTTACCTGCGTACCCAGTGAGACGTCTGAGACATAACAGCAGCCGAGGCCACGTAACGCGGAACACAAACAATAAGGCGCCACGGAATAACAAGTAAAAACCCCCCGGGGACCTCTGTAGAGTGTTGTATTGTGTACGACTCACTCCTCTGAATAAAAGGTATGACACCACCACCTCAACTCCACGTCTCTTATTTAAAATCATCTCACGCAACACCGCCGCCGGTCCTAGTGGGCCACGCAGGGGCACATACATCCACGACCCCAAATTCACGACTAGAAACGAGCTAGTCTGGCGCCCACCCGGACAACACAGATCAAGAACCGCCTTTTCCCACTAGGAGCCACACCGGGACTCGAGCCCGAGACCCCGGACGACGGCAGGCTTAGTAATTGATTTGCGAGCAAGAAATTTCAAGTTCAAATTTAATAAATCTGTTGTTATCCCATTTCTTTCATCTAAAATCCAGCATCAGAGTAATGTGAATGCAACACATACCAAAGCTGAGGATGAATGTGAGTTATCCCTGACACACCTCGACACATCGCAAAGAAAAGCAGTGGAAAATCTATGTCATAACTTCCCAGATGGCTTGACAAAAAAACTAGGTCGCACTCACTTAGTGCAATATGATATAAAACTTTTGGATAAATCCCCAGTCAGATGTCACCCATATCAATTATTGGGTCCCAAAATGGAAATCATGCGCGAACACATACAAGACCTATTGGACAAGGATGTAATTGAACCATCGACTTCCAGTTTTTCCTCTCCAGCATTTTTGGTCCCCAAAGGCCAAGGTCACCGCTTAGTTGTGGATTTTCGAAAAATTAACAAACAGATAGACATAGAAATGGTACCATTACCTGATTTGAATTCAGCTTGCCATTGGTTTAGCAAGCCAAATATTTTAGCGTTTTTGATCTTAATTCGGCTTACCATCAAATACCATTAACACCAAAATCAAAACACATCACCGGCTTTTGCGTGCCCTGGAATTTGTATCAATATAAAGTAGTTCCATTTGGACTAGCCATAGGCGCACAGGTACTGACTCGCCTCCTAGACCAAGTTTTTGGCGATTTAAAATTAAAATTTGTATTTAATTACCTGGATGACGTTGTTGTGTATTCCGAATCTTTTGAAGACCACCTAGCTCATTTGTCTGAAGTTCTCACCCGGCTGCGTAAAGCAGGACTGACAGTAGACACAAAGAAGGTTAAATTTGCAGTTTCTGAAATTTCTTTCCTAGGACACATAATTTCCAGTAGAGGAGTAACAATTGACCCAAGCCGCACTCAAGCCATCGCAGATTTCCAACCTCCAAAAGATCCAAAAGGAATTTCTAGATTTATTGGAATGGCTAATTTCTATGCCAAATTCACCCCAAATTTCGCAGAACATGCAGCCCCTTTAAATGCTCTTCGGAAGAAAAACACATCGTTCAATTGGGGTCCTGAACAAGACAAAGCTTTTAGTTATTTGAAACAAGCTATAGCTAGCCCACCTGTTCTTCGAATGGCGTATTTCACTAAACCATTCATACTACAGACAGATGCATCGAGTGTCGCCATTGGTGCAGTACTATCCAAGAGTTCGATGGCCACAGGCAACCAATAGCTTTCGCCTCTCGTACCCTAACTCATCAAGAGAAAAAATCGTCCTCAGTTTATGAACTCGAGTGCCTAGCAGTTGTATTCGGAATCGACAAGTTTCGGCAATACCTTGAACACAGAGAATTTTTATTAGAGACCGACAATCAGGCCCTTGCTTGGCTTTTGGCTCACCCCAAGCAACTAGGAAAACTAGGCCGGTGGATAGCAAAAATCTCCTCACTTAAATTCACTATTCAACATATCAGATGTACTCAGAATATTGTAGCAGATGCTCTTTCTCGAATGTTCGAGAATCCCTCCAAATCTAATCTTCAGGAGGAACCCCCAGTTTCATGTAATGCTCTACTCACGGATTTTCCTTTAGCGTTTTCAGACTTACAGTGTCACCAAAATTCAGATCCTTACATCTAAGATATTATCCAGCAAATAAAATCAGGTACACCGCCAAAATATTGCAAAATTTCCACAGGTCTCCTGTATCGACGAAAAGCACAATGCAAAACTTACAGAATAGCTCTTCCTCAGAATTTAAGAGACATGGTTTTTAAATATTATCACAGCTCACCCATTGGAGCACACCTGGGCACATACAAAACAATTGACCGCATACGCCGCCATTTTATTTGGGATGGAATGCATAAAGACATTGCTGAGAAGGTAAAATTATGTAAATTATGCGCCTTGAGTAAACCAGCACAGAAAACACAATTTGGATTTTTAGCATCAGATGTTGCCGAAAGGCCTATGCAAAAATTATTTATAGATTTTGTTGGCCCCTTCCCCCGTTCTAAAACTGGACACACCATGCTTCTCGTAGCTATTGATGCATTTTCTAAATTTGTATGGCTCATTCCCCTCCGGTGAGCCACCGCAGAAACCACAATACGAGCATTGCAAAATAACATTTTTAAAATATCAGGCTTACCTTCAATAATTGTGTCAGATAACGCATCACTATTTACATCCAGACTTTTCAAGGATATGTGCTTTTCCCATGGTATTCAACATGTAACCACTTCTCCCTATTATCCACAGCCTTCACATGCGGAGTGTTTTAATAGGAACCTCCGATCCGCTTTAATAGCATATCATGCGAACTCGCAGGATAAATGGGACACTAATTTGGTCTGGTTACAAATGGCTTTCAACTATGCCCGACATGAGGGACACAAAACCACACCATTTGAAATAATGTTCACGTATAAACCCAATAATCCACTTTATAATCTCTGGTCACTACAAGAGCTTCTCCCAGATAATCCTCGCAACATAAAAGAGGTCTGGAGAAGAGCTCAGCATAACCTGAACTTAGCCCATGCGGCAAGCAGGCAGAGATATAACAAGAAACGTTCGCCTAATCCATACAGGGTAGGTGATATGGTGTTGTGCAGATCACACCCACAAAGTAAGGCGATCGACAAGCGATCAGCCCAACTTGCTTATCGCTGGAATGGCCCGTGGCAAATCCAGCGCTTTCTAACCCCAGTAACGGTCGCCCTAGCCGACCCAAGTTCTGGTGCGTACATAACGCGCGCGCACATTTCGCATCTAAAGAAGGTGCACCCCAATTTAAATTAGGTGCAACCCTCTACTCCTTTTCGAGGAGTCTTAAACAAAGCTCCGGCATGCTATCTGCAACACGCAGTGTTGAAAAATATAAAAAATCCTAGGTTCTATTTATAAGCAATAAAAATCCATGGTACTAGTTCGTAAGAGTGTTTACATTTCAGATGTTTAGTATTAAGAATATTTTAGGATAATAAATTATTTTTAAGTGGCGCCACTTAATACATAAGAGCACTTAGTACATAAGAACACTTAATACATAAGAACATTTAGCCCATAAGATCCACTTAGCATGTAAAATCCACTTAACATATAAGAGAGATGTAAATTAGTACATAAGATAAATATGTAACTTAGATCGTAAGAGAATGATGATACCTAGTTATGTGTAAACAATGAATAATCATTGACTTAGTTTTTAAAGTTGTTTTTATGACCATGTTACCTAGTATGTTCATCAGGTATTGTAAGTAGTTTATCTAAGTCGATTCTGGTACAGGGTAAGTATGGCAGATTTCAATCATTTTATACTCAGAGTTGGTTGCTTACCCTGGCTCCGCCTTTCAGTGGAGGAGAATGTGCCGGAAATTAGGCATTTCGACACTTTTTTCTATAATTTTATATAATTTTTAATTATTTTTGGAAATTTTATTTGCTCTATAATTTGGTTACTAAAGGACGATTAACACTTTGTTAGGCTGGTGTACTCCCCTAAGTTAAACTTTGTGCCAGTAGTCTGAAGCACCTTTCCCAGAGACGTATCGGATATTTTGCAGATCTAATACTTTGCTGGCAGCCAGCTTAAAATTTCCCTCGCTTACAGGCACGTCCCAGTCCTGTAACGTTACTTCACTTCATGACTAAAACCGCCTACAGCAGCTCTGGACGAGCTGTTACCATTTCTCAGAGGCAAGCTGACCATAGCCTTTACTGTCACGAATACGTATTAGGTTCACTCCCCTGGAAGCACGTCATGGATGCTTGTTCCCAGCATCGTTGCGTTTTCTCCCCCCCCCCCTTACTCCACCCCTCTCCCCTCTCAGTTCTAAGAATTCGCCTAAGGCCAATGACAGGTCAGAAACCCCAGCAGACAGCGACCTTCTCAAAGGATGCCTTGCATAAAAAAATGTGTGTGCCAAGATGGACCACCCCGCGACACCTAGCGGCAAACTCGCTAACCGCCCAGCCAACTTACCCTGTAGGCCGCCAGAGCGCTTAACTAGACTGTGCCCTTTAACCCTTGTTTTAAGCAGACGCCTTGGGCGAGTCAATTCTTTTTTTATTTCAGACAGCCCTCAACAGGTAGCGCTAAAGTCGGCCAGTGCTACCAACTTCGAGACATCAGAGTTTTTTTATGACGCCCTCTCGGGGAACTTCGGGACCTTTCCGTCCGGACTCCTAGCCCCTCCCCCCCCCCCCCCCAATATGATTCAAGATTTCCTTTTAATTACGAGACGCGGTTCTCCGCGGGACACTTCGCGTCGCGACTGCAGACGTTTGCGAAAATCGGCGAGTCGACAAGACACTGCAAGACTTCCATCCGGCTGCAACCGACTATGTAGTCGCTTAAATAAGGGATGCTATCCCTGTAATTTTTTTTAAGTAGTTTAGTCCGTCTGCTTAGTACAAGAGTAATAGTTATTTTTCTTTTAAATTTTTTTTTTTTGAAATGAAGAAATCAACCGCGACCAGCCGCGTAATCGCGGGTTCCAATTCCTGGCGGGCGACGCATCAGTAAACAGAAGCCAACTCCCCTGTCTGGTGAGTGACGATCCGCGTCTTTCCCCAACCTCCCCTTAACTTATCCGGGCATTTTCTGCCCCGTATACTGTCTGTGTACAAGTTCTGATCAGTTTTAATTCGGACTGTTCCAGACAGGGTCCGAGAGCTGGACGCCGAATTGGCATTTTCATCTCCCTTTCAATACAGGACACAAGCACCCTGGCATCATGTACCTGCGTGATCCCCGGGAAACGAAGCCTCAATCTCCGGTGCTTCTGTATCTTTTGACCCTTTTCTGAACTATCTTTAAATTACGTCGTCAGATGCAGTTAATTAGATAAACATAATTTCTGGATTTTAAGTATGAATCCTGGGATCGTTTAAACATATTTGTATTTTTTTTATTGGTTTATGTATTTTTTAGTAAATGAAACTTTTGATAATACCATGTACGGCAGGCCAATAATATTTTTTTGAATATACCTGATAGGTGTTTAAGAATGTAATAAATATTGTACGTTATTATTTTCTTGTATCTGTTATAAGTTTCCTCAGTATGGAGTAATTATATTTCAGATGGAATCACACCTTGTTTTTGTTCATTTCTAATAAACTGGTGAAACCTAAAGATCCACCCAGAAAGGCAAAGATGGTGATCAGACCATGGTTTGCTGCTACAAAAATAATAGCAGTTAGCATGGTTTGAACCTTGCTACAATTCCGACATTTTGTTTTCTAGAAAATTTTGCCATTTTTTTTCTAGAACATTTCACTGAATTATGACGTCACGTTCATCATCTTGAAAATTCTCAAATATTAACTTAGAAAATCAGGGGAAAAAATTTAAAATTTATAAAAAGAAATTTATTATTAAAATAAAAAAATTATACCATTTTAGTCTGCTGGAGGCAGCCATCTTGTTTAGTTGAGACCACCATCTTGATTTCATCTGATGGATGTCGTCATCGAGTGTAGGTTTCTAAAATATGTTAGTGTATGTAAGGTCGAGTTTATATTGCCTACTAGTGTTGTTATAACCCTAAAAGACCAAAAAAATTCACAAATTTTGTTAAAATAAATCACAAAATCCACAGTTATTTTGTTGTTGTGAACATTATTTTATAAAGACATAATCATTCATGATGCTTATATGTATATTCTGAGATATATGTTATCATACATCAAAAGAATCGTCTCATCATTGCGGATGCGATGGTTATAGTAATGATAAATTAAAAAATATTTAGTTAATTTAATTTATTTACTCAATCCTACACCATTCAGGACCAGAAATCTTTCAGAGTCATCACTTTCAAGCAATATTTTTATTGATGTAGCTTCTACTAAAAGCTTCCAATTCGAACCTTCTTGTTAATCCTTTTGGCAACTATTATCATTCATTTTAAATAAAAACAAAATAATTTTTAAGCTGTCCGGAACTAATAAAACGTCAGCGACCAATCCTAGCCTACATAATAAGTTCAAATTTGAATTGATGCCGTCCCCGCTGCCTGTCCTGAAATTACGTTAATTAAAATGATAGAAAGGAAATTTGGTCTCAAGGGCGGGGTTCCTGGCCTCGTGGCTGCAGGCAGGGACGCGTCGACAAAGGGCCCCCCGGGCTGTTAAGGCCTCCCAGGATGCCGTATTAGTGAAATACACACGTGACTTTGATTGTTTTATTACGGCAGCACACGTTACAGAACGTCACACAAGGCACTGGCACGCCACTGGCCGTATCGTTGTCAACCTTCACTCCGCCTACACGGCCCTCGAATGGCGGCACTGATTACGTCTCACGGTGCTCCGAAGACTACCCCAACGAGGGGTGCAGGCTAACCTGAGTTATGATGGTGGTGGCTCGTGGCGCGGCAAGTCTGGTGCCTAGCACGTGATAGTCCGTGATACGCTGACACCGTTCCGGCTGCCTCCCCGTCAAAGCTATCAAGTTTTGCGGGATGGGTCTCGGGGTTTGGGTTCGGCCAAGTGGCGGGAGGCAGGGACGTGTCCGTAGAGGTGATCCTTGGGCTGTTTAGGCCACCCAAGACGCCTTATACTACAAATGATGCACTCCGCTACGTGAAGTGTGGTTTTTATTACACATCAACCTCTACATGGTGCTATCCATCCCCTGGCCGCGACTGTTCGGGGTTAGAGAGCTCTGCGCGTGTACGGCTGTTCGGCGATGACCCCGCTTACTATGGAGAGGGGGGAGTTTTGAGCGAACAGTACGTGGCGGACGTTGCTGCTAAGACCTGCGCGGTGATGCGCGGTGATGCACGGCCAGTGGTGTTGTAACTCACGATCTAGATGCGGTTGCGGAATTGGCGCGAAGGTGGCCTCTCAACGTTGCGCGAAGACGACCAGCCTCTTCGAGCTCCCGGTGGGTACTGACTCACTCGTGTAGCACAGCGCTACAGCAGGCCTGCCAATTGCGCGCCAGAAGCGCAGCGCGCGGGAAACAGACGCGGCCAAGTTTAGGACCTATTCGCACGTTGAACAATGGAATTAACAAATAAAAACATTTGATGAAATATACATTACATAGTTTATGTCTGTGAGAGAAAACATGTGCCCTTGATGCTATAGTCCGGCGGAAGCACATTGCCACACCCGGCGGAGTGCTTCCGCCGAGGTGGCCGGTAGTGGTGCTAGCTGCGGGTCGTTCGGTGCACTCACACTCGTTGCACCATGTTGCACGCGCGGGCGTGTTCGTGGCACACGGCTTTGAGAGGCGTCGGAGAGGCATCGCGGCCTATGCGACTAAGAGGCGCACTATCGGCTGGCGTCAACGCTTACTACGTGAATCTGCTACTGTCTGTGCGGGTTTACAATTACTACTGACTTATACATGGAGGTGATGATGACGACACACACTAATCTTAACACGGCAATTAACACTAACTAATTATGAGTACGTCCCGGACTCGCGGTGGATTCGGCTCCTGGACTTCTAATGATCACGTGATGCGAGACTGGTTCTCGCAGTGGCGTGTGCCACGATTAAACTGGGAACGGGCGCGACGGGACCCAGTATGGTCTCTCGTTCACGGCCATTGCACGTCCCAGGGAATGTGGCGTTCGTACAATAGTGGTACGCGTTTGGCGCAAGGCCGCCCTGCGCGGGCAAAGTCCTAACTCCCAGTGGGGAGATCTTAAAGCGTGAGGCGCAGGCACCACGGCGGGCTGCCTTGATACATGGTAAATACGTGGTACGTTAAAAGACCCGTAGTCGGATCGCACACTTTAACTAAGGACCGCACGACATTTCGTACGGCCGAATTAGGGCCGACCGGGGAGCTGTAGAAAGATGATTCGGAGATAATTACCTATTGATGCTAAACGTGGATATTGGCGCAAAAGTTGGATGCTCCCTGTGCGCGGGGCTGCCGACCCTGGCGAGTGCTGGATGGCTACTGACGACTCTCCCTGGCAACTGGGCAGGGAGGGGAGGAAAACCCGCAGGAAAAACGACGGAGCGCGAGAAGGCGATGCCGGCCAGTTTTGTGAGCGGAAATATTTGACACAACCATTAATTAATTAAAGACAATTTTTATACTTATTAAAAGTTTTAGTTTCTGTTTGTAAAATGATTAACATGTGCACTAGATACCTGATGCGCATTGCCACACCCGGCCGGGCGCTTTGAGCATTTAGATGGCCGTGACTGACGTCACGCCGTTCGAGGCGCTGCACTCAGACACACGCGCGGGCGTGTTTGTAGCACTAGCACTGGCTCAGGTGTTGAGGACACATAGCGGCCTGTGCTCTCAGAGAGAGCACCGACGGCGGCTTTCCTGGAAACAAATGATTTTATACGACAATTTTTGATAGGTAAATAACAATTCATTATAAAAAACATGTAAAGATAAGTACTAAAGAAATGCATTAAATGTACTGCTATAAAGTCAGAGCGAATAAATGCATACTACAATTCCAAAACAAATGTATTGAATTAAAACATTATCGTTCATTACTCTTAAAATATTAAAGGCGAGAGTTTCTACCTATATATTATCAAGTGTAACGTGTAAACAACACAACATAGTTTTTCAGGACGTATTTCATTACGTAGTTACAATCCATTAAGACAGGAATCAGCCCTCTATGCTGTCTAGAGAATGTATACCTGCTTCAACAGTTAGCCATTTCATTCAGTACCACCCAGACAACTAGAGCCATGTGGATAATGCTGGGGCGGACGATCCAAGCAACATAATTTAGTTAGTTTTCCGGCTAGCCTGGCATCCTTCCATTTTCCTCACTATTCATGCCAGCATCCACTAGGCTCACCACAGGTCACAGAAACGAGATCGCGGGTGATGGCACGTTGCACTACAGCCTTAACCCTGGTTATAGGCTTTCAGGATGCCATGCACGGAATAATAACTCCCATCGACTATTTATAAATAAAACCAATGCCTGTCTAGCACCTCGATGCTGCACATCACGATCTTTAGCACTACAAAGGTAATTATTAAAAATACAACAAAAAAAAACATGCACTTGAAAACATAGTGGTACAAAATACTTAAGGCCTGAGTTATAAAAGACAGTTTACGATTTACTCAGTGTCAGTAAAGTGCCACTTACAGGCTGAAAAGGCATCCCCTGGAAGCTAACGCTGTGGAGTGTCCTTGCAGCACGATCGTTTCCTGCATGTGCCAAGGGCTTACTGACCTTCAGGCATGCAAACACCTCCAACCCTCGCGTGGTATTCTCGTTCGCAAACACAACACACCAACGTGATACATTAATGGGCAGCACGAATATTTATACAATGCTATGGTGCTAAGAATGCTTAAACGTGTCAATTAAATCTATTCATAGACATCTTGAATATATTAAGATAATTTTAAGTAAATAACACCAGTTAGAGCAGGAACTGCTGCATCAAGACATACGCTATTTAACATGAGAAGTATTCGATTTGAGTGATGTCATTTCATAAGAATCTCTAAAGTAAGAATGGCAATGTCGTTGCACATCAATTCCTGGTATGCGAAAATTACCATTTCGCACATCTCTAGCTGCTATATGCATTTAATGGTGGTAAGCAACATTTAAGATTCAGGCAGCGAATTCTAGCAGCACGCATAGAAAGTATGTGTGTAATTCGACTTATAAAATTTTGTTATATTGCCGTCGTCCGGGTTCTCGTGTTCGTGATCCGGCGTGGTTCCTAGCGGGAAGGTTGGATTTTTAATGAAAGTGTATCCGGGAGGGCGCCAGGCTAGCTCTGTGTCTAACCAAGAGTTGGGTCATTGGGTGCGAATGCCCCTGCGTGGCCCGCTAGGACAGTCGGCGGTGGTCGTGGTTGGAGGGGTCCCTGGCTATTGACACGTTACGGGCCCTGCACAGCATAACACACTGATTCCTGACTGGGTTAGGGAAGTTCACATAATAGCATACACGGATTCGGTTTTGCACTGTCGTATACTCGTCGCGCACGGAGTGTGCGGAGTGGACGTTTAATTGAATCGAACAGTTACACTTGCAGTTTACAGTTACACGATGAGAATTGAATTTCCCTACAAAAATTACACTAAATTGACACTGGGCGCTCTGATGCGCCGTCACTAATCTTAAATCCTCACGCCAGTCGAGGTTGAGGGGGAGGTCGATTGGAGGCGGCCAATCCAGAAAATTGCAAAACTGCGATACCAGGGTCCACCTGTGTGAACCGCGGCTCACTATTAAATTTATTACAAGTCTTTACGTCGTTGTTGCCGGTGCCTGTGCACTCGGCGATTATCCAAAAGTCATTGGTGGCGGGAGTCGGCCCGTGTCATATGCTTCACTGCCCCGCATAATGCTTTGTGCGGGGAGTTTATGTTTAAGCGGCTGGGTTAGGCCCTACACCGTAAAAAGGACCGGGTGCGCACTGGGAGTTTAAGTACGAAAAGGATTTGAAGAATGACTATAATTACCAGTAGTGAATTTCAGTGGAGACAAAAGATGAGGACTTCCCGTGGGACGCACGTCCACCCCAGTCCGTGAGTCGCTCGGTACTGGCGTCTGGCCTTGGCGCGAGGGGTGGTCTCAGCGTTCTCTCGTACCAAGGTTTCTAAAGTTCCATTATTCGGAAATTATTAAATTAACAAGAGATTGAAAGTGGCTCTAAATTCATACATTAAATAATAAAGATTAGCTTAATTTGCAGATACTCTCTAAGAATTAGTTTTAACAAGTTTACATTAATTAAGTTTGAATAATACGAGTCACACTGGAGACTGTTCATCACTTGTTGACTGCTCCAGTGACGAGTTATACACAAAAAATGGGTAAGTCATAATTATATTACACAATACTCTAATTAATTTAGGCTGAAGGCCTATAACGTAAATTCACACGTGAGTGACCCGGGCACTCCTACGTTGCACTTCCCTTGGACGGGGTTTTTAATAAAAAGTAACGTTACCATTAAATTGTGTTGATTTATAATGAACTGGGGTCGAGCCGGCTGGTTAATTAGGACATGGTCTTTGATTCTACCTGTTGCTCCGGTGTTTGTCTGACTCGGGTGGGCCATGGCTAGGGGTGTGTTCCGTTAGCGGAGTCGGATACTGGTGGTTGCAGGTCGGGCTTTGGGGTGGCCTTCGGTCAGACGACGTCAATATGAAAAACGAATATTTTATTTATCAATTATTTTTCATGCTCGGAAATATTTTAAAGAATTATATTTTGATTTAATGTCCGAGATTCATTTATAAGTTTATTGGCAACATGAACAACATGGGACACATGAAATTGCTTGTTACTGAGGTTAGATGTTTACACATCATTGGCGAGTACTGTAATCCTCATTCACATTTTTTTTGGAGTGAAACTCCTTTGCTGAGGTGGCTTCAAGTTTTGAGCATTACAATAATTCCGATCTCACGAGGGAAATAGTTAGTTATTTGGTGGGGGAATCAGGGGAGGAGGGGAACAGTTACGAACAGGGTTGGGGAACAAGGATAGGAAGGAAATAGTTAGAAACATGTTGGGTGAACCAGTAGAGAAGATGGCAGGGAAGAAGTAGAAATAATGCAGCATACTTGTACATTTGTAATCTTCAACACCTGTATACTTGCCTTCTTTAATACTTGCACACTTGCATACTTGCACACTCGTGTAAATTCATACATTCATACGAGCATATTTGCATGCTTACACACTTTCATGCTTAAACGATTGTAGAATTATACATTTGCATACTTGCACACTCGCATCCTTTACTCTTGCATACATGCATACTTGCACACTATACTGTATCCACACTTACATACTTGCAAACTTGAATACTTACACACTTGCATAATTTTACATTTGCTTACTTGCACACTTTCATACTTGCACAATTGTGTACTTGTACACTTACACACTTGCATACTTACACACTTTCACACTTACATGCTTGCACTCTGGCAAACTTTATATTTGCACACCTGCATACTTCACAAAAACATAATTTAGCGTTCGCATACTTCAATATATATTTTTTGATCTAAAAATTTAGACAGAGAGAATCGTGTTTCCTTTACCTAATAATATAATAAGCACGAAGTTTAACTTCATTCACTCATAGACTCGTTACACACATTTTTTGTCCTGTTTTTACACAATGGTATAGGATACTTAAATATATTTAACAGAATGAATATCACGAAATTCTTACAGTGTTTACTGTTCTGCTGTCCAGTAGGTTATATTCTTTAACGAGTGACAAATAATACTGGCTATTGTATTTTAATTCTAAATGTTCTATCAAATATTTAAAATCGGAAAGTGGTCTTTCATTACTCCATGGAGCAAGTTTTCTGCAGAGTTTGCTCTACTTCTAGCATGTCTGAAATCAAGTGAAAGTTGATTTGTAAATTGTGAATTGACAAACAAATGTCAAACAAATAATTACGCATGTGCTAAAATGTGTAACTATAGTAGTTTCAAATATGTGTAATGTTGTCGTCCAGAGTAAAAATCTTCAAGTTATTCTTGGAAATTGAAACTGGGTCGAGCAAGAATCCCCCTTCAATCTGTTTGTGTTAGACATTGGAATGTAAACATGGCGACATTATGCTGTGTTTATAAACGTAATGTTACAGCCCGATGAGAGACTCTGTCAAATCTGTTGCAAAATGCATTCATTCATCTCAGGTAAAGCTGTACTGTGTGTGTATACGTTCAAAGTGTAGTCATTAGAGACTGGTATGACGTACCGTTGTGGCCATGGAAACAGGTTGGCCAGGTGAATTGTTGTAGCAGTGATAGGATTGTTTGTGTCGTTAGAAGGCTTAACGTAGAGTGTATTTGTTTTCTTTTTTTTTCAGCCAATGCGCTGGGGAAGCGATGAACTTGTTCCGGGCCCTTATTCCGTGTGCATTGCAGCGAAGCTGTTGGGCCGAAGATGAGCGCATGACTCGAAGGATGGGAGCTTCTGTCTCCAGTCCTTCGGTAGACCTGCAGGGACAGTTTGGCTCCAACGGCGTCCGCTACTCCGTAGGGTACCAGCACTCCGGCATGCTGCTCTCGCACACAGGAGAGCAGTTGCCAGTGGTTGTCAGGTGTGTGAACACGTCCCTGTGTTATGGGTCATACCGGATTTTTTTCTCTCAAAAAAACTTGTTTGTTTTGAGCATGATTATCTTTTATAGTTTCCTTAAGCTCGAGTCACAATGCCACGACAAACACGAAAGGCTGATTTCTGTAGTTTGTCAACCCATGTCATACAGAATACCATGAGCCTGAACTTTATTGATTAAAAGTTCTTTTCTGAACTTGTCCATTATTTGATTAAATCTTCACCAATCTGCAATAACAACATTGACCATAAAAATGACAATATCCATTTATGTAAACAAATGAAAGCAAGCTTCAAATATTAAAGTGTACCTACACGTAAATACAAATTTTATTTTTCATCATAAAGATATCCGAAGTAGGTAAATATTTTTGAAGTTTAGTTCTGTAGGGTTTTAATTCCCATTTACATTTTGCTTTCTGTATGGCAGCATGATACAACAAAATTTTAAAGAGAATCTATTCCTTGCAGGCTGTCAGGGCACGTATTTTGTCGGGGTAACTACTTGGCGATAATGGCAACCTTTTATCTCATTAGCTACTGAGCGTGTCTGGCCCCGTCATGGCATTGTAACTCCAGCGTTAGCCTTTCACTTAAGTTATGATTACCTGGATTTTAATGAATTTATACTATTTTAAATGTATTTGACTTAATCTATACAACCATTCTATTAAGTTATGATCAACTAGATCTGGAAACATGTAACTTTCTCAAAAAACACTTAACCAGTCCAAATCAACATATGCCATACATTTAATCACATTTTTTTTTAAAATAATTTTTTGTTTGAGGTCTTCTGCATTTTATATTTAGCTTACTGTCATACTGCTACTAGCATATTGCTGATGTGAGTAAACTACTTAGCTCGCGTGAATGTAAATGAAGTCGTACTACTGCACTGCTATCTGTAGCGGACGGCGTGAACCAAAGTTGATAGAGATAAAGGGAATTATAGTTAAATGAATTTTAACAATATGGGCGAAATTTTAATAAAATTTCTTGTCTAAAATAAGCTACAAAGCCGGGTTTACTATTCCTCTAAGTCTTTTGGCTGTTATCGGAACCGTTTCAGTATGAAGTTTAACTTTTCGCTCTGCAATTCAAATGAGTCAGCAGTCAACGTAGCTGCTCCGGATGTGAATTCTAGCGGTGGGTTGGAAACTACTTGTGATTACATCAAGAAAAGTAGTTGAAAACATAATTTTCTTATATTTATTCTGCTCAGGGTTATTTAAAAAAGTTATATGTTAAATTTTGTGTCCCAGTTTTGTATTATAAGTTTATTTGCAACATGAGAACACATGAATTTGCTAGTTACCGAGGTTATATTTTTCATATCACTGGCCCACATTTTTTATTTGCATACGTATAAAACATCTTTTTGTCATATCAACCCGTAAAGTATGTCACACCTCAGACCACCTCGGCTAGCTCAAAATTCAGTTTGAAGTGGACGCACATAAAATAAATTATTTCAAAATAAATTATTTGGGCGCAGAAAATTATGTAAGATCCAGAAAAAAGTTACTGTTGATGTTTTCGTTACTGCAATCCAGCCATTCCATACTGAAGTCAACCTTATAGCCATTTAAGAAAAAATTAATAAATGTTTTTTAATTAATTGTTGCAGTAGAGAAAAGTACAAACAGGTGAGGTCTGAAATGATTTTTAAATTAAATGACATATTTTCAATTTTTTATGACTTTAAAGTGGGCATCAGGTAATTGATCAGAAGTAATTTTCTGAATTGCAAGTTGAGAGTGCTGTAACTCAAATAAAACACTGATTATTATCAGCTGACCTATTGGAGGGAAACTGTCTACTTTTGTTCTTTTTATGTGCACTGTTTGTTTAAGAAGAAAAATATTACTGTTTCACAAGAATTAAGACTGTACCTAGTGGATGTTACTCAGTGTCCCGCCCGTAATAAAAAAGGTAAGGAAGTTTTTGTTCTGAGTAAGAGTGAAGTGATATGAAGTTGCAATTTAAAATCCAAGCCTGTTCATGTATAGAGGCAAAGGCATGCAACACTATTTAGCTTTTTCTACTGAATTCTAAAAGTGTCCTGTCCGTAACAAATGTTAGATACTTACATATTTGAAGTGTGTTGATGCACTGGAATATATTTTATTGTTGTTATACTTTAGTATATTAGTTGGCTTTGTATTGCATATTTATTCATCAATTTGTTTACATGTTATATAGTATCAAAACTATCTTTTAATTTTCCAGTATACAGTCATAATATGGAAGAGAGAAACCTGAAGAACAAGGAGAAAACCAGAGTAAGAGTTAGGAAGTTCCAAGAAAAAACTGAAGCAGAATATAGAAGCCTGGAACATTGCAAAGAAGAAAGACGCAAAGCGTAAAAGAGAAGCTTGTGCTGAGGAGAAGAGAATCCTAAAAGCAAATATTTCAACTCCAGCAGGTAAAAAGGCAACTGAATTAAAAAGGTGCAAAGAAGCCGAAAGGAAGAGAATATACAGATTAAATCAGAAACTGAAAAAGTTAGATTCAAATATAAATGGTCAAGTCCATATGGTTATTCTTCATGTAAACAAACACAAGGAAAAGCATTTCGAAGAGTAGAAAAGATTTCCCTGATAGCCCTAGCAAAAAAGTAGCTTTGTTAAATGGATTTGTGCCAGATTGTGCAAAACCTGTCAGTTCATTTTCAATTGACAAAAAAGGAGCTACAGCTTTATCTAAAATGTAATAAAAGAAAAAGTACAAGCTTTTTATACAAGAGAGACATCAGTCTAATATCTCCTGGCAAAATAAATTTTGAAATTATTAAGAATGAAAGTACTGGTGTAAGAGAGAAACTCAGAAGAGAAATATGATTATGACTGTTGAAGTTTATACATGAAAATTCGAACATGAAAATTAAAATAAGTATTATGAATTAAAACCAAAGAATTTTTAGTTAAGTACTAAAATGCCTCATGATGTATGTGTCTGCAAGCATTATGCTAATTTCAATTTTCTTGTTGATTCGTTAAGCAAATGCACTAAAAGTTTTCCTAGTAATGGTAAAGAGCTCCTGAAAAAACTCTGCTGTGATATAACCAATGAAGAGTGTATGACTGACAGCTGCTATGAGTGTATTAGAAATATTTCAACCCTCTTGCCAATCAGTTGTGATGTATGGAAGCAATGGGTTGATGTCGATGGTCACCCTAAACTTGCTGCATTTGATGGTATAGTTGAAGAAGCAATTAGAAAGCTTGAAGGAAAATTATCATCATTTAAAGTCCATTTTTTTGTAAAGTCAATTCAAAGACCAACACTTTGAGCAAAAAAAAAAGTTACAGCTGGTCAAGCAATTCTACAAATAAACTTTGTAGAAAATTATTCACTAGTCGCACAAGATGAGATCCAAAGTGCACTTTGGAGCTCAACAAGCAACATTATTTACTTGTGTGGCTTGGATGACAAATGGTACACAATGTTTTACAGTAATAAATGATGATATATATCCCATGATAAATGCTGTGTATGGCTCTTTCTAAAAGAAATCATACACTATTTAAAAGAACAATATGGCATTGAAAAGTTTCAAATTTTCTGATGACTGTGTTGGTCAATTCAAAAATAAATTTACCACGGCAAACTTATGCCATATTGAACAAGATTTTGGCGTTACAGGTGAGTGGCGTTTCTTTGCAACATCACAGGAAAAAGAGCTGTTGGTGGATGGAACAGAGTAAAGTCTAGGCAGGTGGTTGTTTCAACAGCTGAAGAATTTTATAACTGCTGCATTAATCTCTGTAAACCAAAATGAATTAAGATAATGTTTCTGGATTCTACATCAGTTACCAAACACCGAGACTTCCTGGCTAAGAGATGGGAAAATGTAGTTCCTGTACCACAAATACAATCAGAGCACTATTTCCGTGCAGTAAACCAGCGTCATATTGTCGCTGGAAGTATTGCTAGATCTGAATTTTATGCACGTGAAATATGGCTGGATTGTGAAAGTGATACTGATTTACAAATTTCATTTCATGAACCTGTACATGAGAAGTCTGAATGCAGAAGAAGATTACATTATGAGGATGTTTATTCTGATTTTGATGAAAGTATTATCCTAAAAGGTGCAAATAAGAGTGATATAGAAGGAGGGAAATACTTTTTAATTGAGCATACAGGCGAAGGCAAGTTGAAGAAGCATAGATATGCTTGCATTACTCAAAGTTGTGTACAAAATGACAATGTGGAAGTGATTTATATGAAGGAAGTTGTGTCTACCAAAGAACAACTTTTTAAAGGACAATTCAACAATATTTGTGGTGAATATCACTGAAATACTGGTGGTGCTTCTAAACCAGAATTAAAAGAAATGAATAGAATTTTGAATCAGTTTAAAAAATAAAGTGCATTTGTAATTTAATAATGAATGTGTTTGAGTAATGTTTTCTATTTCTAATTATTTCTAATTATTTCAGACTATATTTTCTAATGTTAGATTTACATAAGTATAAAAATAATATTATATTTCCTGTATTTCAGCTTTGCATTAATCAAGTTCTTTATAATAAAAAAATAAAATACCTTCAGAGTATTATTCTTTAATCCAAAATTCCCATCCGTAACATACCACGTTTTCTCCATCTATCAATTAAATAGTTAATATCATTGTAAGTTTTTGTGAAAAATTCTGAAACATAATAGATTTATCCAAGGAATAAATTACCACAAAATCATCCATTAACTTCTATCATTAATCTCAGAAATTTTCCTTTAAACTGTGGGTTACTTTTACTAGTTCTCAATTGTGTCATAACCATAAAAAAGTATTAATTAGTGCTTAACACATTAAAAAATAAACAAACAATCATAGTTTTCAAAGAGAATGATTTACAAGTCTTAAGTAAATGTACCTACAATTAAACATATTTGATAAATTAATTGTTAATTAATTGAATTTGTAAATAGATAAAAGAATAAACGAAAATTATTTGTCCGTAACAATGGAATGACTGAATAATGCCTCTCGGGCACAAAATTGATTTTAACATATTTTTATTGATACTGGAAAATTCACAGTCATTATGGCCACCAGTTTGCGACCACAAAAACAAGTACAGGTAAAATTTACAACCGCGTAGCACGTAGCCTCTGCACTTTGAAAATAAGCAAGTTAACTCGCAGGTACCGAAGGTTGAACATTGACGGATAGTTCATAGTTAAGTCTCGTGGATATCTACTAACGTTATGAGGCTGAAGGACCATGCAACAATGGCACAATCATTGGGACATTCCTATGGGCAAACACCTGGGAACTATGGTCAAAATCAAGTTAAAAGTTCTGGAAGATGAAAAAAAAAAAAAAAGGTTGGTTGATAACAAGGGTAGTGCTCGGACCACAGCCACTAAATTCTCTATACTCACATAATTATCATATTCCGTGAGCTCTCGCCCGACCACGACCTACACGGTACCTCGTCCAGAGAAAGACTAACTTGGCTAGCCCGCAACTGCGTAACACTCCACGGTAGAAATGCAGTTACGAGCTCTCATCACCTTATCAGAAAATTACACCGAAAACAACCAATCATGGCACATGGCAATGCTTTCAGACAAAGAATCATTTAGAGGAAAAAAAACTACAAAGGAAATTTACGTTATTGTTCTTATTTAAGAACAAAATAAAACAATCACTACTTAAAAATTACTTTAAATCCCACAAAAAAGTAAGTATACAAACAGGTTAAAGAAGACCTAGCAGCTTCTTCCCTGCAAAGTACGCAAATCATCAGAATAACTTGAAAAGCATGAAATAAAGAAAATAATGATTTTAAAGTGTAGAGCAAAAACAGAAAACTTTCTGAAAAGAAATAAAATGATTTTATTTAAATAATATCTGCAAACCTAACCAATGTACTGAACGTGATGGGACAAGAAACTAAATTGATAACTAAACCATTTAACCAGGGGGAGGGCATTAATTAGCTTTGGTTGTTACAAGTTAACACATATTATTGTGACTTCACAACTGGGACATTTTTCAGTCTTCTAAGCTACTGATACATTACTTTTTGCATCTAATAAACCTCCACAACATTACATGTAGTAATCATACCTCCATTTTGCGTACAGTACAGGCATTGTGTAGAGGTTTGAAGACACCTTATTAGTAGTTGGACAAAATTCTTTACATCTAAAATATTTTCAAAAACCACATGAGTTGACCTCAAGATTGAAAATTTTTAAACATGACAAGCACATTTATTTTTAATCTAACGGTAATGCATGTTAAATACTTTAGATATAGCTGCACACACATGTTATGCTGTTAAAGCTGGACTCTACATACATACCTGGAATATTAAGCATGCAGAGCCTTGTTATATTAGTGTTCTATTCAGAGGTAAAATATGCAATTTCACATTGAATAGAGAGCAGTATGTCTTTTTCCTGTCCTTCCGTGACGTTACACATTATAATTTTTATAAATTAATTCTACATATATTAAAAAGCAAACCTGAAGTCAAACCATTCCTATCAACTCACATTTTCTTGCAAAATGTTTTCCTATCTAACATTTATAATACTCAGGAAATTATTGTGATTGCATTGTTAACATGCCATCCTTCCGTGACAAAAAAAAAAATACTGTGGCCTGACCCGTAAGTGATACATATGCACCACCAACTGACTTACAATCGCATCAGCCACCACCAACCTTAGCACTTTACATGGCCCTATGCCAGGCTTCGTTGTGGGGGCTGTGTTCCGTTTCGGTAATTATTGGTACTTCTAGGTCTCAAGCGTGGAAGTACTGTTGCGTATGTATCTAGTTCATGTGCTCCACATCTCAGATGTGGGAGATAACTTAAACCACCTCTCCAATTGCAGACTGCCGATAACGTATGTCATCTCGAGATCACTTCATTTTAATACCCAGTACGCTGGAGCGAACCCTTGGCTCCTGCGTCGCACGGGCTAGTTCACGGGACAGCACTATGTACCACATGTAATATAATCAGCATAGAACCAAAGTTTGTTTTCAAAATCAATCAAGGCGTCTCAAATGGCAAACATCTTGAGGGGGGGGGGGGGGCTTTGTATAAATTCACCCACTGCTTTTTAGCTACGTTGGCCAAGAACTCTCCTCCTGAACATCTCATTCTCTGAACACCCACTTCCAGTATTTCTTCTGTAGAGGCAGCCTGGGTGAAGACAATACTAGCAGCACAAATCTGCATTTTACAATATTAAATTAATTCAAATGTAACGTAACATAACCTATATTTATGGTTGCTGTTACGTACACATCAATAAAACAATGTATCAAACAGTTTCCATAATTATTAAATGACCACCCTTAACTACTATCAAAATAAAAACTCGCACAGAGTTAACATGAAGCTAATGAGGAACTCGTGCGAATACACCACTCAAACTGTAAATCTTTTGCAAATTACTAAAATCTCATTATCTTGCACTCCGATCTCTACCAACCACCCTAATGATTATTAGAACATATTTGAAGAAGAACATATTTGAATGTAATTTTTTTTACCCAGAAACTACTAATTTACATAACTACCTATAAAATTTTCTACAGTATGATCATAAATCATTGTCTCACACTGGGTTTGCATACAAAAATATGCCTTTATAAAAATATCAAAGAGCAAAAATTTGGTATGAAAGAATGAAAAGATCTCAGTTTTGTTACAGAAATGGGAAAGTTGCCAAACAGAACTATTTCATATCATTACTAAGAAAAGAATAGCAAAATTGATTTGAGTCCCACTAAATTTTGGACTTTTTAAAGACCCAAGTAATTGCATTATTTTATAAATTTCCATATTAAAGAAATTACACAAGATAAGTTACATAACAGAGCTGGTTGCCCGATTATGTGTAATTGATACAATATACGGCTCCAAAAATGATTACAGTAAAATCATTAACAAATTAACTGTTGAATAAAATATGGTATACAAATTCATAAGAAAAATGTAAATTTCTAAAACTTTGTTAATCAATCTGATGGGAGAACTTACTGACTAAGAAAGATTCAACACAATATTGAATAAAAGGTAATGCAGTTTGCTAGCGCAAAATCCAATGTCATTAAGCAAACAATAAAAGATTTTGTTTTGAAATACAATCATCTCCAATAGGGTTCAGAACCAGGAAATCAAGGTCCTGAAAGTACCAGAAATTCCTGTATAGTAAAAGAACCAGGAATTTAAAATCAATTCCCGGCTTTTCCAGTACTTCAGGGACTAGACATCGACAGCATAAAATTTATTTTTATTGCATGCTAAGGTTACTATCATTTTATATTCTCCTCTGGCGAGGCGATCATGCGGGGGGTGAGGGGAGTGAGTGTCGCTCCTCAGTCGGTAGTCGGTGTCCGGACTGCTGTGTGCTGCAGCCTGTGGTTGTCAGCCAGTACTCTTTAAATAACCATCAGTTTTCATTTCAGTTTGTTACGAAAAGAAGAAATTTTATTTTAAGTTAAAAATTTTGTGGTTTTGAATGTGTTATAATGATTATTTGCACAAATAAACCTTACAGCTAATGATTTTATTAATTTAACTTCCTTAGCCATTTTCTATACATAGTAGACTTATTAATTTTTTTCAGACTAATTTGAAAGTCTTTTGTAGAGTTATTCATGGATTTATTGAAATCCAGATTATTAAGTGCTTACAGTTGAATTTTTGCTTTGATAATTGCTAAGTGTAGGTGTATATATTTATGTACCTCCATGAAATTTTTATATATACATTTATATCTATTTTTAGAACATTTACTGTGGCTATCTAATGTGTCTTGCTACACCTTAATCATTATTTGATTTGTCTGGTTTTTATTTTTGAAGAATGCTACCGTTCAGAATTTTCTTGTGTGGAAGCATGGTTAATTTCTTATACATCTGAACTGTTGCACTATTTTTACTATGGATTAAATTTTTTAAATGTTATTTTAAATTAGCTTGTGAGAAAAGAACACATATCTAATTAACCTAAGCACACACTATTTTAACGTATCAGTCTGTACTCTTTAATCTCACTGCTGGTAGTAAATTAAACATTGGTGAAAATTGATTCTTCACAAGATCAACAGCATCTATTAAATGGAATATTACTTAAAAATGATAAATTTTGTTAAAAATAAATATATCTAGAATATTGGTGAAAGTATTGCAATTTCACACATTTAGTCATCTTTCTAGTACTGTAAGAATCTATATTTCAAGAAACAATAATAGTAGAAGCTTTCAGATCGCCTAGGTCTTATAAATTTGCGTGATCACATTTTTCCCACCTCTGCTGTGGAAATGAAACAAAAATTTCTGCTGTTATTTGAATAAACTTAAGAAAATATGTAAAGTAAAGTATATACATGACCTTTCTGTGATTGGAAAGTGTGCAAATGATAATTATTTCTTAGTGTATTCAGTATTAAAAAGTGAACATGTTAACAACAAATGTTGATATTCAAATATTATAAGGATTTCAGTTTAATTTTGATCCAATACCCACTGTGTGTGTGATACATTATGTATGAACAAAAAAAATTTGGTTGTCTGTAAAGTCGGTTTACGGACGATAGTTTAACGTGACAACGTCATAACAAAAACATTGATGAAATGATTGATCCAGAAGAAAAGGAAATATATTCGGCCTGAGACTGAGCCGTAATAGGTTTTTGCAACCAAACCATTTAGGCATTAAAAATATTATATTCTTTGAGGAAGAATTTTTTTTAAATTTTTCTATCTTTTGTATGATAAAATCTACCTCTACATACTTTTATGAATAAAATTGAATCATTTTTATTGAATTATCACTATTTTGTATGGATACGAAGGAGTTAAATGAAATGTACAATTTAATTAATAAATTTACTTTTATTTGCATTCATTATTCAAATATATTTATTACTTTCGAAATGTTACGTGCGCCGTATTTATTTTTACAAGTTCAAAAAAAAAAATTTCGCACCTGCCGGGATTCGAACCGACAACCTTACGATTAGAAAATAGCATTGCTGACCGCTCAGCCACGAGGCCATATTTGATAATTGATAGTTTCAGATGTTATATAAACCTTTATAAAAATTTTGTTCACGGTAGGGGAATAATATTATTTCGTTTTAATAACTCGATTTTATAACGAATACGCATCCCAAATACACCAAACTTATTTATAAGGTGTTACAATATTTTTTAAAACATTGTGCAAAAGATCCCGGTTGTAATTTGAATTATTATGTGTAACTGTAAAACACCATTGTTGGTTCAAAACGTATTTGAATATTCAATATTACTTTTAAATAACTGTACCGATTGTGCTGAAAATCGGTGGACGATCGTTAAATTACATAATATTAATAATTCAAACGACGAAAATATGATTGAAAAGTCAAATCGATGGTCGTTCCAATCGAGTGGAAGAGAGATGCCACGCATGCGTACAATGAGCATGAAGAGAGATGCCACGCATGCGTACAATGAGCAAACAGGAACATCCGTAGTGGGACATCCGTAGTGGGACACTTTTTCGTGCTTGCAGCCGGCGTTCATCGATTTATTAGACGTCATGTCAAAAGTGGTTCACATTTAGATTAGTTTTTAACTTATATGTGGAAACTGTTAAATTTTTACATTCTAAAGCGTACTAACAATATTTTGTACACAAGTTGATCATTTATTAGACTTTTCCATCAAACGTACAGTGGAATCTCATTACAAAATTTCTTTATCTAAAGGTTTTTTCACTTTAAGGTATAGATTTTCATACCCTTACAAGATGGTTTACATTTAAGGAGTTACGGTTCAGCATAAAATACTTTCATTATTAAAAACTAAAACTGTGTTTTAGGGTCTTTGTAATGAAATTTCTTTGTATTAGGAGTGTTCCACCCCCCCCCCCCCCCCCCAAAGTGGATTCTTGGCTGGCTGTTGTCCCACTAGGTAATTTTATGCTAGTGACAGTTTGTTTCAGCTGTCTCGGTAGGTATGTCTAATGCAGATTCATATGTTAATATGTTAATGTGTTTAGTCTGTTTAACAGTGTTAACATACATTACCTGCAATATGGAGTGAGTTGGCTCAGTGTTAAGACGGTGGACTTTCATGCCAGAGGATTCTGGTTAACATCCTGGTCTGGTCACTCTAAATTGTTTTTATATGGTTTCCTGAAACACTCAGGACAAATGCTGAAATGGTTTCTTACCAAAGACAGTGACTGATTTCTTCTCCAATAAGCCTGATATATGTGTAGTCATGTGTTATATAATGACCTTGATGTCAACAAGACATTTAAAACGAAAAAAATATATATATATGTTATCTCCTGTCGGAAAATTCTAGATTCAGGAAGGTAGATATCACATGTGATTTGCAGTTCTCAAGTTGTTTGAGCAGTTTTAATTACTATTTTTTTTATTTCATGCTTCAATAACAAAACAAAATATAGTCTTGGGTCTTGCACCAATGAATGTTCTCTATAACTACACTTACCTTTTCACCTTAACTTTTGTCGATATTTATACGTAACCTCACACCATATCCATAGTCTTACTGCCAACAATCTCACACCTTCCTTACATTTCTCACTGAAGAACACTAACACCATTTCTGTGCTGCTTGACCATCCACATTCAAAGGCACAGTGTGATTTCTGTAAGTGGACATGACATGGGTGTGTGGACGGAACTCTGTACACACCAGTAGACGGTAATGCCGGAGGCATGATTTCACATCTGCACAGTAGAAGCACCTGAAAACCAGGCATCCAAATATGCTTACACAACGTGTATCACTGCCTCTGCAACCAGCGTTTCCTGGTCTTCTGCAAAGATCAGAATTGTGTTATGCATGCAGTGTCCCGTGTATTAAGAGGTTACAAAAATTGGAGATTTATTTTTATAGTAATTTTTTTATTTAGTTTTTCATGGGTTGTTATGTCTCAGGCTGTTCTCAATTGGAATGTATTGTCCTATGTTTTCTACACATCATTTGTTTTCCTTGTGTTTAGCGTCTCTTCTCATCCATGCAAAGCTGTGGTGTAAGTGCAAGGGAGACGATGAGAGTTGTTGAGTCATGGACTGGGTGTGTGTGTCAGGGAGAGGAAGAAAAAGGCGACGGGCTTCGCAACGCTGCGCAAGAAGCTGATCCGGCGGCGGCGGTCGTCGAAGACGTGCGACCACGGGCGCGTGCTGCGGGAGTTCGTGTCGGACTGGAGTGCCGCGGAGGTGGCGGCCCTGCTGGAGGAGTACGAGGCGCTCGCCGCGCTCAAGGACCTCTCCGTGCAGGCGGAGCTGGCACGGCCGCCTGCCGCCACCTACAAGCAGGACCTGTCCACGCTGTACGACTTCAAGCACTGCACGGACTGCGACCTGGTGTTCCGTGGCGTCTGCTTCCCGGTGCACCGTGCCATCCTGTCCGCGCGCTGCCCCTACTTCCGCGACCTGCTGGCGGGCTGCCCCGGCTACGGGGCGCGCATCTGCCTCGAGCTGCGCACCCCGGGCGTCGACGTGCAGGTAGCCCTGGTGGAGCACCGTGACGTGTTCGGTGTGTTCCTCGTTGCTACCATTTGAACACGTAATCTCATTCCTAGTGATTGCACGCCGTGACCTGGGACCATCTGAATGTAAAAGTCACTACACAGTGGCCCGCGCGGAGATTATAAGCCCCCGTTCTGGTGATGGCAGTCACACATAATTTTAAAACTTGAGACAACTTATTTTAAAAAAAAAATTACCATGTTATACCTTTGGGTAGTTTGAGGGAATGCTAGTAGCTTTGAAATGTGTTGATTTTAAGAGTCCACGTGAGGGATATATCATGTAATTTTTAATGAGTGTGATTGATGGTATTGAAATTGTCAATAGCTCATGATTTTATTAGGGAGACCTTCATACCTCTATAAGTGAAACAAAGTTTGTTGTGTTGAACGTGGGAACACCTATACGCCAGACTGCAGTGACGTGTGGGATGCTGGCCAGATGTTCTCGGCCCTGCTGCGCTACCTGTACACGGGCGACATCTGCACGCACGAGGGCGGCGTGGACCGGGGGCTGCTGAGGCGGCTGGGGGAGGAGTTCGGCACGCCGGGCCCCCTGGAGCACGACCTGCGCTACCTGCTGGAGACGGGCGACTACGCCGACGCCGCGCTCGTCTTCACGTCCGACGGCGGCGACTACCAGCGGCCCGACTCGGGCTCCTCCGAGTACGGCTTCCGCCCCAAGCTGGAGCTGCCGTGCCACAAGGCCATTCTCAGCGCCCGCTCCCCCTTCTTCCGCAACCTCATCCAGCGCCGCACCAGGTGACCGTGGTTCGCAGTGGCGATAGCTTAGGGGAATTTACTTTCTTTGAATTGCAGTATTGAAAACATTGTGTTTATGGTTCACACAAAATTGTAATGCTTCCGTTAGAATAAATAGTAACCATATTAGTAGTTTAAAAAGAAATGAGAGGTTTTTCTGGGCAGCGTAATATTCAAATGACAAAAAATAAATTTTTACTAGAAAAAATTTGTCTAGTTTATTTAAAGTAGGGTATAAAGCTGATGTTCAGAGTATCGTATTGGTCCGAAAATAGGCCGACCTTTTTTGTCAGTTTTGTCAAGCTTGAAATCTAGACTCTGCCTATAATGGGGCACTAGCCAAAATAGTATAATTAATCACATACATTTCAAGGAGAATCACTTATGGCATAAAAATGTTATCAGATATACAATTCATTGACCTAAAATTACGCCGTACTTACGTGGAATTAGTAATTTTTCCAACTTAGAAATTTAGTAAACACACTTAACCCCAATAACGTATCTGTATCATATTTTAAGTTAAGTACACAGATGTGGTCACTTGTAGCACATAGCTTTTAAAAGCTCAGTCTGGTTATTTTTGAACTGTATTTAACAGGCTGCGGTAATTTTATTTGCTTGTAAAATGTGGTATTTACAGTAAACAGTTAGTAAAAACAGCAATTTTGCCGTACGGTTATTTACCGTAGTATGCTTTATTTACTCTTCTACCACAGGAAAAACAAAATGGGACCAGTGTTGGCAACTTGTAGTTACGACACGAATAAACAAATACCGGTACATACCAACAGTAACAAGAACAATAAAACCTATTTGCAATATTGACTGTTTTATGGTTATAAAACCTATTTGCAATATTGACTGTTTTATGGTTGATTCATACACGTTTTACATGAAACCATTTTGAGTTTTTTACGTCAAAATTAAACGTAACGGTAAATGTTTTTACGTCACAATTTCTATGAACTTAGAAAATGTAGCCATTGCCATATAAAATGTTGGCACCACTACAAAAGAATGTGAAGATAAAGGGTAGCCTAAGATGTACATCAGGTTCTGTCCCTGCCCGAACACGCCCGAATATTTACCTTCGGCCAACCTCGGGTTTATTTATATACAGGGCTAGATTTTAAGGAATATTTTAACCTGCCCAACGGACAGGTGTAATCAAAAATTTGCCTGTCCGCCACCCAATTTGTTTTACCCAAATAAAAAAAAATTTCAAAGTCGCTGAAAAAGTGAGAAAAAAGGATTTTTGCTATATTTTGCACCTATTTTTATCACACACTTAACATCCTTATTTAATCATCATTTTCAGACGAATCACTGTCTGAGTCACCTGCTGTTTTCTTGCCCAGGACTCTTTCGATTACCTCTTCTTTGCCGCCGATAAGGAGGCTGAAAGGGTCGACGTTTTCTCTGAACATTATGATACCAGAGATTTATTGCTGGTGCTGGATCAAACTCACTTTCAGAAGGTGACTGTATTTGAACACGAATGAGGGCAGACAGTGTATCATCATTTAGACAGTTTCGCCAGTCTGTCTTTATAGACTTCATGAGCGAGAACCCTCGCTCACAATCTGCAGTGTGAGCTGGCAGGGATAGCACAAGATCAATGAGAGAGTGTACATTTTCATACTCAGTGTGGTATTTGAGATTGATATCACTCCAATTTGCTTTGGTTACTGGATTATACAGCTGGTAAACTGTGGTCTTTAGACTTGTCCATTACAACTCAATCATTTCACACTTTACTACATTATTCACAAGGGAGGGAGAAAATAAGTGTATCAACCTAACGATGCAAGTGTCACCAAACACTGGCTGAATGCTTGTAGGCCACGTTTTAAAACTACACAAATTTGTAGCAGTCAGTAATTCACAGAGTCCAGTTTTCTTATCTCCAAGGCGAGATTCTAAATTTTCAACAATTGCATTTATAACAGCTGTTTTCTTGGGTGTCTGCAAAGGAGCTCCTTTCAACTGCTTAGCTTCATCTTCAATTAATTTGTTGCATGCACAGAGATGAAAGCCATCTTTGTCACAGAGCTTCTGCAACATGGTGATAGTATCACACAGTGACTTTTGTGTTTCTGCTACAGTCAAATAAGGATGTTGCAAAAGTTGTGAAAAGTAACTCAAAATGGAGGTTACATCGCAAAAGAAGTGAATATACTGAAAAAATTCCAAATTGTTCAGTGCATCTTCAATAAATTTGCATGAACCAGCAGTTGATGCATTACATGTTGATTCCTGGCGTAAATTTTCTGCAGTGAGGTTAAGTGCAGGAACAATCTTGAGCACATTTGACAAGGCTCGTTTTGTGTGAGAAACCCAACGAGTGCCTCCAACTCTGGTAGGTACGCAGAACTTGATTCTCAGAGTTTCACAATATTTTTTCAAGATCGCTCGGTGCACTGGACTGTGGTGGGAATGCATATAATTTCTTCAAGAAATTTTCCACTTTGAAATTCAATGGTGTTTCAGAAAGTGCAGCCTTCAATGCGAGTTCAAGACGGTGTGCTAGACAATGTATAGCAACCAAATTAGGCTGAATTGATTGCTTCAATTTGGTACTAACCCCGTTATGCAATCCTTGCATCACTGCTGCACCATCACTTGCAAAGCCTACCAAATGCAGCTTTAAATCTGAAATGGTGAACCCACAATACTCATTTAAAACACACAATATGCAGTCATAAATCAGGGCTGCATTGGACCTTTCTACATGTTTAACACCTACAAACTTACAATGTATTACCCCTTTAACAGCAAACCTTACATAAACAATAACCTGTTCTTGTACAGCACTGTCTGTAGACTCATCAACATTACTGAAATATATGGTGCACTTCTTAAGTTATTTTCCAATTCCTGGCGTTCTATTTCTGCAATGGAACCCAGAAATTCTTTGCACTTCTTGTCAGTGCGGTAAGTATTACCAACATCCAGGCCTTTCTTTGTGTCAAGTATACACTGCCAAACAAAGTCTGTGAAAGGTCGCCCATGTTTAGCCAGGGCATGAGACGTACGAAACAGTATTTCCAGTTTAGTGAAAACATCCTTTTGAATACTTTGTAAGGTCATCTCTGCTTTGGATTGTCCAGGTTTTGTCAGTATTGCATCTTCCATATCTTGAGACTTGTTGTGGGCACTGCTTGTAGCATGCAACGTTAGGTTTTCCTTGCGAAAACGTGAGCAGCCCGTAACAAAAACTGATTCAGATGATTTTGAATGCGTTTCGCAGACTTTGCAAAACATTTGTTTTGTTTCTGTGTCGTAACGAAGCCAAAGAAACTCGGAACACCAAGTTGTTAAAAAGGTACGGGACCGACGATTTTGTCATATTTAACATTATATTCTGACTTGTCCTCGTCCGTTTTTCTTTTCTTTTCTGTTGGTTTTGAAGCACCAGTAATGAATTTCCACATTGTGTAACGCAGTTAATTAAATACTTAAACAATCGCCATGACAAGATAAACTGTAAAAGATTACCGTGTCCTCTGTAAACAAGTAATGTTTATTTTTTGATGCAACAGTTGACAGGCGAATTTTCAAGCAGTCACAGTCACTGCGGCCACTGTCAGCTGCATCTGGAGTACGCCGTGAAATGTTAACCACGCGAAAACGCTTTTCTGTTAACAAACTATGTTAAAGTAGAGCAAGGAATTAGTAAAGTCGCGATTTATAAAGACAATAAATTTAAAAAATTATATTTTGAAAGTATACAACGGTAAATTACGTAATTGTTAGCTGCACTGCAACGAAATTAATATTAAAACATGGCAACAAAAACAAACATCATCGGTGTGAGACGTTTTGCATCTCTAGCATACGAATACGACTATGTTACGTGAATCATGACGTGAACGTAAAATTTTAAGAATTATGATTCAGAAGATTTCAGCACGGTTTGTACATAACCTACTTTTTTTTTCCCGCGGTATACAATAGCCAGAGTCGTCCGTCACAAAAGAGCAGCCATTATTGTTTATTTATAGATACACTATTGTCAAAGATGTTTTATTTGCGGTCGCGGTCGCATAAATGTTATTAATCACCTCTGCTGCATTAGTGCGTGCGAATAACCTTGGCGTCACAAGTTGCACCTGACCACCGGACAGTTGCTTTTTTTATTTTGCCTGCCCGGACGAGATTTTGCCTGTCCCGGGCAGGCGGACAGGCGCTAAAATCGAGCCCTGTTTATATATATTTATATTTCTCTGTTTATTTTAATGTCACTATACTAACCTAACTAACCGTCCATAGTGTTTTAAAGTGTTTTAATGTAGCTAACCTAACTGACCACTTTTAATATTTGAATTCATTTTTCCTGCGCAAAAATAAAACAAATCCCGAGGTTGGCCGAAGTTGAATATTCGGGCGTGTTCGGGCAGGGTCAGAACTTGATGTACATCTTAGGCTTCCCGAAGATAAACGGAAATATGAACTCTCAAATATATTTGTCAGTTGTATAAATACTAACTTAGTTGAAGTGTTACTGTGGTAATATGCTGCTGATAATCATTTTATTTAGTTAAAATTTATTTTTCCCTGATTTTGAGTGTGCTGTAGAAGGGATCGGCCTATTTTCGAGGTCGGCATATCTTCGGACCAATACGGTATGTGGTGTAGCTGCTGAATGTATCAGTAAGTGGGAAAATGCTGTTAGTATGAACTTAAATTTAACTTACTTTTATATTCAGATCCTTTATATTAGTAGTATTAAATGTCCAGTCTGTTTTTCTTTTTGTATCTCACCAAAAACTTACATTAAATTTCCAATAAATGACAGACTAACATCAAAAATAACAGTTGTAAACATGGTTTTCTATTATATATCAAAATATTGTTTATTTTTTTAATATTTGCTGATAATTTATTACCCTTGATTTTTCTCTTGCTGCAAAATACCTGCTTTATATCAGACAGATGGATTTCAATTTTTGAATAGAAAACTTAGTGTTATGTATGTAGGCTAAATAAAAAGAGAGAGAGAGAGAGAGAGAGAGAGAGAGAGAGAGAGAGAGAGAGAGAGAGAGTTTACATATTCTACTTACAATGTGCACAACTTGGGGATATGTCATAGCTTTCGATTTGTTGGAAAATCTGATCATATTTCATAGTTCCTATCAAATGAACCCAGAGACATATCCAGAACATTGTTGAAAAGGTTTTCCCGCTGCTGAGGAAACAATACACCAATCAAGGGATATTTTTTTTTTTTTAGTTTTGGTAGCATTAGTTGATGCGAATGGTCATTTCATCTCTATTGACATTGGTGATTTCAGGCAAAATAGTGATGGTGTAATTGGTTTGCTGCCTCCCTAAGTTCTGACGTGGGGGATCAGCGTGCACAAGACTGTTGGTTTATTAAGAGTGAAAGTGTGTTGTCAGTTCCTGTGGCGATGTGCTGATGGTAAAATTGTGGTTCATTCAACATGGTTTTAAATTTAAATTTTCTCATGTCGTCTATCTTTTGCCAGTCTCCTAGATTATTTGTTGGTTTTGTAAGTTACATCTTGTTTGTTTTAATTATTTAGAAATTAAGATTAATTTTTATTTTCTAATGCTCCTTTACTGATGCCAATTTATGATGAATTATTTTCATTACATTACAAATATTGAGATCTTCTAATGTGTGGATCTGAGGCGAGCATTATAACTACAGAAAAATTGCTGCTGTTAAGTGGTAACACATTGGATAGACAACAGGATATTCATTATGGCTATGCAACAGGTAGGAAATTGCATCATCGTAATTGGAATCGGTGAACTCTGTTACGAGCAACTACTGTGGTGAGCAGTTACCCGGAAAGTCTTTGTTCGTATAAAGTAATGAGAGGAAGGATAGTAAGTACACTTCCAGTCACTTGCACCGCCAGTCTTGATGGCGTACACTGCTGGTAACCTATCGGACCGTCAGTGTGGCTACGGCGTGGCTCGGAGACCAAGGCTGACGGACCGTCACACAGCCCGTGTGGCTACGGCGTGGCTCGGAGACGGAGACTGACGCACCGCTGCCCCTCCTCAGGACCGGGGAGGATCACACGGAGCGCGCCCTGCACATCCCCACGCGCATCGTGCTGGACGAGTGCGTGATCCCCAAGAGGTATGCGCGGGTGCTGCTGCACGCGGTCTACCTCGACACCGTGGACTTGTCGCTGATCCTGCGCGGCAGTGGCTGCGGCAGCACGGCCGGCAGCCTGGGTGAGGTCAGTCCCATCGCATTGTTCCTGGTTCATCCCAGTATTGTTTGTGATATAATTATCTCTGGTAACTTACAAAATTATTTTATTATTTGGTTTCTTGGAAGATTACAATTAAATTTAATAGTAACTATGAAAAACAGTCATTATATTTGTACAAATAATAATTAGGAGCTGGACATTTTATTCTAAAATCAAGTTTGAAAAGTAGGGGTGCGACGATTATGCAGAAAAAGAAATTTTTTGCTAGGTAAAGTTATTCATAAAAACCGAACCCGTTCATGGAAAGTACGTTCATTTAAAAAAAAAAGGTGGAGTATACAAGAGCACACCAAACAATCTATATTAATAATTCATTAAACAAAAACCTTTCTTCAACTTTAAATAGAAAAACCAAAAATCTTAATGCGAACGCAAGCCACTTGAATCTGACGTGAACTAACGTGTCGTAGTACACACTTGCCACGAAAGAATGCGGGCTATCAAATGTAGTTAACTCGGCACCTGATAGAGAGCACGCGTTGCATCCAATCGGCGAGATATCTATATTCGACTACGTGCACGCGCTCTATACGGGAAGCAACATAACCAAACATGAATGATGCGCTGGCTACATTTTTATAAGCAGTACGCCGCGGCAACACAGACAATCAGCTAAAGGAAATAACGTTTAAAAACCTCTTTATAAGAAAATTTACACGTCGGACAACTTCGTATTTTTCCGTTAATTAATTAAGTGGTAATGACCGATAAATATTAGATTTCTACTTTTAAATACATAGTTTTATACGGAAAATATACCTACACAAAGCGCTCGGTATCTACTAGCGGGACCAAAAACATAATGCGAGTTTACGCGAGACGTTTTTTTATCCCAATGTTGATGGCCTACAATATGGGTGCGACGATTACGCGGGTGCAACGATTACGCGATAAAAGAGGGTATTCTTGTATACATTTTTACCAGTCACAGGTGTGACATGGGCAGGGTGTCTGCTGACCCTGGAAAACCTGGAAAAATCAGGGAATTTTTTTTAAAAATCAGGGAAAATTTTGTTTGGTAGGTTATAGTTGGCAAAATGTTTTTTTGTTTATTGATCAGCTTGCATTGACGTAGCATCAAGTGTATCCCCTCCCATTTTTATTTTTGAATAGCAAATAACGAACAGTTCCCACGTCCATTTTCTTTTATTTACCATTGGAAGTGGCGTTATATCACGTGATACAAACTGATTCAAGCTGGTCTGTTATCCTGCTGACGTGATGTGCTGCAGCATGTGCTTCCCACATTCGGATTATACCGACAGGAGCATTTAATTTTAATTATTTATGGATGCCCCCAATGTAAACTGGGCAATTTGTTAACTTTGAAAATATGTATCACATACAATTTTGGTGAAGATTCCCCATCATTGCTAGAAATTGGTAGCTGTGGGCTTCATACGGTCCATGGTGCTTTCAAAACTGGAATTTCTGCTACACAATGGGACGTTATTAGTTTTTTGAGACATGTTGACATGTACCTGCAACGAGGGCAGATTACATTAGAATAACTGGATCAGAGCTTTTTCCCAAGAAATTTTGTGCAATCAGATGGTTAGAAAATACTGCAGTTGCTGAGCGTTCCATGAAAACGTTACCCCACCTAAAGAAATTTGTTAGTGAAGTTTCTATTTCATCTGTCTCTTTCAATGTAGTGAAAAGTGCTCTTGAAGATAATCTTCTAGAAGTAAAATTGACATTCTTCTACTCTTTGGCATCAGAACTGGAATTGTTTCTTAACATGTTAATTTTCTCTATGATTTACTGGTAGACATTTTATTATCTTTTGGCAGGAAAATTTGTGCTTTAGAGCTTTAGGGAAAAATGCAATGTATCTGAATTGGATGCAGATAACCAGGAAAATCTACATATTGACTGCTAACAATACTAAGTTGGGTTATGCAGTACGCCATGCCATCAAGAAAAAGAAAGTACCAGAAAAGTCTGTCCTGTTACTGAAAAATAATGTTAGGACTTGTCCAAAGGTTATGGTAAAAAAAACTTCAAGATAAAAGTCCCCTGAAGTACAAAGTTACCAAGGTAATTTCCTGCTTATGTCTGTCTGTGGCTTTAAATTTTGGGTGTGAGGAAACAGCGTGTGAAGTACAGTTTAGAATGTTGTCTTCGAAACAGGTGGCTATCAGGACAAGAAGCTGTGAGTCATCATATCAGTTGGTATGTTCCTCGCAAGATTCTGAAGCACTGTTCTCGTCTTTTTCTCGAGAAGACGGGCTCCTTGATCACTTGTGGATGCTCATTCTTAAGGCACATACAGTAGCTGCCAAAACAGGCATTCTAAAGTTTGTGAGGATGATGTTGGTACTTTCCCATGTAAATGCATCATTGGAAAGAGGATTTTCAGTGAATTCTAATCTGCTGGCTGAAAACTTGCAGGAAGAAACACTGATCGCACAAACATAAGTGTACGACTTTGTTTAACGTTCTGGAGGTGTAGAGCATGTTGATATCACCAAGTCCATGTTACAGTATGTAAGAAATGCTAGTTGTAGGCATAAGGAAGCACTGCAAACAAAAAAAAAAAAAAAGGAAGCTACAGACAAGAAGAAGGCTAAAAAAAGAAAAGTTGAAGAGGAGATCAATGCTCGAGTGTTGGATTTGGCTCGTTCTGAAGCAAGTGCAATAGACGCAAAAGTTGAGTCACTGCTAAATTGATGGGAGCAAAAGGAAATGTGTGAAATATTTTAGCAGCATGTTTTATTTGCCATCATATAAGTCACTTTCGCCACGTCTGGAAGAAGGTACATAATTTTTTTACTAGTTTAAGTGAGTTGAAATACTTTCTGTTCTGTCATGCAGTTTTTTTTTTTCCAGTTTGGTGGAATGTCGTAATTGTGTTAAAGAAAACCCGGAAAAATTCAGTTTTAGACCTGGAAAACCTTGGTAAAAATCAGGGAATTTCATTTACGAGATATGGTAGACACCCTGCATAGGTACTATGTAAAAAAAATGTGCGTATTTGAATGCAACATTGTGTCTTAATTTCAAAGCATTTTGTGTGGAACTTTCGGAGATTTAAGATTCTGAACAGAAAGAAACATTTACATTTTCTTCACTGACGTGGACGGAACACGGGAAGGTGACGTGGAGCGAGGAGCGGGAGTGGCGGGCGATGGTTGCAGGTGCAGCAGCTGACCCACACGGGCCGGGCGCGACCCTCCGCCCTGGAGGAGGCCATGGAGCTGTACCAGATAGGCAGGTTCCTGGAGCTGGACATCCTGTCCCAGGGCTGCGAGGACCTGGTGGTGGAGGGGCTGTCGCTGGAGTCGCTGCCGCAGGTGCTGCGCTGGGGGGCTCAGCCGCACGGCTCGGCCTGGGTGCAGCGCCAGGCCGCGCGCTTCCTGCGCGAGGAGTTCCAGGCCGTGGCGCAGTCGCCCGTACTGCACCAGCTGGAGCGCGCGCACCTGGCCGCGGCCCTGCGCAGCCACTTCCTGCAGGTCCGTGAATGTTTTTCCTCCCACATGATTATTTTTAATGTTTAAATTCACGCAGAATTAGGGTTGCCGTACGGGCTTTGAAACTCGGGCAGGATGCCTCGGGTGTCACGGCCACTGAAGACGACGGCGAAATGGCAAGTAAGTCACGGAAGTTTCACAGCTCGTTGCTATCCGTGTGCTGGTGAAACATGTAGCGGTCGGAAACGATCGGAGGAAGAAGTCGTGCTTCTCCTTGGAGAACTCGGAGACCTTGACGGCGACGCGGAGGCCCGGCAGGAGCACTGCCCCAGCACCAGCCGCACCAGGCCGGGCGCGAGCAGGTGCACCGAGCGGGCGTCGAAGGCGTGCGCCACGTTGAGGTGGCGCAGGTGGCGGCAGGCGCGCCACCCCGGCCCCCCGTCACCGACGTGCGCGAGGGTGGCTCCCGCAGCCTCGGCGACGACGCGCGGCCTTTTTGACGTCTCGACCTATTTACCAACACGTTCAGTGTTTATAGACTGTGTTACGCGTTCACCTAATGCTCGTAGAGACGTATTTTTCTACATGCTGTTGCATTACAAAAAATTATTTGGCTATTCAGAACGTGTCTCGGCCCCCAGTTGGTTCCGATTGGTAGGACTCCACCGTGTTTGTATTTGTAAAGTACATGTGTACTTGATACTGAAACAAGGGTTTTTTTTTATATGGATGGACCGACTACAAAAGTTTTACGTTTCAGAGCCCGTTTCTCAGTTAAAATTGTCTATTCAAAGTGATTTTAAATCTCTACCGTAAAAAATACTCTCAAAGAAAAAAGTATTTTTGGAGCTGAAGGTTTATGGGGAACTATTCAAATTTTTTGTTCGAAGTAATAAGCTTCATGACACTAAATATTTACTCCAACTTTTTTTGGTCACAAATTTATTGAAATTTACAAACTGTCATGGTTTTGACATGTGGCACAAGTATAGTGCTAATAGAAATCCTTTGAATTTTTACGTGTCTGCTTCATTTCTTTTTTGAATTAATCAAAACATCACCCGTCTCACTTCTACTAAAGCAACACTGTAAACACCACAGCAGGAAGATTGCCTGAGAGTAATTGATAATGTAAGGAGTAGCAGAGGCTAGGAATTGTACCTTGATGAGTGCATGCCTTCTAATCTGAAAACTTTTAAAAATTATGAAAATATTCATGCTAAAACACATTTTTACTTTACAAAAGTCATGTAATAGAATAATATACCCTTAACAAAAATTTTTCTTGTAATTTATTTCCCGCAATATGCTTGTAATATCTGGCTACAGTGAGTTCACACACAACAACTGCTCATACATTTAAATACTTTTGAAATGATTCTGCAAGCCAATACAGAAGCATGGTTCTTGTGTTTGTTTGATATGAGCCTGATAATACTCAAACTTTTATAGTGAAAAACTAACCCGGCCATAAGTTAATAATAATTATATATACATTTATATAATTTTTACAAACACACACACACACGTGCGCACACGCGCATAGCAGATTATATACACGTTACCTAGGTATGAGCAGGCGCATCAGCAGTACAATGCAGTATGGACTGCTACTTTACAAAGCCCTCACCCAACCAGTAATTACATACGCAGCCCCATTGTGGGCCACTGCAGCCAACATGCACGTCTTTAAACTGCAGCGAATACAAAACAGATGCATTCACACGGTCACAGACGTCCCCAGATACAGCCCAGTCAAGGCACTACACCACGAGACGAACACAGAAACCTTGAATGATTTCTATGTCCGAACCACAGAAAAATTTAAGGTCAAATGCAAAACACATCTAAACCCACTTCCACTTGTTTCATCTCTCGGCAATAACGACCCCGTCGAGTTACAGAAATGTAAACGTCCTACAATGGTGCTTGTGCACCAACTACCGTAGTGCAATGTGGTTGGCTGAGCCGATAGCTCTCGGCCAATCGCAGTGCAGCAGCCTCCTGTGAGCTGACCCCAGCCCTGGCGTTGCGGTCTGGCAAGAGAACACAGCCCTATGCCTGGGCAGTGAGCGCTTATTTTTGATTTTAAATATACCAGCACACTTAACTCACAAATGCTGGCGGTTCACAAACTTAGACTAAGCTATTCGACAACACGTACAACACCGTAGATCACAAATGCGTAGAAATTGAGTCTAAGGCCTCTCGGAGGACTGGATAATTTCTCTGATTGACTGCCTGCCTGCCTGCCTATTCACGACAGTTCAAACTATAGCTCTATCCTTTCCTGAATGAGTCCCGATGCACCAACTCGCAATTAGGTGATTTTAAATTAATTAACTCAGCTCCTGAAGCGTAGATGCTGGGGGATACAATTTTGCAATGACAGATTGGATAATTTCACTAACTGCCAGCAGCCTTTTACTGGCGACGGACGACCTGCCGTTTTATCCCTTTTGGAATGAGATCCGATGTGCGAGCTCGCGATTAATTAACGTAATTAAATTAACACAATTATTTTATATACACTCAACACATTCTTCTTTCCTAGCCTTAAGCATATGCACTAACTGGCAGTCTGAAGCCACGAGCCACTGGCACATCCAGATGCAAACAAGCACCAATGCGGGCCGAAAGCTCCTGACCCCAGCATGTTTCAAACTTTCTGCTCCCGACCAACTCTTCTTCCAGGACCATCCTTGTCCTGTACTGAACCTGCCTGCTTAGTGTTTGCAATATTTAACCCCACATGAATGAGCCCAGGGTTTGTCCTGTGTCAATGCAGTTTTTACCTGGGCCCAACTTAACTATTTATAGTATATGTAGTTTAAGATAGGGGAGTTAGTCATGGCATAAATAATTGCTGCCATGGCTGGTCAATCCCCAAACAAAGCACAAGATGTATGCTACCCTTTCTGCAGGGCTGAAATCCCGCATGATCAGGCGTAAAGGCTTCGGCCTGGGACGCACCTAAAGTCTTCCCTAACCCACACCCCTCCCAAACAAATGCACTTAGTTTTTAGTTAGTAGTTTAGTAGTTTTTAGATTATATTTATGGTTCTCGGTGCTGGTTAATTTGCTGAGAACCGGCGGAACCGAGAACCGGGACAGACCCATTTTTAATGCAAACACTTTGAGACTATCACCGCGCCGTCGGCGTCGCAGGCATATGCGCCAGATATGTCTTATTGCAGCAGGATAGTTAATGAACCTGATTAAATAATTTGTAGCAGCTTAATAAACATGAGATTAAAAAAAATACTTATCTTCAAAAAATGTATAGTGCCCTTTAAAAAAGAAAGTTTATATACATGTATATATATATACACACACAAATGCACGCGCGCGCGCGCGCGCACACACACACACACACACACACACACACACTCGCACAGATATATATTGGAAGTATGTATGTATGATGTTGATAAACTCGGACATTGTTTGACTGATGGCCATGAAAGTTTGCACATCAAAGTTTGTTTTCATGGAGGTTTTTACCATATCCATGTTTTTTTAGGGATGGGTCGAATCCTATTTTTGGCCGAATCCGAATACTTAGTCAAATTCTTTAAGGATTTGTCGAATATTGAATCCAAATCCATGAAGAAGAAAATTATTAAAAAATTATGAAAAGAAACATTTTTCATTCAAATTGTTGTTTTCTAGTACAAATGAACCTAAAACACTGAGATTATTCCATTAAGAAAGGCATAAAACAAATACAAAGAACTTACTTGATGAAATATGGGCATGTGGTGCTAGTTAATATGACCTAAAAAATAAAAAATAAACCTACTTTAACACTACTCATGAGTTAATTTAAGGGTGAATATGTAGTTGAGCGGTATTTGCGAAAAAAAATGTTAATAATCTGAAAATAATTTTATTATATGCTCTTTCACTTCCTCTTTTCATTAAACCCGGCGGAGATAAGAAATTCCAAATACTTTAGGAGATATCGCCGTTCTTATTTTGCATACAAGACCTGTGTTTATCATTTGACCGCCGCCATTTTTTTATTTTGCCGTGTGTTCATGAATGCCTAATTAATAATTAAAATGCTCGATTAGGTCAGGTCAGTTACATTATAAATACTTTAGAACCAAACAAACATTAATATTAACTCACATTATTTTTAATGTCGGCTGGATGTGTCGGTGTGCTTGTTGCTGCCGGGGAGCGTGCCTGGGGGCTGAGGCCGCGCGGCGGGGCTGTGTTCCAGGCCAGCGAGCTGGAGGTGCTCCAGGCAGTGCTCAGGTGGGGCGAGCAGGAGCTGGTCCGGCGCATGGAGGACCGCGGTACGCTCCCCACATCCACTGTTAGCAGTGCTGTTTTCTCTTAGCTCATGCCTGTTTCCTGGTAAGACCATCTCTGCGAGGCATCTGTGGACAAAGGAGCGGAAGGGGGGGGGGAGGGGGGGGTTATATACTATATTTCAATTCATTAGATATTGACAAATTCAAGGAAAAAACACATACTTATAAAATTTTATTTCTAAAATATTTGTAATTGTATTTTAATATTTGCAGATATATTCATATACGTATTGGGTTCAAATGTTATTTAAAAAAAAGATTTGGTATAGTTGTAGTATTTACCCTATACTAATACCTGTTATTCTCAATTCTGATTTTTTTTTTTTTTTTTTTTGGAATTTTTTTTGTTGCAATTTTTGAATTTTTATATTAATTTCAGATGCAATAAAAATTAATTCACAACTAAATTTCCATAGGATCTCGTGTTTAAATAAGTATTTGTTGAGTTGAGACTGGGTGATGAAGTGTGTGGATGGCCTGTCAGAGCCCAACCTGCTGAGCCACACGGCGCACTCGGTGACGCGCAAGGGGGTGAAGAAGCGGGACCTGAGCGACGTGGAGCTGCGCGAGATCCTGTCGGAGCTGCTGCCTCTGGTGCGCATGGACCACGTCCTGCCGCCCAGCAGCGAGGTGCTGGTCCAGGCCATCCGTCGCGGCCTGGTGAGTGTCCACGCGGAGTCCGTCAGTGCTCAAACTTGTCGCGGTACGCTTCCCTTCGACTGTTGTCTAGGAGCGCCCTATGCCGGCAATCTGTTTGCTGCCTATGGGATGGGGGGGAGAAAGTTAAGGTAACATTGGTTGTGCTTGTACGTGAGTTTGTGTGTGTCATTTGTACCCTACGACAATGAAAGGTTCTTTGGTTTGCTATATTCTGTAATTCTGCACCAGTTAAGGCCCTTGGATTCAGATTTTTTTTTGGGTGGAGTCTAGGGGTTGACCTTGGCCGACAAGTTGCATTATTACTCAGGGTTGCTATGGTCAGGGAAAACTTGGTAAAGTAATGGTCAGGGAAATCGGAAATATTTCTGGAATTTCTACACATACCTATGATACAAAACACACTTCCTCCCACACTATTAAAATACAAATTTTTTAAAGTTTGTTTTCTCGTGTAATTTTTAACTCTTATCATGTCACAAACACAACAGACAAGACTGCTTTTAACAAACCATGATAGATCTTATCGCGTGTCACATAATTTTGACTACAGTCAAACCTCTATCTATCGTTTTTCAGGGGACCAACAAAAAAATTCAGTAGATGCGGACATTCAATAGATGTGGACTTCACTCTAAGAATTTTAAAAAAATATTTCAACCTCAAAATTAGTGTCAGAAATATATCAGTTACTTGTCATTAAAGTTAAATCAGTTGAAAAATAAATAAAAATGGAAGTATTTTACTTAATTTAATTTACACTTGCAAAAAAAAAAAAACATGCGCACTATAAATCTACATGGAAATTAAAGTCTTTTTCAATATCCTGAAGTCTGAAATAGGTATGTTTACTCATGTCATAAAATGTAAAGCTGTACTGAAGAAGCCGATTTTGCCAATATTTAGTTGAATCGGCATTTCTGCCGACTTCAGATACGCTTGTTAATTTTCGGCCGATATTACTGAAAAACGAGAGAGACTGCCATAACCTAAAAATCCACAATTACCCTTTTCACTTTTCGTAGTAGTACTGCATTCTTTCAGATCGCATTATTTCTTCGCAACATGTGCCAAACGTACATATAAAAATTTAACATCCTATTTTTCAAAAAGTTCTTTAATTTTAATATGTCATAAATAAATACATTACCGTCACGGTAAATATACATCTCGGTTGTTACGGTAACTGTAGTGCAAATGTGGTAGCTATCGTGCTTCTGTGGTAATTATGGTATCGACAAAGAATCTTTAGTTCTTTTTATGGTAATTATCTTAGGATAACAATTGGGTTTGTACTGTAGTTATGGTACATCATCCAATTTATTCGTAAGTTGTTGTTCATTTGTCTTTTCTTCATATTTACGTGCTCCATTACTTGGCTGCAGATTTAAGGTGATTTTTACTACCATATACTATCGTTACTGTTTTTATGACGGTTTCTTACTAAGAAATGTATATTTCTGCAAAATCTTTATGGTTAAACGATCATCTATTATAATTTATAGTGACGGGACCACATATTTTGTACGATCAATGCGGACAAAACGATAATTCGAACATCAGTACAAGCGGACTTTTTTAACCTTAGTTGTATGGCAATTTTGCCGGGACCGTAGAGAGTATACGATAAACACGGACAATCGATACATGCGAGTTCGATAGATAGAGGTTTGACTGTAATAGATAGGCACTGATCTTGCTATGATGTACATTGAGACTGATACTTTGGCGATTTTGACTAATTGGTGTGAGCAGTGTATGAAAAAATGCATGTAACTTAATGGCGCACTGTGGTCCTACACATATGAATACTATTAAAAATTAATGTTTTGTTACATTTTTTACAGTTAATTAATTAATTTATTCTACTTGAAATATAAATTAATGTAGTTAGTTAAACTACTCATTAAAAAGAGTACGTGAATTAACTAATGCTAAGAGATGAACTTTCTGAAAAGACATCTGTTTTACAAATCATCAGATAGTCGTGCTGCATAAATGCTGCAACAAAATTGCAGTTCACAAACTTTCCAAAATGATGATGACCATCACATGTAATGATCTGGAAAATTTTCCGCATAGACTGAAAAATCAGGCAAAGTCAGGGAATTTCATATTGAAAAATGAGTAGCAACCCTGACTGCGCTGCGGGCATTTTTAGTTACGTAGTTTGGAGTTACTGTCATTTTCATTTTAGTATAGTGTTTCCTGTTTTCTAGCAGGTTACGTTTGAAAGGTACATTTCCGTAATGGTATTGAGAAGATTATTACAATATTGTCCTGTATATAAATTTTTATTTGGTATTTCAGTTAAAATTACATTATTTGCTTATCCAACATGACCGTGGTCCCAAAACATGCTGGATTGAAGACCTGTGCTTATCTTTCAGCCACCGTAAAGGAAACTAGCTGCTAAAACATTTGTACAAAATTTGGCAGGCTGATTAATATTTTTAATGGTTTTTAAGTAAATGGAATTCTTAGTATTAAAATCATAAGACCTCAATAAGGTGTAAAAAAAAATTTTTAACATAACTGTGAAACCAAAGTACAGTAAAACCTTTTTGTTGCGACCCCATTTATTGCGACCACCTCTCTATTACAACCCAATTTTGAGGAACCATGAAAAAATTGCCGAAAATCCAAAGAAAATCTGATAGAAAATAAATTTCTTGTGGCGAGTAGCGTGTTACTGCGTTTCTCTTGCCGAGTGCTGCACTGCCGTATCAGAGCATATCTAAAAATAGATACCACTTCCTGTCGACCGCTGTCAGCGCTTTACAACCTCCATTCCACGTCCCTTTGCCGGCAGGGTGCAGATAAAGGTTTTTGTGGCAACGTGTTTACGTTTAGCTTTTTGCGAGTGTCTAGTGTGGTACGCAGTTAAGGCAAAGCTACCTGCTGGATTTCTCTTGATTTTGATTACTATCGGTTGACAATGTTTGCTTAGTTTTTGAAGTCCGATTTGGTATATTTTCTGGCTTGAATTTGTGAACTTATGCAGGTTTTTTCTTTTTTTTTTTTCCTTCCAATTTTGTGTATTATTACTTAATAAATAAAATACCATTAAATATTAATTACTACTAATAGAATGAACGGAAAACCCTCCGGCCGCAGCATGTGAACACGGTAGTCGGCCGCTCGCTCGCCCTTGCTCACCCTCTCCCCGTACCGTGCGCTGCGGCCGATCTCGGATGATGCTTGTACTTGTTAACAATCACGGTATCTGCTTCATTTTAACGAGAGTAAAAAAATATATTAAAACTGTTAGCAAATTGATAAAAGCTTTATGTGTCCACAAAACAGGGCACAACACTGGCCCGCCAGTTGTTTTCATTCAAAATGTGGCTAAAGAACTTGCATGGATCAGGCTGAAAACATCCGGCATTATGTGTAGGTTATAAGGAATCTTGTTATGAATTGAGATGTTATGTTTTTCATGTAGATATACACAGCGACCGACTGGATGCACGCCCTCCTCGACTTGTTTTAACTGTCGCAGCGATGTTTATTTTGACAGCTCAAGCAATTATCTTTTCCAGTGGGTTGATAGAAAAAGAACGCTTCACCCAGCATAAAAAAAAGGCTACGCCACTTATTCTCACGCAGGAAACACACTGGCTGCCGTCTGTCTCCCCCGCATTTATCTTTTTTCTAACATTCCACGTCTCGCCTCTCGCGCGAGCAATAACGAAGTCACCACGCATTGGGCCGTTTTATGCTTTGTTTGGTGACAGCAGCTTGATTTTATTCGGTATATTCCTTTTCATAGGACCCTTGCTCGTAAAGTACATTTATATTTAAGTTTGAAAGCTTGTAAATTCCTTGCCAGAGATGACTGAACTCGGAACTTGGTGTGAAAAGTGAAATATTTTGACATACGTTTTTGGGGGTGTGTTTGGAGGGAGGGAGGGGTCCGAAAATATTTACAACGATCTGACCCTTCCCTCACCGCGTTAGTACCCCATTCATAATAGCCAAATATTAAGGGAGAAGGGAGGGTGAAAAGAGCATTTTCTCACTGAAGGTTTTTCAAAGGGGAGCAAGTTGGGGTGTTATAAGGGAGGACACTACTAGATGGTTTGTGTGTCTGGGAGGGATGAGCTAGCCTTGAAAGAATGTTACCGTGGGGAGGGAGGGGTGAGCTTATGCGTCATGAAGCCGATGCCGCCAGCCAGCCGGGCGAGCTTCGTGAGCGCCCACAAGCGTTGCAGACCCTACAGCTGCCATATTTTTAAAGGAAATGTCCCATTATTTTTTTTTTATTGTTACATGAACATTATTGGAAGTATTAAAGCCGACACAAAATATGCTGTGTGTTAAAATTAACAGATTTTAATGATCTTTCATTTGTTTTTTTTTTTCTTCTGATTTTCACATTTTGGTCAAAATGTCCAATTTTTTGACGGTTCCCGAGAATGTATTTGTAAAATCACTGCTTCGTTAAATCCGGGGTTCGTGACATCGGGGTTCTTGTGTATTTAACTACGGCAAGCAGAAAACGTACATGTAAACTAACCAGTAAAAATAAACTATCTTTTGACATATTTTCTTTAGTGGTGGCCTGTAGGGCGACGGACTTGTTATGAAGGTTGAAGTGGGTTTAAAGCAAAGCCGTCTAGCATTGTGAGTGACAGCATCCTGTCATTGTACGGCTGGTTTCTTAGTTTCAGAGAGGTTTGACTGTAGTGTTTTGTTTGCCTTCTCTTGGGCGACAGCAGAAGTAGTGTTAGCATCTTGCAGTTTTCAAATTTATGTATTTTGTCATTTCAATTTTTTTAATGTACTAAAGAATAGATTAAGGATAGCTTCAACAAAACCTCTACAAATAATCTTTGTTAGCTAGCACAAATAAGTTAAAAATGCATGAAATGTCTTCCATTATTGTTATGATTTTATTTAGCATTAATTAAGCTTTTTTAATTCTTTTATAAGAGCCACAGTTAAGCAGCAAGGCTTACAATCCAACCCCTAATAATTGACTGTTTACTGTATTTTTTTGTATTGAACAGCACTAAATTTATCCTTTTTTCTTCTTGTGTTTCATTAAGTTGATTGTCTGCTTTAAATTTTCAATGTATTTTAAATTAGGGCCTAACGAAAGTACATAATCACAAAATGGAATATTTAAATGAAGACTGAAGGAAATGAAAAACTAAAATAATTGAAGTTTTTTTTTTGTTGTATAAATTGATTTACGAGTTAACAAAACAATTTTACCTCAAGCAATTGACTTTTATATTTATACAATTTTGATATTAAAAATTATAATGATATGTTGCATGTGTAATTACACTAATTACTAAGAGAAGAGAAAAATACAAAAATATATTACAAGAGAAAAATAAAGTTTTAATTTGCTCCACTTTGTCACATCTATTGAAGGCAATGTTTAACTTTTGTTTTGAGGCAGTATCATAATTGGTCTTGGAAGTATTGGTACGTATGTATTGACAATCTCAGAATTGAGTCATAAACTCATGAAACCATGCGGCTAAGCACTAATTTTCTAAGCACTAAAAAGTTGTTCCAAAAAATGGAAAGAAAAAAATTCCAATTGTAAATCAGGGAAAACATATTTACTTGTGTAGGGCTCTTGCTGGCTGTGATCGCTTGCGCTTTGCACTTATGTGGCAAGGGTCTTGTGGTTAATCCCAAAATCCTACATGACTCAAATTTGCTAGCACTGAGTTGGTACTCAATTAGTTTGAAGCCCACTATAATTGTGGAGGTTCGGTTGCCCTCCCAGGTGTGTAACCTTGGGACGTAAAATTCTACAAAATCATTGCTTTTTAAAAATATATACACTGAAGGAATTAGGGATGGGCCGAGACTAAAACTTGAGCCGGGTTGAGCGAGTAGCTAAAGCTGTAATACTACAGTACAGTAGAACCTCGATGATACGTTCCCGTTTCATACATTTTCCCGTGTCATACGCCGATTAATTTTGGTCCCGCCGCAAGTACTATGTTTACAATGGTTTACTTTCCAGGAACATACACTTAAAAAATCATTAATTTCCCGTTTCATACGTTTTTACGAAGCGTAAAAGCCCAAAATTCACAAATTTTTTTGTTATATTCCTCCTGATAAACTACGTTTTGATGCTTTTATTTTGAAAAACGTTCATTGTTTACATTTGCAAACGTAAGGGCGCGGTTACACGGGACCCTGAACTACTTCAGGTGAACATGTTTAAGTAAACACGTTTACAAACGCGAAAGTGTACGGTTACACGGTAGTTGCTGAAAAGTGTGTTTAGCTCTAAAACCGATTGTCTACTGTCAACGAATGATTGTTGTTGATCTTCTCCATTTTGTATCCAGAAAACGCGGGATTTTATCACTTGTTTATACAGTATTATCAGCAGAAATGGAATGTGTTTTCATATTGCTCAATATTTTTTTTTTATAAATCGAGAATTTAAGCAACATGTACATTTAATTTCTTAAACTTATTTTTTAATTATTTTTTGAGCGAGATTACCTATCTCAGTTTTAAGAAAATTAAGGTCAGGATCAATTAAAAAATATATATAATTACCTGTTGATTTTTTTTGTTGCATTCGGTAAAATATTACTCGAACTTGTGCCAGGAACACTTTCTATTTTGAATTTCTGCAAAGGACTGTTTATATTCTAAACAGCCAATCAGAGGCTAATGTAGAAGATATGTCGATCTGAACTACTTTGCCAACCTGTTTAAGTTAAATGGGAAATGGCCTCGAACGAAACATGTTCAGACTGTGTGTAACCGCACTCAACAGCTGAACATGTTCACCTGAAGTAGTTCAGACTCCCGTGTAACCGCGCCCTAAGAAACTAACTTTATCCCACCATAGATATTGATAGTATCAGGAAGACTGTGCACTTCGCTAGTAGCATCTATGGCCAGCACCAAGCGAGACTAGTGGCGCAAACTAGCAATGATTATGAAAATGGTGCACGCGCTTTACTAAGGCACGGATCTCATATTTTGTGCATTCATTAATCTTTGAACTGAATATACCCGTTTGTTATTGTTTTCTTACGATCGGAGTGTTTTGTATTTTACGTTTCTCAAGTTAAAAATATTATTGAAAATTGTTCTGTTGCATAAAGTTGTTTGTAAAAAGAAACAAACAAGCATAAATTTCTGATTTTCTTTTTACAATAGCCTAATTTTTTAAATTTCTAATTTAGGCTTGGTGACTTTTCCTGCCCTCCAAGAAAGGACTTCATAACATTTTGTAAGGCCACTGTTTCTCATGTCAGCTTTACTTGATTATGGACTGTATTTTACATTTCTGGTGGTTTTATTATATGTATATATAATTATGAATTCATATCTTTCATATAATGCAATTATTTACACATTATGTATTTAAGTTTAATCTGACATTGTGCTTGTATGCTAGATTGAGAAAAAAAATTATTATTGCCATTCCCTTTTCATACACTTTCCCGCATCATACACCATTTTTGTGCCCTCCGTTGAAAAGTGTATGACAGGGGTTCTACTGTATTAGCAGATTGACTGGAACGGTTTGTTAATTATTTTACGTTCGAGGTTAATTCGCTTCCCGGACTTTTCGGCAGTGTTTTGTTTTATTTCTCGCGTGGCGGCGCGCGCAGCCTTTTCTGCGTTGCCATGACGACTCCTCATATACCGTAAATAAATTGCACGGCTCAGGGACAGTTTCAATATGCCTATGCATGTTTTTAAAATGAAATTTGATTGGTCAACATGGCAAAGACGCGTACGTGTCATGGCCATGATTGGTCGTTAATAATTGACAATGATTTTTAGTTAAGAGAAAAGAAAGAGTAAAAAATGATGCCATTCAGTTAAACGTGGTGTTAATTCTCTCAGGGGATTTTATTAAATGGCGAGTTAATATTCAGTGTTTTCGTCGTAAGAAATACGTCTTTTGCTAGAGGAATAATTGAAGCAGCACTGAACTTGAATGCCAGTTTCAGGCATTAATTTTCCGTGAGTTACGGCGGATTTCGAGACGGTAATTAATCGCCCGACTATCAGGTATGGCCGGCGTTAGCAACGTATAGTGACGCCAACCGTGAATATCACTCCAGATGTTAATAAACATTGTTCGTTCCACTCCTAATTTCTTGATAAATTAAATATCCTTTTAAAACATATTGTACTGTAAAAAAAAAATTTTTAGCCACAGATGTAGCCATCTAAAATTGAATATTACAATCCCAAAAAAAAGTAAATTTGGTGTTAAATGAAATTGTGTGTAAGTTTTCTTAATTTTTTTTTGTAGGTGTGTCAAACATGTACTTAATGAGAAATATTTTTAACTCTATTTGAATTTAATTTAGATGTTTTGTAAAATGTTAGATAAAATAGGGTATTTGACAGGTTTTAGGTAAATGTCTAAAATTGTTCATTACGACATAATACCTAAGCAATTTGATTAATTCTTTGTGAAGTTATCTATTTTCTATGAATATCACCATCAAAGTTTAAATGAATGAAAAAGCCGCCAAAACGGTGAGACGCCATTTTTGCAGGTCACATGATGTCATGACGTCACATGCTTGTAAACAAACTGTTAGCTTTCACGTAGAGGTGTAAAAGTAACGAAAAAAAGCATACCCATATGTATTCGTTACTATAACAATTAGTACTCGTTACTATCGTATCGTTACGTTACTTGTTACTTCTGATACAGCATAAAATGCTATATTATGTTGCAGCAACGAATCGAGTCGTATTGCGTACGCGTACAGTATGACGTCGCGTAAATAATAATAAATAGAATATAAACTATTAATATCTGATAATTAACAGTTTTTGTTAACCATGTAACAATTAAATCTCATTAGAGCAGTTTTATTATATTATCTCTTTTAAGATAAGAACAAAAAAACGTGAAAATACGTGATAATAAAAAACAAAAACATACATATTTCTAATTTGTAAAAAAATACTTTCTTATAAACAGTAAAAAACTTGGACGACGAATTTCCAAATTATACTTACTAAACAAACATCGTTCTTAGTAACGTAAAATCATCGAATATGCGCGCGCATGCGTTAAACAGGGTAAAACATACGAAAAATGTGAGTAACGAAATCCAGCCGTGTGTAACGTTTCGTTACTCGATACTAGATGGCGCACCCGTGATCTACCAATGAATTATGATCTTGATTTGAATAAAAAGTAAAATATATCGTGCATTCAACTTACGACCATTAGTCATTATTTTACCACAAATTTTGATTATGTCTAGAATCTTTCGACGAACTAAAACAGAAAAATTATGTACCACAGTAACAAAAATGTACAGGATCATGCCATCCATAGCAAGAGACCAATTTGGATACGCGATACGGAACTCTTACCTATTAAAGTAATGTTGACATAACTGTGGTTCACAAAACGATAATTTGATGAATAATTTTATATATATATACATTGAAATACATCATTTCATTTTTATTCGCTTTAAATTAGTTCTAACGGGAGCCCTACTTTTGTTATTGAATGGTCAATCCAATCAATCTGTCAACATTATATAAAATGTTTACAATAATAAAACGTTTTTAGGCTTTTCTAATTTACTTAATTATTAAAAGGATATTTTAATCATTTATAATAACACTTACAACGCTACTTTCACGTTTTTTTATTCTGCAGCATAAAATTCGGGATTGTTTTTAAAAAATAGTCCGACCATTATTGCGTCTATTCTCGGGAGGTTTCTACTGTCAGCTTTAATGAAGTTGGTCTCCATCGTATTTTTTCTAATAATTACAATAATTTATTACTTTTATTCAGCATTAGATAAGAATACTAGTTAATATGACGAAAAAACCTTGAAGAAAACACCGATGCACCGTACAAAACTTCGACTGGCATTTACTGTTTACAAGCAGGTGACGTCACGCCAGATTCAGCCAATCCCGTGCGTTTTCAATCACGTGGTCAAACATGAGAATTTAATTATTTTATTAATGATTTCTTATAATAATCATATATATTTCTGAATAATGCGTTGGCCAAATTGGTTTTGAAAAATGTTTACTGTAAAGCTAACAACTTTTGAATCAATATTTTCACTATAATCAAATACCCTATTGTGTAATAGTTTAGGTTAAAACAAACCTGGTTGTTGCAAAGTGCCAGGCTGGTGTTGTCGAGGCGTGGGGAAGGGAACAGTCCAGCGGTGCCTGTGCGCGCAGGTGAGCACGCCGCCCAGCCACATGCTGGGGGACGAGCGGGAGGGCCCGGCGGCCCGGCGCGCCAACGCCTGGGTGCGCTCCGGCCGCAGCGACGGGCGCCTGTTCGTGACGCCCCGCCTGTTTGCTCCCTACTGCGAGGAGGTGAAGGCCCAGCTGGAAGGGGGCGGCGCGCGGGACGGCGACCTGGCCCGGCTGCGCATGGCCCGCTACGTGCGCGACATCCCGGACACCCTGTACATGGTGGAGGACAAGCCCCGCCCCCCGCCCACCGCCGGCGTCGACGTGCTGGCTGCCGCCCTCCCGGGTCAGTCATCGACCATCGTTACTAGTCATGAGTCTAAACACAAATTTTTCCAATCCAAATCTATAATTCCAATCCTAAGGAATATCTCAAATATATCTAGGTCTCCACAAAAAATGAAAAATGTTAACTAGGGCGATGAAACATTCAACCTTTTAAATGTTTGTTACACAAACTAAGTTTATAGAATCAATAAATACATTGTAATTTTAATTTATCTAATTACCTGTTAAAAGTACACTATCTTGGGGAATGGTAAAAGGATAGGTATGGGGGAAAAAAATTGACCTAGTAAACTTAAGAGGTCATTAGAGTTATATTTTTTAGTTGGCTTTATTCCTCTAATATTTTTCTTAGAATCATTCGAATCTTAAGGATTTTAATGGTATTTGAGGATTTGATTGACCCATCTGTAATTATTATTCATATTTGTTATGTTGTCCTGAAAGATTGGAACAAAGAGGTACAAGAGTGTCTGGACCCAGTACCGCCGCTCGGCCTGTGCAGTACAGCCAGTGTGTGTGTGGGTGCAGTGCCGGACTCCGCCACCATGGCGGCCATGCTGAAGCGGGAGCAGAAGCTGCGGCAGGCGCCCAGCGTCCAGCGTGCCGTCTCCCTCCCGCTGTCGTCGCGGCACGACATCAACCGGCAGGTGCGCCTGCGCGTCGTGCGCGAGTTCAACCTGCCCGATGCCGTGGCCGACCTGCTGGAGGTGGGTGGTCACGCACTCGTGTTTGTCTCGTAACATGCCGTCTCTATAAAGGCCCGTCTACAATAGCAATGTCCTAAACACTCGTCGCTGATCGGTCCGCGTGACCCTCTGGCGTCATGCGTCAAGTGGGCGAAGGTCCGAACCTACCTGGTCCGAAGACTTTCATCAATTTGAACTTTTTGTCCCAACCTGTGTACTTCGGACACAGAAAAAGAACAGAACACTCATGATATTTGAAGTTCCGGTTCCCGTTCGAAAACGTGGTGTTGGTTTTTTGTTATTGAAGGAAATGGAAGGTGTTGTAATTCAAGAAGAGCAAGACGACATTTAAATTAGTGCTGTTGGATTGCTGTGATATGAGTTCATTTTTTAGCATTTACATTTGCCACTTTGCCTTACTGAATAAATATATAAAATTGAACTCCCACAACTTTCAAATTTCAATCTCAAACTACAAAGCATCAAAACAATAAACAAAAATGTTTTGTTTGGCACATTTACTGCGCTCTGGTAGCAACTTTAGAAATCAATACATTCGTACATCGGACATCGCAATTGTGGACAGGGCAGTTTTTGGTGAAACAATGTGACGTCACTCACATTCGGATAAGGACATGGACCACGCACAGGTTCGGACTATTGTAGACGGGCCTTAAGAGTGTTGATAGAGTAATACTCTTTTAAGATGTTCCCGCACAGTACAGTTTCCCAGGTCAACTACCTTTGATAGCTCACACTCTTTTGTGGTTAGTGTTGTGTACAGTCAAACCTCATTATTACAAACCTGAAGGGACCATAATTTTAGCACTTTGTAATAACGAGGGTTTGTATTAACCAAACTATTGGGATATCATGACGAAAAAAATTGATTGAACTTTAAATGCCTATATTTACAATTACAGTAGAATCCCGCTGATGCGACCCCTCACGGTTCCCGGAAAAAGGACTTATAAACGGAAGGGTCGCAATAGAGAATTCGGGCCAATCCCCCTCCCCAACCAAAAAAAAAAAAAACATAAAAAATTGCCTTTGTTCACATAGATTTCTTATTCAAATAGTGTATGGTGTAAAAAAGAGAACTTTTTAAATTCATATTACAGTATTTAAATAGCATGATGTCTCCCGAAAAAAAAGATACCCTAGAAAGCAATATTGGAGCTCCCGTTGCCGAGAAAAAAAAATTCAACACAGTGCAGCGTGTCCATTTTCGCCGTCTTTGTATAGAAAAATCAGACGATTTAGTATTGAAATGATAACTTTTTATTAAAGGTTTATTATGTCTCTTGCGGGCTGTATTAGTGTTGTGTTTAAAAGGTTGCGTCCCGTGACACAACGGGTGGTCTGGCGGCGCTTATCGCTCTGGTCCGTCCGGCTGACGTGCAGGAATGCTAGAAGTAGGGTAAGTGCGTGTGTGAGAGAGAGAGAGAGAGAGAAAGCGAGAGAAAAAGAGAGAAAAAAAGGGGGGGGGGGGCTGGCGACCAGCAGCATCGTTAGCTAGCGAGAGTGTGACGGTAAATGTCGATCTTCACCACTTCCGCTTGCTGCAGGGCTCACTCTCTTTTATATCTGTCTCCCCCTCCCACAAATATATTGGCTGGCAGGTCTCGCCCTCTTCACCTTCTTTATCTTATCTCTCACGCACACTTGAAGCACCTAATACGTTGTCGCACGGGACCGGGACGGCAATAGACGCGCACGTGGATGCTATCAGGTGACGCGCGCAGTTTACCGGTATTGGGTAGCGTGGGCAGTCTAGAAGGAGAGGGGTGGTATCTATTTTTAGCCGTCTTTTGTATACCTGCCTACTTACAGTACAGCACTCGCCAAAATAAACGTGAACACATAGCGCCCAACAAAGTGTAACAGACTTGTTTTTCAGCCGATTTTACTCAAATTTTCGACTTTCTCTGCTCAAATTTTTCACGGTTCCTCAAAAAACCGTTGTATAAACGGAATGGACGCATCAGAGGGGGGTCACATCGGCGGGATTCTACTGTATAAAAAAAATTATACACACCGTTGGTAGTATAAGCTGGCTTCACTACATGCATGACAATATGTAAACACTGAAGAAAACAAACACAATGCAACACTTACAGAATAAATCATAATACAAACTTCAATAAACTTGCATTCATGACACATTTTCTATTCAAACATTTGGTTTAAAAATAAAGCATCAATTCTGGTTTGCACTATCTTTTTCTTATAGGCATTGTTTACCACATTTAACTTTGGTCATATCTACTGCTGCCGACTCCCTACACATAGTTTTGACAACAAGATTGTTGCGATCCTTAAACCGTTGTAGCCAACCATTGCTGAATTTGAAGTCTGAAATTCCTAACCTCAATGCTAGGTAATCTGCCTTCTTCTGAATCATAGGTCCAGAAATTGGCAAGTTTGCTGCACACATTTTATAACGAACGCTGGGCTGCAGGTAAACACTCAAAAGTGAATAATTAAATTAAGGCCTTGGAAGCGTCAGCCCAGAAAACAAAACAATAACAACAATAATCACAGAGGTGCCCAGAAGTCGTATAAAAGAATTTTATTTATAACCTCCTAGCAACTCTAGTAGGCTATGTGGATCGGGGATGAATAATAATGAAATAACAAGACTGGTGGTTTGATTTATAGAAGTGCCATTTTACTAAACTAATTTACTTATGTTTTTATCTTTTAATTACATTGGTATTAAAACATATTGATTACAAAATGGAGGGAGCCCCGGGGCAACAAAATACATATAAAAGTAACACCATAATACATCTTGAACTTAATACTGGTTTTAAGTTAGCTCGCAGGCTCAAAAGAAAGAAACAATTACATTGAAATTTAATTATATCCTGTGTCCTGGCACCGGAGGTTTCGGCAGATTAAAGTCCAGAAGAAATCATTTTGAGTAGAAACTTGGAGATAAACTTGGAGTTAAACTTGCAGCTAATTTTGGAGCTTGCAGCTAATTTTGGAGATAATCTTTGAAGCTGAACTTGGAGCTAATTTTGGAGCTCATTTTGGACCTCAACTTGGACCTCAACTTGGGCCTCAACTTGGAGCTAAACCTCGAGGCTGATTTTGGTCCCGCCTGCAACCAAAGTCCCAAATTACTTAGACTGGTTAACAGGCGGCTAAGCCTGGGCAAGACTATGCCCAGTGAAAGGCAAAAAAAAGGGGGGGTTAGGGATGACGACCACTTACCCAAAACAGCGAAGTGAAGTCCCTCCAGGAGCAGGGAAAGCAGCTCGCGGCACGGAAGTTCTCGGTAATCATGATTAGAGATAATGAAAGAATTTAGATTAACAAAAAAAACTATTGCGGGCAGCAAAATTTAAAAATAAGAAAATTGAGGCCTCTATGCCTTGACGTTGGCGACTACATGACGTACTGTCGAGTCTGGGACGAACAACGTAGATTAACTCTCGCGGATCGCGACGCGTGGTCCGCACAGACCAGATGCTGCCCGCCGAATCTTCAAAAAATGGCGTCGGGGCGCCTAATTAAAGGAAGCAACTGCCCCCAGCCAAAGAAGGGGGCCAAAGGTGTCCGGGAACGCCCGAAGGGGTGAAGCAGACTACAAAACGCTCGCCGCGCTCTCACGTGAGTCGCCGGCGAACTAAGATCGCAATCGCACTGCGACTGCTGCCAAGGTCGATTGTGACAAGTTGTCTTATGGGAGGGATGAGTAGTGCACTCTGGCGGGCAAGACGAAAACCTGCCTGGAGGGTCACAGAAACATCCACTAGAGTGCAGTGGGCGCGCTCGCGACCGGCGCTCAGAGCAAGGTTAGGGATTTTTCCCGCCGCTAGACTTCGCTGAGGGCTCTGTTTGACAAGGGCAAAAGTCCTTGAAGAGACAATGTCTCCACTTGGGTTCACTGGGGGTCGTTGCTCCGGGTTGGAGTTCTCGTGAAGCCACAGGTGGATGATGAGAGGAGGGGGGGTTTAAATTTGCTAAGTCGCCTGGGAAAGGCGTCATGTGGACCGTCCCGAGGCGTCGCCGCTGGCTGTAACTTGGTCCAGAGGCGTGCTGGCAAAACCCTTACCTATGCTTGCCTCCGAGAAATGAAAGTTGCTAGCAGTGGGGTTGGGGGTAGCGTTCTCTAGCACGAAAGTCATTTTGTTACATGGAGAAAAAGTGACGCGAACCGCGGCCGAATTGCTGCGATCACAAATCGTCAGCAAACAGTATCTAATTGAAGCCTGCGAACAAGCACAGGTGCACTGGGTAGCACAAGATTACGTCGGAGTGTACAGTAATGGAAACAAAATTAAATAAAATAAAAAATTACAAATTTACTATTTGGTTTCCTTCTTTAAAAATTAAAAATTAAATTTAAATTTGTATATTTGTGCCTGAAAGTGGCACTGAAACAGCACAATTTCTTAAAACCACTGCAACAAGGTAGCTTTCATTTCTTGATGTTTTGGGCCTCGCATTCTTTTTCTTGTTGATAATCTGCACGATTTCGCAATAGCCGATTCAATCTTTTCACAATTTTTTAGTATTGTCGACAATGACGATTGCGGGATGATAAATTCTCTCGCAATTTCAGTTTTCGTTCTCTCTCCATTGTCTACTTCTTCGATAATTTTAACTTTAACTTGCAATGTAAGTTCGTTGCGTTTACGTTTCGCAGTCATATTACAAAACAACTAACACTCAAAATTGAGGTTAAGATACACGTGCATGAACAATGGAAAATATCAGTACTTTTTTCCATAGATTGTTTAAACTTCTACGTATGTACACTTCCGACGACTAATATTAATACGGTATAGAGTTCTTTCCTTTTCGTTTTCCGTTTACAACATTGCATCTTTTCTAGTTTAGTTACTAACATCGCCACTAGAGTTGAACTTTTCATCTTGTTTTTCGACCATTTTGCGCTGTAGGATACATACATGTATCTTTGGAGAAATGTTTGTTTACATGACGGTTATGAAGACGATTTACTTTAGACTTCCGCGGTGAAATTCGTATTAACCGTTTACTTATACACGTTAACAGCTACTTGAGGGATCAAAACAACTTCGTAATTCATATTAACCGTATTTTGTATTAAAAGTACTGAATAACATAGGAAATCATACTTTATTTTCCGGGACTGTGAAAGTACTTCGCATAAACGGGAATTTCGTACTAAGCGGATTCGTATTAATGAGGTTTGACTGTATTTTGCCTTCTGAAACCAAAAGATCCACTAGTTACCCCCAGTCATCAAGAGAGACTGAGGAGTGTAACAAATTTCAGCCCCTCCCCATTGAAATCTCTCTGTACGAGAGTGGCTGAACATCGAAGTCGCTGACCTCCATGTACACCTGACATAACACCATGCCATTTTTTACTTTGGGGCTTTATAAAAGATTGTGTCTACATTCCACCTCTACCCAATGATTTGCCAGAGTTGAGACAAAGATTAGACGAGGCTATTGCTTCCATTACTTCGGACTTGTTAACCAAAGTGTGGGAAGAATTAGATTTAATTTTAGATGTGTGCCATATAACTAAAGGTGTAAATATTAGACATATGTAAGAAAAACTAGGTTAGTTTACCTTTAATTTGATGTATGATTTGTAGTAAATAGTTACCATTGCAACTAGGACATTCTTTTATAGTATGAAAATGATAGTTAGAGATATGCTACATTAATTCTGTCTCACTTTCGAACCATGGTTTTCAATTTTCCATTTTAAGTTCATAAGAAATATGTTGTTTGTTTTGTAGTATATTTATTTTCTAGTTATATGGTGTCAACTAAAAGTGAGATGAAAGGCAAAATTAGAATGTGTGTTCAATGTGTTAATTCTCTTTCAGAAACTTTTTGAAAAATAACTTCAATTTGTACTTTTTTGTACATTTTTATTTACCCAATATATACAATTAAGGATTAATTTTTTTTTAAATAAGAAACCAAACTTTTTTAGTTTCATAGGGATAGTCATTAGATATCATAATAAATAGTTACAGTTTGTAAATTTATTAATGCATAGTTTTAACAAATTATGAAGTAGAAACATTTTTTTTTCTCCCAGCTAACACTTTTTGAAGACAGCGTAGCTTGTGAAAGTCCTGAGTTTTACAAAAATTTCTTTCTTATGGAATGACTTTGCTTTAAGGACTATTTCTGTAAATGTTATCATAATACCGTATTTACCCTCTGCATGACCACCCTTCATGACCCGTACACTCAAGTCTGTGGACAGAGAACCAAGTGGACCCGAAACAAAGTTACTGCGCACAGATTGAGAATTCTTCAAAAACACATTGACTTATGCTAATGCATATTTGCAGTACAGTGGTTTCCACCAGTGCAACAATCTCTGCAGGATTTCCTGGAACAGAATGATTGCAGATATCCCATGCGTTGTTGGACTCTTGCTTCACTGCTATAGTTGCACGAAGCTTCAACGCAAAGCTGCTGAAGGCCATAATTTAACCATATTCCGTCACTCCAAGCATCCGACCCTTGGAGGACCAAAATATTTTGTGGTGGAAATTAGTCTTTTCCGGTACAATTGTTTAAACTACCGCAGAATTTTCATCTTGGATGCTTGAACACCTCTCACCTAAACGCAACAAATGACCATAATGGCTGTGGTGGCACCAAAGAAAGGCAATTCAAAGTTTTACAATACAACACAATTACATCTGGGATTGCCGAACACACAGTAAATTATTTATTGCACTACAGTTATTGCAGACCTTGCTATCGAATTCTGTGACCCCTAGTTCCATATCTGACTGCCCATAAGAACTTATGTTTTATGTAACATTAACATAAGTTTTGTCAACATAAACTAGGGTTTTGCAAGCCGTACAAAATTTACAATGTATTACATTATTCAAGATAGCATACTCTCCAGGCAGTTAATGCAGGCTTTGTAATCAAAATATTTCTCATATATCGACACTTTCCATCGGAACCCATTCTTCTTTAACAAGTTTTTCAAGAAGTCTGTTACAGTTTGTAACAGTCTTCTTGCAAAGTCTTTTAGGTCAGGACCAATTATCGTACAATATAAAATGTGTGAATTTTTCTCCGCACAGCACCACATTTAAAAATTTTCACATCAATTATTTTCCTTTGCTCTGTTTTCTTACCTGTAGGTATTCAAAAATTCAGATCAGTATTGATCTTAGATTACCAGCCGCTTGAATTGGTTTAACTATTGATATCAAGTCACCTGTTTCAGCGTCATTGTATGTCAATTTATACAACTTTTTTTGTTCATTAATAAGTTTCACAACAATGTACACAATTTTCGTGCTTGTCCTCACATTGGCATACCTGTTTTACTATGTAATATAAATCCTGACATGGACGTCATTATGTAAATTGTGTTGTTTAACTCTGACTGCCAAACAGCAGTGCATGAGCATTGTTAGCTAGTAAGCGGTTGCGTTGACCACCCGGTGACTTTGGAGTCTGGACATGTTCTTTTGCCTCTTGACACTTTAAACAGCTGCTACATTTGAGCTCTTGTTATATGTTTTAGTATTTAATAGTTTCTTGAGTTAAAAATTTTAAATGTTGAAAGTAAATGTTCACATTTTCACATTGGACATTAGGAGCTGGTATATGTTCATGGTATGGCCTGTTGTTGATTACAGACTGATAATTAATACCAGAGCTAAAAATAATTAATGATTAATTTTAGCAGAGAATGTGCAAGCTTGCAATATATTTTTTTTTCATTTCAATTCAAGCTGTGCGAAACTCAAGTTGAACTAATTTTTATTGATTCTGTTTCTTAATCAATTCCTTAATTATATACTCAATTACAAGTGATTTTAGTTTCAGTTTTAGAACAATGACAAAACATGGTTGAAACCAAAATTGCAGTTTTCGGTAGTTACATTTCCTTTTGAAGTATTGAATATATTCAGATGATTCTTTTCATCTTTTGATTAAATATATCAAGCAAATGTTTTTTATAAATTCTAATTAGAAATTGGTTTTACCGTGTTTTCTCGTATAATCGTCGCACATTTTATTCTAAAATCAAGTTTGAAAAGTAGGGGTGCGTCTATTATGCGGAAAAAAAAATTTTTGTTTGGTAAAGTTATTCATAAAAACAAAACCCGTTAATGGAAAGTACGTTTATTTAAAAAAAGGTGGAGTATACAAGAGCACGCCAAACAATTTATATTAATAATTCATTAAACAAAAATCTTTCTTCAACTTTAAATAGAAAAACCAAAACTCTAACGCGAACGCAAGCCACTTGAATCTGACGTGAACTAACGTGTCGTAGTACACACTTGCCACGAAAGAATGCGGGCTATCAAATGTAGTTAACTCGGCACCTGACAGAGAGCATGCATTGCATCCAATCGGCGAGATATCAATATTTGACTACGTGCGCACGCTCTATACGGGAAGCAACATAACCAAACATGAATGATGCGCTTGCTACATTTTTATAAGCGGTACGCCGCGGTAACGCAGACAATCAGATAAAGTAAATACAGTTTAAAAACGTCTTTAAAAAAATGTACACGTCAGACAACTTTGTATTTCCGTTATTAAATAAATAAGTGGTAATGACTGAAATTAAATTTTAGATTATACCTACACCGCGGTAAAAGTAATAATGACTGAATAAATATTAGATTTCTACTTTAAAATACATCGTTTTATACGGAAAAGATACCAACACAAAGCGCTCGGCATCTACTAGTGGGACCAAAATCATCATGCGACGTTTACGCGAGAAGTTTTTTTATCCCAATTTTGACAGCCTAAAATATGGTTGCGACGATTACGCGCGTGCAACCTTTATGCGATAAAACACGGTACATTATAAAGTTGTGTCTGAAGGTGGGTTTACCTGGCAACAGAGCAACTCTGAACAAGGACAGCAGTGGTAGCAGAGAGAGGCCAAGTGCACTCCACGGGTGAGACGTGCCAGGAGCAGCCAGGGGAAGCGCCGTGGGCAGGACCAGGGGGCTGATGGCCGGGCGGTGGCGTGTGTGCAGAGCGCGGCCTGCTACTGCTCGTCGCAGGAGGACGAGGACGCAGACATGGGCATGGACGACGACGACTCCCCTTCCCCTTCTCCCCCCGCCAAGGTGCTGGGCCCCGGACCCCTGCCCCACCACTTCGGCCGCAACATGACCTTCCCCCGGGGGCTGGGCCCCGCGGGGTGCCGCAGGCGGGAGCTGCCGGCCGTCGTCACTGAGGGAGACTCCTACCGCATGCACACGGAGGTCAGCTGCTCACCTTTGTCTGCAATGCATCAAACTTACATTATGTATGTTTGTAAAAAAAACGTGGTTTTTTTTTTTTTCCTTGTTTGTCAAACGCTTCAAATAGATTTATATTCTTGTAGTATGATTTGACCTGAGTATCTTGACTAATAGTGAGTAGGCAGCTTGGCTGTTAACACTTACCTCTTGTACCTTTTTTTCATTTTATGCCTAAGTTGACAGGATCTGTTGCTCACCGCCTGTGTACGGCAACATAAATTACCTTCTCGCACACACTCACATCTTTTCAAATATTTTTTGAAATACTTCATATCATTGAATAGTTATTATTTGCATCCTCCCTCCCTCCTCCTTCCCTATGGTGAGGCTTGGCATTAATGGTTACTAAATCTTGGAAAATTGCCAGCAGCTTTCCCCCTTTTCCCTCGCCTGGCTCCGCCCATGTGGAAACATAGTGCTGGCGGGAATTTTCTGATCATAAGGAAAAGATTCCTTACTTTGGGCTGAGATCCTGACCCCGTTTTCTGTTGATTGTTTCATTTGGAAACATGGATGATATTTTCAACTAAACGTAGACTTGTAGAAATAACATTAATCATAAAAAAAAAGTAACTATTATGATTTACAACTGTCTATTAGCCTACTCATGAACTGCAGATATTTACTATCAATTTGGCAGCCCTATATCACTTGATCTCAACCAACAAATTGTGTGTGTATATTCTCTGAATGTTTAAGTAGATCTCTCTGTTCACTGAGGCCAGTGTATAACCCGCAGTGGCTTTGGTGTGTTGCTACTGCCATTTTAGTTTGTATTATTTATTTAGTGTCTTGTAAACATACAAACAAATACATGAATGTGCATGTGTGCACACATGCATGCACGCACATTGCAGGATGTAGGTACTGTGGTAAAGATAAAGAGTACTGTGATACTTAGGTGCTTGGTGACTTGTTTGGGGTCTCTGATTTAGGTAAAATGGAGTGTTGATAGATCATAATGAACAAATAAAGATGTAATCTATCACCTTTCAGGACATAACTGTGTCTTTATTTGTGATTGAAAATTGTGTGGCTGTTAACTGAGTATAAAGAAACAAGAACTTAATTTTAGAACTATAACTGAACAGAGAACAGGAAAAAATGTACAACACCCACATCATGACTTTTCAGTAATGAAAATTTAAAAATAAATTAGCACCTACATGCAACACATTGGGCCACTTAGTCTTAGTCATGGAATTAGCATAACCTTGCTTATCCACATGCAATACATATTTTTCGGTGACATTGTATGAGGAAATAACATGAATGTAAATAATTCGGAAAAAATTGCTTTTGTATTGTTAATTTTTAGATAAGGATCTAGGATTTGACAGATGGGATGGAGGGGAGGAAGGTTTTAGAGAGTTAGATGTTTTACCCATTGCTTCATAGCTAAAGATGTGGGGAAAGATTGTTGCCTAGAACTTGTTGGTCTGCAGATTTATAAATAAAATCATATCAGTGATTTCAAAAAATGTGGGAAATACGCATGAATTTTCATCATATAGCAAAAACCTGGAATTATACTTGAATTACTTGTTGTCACCGGGAATTTTATATACTATATCTCTCACAGATAATATGTCTGCTAGTTTTACAGGTTATGTCAAACCCAAACTTTTGATGATACTAGAATTTCATTTTAAACCATCAAAAAATCAATAATAGTTTTTACCATTTGCTAATTGATGGAAGTTCTGCTTTAAAGTGGTTTTGTCAACTTTGATTAATTTTAACGACCATGGTCATACAATTGAATACCTTTATCGTCCTTGGGCATTTGCATCGTCAGTATGGTGGTGGTGTTATTGCTTAGGCGTAGAGTGAGTATGATTTTAAATAGATAAAACTCAAATGCCCAAATTATTCTTTCCGGTTTTAGTTCTTACAGACAGGCTACTACATTGAAATGTTGTAGATTGTGAAAAATGTAATTTCACCAAAATGATGTTCAGATGAATTATTCTATTTTTGTGCACGATGATCAAGTTGAGATGTTTATATGTATTCTCTCATGTGTCAATAGAGTTATTTTATGGTTTTGCATGGAGAAAATGTAAGTAAATTTATTTCCTATCACAAATCGTTAGTTGCATACTTAACTGGCTCGATCAATACTGATAAAAAATATATTTTCGTACTATTTACAACTTTGCTTTTTGTTGGCCTAAAATGATTTAAAGTTCTGGTACAATTATGTGGTCCTCAGACGTAACCCCAACCGATTCTGAAATTGTATTGTACCTGACGTCACTCTATACGTGTCAAGATGGCCAACTTTCATATTTGGGGTCATCAGCAGGCTGGCAGGGGGTGTGGATTCCATTCGCCATTGTTTTTTGATGTCATGAATGACAAATGCCAAATCAAAGGTTTATCCAATGTTCAAAGGTGCGGTAAACACTATTCTGGTTCATTGAAAATATATATTACATGAAATAAAATATATTAATAAGCAAAGTATTTTGTTAAAACATGTTCACTCTAAAACTTTGGCTGGCTGAAAATATATTTGAGAGCATAAACATGAGGGTTGAATTTACATATTTTTCACTTTTTTATTATTTTATTAAGTTGTATTTAATTTTGTTAGAAATTATAGGTCTACCTATTTAAAAATTTTATTTATAAAATGGCAATGACAATATTATGAAAGCTTAAATTTACAACTAAAAATATGCAAGTATTTGATAATCACATGAAAATGTACGTACCCAATTTTTACTTTATTCACAAACTCATGATCTTTATTAACTAGAGCAGAAGCATAACAAACGTTTATGTAGTTTTATTGAGTGGTTCTTGTCTACCATTATTATCTTAATTCTCAGCAATTAAGAGTGTTATTGTGAACAACAAAATGTAAGCTATAGTAGCTTAATAATTTCAGTATAAAACTATGATCTAAAAAAATATAAAAGTGCCAGTGAATACAATTTAAATATTTTATGGTATTTTAATAAGTAGCTCATATTTCAGTAATAAGCCAATAAAGGCACTAAGGTAATTGAACCTGCCACATAACTATGTATATTAATCATTTTTGTTTGGGTATGTAGTTTCGGAACCATTCTATATATGTATAATTTTTTTAAAGTTCCGATAGATCGAAAACAGTAATTAAATGTTTATGCTGTCTTTTGTTTGGAATATAAGTAGATGGCTTATGTCGTTAGTACATAACTTTATATCGACATCTTAAATTTGTGTAGTTTCACCATCAAGAAAATTCCTTGAAAAAACTAAATTTTGTTCCTTGAAAACCTGACATGTACATGAATTTCAAAATAAAATTTTGATGGCCACCCTGATCTGCCATTCTTTTACAGTATGCAGCATAGAAAAAGAGAAAATACTAAGTAAAGCATGATAGTGATGGGTACAGAACACCAACATGTGGAAGTTGTAAGTACAGTGTAAGAATGAAAATGACTTCGTGGTTTGTGAATTCTCTCACAAAAAAAATATATTGGACAACCTTTCTCATTACAGTGAAATTTCATTACAATGTACTAGGGATGTGCGAAAGTGACTTTATCCACACGAAATGAAAGTGAAAGAAAATTTATCAAGTTTCGCGAAAGTGAAACGAAAATGAATTTTTCTATGAAATAAATATATTCTTAACGAAAGTTAAGCGAAATTTTTTAATTAACAAAGAAAAAAAGTGCCCCAAAATTTGCTCTTCAGTAATAAATTCTATTACATAAATCATTTTTGTACCTTTTGATGTATGTATATATAAATATTACTATTTAATATAGTCAACATCCGCCCTAGACCACACAACACAGCCCCATGTCACTCGTAAATTTCAAGAATCAATCCAGATCTTTCAGCGCACAGACTATTTCCTTTACAGTCGTAATGTCGCAGTCTATGATAATATATTTATCACGTGCATGGTACTGATGAAAAAACACGTGACTACTGCGGAACGGCCGTCATCTTGCACCACTGTCACACATGGCTAGCTCAGGAAGCTGTAAACCAGGCAAGGGACATGGTCAAAACAAAACATAACAAATGGTTGCTGCCAAGTGACTTGTTGACCTTTTTGTCTAATTGGCTGTATATTATGAGGATTTTATATGTCAGTCAGAGTATGTAAATTTTAAATAAAGCAGACGAAAATGTTTTTGTTTGGCTGTGCGCGAATAAAAGTAGGTACGTTCTTTGTTTATGTGTATACGGTAAATACTAAATAGTGTACTAACAGTTCTGGAATGTATGTTTTACGAATATAGTACCTACACTACTGTTTGAAAGCAAATGAATCAGGTAATTTTTCAAATATTGCATGATTTTGTTTTGATACCTAGGCCTACTGTAATCACGGTTGAATTTTGTTTACTTTATCTGCCATGTTTGTTCAAATTATGATTTTACCGTATTTTCATTAACGTGAGTTTTTTTCATCACCACGTAAATTAATCTTAATGGAAATCTTTTTTCTAATTAATGTCTTTATATGATTTGCATATGTTATTACATTATTAGTAATAACAAGCAAATCATATAAAGACATTACAGTAGAATCCCAGTGCTAAGTACTTACAGGTACCTCAAGTTTTTGTACTTAGTACTGAAACATGTAGGGATGGGTAGTTCGCGAACTACCAGTTCATTTGGAACTGTTCTGACGAGCGAACTAGGTGACTAGTTCGCTGTTACCAAAAACAATCGTTCTTTCGTTCTTTGCGTGTTTCTCGTCTCCTACTCTGTTTGGTCCTTACTGCGCATGCGCGAAAGATAACCAACCCCCCCCCCCCCCCCCCCCCCCTCCCAACACCAACCAAACCACTGTCACCCAATATGCCACGTCTTTCTTTCTGCCCTCTCTTACGTTATTCTTTATTTGGTCTCTTTCCCCCCCCCCCCCCTAGTTATATTTCCCCATCGCTTCGTCAGTTCTAGACTTGCGCATAATAGTTCGCGACCGGGAGCGCTCCTTTTAGTTCGCAGCTCCTTGGCGAACTAGGTCGCTCTTTTAGTTCGTCCGCTCCCATCTCGAATTCAAAGAAGACAGGTCACAGATAGTTCGTTCGCTTTGCTACCGCTACTGCAGGCGATCTTCTTTGTATGTTATAATAGTTATTTTTTATAATGATCAGTGTTGTGAACGCCTAGATTATTATCCTTTTTTGGGTTATTTTGTTTTGTAAACATGTGAAAATAAGCACTTTACTTGCAGAAAATAAATTAATACACATTCAAAAATGTAAGAATTGTGTGAAAGAAAAACAATATGATAGTCGCTCATTTGTAATGGGAGATATTGTTTACAAGCATTGGATTACTGTAAGCCTCTTTTATTTATAGAAAAAGAAATGCCCATAAAACAAAAAGTCTGTAACGATTGTGTTGGTGTAATGTATGGAATATTTTGTTTAAACATTGGAAACCGCGATACAGTCCGCGACCGATGTAGTTCAATAGAACGGTTCCTAAAGAACTAGTCTTTGAAGTGACTAGTTCCGAACGAACTAGTTCGTTCCAAAGAACTATATTTCCCATCCCTAGAAACATGCATACATATCTTTACAAAGAGAAAAAAATATATAAAAAAAATAGCTACAGGAGAGCCGCAATGCCATATGTATTCGCAACTGCGACTTTCTTTTTTCCCCTTGTCTAGTTCTCTGAGTATATCCACTTTTTCCTTAAGCGTGAATTGCTTTCGTTTCTTTTTATCTCCAGGATCATTCATATTGTAGCACAAATATAATGCGGTGTCTAAATAACGTAACCTGAAAATAAACTCAACAATAACAATAAACAATCCCGGCACAGACATCAAACAGTATTTTTAGCGTAGCGTAACACTTTTGTCTAAATAATTAATACTTCTCTCAAACCTCCGTCTTTCGATGTATCGAATGGTGTTGTGTTGCTCACGTCGCATACTACGTACGGTATAATCTATGGTTGTGCGCGCAACTGTTTGTTAACTTTGTTTTGAGAATTTAGAGGTTAGAAAATACGTTGCGGTGGTATTTGTGTATCTTTGTTCTACTACATTAACATTTAGCTGGAAATTTATTTACCAGTTTAAGTAAATTTTGGTGTAGTAATGCCACGCTACTAGTAGAATTTATACGTTATAGTGAAAATATGATACTTTAAACTGAAACCGTTTTGCATGGCGAAGATACGATTTTTGGCGGGGACTTAAAAAAAATTTGTTAAGTGAAATATACTTTATAATAAGGTACGTTATTGTACCGGTATTCTACTGTACATTTTTATTAAATTACGATTTCTTTTTCAACTAGAACAAACGAACTTCGGTAAGCTATTGAACTTTCGTTTGGCTCGAAATATTTCTCTAAAAACGAACTTCGACAGATGAAATTCTTACCGAAATCGAAAATGAAAGTAGCAAAATTTCGATTTCGGTATCGGTATACCGAACATTCGCACATCCCTACAATGTACCTGATAAAACCCACCTTTTTAGTACTTAATAATGAAAGTACCTAATTTATACTGAGCTGTTACTAAATTTAACAGATCTTGTTGGACCTGAAAATATATAGGTACTTTAAAGTGAGTAATTCTTTATAGTGAAGTACATTAAAATGAGAGGTTTCACTGTACTTAAACTCATGTAGGCAAAGAAGTTATTTGTATGTTCTAGGGCTGTGCAGTTTTGTTTTTATTGGTTGGTTCAGTTCTGGTTCGGTTTTACATCAAGAACCTCAGTTCTCGGTTCTGGTGTTGGTTCTTATAAAAAAAAAAGAATTTAGGGTTTTATACTATATTTATGAATGAGGTTTGCTGGGTTATTATTTGCTTATTAAAAACAATTTGTAATGTTGCAAGACCCCTGCCCTCCTAGCTAAATATTTTTCTTTAAAACTGTTTTCATGCATGTAAACATTTCTTAAAAAGTCTCACTAAGAATATTTTACCGTTTTTATGTATTTAAGGGTTGATATTTGCACTTGCTCTGTGTTTTAATAAATATATATAAATATATTTTTCTTTAACAAATAGTAAAATTAACTGAACAAAGTTATGGCATAACAATCATTGGAACTAAGATGAGGTCTTTCGGTTCTCTCTCCCGAAATTCATGTGACTGATAAACTATACTCTATAACATACATTTTTCATGCGTTATTACATCACGAGATGTTAAGTGAGACAGAAAGAAGTTGTATAAACATTAAGATAAATATGTACCTGAAGTCAAAGATCTCAACATTTGGTTCCGGGTCGGGTATTTGAAAGGAACGGGAACCTCGCGGACCTAATGTGAACTACTGAGCGGACGGCACGCGATGGTTTGTGACGCGCGAGGGTGTGTTGCAGCTGGAGAGCAGCTCGTGCAGCGACGGCCACCTGTCGGACATCATGCCCGACGTCGCGATGGCCACCGCCTCGTTCGGCCAGCTGCAGCTGCAGGAGCACGAGCTGGAGCTGGACCTGGGCGACGGCAACCCGCACCTCCACGGGCCGGCCCCGCCGCTCTTCCACCGGTACCTGGGGCCCGGCCCCCCGCCGCCCTACCTGCACCGCAGCGCCTACCACACCGGCCCCCCGCGCTTCATCTAGTCCACCCCCGCTTCCCCCGCTCCCCGCTCCACGCTGCTTCGGGAGACAGATCGCCAGTTTGCCTTCCCGGATCTTGACACTATGGGCAAATTGCAAGCCAGTTACAGGTAGAGACAAGATTTTGTGGTGTTATTTTAACAATATGTGTTATTAAGAAAGCTAGATTTTAGTGTTATGTGGGTTTTTTTTTTTAATTCAAAATAACTATGGCAGAATTTCCACAATTACGTTGCATTGCTTGTAAATTTAGTAAAACACTCGATCAAAACTAAAGAATTAATTTTTATGTACTCACATACAGTAAAACCCCATTGTTACAACCCCTCTCAGTTCCCGGAAATAGGTTGTAATAGAGGAGGGGTTGTAGTAAACATTTAGGATGGTGATGCCCTTTCACCTCCTCCCCCGACCTTTATATCAAAACATGCCATGTTTCACTCCGAATCTGTGTTCAGTCGTATCTGGCACGAAACTGACAATGTTTTCAAAATTAAATATAAATTGGTTTTAACAGTCGACGTCTTCCGAAAAGAAAAGCACATTGGACCTTTTACTTCTGTCACCAAAACGAGCATAAACAGGCGCAATGTGCGGTGCAGCTGTATCTTTTAACGAGCGCTAGGTCCATCTGACACTTATTTCATAAGGAAAAATGTTGATTTATGAGCATGTGTGCCGTAACTATATACCACGCCAGAGGTAAAGAAAGTCAAGCGCCATGAAAAGTGGAATGTTACAAAGGGAGGAGAAAGGGAGAGTCAGGTAGGAGGGATGGTGGTTAGCTGTGCAGTGTGTGCCTCTCTTTGGTGAAAAGGGCAAACCTTTTTTTGCGCTGTGAAGTGACTTTTTTTTGTCAACCCAGAGAAACGATAATTGCCAGGGCTGTCAAGGTAAACATTGCCTGTGGCAGCTAAAACCCTAGGGGCATAGAGGTGCATGATCATCCTGGACTGTAACTGTGTATATCTACTCGAAAAACGTGTCAACATAACAGAGTCATTCCTTACATTTATAGCTGGATGTTATCTACCATATACATACAAGTTTTCTCTGCCACGTTTTTGAATAAAAGTAACCATCGAGCGGGCACTGCGTTGCGAACTGTTTTACGACAATTATAAAGCCCTATCAGTTTCCTATTTGCTGACAGTTCTGATATATTTTTAACTTCCTTCTGTGTAAAATAAGGTATGCTGATGATACAGTTGTTATGTCTGATGGTGCATGTTAAATCTGTCTTTTTCTTTGTTGTTTTTTTCTCAGTTTTGTTGGTGAATGTAGTGGGAAATAAAAATCTTCTCATGAAAACCCCTAAAAAATTTCCTTAAATCTCAGGATTTTTTTGCTGGCGAAAAAAACTTTGTGACCCTGAAACTTTTCCCTAATTTCAGGATCCTGATCTCATTTTACACAAATTGGTATGATGTATAAAAAAAGTGTAGTTTTGTCAACAACTGTTCACAAAATCTAGCCTAAAGCACAACCAATTTAGTTTCTCAGAAAATGAGTGGATCACCCATAATTGTTCACCAAATCAAACCTTAAAAGTTAATGAATTGGAATAAAATGTAATAAGTTGTCAACAAACAGGAATCAAGATCAAGAGAGATCCAAAACCAAATTGTAAAAACAGAAGCAAACTTAAAGGTGTCCAAGAGCAAGTGATATCACAGTAGTTGGCTGCCGGGCAGGCGGGGAGACATGCTGGTATCACGGAACCAGTATCAGTAGTAGGAGGGAGAGGGGGTGTCTACTACCCACCCGCAGTACAGCGCTGACCAAGAGTAACACAGCGCAATATGCTTCAAACAAATTTTCCTGTAGATTTCCTTCAAAAAATATTTCTATCATGGTTTCTAGAAGAGGGTTTTAATAAATGGGGTTTTACTGTATTTAAAACAAATAAACTAGAATTACAAAAACATAATGATCCATAAAATGACAAATTCGCAATAATTCACCTAAAACTAACTTGATGTTGTAGCAAAACTCAACACAAAAACTAATACAGAAGGAAATTTATGCAGAGACTTATGTAAGTTTGCATCTGCAATGCTAAGCCTAATCATATTTCTTGGCCTCAAAGACTATTTGCCGTTTGGCAAGGTTTGTTGTGAAATTTCATTTCACATTTATATGCTGCCAACTTGAGACACTGTTTTAATTTTGTCTGATTTACTGTGTGAAGTTAAGACAATTTTTCTTTCAGAAAAAAAAAATAATTACTCAATTTGGTTTTGATGTCACCTAGTTTTGATGGGAGAACATGTGTTGTAAGGTAGGATAATCCTTCAAGAAAGGTTAGCAAGTCTACTAAAAATGCACAATTCTGTGACACAAACAAAGCATCAAGTTCAGAAACATGATCTCTTCTGGCGTAATTTTTAGGAATTTTACCCCATGGTTTTCTTGCTGGTTTTGTTCAGAAACTCAGTGTTATGAATGTGCTCATTTATGTAATTGACACTCAAACCAAGTTTTCTACCAAATTAATACCGGCTGAGGTAACTTTTTCTTTGAAGCATTCAATGGATTCTTGGTCTTATAAACTTAAATGTATTGGTGTTTGTGCTATATTGTGTTGTGAAAAACAGTCTTCATTTTCACCACAACATTTTTAAGTTTCCTCATGTTATTTTGCCATACAATTTCAACCAAATGTAGTTTGTTTGCCCAAACAGCCCCTGAAGTGTTGGGGCACATTTTTTGATGTAGTGTGCTGAAACAATCGTAAATGATACAACTTGTTTATTTTATATTGTACCTCGTACTTATTGGATAACATCAGTAACTGCGTAGGCACAATATGATGAGTCTGCACAGTCCAGCACAACAGATGCAATGAGAAATACTGACTGACTGTAGAAGGTTCAAGTGTTCTAAAAGATGACTTTGTCTTGAATGCATATTTTTGTCACTTGTGACACGCTTAACTTGTGTATCTCGTCTTTCGGAGTCAAGTCTGCAGCTGCAAAATTAGCAAATTAAAAGTAATCATTAACGTAAAATCCATTACTTAAAAATGCTTTCTTCCTGTTACTTACAGAAACCTACATTTGAAGCATTTAAAAAAAGTTAAAAACACTCCAGCTCTAACCTTGCAAAAACTTTCCATGCTTGAAAATATTAAAACAATAGATGGAAATAAGTAAGAAATGCCAACATGCACATGCAAAAAATGTATGGAACATGTGTTTATGAACAATAATCACTTTAGGCAAAGTAGATGTAATTTTTTATTAACCAATTCACCACAAAATTGTGTCTCTAGAAAAGTTACTGTAGGGACTTGATCGGAAGACGAAAAACAGTCTACCTCACCTTAGTCAATGTTGTGGACGTGAGAGTTGATATTTGTTATCATAGCCTCAGTGTCGCCACTGTCCCAATGATCCGGCTGGAGCTTTTCCGGTTTGCTCCTGGCTCTCTTACGGCCGTGATGTCGTCCGAAGCACCGCGAGTGATGCTGCTGAAGCTCTAAATCCTACTACTTTTTTCACTCTAATCCAAACGAAAGCATGCGTGCTTCGTTGGTTCTAGTGCCCCTGTGTTCGCCCGTGGTTCTGGGATATATTTTGGAATACGCCTGGAATATTTGCTAGTTCATTGGTTTTCCTTGCGTGTCACATTTGAGTCTTGGTTCTTCCATTGAAGTAGCAAGACACATGTTGGAAATATACTGATTACTGTTATTGTAACTGATCAACTGATCATTTACATGTGCTCTGAATGCTGGCATTGATTCCAGGTGTAGTTAATACATTCAATAACTCTTTTGTATAGTTACATATACTTTTTGCTTATGGACTTTTGTGAGAATATATGTAAACAAAGTAATATTTTCATCAACTAAATATTTCTGTTTGTTCTGTTTTATTTCACGCTTATTTTCAATGCAAGTGACGGCATTTGGTACAATATTTACAGTCTCAGATTATTTTTTGAGTGTCGTCTTGTGAAGAAAATTGGGGCCTCCTGTCTGAGCAGAACTTTTGTGGTGTACAAATTATTATAGTAAGTATTGTTTCATTAGATGGTGATGGAGGATCAGAGAGAAGGGACTTAAGTTTCATTGTAGGCTGCGTGTAGGTGTAAAGTAGGTTTACATTCAGTTCTGTTCATTTGTAGTTCTGATAGTAACTGCATATTGTTTCATCTCATAGTGCTGTCATCAATTGTTCTGAGTGAAGTTATGACTAAAGATATTATTTGCAATTTCGGTTCTGTATTAATATGGACTTGTAAATTGTGATTTTGTGTGTGTTACAGGAAATGTACAAAATGTAATTTTTCTTTCTTGTTTTTGTGGGCTAAGATTGTTCCTTCTCTTTATGTAGGTTGTTTATTATCTTTATATAAGTTATCTTCCATTATTGTGGAGGATGATATATGTTACATTTGTCTCTTGTTGTAATTTATTCTGTAAACTTCAGAGCAACGTACTTTAATTTTTTTACTGTTGGTTTATTTGTATTGGTAGGGTAAATGTGTGAGTGCAGTTGTAAGATATGCGCCAGCGAAACTGTACAAAGTGGACTCTGCTGGGCTTGTGCTTGTCCGTAGCACAGTGATGTTTTTGTCACTTGTAACTGATAGTATCGATTAGGTGTAAGATGTTGTTAGTGGCGCTCCATTGTGAAATTGTCAATCCATCAAGGGTAGTTAAGTTCAGTAGCATTACGTAAATCTTTGCCACTTGTTGGAATACGCAGAATATTGGGGAATTGATGAACAATGTCTTTTCTTAAACAGAATGTAAACTTTTTTTTTTTAACAATTATACAGTAAAACCTCGTGCAACAATCTCCTATATAATGAAATCCTCGTTATAATGAAACAGCTGTTAGGTCCCGCCAAAATGCCACAGAACCTTATGTATTTGTACCTCTAAATAACTAAGTATTTTTTTAACAGTTCCAACAAAAACACCCGCTATAGCAAAGGAAAATTTTTCCAAATGTTTAGGTAGAATTGTCATATTTTTTCCATTTGCTTGTGGATGTATTACGTTTCAGCAAATAAACAAATACTGCCGTCATCTTATATTGACTGACCATAGAACTATTGACGTACTGAAACGCACTTTGAAACTAGTGAAGTGAAACACATTGTACCAACATTAGCTAACGAACACATTGTACCAACATTAGCTAACGAAAAAACCACTTCAGTTAATCAATATTACGAACATCGCCTAGAAAATTTCTCACATATCACACTTGCACAAATTTACGTCTGTGTTCTGTGAAAATGGGCGATTGTTGTAATGAATACCGATATGCAATCTGGATTGTGTGGAAGTGTTACTTAACTAAAATTCGCAGGAGTTTAGGTGTTGTTTCCAAATTGTAAAATAAATGTCACTTAATGAGTTTTATTGTTTGGAGGTTAGTTTTGATGGATTAATTTTGTTTACTTACAAATTAGATTATGGTTGGACAAACCATGTGCAATAGTTTATGATTGGACTTAATTTTGGGTGATATATTTTTCATTTTCAGATAATGGATTAAAAAAAATAAAACACAATATATTTTACCATGAAACTGAAAATTCTGTATACTGTTAATCAGGGAAGCAAAAAGGTTGATTTAGCCAAAAGATTTAGGCCGGCTTGCACAGTTGTGACTTGAGGCAAAGTAAAGTATTTATCCATTTGATTAACCTGCAAAGTTTTTGCTTAGATTTTATTTACCTTACTCCGCAAATCACCCTTAGCATCCCAAATTCAACTCTATTAACTAATTTATTTTTGTAGTATTGAGTTTTGAATTCACCTCATTATAAAGAAACCTCACTATAACAAACAAACCCAAATTGAGTCCCTTCAGGTTTGTTATACCGAGGTTTTACTGGTTTACTTAATTATTTATATGAAAATAAAATTATATAAATTTGAACTAGGTATTTGTGAGTACATACTTGAATCTCAAGTTCGAGTCAAGTATGTATATAACTAGGCCTGTGCAAATAAGCAGGAGCATGTTATAACATTTTTCGAGAGGCCAAAGGAAAAATGATAAGCAGGAAATAACAACTTAGCACTTGACAGTGTTTGAATTTTTTACCAATGGACTCATCAAGCTGTGTAAAAAAAATTTAATGTTAAAACTGCTGATGAGTACACTCGATGCTCAGATTTGCTTTATCAAGCTAACAATTTTTCAACTTTTACGTGCGTCCAGCTTCTATTTTATTTGTCTTTAAAGATACACTGCCACGTTTCTGTAAAATTGTCTCACAATTTATGACGATGATTTTAGAGTGAGAATGCCTACTTCCAATTCCTTCACTGTGAAAATGTGTAATTTTGGGATTACTACTTACGAATGAAATAAATGAAACTCTATGGGCAATAGAAATTTTTTTTTTGCCATCACGGAATAGTTGGCTCAATCAACATTGTAGGACTGCGTATGTACATCTGAAAACACACTAGAATGACAAGGAATGGAAGGATTTTTTTTCCAAGATAAGGGTGCCAACTGACACGTAGCTGTGAACATTATGTACCTTCGATATATTGAATGCACAACATTAGCCAGCACTAACATGTAGCACTCTTAGGGCCGGTATTATGACCTCCGGCCAAATCTCCAGTTTAGCTAGCCTTCAGGTTAGGCTAGCCTCCAGTTAACGAACGAGGGGTGTATTATGACCCATACTTAGCCTGCGGTTGGCTAACCGGAACCTGACGAAGCGTGTGGTGTAATAATGGGTGTGTTGGTAATGAAATAAACCAGAATTCGGTAACTTTTGTTGCAAGACAGTTTTTTTTTCTGGTAGAATGTTAGTCAGCTGTTTGTTTGTATTGTGATTCGGAATGTTTACAGCTGCAGTAAAGAAATATGCCGCGAACTTTATCTTGCAACAGATATAATTAAATTAACCAAAAACTACTTTGACGTCAAACCTGCTTTGTATTAAACCATAAAATTACAATTTATGATTCAAAACCGTGTGTTTTCAACTTTACTCTTGTATTGAAACTCGTGATTTTGTTAGGTTATATATTAAGCCAAAACTAACGAAGTAATTCTATACAAACAAATAAATAGGGATGACATTTTTGCTAGAGAACACTTATTTCTTTCATAAATTTATTTCATAATCAAATAATATAGACCCTGTTTCGGGAAAATACTTGTCGATTTTCATTTCACTGGTGCAGCTTTCATTTTTGTACATACTAATAGTTTCGTATCACGTATCCAAATTAATCCGATCCTGATGGAATTAGTTTGTGGTATAGGATGCTTGCTGTTTTAATTTAGTAGGTCGAGAGATCCTAGACATATTCACTGGGGAAATAATTATGATTGTAAAATGTATACGAAAGAAATACATTTTTACAAGTACCTGACATAATTTGTTTGTATCGTGATATGTTAGGTATTTTGAGTTATGTACAGGATTTTTCAACATTCTAAATTAAAACAGCAAGTATAATGTAAAACAGGACCAACATATAAAGGGTCATGCCGATAGGATCAAGAGATAAACTTGGATATGGGAAACAGAATAATTCCAGTGCTGTTTTCGTTTTGCACTTGCGTGGCAGGTAGATAATAAGTACCTAAAGGTTTGTAAGATAGGGAAGGGGTAATTGGGTAACATTTATTTTCACATTCAATTGTATTCATTGAATTAGAACCATGTCTGAAGTCGTATGAAGTGCATTTCATTCCCGGCATATGTCCACTGTATTACGAATAAAAATTCACAGATACAACTTCTACGAAAACATGCTTTTTATAGGTAATAATAACCCTCGTTTGGCAATTTTAAAATTCACTTATTTACACATATTCTTAAGCAGGAACATTTAAGTTTATATACATTGCATACGTTTATGTACTTCGTGATCAATTAAAGTCAAATAATAATACACGACTCAACGAGAATAGAAAAGCGTGACTACACTTTCATGCCATGTAATTTTTAATAAAACTTTGACGAATACGGCGAAGCATTTTGTATTTAGTAATAAATTATTCCATCGCATCCTGCAAATATTCAATAGAATTTCTCAAATAGTCATCATCACTATCAACAACTAACCTCGCCTGATACATCATCATTTTATTTTCTGCTGCTTAGCCTCAGGTTAAGCAGCTAGCGGCCGGTTCATCCACCCGCTAGGTTAGCCGGTACTTTAACTGGAAGGTAGACGTTAACAGGGAGTCATAAAACCGAAATAAGAGCTAGCCTGCGGTTAAATTTTAGCCGGAACTTTAGCCGGGGGTCATAAAACCGGCCCTTACATTTTGTTTTTGCCTACATTCCTGTTTGAACAAACTACATGTATGGTGCATATAACAGTGATTTTAAATAAAAAGTATGTAAAGTGTAAATTAAACCATTTAACATGTTATGTTCACAGATGATATAAATGTTCAAATAGTTAGCTTTTTAAAACTTTTTTCTGCATTTACTGAATCTTCAAACGCAAACGTATAAGCAGGAAATGCACTGTAAATATCGGATATCGCGAATTTTTAGAACGGAAAGAAAAAAAATGGAAAACATGGTTTTCACACACTATCCACATCCCTATGTTTACTCTGAAGGGATTTGAAAAAATTAAATTTTTATTTCTTACATTACAATACCTGTGCTTTTACGCTGCCATCCCCATTTATTGTGTACGCTCAATAAATAGGAATATGTCTTTTCCATATACTTGATATGTTCCTGAATTAACCCTGATAAGAAAGGTTTCTTAATTTCTACTGGTTTGTGAAAAAATAACAGTTTACAGCTTACATTACAATACCTATCTATTCACGCAATCACCAACATTCATTGTTTACCCGTGTGAATTATAATTTTTTTTTTTGGAGAACCTTAGTCAATGTATGTGTTTTAGTAATAATAAAATTCGTTTAAATAATGACTATTGAAATTGTAAGGAATTTTTAATGCTTATATTTCATGTTTGTTGTTTTATTAGATTAAGTAATTGTATTACAAAATATTTGTTTTGTTACTTGCATATAAAGTACGTACTGTTTTGAGTTAAGTTGTAATGGGTGAGTCTAATTGGGAGGCAAACATTTAAATATGATTGTTAACGTCTTTCATTTTCTGTAAGGAGTACTTACAGCCATCTATATTGTGTGTGATATGTCTGGTGTTTCATGTATCCCAATTTATGCCTGGATCCTGAAGGCTTAATCCTGATGGCATGATCCTGTTTACTTAATCCAGTGTTACATAATGCTTGCTGTTTTAGTTCAGTACGTCGAAAGATCCTGATGTCATGATTCTGTTGGCTTCAACCTGTGATGCATGGTGTTTGATGTTTTAGTTCAGTACGTTGGAAGATCCTGCACATGAAAGAAATTGTGTATAAGAAAGAAATGTGATTGTAGGTTGGAAAAAAAAATCCTTTTTATTTGACTTAAGATCATAATTCATTTATATATATATATATATATATATATATATATATATATATATATATATATATGTACAAGATCTTCCAATGTACTGAATTAAAAAAGCAAGCATCATGTACCACATGATCATGCTATCAGGATCTTTCGATGTGCTGAACTAAAACAGCAAGCATCATGTACTACAGGATCAAGCCAACAGGATCATCCCATCAGTATCTTTCGATGTACAGAATTAAAACAGAAAGCATCATGTACCACAGGATCAAGCCTTCAGGATCCAGGGATAAACTTCAATATATGAAACAGAAGAATTAGCAAATTTTTAATTCTCCATAGTTGGCTACAGTTGTGCTGAACAAAGAGATACACGATCACAGGTAAACAATGAATGGTGGTGGCAGTCAGTGATGCCAACTTGGGGGTTTCCCCCCCAATTTAAGGTAGAACCAAGATGTAAAGGGGGTTTTTTAGGGAGTACATTTATTTAGGGGGATTTTTTAGCATGTAGATTATTGAAGAAATTTTTTTGAGGCCATGAAATTAAAGTGTATATCTTGAAAAAAAGTGAAAAAAAAAAAACAGCAACACAAGTGGCGTTGGTGGCTGAATATCGCACTATGACTAACAAATTCCGTTTTCACTTTTACCGCTTTTATTGTTCGATGTTTTCACGTCACGTTGAGGTTCTGTCTGTAGTTTGTTGTCTACTTGCATATTTTATTTAGAAGACATTGAAGCAATTTATTTTTATTTCAATTATTTCTCGTTTAACTTTAAAAGAAAGGTTTAGAAAAGTTAACAATAGAAAAGTACATAAAGCAAAAAATAATTTATGAAAAGAAAATAATGATGAAGCAAAAAAATGTATGCAAAGAAAAGTTAAAACAAAGCTAACTAAGAAAAGAAAAGTTATAGAAATAAAAAATATAAATTTTTCATTGTTATTATGATTAATATTATTATTCATAAGTTACTTGATGTAGGCTTTTGGACATACGCCATTGCTTAGCACATGTATGTCTGCAGAAGAAAACTACAAAAAAACACAAATGACAAAAAACACAAATTAAGCAAAAATTGCTGTTGTCAGGATTTAACGCCACACAATATTCCACAACAGGAATATGGTCAACAAACAAGGAAAAAACAAAGAAAAATGGACTAACAGAACGAAAAAACCCCCACAAATGATGACAGCACAAAAATTCCGAACCCAAAAAAATTCAACACAACAGTTGAAACGAGACAAAAAACACAGCAAAACGAAAAGACAAAACAAACACAATAGTTTTCCAGAAAAACAAAAAACAAAAGAGAAACGGAAAAAAAACATAAAAACCCCCACAAATGATGACAGCACAAAAAATATTGAACCCAAAAAATTCAGCACAACAGTCAAAACGAGACAAAAACACAACCAAACGAAAAGATGAAACAAACACAACAGTTTTCTAACTTTTTTTGTAGTTTTCTTCTGCAGACATACATGTGCTAAGCAATGGCGTATGTCCAAAAGCATACATCAAGTCATGCACTCCCATTGCACAAATCTTTCAAAGATAATTCATAAGTTAATGTGTATATGTGTAAAATGCCCCCACATAAATGCAACAGCTATTTTATACTACTTCAGAGTATTTTAATTTTATATTTGAAATAACCTCTCAAACAGGTTGTACAATGAATACTTCAGGGGTTTTTAATTGACATCTAGGGGTATTTGAAGTTGGTCCTAGGGGGAAAACACTGTAGGAGTTGGCATCACTGGCAGCAGTGTGAAAACACAAGTATTGTAATATAAGCTTTATACTGTTATTTTTCACGAACCAGTTGGAATTTAAGAAACCATCCCTCGGGGTAAATTTAGGGACATGTGTAGTGTGTGAAAACCATGTTTTCCGATTTTTTCTTACCGTTGTAAAAAGTTGCGATGTCTGAAAATTACCAAATGCACCATTTGTGAAACATTATATGCTGTAAATAAATACATTGGTCTTGTAGGGAAAAATCTCTAGACCTAAAAAATATGATGTTATAAGCAGGAACATAACAGGGTTCTACTGTATTAAAACATTTAAATACAAGTATGAATATTTTTTTTATTCGTATTCAGTTCAACCTTATATATTAACACTTCGAAATAACGAATTTTCTATTGGTTCTGAATATTTGACCTAACGTTCCTCGTTTGTTTGTCACATAGAAACATTCATTGTTGAGGTTATGTCATTTGTGCGATATAAATACCCACTTTAGGTGTTTTAATCTGTCTTAAAAAATATTAATAGTACTCTGTATTTTAACAATGCAATTTTGTTCACTTCTGTCAAATTAGCAAAATATGTTTCTAATATTATTAAACTAAAATACAGTTTACCTGGCTGCCATTTACAATGAAAACTTGAATAAATAGAATTTAAACATGTAAATATGAGCTCTAGAGATGTTAGTTTCCCGAAAGATCATTATAATGAAAATGTTTCATTAATTTAGCAGAAAATTTTCCAGCAGTTTGTACATACTTAAGTATAAAAACAGAAATTAACCTTACCAACTGGTTTATGCAAACATAGCAAATACAAAAAAAGTACGTAAGTCATTAGGTGACACAGACAGACTAAAAACATATGGGAAATCTCCACAATTCTATGACTTCTTTCCACCTTCAAAGTTTCTTATCTTAGTGTAATACAATGGTAACATAAAATTTTAAAAGTGATATTAAAAGTTTGCAATAGAGTTTATATGCTTATATATTACAGTATCAAGAAATTTTACTTTTACCATAAAACAGCAACCTATCTTAAATTATGTAAATCTATGTATGTTTTAGAAGAAAGGAAAATTCTCAAAATAAAATTAATGGTTACATTTTACCAAAAAAAATTTTTAATTTTTCTTAGAAAATTTTCCATCTCACAGCCTTTATGAGTTTATATAATTACTTTTTCATGAATACAGCATTTAATAAAAGTCACATTTTTCATGAAATCGTTTGGATTTTTCATTACATATTTTATTATTTTGCGGCTCGTAAACATTTTCTTGAGCAATATGTAGAGTAGCTGGTTCCGGGAAATAAAAAGAATAAAAACTGAAAAAAGGTTGGTTAGGATAGATTGGGATAGTTGCACTTTTTTCTCTTTAAAAATTTTAATATTTTAACAAACATTTTACATGTGATTATTGGAGCTGTTTGAGTAGCGCTCTAACGTGTCATATATTAGGCATTAAGCTGAAAAGGGCGCTGTTTGGAAATAGAAGCACGTACCATGCATTTTACCACAACCCTACTTGTTTAATTACATTTCATTTTTTGTAAAATGTTTGTTGATAAAAAGTTTGACAATGCTGCATGGCAACACTGAAATGCACAAGTTCCGTCAAATGTCTGTCGTCGTGGAAAGTCGTATACGTGACTGGAGGGGAAAAAAAATTTGTTTTAAGTAATGGTAGTGCTGCAATAAAAAATTGATCTGCAAGGTGAGAATTTATTGCATGTACATTTTCAGCAATTGCCCATTTTATTCTGTTTTATCTTCGGAAAATAGCATTTACTTTGGTTATTCGTGGTTGAAATTTAAATAGCGTTCACTGCAGTAAAAAAACAGCAGTGGTCGGTAGCCATTTTACATTCATGAGACTTTTTTCCTTGCATCATGGTTAACACATTATGCTTGTCTATAAATATACATGTTGCCTGATATCGTAAGAGACTTTTGTTTAGTATTTACATAAAGTATTTTATTGGTAATATTACTACATTAATTTAGTTTAGTTACAAGAACAAGGTATGCTGAAAAATTAACTGGTAGACATCAGTACTGGGAATGATATATGTTTTACAAAAACCTTTAAAGAATATTTATTATTTTGAATAATTATTTATAGAATAAACATTTGAAAGAAACTTTTAAGATGTTGTTATAAGTTTTGTTTTCAAAACTTTGGGAGGCTTATTCATAACAAGAAATAAATAATCTAAATATTAGTGGTGCAAGGTATATGTGTTTTGTTGCATTTTTAAAGACTGTTGTGTTTATTGAATAGTTGGGATTGTAGCACTGCGGTAAGGAAACTCGCTTTTACACAGGACCTGCCCCACTGAATAGTTGGTATCAGTCTATAATAAATAACCTTCACACAAGAATGCATGCATACATTGAAATAGAAAGGACAATGCTATATAAAACTCATAAATATTGGCTGTAACATAGCATAAAAGAGAATAGATTTTCCCAAAACAAAAAAATAAGTAAACTAACAAGCTCAGACCACATACTGTTCTAAAAATGCACACCCTAATTGTTTCTTGAAGGATACTGTCCATGGGTGATACACTTGTTTCAGTTGCTCTTTCTCTTTTTTCTACAGCATAATCTTGACTTCCTGCTACCTGAGAAAAGGAACAGATGGAAATGAGAATCACAATCAATCTTGCATCACACCCTCTGCCTCCCATCCAACCAGACATATAGACATATAGACATATGCCTGTTCATGGCTCTTTGCTCCGAGTCAGTTGACTCTTGTGAGCAGAGAAAGAGCACTATAAATAGAGCCAAATTGTATAGTGTCGTAAAAAAACAAATTTTGTCATTAAAGATAATATATCTCATTTTTATTGTCTTAAAAAATTCATTCTAAGACACTTAAAATGTGTACATAAAACATATTGATGAGTGTGTTATAAATAAACTGCAACTAAGACATTCAGTAGTCTTCTGTAATGTTCCTTCTTTCACGTGAAAGTTATAAATATGAAAATAAAAAGTACAGCAAAACATTTTTTTGGAATGTCTGTAGCTTATATGGATTTTTTTGACAAGTTTTGTTATTTTTATTTTTAAAGTATCGACAGTATTGTACATTAATATAAAATTACTTAAATATTGTGTTCAAACTACATAATATGTAGTTTATTTTATTTATATATATAATTTTTATATACTTATTTAATATATTAGGTATATAATAAATATATTATTTATTTATTACGGTTGTGGCATGTTCACCAACACTTCATAAAGAGGTTACTAGGGTGTTCATGTGGATATAAAAAAAGAAACAAAAACAATAACAATAAAAATCACAACATGTAAAAAGATACACAACATGATGCAAAGGACAAAACAAACAATAGACAGGGACACAATAAACAATTGAGTAATGATACACTCATACTCTACAGGAAGCGCTGAATAAACAAATTGTAGACAGATAATTTTACAATTTATAGTAAATAGTTTGGTTTAATATATAAATAGAGAAAGAACTTACTCCACCAAAATTAGGGTAAAATGTATATGCTGCATTTTTATGGTAAAATTTTTTTGATTAAATTGGTATAAAATGAATAATACATTTCAGAACAATAAAGATAAATTAGCGAGCATTTATGGTTTATAATTGATTCAATAAGAGATGCACAATAAAACAAAATTAATTTTTCTGATCCATGCACTTTGGTACAATTTTTTGTCCAGAAATGACATTCCTTGAATTTCAAACATTAAGAGTTATTTTTTGATTTTAATTAAGTTTTGATTAAATGCTTCTTAATTCCATGATAAAACTGTGAATTGGGTGCTATTTGGTGTATAAAATTTAATTTCGATGTTATGCTGTGTTTTGACATGCATTTTGGAGTTATTTCAATTTTATCACAATTCACCATATAATCTTGTACCTCTTTATAAAATGTTAATTTTCAAATTTGAAAAAAAAAATTAGAAATTAATTATATTTGTGTACTGAACTATGTTACTACGTACAGCGACAGCAGCATTTGCCTGAATCCAATTTCAAGAAGTAATTGTATTTGAGGTGATATTTACGACATTTGAGTTACATGAATCCATAGTTATGTACTCTTTCTGATTTGTTGGTATAGGTATGTTATGGAGTACCCAAACTTGAACACAGGAAAAAAATTACTTTGAACACCAAGAGATACAAAAATGAAACCTAGAATCAGTGTTGGTAAAGGTACTATCAACAAAAGTCATTCATAACCAAACAGATATCTGATTCAGGGTAGAAACATGTAAAGAGAAACTTAAGAAAAAAATCTGTATTTATTCTGTGAAATTCTCTTCAATACTCCAAGTGATTTGAAATTGAGTATAATACGTAATCATAATTTAGATGTTAACACATAATTTGTGAATAGTTTCAGTGAGAACAGCTATTGTTCCAGTAATGCTGAAGAGAGGTGATGAATGCTTGTGCAAGCTGCCACTCAGCACCCTGTTCGAGGTTACGAGGTTACAAGGATCACTGAGAACACTGCAACTGTGGGAGTAATGGAGAAATGTAGCGTCAGTGAAATAGGATTACGGTGCGCAAAATTCAATACAGCACTCTCTTGAGCATAGCATTGCATTAATTATAGACAATCTCATGTTGTAATTTGCAATAAAGCAAGTATCAAATACCTGAAAAGTTATTTATCACAACATTATTTTCTTATTTTGAAGGAATTTACAAACAAAAACAACTTATTTATTTTCAGAAGTGTTTTAAATAAAATCAGAGAAATAAAATTCACAAGTGTTTGACTTTGACTCTACGTGGGGGTCATCAAACACTGGGAGTTATAAGAATTCTTCTTCTTTAAATAATAGAGGAATTGCTAATTCAATATTTGAACCTATTTCCTTAATTACCCATTGCAATTCCAAATGTAACCTTTTTTTGTTTTGTTTCAATAATGTTTAATTAACTTATAGTTGAATACTTTATCCTTGATTTTCAAGTTTTGTTAATAGCCAATTAAAATTCTGCTTTGTAATTTGTGATTTTTTTATATTTGTGAATTTTAACTTAATGACTGAATAAACACAGCAGAATACTCCTTATAGATTTCAATATTTGATTCAGGTATGATTTTGATACTGTTTGAAAGTGAATTTTGATGTATAGTTTTGTTATAATAAAATAATTGGTGATTATATAGTAAATTTGTAAGAGATGTGTGGATTGGCCAGTACATACCAGAAATAAGTTCATATATTCGAGAGCATTTGTTTGGAAGCTTTTAGTCTAGTGTGAACCTTCACGAAGATTAGTTGTGTGTCGACAATTTCCAAATTTTGGAAACTTTGTTTCAAAGTAACAAGATTGAGTTACATATTTTAAGAACAAATTTATTAATGATTGTGTGAATTGGTGAGGTTTTCTAATGAAGAAATAGAAATTGAATTTTAATCATCGCCAAGTTAATTACGTTTTATGTGGACATTGATTTCATCATATTATGTTACAAGTAGGCTAAATCATAAGAAGAGGCCTAAACTTTGATGTGAATAATTTACAAAAATTCTTATTTGGGCAAACTTATCTGGAAGTATGTGATGCAAACGAAACAGACTACAAGACAATAATTTTCCACCACAGAAAATATTACTACATGGAGTCCATCCATCAATGATTTGTCTTGTCTGTCACCTCCAAGAAGTAGCCCACGTTCCAGCTGATTGAAGCAGTCCCTGTTCCATGAATTATACAATTTTCTGTTGACTTCTATGTACCAAACTTTCGAACTTCGTTGCAGATCTTCTTGGCGGATATTGAAAGAACAATGGTCGATTTGATGGAGGATTAAGATCTGCAAGTCTGTTAAATGTCTCTAAAAATAGGAAGTGTTGGCAGAAAACTGGTATGTATTGTGTTAATACTATTGTTAATGTGTGTGTAGTCAGCTAACCCGTTTTTCAGTTGGTTTTAATGATATTAATGATTTAATGATATTAGAGCTTCCAATTAACTTTAGATTCTTGTTTTACCTACCCCTGTTGATTGAGCTAATAATATTAATTTGATTTTAACTTTTCTTCATGAGTTTATGTCTTTGAACAGAAACCATTTGCTTTAAAACATTTCTGTCAAAGTTTAGAATGTCCAGTAGTTTCAGATGACAAGTTCTATCTTACCAGTAAACTGATAACTGAGATAACCAATTGGAAAACTAAAATTTCATGTGTTGAAACGAGGTAATTTTTTTAATTATTCTGTTGATTCATGTTCGATAGTAATCTTTGCATAATTCTGGACTTTCTGGGAATAAATTTTATTTGTCCAAGTAGTTGACTGCTTGATAAAAAACAGAGTTCATAATATTAAAAATATTTGTTTTGATTTTCCATCAGTTATTTAGTATTCTCTAATACTAGACTATATTCAAATTACAGACTTAAGTCGAATTTCATGTCTTAAACTAACTGTAATCTGTTATTCAAATCACAAATTAAATTAGAATCACCAGTTAAAGGCAATTTTAGACTTACAGTTAAAATTTTTAACCCCGTAAAAATTATAATACATGTTTCTAAACATTTCATATATGTTTAGTACGGTGCCCAAATATATAAAAATAAGTTTACGTCACAAGGGTGAAAATGAATAAAGAGAATCACACTTAATTTAAATTTTGAAAACAGTATCAGCATAAACTTTGTTGCTAAAGAAAGTTTTGCCAAAGAGTGGGGCAAGGGTAATGGTGGGAGGTGGCTGGAAGTTCAGGAATGTGTTCCATTTTCCCTCGGCATTTGCTGCATTCTTATCTCATAGTGGCATCTCGCCAACCCTCCCCTGTGAATAGTAAACAGATGTGGTTGAGTTGTTGTGGTGGGAATCAGTGATTGCCAGCCTTCTATCTACTGTTTGGTGTTCTGGCGAAGAACTTAAATTTTTTCAGTCTTTATAATATAGCTTTCTTTTTTTATGTTTATAACCTGGTGGTAAAGGATACGAGATCGATACACACAACTGAATCAGCAAACTATTATCTCAGAAATAATATTTTTTATCTACTAAAGATTATTAAGAATAATGTGTTCAAACTTTCACAAAGAAATTTGTGTTGCAAGCACAGAAATCGGAAAGTAAATTTTCTGAAAAAGTACAATTTTGTGACGTGGTGTGCTTTACCTCCGGGATAAAGACATGTTATTGACAGTGAGGGATAAACTCAACACCGCAGCTCAAGGAACGTGGGGAAAGAATTGGTCTGAAGCGAACTTTAGAAACAATGAGAATTGCTGAACGGTGATAATGAACGCGGGACCTCCGGCATGCTACTCCAGTATTACCACTGCATCATCTTGCTTTATGTATTTTGTGTTGTTATGGCAAGTTAAAATTAGGAGATATCTACTCATTTAAATTGAGTACATATTTTTGCACTTCATGTAAAATGTCTCATTGGAAAACTAATTATCTTTTAAATTCGGCACATAATCTTTTCGTCTTATGTTCTTTGGTTAAAATTTTGGCACATTTTTGCAGTGCTTAAGCAAGTAAACATGTGAAGGTATATATATTTACTTTTTGCTAATGCAATATTGACTGCTGCCTCAAACTGCAGCCGAGGTAGTTTCACACTGAGTCCGAGCAAGGCTTCACACTGGGGCGCCAGAGAAATAACACGCAGGATGCTGTCGTGTCAGTGTTGCGCTCACGTCAATGGAACAATGAAATGCATTCAAACTGCGAACCATGGTTGTGTTTTGTGTGAATGTGGTGTAGATAGAATGCCTGTTACGAGCTTTGTTCGAAGCTTACCTTTGGCATTTGCTCAACTCTTCTTTGTATTGCTTTCAAATACTTGAATGGTTGTGTATGTTTCTTTTGTCTGTAATAACTTTACGAAATTGTTCGTTCTTATTTTGCAATATGCATCGTAATTTTCTATTACATAATTCAAACTGAAGTTTGTATGTATTATTAATCTTGGAAATGTTTTTCATCTTGTTTGGGAATATTGTATTTGCAACATCCTTACTGTGTAATGAAAGACTTGCTACTGCAGACTAGTGTCGACATCAGAGATGTTGTTGTGAGTGGTTCATGATTAAGAATTGAGCAAGGGCACCATGACTTTCTCTCTTCTGAATCGCACACAGTGTATGTTACTAAATTTCAAAATTATAAATTTGTCTGGGTAAGCATGTTTTGTTTTCATTACATCTTCCCAATTTTTACTGGGTTCACCTTAATAGTGAATTGGCTAATAAACACTATGAAATAACAAACGATTTACTCTAAACAGCAATCAACCATTATTTTTAGAACATAGGTAGGCACATAACTTAATTATTGTAAACATCAGTTGAGGTATTAATGCTATACTGTGTTTTTCTTTTTTTCTTTTTCCTCTTGAAGACTAGGTCAACGGAGGAAATATAGGAAGGAATTTGCTACTACGTATGGTGAATTTACCTACAGTGATTTCAAAAAACCACAGGAAAACAAAATGGAAATGCCTAGACACGGATTTGAAACCATTTATCCTCGAATATGAGTCCACTGATTTATCTTTTATACAACCTCGCTCAAATTTTAAACATATTACAAAGTGTGCAAGTTATACCACAAAAATTTCAATCGTAAAGCATTAAGTATTTTATTTAGGTTATAAATAATCTAAAATTAAATTGTTAAAAATTTTAGATTTTGGTTATAAGCATTAAATAAACATGATTTTATTTTTGGAACAAAGTTCAAAAGATACGCCAGTAGTTCATCAGAGATTGAAAAAAGCTCAGTTTGTTTTGATTTTGATAATTCAGAGTCCAAAATTTTGATTTAACTTGAAGCACTGTGTTGGAAAGCAACATTGTGTTAGGTTCTCATAATAGGTGACAAGTGGGAATTACCGGTACATGTTTCCTGTCTAATTGTTGTATTTTTTATAAATTTTGAACCTCTTATATTCATCTTTAAGCATGTGTTTTGGTTTTTTTCTTCATTGAGTATTCACAGTTTAATAATACATGAAAATTTCAGTATTTTTTTCAGTACATTATAAGATAACATTGTTTAACTCCTCTAATTACTTCTTATTTACACAAATATTGACAAAACATGCTTTCCCACACAAGCAAGTTTTGTGTGAAAATGTCTTAAACTATTTGTGAATAATAAAAGCCCATACTACAGTATCTATTTATGGGTATACTCTTATTAAATTACTGACTATGAATTAATGAAAAGATCTGACAGAAAAGGTTTTCTAGGCATAGAAGATAATATTTTTAATTGTTGTAATAGATGGGTGGTTGAAATATTCTGGAGTGGAAGAAACTTAAATTTTGGTGTTTGGATAGTAGTGAAAGTCATGTGTAATGCTCTTGCACACATTTGACCGTGGTTTCGAGCAGGATAGCATGTAACATATAGGAAGCATTGCTTGTGTGCAGTCGTGGATTGTGTTTCTGTGGAAGCTAAGCTTGTGTTACGTCAATGGCACGCATGTGGTGTACGAGATGTGGTGATGATACTTAAAAGACACACTAGACTAGTACTGTTTGTAATACATACTGTATTTAATAAAGTAAACATAGTTTGTAGAATATACATCAGTATATATATTTTTTATCCTGGAGACATTCATAAAATTTGTGATCTTATTTATTGTATTTCTGGAAGAGTATAATTTTTTTTTCCCAAGTGATGGTGATGTAAATAATGTGCATAATAAATTCTGTGCAATTGTTGCAACCATTGTTTTATGAATACTTGATTACAGTATCTTTAGTTCCATTAGGTACTATGTGTGCTGAGATACCCAGTGGAGTAGCACGCAAGGTTACTGCAGAGTATAACTTAACTCACAATAATCCGTCTTCATCCATCATTCAGTCTTGTGACTTAAAGCCAGTCAGAAGGCCCGAGAAACTCCATTCATCCATCCGACAGGCAAATGGATGAAATTGTAACCTCTAAAATGTTAGCAAGATATTGCCAGCAACTTTTAGTTTCCTAAAAGCTTTTAAAGTTTCTTTATATGTTAAGCTAATAACATTAATTGTTTTAAACATACATTTTAACATGTTTTAAAGTTTGATGATTGATCAAAAATTGACTGAACCACAGAAGTGAAATTAATTATGTATGGTAAAACTGAAAATTTATTAATGAACATCAGAGTGAAAATAAGTTGAGTTAAGTGGTTTAGAAGTGCTTAACTTTCAAAAACTTCAATCATCTCTTGATAAATTTTCACCACATTTAAGCTTTAAAGTCAGTTGGTGGCATCAAAATGGAAATCAAAATCGCTGTTTGTTAATAGACAGAAGGATGGTGGACAGACACAATGAATCTATGAGAATCTACCTTACCTTGTATCATACTTGGGAAGACATGAAGCAGATTTAGTAAGAGTTGAAAAATTAAAAAGTAAAAATAAAGTCAATACATGGCTGTAGTAAATAAACTCCAGAACAAAATAATGAATTATAATTATTTATCATAATTCATTATCAATCAAAAAATCCATCATTTTTCATTATCATTCATCATAATTAATCAATATCATCATTATTTAACATTATGCATTATCACATCATAATTTATCGACAATTTTAATTATATCATCAATCTTAATTTTTTATCATAATTAATCTTTCATTGTCTATTAGCATCATTCATTATTTATCATCATCCAACATCATTCATCATTATTCTTCATTATCAATATTCAAAATCATTCATTTATTACCTATTATCATCATTCATTATGATTCTTCACCATTTATCATCATTATCATTAATTAATGATGAGTGATAATGAATGTGTAAAATGATTTTGAATGATAATGTTGAATTTTTATAAAAAATTTGATGAATGATAATGAATAGTGATGAATTTTTTATATTAACAATAAAAGATGTTGAATGAAAATAAATGATAATGAATGATATTAAAGTGCAGCGGACGTCTCCGCTGCTGTGAATTCCGCGCGCTTGCTGTCCTCTGGTCCCCCCCTTCCCCCTTCACCACATCCCCTGCACCCCTCTCCTTTTGTCATAGTGATGTGTATGTACCTTGTGATTTTCTTTTCCCCTTAATTTCCTCTTCTGCGCCTGCACAGTGGGGGGTTGTGAAAGCTTATTTAAGGCTGTTGTCGCCATTTTGGAACCTCTTTTGTCTAGTATGTTTCGAACCGTTAACTTCGCTTAGCTTCTTGCCGCCGTCATGCGTAAATGCTCTACCTTTTATTTTTGTCAGTCTGTTTTTTACCGTTCACTATTTCACATTTTATGTGTGTGGCCTTTCACTGGGTCAACGTATGGAGGAACCTTGTACCAGCTTAATTTGTGTGAGCACAGAGAGGTGAGGTCTCATTCGAGGGCTGTGCGCGGTGTCATCTTGGATGCTTTTGGCCTGTTATGCGCAACTTTTCCTTGTGGCGTTTGAGACACTTCCCGTGTAATGCACGTTTCTTTCTTGCAGTGCCCGGATTTCCTCTCTGCCTTTGTGGGCCTTCAGCCCGGGTTTGGTTTGTGGCCGTGATTCCTTTAATCTGACTTGGTTTCCCCAAGGACGTGACATCTGCATTGCGCACGTGACTTGGATAGTTTACCACGTTCTCACCACCATGGGCTTGTGAATAGTTTATTATATGAATTCATTTAAGCTTTGTATGTTCATTTCACACATTGCCTGGTGGTGGCGTTATTTGATAGACATGTGTGTCTCGAAGTTTAATGGTGCACCACCGAGCTTTCTGGGTAACTGAGGCCAATTGATTGGTGTAAGCACGCGACTGGTTAGGGTACGTTCTGTGTGGCGTCTAGTTTTTTTTTTTTTTTTTTGCCTAGTGGTAGTGATGATATGCAATGTTTTTTTATTATTGTATTTTCTACACTTATTCTATTGATGCTCGTTTTCTTTGCTTAATTGACTATTTGTATGAGCGTTCTGTGTACCTGGATTTGTGAGACTTTATGCGAGCCTTGTTAGGCCTAGTGTTTATAAATTACTTTTCTTTTTAATAAACCGGTAATTTGAATTTTGTTTATAATTCCCCGCCACGAACGCTGGCCTACAAACTACGATCTGTACTTCTACGCTGTTACTAAGGTCAAGACCAAACTCGTAAACCCTCTGCATCCTCATTCTAACATGAGGCTGCGTTTGTGTGTCTTTGGTGTGCGCGCCAATGTAATTTCCTAGAGCTATGGTTCTAAGGAGGCTACAAAAGGATGATGCAGATAGATAATAAATGATCATAAGTGATTCTGAATGAAGATGAATTATGGTAAATGATGAATGGTAATAAATAACTTTGAAGGATCGAAAATGTTTAAAGTTCATGAATAATGATGAATGATGATTAATAATGAATGATAACAGCTAATGAATTATGATGAATGGTAAAGAATTATGATGCATGATTACAAATGATGATTGATGATAAATGGGCATGAATGATGAATAGAAATGGTTGATAATGAATAATAATGAATGATCGTGAATTATTTTCAATGATAATTAATTAATTTGGTGTAATTTGGTAATAAATTATGAATGTTGGTGAATTATGATAAAAGATAATTATTTTATTGGATAACGAATTATGATGACTAATAATGAATGATGATGGATGATAAATAATATTGAATATGTATATGTAATGATGAATTAAGATATGTGATGAACATGAGAATTATAATGAATTATTTTAAATGTTGATGAATTATAATAAATGAGTTGAATAATAATGAATGATTTAGAATGATGAAAATAATAATGAATTATGATCATAGATAATTATCATATGCATGATTGATTATAATTAATTATTATTTATCATTCATATTTATTATTATTATTTTCTTTTTCAATTTTATTCATTATTCTTCAAAATTCTTTTCATTCATCATTATTCAACTCATTCATCATTTTTATCATTATACATGATTAATTATCATTATTAATTATTTATCACCATTCATCTACATTTATAATCTTTTATCATTATTCAGTATCATTCATGATCATTAAGTATTATTCATCATCATTTATCATCACCATTTGTCATCATTTATCATCATTCAACATTGTTTATCATCTTTCATTATCATTCATCAACATTCAAAATCATTCATTATTCAATATCATTCATGATGAACATGATATATTAATCAATATTCATCATGATTCTTCATCATTTATAATCTTTAAACTTCGTTCATTTTTAATAATCATGCATCATTTATTATTATATTAATCATTAATCATTCATCATCACTAACGCATGTTTCCTGAATCAAGATCGGGAAGCCTACAACTCACGTAGTTTCATTACCTTGCCCAAATGACCCACGTTTGTGCAATTTCATATTTTGTTCTAAAGACGTATTCCAAACATATAGTGATATTTTATTGTATTATAATTCTCTTTAAATATACGTAAGTTATAAGTACTGTATTAAATTACCCTTATTTTTACGCAGTTGAATTTTAGCATGTAATAATGCATTCGTAATGTAAATATGGCCGGTCAATTTGGCTAATCCATACAGTAATATTTCATTGTATTATAATTCTCTTTAAATTTACATAAGTTGTAAGTACTATATTAAATTAACCTTTTTTTTACGCAGCTGAATTTTAGCATGTAAGTAATTGTGTGTTGTTTTATGCTCATTTGTGAGATTACCATTCTAGCTAACAGTACAGATCTTTCAAACATAAAATAAATTTTAAACTAGGTAAGCACCGTAAAAAAAATGACTTGTGTGATGTGCGAAAAACAGTAATTGTAGTAATGTATTTTGTCTTTTTTGCTAAATTTAATTCAGTACGTAGTGATAAAGAGACATTAAAAGATTTTTGTATAGCTTGAGCACTGGTTGAGGATTGTTGGTTAGGTGTAGTTGTGAATTTTTCATGCATTTGTACATTTCTTGATTATTTTATCATCTAAAATGTGTGTAGTAATTATATGAAGCTACCTGTAATTTTTTTTTCCAGATGGTGTAAAGATTCAGTGTAGGTTCCCAGAGCACAGCTTACAGAATCGCTATACAAGGTAGTGCTGTGGTAGTTATCTGCATTCAAGTTAAAATTAGGGGATACTGCCGTCACCCGGCCTCTGTGGAAGGCCCAGGAAGTACCTGACGGGCGCTACGGGCGTCGCGGTGCTGCTGTTGTCCGGGGGGGAGGGGGGGTGTAGGCTAGTGGGACACTAGGCCGTTGGTGATAGGTCGTGGGTACTCTGCCCCCCCGTACCCCGCCAGGTACGCGGCTGGAAATCTACCCTGAAACTCCCTACTTGGCTGTGAGGCCGCTCGGCCGTGTGGAGGACGGAATGGTGTCGAATAATCGTAGACACAGTTTATATTAAATTGGCTTTTAATCCACGGACTTCTCCAGTGGTACGCATGGGTATGCTGTACTCCCTACACATACACTACGCGGTGACAGAACCGCTACAAAAGCTATGATAATGCGCTATGCGGCATCTGAGCCGTTCTACTATTACACCAAAACACGACACCAACATAACACTGTGAATTTGCCGCGGCAGTCTCGCGGGGACGTGATTACTAGTTCGCCGGAGATGGCCAGCGCCGAAAGTTAATTGTCTTAGGAGGGCTCAATGAGCATGATCCTAAATTCTATTCTACACTTTCGTGAGGTTGTAGCCGGCAGGCGTATGTGCGGCGATCTTAACGAAAACGAGTTAGCTGTAGTCGGCCAATGCCGTAAATTGTGTGGTCCGCGACGCAGTGCGGATCACCAAGGAAACGGTCGAAATAAGCCCGGGTCCGCCAAATACACGCTGAGTCTACGTGAGCAGCAATGAGTTAAAAAGGTTTGGTTATTGAATCAAGTGCAGAGTGAACGATCGGTGGAATAAACTTGAAGGCTGCTCACGGACACACGTCTTGACCCGGTGCGGAGTGGTTGGAGACTGCCGAACATGGCTGGCTCGCAAGGGAGGGAAACTTTCACCTCCTTTGTGAGTCGGCGCCAAAAACTTATATCAACTTAATTTTCTCTATTATAAGCTAAAAACACGTTCCAGGTGCTCAATTAAAAGGTAGCACCTGGTAATTGGGTGCTTAAGGCTTGACATCGTCCGGGCCTGCGGCCCCTTTTAAGTCCGATATGCCACCGCCCAAACACCACCCACCCTCCATTCAAACCTCCCGCTTACCCGTGCGTACGTGTGCGTGCGTGTGTTGTTTGCCCGGCAAGAGGGCGCTGTAGAGCCAGTGCGCTGCACCCCTAAAATATAATTAGATTCAATTGTGTAAATTGTTTTTATTGTTCCCGAGTGCAACGTGACGGCAGATTGGCCGGGAGGGTTTTTTATGTACTTTTAATTAAAATTGTGTAGTTAAATATAAGGGCATTTGTGGACATTCCCGAAGCACACAGACTGAAACCGAAGCCAGACACTGTTTAAATATATTCTTTAATGATAGTAATTTTTATGATCTTTTTCTTATATTCAGTAATTATTACGTAATATTTCAAGAATCTTTTTTATGTTATTTTAGTTTCCCGTGGCACGAATTCAGAAATATCCTTAACGGCAATTGTTTCGGCGGGCTGACGCCATGTTAGGCTAGCGGAGCCATTAGCTCATCCCAGTCTTCCGCCATCAACGACCGAGAGCAGACGCTTCAGCACTCCGGGGACCTCACCGCTTGTTCTTCACCGCTAAGTAATTCTGTTCCACGTTAATTCTTTTTCAAATCTTTTTCGTTTAGTCCTCGGAACTTCTCTCGGTCGGGGGACTGTTTAAATAATTACCTTACGACCAGTATCAGTCTTTTTCCAAATGTAATACGTAAGTCGAGGTGTGACCACGTGGTTGGTCACTACACTTAAACCGATTCGTGCCGCGGGCGTTTATTACAGTTTAACTTGTGTACGTGTATAATCGGAGTTGGCCGAATAAATCAGGACGTGTAAATCTAAACGTATTCTTTTAATCTTTTCAATATGTGTGACCACGTGGAGTGTGACGGCATGTGGGACGCCTAAGAGCCCACTGCGTAGGGAACAGCATGCCCGATGCTGAGAGCGGGCAGTTATTGGTGCTAGGTGGTTTTCAGGGGGGAATTAAAATCATGCCTCACATGGGCGACGTCACGACCCTGGTAAAGAGTCTCATATAGGTCCGTGCCCGTTGCACGGTGGCGCCCTTAACATCCGAGCATTCATGAAAACCCCGTTATTCAAGATCAGAGACCACGGCCCCCGTAGCAGGCTTAACAACTGTTTCATAGTATTTAATTATTTGAATTTTGGCATCAAGTTGGCGATAGTAAATTTATTAAAATATTGTCTTACTGTGAACTGTTTTAGTTGGATATCTCCTAATCTGACTCGATCATTGTCACGGGCACTTTAATTAAGGCCAGTGGCCGCGGTGACGGAATGAGGTTCGTTGTCTGCTCCGTACATGCGCTGCTCGCACAGAGTAGCTACGACGCACTTGTTTAATGCCTGTGAAATAATAATTGTGTCTTAATGTCTTGTTCCTTAATTGTTTTATGGGGTCGAGCCCCCGGGGTTTCGTGCCCTGAAGTTTATTTGAGTCTAGTGGGGTCACGCCCGAGGCGCTCGCCAAACTCATTCCCGCTGGGCTAGGGGTGCGCTCCGAAAACGGGATCTGGTACTAACGGTGCGGAGCATGGGCTTAGAGGCCATGGTCGGGACGACGTCAATACTAGAACTGAGTTATTCAGGTAATTGGTCTTAAAGTGCTAGTTACATTTAGATTCCTAGCAACATAGCTTTTATAACTAACATTTGAGTCGTATAGTTCCAAAACCTGCCTTCTCCCCAAAAATCACAAAATGAGTTGGTGGTACTGGCACCTTCTGTTTTTGAATTCGCATCCTTTGATGTTGTCAGATTATACCAAAAAAAATCTATTCCTATTTTAAACACCATAGCAAATCTAAGTTTTTTTTCCAAAAACTGCCTTCTCCTTTCTAAATTAGTTCCAATACATGCCTACTTCAATTTATTCCAAATGCTGCTTTATCCTCATTTTTAGAAGTCTGCCATATCCATTTCTGTTCCAAAACATGCCTATTTAAAGATTATTATTATGAAACTACCAATGGTTCAGAACAATTGTATTTTTAATAATTTTTCTTTTCTAGGCTGTACATTCTGGCTGTATTCGAATTTATCACATTCATTTGTTGCAGAAAAGAAATCATGTGTTCCTGTGCTCCTGAGTTATATCTGAAAGAAGTTTGTGCTGTGATGTAGATTAAATAGTGTTTTTCTTCATAAATCTCACATAATGGACACACATTCTGAACTAGATGTTTCTGTCATCAAAACTACAGAACGGGGGAGGAAGAGAACAAGAGATCCTGCAAAGTGGATAAAAAACATAAAGAAAGTAGAAAGGTAAGTATTGTCGCCACCAATGGGTGAAATATTATTTGCAAGCTTTTGTTTTGAAAAATCACATTATAAAACATTAATATAAATATAACTATAAAGAATATAAATACTTATTACATTTGCAATTGTACAACTCTAAAAATGTCATTTATTTTCAGATACACGTCCAAGTGTCCACCAAAGCAGCCCGAATGTGGTCACAAATCAAACGCATACAAGTGCTGCACATTGACAAAAAGGGATGTAAATCATTTCAATGCTCTTTTCTACAAGACACCAAATAAACTTGTACAGGATTATATTATTATTAAGTACTGCAGTGCATCGTTGCCGAAAAGAAAAAGGGCAGTAAAAGAAGGAAGTTCACGTAAAGGTATATCAATAACGTATTACGTTAAGAAGGCAACATTGAGACCAGGAGAACCTGGTAAGATTCCTGTCTGCCAAAAGACATTTTTAGGCATTTTAGGAGTTAAAAAGACAAGAGTACAAAACATTTGTAAGAAGCATTTCATGAAATGTGAGGTGTTGAATGAACGCCGAGGTGGGGACACCAGGTCGAAAGCTTATGAACCAAAGCGCAAATCTATTGCACAATTTATTGAGCAATTAAAACCACTTGAATCCCACTACTTCAGAGGTAAAAGCAATACACCAATCCCTCACTTAGCACGACTAATTCGTTCCTAAAAATGTTCGTGTTAATCGAAATTGCGTATTCTGAAGCATTAGTCCCCATAAATATAAGGCTAAATTATTTAATGTGTTCCAAGATGTGTAGGGAAGTAATCTTTACATAATATAAATGCGTAGAATAATACTTGAAAATGCATATGTCATATCATTTATCTTTTTAAGCCTACCACCGAATACGTTAGATAAAGAAAACATGGCACAGTGTAACGGGAGATAAGTGGTAACATATTTACCGTCAGTCAGCAGGTTGGCTTGCCCGCCTAGGCGTGACCTTCAACACGCGCGCGCGTCTGTCTGCCTGCTGTTGCAAGCAGCTGGATCCTTTGTTATTACGTTTAAAACTTAACAAAATTAAAACACTTTTATGAAATTAAGAACCGGTTTTATATAACTTTAAAACACACAGCCATATGTAAACATTTAATTTGTTATGCACACCTCTTGTAAAAGCGGCTATGTAAACAAATCAGTTAACAGATAAACAGATTTAGATTTTCCCTAGAGCACAAACATAACATTAAAATACGGGTACACTCCCTATTTAAGGGGCCTCCCTAGTAAAAATGTTTAGCGCGGTGGGCCACTGGCCACGTGCTACTGCCAGTGGTTGGGCGGGGCGATATACCTGAGCTTGTCGCCTGCGCCTTGGTGGAGGGGGGAGAGGGCGTTTTAGCGAGGGGGGCGGAATAATGGGAGGGTTGTCATTGTGTGGAGTCCATTTACTACTTATACCTGCGTTATCTGCGAACAAGATCGTGGCAAGAAAGGTGACTGTTTTTCCCTTTCGCTACATTCAACCAAAAGGATAATGTTCTCGCATTGCCTTGCTTGCTTCCTGACAGTGTTTATTAACTCGAAACATTATATTAGTGTTGCGATCCAGTCCATATCCATGAAATGCAAACAATCGTCAATTCTGTTTAAAACATGTATTTTTATTTTTTAATTAACGTTCTACATAATTAAGAGATTTACATACACTACAAAAAATGCTGTCACCAACAATCGATGTGTTAGCTTGTGTTTTTAGGGGGGGAAAAATGCAAAAATTATATCATTTAAAAAATTTCCAACATTATACTTTCGAACTGACATTTGTGTGACGAATGGTTTTGCACGAACAGATGTGCTTTCATTCATAAAAGTATTCCGCACCGCGACGAGAAATCACGTCCTACTAATAATTGAGTAATAAAACTGGGAATAAAATGATGAAAATAATATTATTTATTTTTACTCTTAGACACAAATCAACTTTTTAAATCACAATAACGACAAATAAATTTTTAACTTACTTCCTGAAGAAAAAGTGCATGTCAAACTCACTTTTAAATTCTGTAAAGAAAAAAATGTCAGGAACAAACAAGTGTTCCCACCAACGACACATCGTCAACTTTGTATTCTAGGGTTCACGTCGTATTTAGTTACACTAAATATTACTGCATATTATTATTTTCTGGCTCTTATTACATGTTTAGCATTTTATTTTATTTTTGCATATTTTTTTAATGACTTTAACGTTGCATAATAAGATGAATAAGTATATACGAATGAACTGGAATCCCGTTTCGAGTTACATACAGACTGTTCACTACGAGCAGTGTAAATTTCTTAGCTGTTGCAACAGCGGCCTACAGGTAGATTCAGACTGCAGGCTTAGTCAGTCACGCTGAATCCACCTGAGTTCAGATTTTATCGAAGACAAGTGCGGGTGGTATGGAAGAACTCAGTGTGCACTGACTGTTGTGCTCAAGGTGTCAGTGAAATGTATAGCTGGAATCACGGGCGAAAATTTGTAGGATTCCCATGAGGCCCACGGGATAACGTGAAGATTTTGCAAATGCAAGCGGGCCCCCTCAGACGGACTTTTTTATTTCAGGGAGGTTCGGGCCACCCTGAGATTCTCCCCTCCTCCCGGAATCTACGCATGCAGCTGGAATTAATTTTTAGCCAAGTACGTCATTTGGTGCTGTATTTAGGCTGTCAAAGAAGATACGAAATATGGCTGCTTTGATAATTGACGATAACTCCTTTTTATTGTGGAATAGTACCCATCTACAAAGAAATCCCTAAATATACCACCACTACTGTTGGGGATTTTCTATACAAACTATCAAAATAATTTTGGTTTCGTCACTGTCACTAGCTGTTATTGTATCATACGAAAACATGTATGTTTTGTGTATTAATTTACGGTATTCATCTCTGTCAAAAAAAAATCTTTTTCGATAATAGAGTGTAAGCAAGGTAGAATACAATGGCTAATTTTAAAATAAAAATGGAATAAAGTATTTTTTGCTTGCAGTAGTTCAAATTTTTGAATTAATTTAGTTGTTTATTTAAAAAAAAACCCTTCTAAAATCAAAGAAACTACCTACTTCCTAAATAGATAAATAGTGCTTTAAGATCACACGCTTTCATAAATATTTAAACGCCAACATTTAAAATGTAGATTTCACATAATGATAAAATCTTATCTATTTTCATGGTCACCTCACGCCTAATGGAAATAATACACAACAATTCGTCATATATGTTTTTTATGCTTTTAATAACTACTCTACACATGAGCAAATTTCAATATACATAAAACTGAGGAACTCTGCATTACATTTTTAATCTGTGTACGACACTAACAGAAATTGAAGCATAAAACAACATTTTTATTTTTTAATTAATAAGTATTTCATCAACGTGAGCTTTGCTTTCATCTCAATGAAGCCACTCTACATAGAGGAAGTGCACATGTATTCAGTCTTAACATTAGACCCTCCGGATCACAGAGTAAACGAATGAATGGAATTCATAACATTACGCAGGGTTTTAAGACATATTTTCCCTTCTACTCAATCGCAACATCTCACTTAGCGCGTAAAATGGTTTCAGTAAACATAACATAAAAAAATTTCGCCCCATGTACAGTAGAGGAAACTAAAATGTTTGTAACACTGTAAACTAATTGTATTGTCATTTCTGTAGTCGCTCGAAGCGGCAAACTATGTATCGTTGTTCAATAAAACGAAATATTAAAACAAACAAACAATAATATTACGTTCAGACAATTCGTTACGTGAAATGAATGTAATAAAATACACAAGACAGTTACACATACCATTTCCAAAACACAATCCCATAAAAATCATAATATTACATGTCGACTTAAAATTATTATTATTCACCATGATAATTTCTTGCGGGTAGCCAGCAACAAAGGGACACAATTTTTATTCATTTAATTAACTTTGACAAAACTTGTAAAAGCTGGCATGAGCAAAGTAAGCTGATTCACAATTTTATTTTGCGTCAAAATATTAAACATCAACTAGTAATGAATTAAGAGTATGCTTCGCTTGGTAGAACACCGAATATAGTCATCTCCAGGTATTAAACTGAATTTTGAAAGAGGGACTCAAGTTTCTGAAGAAGTTGTTAACTTTCCTGATGATCCATCGACAGTTCGTAAACGGTCTCATCGTCGGGATGTCGAGCTTGGGACCTTTTTCCTCACCATAGTCCCGTGGTCTGTTCTACCATTCGCACAGCTATCCCAACATATACAAGTAGCCGAGTGATACTACTCCCGTTGCTTCTATCATGGAGCTCGCCCGCAGTCGTACTTCCCTATCCAGCCTGCGTAATACACGCGTCCTACCTGCTAGCCGCCAAGAACGCGTCCATTTGTGAAAAAGCCTCACCCGCCAACAATACTAACTCATTAATTATAATATGCAAAACATAAAAACATTACATATGCGATAAAACAAAATTTGCTGCTGTCATAAGCCGAAGAAAAAGAATCAATTTGAAATATAACATAGACAGATAAATCTAAAATAGAGTTATCGATAGTAATGTTTCAATGAACAGAATAATATATGTCATATTACACTAAATACGTGTTCTTACTGACAACCCAATTTAAAAATAAATTAAATTACTTTTTTTTCTTTTTCAACCATAACCGCATAGAAGAAACAATACTTTTGATACAATGTTTTGCATAACTATACGACAGGACTAAAAGTACATTGTACATAATAAGTATTTGCTTATAGGAATTAATGCTGCAGAATATACGAATAGATTCAAATGCATAGAATTTAATATATTGTCAAATTTATTTGGAAATATGCATGTAACAAAAGATTGAATTTGAAATGAATTATATGTTTTTAACTACAAATATAATTTTATCATATCTCACTTTCATTCAAACTTAAGATTGTCATTTTCAACAACAAAATAGCCACAACTACACTTAAAAATATTTTAACTTGATACTTATATTGTATAACTTTTGATGAAATTAAATGTTAAGAGGTTCATTTAAGTTTGTAAGGAAACATAAATACAACGTTCAAAATAAATAACAAAAATTTTGAGTAGTTAGGAGCTCCGCATCATGCAAATAAAGGAAAGTTAAACTTTTCAGTATACGGCTGCAATAATTATAGAGGAAAATGTTATTTATTCTTTACTTTTAATTCCCGTTTGGAGAAAATAAATCGAAAAGTGCTATACCGAAAGTATAAAGTTGAAGTTCAATATCGCTTGTCAAGTAAGTTCAAGAACAAAATTAAAAAAAGAAAATTTGTTTTCTTGAATATACTTTTTTCAGAAAAGTATACATACATACAATATTATTATATTATAAAAATAAAATTTTTTAGTCCTTAAGTATAAATTACTGAAATATTTTTTAGTTAGTTAATTTTTTCATGCGAAGAAATATTTAATTGTTAAAATCACGAGAACATAATTTATTATATTTATGTATTCCAAAAGCTTATGTTAAAGATCGACTATATGCTATTCAATTTGCCCAAAAATTTTACTGAAATAGGAGAGCATTACAAAAACACAATTTAACTAATGTAGGTATTATAACAATAAGTTGTGTTCATAAACTATATTAATGGGAAACAAATATTTATCATTTAATGATATGCAACTATTTTCCTTTGAGGTAAAAATTGAGGTATATTTAATGTAATAAGTAAATCCTCTCATAAAATTTACTAAAACTAATATTCTTCATGTCCGTCATATTATGATTCCAAACAGTTTAAATCAACTGAAACATGAAATAAAATAGTAAGGTTAACCATGAGGTGTGGAAGAAATTAGAGATTGCTTTGTAAAATGTTTTAAAAATTTCTCATGAAATATTGTGATTATTATGTTCGTACATAATGTAAAAAAAATTCAATACATGAAATTCAACACATACTTTGTATTGCAAGTTATTAAACATATATTTTAAAAACACATGTGCGTATCTAAGTCGAATTGTTATGTAATACATGATGAACATTACCGATACAAATTATCTTACAAATAACTTTCACCCAAAGATAAGGCCGCGGACAAATTATACACACTGGTCGCACGAGGAGCTGAAATAAGTCATATAAGAAAGCCGGCCGGAGTAATTCTTTTCAAGCCAAAGCTAAAAGTAATGGATGTTGTTTGTCTAAAGCAGGCAGTGAAATGAGATACAAGTTTACAGAATAGCCATATAAGATCTTTGACGCTTCTTATCCCGTCAGTGGACTGTACGCGAAGAACCAACTGCATCATGGCCCACCGCCAGTTTTATACTTACGTATGAATACACTTGTAAACGTTGGTTTGTATACTTATGTATGTTGCCGACATCGATAGGTATTCTTTGGCAGCTCGATGTGGATTCATTCGAACACGTTTGCGCTAAACACGACATATTTTTACATGAGAGTGACATCGCGCACTGAAAAAAGTTGCAGGTCTGTAACGCAACAGTGATACAAATATTACATAGTTCGAACATTTTCTGGAGCACGACATTCACTTTGGGTAATGCTAAGCTACTTGATAGGTACCCTTTACCCGCTTTAAAAGTGATAACTTAAAAAAAAGTGTACATGAAAGCAGACTCAGCCATATGTTTATTGCTGTTGTATTTGTCATAAACCTACCCTACGTTCAATACGGCCTGTAAGTAGAACCATGTTTTTTTTACGACTTGTGTACAAGCTGTGGTTGTAAAGCGAATTTATATTCTTAGTTAAGTAACGTCTATCATAACATATTTGAAATAAGGCTACCTTAATTTTTTTTCTAGATTGCTGTATTGTTATATATATAAGTATTACTTCAACGGAAATGTGTGGTAATAAAAATAAATGAAAAAAGCATGAAAGGTTAAGGATTATTTTTTTTCAGCAACAAATAATTTATGGTTTAACTGCTTTGTGTACTATATAAAAACAGAACAAGCTTTCAAAATTTCACAATTTCTTTGATCATCCGTTACATATAGGTAGTTATGTTTTGTTTTAACTCATAAATATTTAAGTTGATACTTATTCAGGCCCTTTAATTGGGCGTGACGGACCATGTGCCAAATATGTAACAATTATAAGTAGGTGAAGTATTAAAAAATAAAGAACTTGAATGCAAAATAATGCATCTATCAAAAATAATTTTTTAAGGTTCTTTCGTGGATGTTGTAATGTGTGGGCAATATTTACTTAATTTTGGTTTTTGGATAAATTAATTGTGGTTTAAATTTTTTTAATAATTTTGTATAATTGCTGTAAAAAATTTATTTCCTGCCCTTATTAATTAATTGAGCTGTAGAAATAAGTTTATCTGAAAATTTACGTCATCTTTATTAAACATTGCCACTAATTATACTTTTTAACTTCAAAATGGTTTTTGAATTTTGTAATTAATAACGTACCATCCATAACTACATATGTGAGCGATCGGTCACTGACCTCATCTTCAATCCTCCTCGTGATTCCTGCGCCAGGAGGAACATTTACATAATTCTGACTAGCTTATTTAATATAGAACTTCCCTAGTTTTTATTTTTTATTTATCATTCAATGAACATTTTTAAAACAGTGCAGACAATCAGATATCTATCTAATCAAAAAGCATAGCAAAATGACATTTAGTTTTCAAAATACGATTTTTCTTTTAATTTAAGATACATTTTATATAAAACCTACATTTTTAAGTATCAAAACTTTTGTAAATAGTTAACCATTTGGTTAATACCAGTATAAAATTTTTCCCCGGCGTTGTAAGATGTGTAAAATCATTTTGGAAAACTAAAAAAAATTTTAAAAACTATTGGGTAGAATAATTATTGTTTCTTGAATTTTTATTAAAAATAAAAGGAAAAACAATGAAGTGTATTTTCATGTTAAAAATTAAATATAAATTTTGTCGAATTAGCTAGCGAGTCTGTAAAGCCACCAATAAATAGTTTGTAGGACAACTTTCAATGTATTGATTGATTAGTTTCAATACTTTATTTCGTAATACATGATCTAGTATGGTAAGCTTTAGGATATTTGTAGTTTAAACAAAAGCAATGTTTTAGAGATACACGAATATAGTCACAGAGTAAGTCGAGCACATGGTACTGAGGCGAGGCACACTAAAAGCAATTCTGAGAATTTCTTTCTGTCAGGGGATTATCTTTTACCGGTGCCGGTTGTGGGTTGTCTCCCTTTCACGCACGCACGCACGCACGCACGCACACACAGGTAGCCTGCCTCCCCTCCGGGAACGGGTTCCTCCACCACGCTACCTGAGCCGTGGGCGGCGAGCTGGCTTCGCCGAGCGGCAGCACGAGACGGTGGAAAACTTTCAGGATTTGCAGAAATTGTGGAAAAGATATCTCGGAATTCAAAGCGATGACTATATGTTTTAAATACATGAATTTCTTCAGAAAAAAATTATCTTTTTTTCTAGACTTGTACTTTCTTTCTGTCATTCTCCTAAGCAGTATAAAATGGCCCCAAAGTTGGACAAGTTGGTGATTTTTTATTTCATATTTTGATAGAAAAAAACCAAAATGTAAAAGTATACAGACAATTCGTGTATTATCTTCTCGTGGGTGAAAAATTTTCAGATTCGTAGTGTCGATTAATAAAGTCCCATCATTATTTTAAAAACATAGTGTTCCGCTAACTTCTGATGCTACTAGGGAGGCCCCTTAACGCGGTTGTCGGGGGACATAACTTTTACCCGCGTTGTTGCATAACCGCGATGTTTCGATGTGACCAAGGTCAAAAGGCATAAAACACCGCCTGTGTTCTAAAAGGTCGGCAAGCACGCACAGTATAGACGGCCCGCCTTTGTGCGGACTTTGCATCCGCAGTTTCCACTAAACACGGGTGAAAAAATAAAAATAATAAATTTTAAAGATAAATATTAAATGTTGAATTGTTTTTATTTTTCCGCGTGCCGCGCACAGTTTGTCGCACGGCCTACGAGCGCGCCACACGCCGCCATACACATGTGCGGCACACAAGCTGCTGCCAGTCTCGTGGTGTTAGCCACAGTATCTGCTTCGTCAGTGTCCGTAACAAAGTAAGTGCAGTGTGTGCGGTTACACACGATTCTGTGGTCAAAGTCTTCTAAAAAGAAAGGCCGTAGTGATACTTCAAACCGAATATGAATCGCAAAGTACCGTACCGAGTTTGATTGACAAAATAAAAATTCTAGATTTACTTACAGATAGCTTGTCTTTTGTAGAAGCAGGCCGCAGATACAGGAAAAAAACGATTCTAGCATTCGTACAATAAAAAATAAAGAATCGTCTATCGTGTCAAGTGGTTAAACTTTATTATCCATGCTTACAGTAAATTATAAATGGTCACATGTGGGAAACAAAAATTGCGCCAATTTAATTTTAGCGCAATCAGTGACGCCGTATTAAAAACCGTGTTAAACTTTGTCTTTACTTATTTCACCAAACGCTGTGTCGAGTTGCTGAGTGTGTGTGGCTCGGATCGGCAAGTGTTATATTCCCCAGCCTCTGTTTAAAGGTCGGGAGACCGCTACACATAAACATTTCCGGGACTTGTTTACTACCTCACGGCAAAAGTGGTACAGTATGGTTCACGTAAATATTGGACCACTGGGAATTCCTGGGCAAAGATTAAAAATACGCTAGCCGATTTACTTTACTATTTAATGTTAAAACATTATACCAAAGTAAAAAGATGAACTTGTATAATACAATGAATTACCCAATAATATTACGTCTGTAGGTTTAAGTTGTAACAAAACATTTATATACAGATGTCCAGTAAAGTACCAATTAAGATTCTGGAGTGGAATTTTAAACACCGGACTACCTGATTTTGCCTTGTACGCAGCGACGCTGCTCAGTCAAGTGACTCATGCTCTGCCTGTGTGCTGCGTGAACACATTCCCTCCCCCACTCCCCCTGGTGTTTCTGCCCGCTCTAATCTCTACCTCTCTCCATATTCTCGGCTCGTCTCTCCCTACCCAGCGCTTGCCGACAACCAAGCCTATCCAACATCAATCCCCAGCCGAGTCACGCTGGACAATGTCGCTGGATGGTGGGCTTTATCAGGTCCCCTGTCCGATGCTTCATTTGTGAGATAAAGCGACGTTAAGAACTAGAGTTTCAGAAAATATCACTGGGCTGGATTGGACCATAATTTGAAAACCCTACAAGATAGAGGAATGATGTACGGAGATATCTTGTTTAGAATTTTACTGCGGACATTTTCTACGCCTAGGCTTTTTTCTGCCCGATGCTTAGTTTGTTAGTTACAACGCAAAATTATCTTAATCGGCTGTCAACCTTTTATTCCATTATTATTTATTATTCATTTCTGACTGGGGGACATGGTTTGACCCGCGATATACCCGATTCTGCGATCAATCGGGGCGCGATATACCGGGAGTTTACTGTATGTACAATATGTACATATACAAAACATAAAAGTTAGTTAAATATTTTCTGGGGTGAAATTAACACTATCATCTTGCTTTTTTTTTAAAAAAAACGTGTCCAATTTCATCTGCTTTGGTTTCTGTACGGTACGGCCTGGTCTGCAGCCGGGCATCAACGGTAGGGCCTGGTCTGCGGCCGGGCATCAACAGTACGGCCCGGTGTTTGTTTATCTGCGTGCGCATCTCTTTCCCCTCGCATTCCAAACCACTCTTCCCCCCTCGAATTCCATACCTGACGTTGCGTCGTTTCCGAGATTTTTTTTAGCCTGTGGCGATTTCGTGCTAACTGAAATTTACAGACGTGCTATTCGAGACTAGGGCAGTAAAATTTACATCGTGCTAACTGAATTCGCATTAATTGAAGACGTGCTATGCGAGGGATTGGTGTAGGCATTATTTACCAAGCGATTTGTCGATCAATAAACTGTGGAGAATGTATAATACCCAGTGCACTGAAGTAAGTTTGAAAGTAACAAAATCTTTTTTCAGGAATTATGTTAATAGAAACTTCAATATAGGTTTTGGCCAGCCGGCAATGGACGTTTGCTCTCAGTGTCTTCAGTTAACAGAGCAAATTAAACGTTGCCACGACAGTGAAAAGAAATCTGAGCTGATAATTAAGAAGCGAGTACATTCAATGCGAGCTAAAGCATTTTTTCAGCTTTTGAAAGAGAAAAATGAGGAAACGCTTGTTCTGTCATATGACTGCCAGAAAAATCATGTTTTGCCTAAAGTACCAGACCAGTCAGCGTACTATAGTCGACAAATATTTATATTTAATTTTACTGTTTGCAGAGGATCATCTCGAGACACACTGGATAAAGGGAATGTATTTGTTTATTGTTGGACTGAAAAGGATCATCCTAAAGGTGCGAATGAAATAGCAAGTGCTGTATATCATAATTTATGTTCATATCCTGTGGATCCTTCTGTAAATAAGGTTAGGTTATTTGCAGATGGGTGCGGAGGACAAAACAAGAATGGTATTATCGTCGGAATGCTTTCAAAGTGGCTTCTTTCTAAGGCACCAAAAAATGTGAATACCTTTGAACTTATATTTCCCGTGACAGGTCATTCTTTCATGCCTGCAGATCGAGTGTTTGCTCGTATTGAGAAAGTGATTAAACGGAAGGATACGATAATTGAACCATGTGAATACATGCAGATATTTTCTGACCATGGAACTTTACATTGCCTAGGTTCTGCCGAATGCCCAGTCTATGATTGGAAAACAGCTGTGAGTGACGTCCAATTACCACCTGGGAAATGGCACTTCAAATTCAAACCTAGTAAACGTATTATCCTCAGTAAGTCTAAGAAAAGCTCTTTAGAGCTTTTCAGGGGAGAAGAAGCATACAGAAGTGACATTTTATGTGTTAATAGGTCCATTGTTAAGAAACATAATTCAGTACAAGAAATTAGCGCCTCAGTGCTCCCATTCTGCAAAAACAGAATAAAAAAGGAGAAGGTAAAAGATGTTTATAAGTTGCTTGAAAAACATTTTGGAGATTTGTGGCAAAACCTGCCAGTGCTTTCATTTTACAAGAATTTAGATAGTGGTAATAATGAGTTTGAGGATTGTTCATACCAGGAAGGTGGCTATGAAGAAAACGATTTGAGAATATAAATATTTTTTAAATATGTATATTCTTTACAATGAAAGTGTAACATTGAAAGTGCTTTTATTTTAAGCTACATTTGTTTGACAGATTGTAACTGTATTTTATAGTAATATTTATGTATAAGATATTTAATTGCATGTAATTGTAACATCGTCATGTCTATAGAGATACGTATTTCTTGATTACAACTTCAAATTTTGTATTTTCAAAACACCTCAAAACCTAAATCTGAAAATTTAAGTTTTCTTGTTATTTTCAAAAGCTGTCATATCCATGTGTGTTTATTCCAAAAGTTTCCTAACACCACTGTTAATTCCAAAACATGCCTTCTTCAATTTTGATTTCATTATAATGCTCACAATTAACATTTTTTGAACATTTAGCTTTGAAAAAACTGCCCTTTGATTCATTTTATTTTGATATAAACACAAATCTTGCTAAATTTATTGTGTGATCAATATGAATACGTTTTCCTTGATTATTGTAAAAACACCAAAAGTGGAAAAGGCAGGTTTTGGAACTATACGACTCATTTCTGGTAGAAACCACTCATAACTAAAAACGTCTACCAACATCATTTGTTTTTAATAAATAAAAATGTGCAGGTGGGCGGTTGTGCCCACTCTAGGAAGTCGGATGGAGCAGATTTTATATTTTAAACTATGAAAGAAGTAGTCACATTAAATGAACTTACCTTTGGTGAATAATAAAAGGTAATTCTGCAAACTGTGGCTTTTCCACGTAAACGAAAATTCACAATTTGATAATTTTGAGCTACCGTTACTTGATTATCCTGCAAAATGGATTTGGTGTTTTAAATGTCACTAACATTGCCTAATTATTTTTTCTTTATATTTAGCAGTATTTTTTATGTAGCTAACTTTAACCAATTATTTATGTATAATTATTTTAATTAATTTATAAAACTATCATTTTATATGTCAAAACCATTAAATTATATGACCTTATGATCTAACCTCAACTATTTGTTCTTATTTTGACAAAATGAAACATTTGCTATCTGATCCATGCAATGTGTAATTTTTGTTTTGTTTTTGGGAATATTTCAGCCTTTTATTACTAAAGAATTTTGGGTAATTTTTTACATGTTTTGGATTCAGTGACCAAATGTTTAAAAGTGGTTTACTTTTGATTATTTTATATGGATGATGTACTCATATGGTATTTAAACACATAGCATCAGGTTTTATTGCTGAGCATTTTCTTAGCCTTGGAAATAAAGAAAGATGAGGGCTACGACAATCTGGCCCTTGCGTGAGTGTAGTTATTTTCTCGTAATTGTTAATGGGAGAATCCTGCATGTAGTCGTGTGACTGCATAGCTAGGAAATTGTGTCAAGTCACGTGTTCACAGCATGCTATTTTGAACAGCAGAGGAGGACGAACTATGCCCTGGCGTGATGTGTTGCTCCAGAAACTCGTGGAACAATAATTTTATTTGTCAAGGGAGCTGGCCTTGAATCTGAAAGGCCTGGTATATTTCCTTTCTAATGTTTGTTGTGATTTGTCGGTTGACCCATGGTACTGCCTCCCTCTGTTGTACTTTGGAAAAGGAAGGTAGCTGCGCTGTCAACTAGTGTGTCGCTAGATGCTTTCCTGACCAGTTGTGTCTCGCGACAACTTGTCAAAAGCAATGTAGTTTCTAGACAACTTAATGCTTGCTGGCCCAGGTTGGCTGCAAATCATTCTATGTTATTTAAATATTTTTCAACCATGAGCGTCTACATTTGACCCTTGATGACCACAAATTTTCGGGCAACAATCGCCCCGCATGTCCTTATTCCCTGGTTTTTACCCGCTACAATTAAGTTGGGTAATTGAAGGGACATTCAATTTTACTCATCTTTAGAAAATTGGTCAGAACAGCAAATTGTTCTAAAAAGAACTAAGTGTAATCACTTGTACTGCAATTATTTAGGATTATACAAGGGAATGTATGTTTTTAAGTGTTGGTACCAAGAATGAATTAAAAGGACAATGCAACCATTTTTTTCTTTAATTAATAACTGGACAATAACCAATGCTAAAAAAGTAACTTTAAAATGTCAATAAACATTGTTATTGTATATTAACAGAATCAAATATTCAAGAATGTCATGCAGTTACTATTCTGAGTTGCCTGACCAATCCAACTTGTGATGTGACAAGTTGTAGACCGTTTTCTCACCAGTACCATATCACACAATAATGGTCAGTAATTTGTCATTTGTTTCTTTGTTGCAGGGATATGAAGAAAATATAATTAGCTATAATTAGCTTTCTCTCAACTCCTTGGACAGGCATGATAAACTATCAGTGATTTAATCCTCATCATAACTACTCTAAGTGTATTATTTAAAACACTATGTGATGTAATTAAATAAAATTCTATTGAAATAAAAAAATTCAATAATATCTAGGTTGTTTCTCCTCAAAGTTTTTTTTTCTTTTTTTCTTTCTTTTTCTTCAAAAATATTAGTGTCAATATTAATTTCTCTGATGCTGTCAGTGATAAAATTGAACATGTTGCACATTCATTTAAGTAAACTGATGCTGTCTTGCAGATGAAGAAAATGTGACTTCTTGAAATTTTCTCTTGACATTTGGCAGGTTGCTTAATCTTTCTGGAAGTGTGGTGAAGCAAATCCTGGGTAAAAGACATCTCTGCTGCAAACCTTCCCACCTCCCTCCCCCTAGGTTTATTTCTCTCTTTCTTTGGAACTATCAAAGCATGATGTTGCTGAGAATATGCTCTGAAAACTCGTAGAAACTAAATATAATTAATATAATTTTGGTTTTTTAGCATAGCTTAGCTGCATGCTTGTGCATTAATATATTCTTGCTTACAATGTGTCTTGAGGAAGGAAAACAATGCAAAGAGTGTTTTCATTGAAACACGTTTAATTTTATTTGATGTCAGGAGTTAACAAAAAATATATCAAAAGTTAATAAAATACAATTATTCTGCTCTGTATGTACATATTATTATTACAAGTGTCTTAATTTGTTATGACAATTTTTGATTTTGAAACACCATAAAATCTTGGCTCTAGACTACGTATAAAGAGTCTCACTTAAATGTAAGATCTTTAAAAATTTCTTGGACACCAAAGCTTTAGGAATCATGCAAGAAACAAATGCTATCATTCATGTGTTTCACTGAACATTGGTGTAAGAACAGAGGAGGTAAAACTACATAACATTACAGGTTTTAAACTATGTAAATTTTATATAAAAATTTTTTTTTAAGAAGAGCATGTAGAATTGTGAACAGACTTGTCATCATTCTTAAAATGAGAGTATATATTTTGAAGAAACTGCATTGAAAGAAAATGATAGTTTGTATCACTTTGCATTTATTTACAACCTTGTACCCAGGCCTCTACTCCTAAACTACAAGTTGTATTAAATGTATCATGCTAACAAGTAGTTAACAATTATTTTTAGCTTTAGAACTCAGGGCTTAAGTTTAATAGTAAGAAGTACAACTTGAAAAACATTTTAATAAAAAAAAAAATACTAATTTTTATTTACAGAAAAACCAAAAATAGAAATAATATTTCTAAATAACTTATCTGAGCACTATGAGCCATTACTTTACAATAGAATGAGTATGCATCTCTGCACAACTGACTTTTATGAAATAGCGAAGATAACTATTTAAAGTAGATTTTTTCTCCAGCTCTCCTTTCAGTTTTTTCAAGATCTGAAATCAGTACAATTACATCATTTACTTACATTGTGCAATGTTCAAATTAATTCACAGTAATTAACTAAATCTATAAGAAAACTAAAATAACATCAGTGATTTCACAGAGTTGCTATACAAAATAAAACTGGTCAATTTGGCTAGTAAGGTGTGCTGTACATTTGACGCCGACCGCCAATGCTCCTCTGTCGCATAGACCGCTATGCCTCATCAACGTCTCGCAAAAGCGTGTGCACCGAACGCGCCCGTGCGCGCAGCAAAGTGCAGTTCGTGCGACGAGGCGAACGCCATACAACGAGTGCTACACCGGCGCAAGGATCCGGCCGGGTGTGGCATATCCTTCCGCCGCACTACAACAAATTGTTATAATTATGTTTTTCCACAGGATTTTATTAAACATTATTTTTTATTAATTAATAATTAAGTCTTTGCAAAATCATGTTTCAATGTGCGATTTGTCCCGAACCTGGCCGGTTCAGTTTCCCGCGAAATTCACACGTTTCCGCGGGAGGGCTGGCGGGGGAGGGGGGTCGCGCGCGGCGACACCGCGAGTGTCCTTCGAGAGCTCAACGAGGCCGGCAGCCTGCGCGCAACGCGGAACCTTCAAACTTTGCATTCACCGACATGTAGTTTTCCATAGTGTAATTTCTTTTCAACCTTTTGTACAGTTCCGCGGTCGGCCTAAATTTACCATGAGGTACTTAACTTAATTCAATCAGTGCTCAAGATGAGTGTTCCACGTCATATGTAAGTACTGTGGGGAGATTATGTGGTTTCACGTCGGCGCTTCACGCCCAACCTAGCCTACCGGCTATTTAGTTTTGGCCCGCACGGGGCAGCCAGCAGGCGACACGTGCTATCAGACTTAATAACGATTCAGTCCCTGGGACACACCTAGACACCACGTAGAGTCGCCGGAGACACGGGCCTACGTGCTGCTAGCCCAGTTTATCAAGTGTAATGTATTAGTGGAATAGTTGTTCGCCTAAGTGTAATTCGTCATGTCAGGGCTTATGTATCACCGTCGTACGGCAGTGCGCCACCAAACTTAATCCAGAGCTAGGTATTAGTGTAGTGTATTGTGCTTCAAAATATCGTGTGCCATGTCAGAGTGTCTTTTGTAACTTTCGCATCACGTAAACGAGTCTGCCCCTCACGCGCATAAGAATCGTGAGCCGCCACTGAGGAAGTGAGCTGCGCGTGTGACTAGTCGCGTCGGGCAAACCGTTACGGCCAGAACGGGCAGCACCATGTATTGGGCTGTGCTGTATTAAATTCACGAACTATCTGAAGAAGTTTTGTGTTATTATTCAGGCGTCCCGAGTGGCCTCAACAGCTCGGGGGGCCCTACTGCGTTGACTCCTACCTCTAGCCACAAGGCCGAACCTTCCCTGAGATCACGAACTGAACAAAATCACGTCTAAATACTCAGAGGTAGCGGGGACGGCGTCACAGTAACATGTAGACATGTAGGATTCCCACGGGATAATGTTTACCAAACCCCTTTTTACAGTTACGATTTTGCAAGCACAAGTGAACCAACTTGGAGAGGGACGGCTAGGCCCCCATTTCCCTCCCCCGGATATACATCCATGATTATTGTCATACTGAATACCTATGTATCATTGTAAGTGCATGCACAATTTTTCAAACTATCTGAAAGCACAAAAGTTTACAATACAAATTTATGCAAATATTTCAGAATGCAGCTGGGTTTAGTGATTTTATATGAAAAAGTGTGCATTCAAGCTACAATCAGTTTACATTACATCAGAGCTGTTCAAGTGCCTGATGTAGCACTTTGTCCTTTGAAGCGTAGAGTTGCTTGGAGTGCAAACTCAGCTACATGGGGTTTTGCGTTCAAATCCCGGGTATGACATGGGCCATAAAAAAACTGCATTTGGCATACAGTAACTTTTTCATGAGTCATGAAATGCCATTAACTGTTAAAATTTGTACCATATTATATCTGTTAGTTGACCAGGCATTATATTTTAATGAGTTGTTTCTCTTAATGATTACCATGAATTTGCATAAACTTAAAAACTAGCAATTTTGATACAATTTTAAGAAACTGGTGTGAGCATTTTTATTGACGTTACGTTGTGTGTGGATGATCAGGCTTGGGAAAAGAAAACCAGATTCAAATTTTGTACTGCAATTGATCAGTTTCAACTTTACATGCTAAGTAACCATCTCTAATCTTACAGAGTAGTGATGGGTGAAAATCCCATGATGTTATAGTTATGATGACTAATTTGAAAGTTACTGATGTAAACCGGTGCACCAGTCTGTATAAATTTGGGGAAGTGGGAGGAGGGTGAAAAATCTGCCCAGGGGAATACAATTTTGCAAGAGTAAGCAGGCCTTCACAATGAGCTCGCAATTCCAGAGCGCGCCTGCCCACTTCCCTAATTCCTTGCCAAATCTACACCCATCTAGACTCAATAAACACAGCTTTGACACTTTTACAAAAAAATTTTGTAGTTTTCGAATGCAAGCTCAGAAACCAGTTCGAGCAATTTACATGTGACCAGATTAACTGAAAATGTCTTCCAGCTGAAACTTTTCCATTATTTATTAATTAATTTATATAATTGATAATATTTTTAACTGAAACTATATCATAAATATACCTTGGCTGAATAACAGAATTAAATTAAAATGCAATCCCCTAACAATCAGTACAATGAACAAACAAAAATATAAATTTATTGAGCAGTACAGTACATTCCAGCAAATCCGACAATTTGTGACTAAAATTATCACACTCTTACTTATCAATAACTGCTAACAATTAAACTTATACAGTCCTACAATTTACACATCAGATCAAGTAGTTTTGTGTTGAAACTTTTTTGCTGAGAGAATAAAACTGCTAATTATCGAAAGTTTTCAGATTATCTGGAATCCACCGAAATACATAATGCTGGATTTTTCTCATTAAAAAGAACAATAAGTATCAATTAAAACATAATTCACATAACTTACCAGTTAATCCACATTCTCTTCAGGCCCGGACTGGCTCCTTCTGGGGCCCTTGGCAAGAGACTGAAAGGGGGCCCCTACTTGTGGGTTATGGAATACCACCCAGCACACAGGGGGGGGGGGGGGGGGGGGGAGCAGGGGCGTTCCCTCTGGAAAATGTTTAGAAATTATGCGCCTGGAAACAGCATTTTACTCTATTTTAAGGCTTTAAAAGTAAATGAATTTTGATCAAAATTTTTGAAGAAAATATATTTTTACGTAATTGTTTCCACTAATTAATTAAAACAAAAATTCATTTTTTTTAAAGTATGCCTTTATAAAACATAAATTGGTGAAACTTACAATAAGTTATTAAAATAAAAAATATAATAGAATAAGAAAATTATCAACAAGGAAACCAAGCCGAATTTTACTTCTGTATACTGTATTATATGCAAGCTAAATTAATAGAATAATATAAATAGGCTATGTTTGTTACACTTTGAATAACCATTTTTAAGAATGAGAATTTTTTTTAAATTTCCACAAACAAACAAAAATATTTTTCAAATTAAAATAACAAAATTATTACTTAGTTCCTCTTTTTGTCAATGATACCCTATTTGATTGAAATAAGAAAGCAATCTATAAAGAGAAATATAAATAATTATTTTAAGATAAAAACAAATAAAATAATAAAATAACCTTTATTATATATTATAACTAACCCAACAGCTTTTGCGTAAGTTCTTTACTGGTAGCAGCTACTCCATCTATAATTTTGTCTTTATCTAATCCGTAAAATAAGTCTCTCTCAACATTAATAAAAAGTAGGCTTGACAAGAGCTCTTGGCTCAAAGCTGACCTTAGTCGGTGCTTAAAAATTTTAAGTTTAAAAAAACTCTTTTACATGTAACTTGTGTGCAAGGAATAGTTAGCACAAATTTATAAACTACATACAGATTTATATAGATCCCAGATTGTGTAAGGTCAAAAAGAACAGAAAAAGCCCATGACAAACATCGACAAATACCGACATCTTTTCGGAGCAGTTGACACCTATAGGTTTTTCTGATACTTTCGTCATCTTGAATTTCACTGTCTGTGTTTTCTTCACCCACAATTTGTTTTTCTTCAATTTTGTCGTCCTGTATGAAATTGCTGTACTAAGCTGCAAACTGTTTCAATTCTATCAGTACCCTGCTTCTGTCAACTTTACACAGTTTAGAGACGCTTGAAAGGGCTTCTGCATGAAATTCATCAAGCTTCAAAATAGTATTAAATTTCTTTGGATCCAACCAGGAACAGTCTTTTAAATTTCTTTGTTCGGGCAAAATCTTTCTTCGATACTTATCCTAGCACAGTCTAAAACAGTGAAAAAAATCAGTCTTTAGCTTTGAGTAGTTGACAGTTTAGAAGCTTCGTCTTTAGATTTTTTCCCAGGCATCATTTTCTTCTTTGATGTTCTTTTATTGTTAAAGTCTAACTCAATTTCAATGTCCACTTCGTTATGTTCTAACTTTTCATTGAGAGCACTGGCATATGTTTTTGTTTTTGAGTACAAAGCCTCAAAGTTTATATCATTTCTTTTATTTTTCACTTGCTGGAGTAGTGTTTGAACCAGGTCCCAAGCGATAGAGTAGTTAATATTTTTACTTGGCAAGTACTTGGAAACAGGGGAAGTAACTAAAAATAAATCAAGCAATACAAAAGACATGAATAGGTTCTCAAATTTAGACCAATGACTTGACGTAAGCCGGGGCTTCGCCCCACGAGCCTGATCATCCTCCGTTCCCTTTCCCAACACCCCTACCCGGCATTTGTGTCGTAACGTACGTAGCCGTGTGCGATTCAAACTGCGCGCCACGAACTACAGCAAGAGGGCGCTTAGATGCAGTGCGCCGCACCCCTAAGTATGCTAATTAATATTGTAACCCTTTTTCTTTCATTCTTTTGCCCCAGTGTCTTGTTGCAGTTTAATCATGTGTTTCTTCAATTTAAATATTACATTAATTATAAAACTATAGACGTTGCCCGGGCGGACCCGAATAGGCACGGACTTGGACGAGGGTAGAAATGTTTTATAATAATTCTCAATAACTACGTAAACATTAATGTATTTTAAATTGCCAGTAATTTTTATATATTTATTAATGTAATGTATTATTTACTTAACTTTTGCCGGGGCACGGAATCGCAGAATGTTGTAACGGTAATTGTGTTCGGCGCGAAGGGCGCCATGTTGCCACCTGCAAACCATGATCTCATCCCAGTCTCCTTCTACAGCCGGCCGAGAGCGGACGTCTCTGTCGACACCCCGAGGACATCACCGTTGAGTCACTGAGTAATAATTCCATAGTTTAATTTATTCAAATCTCTTTCTTTCATCCTCGGGGCCTCTCTCGGTCGGAGAGACTGTATAAATATTTAATATTAACTCCTCGGAGTTTTTGGTATCATCATTGTAATACGTAACGACTTGGGACGGCCACGTGCGTGGTTCGCCTCTTCACCTAAGCCGATTTCTCAGTTGTACCAGTGAAGGAACGTGTACGGAAATAAATCGTGAGTAAAATAAACCAATTAACTGTGTTACGTGTCTTTGTGTTCGGGGGACCACGTGGGACCCCAACCTGGTCGGCGGCGTGTGGGACGCCCTGAGAACCCACTGCGTGTTAGAAGCGTGCCCGACGCTGAGAGCGGGCTTAGGTAGGGTCGAGAGCAGCGCATTTAATATCTAGAGGGCCAAGTATCTCGCCGCACCAAATAAGTTTTCTGCTTGCAGTATTTTAACAGTCGTATCAGCAACTACTAAGTTTAGCACATGTGCCATACAATGGGTATACATAAGATCTCCGTTGTCCTTCTTGAGATTGGCTTGCAGGCCATTGTAGCATCCTTTCATGTTTCTAGCTCCGTCAAAAGAACAAGCAATAATATTTGATGTAGCTATGCCACATTTTGCTAGAGTAGATCTCACAAGTTCATACAAAGCAAGTCCACTTGAATCATCAACTACTGTCATATCTAAAAGTTTTTCATATATTTTTCCTTGCATTACATAGCGAATGCATATAGCCAACTGATCCATTACAGAAACATCATGTGTACTATCTACCATCATGATGCTGTAATTTATGCTATTTTGAAGGTCGTTCAAAATAATTTTACAAACTACTGAGCTTATTACTTTGATCAACTTGTTGATAAAGGTTTTCGATAAAAATGTCAGTAAAGAACCTCGTCCAATAGACGTAGGCCTTTGAGTGTTCTTTCCTGTGGCTATTCTCTTCTTATTATTTTCTTTCGATACTTTTTGCTTTCTTCAATACACATTGTGATGTGATTTTGCAAAATAACATCATAATTTGCGACCAACATCACAAGTTCCAGAAAATTTCCATGGTTTTCCACAGAGCCAAGCGTATACGCCCCTTCTGCTTAATCACCTCTATAGGCGATTCCTTGCCTTCCAATAAATAAAACAATGTCAATCAAATGTTGCACAACCAATCTCCTGTTCTGAACTTCTTTTTCTCGCTTTTTTGTTTGGTTGGAAGCTAAAAGAGTTGAGATGTCAAAACCTTTTTGGCTTTGAAAAGCTGCTGTCACCGCGTGTTCGTGGTAATGAGAGTCTTCGTGAATCTCAATAGCTTTGTAAACATGTTTGGGAGAAACGTTGTGACCAATAATAAAGGTAGAATCTCTATGATCTTTACCTCCAAATGCCATACAACAAGAGCAGTACACTTTGTTAAGCTGAACTGAGTATGATAAACATTTTCTGTGAACTTTATCACAATTTGGCAGAAGTAAATAATACAGCTTTGAAGGCTCAAATGGCAATTTAGTTCCTTTTCCTTCTTTCACTTGAATTGGGTGCTCCTCCATAAAAGCTTTTTTGACTCCGATCGGGTCACTTTCGTTTGGGCAGATGAAACAACCAAGTTGTTCCACAGTAGCATCAGGTGTCTCCTGGTCATCACCTTCATCGGTGTTTTCAGAGTCGGAGCTCGAAATATTTCTTGATGAACTGCTGCGCAGATGAAAAGATGTTAATGATGGACTGTCTAAAACAGGATGATCGCAAGCAGGTGTAGTTTTTTTCTTCTCAACACTACAAGACGAAGTACTAGGAGTAGACGCAGGCTGAAATGAAGGAGGTGACACTGGATCTTCAGTTTCTGAAAACAAATACATATCTAGTCGTACTATAGCTAAAATATGATGTTAACAGTTTAGTTTTTTTAGAAATTAATTCAATCTTCTACTGTAAGTGTTGAATTTAATCATTAAAATACACCATTAGTGTACACTAGAGGTGGGTTGTTACAGCAATTTTCGGTATCTGTTCCAACCTGATACTGATACAGTAATGTACCTAGTTACAAGTCTCTGATACTTCTGTATCAGACGGTCCCAGGAAGCAACAAAGCTCCGCGTACGCAGACCGTGCGACCGGAAGGAGAATCTGATACATTATTTATCACGCCCGGTAATTCTCTACCTCTGTTACTCTCATGCCCGCCTGATACAGCCAGTATCAATCATTTCAACATTGACTGCAGTTCGTCCTGGGAAATAAGGAATGGATAAGTGCACGAAAAAGACTTCATTTGTGTGGAATTTTTTTACGGAAAATAATGAGTTTGCTAATTGTAATTTGTGTAAACAAAAACTGAGTTATAAATCATCATCGACTAATCTGAAGAAACATTTGAAACGTAAACATTGATATAGTATGCTCACTAATGTACGTATCTGTTTTTTTTTTTTTTAATTTTTAATTTTTTATAAAATCGTAATCTTTTAATGTATGAAAACACTAGTTACTAATTGTTTTCGGAAAAAAAAGTCCTAATGTTGATTACATCTGTTATTAGTGTCAACTGAGAATTTATTTGCATTTTCATAGCTGTTAGGTGCACAAATATAAATATATCTTGTATTAATGTATTTTTTAATATTAAAATTTCATTAGTTTTATTATTGAACGAGTCTGTGCACGCACTGCGCTCTGAGCATACTTTGATGTGGGACAATAACCAAACGACTCGTAACAATTTCGCTTTGCGCCTCTCCTTCAACGCCTTCCCCTGCGCTTCCTCCCCTACATTATTTCCCTTCTTTATCCCTTATTCGTCGTTCCTGCTCCCTCCCCTTTCACAAGCTCCGCCCAAGTGACCGTCATCTGCGATCGGGTTCTGCGCACATTGGCCATGGTGTTCCAGGCGAATTCTGAACTGATACTAAAGTATCTGATACTTTTGAAGTGTACTCGTTTGCCGTTCCTAATACAGGCGCGTATCAGTGCCAAAGAATCAGGTTGATACTTTTCGACCCACCTCTAGCATCATCATAAAACATCACAATAAAAGCCACAACGTAAACCGGGGTAATGTCTTCCAACACCTCGTCTTCAAATGTTAACTCCGGTCGAAACAAAAATGTACTTAAGGCACACTCTCTGCGTCTCTCAGTAACACGACAAGACTGTACGAACCGCACTGGTTGTTGGTTTAGAGGTTTTTGAAACCTGCTATACACTACTTTTTGCTTAGACACACACGCAATTAAAATTTATCCCCCTTTCAGTGGGTGCTAATCACCCGCTGAAGCCTTTATAGCCTATGTATTATTCCGGCACAATTTAAATTTGAAACTGGACTAAAAATTAATCTTTTTGAGAAAATTCCCAGGAAAATGTGATATAAAAACCTACTTTCAGGCAATAACGAATGTTCCTATGCCCGCAACTGTGAGCTACAATCTCGCCCTACCAAAAATTTACAACAGAAAACAACAGAAAATACAACAGAAATTTACAACAGAAACCAACTGAAATACATTAGGATACAACAGGATTTTCTGTTGTATTTAATGCGGGAATTGGCCACTTTCTGTTGGTTTCTGTTGTAAATCTTAGTGTATTTCAGTGGTTTCTATTGGTTTTTGTTGCAAAACATTCTAATGGATTCTGTTGTTTTCTGTGGGTTTTATTGTATTATGTTGGGTCTTGTTGTTTTCTGATGTAAAGAGTTCTGTTGGTTTCTGTTGTATTCCAGTGTTTTTCATTGTATTCTGTTGGGTTTAGTTGGTTTATGTTGCAAAGAGTTCTGTTGGTTTTGGTTGTATTCCAGTGTTTTTCATTGTAATCTGTTGGGTCTTGTTGTTTTCTGTTGCATAGAGTTATGTTGGTTTGTGTTGTATTCCAGTGTTTTTCATTGTATTCTGTTGGGTCTTGTTGTTTTCTGTTGCAAAGAGTTCTGTTGGTTTCTGTTGTATTCCAGTGTTTTTCATTGTATTCTGTTGGGTCTTGTTGTATTCTGTTGCAAAGAATTATGTTGGTTTTGGTTGTATTCCAATGTTTTTCATTGTAATCTGTTGGGTCTTGTTGTTTTCTGTTGCAAAGAGTTCTGTTGGTTTCTGTTGTATTCCAGTGTTTTTCATTGTATTCTGTTGGGTCTTGTTTTCTGTTGCAAAGAGTTTTGTTGGTTTCTGTTGTATTCCAGTGTTTTTCATTGTATTCTGTTGGGTCTTGTTGTTTTCTGTTGCAAAGAGTTCTGTTGGTTTCTGTTGTATTCCAGTGTTTTTCATTGTATTCTGTTGGGTCTTGTTGTTTTCTGTTGCAAAGAGTTTTGTTGGTTTCTGTTGTATTCCAGCGTTATTCATTGTATTCTGTTGGGTCTTGTTGTTTTCTGTTGCAAAGAGTTCTGTTGGTTTTGGTTGTATTCCAGTGTTTTTCATTGTATTCTGTTGGGTCTTGTTGTTTTCTGTTGCAAAGAGTTCTGTTGGTTTTGGTTGTATTCCAGTGTTTTTCATTGTAATCTGTTGGGTCTTGTTGTTTTCTGTTGCAAAGAGTTCTGTTGGTTTCTGTTGTATTCCAGTGTTTTTCATTGTGTTCTGTTGGGTCTTGTTGTTTTCTGTTGCAAAAAGTTCTGTTGGTTTCTGTTGTATTCCAGTTTTTTTCATTGTATTCTGTTGGGTTGTGTTGTTTTCTGTTGCAAAGAGTTCTTTTGGTTTTGGTTGTATTCCAGTGTTTTTCATTGTATTCTGTTGGGTTGTGTTGTTTTCTGTTGCAAAGACTTCTGTTTGATTCTGATGTATTTTAGTTATTCTTCTTGTATTCTGTTGGGTTTTGTTGCTTTATGTTGCTGAAAGTTCTGTTGGTTTCTGTTGTATTCCAGTGTTTTTCATTGTATTCTGTTAGGTCTTGTTGATTTCTGTTGCAAAAAGTTCTGTTGGTTTCTGTTGTATTCCAGTGTTTTTCATTGTATTCTGTTGGGTTGTGTTGTTTTCTGTTACAAAGATTTCTGTTGGTTTTGGTTGTATTCCAGTGTTTTTCATTGTATTCTGTTGTTTTCTGTTGCAAAGAGTTCTGATGGATTCTGTTGTATTTGAGTGTTTTTCATTTGATTCTGTTGTTTTCTGTTGCAAAGACTTCTGTTTGATTCCGATATATTTTAGTTATTCTCCTTGTATTCTGTTGGGTTTTGTTGCTTGATGTTGCTGAAAGTTCTGTTGGTTTCTGTTGTATTCTAATGTTACTCACTGTATTATATTGGGTCTTGTTGTTTTCTGTTGCGAAGAGTTCTGTTGGTTTTGGTTGTATTCCAGTGTCTTTCATGGTAATCTGTTGGGTTTTGTTTTTTTCTGTTGCAAAGAGTTTTGTTGGTTTCTGTTGTATTCCAGTGTAAATTGAAATAACAATTATTCATTATTAATCAATTTTAATTACTGACTCAAAAATATATATCAAAAATTAAAACACTGAATTTCCCACAGTTTTCTCGTTCACTTTTGTTGCAAAAAAAAAATCACATTTTAACCTTGTGGTGTATCCAAGCCTGTTTGCTATAGTCAAATATTGTAGTAGGTTAACGCAAGCCTTAATGTTTAATAAATCTTATCTATAACCCCAAAATATATATTAAAAGAAATCATATTTCTTGCCAATTTCTTCATTCACTTTTGTAGCAAACAAATGTCACATTTGTAACCTTCCAGTTTGTCCCAGCCTGTACAAAGAAAGTGAGCCATAAAAATGTGTTAAATAGTTAATCAATAATGTATTTAGAAAAATGTTGTTATCCATTGGTAATTTTACATTAATCAAACTCGGTAAATAAAATATGTAAAAGAAAAACAGAAACACTTTTCTTAAATCCCAAAAATTATGTGGGTAATGGCGATCTATGGTGGGAAATGTGATCACTGTGATCAGCATTACCCCCGAAGACATCCGCCATGAAACAGGTTACGTACAAGGAAAAAAAAATTATACAAAAATCACTAAAGAACAGCAAGAAAAACAAAAAAAACCAACAGGATGCAATGCCCATACAGCACAAAAAGTTTCAAATACATTTCAGAAATGTAACTCTTGAAACATCGTTACCTTTTTGTCGATATTTCAGGTATGTTTCAGATACGTAGAAATGTCTGCAGACAGAGATATAACAGTGTTACATTTCAGAAACATTCCCCAGAAATACCCCAGATACATATCTAATATACATGTCTGAAATATGATAATGCAACAGGTCCGATATATATACAAGATGTGTGTTTGAAATATAGCACTGCAATATCTCCTAAACATATCCAAGATATCTGTATGAGATATAACACTGCATTATCCTTGTAATATTTTACAGTCACGTTTATGACAGAATAAAATAACATATTTGTAGTATACAAATGCAATTACTCAGAAACATGTAAGAACTATATTTCAATATTACATATCAGTATATTATTTGTGTAGCATAGCACTGCAATACATCAAAACATTTCAGTTTATAGGTATTTCTGAAATATTTTGGGCCATACTAAAATTTATCACAAATCTTAAGTATTAAATAGGTACTGAAAAAACACATCAAATATTACATCCATTAAATTTAAAATGTTTCATAAACTCCAATGTTAACAGTTAGACAATACGTGACATTAAGTAAACTATACCAACACCTACACATAATTTTTTTTGTGTAAATGTATGCTGATAAGATTATTTTTTATGAATTTGGCTAGTAACATCAGAGATAAGCATATACCATTACTAGCTATAAATTATCCGGACACCTAGATGACTAGATGAACAGATATTCTTTCTAACACCGCTTCCCCCCCCCCCCCCCCCCCCGTAGAGAACCATTAACAATCTCGGTATAACTGTATCAAACAAGAAAATGACAGGAATATGCAGTAGTGTCAATGCAAAGTCAAATGCATTGTCAATTGATGACATAATTCATGTCATCCACATTAAATAAATAAAATATATTAACCCATACCAATATTTTGTACAAGGCCTACTCATTTTAAATTTACACAGCACACCAAAAGTATATTCACACTGACTGAGCGGACTTTCACAGCAAAATTGCAAAAATATATTAGCTGCCACTTCATATATACACTCATTTTCCCTGAACTAAGAAAGAAAAATTCAGAAACCAATTTTATATATATTTTTATTCTTACAATAACAGCACTATACAAATAATTATAACAATAAAATAAAAACATAATAATATAAAATATTTTGAAAAACAAATACATATGATGTTTTTAGACATTGCATGTGCAACTGTTAGCATAAAATATGTATTTCACAATTATTTGTCAATACTGCTTTGATTGTATAAGATTTGATACAAACATTGCTGTTGCAAAGTTTTCCAATATACCAGTAGTTTAAAAGATTAGGTTAATATCTGTCAAAATTACAGGTAATTTATAGCTATTCCATTAAAGCAATAAAACTTAATGGAGACTTCATCTGAATACTTACATGCTGTATTTTATAATATTTTAACTGAATGTAACGTGCACAGATGAAACACATTCTGTAATTGTCGGAACACCGAAATCTGTTAAATTACTGCGCATGAACTACATTGATTTACAATTAAAATAAACAAATATCTGTATCTTTTTTATGCTAATTTTACTACTAGTATCATAAAGTGTGCAATTATCAGTATCACAATTAGTAATCTTAATTAAATTTAAAGCAACATCTGCTTAAGTAAATACAGTAGAACCCTGTTATAATGTTCCTGCATATAATCTTTTCCTGCATATAATGTCATATTTTTAAAGTCCCAATATTTCCCCCATAAGGACAATGTATTTATTTCCTGCATATAACGTTCATAAATAGTGTAATTTCCTGCTTATAATGTTTACTTTCTAACATTCAATAAATGGGGAAAAAATGTTTTAAAACCAAATTATTCCAACACTTACGATAAAAAGTTTCCTTTATGTATATTTATGTTTACAATCACTGCCATACAATACATGAAGTTTGTTAAAATACAATTTTATGCAATATACTGAAGGTATACAATGTTCATAGTTGCGTGTCAGTTGGCACCCTTAGTCAACTCTTCTCTTCCTTGCCATTCCAGTGGGTATTCAGATGCACGTACATAGTCCTACGATATTTAAGTTGCCAACCATTGAGCGAGGGCATAACTAAAAGTGTTTTCTATTGCTTACAAATAATTTTTTTTTTCATTCATACGTATGAATCCCAAAATTAAACATTTCCAGGTGGCGAAGGATTAGACGTTCTCACTCTTAATGTTGTCATCATGAATCGTGAGACAATTTTATAAAAAATGTGGCAGTTTATCTTTAAAGACAAACAAAATTTAACCAGGGAACAAGACGAAGTTGAAAATTTTTTGGCTTGTTTCAGAAAATTCATGTATCAAGTATACTATCTTTGGTTTTAACATTAAAGTTGTTTACATAGCTTGGTGAGTCCGTTGGTATAAAGCTCGAACATTGTTAAGTGCTAAATTGAGATTTCCTGCTTATAACGTTTTCCTGCTTATAATGTTTTTTTCTTGTGCTCCCTTGAAAAACATTATAACAGGGTTCTACTGTACATATGTAGTTGCAGTTTAACATCTGCCTACAATATGAAATTGGCAAATTTCATGAACATTATAACTTTACTAAAGCACAGCAAACCTTTTAAGAAGTTTTCCTGATTAATTAGGTTCCAAAAATTTAATTACTCTCTATTAATAAAACAACAAGACATATTATGAAGTTTTTAGTTAGTTAAGTGAAATTGGCCAGTACTTACAAAAATTTCTTAGGTGAGCTTCACTCTACTTAAAATCATGTATTTAGTGAATAACTTCTGTTATGACCAAGGAAACTTTGTAAACTAAATATTTTTCTCCTTGTAATTAAATTAACACAGTTAAGTAGAAAGAACATGGTATGCTAAGCAAAAATGAATGCTATCATACAATTATAACAAATGGATGGTAGGTATTACATTATTTAACACTATCTTTCATCGAATGTGTTAAATAAAATAACCACAAACTTCTAACAAAAATAGTTTTTAAAAAAAATTCATCATCTGACTAAGTATTTGTAATGAATGATTTCAGTTATTTGCAACAAATTATTATAATGAATTAAAATTACATATTTAGAATTATTGAAATAAATGCTTGAGGGGTCTTGCAGGCATTTATTTCTAAATCAGACCACTTGAAGCATTGACTGCTTTTATGAACTTCTTAGTATAAACATTGAAAATATTTGTAAATTAAAATCTAAGTTTGAATAATTTCATATAATTGTGAGTAGTACACAACTTAAAATATTAACTTCCTCCATACCATAGAGGACAGGTGGCTGCACGTACTCACAGGATAGCACGACGTGCAATTTCTACCTTCACCTGAAGAAGATGGTTAAAACCATCGAAATGTCGTGAATCGCGCAGCCCTGTGAAAATGTGCCGTCCTCTTATGTGTTTCTACCTACAAGTGCTATCCTGTGAGTACTTGCAACCACTTTTCTTCTATGTTATGGAATTAGTAGCCTAGCGGCCTTGAAACATTCAATTTGTATTCAAAATATTCAATTTGTCATATTTGATATATTGTATAAGGTTATTTAAATTGCATTTTATACTACACATGAAAAGAAAATTATACACAGTAGTGAATTTAAAATGCTCACGAGACTAATTACAGTAAATAAATAGTGTGATAAACATTTATAATACATAAATTAAAAGAAAAGTATGTAGGCAAGAGTTTCAAAGCCAAAAGATAGATAAATTCAATTAAACACCTCCTTTAGTGAGAAGTAAAATGTCTGCACCATCTAGAGTGACCAGTTTTTCTGTTGTATACATATTAGGAGTGGAATAATTTTAATTGGTTATCGACTTATTGTTAACCATTATTAACAGTAGTATTTTTGCTTGATTTTGTTCACTTTAAAATAGTTCAAATTTTATTGCTGGTATGTAGTTAATTTCAACTAAATACAAGCATTAATTGCAGATCAGTTCAGAAAAAAATAACTACAGTAATCTCTTTACATTTGAAGCTTCGAAAATTAAAATTTTGTCCGAACATAATACCAATGACTACAATTTTCAGTTTGATTTCAACAAATTTCAAATTTTGCACAGCATTAAGAGAGCTCCAATGTGAGTTCCATACGCATTTCCTGAAAACATCCACTGCATAATCTCTTCACTCCCTTTTATCTGTCACATTCACTTTCCTAAAACAAATAAAACTGACATTTCACACAGATATCACCAACAGCATGAAAGCACTATTTTTAACATGAAAATAGTAAATAAACTCTAGACAAAACACACCATTTCATTTGCAAACATTAATTAGTAAAAGGTCACCTAAAGAAGAAGGCTTAGCAGAACCAAAAGACCATCTGAACAAATAAATCTCCAACAAACCACTACCTGCCTTAGCATTAATACTTTTAAGTGGTGATGGGTGGGTGGTAGGTGGCAACATCACTGCCAAATGCAGACAAGAATCACGAAATGTAACCGAGTGTAATAAATTAAATCAATTTATTTAAATATGTAGCTTGTTTATAATGTATACTTGCTTAAAATCTGTAATGATTTTGTTGTATAAAGCCTTAAGTTCTCTATCCCCTTTAATGAATCATATTTTACATTTTACACACACACACACACACATATATATATATATCTGTTATAATAAAACATACTTGAAATGAATGTCTTTTATAGGTAAGTCGTAACTTTTTAGCAAAGCAATAGATTTTGTGCATTATTGTTTTCTAGATAAATTTATTTTAAGTAGACTCCTTCTAATTCTCTAATATTAACATTAAACACAAGAAAGCTTTTAATACTTGGTTTTAAATACTTGTTTTTTTATGGATAAATAAAATATATTATGTAAATTAAGAAAAACCTGCTATAAAAATAATTATACTAAGTCTTTAACAACATTAATTAGTTCACAAATTTGAAGTTATGTATTTTCAAGGTTATGCACAAAATCTGTAAAAGCCAGTTCTACAATGACAGTCGTAACAACAGTTTTGAGATTGTTTGTACAGTTGGAAGAAGCTAGTCGTAGAACGTGGTTAAAATCCATGTCTTGCGACTTCGACTATAAACTGCATTAAAAACTGATGTTGGCTCATGGAGATGTTTATTTTTTGAACTAGTCATACTATTTTTTATAGTGCTTATTAAAAACTTGTGACTTTTAAAATTTCATGTTGCGAACTACAAGAACTCCATGTGCTGACCAGAAAGCCAACACAAATTAAAAAATTATCATCATACCATAAAATACCTGATGTTGCCATGCAAAGCATTAATTGTAACACTAAGGGAAAAAAAATGCTCATTAAATGTTAGGACTCAAACCTGCAAACATTAATACCTACAAACTGTGCATAAGGGTTAAATTACAAGTGTATACACACAAGAAAACTACATGGAATTGCAAATAGTCCAGTGTTGCGAATGACAAATGGATAAAACTAATTTTGTCAAGAAGATATATGTTTTTACTTAGGCTAAAGATACATATTAATAAAACCCACTCTGAAACATGCATTAAATTATTACGAACCAAGTATAAATATAGTTGGGAAAATATCTGAAAAAAAAAATTTACTGGAACAAACATATTGTTTACAATCTAACCTTTGCATTATGCAAAAGTATTTATTACAAATTTCTGTATAAGAGCAGCTAAACAGAACTAAAAACAACACATTTAAATAGTATTTCTTAAAATAATAGGTTTGTTACATACCGATTTCAAGAATATAACGATCAAGATGATAGTACTGTTTCGGCAGAGGGGGGAGAATGTGTTTTAGGATAATATTAATTCATTTCCATAAAAGCGAATGATAACCGGGATATATTGGACAAAAAAGTAATACGGATTAAACTTTAGGGATCATCAAGTAGTATCAGGGTGTCTACCAGTCCCAAAAAAAAAATCAGTGACTTTATGGGGACTTTTTGGGACCTTTCAAAAAAATTTTATGACCAAAAATTTTAATATATATTATGCATTAGACTCTTATGAAACAAAGTACACAAAATTTTTTCAAAGTTATGCACTATCATCTAACCTAAATATTCTATATTCGACTATTTATCGACACTAAAAACAGTTTATACACTTTTCTGGAGTTTTTTCAATTCATTCTCTGTTTCTAATAATTCTCCTTTTCTCTCTTCAAGCAATTTTTTCCTTTTTCATTTCGAGTAATTTTATTTCATGTGCAGCTCTTTTTCTTGCATTTAACACCTCATCCTGTTCGTTATGTTTCCTTCTTACCAGAAATAGATATTTAATTGATGTCAGTTATAAACGACTATGTAAATCATATATGAGTTTTAAAAAGGTAAATATGTAGTGTACGGATTAGCGCCAAAAAAAAATAGTACAAATCTGAAATAACTTTCATTATATGCTCTTTTACATCCTCTTTTCATAACCGCCTGCGGAGATAAGAAATTCCAATTACTTTTGGAGATATCGAATTTTTAAATTTTAATTATTGTAAAATTTTTTTTATAAAAATCTGAAATAACTTTTATTATATGCTCTTCTACGTCCTCTTTTCATTACAGCCTGCGGAGATAAGAAATTCCAATTACTTTTAGAGATATCTAATTTTTAAATTTTAATCACTATACCTGCACATTCACACGGCTATCACCATTGTTTTTTTTGTTTACGAGTATCAATTTTTTTTTTTTGGATAATGTTGTCACGTGATAGTTTGTGATAGGCCAATATTCAAATGAACCAATAGGCCGCCTTCAACTTAGGTGAGTTTTTAGCGTTTCAAATTTTTATGCTTTAAAAAATTACGTTCGTTCCTACTGTTAATCCTTTGTTCCGGTTTGTTAGGTTAGGTCAGCTACATTATAAATACTTTAAAACTAAACAACCATTAAAATTAATTTTATTATTTTTATGTCCGTTCAGTTTCAAAGTATTTATAATGTAGCTGACCTGACCTAATCTACCTTTGTCCCGTTTTGTTAGTTCAGGTCAGTTACATCATAAATACTTAAAACTATACAACAAGTAAAATAAATTGATATTATTTTTAATTTCCGTTTAATTTGAAGTATTTATAATGTAACTAACCTTACCTAACGGAAAATGTCTGTTATTTAGGCATTCACGCGCACACAGCAAAATATAAAATTGTCGCGGTCGAATGATTACATAGATCTTGTATTGCAAAATAAGAACGGCGATATCTCCAAAAGTATTTGGAATTTCTTATCTCCGCAGGCGGTTATGAAAAGAGGACGTAAAAGAGCATATAATGAAAGTTATTTCAGATTTGTACGATTTTTTTTGGCGCTAATCCGTACACTACATATTTACCCAAATCTTAGAACAATAGCTCATATCCAATCCTTTATACTCACTAGACGAATGGAACAATTTAAATTTTAATGACCTTAAGGTTGTGTAAAGTTATATTATTGTTAAGATGTTTTTCTTTAAACTTAAAAATGTATATATATATATTATTATTTATTTTCAATGACAATGTCTATTGCACCGTGTGTCTAATGACAATAAATATTATCAATTATCAATTACGTCTTCCGTCTTGCTAAGGCGTGCGTGCTATAGGTGTGCTGAATACGTCTAACACAGCATTTTTAACTATTAAAACTTCACATGCAAACACCCATTGCTAATAAAAAAAAACAATATAAAACCGTTGAAAACAGTTTTTGTAAACACGCGTCTAGAAAATACTTCTAAATCTTACAAAAACACTTGATACTTTTTATCGGTATTCTTTTACGCAGAAAACTTCAATTAACCAATACATAACATCGTATATCCTTTTGCTGCAAGCATTAAAAAGTTACCGATTAACTGCATAGCCATCACGTATAACCAACGAGCATTACTCCTCGTATAACACACGCTCACAGCGCCATATTGTCAACAAAACGATACAACACTACCCATCATGCTGCGTAAAGCGAGACACTTGCATGACGAAACATATTTGATGTTTACATTCTTTGATTACGGTATTTGTTTGCATAAAGTAGGTTAGTTTTCGCTGAAAAGTTGAAAAAAGCATGAAAATTGTAATGTAAAACTAAGCTTTAAAGTATGATAAAAGAAAAAAAATACAATACAAGCACCCGTAGTTGAAGACTGGAAATTATTTATATTACGAAAAAATAAAACGTGACCCATATGGCCACTTTCGTGACTTATCCGTGACCATGTGTTCAATTCCGTAACTTTTCCGTGACTTCCGTGACCGGTAGACACCCTTGGTTTATTTCACAGCAATGAGTGTAAATATTTAAATATCCTATGTACGCAATAACAAAAGTATAGTGGATATTTCTAACACACAGTCTAGGTTCTATATAGTAATATGTAAAATACTTACTATACAACGTTTAGTAATGCTATGCTTAATACGAATAATGTATAAAGAACCTACAGATCAAAAATCACTACAAACATAGGTAACCACATGAACATTGCGGACAACAACTCATCAACAGGAAACAAATGCACAGTGTTATAGATTAGATTTCAGCTATGTACCAGTTACATCACTAGAAATATGTTCCATTTTCAAAATACTGTTATATTACATACATGTTTCAAAACACATATATATATGAAATGTTGCAAAGAAACATGTCTGACATGTTTATGAAAGCTGGATTGTGAAATGTTATGTATTTGAAACATTGCAATGTAACTGAAATATAACTGAAACATTCTGTGCTGTATGGGTGAAAAACACTAGAATACAACAGATCACTTTGCAACAGAAAACAACAAAACCCAACATAATACAATGAACAACACTGGAATACAACAGAAACCAACAGAACTCTTTGCAACAGAAAACAACAAAACCCAACAGATTACAATGAGAAACACTAAAAAAACAACAGAATCCAACAGAATACAATGAAAAACACTGAAATACAACAGAAAACAACAGAACTCTTTACAACAGAAAACAACAAAACACAACAGATTACAATGAGAAACACTGGAATACAACAGAAACCAACAGAACTCTTTGCAACAGAAAACAACAAAACGCAACAGAATACAATGAAAAACACTGGAATACAACAGAAACCAACAGAACTCTTTGCAACAGAAAACAACAAGACCCAACAGATTACAATGAAAAACACTGGAATACAACCAAAACCAACAGAACTCTTTGCAACAGAAAACAACAAGACCCAACAGAATACAATGAAAAACACTGGAATACAACCAAAACCAACAGAACTCTTTGCAACAGAAAACAACAAGACCCATCAGAATACAATGAAAAACACTGGAATACAACAGAAACCAACAGAAATCTTTGCAACAGAAAACAACAAGACCCAACAGAATACAATGAAAAACACTGGAATACAACAGAAACCAACAGAAATCTTTGCAACAGAAAACAACAAGACCCAAGAGAATACAATGAAAAACACTGGAATACAACAGAAACCAACAGAAATCTTTGCAACAGAAAACAACAAGACCCAACAGAATACAATGAAAAACACTGGAATACAACAGAAACCAACAAAAATCTTTGCAACAGAAAACAACAAGACCCAACAGAATACAATGAAAAACACTGGAATACAACCAAAACCAACAGAACGCTTTACAACAGAAAACAACAAAACCCAACACTTTCTGATCCAATATCTTTCACAACAGAATCCAATAAAAACCAATGAATTCAGTGGGCTTTGACAACAGAACCCACTAGAATACAATGATGTATTTTTTTTGGTGTGTAAATTTTCCCCAACAAAATACACTGAAACCCAATGAAGTCAGTGTGTTTACAACAAAAACCAACAGGATCCAATAAAATACACTGAAATCTCATCTGTTATACAACAGGATACACTGAAATTCCTGTTGTATTTTATTGGTTTCTGTTGTAAATTTTTGGTAGGGCGTTTAGACACTGATAGTTTGTTTAAATATATTTTTAATACAAAAATGTTTGTAATCAAAATAATCTCAATTTATTACATCAGCTTCTGAGATCGGTATTTAAAATTCACACGAAGAAAACACTCAGTAATCCTACAATGAAAGTGAACACTGGAACACACCGCAGCCGGGATAGCTCAGCGCAGGGCTCGAGGTCACCACGAGGCAGATGGCCGCCGACACTGCCCGCGCCTGGCCGACAGTCGGAGAGGAGGAGCTGGCGAAGAGCCCCCCCCCCCCCCCCCCCCCCCCCAGGGCATCCGGGCGTGCGTCACACTATCAGGTCACTGTTTTGTATTTAGGTGAAATGCTGGTAAACATGTAGACTTTTTTTTTTACGGTTTAACTTCCAAGAAACGAGAAATATATTTACATCGCATGCATGCATTTTTAACGTTTTTTTTTTTTTTTTTTTTTGGCGTTCAAATAAAGAGAATTAACTGGACAACATGACTACTCCTTTTTTTTAGGTTTAACAGAACTTCTAGTGGCTACGTCATGAAACGGTTGCTGGCCTTTTAAAACCCTCAAGTTTGTGAGGATTTGCCAGATTAGCAAACTGGAATTAGTTTTTGGAATAGACATAAAAACCATATCACGAAGTTGCCAGTATCATTGTTTTTAAGCCTGTTTTCCAGTTGACTCTCTTTATTTGTGCGCCCCCAAAAAACAATAAAAATGTAATTATAGCAGCTAACCATGCAAAAAGTATGCGATGTATATAGTGTTAATTTCGTTAAAGTTGAACTATTTAAAAAGGCTACGAGTTTATCTGTGATTAATCATGACCTGAAATAGAAGGCACCCCCTTAAGGCTGCCGCCTGGCTAGGTTCCCAAAAAGCATACAGATCTCCGGGTCTGAATGCGCCATTTACAAACCGTACATGTCTGAAAAGTGTCTGATTGATTAGGAGTAGTATTTAAAAGCCATTGCCTATACAAGTTTCATTCCATCTATTAACGCGTAAGTTTCGGGCAGTGGAAAAGGCCACGGCTGGTTATCTCTTATGGCTAAGCTGCTGACGGTAGAAATAGTTCGAGGTACAGCCACACGACCTTGAGCGGTAGTGTCGTTGTTTACACTTTTGAAAAAAATAACCTTACTAGTGTTTGGCAGACGTTATGAATTGTGTTCAGCTTCAACGTAGTGGTCATTTGTATGGATTTGAACAGTGGTTGTTGCTTGGTTTGGTGATCATGTAATTATTTCTTATCGAGTGACTTTTCCCTTGACGTGTACAAGTATGTATACCAAGAATTGCTGTGTGCCGGGATGCGAAAATAGGACTGAAAGTCGCCACAGATTTCCACGTGTTTCCGATGTAGAAAGGTTTGAAGTTTGGAAACGTGTTATTGCAGCACCAAGATTTGCCCAAATAACCAACGAGCATATATACAAAGTATACCGAATTTGTAATTGCCATTTTCGTGATGATTGCTTCAGTCCAGGAACAAAGAGGCTTAACGCCAATTCAATTCCAACACTGCTTTTGCCAGGTAAGAATTTAAAATAGTATTAAGAATGTCAGGTAGTCAAAAACAGTAGCTAGGCTTAGGTTATTTCTAAGACCATATCTTAAGAGGACTTCACTTTTCACTATTTGTACTTATATATCAAGAGCAATAAAGGAGTGAAATAAGTTGGGGAAGGACATGGTTAAGGATATTTTGACAATGGTTAGTAGGGTTGAGGGATTGAGAAGAGGTGGGTTAGGCTAATCGGTACTTTGGGATTAACGCCACCTGAGCCGCTAAACCATAAGTTTCCAATTTAAACAAGTATGTTGTGACTGACCTAACCTAACATAACCCTTCAATTTTTTTAATTTAAATTTTTAACTGTTAACGGGGTTTCAATTTATGTTTTATTTTTATGTATTTTCATCACTGATAATAAAGCCATGTAAATTTACAGTTACCAACGAAGAGATTTGTGAAAGACAAGCATCTTCAAGCATGGATTGTTCATCGCTTCCTGAGCAAGCTGAGGAAAATACTGTGGGCACACAACCTGCTACAGGTATGATTTAAGATAATAATAATAATAATAATAATAATAATAATAATAATAATAATAATTGATTCACTTGCAATTGGGCTTTCACCCGGTGGCAAGGTTCTCCCTCTCTTTTGTCTCTCCCTACTCATTTTGTGTTAAAGACACAGGGGTTGGGGGGGGGGGGGGGTAGTTTTAGTCTATCTCATGAAAAGTTTCCAGGTTTTGACATTTCTCTTCTGAGAAAGATGCCTGACAGTTCCATTGCTTTGGCCTTTAATACCTCACACTTTCCTGGAAAAACAAGACCTCTACAAATCTTTTACACACAATTTTCTCAAAAGAGAAATGCCAAAATCTGGGAACCTTACCCAAGATTGTTACCATGATGAAATTATTCACTTTCAACATTTGACTGAGTTTTTGCCATTCATATAACCAGTTATAGCATATTGTACATAGTTAAGGATATGTACTGAAACAGTGGTGAGTGAATTAATTTTGTTTTTGACCCCAGATAATGTTCTTAACTATCAAATAAATGTATCATACAGTGCATGCTACAAGGCTGTAGAGTATGCAAAAACAGTTAAGAACAAAGTAACAGTAGCTATGGTAACTGCACTTAACATTGTGCTACAACGAAAACTGTCCTTAAGCATGGCACGTTATAGTGGAATAGAAGTAACCTTGCAGCATTGATACATCAAACTACATATTTTACTACTTCTGTATTTATTTCTGACTAGAACTGAAATACATACTCAAAGTAAGCTACATTCCAAATTTTGTCCTTTAATTATAGTTCAATGTGTTGAAGCAGGGCAGTGATGAGCAAATCATTGGGAATGTTTTATTTTATGTTTATATTTTCCTATGTGTCTGTATTTTCACCACTCATAATAAAACAATGTAAATTTACAGTTACCAACGAAGAGATTTGTGAAAGACAAGCATCTTCAAGCATGGATTGTTCATTGCTTCCTGAGCAAGCTGAGGAAAATACTGTCGGCACACAACCTGCTACAGGTATGATTGAAGTTGATATTGTAGACTTAGGTGTTATATTCTCTGTAGATTGGTTTTAGCTTCAAATAGCCTGAAGAACTATAATTTTTATTGGTACTTTGTGATTAACGCCACCGTAGCCGTTGGTTACAGTAGTTGCGGCGGCGGCCATGTTGGTTATTGTTTACGTTCACATTTCTGATTTTTCGGTAAAATATTTCTGTCCTGCAAATATAAAATTGTGTTTTGTTCTGTTTTTGGCAAATCCCAAATTCACATTTTCTTAGTATTCAGAAATGGCATCATAAATCAGCAATATAGTGACTGACCAAAACAAACCTAACCCTTTGTCTCGGAACATAGATCTGTTTGAAATGTTTAATATTTAATGTTAAATCAAAACCCTGTTAACAGTCAAAAATTGAAATTAAAAAGATTGAAGGTTTAATGTTAAATAAAACCCCGTTAACAGTAAAAAATTAAAATTAAAAAAAAAATTGAAGGGTTATGTTAGGTTAGGTCAGTCACAGCATGCTTGTTTACATTGTAAACGTCTGGTTTAGCGGCTGCGGTGGCGTTAATCTCAAAGTACCTTTTTATTATTCAACATTAGGCTATTCCTTACTTACTGGCCACAGATCCTTCATTATCCTTTATTTAGTGTAACTAATTTTTTTCATGTAATGTGTGTGATTTGAAAAGGCATGTTGCCAAGCCCTTATTCTTAATACATATATAAAGGATGATTTTCTGAATGTCAGTTTGAAATGTAATTGCGCAATTCTTTTACCTAATAGGTTTCAGAAGCACACCTTCAGTGGACATCAGCAGAAAGAAAAGAAAATGCCTTTTTCCTTTATTAAAAGCAGTGGGTTCTCGTACTTCTGCTGAGTTGACACCCAAGGCAAAGACATTATATTTCACTGCACAGAAACTAAAAAGATTGGCCCGGTATCATTCGAAGAAAAAGTTAGATTTCAAGAAGTCCTTACAGAGAATGCAAGATTTAACAAGTACCAATCTGTTTGATGAAGTGAATATTAACCCTATTGCCAGGCAATTCATAATCTCTCAGTTGCAGAACAGTGGTTCTAAACCCAAAGGAAGAAGATTTACACTAGAGGATAAAATCTTGGCACTTGCATTGTACAAGAACAGTAGACGAGGTTATAGATTGTGGCGGAAGTTGTTTCATTTACCATCAAGAAGAGTATTACTAAACATTCTGAAAAGATTGCCTTTTCAGCCTGGCATAAATGATTCAGTCTTTTCTCAGTTGAAAAGTTCAGTCCATAAGCTGAAACCTTCAGAGAGAATGTGTGTTCTCATGTTCGACGAAATGGCAATAGAACCTGGCATTCGCTGGAATGAGGCCTCTGACACTATTGTAGGATTTGAAGACTATGGTCGCAGAAGGGAACCCCAATTTGCAGACCATGCGCTAGTCTTCATGGTCCGAGGGATCACAAAGAAGTGGAAGCAACCAGTGTCTTACATGTACTCCAAAGGGACTGTTAGTACTCCTGAACTTGTATTTAACATAAAAGAGGTGATAAGGCAACTGCATAAAGCAGGTCTAGAAGTTGTTGCAACAGTTTGCGATCAGGGGGCAACTAACATGGCTGCTATTAATTCCTTGAAGAATTCTACAAGAGAATCCTTCATTAAAAAAGGGGAAGAATGTCATTCTGTAGGTTTCTTTGTTGATGGAGAAGAAATCATTCCTTTGTTTGACCCCCCACACTTGCTCAAAGGAATCCGAAACAATCTTCTCAAATACTGCCTGATGTTCATTGAAGACGGAATAAAAAAAGTAGCTAGTTGGAAACATGTTGAGCAGCTATATAATGTTGATTCAAGTCGACCCAGCCGACTCCGTGCGTGCCCGAAGCTAACAGAGCAACATGTCAACAAGGACAAACTGAGAAAAATGAAAGTGAGCACATGTGCTCAAGTTTTCAGTCACTCAGTTTCAACTGCCATGAGATACATTGCAGAAAGACGTGAGTATGGTCAATATTCTCCATATTTACAATATGGGGTGGCTGTCAGCCTTGTAAACATGGGGGAAAAGGGAAATATGCATGAATGGTCCTTGCCAAGGCCAAAAATGGAAATAATATTAGAATAGAATTCTTTAACTTATGGAATTATTTTTGGTTCCATTTCATTTCTTTAAAATAAATATGTACCTTGGAACATCTATCTGTCAGTTTTCAAGTGACTGGGAAAAAATTTAAGACATATGGACATTTCTTACATGCAGACTTGATATGCAGGTAAATGTACAATGGATGCTGTGAATTCACTAGCATTGCCTATTCTAATATTAAATGGGTTGAAAATTTTAGGGTGTTGTTAAATCATGAAAATAAACAGAAACATTCATGGGGAAGCAGTTATGTCAGTTTATACACAAATTAGGGCAGTTTAGCAACTTTATGCTGTAAACATAGCTCAATACATTCATTTATGTTTACAATATTTGTTTGTGCTTACATTTTTAATGAACATATTTTCAATAATTATACACAGCTTTAGTTTGGTTAGTTATTTGTCAACTACATTTCAAAATCCATATTTTATTAAGAGGGATGAACATTTAAGGTATGCATTTGAACTTTAGGAATTGATGTCAAATAAAAAATTGTTGTTATAGTACTTATATGTGTGTGTGCATTTTTTTGTTACCACGAATCTTACACAGATTGTACATTTACAGCTGTTCCAGGAATGCCTGGTGTTGATCCCGAAGCAACACAGACAGCAGATCTACTGCTTTTTTTTGACGAACTGTTTGACAGTCTGAATGGCGTTTCATTGACGAATAAAAGTGGCAAGATCTATAGAACAGCTATGACAAAAAAGTCTCATCATCTTCGTCTGTGGAGGAAATGTTTGCGAGTGTTAAGGACCATGAAGTTCTACGATAAAGAGAACAAACCATGTAACGTTCATTCCATCAAGAACTTCATCGCTACCGTAGAGGGTTTGATAGAATTGTGGAAAAAATTATGCACTAGCAAAAATCTGAAACATTTACCAACTAAATGTTTTAACCAAGATCCAATTGAAAACTTTTTTGGTTCAATCAGAGCTCATGGAATTAGGAATGTAAACCCAAGTTGTACTGCATTTGCTAATTCATTCAAGTCACTGTTGATCAACAACTTTAACTCTGCACATTCAGTTTCTTCTAATTGTGAAGAGGATGATTGTGTTGGTGCACTTAACACACTGAAAAGCTTTGTGATGCAGGATGTGGAAACAAGTATGCAGAGTGATTTCATTCCAATTCAAGAAGAGGCTTTGCAGGAAGGTTTACAGCCTTATGACAAAACGGTAGTGATGTATGTTGCCGGATTTGTTGTGAAGAAAATGAAGAGTAAATTCCAATGTCACAAATGCCGCAAAAGTCTTTGTGCTGTAGAAATCATGCCAGAACATGCATTAATAATTTCACGTGAATATTCAACTGAGAAACAATCACTGCAATATCCTTCATCAATCATTTCAGAATTTTTTGAGAAGTCTGTCATGAAGGTATTTTCAATACTTCCAGAAATTTGTCACTATAGAGGATTTGGAAAATTCATCAAAAATATCTTACTTAAAGACATTCCAGAAGAAATATCATCATGTGAAAAGCATAATGCAGAATTCAAGGAAGCATTTGTAAATATAATTTGCAGAATAACAATAAATTTTTGGTGCAAGAGAGTGAATCATATACTGTCTGGTATACAAAAACCCCTGAAAGGTGACATTATCCAGGAAAAGGCGCACAGGAGATTTCTGAAATTCAAGAAAAAGTAAAAGATTGAACTCAACATATTCAGGAAATTATTACCGCTTCTGTCATTCGGAGTACAAATTGTATTACAAGAAATGATCTTACGCAAATGTTGACATTGGATATTTCTACCATGGTACTACCATTATTCTGCTTCACCACCCTGCTGCAGATTTTGCCACACCTGCCCCTGGACGTTTGCCGCTGGGCTTTACCACCAAGCCCTGGACGTTTGCTGCTGGGCTTTACCACCTGGCCCTGAACGTTTGCTGCTGGGCTTTACCACCTGGCCCTGGATGTTTGCTGCTGGGCTTCACCACCTGGCCCTGGACATTTGCCACTGGGCATTACCACCTGGCCCTGGACGTTTGCTGTTGGGCTTCACCACCTGGCCCTGGACGTTTGCTGCTGCGCTTTGGTATGAAATACCGGTAGTGAATTTTTAAGTCGGGATGAGGTAGAGATAACCTGAATGAGCTGAGCAATGGGTAGATGGGAATGTAATCAGCTGCATGACTCAGGCTCTGTTATTATTTAGATCCTATGTATATATTATTTATATCCTATTGTGGTCCCTAGACCTATCCCTCCTTGCATAAGCTACTCCAATGTTGCATGTGATGCATCTCAGGGGGTTCGCGGCCAAGTGGCTAGGGATAGACTGGGTGGAATTACCACGTAAAGGTTGCTGATTACGAAGAATAGAGTTCAGGGTTTATTGCAGAAGGCTTTTATTGTTGAAAACATAGTCCGTTACATGGTGCTGCCGCCTTACGTAGTCTTTGCACGGACAAGGCCGGAAGCTGACCTTAATGACAAGTAACTGAGATATTTTGGGTACTAATTTTGAGGTTAAGCAATTTTTTCAAAATCTAAGAGTGAAGTCCACATCTATTGAATGTCCGCATCTACTGAATTTTTTTGCTGGTCCCCTGAAAAATGATAGATAGAGGTTTTACTGTATTGAGAATGATTTATATTCGCAGTTGTATCCCGTAGGTGGCGATGTGATCGAGTTCTGGGATTTTTATTTTTCGCATATCAAGACATAACCTTACATGGTAACAGTTGTTCAGTTAGGTTGCCCTGGTAACTGTGAAACTGTTTTCATCTTTATTAGTAAACATTATTATTATTGTATCAGAAAGATAATTACAAAATTAATTTAATCTATTATAAGTACTGAGTCACAGCAATGGGTGGCTAGATCAGCTAGTATTTAAATAACATACACATATATTTTCTACATTGATTGGTTACATAATTCTTGTTACTGAAATGTATATAATGTACATACATGTCCGTTAACTGAAGGTGCTGATCATGTACTATTAGGTTGTAGAATTTCTGACATCGGTAGCTGTATTCTTACATTAATGTTGTTTCTCATGGGACTGATGTAAAATATTTAAGTGAATGAGGAATTTATATTAATGCAGCCTTTAAATGCAGTAAAATAATGAAATGAGACCCTGAATGTGTTACATGTGTGCAGTGCTTCAACCTATCAGATTTAATTTTAGGAAATTTCTTGTACTATTCTAAATTAAGTTTTATAGTTCTTGTGAGTTTGCTGTGGTATTAATATTTGAATTATTCATTTGCTAGCAATGAAGCAAATTGAAGTAATTTTTTTGTTTAGACTTCAAATTTGTTATGTTGAAACAACAGTAACCTAGGTATATTCAAGCTTTTCGAGAAGAATTAGACGATTGTTTGTGTTTTGCCTTGTACATTGTCAATGATCTTTACAAAATTCGTTTTTTTAACAGTGGGTTCTTATACATAAATTATATACTACACAAATTACAACTAAAAACAAACATATGAGGTCACAATGCAATACTATTGAACATGGAAGAAAAGTTACAAGGTTAGCATGTTTTACAATATAAGTTCAACTAAAGTTGTTAAATATTGATTTTTTTTGCATTCAGAGAACAAATTCTTTGCATGTGTTTGATGACAGTCTGATTGGGTATTCTGGTCACGCACGTGGCTGGGACAACCTGGATAGCTCTTATCATATTGCATTTCATGAACATTTCATGGAATCCAGACTATTACAGGTGGCTGTATTAAGCAACAAGTTAGATTCGTGTAAGTTATGTCACATTATCAGAATACTGTATCATAGCTTCTTAGCCTGGTTGTTATGGTACACTTGCCAGCAATTATTTCTGTTCACTTTTTGTGTGCAAGCATTTAGAAATCTGATCACAAATGAAGTAATTTGAGTAGGGATGTTACGCTACTTAGCTAACTTAGTATGTCACTTCTTACAAAATGCTACTTTGTCTGCTTGTGTCAAGTGACACAAGTATCAAGTGACACAAGTGTCAAGTGTCAAGAGACACTTCTGATTAGTTGGTGAACTAGTACTAGAAGTTCCCCAACTTGCCTTCCGATAACAAGATTTTGTACATTAATTTTTATTTTTTATATTGATATGATTTTGTCTAAATATGTTCAGTATTTTTAGCTGTATATTGTAGAATGTGTAGGAAGAGTTGTTTTAGCAAAGTTCTGATTGTCACAAGAAGACTGCTGCATTCAGAAAAAATTTTTCTGTGTGCTCATGTATATGTTATATTACACTAATTTATATATACGTGTGTGTGTGTTTCTAACGATACCTCAATCTCACATGTAAAAGTTGTTTGAAACACATGTTTACAATGTTTCAACATTTATATTTTTGTAACACAAAAGTTTTGAGAAATATTGTCATGGTAGTCTTAAGTTGTAGGTAATCTGTAATGTATTATGCAGAAAATTTCTGTAAGTAAAGGATTTAAATTATCTCTGTGATTGTAAATGGTGTCATATAAAACATGACCCAGAATGACAGTACCTTTTTCACAGGGTGTACACCAACATGTAAAACAAGGAAAATTCAGGGAATTTCTAGCTGGTTCAGGGAAAAATTGTACAAATGTTGTAAGAAGAACAGTAAATTGATTTGTAGACACTGATAACACCTGGGAAAACTGGTTATATTTTTCAAATGTGTGCACCTGTTTCTATTAATTATAAATATGATTTTTTTTATTTCATTCACAATTTTGACTGTGACTTGGTGTGTATGGTTCGTAATTAAAATGTTTGAATCAAGTTACGTTAATGTTGTTTCATTACAGCGATTTATCTCATGTGCTAATCTATATTGATTTATGAATAAGGAATAAGGGTACCAATTCAGAGAGACTTTTCAGCCAAACCACACTAAAAAATCAACTCTAATTTTTCCATTTCAGCTTGGTTGTATTCATGCATTGGAGGTGAAAAAAATCATCATGGGCATGCAACAAACACCAATAAGCTGGCATACTATTTTTTTTATTTATTTAACGTTGTATCTAAAGATAAGCCAAGAAATTTAGTTAGTCTTATATTCTTAACATTCGCATAATTACCATCATTTACTGCAATGTGTTCATTTATCTGCTTATTATTATTTCCTAATAAAAACTCTAAATAATTTGTTTTACCATAATTCAAAGTCAATTTATTTATAGCAAACTACTCCAGGGTTCGTACGCCTCCTTAATATCCTTAAAAAGTCCTTAATTTTGTCCTTAGTTGCATAAGGGCCCTTAAAAATCCTTAAATGTCACTAATAATCCTTAAAAACTACTTAATAAATACTTTTTTACAAATAATCCAAAAACGTATTTTAATATTCTTTTGTTTCCTTTTTGGCAACGAACAATACATTTACAATTTGCAAATTTCGGCCCATGTGATTAGGTTGTTATGTAAAATTATTTTGATATTGTTTTTTCATAATTGGCATTTCACGTTTAAACAGAAATTTGTGTTTTGGTGTCATATTAATTATAAATAAGAAAATGTTAGAGGGCTTTAGATAGACACTATCCTTGGGTTAGATATGTGTTCCAAAGATAATTTTGGGTACTATGGGCTTATCTTTAAAAATTGAACTAACCAACAAAAATTGTTTGCTAACTATCAATTTGTCTTCTCTTAAATATATATTTTTTTAATATAAAAGTGGTTTTCTAGCTCTTGATAGTGGTAATGGGGTCCTTAAAAAGTCCTTAATTTTTGATTTTACAAGAGGGTACGAACCATGTACTCTTTTAAGTTGTAAGAATGTTCTTTCTCTATTTTACAATAACTGATTATAAGAATTCATTTTAAATAAGATACTAGTATCATCAGCAAAAAAGGATAGGGCTAGTTCCAGGTCCAAGACTATAAGGAAGATCATTAATAAATACAAGGAACAGCAATTGTCCCAGAATAACAATAATGGGAAAAAAGTTTCGCAGCCAGCTTGATGTACATATTTACATCATCAGCATTCATTTTCCTCTTTTTTGGTAGGATTATTTAATCTGAATATATTTCTATTTTTACTCTAATTTGTTTCATTGTTTACTTGGTGATTAATAACACAACATTGCACTGCATGCCGGTCAAATTGAAGAAATGGTGATGAGTAGCTCGAAGTTTCGGGCTTAAAGATTAGAATATTTCCAGCCGAGCTGAAGATAAGTATTCGGCAGAGCTTGATTTTAGAGTACTTTACAGCCTTTTTAAGGATAGTGTAACATATATTATTTTCAATTTATGGCTAACCTATCAGTGGTCAAAATAAGTGAATTGATAATTAAAATTTAACTATTTAATATGCAATTCTATTTTATAGCTTTTTTAAAAGAATTATGTTTTGACATATATGCAGTAGGTTATGAATAATTACCATTTTGAATTTTATAAAATTTAAAAATTGTCCTATACAATTGTTCCACTAGTCAGTAACTGCCAGAACAGTTCAGTAATATTGCCTACTGTTTATAGTTTCAATAATTAACTCCAACAAAAGTTGTAAAAATAGTCCATTCCGAAGTGGTATAGGTCACATTTGAATTTCCCGCCTTGTCTTAGTTCAAATCTCCCGCCATCGCCGCCATTTTGAATTTAGTACGAGGTCCAGCCACCAGGAGCGCTGTATACTGTCAATGATTAATGTGAAAGAGATATCCATCTAAACTATCCTTTATCTATGGAAAAGGCTGTAACGAATGTTTTCACTGACTTTTTAGCTATGAAAAACTCTGCACACAGTATTGTAAATTGTATAGGCAGTGGCGGATTAACAAATTTTCAAGTTATAGCCTGTAAAATGTTTGCCGCCCTTGCCACAACAATTTCCATGTCCTAGATTATTTTTACAATCCAACAATTTCGTTGAAATTGCATGTAAAATAATTTTTTTGGTATATTTTTTAGCTAATCAAAGCTCAATCATGTAGGTACTATTAATAAGGCGGGGTAATGCATGCTACTTACACAATAATGTACATTTGGTAAACGTGAATAAATAATCTTTATTGCGCTTACAAACCGTTAAAAATAATCAACTCAGTCAAGTTATTAAAGTTCGTTACAATACCTTTTTGCGCGATTTTTTGTTGGCAAAATCATCGATGATATCGTCGTAAGTAATCTTGTTCATTATATGCAAACCATCCAGTTCGCAGACTCCAACCAGTAGTAGGACTGGCATGTATGGGTTGATAGTGGGAAGAGAGAAATACATTTTCTATAATTTCGCTCTTTTCACTCATTCAAAGTGTGGGCAGAGGAACGTACAATGTCAAGGGAGAGGGGAAAGTCATCGGCAACATTTATTGCAGACTTCTATCTGTAAAACATTAGAAAACAGAAAACCATCATGCAGAAATCTTATTGATTTCTATGAGGTAGCAAAAAAAAATCGGTCCCCTAATTTGCTGCCCCAAAAATCTGCCGCCCTAGGCTCAAGCCTACTCAGCCTGCTGGTAAATCCGCCACTGTGTATAGGAAAGTGCAGGGTGCTTTCGACTCCAATATTCCACCACAGAACTATAGAGGCGCGTTTCCGGCGATAAACACTGCCCTCCAGCTCGTTGCCCGGCGCGTAGAGGCGAGGAGGCGTCTGCTGGGCAAGCCAGAGTCGCCCTTACCGTCCGCGCGCTTCTAGAGCTCGCTCGCCGAGTGTCAGGACGTGTCCTGTGTTCGTCACGATGGCTCTCGTGCAGTTCATGCTTCATCTCAAATTCTCTCAACGGATATTCACTCGATATTTTCTAAAAGCGGTAAAAAGTCACACAAGTTCAAATTATCACACGATCACTTGCGTGGCCTTTTACGTAGGCTATATAAAATAAAGTTTAGTAAATATCCGGGGGAAATGTTTGTGACCCAACAATGTCAGAATGAAAACGGAATTAATTTACAGTAATAACTCCCTTAACTGATGGCAATGACAAGGAAATGAAATAACAACCCAGCGTGTGAGGGGCCGTTAATTAATTAGTTAAGGACGATTTTGGCCATTTTTGACAAACGCACCCCATGTGACTCAAAAGATTGTTCAACCCCTCCCTTTTTTTTCTCTTTTTCTTGCGTAAGATTTTTTTTACCTAGGATTTCCCTTAAAAAAAAAAAGCGTTAAATAATTAAATGCTGTTAGAAAATGTTCACTAATACTAAAAATATATATTACTTGACATAAATAAAAAAGTAATTATTTAGTCTTTGGAAAATGTTTCTTATAATTAAATGTAAGATTTGAAACAATCTTAAAGAAAGGAAACTAATCAGTAAAAAAACTACAAATGAGGAATACTATTTGTAACATAATGAACCACTGTATTTGAAACACTCTTGCGTTACCATTTCTTTTTCCGTGCAGGCAAATCACATAAGAATGGATTTACCCCTGCACCCCTTTTTTCCACCACGAGGTAAGGTCATTTAGAGATTTTTTTAAACTCAGCCTTCCTATTGGGACCTTACATAATATTGAGCGGCCCCAGAGACCCGGTGCCATGTCAGTAACAACACGTTAGGTTGCAAAGAAGTTTAACGCTAGTTCGTTGCTCGTTTGGTGTTCCTTGCAAGCTATTTCTCCATGTTCCCGCCAACAGAGCGTTAACATTCAGGACACACAGAGAGCATTATTGAGAGAACGCCAGGCAACTAAATCACATTCAGAAATCTGAGCCGAGTCATGAATATGTTAGATGTGAAGTTGTTAGTGGTGTGCACGTGTGCAGTGATGGTGTGTGTGGAGGCGCGGTGTCTGCGCGGGCCTCGACCCGTCCTGGACGACGAGGCTGCCTCGGAGAACCGCGAACCAGGTACCTCGCTGCTGTGGCTGGTGTAGCCCAGAGTCGCGACTTTCAACACCAGAAACCGTACTTTTTAAACCAACTAATATTCATTTATACTCTTGCCAAATCGTTATTTTTTTTTTAAATTTCTACTCGTTTATGAAATTTCCTAATGTCACAGAGCAAACCTTAAACAACCTTTGGATCTCGAAACGTCCACGTTTACATGCAATAAAAAAGCTAATTAAGAATTTAACTTTGGCGGAAATCAAAGAATGTACACAGAATCTCGAAAGAATGTAATTATAATAAATAAAGGATAACTATTTCCGGACTTTTGTTTTCTCTCGGAAAAGTCGCTACTTGAGAAAATTTTCCTTTTTTTTCGCTCGCGTGTATGACATAACATACTCTTTAAACATGAAAATGTTAGCAATTACTGCAAACCAGTGATATGTCTGCAATTTATACTAAAACTATGAGATTTCTAAGGCCGGTTTCACACTAAGCAGTGGTTGGGCCGTTTATACTCAGTGATTTCTTCTAGATCAATTGTTTACAAGTTCGTTTTTTCAAAAATTTATTATAGGTAGTGCATCCTTGAGAAACCTGCATTGCGCACTCTTAAGAAAAGCGGTCGAAAGAACATTCGCCCAAAAAAGCTGCGGAAGCTAGTCGCAGCGGCAGAAACCCGTGGCATGACACAGGCCTAACGGTGTACAAAGGTCTGCGACTCTTCTCTCGTTCGTAACTGGCCAGGGCCGCCCAGGGCGTGTCAGGAGAAGTGTGGTCTGCTCAGGGTCGCTGGTTGAAGCTAAAGACCGGAGACACCCGTGGGTTCGATGGCCTGACAGTAACCGGGCAACTGTGACGTCTGCTGGCTGAGATGCATGTGGCCCCTCGCTTCTTCCATTGGCTCGTGGTCCTTCAGATACGCGCTGTGCCGATCGCCGTAGCAGCACGGTGGCAAACTTGTCCGCATCCTGATTTAGAGCAGCATTCTGATCGCGAGCTTACGGGTCGGAGTGTTCAGCTTCTTGGCTTTTGGATTTAGACCGTGTCCGAATAAGTGCTCGTGGTCATGGCTTGCCAGCTGCAAGGGTGGAAAGGGGAGGGGGCCACAGTTTGGCCAATCAGCAAGTATAAATACTGTGTAAATACTAGGCAGGCCTACAGGCCTGATTCGACTGGACTTACAGGTACGGGCTAACTAATTCCGTGGAAGGAATTTACTCATGAAAAAATATAATCAGCACAGACGAACCATAGTTTAAACAATGAAAGTAAATGCAGGCAGACAACAAAACTTGGACAACGCGGCAAATATACGAACACAAAGATGAAGACAAACTGATATTATGGACAATACAACGATGACACACCAACGAACACAATAATTTCCGATGACAAAACAGTTGCGACGTTTCGGGAACTGGCAGACTGGAAAATAGGAGGTTCATATTTTTAATTCGTATATTGCATTTATAAATTTTTCCCATGACAAAAAGCGCTAAACTGCAGTGGCGTATGTCCAAGAAAACTCCCCATTGCATGAGTCATTTGAGGAACGTGATTCACGACCTGGTCTAAGACGACAACTGTGTGTGCGGCAGGGCTGAGGAGTGTGGACAACTCGCGACTCCTGTGGGCGCTGTGGAGGACCCGGGCGTCCCAGGAGGTGGAGGTGCCGGCCAACTCGCGACTCCTGTGGGCGCTGTGGAGGACCCGGGCGTCCCAGGAGGTGGAGGTGCCGGCCAACTCGCGACTCCTGTGGGCGCTGTGGAGGACCCGGGCGTCCCAGGAGGTGGAGGTGCCGGACAACTCGCGATTCCTGTGGGCGCTGTGGAGGACCCGGGCGTCCCAGGAGGTGGAGGTGCCGGCCAACTCGCGACTCCTGTGGGCGCTGTGGAGGACCCGGGCGTCCCAGGAGGTGGAGGTGCCGGACAACTCGCGACTCCTGTGGGCGCTGTGGAGGACCCGGGCGTCCCAGGAGGTGGAGGTGCCGGCCAACTCGCGACTCCTGTGGGCGCTGTGGAGGACCCGGGCGTCTCAGGAGGTGGAGGTGCCGGCCAACTCGCCACTCCTGCGGGCGCATTGGAAGACCCGGGCGTCCCAGGAGACGGCGGTGGTGTCCGACGAAGGAGCCCGGGACGTGACGAAGCCCGAGTCCTGGAGACCAGAGGTGCTGCTGTTATACACGTCAATCCCCGTCGTCGTGGCAGTGGCAGCGATCATGGCGGGGCTGAAGCTGGCCGGCGTGGACATCGTCGTGGAACCGCAGCGCCAGTGGGACGCCCCGTGGGACGCCCCGTGGGACGCCCCGTGGGACGCCCCGTGGGACGCCCCGTGGAAAGGCCCCTGGGGCGCCCCGTGCTTCGACCTCCCAGCGGCGAGGCAGCTGGCGGAGCCAGAGAGCTGCCTCGTCCAGCGGCGCTTCACCCCTGGATACGGCTGATCTCTGGGTACCAGCTGTAGAGTGGATTTTTTTTAGTTAAATAAAATATATATAATTTAAAATATCATGTTTACAAAGAAGATATTTTTTACGCTACTGATATTATATTTAACCAGTTTACGTTGCTTGTCACCATCAAACGCAGATAGCAATCAGCAGCACGACACAAAAGGAAATTCAAAACTATTGGAGTTGATTTTTGACAAGGAATTTTATTAAAATACTGCCCATCTTTTTTTAACACGCTTTTATTAGCTTCATACGTATGTATGTTAGTATGTAACGGAAACTTTGAACATGATTTTGACCCCCTTCAAAAGGTCGGATTAACTAGAAATTTGGCATACTTATCAAGGACCGATGACAATTCAATATTATAAACAGTTAGCCCCGTTATCCTTACTAGAATAATCAGGATTAGCGAATTTTGGTTATCCTAAAACTTGTAGTGTCTTTGTGCCAAGACCAAGAAGGGAAACTACCAGGCGCGCCAATCACCTATTTCTCGGATAAGTTACCAACTTTGAATAAGATGAAATTTTCAGAGAGGGAACATGAGAACCGGCTATCTCATCCAAGGGAGGCAGCAGACGCCCAAATTGCTCATTTCTCGGATAAGTTACTGACAGAATAAAATCAATGACTTCCTAATTTTATTAAAAATCATTCATTTTCATAGTTGGATATTGAAAATATTGTGTAGGTACTATAGTTCTTCAACACGCTATATCGAATATATATTTTAAAAGCAGCCAATATTCTCTCAAACTCACTTTAATAGTAAATTGATGTAATAAAGAAAACCCAACTAAAAATGAAAAATAAATAATAATTTAAAAAACTAAAAAAATATGCTTTTATAGAAAATCAGACTAAAAAATGAAAATAAATAATAGTTTGAAAAAACTGAAAAACGTGCTTTTATAGAAAATCCAACTAAGTAATAGAAAATAAATTTTAATAAATTTTAATTAAGAATAGTGTAAATAAGAAAACTGTATTTTATTGAAGAAAAAAAGCGTGGGGTACATGGTGTCAATAGTTATAAATATTTTATTGACAGATATGAGTAGAAGGATTATCATTTTGATAATATCTTAAAAAAAACACCCCACGCTTTTTTTTACAATAAAATACATTTCTTTCTTATTCACACAATTCTTAATTTAAATTTATTAAAATTTATTTTCTATTTTTCGGTTGGATTTTCTATAAAAGCATGTTTTTAGTTTATTAATTTATTATTTATTAAAATTAACCAAACCGTTATTACAATCATGTTAGAAGTTATACTTCTATGGCTTTACTAATATATTAACCTGAAAAATATTAAATTACACGTTTAAACACTAAGTATATGTTTATATTGTTACGGCCGTCGACTCACTCTTATCTGTGTCGACCGTAAAGATGGAAATGAAGGGAATATGTACGTGAAATGATGATAATGAAATGAATCGTGAAGGATGATGGGGAAAGGTAATGGAAGTAAATCTACCGGGATCGCCTGTGTTCCTGAATTCGTGACGGCCCTGTCATGAGTATCAGGTTCTGGGGGCGGTTCCACCACTCGTGTTTTTCCTTAATTATCCTTAAGGTAGGGTAACGAGTCCCTATTTGCAAAACATTTTAAATAAAGAGGTTAAGGGTGAACGTTTCCACAAGAACATGTTTATTTCCGCTGTTTCAACTAACATTTTATTCAACACATATAATCCTCTACTTTCTGTGTTTTATAATTACAATTTATAACATTCTATTTATCACACATAAATTACACATAATTACTGAACCATAGTCGTGCCTATCAGGGATACTGTCGTTAATAAATAAACCGTGCTGTCGGCCATTTCCTTGAGCTTATTCTTGACCTCATTTGTCTCTTACTGTTTTGTGCAGTTACCAACTGTTGCAGACTAATTTCTCCCAAGTTACGTGACGGTTTTAAATTAATTTATTATTCATAATGTCTACCGCGTGATTGTTAAACTGCGTATTCTTAGTTTTTGAAATGAGAGAGATATCGAATATTACCAGCTACATGGGCATAAGGCCGTTGTGCTGCTGTCTAGTGTTGAATCATCGTCGCATCGTGGCTGATCACTCACCAATCGTCTCGGCGGCGGAGTAGCATGGCTTCCAACTGACTCTGTGACTCTCATTTCTCGAATAAAATCTCCCGGTATAAGAAGCCCGTTCTGACCCTGTTTGCGTGTGTTGTTAAAACATAAACAGTTCCGCTTCGGCGCCGCATCTGACGTCATTACACACTCCCCCTCCTTCCCCGTGCTTGTGACCGAGTTTCGCTGCGCTGTGACCAAGGTCGCGCCCGCTGTGACCAAAGTCGCGCCCGCTGTGTTATGCTAGCGTTTTCAAACTTTCCCCAGCTCTCGCTTCACCTGTCCTTCAATGTTTCCTGCTGCGTTTGTCATTTCCTCATCGTGTCCCGCTGTTCCTGATCGTCTGGCTAGCTATTAAAAAACAAAAAAGCTTTCCCTGGTATCCAACAGTATTTTCGGCCGTTACAATATATATTATCAAACTACTGAAATCTTTCTGTAAATACTTCCTACAAACGAACCTTAACCGTATTGAGCTGATTTAACATTATTATTAAGTAAAATTGTTATACTATATTGTTATTAAAAATTTCCAATGATGAGATTTGAACCCCACCCCTTGAAATAACCTAGCGCTCTCTAACGCTTCGCTTCTTAGCACGTTGCCGCTGGAGATATAAAGGAAGAATATATTTCATAATCATTGTAATGCCAGTTTTTCTGAAGCATTGTAAAACTGTTTTATTTTATTTTTTACTATGGCTACTTTAGTTTAACAAATATTCCAGGGTAGTTTCACTGTCATAAACTTTCATTTGACACACCAATACATTTGGTATGTCCACCTAATGTTTTACTAAAGTGACTATATACAGGTTTATGTTGCTACACGTGGGTCCGCCAACTTAGTGACATTTCCGTTATTCGACTGCCGTTCCATTTTCACGAAATTACTACGTCCAAATGACGTACACCGGGAGCTAAGATGTTCACCACATAAAAAAAATACTAGTAATAGCACAGAATATTGTGACGGGGAGTTTACCGAGAAAAATAAGGCGTGTCAGATGATATGATTAGAAAGTGGTTCCAAACTTGCGTACAGCAACAGATTCACTTGCCGTTTATAAGAGGACTATTAGTTGCAGGAACCTGGGGCTGAAACTTCTGTCCAGTTAATCGCTGTCCCTGTACTAGGAGTACCGACTGAATAATGTTGGGTGCGAGAATCTTTGTTCTGAAGAGCGTGGGTTCTTCTGAAGCACGAGTGAAATATCCGGGCAGCTGCTAAAAAGCTGTTCGAACCAGCGCGAAACACCAGGAAATGGAGCCACATTTCCTAGCCTCGAGTCGAAGCGAAGGCGTTTTTTTTTTCCCGATACGTTTCATTCGTACTTCCCTCGAGAAGACGGAGGAAATAAAAAATAAAAATTAAAACTGAGGTGCGCGAATAAGAAAAAAATTTTCTTCATCAGTTTTATCGAATTAGTCATAAATTAAACCGGGCGCTATTCGACAAAGCCGGGGCGATGGCTAATAAAAGGCTCTTGATAAAATTTACTACGTCCTCATCAGCGAAAAAAGGAGGTGGATGGATGTATTGGCTTACTTTTTATTCCTTCCTTTTCCCTTCGTCACTCCCACTCGCTCACTTCATTAGCACTCTGCCACTCTCCCCCATACCCAGGGGGAAGGGATGTCAGCGGGGTTGGTTTTAATATCCTCCCTCCTCCCCTTCACTACACCCCACCAGTCATCGCGGACATCTTCCGAAATGCTGTTACGTTACCAGCGCCCCTCGCGGCGTGCGAACAGTAGTAGGTAGAGGGGGGGGGGGGGGAGCTGAGACCCGACCACACTCCTAGAGAGACATGGTGCCGACCCACTTCCAAGCCCTGATTGGTCGAGCCATCCCGCCTAGGGTTACCAGACACTGATAATAAAAACGGAGGACATTCATCTCGCAAAAGGAGGACATTTCACTAAAAAGGAGGACAATATATTTTTTTTAAAAAAAAAACCGTGAATTAATTACAATGGAGTACGATATTTTACAATGTTTTAGCATTTAATACAGTTTCAGTATAAAGAATCAAACAAACTACGCATATACAGCATATTAAAAACACGTGCTTCTGCATGTGCTGCTACCTGTCAAGCTGTCATAGAACTACTTACTAGTGGGATGACTCTGCGGACAGCGCGCGCTTTACTCAGAGTGTAACTGCAGGAATTATCTCACTTTATAAAAAAGCCGGATATTTTGGAGCATTAAGGAAAATCCGGCCGGACGCAAAAAAAATACATAAGCAGGAGGACATGTCCTCCTTTTGCTGGACGTCTGGTAACTCTAATCCCGCCGGGCGGTAGCGACGACACCGCTGCTACAGGGAGATGAGCACTCTCAAAGGAGCACCCACGCTCTAAATCTCAAATGAGACTTCAAACCCCTCGACTGATGGTAGATCAGTTGGACCCCCGCCTAGTCTGTTGTGTATCTGCGTTGGCTAGACGGGACTAGTTGGTGCTTCTAGCGCGGTGTCTCCTCTGGACTGGCGCGCAGTCTTCTCGTCGTGCATAAGAGCAGTGACCGTAACATTATGTGGCGGAGAAATGAATATAAAGGCTAATGCAAGTCTCTTAAGTGCTTTCAAGAATTTGTACTTTTTTTTAAATCCTAAAATGTACTCTGAAAACACACCTTTTAGCCGTTTTAAATCTTCTAAAAATCCGAAATCAAAACTATTTTTCAGTCCTCAGCGAAAACTTAAATGAATTTTCGTAAACAGAGCCCACTCGAATATCACGAGTAATTTTCAAATCGTGTAGTTTTTTTCCTGAAGCTCTGCACATTGTGTGTGTGTGCCCGGGTAGGCGAGGGCCTTAAGGTGGAGGAATTCCACTTGCAAAAATCAGGGCAAATCACGGGCAAACCGGCAAACTTCTGCCAACCAAAGAGAAACTGTAACAATTCCACTGTTTGTTCCAATGAGATTTGGCCCGCTCCACAACGAGAGGCAGGGCAACGCCACCCGAACACAGTGTCGCGTCTCCCACGACAAGGACACGAACCCCGACCCGCCGGGAGGATGTCTGTGCGTCTGCTTGCACATGAAGGTAAATAATAACTGTGCTGTTAAAACTCTCCCTGAACACGTCTATATGACCACAGATTACGGGGCCAATGCGGATATTCCGCCCACAGCCCCCACAAGGATAGGGCTGGGTGGACCCCTGGGCCTGGAGGGGGCCCGGGCCCTGCCTAATTTTATTTTTCTGTATCAATTTTCGTTTTTATCTCAGTGTGTGTGTGAAATAAATACACTTACTCGCTGTGCTGATTTTAAATAAAATAATTTTATGAATAAAGCTTAGTTTGGACTTATATATACACTGTGTTTTCAGGTTAAATAACATATTCTAAAAAGAGTATAGGTAAGAAATACTCATGCAATTATAATGAAGCACGTGACTGTGAAATTGGCGGGGTGGTGGGTCCAGGGCCCGTAATTGAATGTGGGGGTCCATGATGCCGCCAAGACCGCAGGGTAACGAAAAGCATCTTGACATCACGTGATGCAAGGACTTGGATGACCACAGTGGCCAGTGACCGCGGGCACATCACGTGACTGCCTCCAGTGTTTGACCAAGGGGGGGGGGGGGGGGGTGACACAACATAGCGCATAATAATCGCATTTTTCTAGTTGCTATAAGGTTTTATCCAACATCTGAGCACAAAAATTATAATCAAAATACAACGTTGATTAAATAATTATTACATTTGTTTTAACATTTTATCAAATTTATGGCATAAATTGGTATTGTTGAAATGAAAATAATATATTTACTTAAAATAAAATAAACAAGTTTTCGTTGGCATGTTGAACCACTTGTTTATCCAACAATAACATAATTAATGGCGTCGGCATTGAAATAAGCAATATTAGGTTTAATAAAAAATTTGTAAGAAAATTTTGTTTTTTAATCATGTTGAAATAGTAATCTCGTTAAACAATATCAATGATTTCATGAACTACTTTATAAACAACTGTTATGATGATGTCGACCCAAGTGTCTCCCCGGCTCCTTCAGGCCGTTATGCCTCGCCAGCGCCATCTCTTAAGTGTGTTGTCCGACGCAAGTAACGGAGACGTGCGACGTTTGTTTTCTTTACAGGATTTGACATAGGTATTATTTATTGTAAATATATTTTTGTTATATGATATTGTACATATTTTTGCTTATATTTTATTTTAATTAATTTGTATTGAAGGGTTTTGTATTTTATAAGTTTTAATTATTCACCGGGCGCCAAGGCCGTGGCTTCCGCCTGTGACCAATCAGCGTGTTCCGCGGGCTCGCGGAGAAGGGGGGAGACGTGGGCGCTCAGGCGCGGCAGGGGAGTGGCAGGGCAGTCGTTTACCCGTCACGAGAGGCGACGGACGTGTTGGTGACGCCGCTCCGGGACGGTGAGAAAAGCGGGCGCGGTATTAGCAGTGATTTTAGACTTTTGCCGTGCGGAGACGTTTTATCAACTCTGCAGTCGAGCTTGTTAATTCCATATTCAGTCGCGAGCTCTCATCATATTATTTTCACGCACGTGTGTTCTGCTCTCTATTTTGGCGAGTCGCGGTTCATTTTTTCAAACTGGTCATTCGCCGTCATAGATTCTGTGCTGTTCATTTCTTTCTGGCCAGTGTGCAATACCGTCAGACAGACATCCTGTCGCGCACGGGTCATAAGAATTATATTCCTTACTGCGGGAGTAATAGTCGTCACGGGCGGGACATCCCGTAATTTTCTTAACCAGATTAGTGCGCAGAACCGGGTTTCGACCCACATAGAAATAGTCACAGGCGGAAACGCGGCAGCTTCATGTAAAGTGTTCAGCGTCTTGAGTATAAAGGACCATCAAACGTTAGTTGAGTTGTTCTCATTTCATCTCTGGAGACTAAGTCCCTCGGCCACGCGGCCCGAACCCCCTCTACCGAACCCTGAGTAGCCGGCAGAACAGCAGTATTGTCATGGACTAGTCGACCAGCCTACGACATGTGGCGCCCTAACTAGTGTGGCCTAGCCAAAATACGTTTTCGAACTTTGTCTATGTTAAAAGACTACGCATTGAACAGTAGCAAAAGTCGTAGTGCGCGGGACATTGGACATAGTTTTTCGGACATTGTGTGCGGGGCGAGACGAGATGCGGAGACAGTCGTGAGACGTGGGAGCAGCTGCACAGGAAACGGGCGCGACACAGCGGCGCGGGAGTGAGATAACACGGGGCGTCTCACGCCGGCATCGTATTTCGCGACGGGAAGAGATCGCCGACCTGGGGGAGATAACATCGCGGGAAGATACGAGATAAGGCGGAGATTGAATACGCCGGGAAGACGAGTAGCGTATAATGGCAGATAACTACGAGCAGTGTGAGTGGTGCGGATTACCGCGGACGGGACTTATCGGCGCGGTAACTTGCTCGTGTCCTTTGGGTAGCACGATGAAGTCGGGAAAAATGACAGTGCAACACGGAAACATGGACACAGACAGTGCGGAAAACAGTCGCGGACAGCAACCTGCAAAGTCAGACGCAGCTAGCCAGGGCGAAGTGCGGCGCAGAGCATGCGGACAAGTGACTGAGTGCGGACAATGCGGTTACAAAAAATTACTGGTAGTCATGCGTGTAGTGGAGGTGCCGGAACTGTTACCGAGTTTTTCAGGAGAGGCATATGAGGATCCGCGTACTTTTCTTCAAACTTGCAAGGACAGATTGAAGGATTTAACGCGGGACAGATGGATGTCGAGAGTGAGTGAACAGTTAAGAGGACACGCACAGGCATGGTGGGCGGAGGTCGGACATTTTCTCGCGGAGTGGGAGGAGTTCGAACGTACATTGTTGAGACGTTACGACGGACCAATGGCGCACGCCAGTTGTGAACGACAGCTTTACTGTACGCCGCAGGTGGAAGGGGAAAGTGCGGAGGCATTTATTCATAGAAAAGTGTGCCTGTACCGACATTTAGGCACAAATGGACCATTGAGTGCAGTGTTGCCAATGATATGCGAACAATTGCATCCAACTTTGAGGCCGTTTTTGTGCAGTGCTGTCGGACTAGACTTGTGGGAGTTTGTGGAACTCGCGTGCAGTGTAGAAGGGGACTTACAGGTGATTAGATGCAAAAATGCGGCGAAAGACTATGCGGTGAGATCCGGTGTGGCGGAACAGGAGAATCGGGAAGAGACTTGGGCAGTTGTCCCTTACATGGCCCCACCCCCTTTGCGTCAATCACAAGCAAGATCGGTGGCTAGACACGACCCGATGACACGTCAGGAGGAGCGCCGCGTCGACAGGCGCATGACTGGCAGCCGACCACCTAGGTGCCTGTACTGTGCCGCGGAAGAGTATCATTAGCACGCAGAATGCCCGACCAGAAACCGTGTGTGGAAGAAAATGGCAGATGAGGGACGCCAGCCGGAAAACTTTCAGTAGGGAACAGTGATACAGTCAACCACTGTTCCCGAAGTTTCAGCTTGTCTGAGTCACGTGAGTCGCCACAGGAAACACCAGCACGACAGCGCGGGGAATGCGAACGGCGGAAGGGCAGTACAGAAGTGCGGGGAAGTGGCGCGTGGACAGTTAGGCACCGGACAGCTGTCACGTCGACACCAGAGTGCCCGGACAACTCAGCACAATCAGACGGGCGGAAACAGCGGGACAGGACTACGCTGACACGGACCAATCAGCATGAGGAATCGCCGAGGGAGGACCTGGACACCACCACGAGATTCTCCGGGGAGGCGACGCCGATCATCACACCTAGAGCTACCAGCACACCGAGGGCACCAGTTGTCAACGCCGGAACAGCTGATGTTGCCGGCGAACGGCCCGGTCAACCGGACTTCCCGGCTGTTCCTGGCAGACGCGGGGCCGCGCCTCTGCGTCTCGGACAGCTGGGGGACGACACAGCCGAACTCCTCCGGGTGCCAGTCCACCTGAACGGGCGCCCTGTTCGAGCCCTGGTGGACACGGCGGCCAGCCAGACCTTTGTTGCCGCTCACCTGGTGCCGGAAGGGGACGTGGAGCCGTACGAGGGGAACGTCCAGCTGGCAACGCAGGGAGTTTGCGCACCCACGTCTGGGTGCGCCAAGGTAATCATCGGTGTTCGTGATAAATCAAGTCAGACAACAGCCTTGGTGATTCCGGGACTGAGAGAGGACCTGATACTCGGCCTACCTTTGTTGATACAGGAAGACGTGGCAATAGACATCAGCGAAGGTAAGGTGCATGTGGGTTGGCAGGGCAGGCGTACTCTGTACCGAATCGGCTTGCGAGCTGCACCCCAGTCCTCCCCGCCCATTAGTCTAGGGGACATTCGCAATAGCGTGCCTCCGGAGTTTGTGTCGCTGTTTGAGGACGTGCTCGCGCAGCAACCATGGGTGTTTGCGGCAATGGACATGCTGCGCCGCACCACGTATGCCGAACACACCATACCCACCAGGCCTCATACGCCCATCTTCGTGAAGCGACATGACGCTGAGCACGGGGCACGGCAGGTAATTGAGGAACAGATTAGTGAAATGTTAAGGGACGTGGTAATTGAACCCAGTGACTCACCGTACAATAGTCGGGTGGTGTTGGCAAAGAAGAAAGACGGGACCCTGAGGTTTTGTGTGAACTTTAAACAGGTGAACTCGGTCACAATTCCTGCCCCACCCCCCTTGATAAACATCACGGACGCTTTGGCCGGCCTGGGCAAGGCCAAGATTTTCTCCTCCTTAGATCTGAAGTCCGGGTACTGGCAGGTGCCGGTGCGCCAGGAGGATCGACCAAAGACTGCCTTCACCGCCCCCGATGGCAGCAGATTTCAGTTCTGCGCCATGCCGTTCTGGTTGATGGACGGCCCCACGACATTCCAGAATATGATGGTCAGAGTCCTTGACGGGTATGTGGGAAAGTTTGTGACTGCCTACTTGGATGATGTCATCGTCTGGTCGGACACGTGGGAGGACTATGCGCAACACCTTGCAATGGTTCTCGAGCGGCTGGCCAGACATGGTCTGACCTGCACGCCAAAGAAATGCCACATCGGGGCAGAGGAAATTCAGTTCCTCGGCCACATCGTTGACGGGGATGGGTGCCGCCCCCTCCCACGAGCACCTAGATCTCATCGAGGCCAAGCCAGTACCTCGGACAAGGAAGCAGCTCCAGCGATTAATGGGCTCTTAAATAAGCTCAGGGCATTTATTCCAGATTTTTCCACAGTAACTGCACCACTGACTGATCTCTTGTCCCCCAAAACTAAGTACCGTTGGACAAAAGCTGCGGACCAGGCACTGACTGCTGTCAAGGCCCTGTTTCGTGAGAGTCATACGCTGGCCAGGCTGAGGCCGGAGGAGCCCCTGTACCTCCAGACAGACGCTAGTCAGGTGGGCATGGGGGCGGTGCTCTACCAGCTTGGGCCCGAGGGCGAGCGGCGGGTCCTGGAGTATGCAAGCGCTAAGTTCGGGCCTGCTGCTCGCAAGTATGATGTCTACGAACAGGAGTGTCTGGCAGTGGTGTGGGCGGTAGGCAGGTACCGTCACCACTTAGAGGGGAGGTCCTTTGTGCTTCGTACAGACAATCAATGCCTGAAATGGTTGAACTCGATGCAAGGGAGGAAGTCTAAATTCACCTGCTGGGCCATGATGCTTCAAAACTTCGATTTCCAGGTCGAACATGTGCCAGGGAAGACAAATCAATTGGCAGACGAGTTGTCTAGGCATCCTGATCCAGCCGTGGTGTTCGAGGACGAGGGCAGCTGGGATGACTTAGTGCCACCCCAGGGGGATGTCTCATCCACGACAGAGGGGCCGTCACCCGCGGCCCTTTATCTTACCACGCAGGCCGCCCCCAACACTGACTCGGGCTATGTGAATACACTCTCAGACTTGGTACAGGCAGTGCATAAGGCGCAACTGGGAGACGCGGCGACCGTGGTGCAGATGGAGGAGTGCCGTGCGGGAGACCTACCTTTTAGGCGCAGCAGAGGGGACATGGAGTCCTGGAGTATTTACGTGTCGGAGGGGGCGCTGACGGCAGTCATGTCCTTCTTCCATGACCATTCTCTTGCAGGACACCCGGAAGCAGAGCAAACGTTGAGAGCCGCAAGGGAGACTTTCTGTTGGCCAGGCATCACAAGGGACGTCCGGGAGTATGTCCGCCGTTGTCCACTCTGTCAGCATAGGAAGGTGCGTAGATCAGACGGAGAGGAGCAGCAACGGCCCCGCCGGCCCCAGCAGCCTTTCCACACCGTGGCATTAGACATAATGGGGCCATATCCACGTAGCAAAAAAGGGAACCGGTTCTTGGTCGTGGTAACAGATCTGTTCACAAGGTGGGTTGAGGCATATCCAGTGTCCAACGTACGTTCAGGAACTGTGGCGGCACTGTTGGAAGGGGAGGTGTTCCCGCACTTCGGTTACCCAGCAGTGCTACTGAGTGACAATGGCGGGCAGTTCAAGGGAGCCAGGTGGAAGACGGCTTGCCGGAAGTGGGGTGTCGAACATCATACGACCCCCACTTACCACCCACGCGCCAACCCAACCGAGAGGCGGAACCAGGAGATCAAGGCTCAGCTCCGCCTCCGGTTGGGAGAGGACCATTCAAAATGGGACATCCACATTCCTAATCTGTTGTATTGCCTGCGGCGGCGGACGAGCGCCATCACCGGCTACTCCCCCGCGGAGCTGGTGCAGGGACAAAAGTTGACCCTCCCGGGAGAGTGCCGCGTGGCTGCGGCGGCAACAGAGGGGGGATGGGGGGAGAACCCCCGCGTCGAACTCTCTGAAATGAGAAAGCAGGCACATCAGCGGCAGGAGCAATACCTGCAGCATAACACTCCACTAACAACTCGCCCTCCTAAACCTCTTGAGCCAGGCGACCTAGTATACATCCGACAGCACCATCTGTCATCGGGCGCCAACAAGTTCAGCGCGGGGCTGGCCCCGAAGTGGGACAGGCCCCGTGTGGTGTTGCGTCGTGCAGGCGAGACATCCTACTACATCCAGAAACCTAGTGGACGGCCATCGAAAATACACTGGGACGACTTGAGATGAGTTAACGACGATGACAGGGAAGACAGGACGGGTCCCCGTCAGACACCGCGGGGGGACGCAACACATGACACCGGCCGCGCGAGGGGCGTTCTTCACGGGCCGCGGGACGAACGGGACGCTGACGACAGACGAGAAGAGCGGGTGAATAACCCGGTGGAAGGACAAGACACGAGACAGAACGGCGAGGGGAGGCATGACCAGCCGCAGGCGGTGGAGCAGACAGGACTTGGTGAACTGGAGAGGCAGGAGGACACGGCCATCGAGGTGTCCGAGTGGTCAACGGAGGACAGCCAGACAGACGTGACTCTTCCTGGGATGATTGAAGAGCTGGACGAAGGGCAGACGCAGGAGCCCCCGACAGACGAACAGATGCTGAAGGACGACAGCCCTCAGGTCACAACGAGGATGGTAGTATGGTTCGAGAGTCTGGCCGGGAGACACCAGGAGCCCCAGAGGCTTGGGGAACCACTGTGGCCATTAGACATTACCCTCACTGACTCTGACTTTTCGGTCCGAATTACGGAGCCTGAGACATACGATGACGAGGAGCAAGATTACGGGAAGGGTTCGCCACCCCTGCCGACGGACGAGTCACGTACAGACGGGCCTGTGGACATGACGGAGGCGGAGACGTCATCGGACGAGGAGGCGGAACCGTTCGTGGGGGATGTTTCTGCCCCACCCTCACCCGACACATTCTCTGACACGTCACCTGTCCAACTGACATGTCCCACTAGGGCACGACGGGCACCTGGGTACTTGCGAGACTTTGTATGCTCACAGGTGGGCACAGTCAGTCTTGTCGCGCCATCGAAGCCCCGAGATAGTGTCATGAGCCTATTGCCTTATTTTGTCACTAAGGGGATATGTAATTCACGACCCACGGCACCAGACGTCACACCCACCACCACACCCAGTGCTACGCAGTGCGCGGCTACAAAAACTCGTGGATAAATGAGAGGCCTTGACGGACATAACGGCCTTGTCGAAGGGGGGGCATTTGGCGTCGACCCAAGTGTCTCCCCGGCTCCTTCATGCCGTTATGCCTCGCCAGCGCCATCTCTTGAGTGTGTTGTCCGACGCAAGTAACGGTGACGTGCGACATTTGTTTTCTTTACAGGATTTGACATAGGTATTATTTATTGTAAATATATTTTTGTTTTACAATTTTGTACATATTTTTGCTTATATTTTAATTAATTTTGTATTGAAGGGTTTTGTATTTTATAAGTTTTAATTCTTCACCGGGCGCCAAGGCCGTGGCTTCCGCCTGTGACCAATCAGCGTGTTCCGCGGGCGCTCAGGCGCGGCAGGGGGGTGAGAGGGCAGTCGTGGACCCGGCACGAGAGGCGACGGACGTGTTGGTGACGCCGCTCCGGGACGGTGAGAAAAGCAGGCGCGGTATTAGCAGTGGTTTTAGACTTTTGCTGTGCGGAGACGTTTTTTCAACTCGGCAGTCTAGCTTGTTAATTCCATATTCAGTCGCGAGCTCTCATCATATTATTTTCACGCACGTGTGTTCTGCTCTCTATTTTGGCGAGTCGCGATTCATTTTTTCAAACTGGTCATTCGCCGTCATAGATTCTGTGCTGTTCATTTCTTTCTGGCCAGTGTGCAATACCATCAGACAGACATCCTGTCGCGCGCGGGTCATTAGAATTATATTCCTTACTGCGGGAGTAATAGTCATCACGGGCGGGACATCCCGTAATTTTCTTAACCAGATTAGTGCGCGGAACCGGGTTTCGACCCACATAGAAATAGTCACAGGCGGAAACGCGGCAGCCTCATGTAAAGTGTTCAGCGTCTTGAGTATAAAGGACCATCAAACGTTAGTTGAGTTGTTCTCATTTCATCTCTGGAGACTAAGTCCTTCGGCCACGCGGCCCGAACCCCCCTCTACCGAACCCTGAGTAGCCGGCAGAACAGTAGTATTGTCAGGGACTAGTCGACCAGCCTACGACAATGAAACATGCCTGATTCTGGGTTGTGTTAACTACTGCTACAATAAGAGAAGAGATAATAATAATTAACTTTACTTTAAGTTTCCGCTTGACGAAACTAGGTATGTGTAAATTATTAAAACGAAACAAAATAAAAGTTTTGTGTAATTAAAATAGTGATGAGCATTTTGTTTTCATGCCCTACAGAATTTCCTCTTTTTAGGTATTGTATAGTCGCACATTGAGTACAAGCACACAATACATTAATACTTAGCCGACCTCCGTAGCGTAGTCGGATGCACACCGGATTACGGTGCGAGGGGTCCTGGGTTCGAGTCCCGGGTAAGGCATGGGTGTTAATTTACGTACAGAGATTTTATTGCTGACGGTATGATATGGTTTCTGGATAAGGACAAATTACCCTCTGGCTGTTTGTGCAAAACTGTAGGCCACCCTACTTCAATTTAAAAAAAAAAAAATTACATTAATACTTATGCAAGGTCATTAGATACCAGGTCGTCTCAACAGAAGAAAAACGAGTTTGGTCGTTCGGGTGTTTCCGTGAAATGACGTATCCGCTAGACCTTCAAAGTAAACAAAACTGTGAAATTGCGTGCATATTTTGATTTTGTTTTCGTGCTGTGGTTTAGTAATGTAAAAATGCCTGCTGTTGAAAAGAAATTGGTTGCTTCATTTGTAAGAATAAGGACTTTTTTAAGATTGAATCATTTCAATCGACAGCTAAGTAAAAAACGTGTTGGAAGAAGCAGCAACAAAGTGTGCAAGAAAATGAAAAAAATTGTAACATAAATAGTAGGCTTATAGATTTTTTGAAGGAAGTGTCATTTAATTTAGATTTAGCAAAAAAAATTGTGGGGTGTGTTTGGAGTGATAGTAATCTTTTGTATTTCATATGAAATAATTTACATGTAAATTGCAGTCATGGATAATTTCAGAATGTGTGTTTGCTACAGAATTGTTTAACAAAAACTTATGACTTCGCAAGATAGAACTTCTAAAACTGTTTGACAGGACTAAATGTTATTGGATGTATTATGTTTGTAGGAAAACAATAAGGCTCCTGATATTGCTCAGCGTTCATTGAATAAAAGCATGTTTGATGTGAACAACTCCTAATGAACTTCATTTTCTGGTTTAATTAATTTGTCATTGCTTTGTTTATCTTTAAATAGCAAACATTCCATAGCTTGTCAGATCACTCATTCTTTCATTGTATTGTTTTCTTTCTCTGGTTTTTCACTAAATTGAAACTAAATAAATAACTCTGGTCATATTGCAAAGAGTTGTCCCTTGTTACATTCACAAGTAATTGTCTATGTTCTTATTATATTTACATATTTGTGCATTTTATAATTTTTAATATGTTTTGTGGTCATAATTGGGCCACAGTGATTTAATGCAGTTTAACAAAAAAAAACCTGAACCTAACCACAGTTGTTTTCAACATGAATAGAAAATATGTAGCATATCAAACTAAGTAATTCAGATGCATGGAAAAGTTACAAATGTGTTTGTATACTTATGTAACAAGCAAGTGCACCCATGTGATATTTAGGGGGGGGGGGGGGAAGTGAGATCTGGAGGTATATGGTGTTTTAAATATTTTGGAAGACAAATGGTGATTTGTAAGTAGGTACATATATTTAAAATCTTCTACGTGAAAATATTTCAGTGTTAGATGACTTATACGTAACTACATTTTTGTCTTTCTCTATCAGGGGGGGGGGGGGGGGGTTCTTTGCCCCAGGTATGGGTGCCCATGGTAACAAGTAATAATCTAGTGATGTAAAATATGTCTTGTTAGCTCCAAATGAAGTATTTCTATTTAGGGAGTCATGCTTAGTTTTACCTCAATTTATAACCTGTATTTGTCTACCACACACCAAAATTTATACTAAGCATCATCATCCACTGTTTCCAGCCTGTGGCTGGGTCAGCCAAGTGGGTCTTGTGACTTTGTCCATTTAACAATCACATTAAAGTGTGATGATATTGAAAGCCTTGCAGTTTATATGTTATTCGTACAATTATATAGTAATGTATGTGTGTGTGTATGTATATATATACACACACACACACATACATATGCCATATAAATTTCAGAGATAAAGAAAATATGGTATTAATTTTCATGGCTAGCTGCCACACTAATTCTTTTTATCCAGGATTTTGTGCGAAATGACTTTTATAAAAAAAAAAACTAATGGCAACAGTATAATAAATAAATTTAACATTTAATAGAGGTGGTATTAACCAACATGTAAATAATGTTATATCATTTACATAAATATCTTGGTAACAAAATTTATTTATGTACATATTTCATTAAGGAGACTTAACGCTAAACCATTTGAAACTTCGCAAATATGTAAAATTACAGAAAAAATATTAAATTACTTTTTATGTAAATTAATGTAATAAATGATCAGCTACAAGTTGGGAAAACAATTCCTACATATTTGCATTGAAAAAAGCAATTAAAGCAAAATAGTAATGAGATAATGCCTGTAGTAAAAAATAAAGTTTTGTGTATTTTTGTCAGCTTTTTATTTATCTTTCAAATATGTGTTCATTATAAAACATACTTGAAGTGCCTATTTATGTTGATGAAATATTTAGAAAGAAAAATCATGTCAATTGATGTAGTTGGTATGACAGAACATAGTGACTAATTGTATTTCTTTTATAGCTTCTTACTCACCAAAATTTATAATAGGCATAAGTAAATGTAGATTATTATGGATTACCAATATATTTTGTTAAATACTGAATTTTGATGTAATGAATTATGATCTGGGATCAGATTTGGAGTGTTGAAATATTTCTGATGAATTATTTGAGAAAAATTACCTTGTTACTGTTTCTAGCAGTAAAGAATTATGATGAGAGTATACAGACTGCATCTAATAAAATGAAAACAATTTAAGATATGGAGAAATGTGTTATGTGCATGAAAAATAATGAAAGTCTGTTAAATTAATGGTGACTTCGAAATGCAAATCATCAATATAATCACGAGTACATTTAGTAATAAATTTAATAGTCACAAAAATAAATATTGCAAGTTTTAAAAGATGTTACACTCCTAGGATACAAACACTTACCTACAATGAAATATTTTTCACAGTAAATTATTATGTTTATTTGGCTCAGTGGTTTGTACGTAGTTATGGATTACAAGTTTCCAGGTTTAAATCCTGTCACTTAAGAATTATTTTAAGTAGGTACATAAATTTTTACTACATTTTAACACACTAGAGTTATAGTGGATTATATTATTGATGGTTATTTGTTCACATAATTGTTGTAATTACTATTAGCTTGGTCATTTTTCACTAGGTGGTCTTACAACATTTATATATTTTTTACTTGTAACAAAAAATTAATCTTACAAACACAATCAATGAGATTAATTACGAACATGTAAATAAACATTTATATTGATACAAATTAAGTGTATTTGTTTGTTTGCATGCTGTTTTTTTTATATATAAATGTACAATTTTATTCTACACAAATAAAGTTTTGCACTTTTAACCTTTGAAACTAGAGGAATGTCACTGTCTACACATTTAAAAAACCTGCCTCTTTTTCTACCTCTTACAGCAGAAGTTTGGCATTTTGTGGTGAAATTTTTTGTAACTAACAGTTCAAAATATGATTACTACTGTGAACATCTGATCACAAAATAAAAAAAACTATTCTCATGCTCCATCTTCTACCAGTAGTTTAATTTTCTGACAAATTAAAAAAAATATATTTTTTTATTCTAGTTACTCTCGTTCAAAAAAAAATTATGTTTGTCTAAACTGCAAATGATGTTTATGTGATACTGTTTCTCATTAACGGCTTAGTACAATTTTACGTTCCAATGTTAAGAGATGAAATAAAATTACCCAGCGATGTATCATGTAATAAAGACTTTGAACAATGGTCTGTGATATTTGTGTTTTAAGCCACATATTTGCGGACCACTTGTTGGAAAGTATCACAAGGTAGGAATAAAGTGTTTCAGTGTTTTAGGCATGTTTTCTTCCAGAAGAAGTGTTCAGGTAAATCAGAAACTGAGTATGCCTTACTGCCTGCACTATGGTGCGTAAGTAGTGGCCGTAGTGGGAAAGGAGCATATTTAGGAATACCAGCTTGGAAACATGTACCTGCCAAGAATGCCAAAATATTTTTATCATGGTAAATGATCTGGGAGTTTGTTTTGCAATTTTAATTTGAGATTTTATATCAAAATTTAATAGTATATGTGGTAATTTTGGAGACTATTAGTTTTTGGTAAATAAGTTGAGTAAGGATTAAAATGAAAGAATTTAAGCAGGGAAATACATATCTTTTAAAGAATTAATTACTTAAAAAAAATAATTGTGTTATTATTGTACACTAATAAATCTTTCACTTAGAGCTACCATTTTCAGAATTACAGATCCTAGTTAACCTAGCAAACCTTTCACATAGTAATCATTTACCATGTTACTCAGGAGTTACCATTCTTAAGAATTACAGCTGATGGAAAGGGACATGGTTAATAGTAGGCCAGACAGCTTTAGAGTGCAGTTTAATTTTTTTTACTTAAATTAATAATCATAAATGACAGGTCTGTAATAAAATTTTCTATGCAAAATTACTAGCTCACTTAATATTAAATTAATTGTAGGAAGAGGGAGTGGTGACATGGAGTACGTACCACAGGGGAGTGCCATGGGGCCCTTGCTGTTCATAATGAAAGATGTCTGGGAAAGCATGATGAGTAGATTAAAAAAAAAAAAAAAATAGCGGACGGTGAAGAAGGGAGTAGGGGTCTGGGGTTAACTGCTATGACACTAAAGGAGAGAAATAAAAGTCAATGAAAAGGCATCTTCCATGCTGGTGATAACCAGATATGGAATACGCCACAGGAATTTGGGACTCGTACCTAGCGATGGACATTTAAGAGTTATAAAGGTACAATGCAATGTAGTGAGATAAGTGACAAATATCGGAGGAGAAACGATGACGGAAGAAGGAAGATGCATAGACCATCAGTGATGATGATGGAGCTTGTGTGGGACACACTGTAAAGGAGGAGAAAGAAAGAATGGTGAAATAGGTTAAGGTAATTAAAGGGAGGGGATTTTGGAAAGCTCAGAGATAGGTAAAGGGCAGAGGGATCACATGTGGAAGATCCACAGGTTAGAATGCAATGGATTAGACAAAATCATATTACTGCAGACAAAAATAAAATTTGGTAGTTAAAGGGCCATTAAATATTCTTAGAATATTTTTTGGAGGATAGTCATTACCATAAAACTTGTTATATTGTATGATATTTAATACACTTACAAAGTTTGTTTACTACTGCAAATGAACATAACATGTTGACACTTAAACATCTAGCAAGGAAGCTAAATGTAATATTGAATATAATTACTTATCAATGGTAACAAGCATAAACAAACTAGCATTAAATAACACAATGTTGTGAATATTGCAAGAACAGGCCTAGGGATGCAAACGATACATCGATGTTTTCAAAACATCGATGTATCGTTCATGAAACATCGATGTTAGCATCGATGTTTTGAAGAGCGATACATCGCCGATGCATCGACATCATTCATCATTAAAATTACCCTAGTTTTTTATAATATTTTGGCTATCATTTCATGAATATTTATTGAATATATAAAAAACATTACTATACGACATTTAGTTTTCAAGATACAATTTGTTTAACTGTCTATACTTACTATAAAAACCTAAATTTTTAAGTAGGTATCAAAAATGTAAATACTGAACTATTTGGTTGATTTCAGTATTAATTTTTTCCAGTACTTTAAGGTGTGTAAAATCATTTGGTAAAAATAAATACCGTTAAAAAAATTTGTTTACATAAGAATTTTATTAAATTTTGAAAAATATAGGGAAAAAGCAGTGAGACTTCATGGACAATTTCATAGCTTGATGTACATACAAGCAGGGGCGCAACAAACAGGGGGGCAAGGGTATTAGCCCCCCCACCCCCCCTGAAACCTTGAAGTGGCGGCAAACGGGGGCAAAGAAAGTGCTGTACAAGTCGGATATGTTAATTCCACTAGCTGTGTAATCAATTTTTAGATAATAAAACTGCTTGTATAGCACCATTTTCCACCTTGAAATACAAATTTTCCCGGGGGAGGACCCTTGGACCCCCCGCTTCGATAATACTTTATAAAAAGGTATATTGCCCCCCCCCCCCCCCCTTGAAAATTTAGTTGTTGCACCCCTGCATACAAGCTAGTGATTGGTACCGATACGGTCTCGCTAGCTCTATCGAGAAAATTAATGTTACATTTTTTACCTGCACATACACTTCATGCTTTTTCCCTATTTTTGACGTGACAACGTCTAATAAATCTATGAACGCCGGCTGCACGCACGAAAAAGTGTCCCGTAACGCAACGTTTGTTTCGTCTTTTCGTTTTGTCGTGTTTTTGTTTCGTTTGAACCGTTGTGCTGAATTTTTTGGGTTCAATATTTCCGTGTCATCATCATTTGTGGGTTTTTACATGCTTTATATTAGCTTCACCTGTATGTTTGTCTGTCCGTCTGTAACTCTTTCTGTCCGTCTGTAACTCTTTCTGTCCGTCTGTAACTCTTTCGACTAAGAGTGAGTGGCTCATCACTGTAAAATGTCCCAACAATTTCATCACGTTCGTTAGCCGAGCGGTCTAAGGCACGCGACTTCTGAGACGTCAGCTTTCGTAGTCAGCTATCGTGGGTTCTACTCCCGGCCACGCCGAAAAAAAAAAAAAATGTTTTTTTTTTTATTGGTAAATTCTAAGATTATATCCATACATCTAACTGTAAATGATTCGGAGAGACTTTACTATTTCTTTGTGACGTTGCAACTTCAAATAGTTATCTCAGATGGTAATAGGTAGTGTCGGAAACTCATTTCCCTAAGATAATTATACATAAATATAGTTATAAAAACTAAAAAAACATGCTTTTAAAGAATATCAAACTAAAAAGTTAAAAATAAATATAGTTTAAAAAACTAAAGAAACATGCTTTTAAAGATTATCAAACTAAAAAGTTAAAAATAATTTTAAAATTTAATTTATGACAATAGTATATATAAGCAATACTAGTATAAATGAGAAAAAAGCATGGGGCGCTTAATATACAAAAAATATGGCACAAAGCGCCTCAAGTTTTTTTCTCATTTATACTAGTATTGCTTATATACTATTGTCATAAATTAAATTTTAAAATTATTTTTAACTTTTTAGTTTGATAATCTTTAAAAGCATGTTTCTTTAGTTTTTTAAACTATATTTATTTTCAGTTCTCTTAGTACAATTTTTTCTTTGTTTTGTTAACCATATTCCTGTTACGGAATATTTTGTGATGTTTATATCCGTGTTGACAACAGCAATTTTTTGCTTAATTTTGTGTTTTTTTTGTTGTCCTTTTTGGGTTTTATTTATTTTTTAGTTTTTAGTTTTTCTTCAACAGAAAAAAGTTCTTAGCAATGGCGTATGTCCAAAAACTTACATCAAGTCCCACTACGATGTGTCCCGTTACACTCATTGTATGCTTGCGCCGCATCTCTCTTCCACTCGATTGGAACAACATTCGATTTGACTTTTCAATCATGTTTTTGTCGTTTGAATTATTAATATTATGTAATTTAACGATCGTCCACCGATTTTCAGCACAATCGGTACAGTTATTTAAAAGTAATGTTGAATTTTCAAATCCGTTTGTTGACGTGACAATGTCTAATAAATCGATGAACGCCGGCTGCACGCACGAAAAAGTGTCCCGTAACGCACATTGACCCACTACGATGTGTCCCGTTACGCTCATTGTACGCTTGCGCCGCATCTCGCTTCCACTCGATTGGAACAACCATCGATTTGACTTTTCATTCGTGTTTTCGTAGTTTGAATTATTAATATTATGTAATTTAACGATCGTCCACCGATTTTCAGCACAATCTGTATGGTTATTTAAAAGTAATGTTGAATTTTAATACGTTTTTGTACGCACAATGGTGTTTTACAGTTACACATAATAATTCAAATTACACCCGGGATCTTTTGCACAATGTTTTAAAAAATATTGTAACACATTATAAATAAGTTTGGTGTATTTGGGATGCGTATTTGTTATAAAATTATATTATAAAAACGAAATCATATTATTCCCCTAGGGTGCTGACATCTACGGTAATGGACGCGAGCCGAACGAATCGGCTATCTACCCGCTTTCGCGGCAACCAGGCACTCGTTAATACATATTTTCCTTTGTTTATCGCGAGGGGCGTTATTATGAATGAATTATAAATACAATTTCGTGGCCGGGGCCACAATTGCATATCATTTTGAGCACTGGAAGACATAAAAACGTAAAATATTATGAACGAATTTTAATCTCAGCCCCAGCGCACCACGAGTGTCTGGGTTAGAGATTAAAGAGGAAATTATTTCTTAAACTTACTAATACTTATTTTATTAACTGTAAGGGCATTTTTATTAAATTCTAGGTTTAATTTCACGACGAACAAACTTCGTCGTTAAATGTGTAATTGCGAAAAAGCGAAAACATTCTCGACGATCTTGAAGTTAAATAGCAAACACGTATAAAAGTTATAGTTAATTAATCTCTTCGTTAAAGTAATAAACATATTTGAATTAATGAGTGCAAATAAAAGTAATTTTATCAAAAAAATTGTAGATTTCATTTCACTCCATCTTTGTATCCATACAAAATAGTGATAATTCAATAAAAATTATTCATTTTTATTCATAAAAGTATGCAATCATTTCATCAATGTTTTGTTATGACGTTTTCACGTTAAACTATCGTCCGTAAACTGACTTTACAGACAACCATTTTTTTTTTCAATTGCTTTTAATACATTTTTTTGTTTTGCATGAGACACGACTGTAAATGGGTTGTGGATATTGTGGTCAGGAACCTGTAGTAGGTATGGTTTTTGTATACATACTATAATTTTAATCATTTCGTCATGTTTTTCTTTAATAGTTAAAAACATCGGTTAAAACATCGATGTATCGGTTGTCAGAACGATGTTTTTTTACATCGATACTTTTTCGTTTGAACATCGATGTTCGTGATATCGATGTTTTTAAGAGCGATGTTGCATCCCAGCACGCATCACAATGTTTACCAACAACACCAGTTTAGATTTTAAAATACACATTTGAGCCTAATTTACGATTAAATAACTGACAACATAACAAAGATTAAATATATTACTAGCGGAAACACGTGATACATTTAACCTGTACATAAATTACATCAGTCTATGTGAATCGGAAAATTTAAGAAAGTGCCATTTAGAAACGTGATTAATTTGAATTCCCGCGGCAATATTGTCTAGCATGTACGTCAGACGCGATTGACCAATAACAGTAAAATAGCGGGATGAGATGACCTGGTATCTAATGACCTTGCTAATGGTCAATTACAGGGGGGGGGGGACACTTCATAGGGTATAGCAAACGCATTTTTCTGGACAGCCTAAGTTTCACCCCCATAGATCGACATGCCCGAACAGTTCCGAAGTACGTCGCTCGATCGGGTAACTTCGGTAGTAGAAAAGCGCGGGCTATAGCTACAGCTTTAAAACGTGAACGATATCGTTTTTTGATCTAGCAAGATATAAATTGCAAAATTGTACCAAAAGTGATAAAGATAACACTATTCCGGGATATGTAGACAGTGAAATCAGTTATAACAATTTCTTTGATGCCTTAAAAAGTGCAGGTTACTCGTTCTCAGTTAGAAGTAGTGCAGCACAGGAGCAATTCAAAATATTAGATTTAATTTTCTATAGAAGACGAAGCAAGCAACATTAAAATGTTTATCTTGCTTGCTTCAAATCCTCAACCCTTATATCTGTCAATGAAGGAAATTAATTGAGCTTTCAGCTTGGTGACCTCTAGATCATTACAAAAAAATGAAGGGCTATAAAATGCTAATGATATGACAGAATGTATGGGTGAAGTAACGTAAGAACTCTGAGAAAACCAACTAACCACTGCAATGTTTGCTATGTCCCCCACTATCAAAAGATCCATTAATGACCCTGCTGAGAATCAAACTCAGATCACTTTGGTGACAGAAAAGTGAGCACTTAAACACAGAGACCTAATGTTTGCCTCTAATGACCACATTTATAAGACCACAAACCAAATGCTTATTACCTTTTCCACCATTAATTTAATTACCTTACCTTTACAGATCGTGAGCAGCAGGTAATGACCAGTATATTGAATGAAGTCTTTGAGATTAAGGGCTTCTTATGTGTAGGAATGTTTGCAATTTTTGAAACAGCCCTTTTCAGAATTTTATTATTCTACTACTGTTAAAAGTCTCTTCTCTAGAAATTTGCTTTGTTCTCTGTTACTAATTATTATTAATGTAGGGCATCCTCCATCCATTGCATACCTTTAGTGAACATATTAACATATTATATTTTATTATATTTTTATTCTCCTCACTGGTTCTGTATGTTCAACTACAGCTGATACAGTTGTGTCTTTATATTTTTAATTATTTATTTGTTTATTTATTTCCATAGTTTTCCAGGGCAAACAATGCAAAACTTCAATAGCATTTATCCAAAAATTGGAAGTAAATCATATTTTGAAGGTTTGCTATGTAACAAATCATTAGGTATTTAAAAATTTATTGTAATGTTTAAATTCAAGAAAAGTTTTCTGATGAAAAAGTTTTCTGAGAAAAATAAACATTTATGGAAGCTTACTGTAACACCAAAAATGAAGTATTATGTTACTGATATCATTTGTGTTTGATATAATTAATTATTAGTGTTAAAAGTGCATTTGCAGTGCTAATTTCTGATCCCGTTCACATACAAGCATAAGTGTGATAACTAAAATGAAGTATGACGATTTAAGAGTTAAATGTTATGTTTACTCTCTTTCCCTAACTGTTTGATGAATATTTTAAGTGCAAATGTGCAGTTTGTAGTTCTTATGTTAGATCTAATTCATATTATACAGGCTAATGTGCATTGTTTTATGAAGAATAGTGTTGTAACAAACTGTCATATTAAATTGTTTTGTTCCAAAATAGAGCAATGCTCTTTGGAACATTGCAGAAAATAAAATTTTAATAATTACAAAGTCTAGCACAAATATTAATGTAAATCAGGCCTATGTGATTACAATCTTATGGCATTAAAGGTCTAGTAAGCCTACCTACATTTGTATTTTAAATAATCCAAGTTCATAAACATTTAAAGAAATTGCTGCAAATATTTCAGTTCAATGAACTGATTCAAATAATAAATTACAGGTTGAAAGATAATCTAGTAATGAAGCCAATAGTATTATTAATTAAAATCTTGTGTGTAATCTCAGAAGTCAGAGAAGTTGAACCTTCATGCAAAACCCAGAGCTGGTAGGCAATAATTTTTTTAATTTATAAATCATTTTCGGGATTTTTTTTTTATCAAAGATTGATTAATTTACATTGATTGGTACCAAACATATACAATAACTTCAGAATACAGATTTTCCTTCATATCGAAATATTGTTCTTTAAAAAAATTATTTTCTTTTATTGATAATACACTTATTGGAATTGGCTCTAGAATATAATAGTGAATAATCTGTACTTGTCTATGATTTTTTTTTATGTAAGTGTATATAGTAGTGTTTTTTTTAATGGTTGTTGGCTAGTGTTATGTATGTACGTGCACTATATGCAAATGGTAGTTCTGATAGTATATGTTCATAATAACTAATATACTGATATCAGACTAGCTCAAAATTGGTCTATATTGTACATATATGAATACTTTATAAGATATGTATTGAAATATTATTTGAGTTAAGGAAAATTGTTACTGTAGAATGTAGATGATTGATTGATCATTGAAAAAAAAATTCCTTCTGACAACCATTAATAATTTTTACTGCTTTTTATTAATCTTCATAAAAATTCACAAGTCACCATGGTTACCATCTTCCAGCCACAAAACAAATATTATCAGTAATTTTAAAATACATCAATAAATATTATCAGTGATTTTAAAATACATCAATAAATATTATCAGTGATTTTAAAATACATCAAATAAACTCTCTCGCTGCATTCATGAAATCATTGCTTATTTACATTGGCCAGCCACAGAGTAGATAAAAAAAAAGCTGTTCTCCACAAGCCTGAAACAAAAAAGAAATCAAAGTTAAATGATTTATATTGTACTAAAGAGAAATGAAACTGATAAATAAATGTATCAAAGAAAAAAGTTATGCATACCAGAATGATAAATTAATTTCAAAACCATTTTAGTTAGAAATTTGATACATTCAATATTTTGGTAAATTCTCATTTATGTACTACAATTAACATTTTTCTTTGTCCTTTCAAACAGTAATTTTTTTCCAAATACTTTTTGACAAAAACTCATTTATGTGAAAAAAAATTATATGAAAAACATAATTCTATTGCTCTTGTGCCCATTATTGCAGAAAAACTAGGTATTTAACAATCCAAGTAACTACACAATTTTAGAAGTATGTTTCTCAGGGCCTCAAGTGATGTAATTGCTTGTTATTAGCTTAAGCAAATCTAGGCTTTGACTCAAGCAAAATGTTTACAAAAAGAATTAATTTCACGTAATGCATGTTACATGAGCAGTTCTTTTTTTTTTTTTTTTTTTTTTTTTTAGTATCAAACCAAAGTCTTTGGGGAGAGTATTAGTAGGTACCAAAATTTGTAAGATTCTATATATATCCTATATGCTCATATTTTAGTTGTATCAACAAAATGCCTACACGAGAAAAGATGTCAGCATGTTATTTTGCAGCAGTCGATGGCATTACTTCATAGTACAGTTGTGAAATCACTACAAAATGTGTTGGATGTATATTGCAATGATTTACAATTATTATCGGTAATCGCATAACTGCAGAGTTCAGAGGGTGTTAGAAAATTAAAATATACCACACATTGTTTTTTTTTTGTTTCTAATAATATTAGTTTATATTCCTACAAAGATGGATTCAGAAATTTCCTAGAGTAACAACTTTTCCACACAAACCAAATTTGATAAATAGTAATTCTTAGTACTATGTACTTCGCCAAATAAATTATTTTTAAAGTCTAGGTAAACTTACCTAAAGAATAATAGCTTACACCATTTTACAGTAGTTATAAAGAAGTTACCTTTCCCTAACCATTTTCATGATTTAACAGCACTTATGTAACTAACCTAACCAAGTATTGCAACTGTGAACTACAGTATAACCCTGTAATTGTTTTCAAGTGAGCATGCGGAAAAAAACATAAGCAGTCGATGAAAATTTAGCCATTCCAGTGTTTTTACATTTTACCAATGGACTCATTAAGAAAATATAATGTTAAAAACCATTGATCAGTACCCTTGATGCTTGAATTTGCTTAACCAATCTAACAATTATACAACTTTGTTGTGCATCAATAAAGTAAATCAATCATCAATACAGTAAACGTCTTCGATTATACTGCGCTAATTCCCAAAGATATTTTTAAAAAATTGAAATAAATTGTTTAACAGTAGTTTAATGTTAAAGCAGGTAAGTATAAACAATACAAAATTTGTAAAATCATGTGAATGGTTGGTTAGCTAAATTTAAAAAAAGGTAATTTTCTTTTGTTGCTGCTTATCCATAAAAAAAATTATAAAATTTTGAAAATACCTTTTCAGACACTAAAAACCTTCCTCTATTAAAACTGTAAACAGCTTTTCTTAATTTATACTGGTTTTCAAGAAATCACATTTTGCACACTAGATAGCTTATGCAGTGAAGCAGCTGTAGCCATTTTTCCCTCTAATTGCATTGCAGATCCTGTGGTTTTCCATATATATAAGAATTTATATATTTTATATTTGAATATTATAACCTGATGAAACGTAAATAATAGTTTTAAAAAAGTTACGAGTCTCTAATGTATATCCAAACCAAAACGCCAACCCTTGACAGGGATTTTTTATAGCAGTATGGAGGCGCAAAGTGCAGATTAGTTACCTGCAATAGCATGTAACCTGACGTTATAAAAGGAATCATTTATTACAAAATGAAAATTTATTTTATATGTCAGGTTATGTGTTGTCTCATGTAAAAAAATCAGAATTTTGCACCTATCAACTGCTAAAAAATATCGCTCTCAAGGACTGATGCTTTGGGTTTGGAATGCACAATAAGGAGTCACATAACTTTTTTAAAGTGTTAATTTACGTTACTGCATTGCAATATCCAAATAAAAAATATACAATTTGTGTATGAAAAACAACAGGATCTGCAACTCAATTAAAGAACAACATGGTTACAGGCCCTTTACTGCACAGGTAATGTAATGTAACCTATAAACAGTGATTTCTCAAAAACCAGTCTGAATTTAGAAAAACTTTTTTCAGAGTAAATACAGGTACATATTTAAAGTTAAAAAAAAAGTGTCCAAAGTTTATTTTGCATACAAAAAGCAGCAACGTGAGATAATAACCTAAAAAAACACTGTAAAATGTATATTGGTTGGTTAGATAATGTTAGTAACATCCAACCGTTCAATTGATTTTACAGAATTTTTAATTGGCGCTATCCTAAGCTAACCAAATGTAAATTCCACTGTACTTAGAATCAGTGTACGTATAATGTTACTAACCTAACAAATTTCACTGTATTTTTAATCCAGCTAACCCAAGGGCAGTATCTCAATATTACAGATTTGTAATAAATAATCCTAACATATCCGCATGTTAAACATGATAAACTACTTGCAGTATCAAACAACCCTCATAGAGAATAATAATTTTAAACATGTCAGGAAGTAAAAAACACTTTAGGAATTTATAATTTTTCCTGCAATACCCCAAATTATATTAAGTGCACTCACCTGAATGTAATTCAGCTCTGGTAACAATTATTTAAAATATTTTTACTTAAATGCGGTTAACTGCTACACACCACCAGAAAACATTTCTTATGATTTTAAACGTTGTGCGCTCATGAACATAAGATGAAATCTCCACACGCTACCTAAAATTTAAAAAAGATAAGCCTAAAGTGTACAAAAATTTATATAAGAAATGATTACTTGCCAAGAATAACACAAGCAATGTTAACTTGTAAACGGACAAAACATATCTCCTAACAAATCAAACAGAAATAGCTCAATTACTTACCTGAAAATCTCATAATTAGTAACAAGGAAATATTTATGTACATGTGTTTTACTCTTAAAAAAATATAAAATAACATTAGTCAACAATTTTTTGATCAATAATGCAATGTTTGTTTTGAACGTACAAATAAAAAAAACCCGAACATGTACGAACCAGCCCGAAGGGCATGTCGATCTATGGGGGTGAAACTTAGGCTGTCCCATTTTTCTAGTTGCTATACAGCTTTATCCAACATCTGAGCACAAAAATTATAATCAAAATACCACGTTGATTAAATAATTATTACATTTGTTTTAACATTTTATCAAATTTATGGCATAAATTGATATTGTTGAAATGAAAATAATATATTTACGTAAAAGAAAATAAACGAGTTTTCGTTGGCACGTTGAACCACTTGTTTATCCATCAACACCATAATTAATGGCGTCGGCGTTGAATTAAGTGATATTAGGTTAATAAAAAATTTGTAAGGAAATTTTGTTTCAATCATGTTGAAATAGTAATCTCGTTAAATAATATCAATGATTTCATGAACTGCTTTATAAATCACTGTTATGAAACATGCCTGATTCAGCTACGTGTTGTGTTAACTACTGCTACAACAAGAGAAGAGATAATAATAAATATTAACTTTACTTTAAGTTTCTGCTTGACGAAACTAGGTATGTGTAAATTATTAAAACGAAACAAAATAAAAGTTTTGTGTAATTGCATTTTGTTTTCATGCCCTACAGAATTTCCTCTTTTTAGGTAGTGTGCAGTCTCACATTGAGGACAAGCACACAATACATAAATACTTAGGTACTGTTCTAAATGTCACTGAGTCTCAAATTCTGCTCAAACTTGCTGATTATGTTCTTTAATTAGTTTAAATGTTTTGTATGAATTTTATTTTTAGGTCGAGAGAGAGGTGTGGGTAAAAATTTCGTAATGCGTATCCAAGTCTATCCCTTGATACTAATAAATGGCATGATCCTGAATACATTGATCCTGTGGTAATGATGCTTGCTGTTTTAACATTAATTAAAACAGCAAGCATCGTGTGCCACCGGATAAATCATACATGATCATGCCAACAGGATCAAGGGATATACTTGGATACGTGATACGGAACAATTACTGAGGTGAGGGTTGCGAAAAAATTAAGTGTCTTAAATTTTTATGTTGAAATTAAGGTTTTTTTTTCTTAATTTATTGCTACACACGTGTCTTCAAGAAGTGAAGATACGATAAAGATTTGTACTTTCACCTAATCCATAAAGAATTAGATGTCATTGGTAACAGCTTCATTTCAGTTTTTGTGGAAAAATTGTACATTATAGGCAGTTAAATTTGCCAGAAATACACATTGCCTGTGTTAATGATTATATACTTCTGCACGTTTTTTTATGCATTTTGTTTGCGATTTGTAATGCAATTCGGTAGGTACCTACGAAAATCCTAACCTTAACTTCAATCAACGTGATTCTACTAGAACAGAAATTATTTCTTGGACATAAAAAAAGGTAGCAATTTATTATAATCCGAAAATATGTTACATGTTATGCATTTTAACAAATGTTATGCTACGTAAAGAAAACATTTTTAACCGAAATGAGGTTAAGTCAAACACTGTCCCGAAGGTAAGAAATTTACGGTAATTTACTTATTGTTTTAAAAATATTGCTCTCCTAAATCATTATATGTTACGTTTACCGATATTTAGTTAAATGATTTGCTTATAAGGGGGAAAAAAAAAATCAATATTTTTATAAATTTTAATGCATGCACGAAACAAGTCACAAGCTTGCCAACATTCAGTTGAAGCTGCAAATTTCCCTACTATTCAAATTATTGTTTTAAGCATATTAACTGCAAATTGTACTTTCTAGGATCAATGTTGTATTTAAATTAAAATTTACTTATAATTTGAAACGTAAGTCTTACTCCAGAAGGTACTTTATCTCGGTTTTAAGCCATTGCAACTTCGTTTTAATGTTTGTCAAGTTTGCGTTTTTGTATAGCAACCAGCGCATTTCTGAATAAAAAAAACGTAGAACTGCAATAGCATTGAGTGTCCACTCTGTACTAGTACTTTATTTACTCTATGGTCAATTAGGTTAGGTTAGCTAATCTATAAATAATTTAAAACATTGTGGACGGTTGATTTGGTTAGGATAGCTACATTAAAGTTACGGAAAAAAAGCATGAACTTTGGGGAACTTCAGGTTTTCATCTGTGAAAAGAAGGCTTCCCCTTATGACCGTGATTATGAATTACAATCCCAAATTTATATCTCGTTCTCTCAAAACAGACATAACAGCCTTGTGTTGTGTTAAAAATGTTATTGTGGCAGGTAACTTTTGATTTGGTTAATAGGACTAGTTCGCATATAAGACAAAGTGGTTACTTTCTTACAAATGTCAGTAACTTGCACTTTCAGAAAGAAAAATTGCTGATTTTTTTAATGTTTTAATTTTTTTAATGTAATGTACCTATATTTATAGGGAATTAAGTTAGTTTACACTAAGAAAATGAATGATTACATGTTATATTTTTATGTGCTGAGTTTAATCATGAAGAAATCACTATACGGATATTTTTTTCACTATTACGTTGAGTACATTGGAATAGTTGATATTAAAAGAAACGAAAATATCTGTTTCTGTACAACTTGCAAACAATTACTACAGAGTCAGAATTCTTAGTTTCTGTAACGATACAAAAGTAAATAATTGTTTCTCTGTGAAGTGATTTTTGTTTTAGCTTGTATGAATCCGAAATGTTTACCATCAAAACTTATATTTTTTTTCCCCTTGTCCTGCAAGACTAGACGCATAGAAGGAATTATGTGTGTCAAACGTAATAGTTCCTTTATGTACATTATGTTATGTTCTATAGCACATAAGTCTGCGCACCTCCATACTGTTAAATATATCCCTTTATAGGGTTGGCGCTTAGGTTCGAATGCTCAGTAGGGACTTCAATATATTTTTTTATTATTTTCCAATCCATCACAATATCGAAATACAAAATATACATATTCTTATATGTGGACAACCCCAGGATCGACTATGTAATTAATTTAAATCACAACATGGCGACGGTCGCTTCACTGCGTGTGCTATCTAATGTGACCTATAAATGGAAATTTCTTAGAAACCAGTAGAAATTTAGAAATGCTGTTTTCAGTGTAAATATAGGAACATCTCTAGTTTCGAAAAAAGAATTTTGGGAATTCTATTACTGCTTAACAGAAATATGATCCATAGATATTTCGCTATGTGTTATAAATTCAGTACTCTTGTCTTTACACAAATGTTAATATAAAGCAACAGCTTACCAAACTACACATTTTTTTACTGATAATAAACCTAATTATTAATTCTCTGTTGTTATGAACTAATTTTCTAGTTTCAGTCACTCATTTTCTACTTAAGTAGCCAATGACTACCATGCTCTTAAAAAGTTATTTTCAGACTACAAATTTTCTGAACTTATGTACTTAAATCACTGATATTAAGTAATTAATTTTAGTTCAGTTCAAAGTATATTATGCATAAACAAATATTTTTCCTTATTGTCATAATCTTGTTACCGGTAAAACTGGTAAATCACTGTGATCAATTTTTTACTACTGGATAACACAGCATCTGTTTTGATGAATGTGAAATAGGACTCAGTTCTATTTTCATTTGTTTGGTCACAGCTACCGGCAACTGGATCAGTGTCTTCGATGCGACGACGCACGAGGTTCTGTTGAGAGAGGAACTGTTGCGACACCAGAACATACACGGCATAGTGTGCAGTCCAAGCGATGTTGTGGCGGTGTTTGGCGGGCGTCAGCTGTCCGTCTTTGTCCTCCAGACCAATGGCTGTGTTTGGTATACACTTCAGATTATCACCACATTTGTACTTTTCAGGGCTTAACTTAGTTTTCATACTAATTCATCCCTTTTTCTTATTCCTGTTTCAGTTTCATAAGGGTAGTTTTATTTCAGTTTGAAAGTTTTTTTAACTATGTACTAATACATCATATTTATTTGTACCTTGACTAGATTCTGGGGTAGGCATAGTTTAATTATAATTAAGTCATGAAAAAGTTTAATTTTTTTCCTCCCATTCCTGTGTATTTTAATTTTAGCTTTATTTTTCTGTGTACATATAAGTTAGCCATAAGCTCCTATTTAAAGAAGCTAATTAAATAAAGTTTTAAATATCAACTTATTAGATGGCTCACAATTAGATCACTATGTTGATACCAAAGTGGTACAACAGTGAATAAAGCACGTAAATAGATTAGGTACCAATTTTATCTCGGTAACTAAGAATGTGAGTCCTAGCAAGGATGACTTTTAGAAAATTAAATTTTTTCTAGCCGTAGTTATTTATATAAATACTGTGTATATAAAAAGCACACAAATTTGTACTTTTAGTTTGCAATATAATACAGATAAAAAAGTATAATTTTTGAAAATCCACCTTATACTTTGAAAATGACTCGCTATTGGCGACATCACAGTACAGTAGGTAAGCTGTCAGTCTATGTAGCGTTCACCTTGGGAGTGTGCAGATGCGTTGCTCACAGTAAAGTGATAATAAATGTTTAAAAATTGATTGATTGTGAATGTTAATAATGAGTATGCATTGATAACCTATGCCTTGGAAATACAGGCCAGAAAGCCAGACACTGCCTCAAAAACAGTGCAGTGTGAATACAACAGAAGCCAAGAACCTAGGAGGCATTAACATTATTCCACTGAGATTGGGGCATTTTTTTGCAGTTGGGAGTTCAAAAAATATCTGATTGCTCTTGCAGGAGTATGAGAATTTTCTTTTTAATTAAGTCAAATAGAGAAATATGTATACGAGTAGAGTAGAACCCTGTTATATTGTTCTTGCTTTTAATATTTTCCTGCTTATAACATCATATTTTATTATTCCTGACTTTTTCACAATAAGGACAATGTATTTACATAACGTTTCACGAATTATGTTTTTGGTGCTCATAACGTTTGCTTTCTACTTGTAAAATTTAATGAATGCTAGGAAAAATATCAAAACTTAACTATTTCAACATTTATTACATCTGTGATGTTTAACACACACTTGACATACCTTTTTTGTTTACTATCATTTATTTACAATTGATAGGATTATATGCGAAAACAAAATGGTAGTGCTGCTGACTAACACAATGTATTCAATGTATCGAAGGTACATACGTTTGCAATTACGAGTCTGTTAGCACTTTCCTCTTAGAAAATAAAATAACAAATCCATTCGTTGCCATCTTGCCATTTTGGTGTGTTTTCAGATGTACGTTCTTAGTTTTACAATATTTTAGTTTGCTGACCATTCCACAATTACTTTAAAAAAAAATTATATTTGCTATAAAGAGTTTAATTTATTTCATTTGTAGATAGGAATCCACAAAAAACACATATTCAAGAAGCAAAGGAATTGGACATAGGGTCTCCACTCTAAACACAATCGTCACTGTGAATTGTGAGAGAATTTTACAGAAATAAGGTAGTGTTGAAAAATTGTTGGCTTGGTTCGAGCACATTCAAGTATCGAGAGTACTCATCAGTGGTTTTTAAAATTATATTTGTTTACTTAGCTAGATGAGTTCATCGTTAAAAAGTTCAAACACTGACACATAGTACTTATTTGATATTTCCTGCTTATAATGTTTGTGCTTTCACCCCCTTAAAAAATGTTGCAACTAAGATCTACTGCATTTACTATGGTGTTTGTCAAAATAAATATGATATTTTGCGATCCAAACAGTTAAAATTAATTTTTACTTTGTACGTGCCAGAATTTTTCCATGTCACCCTATGTCTTTTTCTTGTTTTTAAGTATATTTCATGTGTTTTTAATTTTTTTATTGATTGAAATGTATTTTCTTGTGTAATCTATAAAGCAGTGTTAACACTGGCAGTTTTTGATTGTATGTGGTGATGTAAATACTTACATCAAAATGTATATGATTATAAGTTTAAATAAATAGTAGGATTTGACTCTATTGTAAATAAATCATTAAATTATAAATGTTTCAAGCCTAAAATCATCTGAACTGGGCTTTTGCTGTAAATGATTGTTGGATGTTTCCCTGGTGGTGGTTGGACTCAGCATCTCGGGCAAGGTGCAGTGGAGCGCGCTGGACTGGGTGCTGGCTGCCCATTGGCTGGAGGGCAGCGACTGCATCGCGGTCCTCACCGCGCACAACACGGTCTCCCTGTGGGACCGCAGCACCAGGGAGCGAGTGAGGACGGCGCACTGCGAAGAGAAGTGCTTGGTGTATCCTTTCAGCTGCTTGTCCTCCCGACCTCGCCTGGACAGCCGGAACCTGTTTTGATCAGGGACAAGAGTTTATGTTTCAGTCCAATTTCCCTTTAAAAACAGAAGATGTCGGTGTTAACGTTTTTATTTTTATAAAAACCATTTTGTAATAATTACTCCACCAAAATAGGGGTAAAATTTTTATGCTGCATTTTTACAGTAAAATAATTTTTAATGAATTAGTCTAAAACTAAATCAAATACATTCAGAACAATAAAAATAAATTAGCGACCATTTATGGTTTAAAATTGATTCAATAAGAGATACACTATAAAACAAAGTAAATTATTAATTCATGCATTTTGGTAGAAAATTTTGTCTGGAAATGATGACATTCCTTGAATTATAAACAATAAAAGATTATTTTTTTTATGATTTAAATTAAGTTTTAGTTGAATTCTATTTTATTCCATGATATAATTTGCATTTCGGTAGTATATGGTGTATTAGCTTGGTTTTCAGTGATATGCTGTGTTTTGACATATTTTTTGGTGTTATTGCATCCTGTTCCTAGTTACCTATTACAGTCAAACCTCTCTGAAACGACCCCTCACGGTTCCCAGGAATAGGGTCGAAATAGAGGGGGGGGGGGGGGGGGTCGTAATATATGTTTTCCGAAATTATCAGTTAATTAAACCCCCCCCCCCCCCCCCCCGCAACACCTTTCCCAAACCACTACTCGCTAAGAAACCAGCCGTACAATGGCAGGATGCTGTCACTCACAATGCTAGACGGCTTCGCTTTAAACCCACTTCAACCTTCATGACAAGTCCGTCGCCCTACAGGCCACCTTTAAAGAAAAGATGTCAAAAGACAGTTTATTTTTACTGGTTAGTTTACATGTACGTTTTCTGTTTGCCGTAGTTAAATACACTAGAACCCTGATGTCACGAACCCCGGATTTAATGAAGCAGTGATTTTACGAATACATTCTCGGGAACCGTCAAAAAATTGGACATTTTGACCAAAATGTGAAAATCAGAAAAAAATTAAAAAAAAAAAAAACGAAATGAAAGATCATTAAAATCTGTTCATTTAACACACAGCGTATTTTTGTGTCTGCTTTAATACTTCCAATAATGTTCATGTAAGAATAACAAACAAATAATGGGACATTTCCTTTAAAAATATGGCAGCTGTAGGTTCTGCAACGCGAGTGGGCGCACACGAAGCTCGCCCGGTTGGCTGGTGGCAGCGGCTTCATGACGCATAAGCTCACCCCTCCCTCTTCTCGATAACATTCTTCAAGCCTAGCTCATCCCTCCCAGACACACAAACCATCTAGTGTCCTCCCTTATAACACCCCAAATTCGCTCTCCTTTGAAAAACCTTCAGTGAGAAAATGCTCATTTCACCCTCCCTTCTCCCGTAAAATTGGGCTATTATGAATGGGGTACTAAAGTAGTGAGGGAGGGGTCAAAATATGTCACTTTTCACACCAAGTTCGAGTTCAGTCATCTCTGGCAAGGAATTTACAAGCTTTCACACTTAAATATAAATGTATTTTAATAGCAAGGGTCCTATGAAAAGGAATATACCGAATAAAATCAAGCTGCTGTCACCAAACAAAGCATAAAACGGCCCAATGCGTGGTCGCTTCATTATTGCTCGCGCGAGAGGCGAGACGTGGAATGTTAGAAGAATGATAAATGCGGGGCTGACAGACGGCAGCCAGTGTATTTCCTGCGTGGGGAATAAGTGGCGTATCCTTTTTTTTTTATGATGGGTGAAGCAACCTTTTTCTATCAACCCACCGGAAAAGATAATTGCTTGAGCTGTCAAAATAAACATCGCTGCGGCAGTTAAAACAAGTGGAGGCGGGCGTGCATCTAGTCGGTCGCTGTGTATTATCAACGGATAGTAATCAAAATCAAGAGAAATCCAGCAGGTAGCTTTGCCTTAACTGCATACCACACTAGACACTCGCAAAAAGCTAAACGTAAACACGTTGCCACAAAAACCTTTATCTGCACCCTGCCGGCAAAGGGAAGTGGAATGGGGATTGTTAAGCGCTGACAGCGGTCGACAGGAAGTGGTATATATTTTTAGATATGCGCTGCCTACGGCAGTACAACACTCGGCAAGAGAAACGCAGTAACCGCTACTCACCACAAGAAACTTATTTTCTGTCCGATTTTATTCGGATTTTCGGCAATTTTTTCACGGTTCCTCGAAATCGGGTTGTAATAGAGAGGTGGTCGCAATAATTGGGGTCGCAATAAAAAGGTTTTACTGTATATGACCCAGTGGAGCCTTGACCAGACGCTGCAGATACTGCGGCAGCCTGTACGGAGAGCGATGGCAGGACCTGGTAGCCATGGTGGGCACCGTCTTCCAGGAGATAGTGATATGGACTCCCACCAGTGGCCAAGGCTCTGACGCAGTGGTCCTCCATCGTCTGCAAGGGCACAATGTTAGTTCAACATTTAACACTTTTAAGAATTGTGTGAAATTATATAATAGCGGAAAGTAAAAAGGAAGTTTTCTCTGATTTATGTATGTAGGTCTAGCTCTAGATACTAGATTTTATGGTTTCATTTTCAAGACAAGAGATTTTACTGCTATTGTTTTTTTTTTTAATAAACACACACACTTACTCTCTCTCTATATACACACATACACACCGTGTTTTATTGCATATTCGTCGCACATTTTATACTAAAATCAAGTTTGAAAAGTAGGGGTGAGACATTTATGTGAGAAAATCATTTTTTGTTAGGTAAATTTATTCATAATAACAAAACCTATTCAAGGAAAGTACGTTCATTTAAAAAGTAAAGTATACAAAAGCATGCCAAATAATTAAAATTAATAAGTAATGCAACAAAAACATTTTGAACTTTAAATAGAAAAACCATAACTATGACGCGAACGTGAGTCAGAGCGCATAACTATCGTAGTGCACACCACGAGAAAGCATGGGCTATAAAATGTAGTTAACTCGGCACAGGATAGAGTGCACGCAAAGCATGCAATCAATGATCCGTCTGTAACAATATTCGACTACGTGTGCGCGCTCTATACGGGAATCAAATTAAACAAACTTGAATGATGCCAACTAGCGCTGGCTACATTTTTATAAGCAGTACACTTTGGCGACGCAGACGAACAGATGAAAGTTATAAATTTATAAACATGTTTAAAAGAAAATTGACACATCAGACAACTTCGTTTTTCCGTTAATTAAATTAGTAAGTGGTAATGTCTGAATAAATGTTAGCTTTATACTTTAAATACATTGTTTTATACGGAAAAATTACTTACTCAAACGCTCGGAATCTAATAGCGGGACCAAAAACATCATGCAACGTTTACGCGAGAGGATTGTTTTATCCAAATTTTAACGCCCTAAAATATCGGTGCGACGATTATGCGTGTGCAACGATTATGCGATAAAACAGGGTGCTTGAGGTAAATTTGGTTTGTGAGATATCACATTGGCAACTACTTTGAAAATACTGGAATTAGCTGGAAGCTCCTAGAAATAGATTTTATTTTAGCTCAAGTTTATAGTTAACTTTTTTTACTTAACTTTTAAATGGTGGTGTTATTTATTTAAATTATCTTTGGGGAGCATAGACACTTTAAGAATTTATTCTTATTTATTTTTGTACCTATGTGTGCATATAGAAAACTCAAGAATGTTAAGTCTGTCAGCCAGTGTGCATGAATGTGTTTATGCCAAACTTAATAAATTTGGAAAGCATTATATGTTTTTGCCTATGGTTCTTATTAACCAAAAATCTTGTGAGTTTTCATATATCACGTTTCTCCAAAATTAGTGAAAATATACAGTTGTCACTTGTTTTTGTGATAAGCGAGTGACAACACATTTTTTATTTTATATTTTCAGTTATTGCATTAAAGTCATCTACATCAAATTTATCTCCCTACAGTTTCAGATAAATTGATTATAAATTGTTTCAAGAAAAGCCTTTTAAAAAGGAATATGTTGATACCAATGCTGTTGTCAAAATAGTACAATAGAACATTTGGAACCACTTTTCAGATTGTACCGCTAGAGTGTTCTCTCCGTAACATTGCAACTGTTTTGTCGTAGAAAGCCTATTGTGTTTGTGCTTTTGTCATTGTCTTGTCCAGATCTTCTGTTCTGGTTCAATCCCTAGGTTCATCTCTCGTCGTGTTGTACAGTTTTTTTTTTTTTTTTTTTTTTTAATGCACTGTTCTGGTTACAACTGTCTTGTTGTCAGCCTACTGTTTTTTTTGCTTTTTTTTTTGTTTTACTAAATTCCTTTGGAATTCTCTGTGTTATCTAAGCATGTAACATTTGACATCAGTTAATATTGTCTTGTTCTCCTTATTTTTATGTATTCATATTTGTTGTCCGTTCCTGAGCTGCTTTCTATGACGAAGAGCATACACCAGGAATGACGCATGTCCACCATGTGTGTTACACAAGTCTGAAGGGCCGGTGTGAGTGATGGGTCGTTGCAGGGGGCCATATTCTCGGTGGCGTACGATGGGCTGAGCGGGAGGATCAGCAGCACCTCGGACGACCGCTCGGTGCGGGTGTGGAGCGTGGAGGGGGCAGGCTGGGAGGCGGCCACCATCAGCCTGCACTGCACCATGTTCGGGCACCTGGCGCGCGTGTGGCGCAGTCTGTTCCTGGCCGACGGCAGCGTCGTCAGTGTCGGCGAGGTGAGCTCTCGCCAGCGTCCCGCACCATGCCTGCACCTCATCCGGACCGTCGGCTAATAACTGAGATAGTTTCCAATTGATTACTGTCAAGAGGTGGGTTCCGTACTTCAGGCGAGCGATACCACGTGGATGTCAAGACCGGAACGGCGGAACATAACATAAAAACTATTTTTACCTCTCACTGAGTGCACTAAATTAAGCAGTAAAATTCTTAAACAGTATTTTTTGTTATTTTTTTCCTTGGTTCTTCGATTTACCCGTTGAATTTTTTTTTCCAGACCTTATGTTGTTAAACTTAAAGTTTAATAATCAGTATAAATAGTCTGTTGTATCTGGTGGAACTTGACAACCCAAAGCTGCACTCAGTGACTGGTTAATTTAAATTTGTGTGTTTTTTTTAAAATGAGTTTTTGTTTTTATTTTTGTACATAATGATTTTTAGTACACTTCATAGTGTAAGGAGGTTAGGCACTGACCTACCATCACATTGATTCCTTTAACGTGGGGGTTTTGAGAATATAAAAAAATATTTATTCTTGTGTTGTGTTTGGTGTTGGAATATTTGTCTTTACATTCCTTGGATGTTTTTTTCTGTAACTCCTTTTGTTCCGTTGGTGACTTCTGGCAGAGGTGATTTATAAATTTAAGGTTAAGCCGGGTTTTGGGAAGAAGGAGTAAGGAAGGGCCGCCCAGCTGGCGCCAAGAGGTGTTTAAAAGTGTTAACCTAGTTATCTGTGATTGGCCAAGTGACATTTCACTTTATTTGGGAGAAAATTGCTGTAGGCTGCCGCCAAATTGTGCCGGAACTATTTCTTTATAGGTTGCCAGAAGTTATTGTAAGCTGTTACATAATGGTAAAGTAAATGAATTTGTGGTTTTAAATCTTGTATCTTTTTTTGTTAATATTATGTTACTTTGAAATGTATGTTTGGTTGAAGTAAGTGCAAATATTTACCGCGGAAGGATATGTAACTTTTTCTTTGGAGGGAGAGAGAGGCATGTAACGGTGAATTGGAAGAAGCGGTGAAAAAGTTGGTGAAAATACAGTCAAACCTCTCTGAAACGACCCCTCACGGTTCCCAGGAATAGGGTCGTAATAGAGGGGGGGTCGTAATAGATGTTTTCCGAAATTTTCAGATGATTTCAACCCCCCCCCCCCCCTATTTTTTTTCTCCCCAAACCGCTACTCGCTAAGAAACCAGCCGTACAATGGCAGGATGCTGTCACTCACAATGCTAGACGGCTTCGCTTTAAACCCACTTCAACCTTCATGACAAGTCCGTTGCCCTACAGGCCACCTTTAAAGAAAATATGTCAATAGACAGTTTATATTTACTGGTTAGTTTACAAGTACGTTTTCTGCTTGCAGTAGTTAAATACACTAGAACCCCGATGTCACGAACCCCGGATTTAACGAAGCAGTGATTTTACGAATACATTCTCGGGAACCGTCAAAAAATTGGACATTTTGACCAAAAAGTGTAAATCAGAAGAAAAAAATTAAAAAAAAAAAAACGAAATGAAAGATCATTAAAATCTGTTAATTTTAACACACAGCATATTTTTGTGTCGGCTTTAATACTTCCAATAATGTTCATGTAAGAATAACAAAAAAACAATGGGACATTTCCTTTAAAAATACGGCAGCAGTAGCTTGTGCAACGTAAGTGGGAGCGCGGGAATATCGTCTAGACAGGCTGGCGGCAGCACAGGCGGCGGATGCATGACGTCATACGGCTTACCTCTCCTTCCCTTGTCCAGACTTCAAGGTTCATCCCTCCCAGGCATACAAACTATCATGTCTCTCTCCCCCTCCTTATCCAACGTCCTTTGGCATGTGAAACTGTAAACATCCTTCCTCCCCTTCTCCAAACTGCGTGCGATGAAAGCAAGGTTTGTATAGACCATTTATGGTAAAATGAAACATTTTTAAGAACCCCCGCGACAGCCATTTACCGTTAATTGTTTTGTTACAATTTGTTTGTTAGTTACACAACATTATTTCTGCTGGAAAGTCACTGAAACTTCAAAATTACTTTAATGGAAAAATTTACAGGGCCATAAAAGTATTCATTTTTTCCGCAAATGAACTATACTCGCCCTTCCTGCCGGATAACATTCTCGGCGCGTGACGCATGGCAACTACAGTCGTGTGCCGCGCACAGCCACGAAAAACCTACCCAATTTCCAAACTACACTAGATATCCGACTGGAGTCTGTTTACGAAAAGCATTTAAGAATTTGTTAATGCCCAACTGGTTCTATTGAGATAAAATGGCTAAAAGGCATGTTTTCGAAGTTTTAGGCGTAAAAAACCCGTTACAAATTTCTTGAAAGTATCATAGGGAAATGCATTACACATTTATCTTTATTTTTCCGCCATATAATGTTATGGTCACCGCTCAAATTTCACAGTTATCTGACGGGAACGAGATGACTGCGCGCCAGTTCAGAGCCTTGCACTTAGAGGTTTTACCGCGCTAGAACTACCATTGAGCGTCGCTCTTATCATCCCGCTTCACTAACACACACGCTGACCAGACGGCGCCCTAAAGCTTATTTAGAGGAAGCATGTAGAAATGCAAGGCAGGAAATTTTTCCAGCTTATCAACCAGGACCCGGGCAAGTTTTGACTATCAAGCTTTTCACATTAAAATATAAGAGACTTGTATTGTGTAATTTCGGTGTTATTTAGCGGTTTTTCTTAAAAATCACTTTTTTTTTCCGCATTTTCCATATAAATTCGCGGAAAATTTCGCGATTCACCATATAATCGTGGCCCTAGTTATTGCTTGCGCGAGAGGCTAGACGTGGAATGTTAAAAGAAAGATAAATGCGGGGTAGACAGACGGCAGCCAGTGTGTTTCCTGCGCAGGGAATAATTAGCGTAGCCTTTTTTTTTATGCTGGGTGAAGCGACCTTTTTCTATCAACCCACGGGAAAAGATAATTGCTTGAGCTGTCAAAATAAACATCGCTGTGGCAGTTAAAACAAGTCGAGGCGGGCGTGCATCCAGTCACTCGCTGTCTATTGTCAACCGATAGTAATCAAAATCAAGAGAAATCCAGCAGGTAGCTTTGCCTTAACTGCGTACCACACTAGACACTCGCAAAAAGCTAAACGTAAACACGTTGCCACAAAAACCTTTATCTGCACCCTGCCGGCAAAGGGAAGTGGAATGGGGCTTGTTAAGCGCTGACAGCGGTCGACAGGAAGCACTCGGCAAGAGAAACGCAGTAACACACTATTCACCACAAGAAACTTATTTTCTGTCCGATTTTCTTCGGATTTTTGGCCATTTTTTCACGGTTCCTCGAAATTGGGTTCGTAATAGAGAGATGGTCGCAATAAATGGGGTCGCAACAAAAAGGTTTTACTGTAAAGCTTTTCTTTTGTAGTTGGGCATATTAAATTTATTACTGGAGAGTGACCCACTACAATAGGTAGGTGATGTTGGCTGGATTCATCCAGCTTTAAGGTTGGAAAGCCTATAGATAATGGTCACATCAAAAAAGATTGTGTTTGAGTTATGGGGTTAGGTGCCACTCTGTGTTTTTTAACAGACATAGGGACCCAGTTAGACTCCATCCTGGGATGTGAATTTGCCCATGTGTTTGACGAGAGTTCCCTTGTATTTTTTTAAGAATGCCTGCCTGCTCTTAGCGAGGAGGAGGCTATAGTTATTTGTATGCTGGTAAATTAACAACCAAAAAAAAAAAAATAATAAAAGAAAAACAACAAAAATAAAAAAACAAAACAAAAATAAGAACAAAAGCAACTAAACAACTTCAAAAAGAAAAACAACTCTCACACTTAAACAACAACTTTCACACTTAAACAAGTAAATTATATCCTAACTGCTAATTATATTGTGCAAATAAACAGAGTGCTTTAAAACATTAATATTAAATAATCAAGTCTTAAGAGATAACGCCATGGCTGTTCTTGTTGATTGATGGTTCTACCTACCACCAGCACGGTTGTAGCGCACGGTTGAATGGCTGGCCACTCACACTCACATGCAGTGGTCAATGGTTCAGGCCATAGATACGGCACTTCAGGTGTGATGAAGGGTGCAGATGACCTGAATACATGACTATAGACTAGGGATGTTACCGATGCATCAGCAAGAGATCCGAACCGGCCGATTTCAAGTAAATCACAGATTCTCAAAGAATCGGAAAACGACCGATTTATTCTGATTCCGATTGTAATAATTCATAGATTTATACTTTATACAGATAATTTTTTAATTAAAGTTCAGTACATACTTCACTACGATACCCAGATTTATATTAACGGAAACACTCAAACAATTACCAAAACCTCATAAGGCCGAACAATGTTATTTTTTCCAGCGGTAAAAAAACCTGTACTGCAATGATCACGTATAATTATGAACACTAAAAATTAATACAAAAAATATTTAATTTTAAATAAAAACTAATTTCACGCATGTTAATCTGTCGTGTTTTGCGTGCAATTAAGGTTAATTCTACTACAGGTTAGGAAGAAAACGGATTGTCTAATGGGCGAGTTTGGCCCGGGAAAAAATTCTGTCGCTAGGTGCGCTGGCATAGCAGCAGTATATCTTATTTACTTTTTTTTTATTTTGAAAAAAAAATGCCCGGCTGAGAATGAGAGGTAAACACGATGGTAAGTCAAATACGTTAGTTAGTTTGGTATTTAGTTGAATGCGTTTTTATTGCGGAAATTGTAATGAACAATGTTTCCATTAAGAATACATATATGAATTCTAGAACTTTTTTTGTTGCTTTTGCGTACGTGAAGAAAAACTTTTAGTTGAACGGAAATTTCTTGCAGATGAGTTGGTACTATGTTTTTTTTAAGCAATGTTAAGGTTAATTCTACTACAAGATAAAATTTACGCTTTTCTTATTCTGAATTTAATATGAACTGACAAGTTATACACAAATTACTCTTTCACTTTGAAATTAATATGCAAGAGACCGCCATGGGAGGAGGCATAATTTGGGGTAAAATAAGAAAAAATTGAAATAAATAAAAGTCTCGCCTTCAAATGATGTAAGTATCTACATTAACTGATAAAGTTTCATATACTATTAAATAATACAAAAAAAAATTATTGTACCAAATTTTTACCAGAAATCAATTAAATAATCGGAATCAGAATAAATCTGAATCGGAATCGGCCAATCTTTGAATCGGCAGTTCGAATCTGAATCGGTTCTTTCATGAATTGGCACATCCATACTATAGACAGAGAGAGAATCATTGTTTGAAGGTGGTTTCATCAATAGATTTCTTTTTCATTGAATTTTGTGTTTTAGGTTGTTTTTTAAAGAACTTTTTTGGAAGTTTTTTGCATATGAAAACTGGCACATTACTAGGGGGGTTGTAAGGTGCCTAAGGCCACTCATTGAAAAATGATAAATACAACAAACACTTTATTTTAGTATACACAAAATTATTATTTAAAATTCAATTTCTTTTATTATTGTGTAAATTAAAATTATATCTGATATATATATATAAAATGAGTAATAAATTTGACAAAAAATATATATACAAATATATATAGTCCATTTGCGCTATTTACCGATAATTTTAGCAGCAACAAATTAGATGACTACAAAAGAAGAATATAATATAAAAACTCAAAAGGACATAACTAAACAAAGCAACTCTGCAAAAAAATTATTCGGGCATACAAATATATTCATAAAAGAAACAAAAAATTGGTTTGTTATAAAAATTATAAACTTCAAAGATATAAGCATATTTAAAAAATAAAAACAAACATTTTCGAAAGGGGATAGATAAAAAATTAAAAATATCATCAAACGATTTCCAGTGACTCAAACATACATTTCCAAAAAAAAGAAAAGTTTTCACAGTTTTTTTTAGATGTAATTTTTCTGAGATATAAGCAGTTTTAAGTAATTATAAGCATAGCTATTCATAAGGTGCCTAAGGCTGAATATAATAAACACTTAAATTTAATAATTAAAATTAATGCATGTTCCACTTATGTAGCTGTATTTAAAATGTTACTCTATTGTTACACTCATTTTCTATTTGATACAAATCTCTATGGAGTTGGCTAATATTTGTGCTTCACGATTCGCCTGTCTCCAAGGTATACATACAATGTTTAATCGCATAATCAACGCACATTTTATACTAAAATCAAGTTTTAAAAGTAGGGGTGCGATGTTTATGCGAGAAAAAAAATTTGGCTGGTAAAGTGATTTATGAAAACAAAACCCATTCATGGAAAGTACGTTTATTTAAAAAGTGTCGTATAAAAGAGCATGCCAAACAATTTATATTAATAAAGTCATGCAACAAAAAACCTTTCTTCAACTTTAAATATAAAAACAAAATCTGTGACCCAAATGTGAGCCTGAACGACGCATAACTATCGTTGTAGTACACACTTACCACGAAAGAGTGTGGGCCATCAAATGTAGTTGACTCGGCACTCAACAGAGCGCACAAGTTAAATGAATCGGCGAGATATCAATATTCGACTACATGTGCAACATAACCAAACATGAATTATGCCAACTAGCTCTGGCTACATTTTTATAAGTGGTACACCGCGGCGATACAGACAAACAGATAAAGGTTATAACTTTTAAAAAGTCTTTAAGAGAAAATTTACACATCAGACAGCTTGTATTTCCGTTAATTAAATAAGTAAGTGGTAATGTCCAAATAAATATTATATTTCTACTTTAAAAAACATAGTTTTTTACGAGAAAAAAAAACCTACACAAAGTGTTTGGAACCAAATAACGGGACCATAAACATCATCATGCAACGTTTACGCGAGAGGTTTTTATATCCAAATTTTGACACCCTAAAAATTATACTTGTGACGATTATGCGCGTGTGACGATTATGCGATAAAAGAGGGTATCTCTTTGGCGTTACAAAGTCAGTGAGTCAGTGATGAGCATAACTATGTATAGGATATTTCATATTTCATTACATATTAAGATCATAACAATCCAAAAAGGAAAGACTATTCAAACATCCAATCACATAAATCATTTAAAAACAGAATCACATAAGGAAAGGTCATTAAAACACTGAACAACATTTTGTATGTAGCCTTTTTTCATCTTATCAATTCGCTGCATGATGCGTGCACATCATATAAATTCACTGTCATTATTTTTTCATAACGCAGCTAAAGAAATGTAACTTAAAAAAATTGGTTGTCTGTAAAGTCGGTTTACGGACGATAGTTTAACGTTACGTCATAACAAAACATTGATGAAATGATTGCATACTTTTATGAATAAAATTAAATCATTTTTATTGAATTATCACTATTTTGTATGGATACAAAGGAGTGAAATGAAATCTACAATTTAATTGATAAATTAACTTTTATTTGCACTCATTAATTCAAATATGTTTATTACTTTAACGAACAGATTATTTTAACTATAACTTTTATACAAAGAAGGAGTGAAATGAAATCTACAATTTAATTGATAAATTTACTTTTATTTGCACTCATTAATTCAAATATGTTTATTACTTTAACGAAGAGATTATTTTAACTATAACTTTTATACATGTTTGCTATTTAACTTTTTCCAATCTGTGTTATTCTGTTAAGGATAGGATGATGATAGAAAAAGTAGGAAACGAATGAGAGTGTTTCAAGTTTAATGTGCCTTGAAAAAGTCAAATCGATGGTTGTTCCAATCGAGTGGAAGAGAGATATATGCGGCGCAAACGTACAATGAGCGTAACGGTACACAGCGCAACGGGACATTGTGCGCAACGGGACAATGAGTCATCCTTTTTCGTGCGTGCAGCCGGCATCCATCAATTTATTAGACGTCACGTCAAAAAAAAATTTAATTAAATTTGAATTTAATATTTAATTCCTTATGTAATCTACGGGTCCTGATGGCATACCTAATTTCATTATAAAAGGCTGCTCTGAATTATTAGTCCTTCTTTTGCTGCATATTTTTAATTTTTAGTTTACAATCCTCTGTTTTCCCGGAGAAATGGAAAACTGCTAAGGTGATACCTATCCACAAAAAAGGCTCTAAACAGAATGTTAACAATTATAGGCCTATTTCTCTACTCAATGGTTTTTCTAAAATATTTGAAAAAATAATTTTTATATTTTTAAATTTCCAGCTTAAGAACAGTTTATCGAGCAGTCAGCATGGTTTTAGGAAAGGTTTATCGACCACCACTAACTTGCTTACTTTTTTAAATCCTATACACAGAGAGGTTACCAACAGAGGGCAAGTGGATGCCTGTTACTTTGATTTAGCCAAGGCCTTTGACACTGTGAACCATTCTATACTTCTTAAAAAATTATTTAACTTTGGTTTAACTCAAAATTTTACAAACTGGTTTTCTAATTACTTAACTAATAGAAGTTTTTATGTTACAATTAATAACCACAATTCTTCCCTGTTTAGTATCTCTTCTGGTGTCCCTCAAGGAGGCACATTATCGCCTCTTCTTTTTAATTTATATATAAACGACCTGCCTCAAATTCTCAACCATTCTACAGGAGTACTTTTTGCCGATGATCTAAAAATATTTAGGAATATAATAACACAGAATGACTGTATTTTATTACAAAATGACATTTCCCAAGTGAACAATTGGTGTAAATTTAATCTGGTTACACTAAATAAACACAAACCATTTGTTATATCCTTTACAAGGAAATATCAACCACTTAATTTTGATTATATTTTAGAAAACTCTGTAATCACGAAATGTTCAACAATTAAGGATCTTGGTGTTATTTTAGATTCAAAATTATTTTTCCATAATCATGTAAACTATTTATACATGTCTTCCCGCAAAACCCTTGCTATGATCAAATTTATTACTTTTTATGCTACCAATTCAGACTCAATTCTCTCCCTGTATTTTGCCTTAATAAGGTCCAAATTAGAATATTGTTCAGTAATCTGGAATGACATCAAGTCGGCCGATGCAAATAAACTAGAAAGTATACAAACAAAATTAATTAATTTAATAAACTTAAAAAACCTTCCTTCACCTGCATTAACTCCTCTTGGTGCACGTAGAGTCTATTTAGATTCTCTGTTTGTTGAAAATTGTTTTAACGCTAAAATTAACTGTACTTATCTCCTGGAAACCACTGGGTTAAAAATACCACAATTTAATTCTCGTTTATACCAAACATATTGTACTCTACATAACTTTAATGACATAATATACCGATTAGTTAGGAATCACAATAATAATCAATTATCTAAACTTAAAAATTTATCCTCTTAATTTGTTCTCTACTCACATGTTATATTTTGTATTATCCATTTTTTTATATATTTTGTGTATAGTTTAATAATTATGTAATTAACATTTCGCTAAGTAATGTGTCATGTTATCTTGTCCTTGTGGTATTTATATCATTTCTGTTTTCATGTTTTGTGTTTATCCTGTGCTGTCTCTATTTATTGTGATAGTGTTGTTTTTACTTGTTTTGTGTCGTGCCCACCTCTAAAGTCCCAAGACTGTCTGTGGGCATGTAACAAATTTAAATAAATAAATAAATAAATAAATAAATAATTTTAGTTAGCTGTAAGGTGCCTAAGGCACCCATTGAAAAATCATGAATATAACAAACTCTTTAATATATACAAAATATTTATTAAAAATCCAGGTTATTTTAATATATTGCAAGTGCATTAATTGTCTCTGGTGATTCAATAATCTTCTTTGCTGTTGATTGATTCAATATACACTTTCACTTGACTTGCAACTCATGATTGTGACAAAGCCACATACATTCGGTCATGTGAAGATATATTGAACAATAAAATATGCAGTTCATTGCATATAAAGGTAATATCACCAAAAATAAAAGCATTCATCTACCTTATGACATTAATCATTCAAACACTGAATGACATAAGGAAGATAATGGGCATACACATGAAAGATAATGTTCATGTATATGGGAAGATAATGTTCAAACTCGTAATCATTCACACACAGAACTATACAAATCAACTTACACACAGAGTCATATAATTTAAGATACTTAACTCACCTATGATGTGCAGGAAAATGGCTTACCCAACATCAAGATGTAGTCAAAATATCTTTGCGCCAAGACTTTGGCAGCAATGCTAGGATGAACAGGTAGCAAAGAGCAATGAAAATTATATATCCTACAGCATTACCCAATCATTAAGTCAATGATGAGTGTAACTATATATAGGTTTATTATTATCATTATTATTATTTTCATAATCATATATCCATAACAAGTACAAAACATTTTTTGTTTTATCCCTTCAATTAAAATGATTCATTTATCCCAGCAATTATTTCAACATCAAAACACTGTTTTCAGCAAAGATAACGTATTTGGAACTCCTATATCTATGAGTGTTCTGGTGAAAATGTAGGTGCTTTTTATTTGTAAATAAACAATTGCTGAACTACTTTAGTGTTATGCATTGCAAGTACAGCAAAGATAAAGTATTGGAACTCCTGAAACTATGTATTCTGTTGAAAATGTAGGTTTTTTTTTGTTTGTAGATAAATGTTTGCTGAACTATTCTAGTGTTATATGCATTGTAAGTAAAAAACAGCTCCATGAACAAAATCTCTCATATTTTCGTAATCCCAGTATAGTTGCTGGATCCCTGGTGGTGGAGTTTCTTGCTTGATTCACCCGTAAGCAGATCAATACAAACAGGCAGGGAAAATCTAAATGGCCAGTAAGAACAACACATTTTCATGAAATATTTGACACATGCTAGATGAACAGACCATATCAATTTTGCTTAGACTTACGCAGTTTCAAGTGCATTATAAAACTAGAAACAAGATGTATCATTGCAGTTATATAATAGTAGTCAAAAATAGTTAAAAGCATGCAATTATTTTACAACAAATACTTTATTTAAAAATGAAACATGATTACTAATGTGATAGTTTTCTAACATACACTTTAAAAACTTAAAAAGTTTTATTAGTTATTAAATTAATCTAAAAATTTGAGATAGTATTATCTATATCTTATCAGATTTTAAAAATATTTTTTCATCACATATTAATGAACACAAGTTTCATATTCATAACATGAAATATATCTGTATTTTGGATGGGGTGGTGTAGTGGTATGATACTGGACTCACATTCTAGAGGTTGGGTTTGAATCCTGGTAAGGCCATCCTGAGTTCAGTTTTTTCCATGGTTTCCCAAAATCATTTCAGGTATTAGCTGGGATGGTTCCTTGCTATAGGCATTTCGACCATGGCTGATTCCTTCTTACATATCATTGTTTTGGTGAGAGTTATCATCCATAGGGACGTCGCTGTCAATGAGGTTGCGACAAACGCATGTTTGTCACCGTCGGACCTTGGGCAATTTTTCGGATATTATCGGCGTCAGAGTAGTGTTCGTATCCCCTCCCTTCCATTCTCTGCTTGCCCCTCCTACCCTCTCCAGTATTCCCAAGACCGCCCCCCAATTGAGGGATTATTTTCTTGTGATGGAGGCGTACTCTCTCTATCTTATATAATGTCATGTTAGCATACCTCTTCCGATTATTCCAACTCAGAACTTGGACGAGCATCTTGTCACGACCATGCCCGGGGATCGATCATAGGAGAGTTCTTGCTTCAAGTTTGCGACTTGATTATTCTTAGTGGCATTCTAGACCCGTGTTAACTACTTTGCATGTTTGTTAAAATTCTGTTTCACTGCCACGTTCAAAATTATTTGTTTATTTTCACTTGTTCATTCAATTTAGACTTACTGGTTGTTGCACCCATGATCAGCGCCTAGCTGGTACGTATCTCTGATTGATTAGTGCTTGTTTCGGTTAAAGTGTAGCAGATGATATGTCCTGAGAAAAAACATCGCTATGAAAAAGCACAGCAACCTTCATGAAAAGGGCAGATAATCTGGTTACACGTGGACACTCATGTGGTCTCCTGCACACGCATGAGTCACACTCGACCCTACTCTCTTCAAGCGAGGTACGTGTTGTCAGTCCTTGGTGGAGGACGGGTGTGCCTGTGTGTGTGCAGGACTCGCTGGTCTGCGTGTGGTCCGCCGGAGGTGACCTGGTGAAGCGCTGGAGAGTCCACCAAGGGGCGGGAGTGCGCAGCGTGGCCTATAGCATGGCTCATCACTTGCTGGTGAGAGCTTCCAGCTGTCACTGTCCATGAACACATCCTACGTATCCCGGTTTGGAACATTTACATGAACCAAACTATCTCAGAAATTATATGTTTCAAAGAAATTATACATTAAAAATTCAACCTTTTTTTAATGTATGTGTTTGTTTAGGTCTACTGATGACTGGCAGGCTGTAATTGCTAGCTAGTTTCCTGATTGTGTTCTTGCCACTAGCTAGTCTGTGTTTTAGTTGGCTGATGCTAGGTCAAGTTTACTTACTAACTTTTGATGGCCATTAGACAGAGCTATCATCATGTTACCACACTCGGCAATCAATTGTAATGCACATTTAACTGTGAATGCTAATGTAAAAAATTAAGAAAAAAATGGGAGTAAAATTTTAAAGGGCTGCTGTTTGTTTAGCTGGGGAGAGAAGACAATCTCAAAAGTGGGCATTTCTTGAGAGCTACTAGCAGGTGCATGTCCACATGGGAATATTTTTGTGCATGGACGACTAAATTCTCAGAGAGTTTTGCAAGATCTGGTTTTAAAATATTGGAAGCCTGACTCTCAAGACCTTGCCCACGTACCCTGCATTTGTGTCTACTCTGTTGTGTTTGCCATTGTTTTTCCGCTTCCAAATCCATTTTGATTGTTTGATAGTCTATTTTTGACATTGAACTCAAGATCTAAAGACTTTAGCAATCATATTTAGGGTAGACATGGGCCTATAATTCATTAAATTTATTTTACTACCTTTCTTGTGTATAGGCATAACCTTTCTTGTTGCAATCATGCATCCCCAGCCAGTGGAGTAGTTCCCTGAAAGCTGTCAAATTCAAGTTTGCGCATTACTGTTTGCACCTGTAACTTTGCAGGATTTTGTTTACAGGCTTATGTTCTTTAACAATTATTGCCTTTTTTTCCGGCATTCCCTGCCACCCGTTAATTTTTATGGCCCACTATTTGTGAACATTCTGTATATTTACATAGTATGTATAGATACACATGTTTGAGGATAAGAGTAAGTGTTGGTGCCGGCAAGACCAGGTGACGGGCGGGGCGGATAGCGGCGTGGCCCTGTGGCCCCTCGCCAGGTGGCAGGGTGGCGACGGAGGGGGCTGCCGGCCCCTGCCCGCCCTGCCCGCCCTGCCCGCGGGGGAGAAGCCTCGCAGGGTGGGGCTGCTGGCTAGCGGCCGGGTGGCGGCCGTCACCAGCGCCGGCCGCCTGATGCTGTGCGACGCTCGCCCGGGCCGCCCGCCCGAGTGGACGCAGAGCCACGGAGACCCCGCGCTGGCCAACTACTGCCTGATGGGCTTCTCGCCGTGCCGGCGCCACCTGGCGCTCGCCTCCTTCCGCGGCTCCGTCGTCATGTTCACAGGTCCGTGCCTGTCTTCACAGGCTACACTCCAAAACACACACATTTTTTTTTAACATTATTAAAGGCCAAGCAGTATTTTGATTTTTTACGTGTAAACATCTTGGCTCTCTGGATATACAGCATTTCGCAGGAGTAATTTCGTAAAAATGAAACGGAAGTTGATGAAGGAAAATGTGTCACAAAGGTTGCAGACCTTGTGTAGCAATATGCATCCCTATAGTCACTTTTGTAAACACTAGGGGACATACCAAATGTATTGGTGTGCCAAATGAAACTTAGAATAGTGAAACTACCCTGGACTATATTTTATGTGCGAAATGGTTTATACATTCATTAATATCATGTAAATATTGTCATTGAGAGTATTGTAGGTTATTAGGGTTGTGCGAAGGTTCGGTATACCGATACCGAAATCGAAATTTTGCTACTTTCATTTTCGATTTCGGTAAGAATTTCATCTGTCGAAGTTCGTTTTTAGCGAAATATTTCGAGCCAAACGAAAGTTCAATAGCTTACCGAAGTTCCGTTTGTTCTAGTTGAAAAAGAACTCGTAATTTAATAAAAATGTACTGTAGAATACCGGTACAATAACGTACCTTATTATAAAGTATATTTCACTTAACGAATTTTTTTTAAGTCCCCGCCAAAAATCGTATCTTCGCCATGCAAAACGGTTTCAGTTTAAAGTATCATATTTTCACTATAACGTAAAAATTCTACTAGTAGCGTGGCATTACTACACCAAAATTTACTTAAACTGGTAAATAAATTTCCAGCTAAATGATTAATGTAGTAGAACAAAGATACACAAATACCACCGCAACGCATTTTCTAACCTCTAAATTCTCAAAACAAAGTTAACAAACAGTTGCGCGCACAACCATAGATTATACCGTACGTAGTATGCGACGTGAGCAACACAACACCATTCGATACATCGAAAGACGGAAGTTTGAGAGAAGTATTAATTAGTTAGACAAAAGTGTTACGCTACGCTAAAAATACTGTTTGATGTCTGTGCCGGGATTGTTTATTGTTATTGTTGAGTTTATTTTCAGGTTACGTTATTTGGACACCGCATTGTATTTGTGCTACAATATGAATGATCCTGGAGATAAAAAGAAACGAAAGCAATTCACGCTTAAGTAAAAAGTGGATATACTCAGAGAACTAGACAAGGGGAAAAAAGCAAGTCGCAGTTGCTAATACATATGGCATTGCGGCTCTCCTGTAGCAATTTTTTATATATTTTTTTCTTTTTGTAAATATATGTATGCATGTTTCAGTACTAAGTACAAAAACTTGAGGTACCTGTAAGTACTTAGCACTGAGATTCTACTGTAATGTCTTCATATGATTTGCTTGTTATTACTAATAATGTAATAACATATGCAAATCATATAAAGACATTAATTAGAAAAAAGATTTCCATTAAGATTAATTTACGTGGTGATGAAAAAAACTCACATTAATGAAAATACGGTAAAATCATAATTTGAACAAACATGGCAGATAAAGTAAACAAAATTCAACCGTGATTACAGTAGGCCTAGGTATCAAAACAAAATCATGCAATATTTGAAAAATTACCTGATTCATTTGCTTTCAAACAGTAGTGTAGGTACTATATTCGTAAAACATACATTCCAGAACTGTTAGTACAGTATTTAGTATTTACCGTATACACATAAACAAAGAACGTACCTACTTTTATTCGCGCACAGCCAAACAAAAACATTGTCGTCTGCTTTATTTAAATTTTACATACTCTGACTGGCATATAAAATCCTCATAATATACAGCCAATTAGACAAAAAGGTCAACAAGTCACTGCGTGTAATGACCACTTGGCAGCAACCATTTGTTATTTTTTGTTTTGACCATGTCCCTTGCCTGGTCTACAGCTTCCTGAGCTAGCCATGTGTGACAGTGGTGCAAGATGGCGGCCGTTCCGCAGTAGTCACGTATTTTTTCATCAGTACCATGCACATGATAAATATATTATCATAGACTGCGACATTACGACTGTAAAGGAAATAGTCTGTGCACTGAAAGATCTGGATTGATTCTTGAAATTTACGAGTGACATGGGGCTGTGTTGTGTGGTCTAGGGCGGATGTTGATTATATTAAATAATAATATTTATATATATATCAAAAGGTACCAAAATGATTTATGTAATAGAATTTATTACTGAAGAGCAAATTTTGGGGCACTTTTTTCTTTGTTAATTAAAAAATTTCGCTTAACTTTCGTTAAGAATATATTTATCTCATAGAAAAATTCATTTTCGTTTCACTTTCGCGAAACTTGATAAATTTTATTTCACTTTCATTTCGTGTGGAAAAAGTCACTTTCGCACATCCCTATAGGTTATGTTATGATCGTGTTGGACGGAAGTATACGACATCCTCCAGGGCAAGCACAGGTGAAGGTATGTGCCGCTACAGTTACGGCCTAGCTGCAGCTCACCGCATGCACCAGCCGCAGGGAGTCATCTGCGTGGGAAGTCTACATCTCGCGTAGTTATTATACTCTCCTGAGCAGTTCTGAAGTTCATATAAGTTCACCGCTCGCTCGTTCAACTTTGGTAGCAGTATTTTTTAAATGTTAAAGTGTGGGTAAAGCTTGTTTTAAATAATAGAAGGATATTCTCATTGATAGAATTTTGAAAAGAAAATTTATACATTTTCAGTGTAAATAAAGTAGAAGAAACAATTTCGGGGTATTTGGTCACACAAGGAGCACAATGATGTTAGTTTTTCATATCACGCAAATTATATAATGCTTTGAAAAATTTAGGATATTCCTATTCAATTCGTGAAAGTAAATTAATGATTCAGCAGATAATTTAACTTTTCTATAAAATGTAAATGCAACACAAAAAATTATGATGCCTAAATTTATGTGAGACATACTGGAGAAAAATTGTTGTTTATTTTGTTATATCTTTATATTCAGTGTAGGTCAGTGGCGGATTCTAGAAAAAATTTTTCTGTGAAAAGGGGAAGTTGAAAAAAAATTGAAAAAAAATTTAATTTGAACAAGTGGATTTAAAACAACCTATATTACTATTGACACACACACTGATATATAGGTCACATGCAACATGGCTTCTCACACAGTAACACTCTGTCTTAACTGATATTTTTGAATTTTTTTTTATAATTTGGAGGGCAGGGGGATATATCCACTCCCTTGCATCTGCCATTGTGTAGGTACATATGAAACTTGTCATAAATTGATATGGTATGAAAATGAAACAAAACTGTTTAGGTAAGGTCAAGAGCTGTTGATTGATTGATTGATTTCATACCAACTTTGCAAGACAAGGTTTTGTAAAAGTAAATGAACTTACATTCGGGAAGATCTAGTTTTTTAAATTCTGCTCCATTCATCCTTATTTTCATTTTACACGTGTGTCCGAAATCACTCCAGGCAAATGCTGGGATGATATCTTATGATACACCATGGCTGATGATTTCTCCAATTTTACTGACTCGAACTTTATGGATATGTATTGAACTTATGTTTCATCTACATAAAAGTCAATATAGACGGTGAAAAGCTGATGAGCTGCTAATGAGCATAAACAGAATGAATGAGTGTGGTAACCAGAGCATCCCAAGAAAACTCACCAAGCATGGGAACGTCTGCCACATATCCCACTTGTGAGTCATCAGGATTAGACCCCACTAGAATCAAACACGAAACACCTTGGTAGGAGGCAAGTGATTTGACCACCAACCACCGGGGTCCTAAGTCCATCTGTTAATGACCACATTGTTGATGAAACTGGATACCAAATGGCTGTATGTACCGTTCTTTTGCCCGGCAATAAATTAACTTGATTTTACAGCACATGAGCAGGTAGTGTCTATATAGTGTAGCCAGTAACCACATTGCTATTAAGTGGTGTATTTGGGGGGGGTGAGTAAAGAACGTCTCCCACAATATTTTTAAAAATCTATATAAATCTAGTATACTCACTAACAAAAGGAAAGTATTTGAAAGCAAACAGCAGGCAACGTAGTTGTATTTCCCCCCCTTCCTCTCACCAAGGAATTAAATTCTGTGAATGCTACTGAGATGAATAGCTTCTCTGTTACTTATTGTAAGAAAGAATAGCTGTAGGGCATCTTACTTGTGAATACAATTTAATATAAAGTTTTTTTTTTACTATTATATATTTCAGATGACAGAAACACAAATAAATGTTTGATGTTTAAACAACTTAGCTTTTGGTATATGACATTTGGTAGGAGTAATTTAGTGAAAATGGAAAGGATGTCAATGTACGGAAATGTGCAAAAATAATGGCGGACCCATGTGTAGCAACATAAACTTGTACAGTCACTTTTGTAAACATAGGTATACAATATTATGCAATAATAATGTTGCATTAGCTCTTTGTAGCCTCACTAGGTGCTAACTTCATCCACAGGATCACATCTTTGACAGTTTTTGTTTAGAAAACAAGCTGTTCAGAATTGAAGCCCCAAACGTGTTTATGCGCAGCCTTTGCATGCATCTATCACCTAGCAATAGGTATAAGATTGACTTGCCTAGTTTTTTGATGGAGTATTTATTATAATAGACGGTTGTCCCATATGTCAACTTAAATACTTGGATTATTATTTTAATGGCTGACCAGCGGGTTAAATTACCATTTCCATAGAAGTGGGTTGCTGCCAATGTAAAGTTAAAAATTACTGTTTATTTTTTTACATACAAACATAAATACTGGTAGTTTTGTTGATAGCTTATTGAGTCGTAGTATCACTGTCATACAGAAACAGTACTGTGTAATTGGATGTACAGTAAAACTTTTTTTACAACTTTAAAGGATAAGTAAAAATATTGAAAATATGCATGCAGTTATAAAAAAGATATATTTTCATTAAGTTTGTATGACATGAGTAGGGACAAGATTGTCTGGTGAATTGCGATAAAATTGAAATAACACCGAAAAATATGCCAAATCACCACATAACACCAAAATGCAAGTTAATACACCATACTCATGCAGCACCGAAATGCAAGTTATGTCATGGAACTAAGCCTAATTTAATCAAAACTTAATTCAAATCATAAAAAAAGAAAACTTTTAATGTTCAGAATTCAAGGAATGTTGTTATTTCGAGGCAAAAAATTGTACCAAATTGCATGTATCAGAAAAATTTAATTCAATTTGTTTTATTGTGCATCTCTTATTGAATCAATTTCAATTCATAAATGCTCACTAATTTATTTTTATTGTTCTAAATGTATCTGTTTTGGAACAATTAATGAAGAATTATTTTACCAAAAAAATGCAGCATATAAATTTCACCCCTATTTCAGTGGAGCAAGTATTACAAAACAGTTTTTATAAAAAATTAAAACAGCACCGAAATCCTCTCTTTTAAATATGAAATTGGACTGAAAATAAAACAAAATCTTGTCTCTACACGTAAAACCACAAAAAAATGAGTAAGTTTTTGAGAAATTGTAAAATTGGGGTGTGTAACTAAAAGTGTTAAATTGCGATTAGGATAGCTGCAAATTACATACTGTGAATTATTTTTGGTGGAGGAACTTTGTTTTATATTTAACTATATGTCTATATATCTTTAATGTATATTAATGTTTTAAGTATGCTCAGGATATTTGAAAAACACAAGCAAAAGTATTTTCAGACGTAATTATTTTTTAATGGGCTTAAAATATTAACATTTTCTTATCAAAGGAAAAGTTATGTCATAGTTATTTATTAATGTGTTAATCTTTAAGTTATCTTTGAAACTATGGCACATTTTGAGCTCATGCTGCCTGGCAGTGACAGTTAGTGGCAATAAGTGTGTTACACATGAAGTTTTCATAAATTAATGTGTTTGGATGATGTGCAAGAAAGTGGCAGTGAAGATGACTGCCGCCTAGTGAAGATAATCGAAGCAACAGCAGCAGTGGACGGCCGCATCTTCTCTCTTCACTGGCTCAGCTCCGACAGTATTCTGACGTGTGGTGCTCGCGGAAAACTGGAGATATGGAAGATTGACTGTGAGTGTGCTCTAACTCATCTTTGTCATCAGTTTCTCTAATTGAAACCCCATAACCATTTACAGGTGCGCGCAGACCAGGGTTGGAAAAAAAAAACAACAGATTGTTTGCTTTAAAAAAAAAAAAAAAAAAAACCTAGTTTTGTTCAAACTAGGTTTTTTAGGTTTAAAGCAGGTTTTTCTTAATTACGTTAGTTATTCTGTTTCTCAGCATGTTCAAATGAAAGCCATACAACATCGCGCTTTCTGCCACTCAAGTTGAACCAAAAAAGTTATAACATCAAATATATATATAAATATATAACAGCAAACCTGCACATCTGACTGGGACTTAACCTTAGAAAGGGTATTACCTACAGGAGGAGAATTCTCCTTAGAATAGGTGTTTCTTACTGAATGGAGTTTAACAGTTCAGCCGGAGATTTTCCACAGAATAGGAATTAAATATTAAATATTTTAAATTTTAGAGAAGTAGTTAGCTGGCTATGATTTAAAACTTATTTGGATAATTTAAACTATAAGATCTTGATTAGTAGATAATGTTTGTTTCTTTAAATCATAATAAACATTAATGACAATGAAATTAGACCATTCATTAAAAACATTAAGATATTCTATTTAAAAATTCATAATTTAAAAAACTATTAAGTTTTTATAGAAACCACTTGGTTTAAAAACCAACTGGTTTAAATTGGCCAACCCTGGTGCAGACTTACAAAGAACTTGGTTTTCAAAAGTTTTCAGATAAGATTTTTTAAGGCACATGCCATTGCAAACATGGTTATGTGCTAAGTAATTTTCTTTTTTTTGCCTAATGAAGTCATTAGAATCGCAAACATTGCATATTTTAGAGACAAAGTTAGAGTGTTGTTTTATATCAGTTGGATTTTCAAATGGTCGATTTGGTTTTAACTGGATTTATTTTAATAAATGCTATTTATTTTATAAGATGGTGCAATATTCAAAACATACAAGATGCTGAAATGTTACTTAAAACTTTTCCACAAAAAGTGTCATGTTCATAGTGGTAGAAACCACATTTTGCTTGAAACAAAATCTAAATTTAAAAAAATGTATTTCACAGGTAGACCTTTGCCAATATCAGTTTTTGATCTCAAATTGAATATGAATATCAAATTATTTATTGAATACGAATATTGAATTTGAATAGTAAGAATTATAATCCAACAACATTTTTTTTCCACATAGGTATGAATACATGTACATATATACAAATACAAATTGAAAGAAAAAGTACATAAATGTTTAGTGTAGTGGCTTCTGGGAAAGGTTGGTTGGATTAAGTTAGCTACAATTACTATAGGTAAAATTTTGTTGAAATATTCATATTTTGACAGGGTAATATAAGTAATTATTTTTCATAGTAATCAAACTAGTATCTGCAAAAAAAAAAAAAAAAAAAAAAACAGTGCAAAGCACTATGTAAATAAATTTCCAGAAGGTGATTTTAAAAAGAATGTACATTTAACTGCAGTGTTTTGATTTTTACAGACATTTATTCTTATCAGTATGTTGTCAGTTCTAATATATTTTTAACAAACTGCCAGACTCTCTTTTCCCATAAAATACTTTAGCTGATAACGTGGGTGTTAGTAATGGTTCCGAATTACTGTGTTAAATTCGGCTTTACTAAATTAGTCTTATCAAAATGTACGTGGTCAGATGTAGCAAAAAACTCCTTATAATAAAACTAAAACATTATGTAAATCCTGTGTAAATTTTTTCCCCACCTAACGAGCAAATCTTCTGTGATCCTATCCCACACAGCCGTATTCGTAAATGGCTGAATATTTGTTTTTTTCTAAGTGTTGGCAATCAAAATCGAATCAAATGCGAACAATAAAGTATTCATTTTGGTATTCCAAAATTTGAATATTCGCACAGGCCTAGCTACAGGTACACATCAATAACTGCATAAGGTGAAAATGTGGTAGTAAAATGTGCATTATCAACTAGGGAAACATAGTTAATTTTTACGATTTACTGGGTATGAATATTTTGTTACTAACTAAATACCAAAATTAAAAAAAATTAAAAAAAAAATTCATAAAAATATGAGGTTAAAGAGTTAAAATGATTTCATTTATGTTTAATTTTACAAATTTACCACCATTTTGGTGTTACATAGTGTGTTGACTCATATTTCCGTGTTATCTTGGTTTTATCGCAGTCCCCCTGAGTAAAGTAGTTTGTTCCCTGTGTGTGAGTGGTCGGAGTGCATGCGTGTGGCCTGGCGAATGCGACCAGACGGAGGGGGCGCGCTGGCGAAGGAGCGGCAGCTGGAGCTGCCGGCCAGCAAGGAGCGCTGGACCACGGCCGCCGTGTGCCACGGACACATGCTCGTCTGCGGGGACCGGCTCGGGAGCGTCCACGTGTACGACTTGCGCGACTCCTGCCGGGTGAGCGCCCGGCTCACAGCCCGCTCTCCAGTCTGCACTCACCATGTGCCATCTTTGTTTCAACCATTTTGGTGCCTGAACAATTTTCTATCTTAACTTTGAGAAAGTATAATATAACTCAAATGAATGCTTGAACTTAATAGTTGATGGTTGCTCTAAGTATTTTCCCCTGTAAATTCATTGGCATTTAGTTTTGAATTATTTTTGTGAATTACTTACATTTGCTATACTATCATCAATAAAATTATTTTCTAAATTTTGTAATTTTTTTTTAATGTCTTGTCTCAGTGTTACCAAAGGCAAATTTTCGATTTTAAATGATAAAAAAAAATTTTTGTGGAATGAAAATTGGCAATATGGCTTCTTTGGGTTCCTATTATAGCTGGGTCGATGCCAATCACAGGTAGATTATTTGGCAGATATTGTCATCTTCATCTTACCAGTTATCGGAATCATGCCTGCCGATATTTCATGCCGATTAGCTAGTGTATTTACCCGTAGAAGGTTTGCCCTTGCATATGGGTCACATCTGTAGAGATGTAAATAAAAAGTGAACATTTTCATCGTAAGGGTTGCCCTCGAAAATGGGGAGGTAAGCTACTCTTTATTGTCAGTTGCTTCTATAAAACTAGCTCGCACATTACTAAACTTTTTCCGGGCAGGGGTGCGTGCAGTTTTTACATGGAATGTTAACAGTTGAAAGCCTGGGAAATCTCGCGCAATGTTTGGGGCAATGTTGTGTCATAAGAACCTGTCTAGTTAGGAGAGAGACACGTGAATATTGTGTACGGAGCTAGCCCACGGACATTGCGGTGATAAGATTCACAATGCACACACACTATTATTTTATATTTATATGTTTATAGTTTCCCGCTCCACCAGTCAGCCATGTTACTTACCAGCGCTGACCTGGCTGGCCTGCCGGCAGCTGTAAGGCGACAGACATAGCATAACAGCTCAGTTTAATGTAATTTAGTCACACTGCTGGATATTGTAATTAAACCTTTATACTCTGAATGTTATATTTCTTAAAAACCAACAGAGGCTAGTTATTTAAGCACATATTCAACCAATGTATTTGTAAACTTGATTCAAATTGAACCAATATTCCATGCATAATCAGCTGTAAAAAATTACTTTAAGCTGCTGATATTTCAAATAGTTATGCTGTTTATGAAATATTTTAAAATTACATTTTGGTGCCTTTTTTATAATGCTACAGTTTTATTCTTCTTTCAGAAAATTATGGGCTCTTGTTACTCCACTTTCTCGACACTTTCTTTATGATTTGGTTAACTTTCAATGTGTGTAAAACAATGAAAATTAACTTTGCTCGCAGATGACCAAGAGTGACTGGCAAAACCGGACACCAAAATTGTGTTGGACCAAAAGGTAACTGTAAATTGAAAGCAGGGATTAAAAGGAATAAACTAAAAGGAAGCCTTAAGTTTTGAATTGATTGAGATTAAGCATTTTTGTTTTATATTCTGATTTTAGCAGGTAACATCACAATACAATAAGTATAATGTGTTTTGTAGAATATTGGAGGCATGTGGAAACTTATATTTTTACCATTATATATATATGTGAAACCTAGTGTGGCCCGCGGCGAAGGCCAGTGCTGACGATGTGGGCGCGTGTGGCAGACGCAGAGCTTCTCGAGACTGCACGGCCACCTGGGCGTGTGCTCGCTGGGCGCGCGGGACGGCAGCCTGTGGTCCACGGGTCGGGACAGGACGATGCGGAGGTTCCAGCTAGAGGGGGACTCCCTCCGGTACCTGCACGCGGACAAGCTGCCCATGGAGTGGTGTGCGGGGACCGTGGTCTACCGCGACTCGCTGCTGGTGCTGGGGTTCTCAGAGGTGAGGCAGCAGCCCACAGTCACCTGGTAGTTGGTGTGTCTACAGCGTCGAATACAGGTGTTTCAAATTACAATTTTCTAAATACATATGCACAGCAATTAACAAATCAGCAAATAATGTATCTTGTAACAAAAATTTGACACTTTTGAAGACGTAGTTGACAATTTCATGGACGTGTACACGTGAACAGCACGGCACAGCAAATTAATTCATTAATCAAATAAAGGTGGCCAAATTTTTGGCATGTAATTTTATAGCGCTAAGCCCAGTGTCTGGAACTCGTCAGACCTGATATACGTGAGAGGCACTCAAAGAAGAGTGGAAATGCACCCTGACAATGACAATGATGGTGACGGCAGCGGCAGCTGATGGTGTGGAGCCCCGCGGAGGGGCAGGCCGTCCTGGAGGTGACCTGCGGGGGCGGTCATCGCTCTTGGGACTTCCGTCTGGTGGGGGACGAGCTGGTCCTGTTGTTCGTGAAGGCATCGCAGGTCCATCGGAGCGTATCCCACATCGACCGGCTCGTCAGGCCGTCCTTGCAGGCTAGTGTCGAGTGTTCGTTGGGCTACTCTTTGCATGGGAGAGTAGTACATCCTTGTTTTTTAAAAGATTTCATTGAAGTGAGGTTTATCATGTAGTATTAAACATGCACCTATCACCTTTATATTTTATTTCCTTTCCAATTTTCGTTCAGTTTTACTTGAAGACTAAACCTGAAATTATTTTTGATGTTTTATCTGCAAAATACTGTATATACTCGTGTATAGCGCGCCCTTTTTTCCCCTCAAGTAAAGGAAAAAATCAAGGATGCGCGCTATACACGGAAAAAAAAAGTTAGTGAGAAGGGGCGGGGAGGAGGAGTGGTAGTCGTTAACTGCCGGGTGATGGGTGGCGTTTCTGGCCAGCCCCCACACATACGCACAAGCGACGAGGCATCTCTTTCACACACACACACACACACACACACACACACAGACTCACAACCTGGTCTCTCGCACGCACACGTTCACACACACACACACACACATACGCACCTTGTTTATTTTTAGACCTCCCCCCTCTACAAAAAGCCAGCACAGGAGCTAGTAAAAAAGAGAGAGAGAGAGAGAGAGGGAGAGAGAATGTTGTCACCAGTCCCCCGCCCACTTCCTTGCTTCCTCGTCCTAGCAGCTACCTGTGAGTCATCTAGTCCTCCACGCCAGCTTAGCAACAGTGAAGGGAGTGGTGGTGTTTAGTCCTGTCAACTGTCAAGCATACTTGATGGTCATAGTCCCGTTCCTGCCTGCCTCCCTCCCTCCCGCCCGAGTACCAGTTGTGACGATACAGCGCTTAATTATCTTCCGTCTACACAGCAGAGTTTAGCTTGCTCGTGTCATTTCAGATGGTACAGTATTCCACAAAAGTTTCGCTTTCAGGTGGAAGAGTATTTAATTTAAGTATTTTCCTGACACATCACCACACATAAATTTAAATAATCATTTGTTTCATAAATACCACAAAATGTTAGTAAACTTTATTTATGGGAAAAAAAAATTTAATTTTTTTTCTTTGGAATGTGTTGCAAAAATCGTGGTGCGCGCTATACACGAGTAAATACGGTATTTAATGGAGTTTAATTCTTATGGATTACATGATGGAAAATTTGATGTGAGAATTAAATTGTCTATGTACAGTGGTTGCTATGTAGTGGTAAAGCAGGTCTGGTTTTCTCTGCACCAACCACACAGCCACTGAGGTCGTGGGAGGTGGCAATGTCCTTGTTAATATATGCCTGCTGCTTGTGTACATGTTTCACCTTCAAGTGCACCTGCATAATGGCTTGGTTAAACTGCACAGATGCATGGAGAGTGTGTTGCGTCACACCGGACCCTATGGAATGGGCTGGGAGCGGCCGGCTTGTTAGGGAAGCAACACATCGCTTGCCAATTGGTTAAAGGTTAAGTTGTTTCCAGTAGGTTGGCAGTGTTGGGAAGGTGTGCAGCAATGTCACATACTCAACAACACTGAAATCATATTGGTCATGCTACTTGAAAAAGCCTTTAAGTTTGTCGGGCACGGATGGCGAACGAATGACACGCGTGCCAGTGGTGGCACGCTACAAAATAATTAGGGTACGCCAATAATTAAAGAATCTATGTACTTTATCGCTAAAATGAACAAATTACAAACCTAATATAATTATTAGCATATAATTAGCAACAGCAGAAATCACACTAACCTTTTCTTTTATTTAAATAAACATAAAATAGTAAACATTTCGATAGCTGTACAAATTTTGAGTAGCAAATAAAGAGTCTTTAATAGGGATGGACATGTCGATTCTTCTGTGCTTTGATTCTACCTGGAATTGAACCGTCGATTCTCAAGCTGTTAGGAGGAATTGTACCAAATAAGAAATTGTATCATATTTAGAATGGTAGGTTTGTAAGAACTGTTGATAATGTGGATGTTAATTAGATTAACATAAATTTATTCTTGCCACAAATGTGTATTTTCCAGCCAGTAAGCTAACAGTGTTCACGCAACTCACCTAGCACTAATACTTATATAAAAATGCAGTAAATTATTTTAAGGTTAGATTACAACCGCAATCACCTATATTTATTCCCCAACACTATACTAACAAAAATGGCTTTTTGTACTTTCGGGAAAACATTTGAAACTCATTTCAATATAACAGCGTTTATTTCATAAATACAACATTAACGTAACTTTTCTCTCCAATTGTTAAATAATATCTTTCACTTCCAACGTAGACGAGCAACCATGCTGCCATGTTGAAGTAAAAAATTTAACATGTGCAGGGCAACGTTGATACTTTTACGTAAATATTTTTCGCTTTCAGACTTCAAAAACTAAGCAAACATTGTCAACCGATAGTAATCAAAATAAAGAGAAATCCAGCAGGTAGCTTTGCCTTAACTGCGTACCACACTAGACACTTGCAAAAAGCTAAACGTAAACACGTTGCCACAAAAACCTTTATCTGCACCCTACCGGCAAAGGGACGTGGAATGGGGGTTGTTAAGCAATGGGGGTTGTTAAGCGCTGACAGCAGTCGACAGGAAGTGGTATCTATTTTTAGATATGCGCTGCCTACGGCAGTACAGCACTCGGCAAGAGAAACGCAGTAACACGCCACTCACCATAAGAAACTTATTTTCTGTCCGATTTTCTTCGGATTTTCAGCAATTTTTTCACGGTTCCTCGAAATTGGGTTGTAATAGAGAGGTGGTCGCAATAAATGGGGTCGCAACAAAAAGGTTTTACTTTACTTGTTTCTCAATTTTTCCATACAGACAGAAACTTAACATCCTGTTTCTATTTCTTTTTCATATATGTTATAATCTTGAATATTACGTAAAATAATTTTAACATGTATTTACCCCACAAAAATTAAATTTTCAGTTAAGCTCACAATACATTTAACATCAGCATTTGAATAATTTTGTTAGCAGTGTTGAGATGATATTGCCATGGTGAATACAGAGGACTGATGTAGTGATGTGTGTACTGGAGGTGGTACGAGGTACGGAGTTGTGCTGACGGTCGGTAGTGCTTGCTGCAGGCAGGCCTGCACGCGAAGGAGCTGAACGCCGCGCTGCTCCTGCCCGGGCCACACGCCCTGCTGGTCTCGGCGGGGGAGGACACCACCCTGAGGGTCACCCCGCTGCGGGGTTGTTCCGCCCTCACCTCGCTGGCGGTGCTCCACGGTCACATCTCCAGCGTGAGGGCCCTGGCGTCGTGGCGGGAGTCCGACCGCACCTCGCTCCTCTTCTCGGCCGGCGGTCGCGCCGAGGTGCGCGTCTGGAGGCTGTCCGTGCCCGAGGCCACAGGTTTGTCACCCCCACTCTGCTTCAGCTGACATACACACTTTGTTTGGTTAGTTTTGTCATCGATACTCGATACATTATATTAGCTGGTCTGGTGCTACATGAATCAGTGTTTGTTCTGTTTGTCAAATCACAATACTCAGCAGTTTGTTACTCTGATTGTTTGCTGAAGAATCCGTCATAAAAGTGACATCTAATTTTACTAGAGTGTGATTTATTCCGTTCATGTCACCTTTCTTACCGGTGTACAAAAATCCTACCTTCAAATCTGGAGGTGCCAACTTTGTTCGTTTATAAACCATTTCTCAATTATTTCAGGGATGATTTGGTCATCAATTAGGATGTTTCACCTGCTTTTGAATAGATGTTACACTCATATTTTACTAATTCGTAGAAGCCAATATACATGGTTCATGGTTGTTGTGGAGACATAACATGATATAAAACAGGTTTAAGTTATATGACTAGTCACTTGTAATTCAATATAGTCAATAAACATTCATGCTTAAGGTGTTGAAACAGAAATACAAAGTTGTCTGATGTGTAAATTTTCTTTTAAAGACTTTTCAAACTTTATGACCTTTATCTGTTTGTCTTCGTTGCTGTTGTGTACTGCTTATAAAAATGTAGCCAGCGCTAGTTGGCATCATTCATGTTTGGTTATGTTGATTTCCATGTAGAACGTGCCCACGTAGTTGAATATCGATATCGATGGCTTGCTGATTGCTCGGAACGCGCATACTCTGTCTAGTGACGAGTTAATTACATTTAATAACCTGCACTCTTTCGTGGGAAGTATATACATACTATGACAATAGTTATGTGTTAGTTTCGGCTCACGATTGGTTTTTTCTATTTTAAGTTGAACAAAATGTTTTTGTTGCATTGCTTATTAACTTAAATTATTTGGCATGCTTTTGTATACTCTTCTTTTTAAATAAACTTACTTTCCATGAGTAGGTTTTGTTTTTATGAATAACTTTACCTAACAAAAATGCTTTTTTCACATAAAAATTGCACCCAAACTTTTAAAAACTTGATTTTAGTATAAGATGTACAACATTATGCGATAAAACTCTGTAAATATTATTTTTATTAATTTTTGACCCATGTTCTACATGCTGAATTTTGCAAATATGTAGCAAAATGAAGAAGATGAAATGACGTGGTAATAGTGACTATTGAGCTCACTGCAAGGAATTTCATCAGTAGTGGGAATTGTTATGAAATATGTGTGAATTTGATATGTACTTTATGTAATTCCACAAGGACAGAAAACTAAACAATATTGTTATGCTTTTCTTCCCACCCCCATCATTATATTAGCTAAATAAAATTTTACAAAGCCCTGGAACTAATTTGCAAGGCTGCTATTGCACATGGCAACGAAACTGTCTCTAGTTTCTTCATACAAGTTTGATACACATACTATTTATTATTATTGTTTACCTACATGATACATATAGTGTTTTCCTGCTTATAATGTTTTTTTTTGTATGCCCCCTTGAAAAACATTATAACAGGATCTGTATTAATAATTGTTGTAAATGTTAACATCCTTTGCTTCATAATACTAATACAAGGGATAATGATTCTCATCAGAAAGCAATGAGTATTTGTACATTATTGTAGCCTCTAGATTATAGGTTGCACTCTCGCCGGTCTCGGAAGCATGTTAGCGGTCTGGCAGCTTGCTTGAAGACGTCACAGCAGCCCCTGTGTTGCAGACGCAGTTCCGCGCGTGAGCTGCGAGGAAGTGACGAGCCACATGCTGCGACCGGGCCTCAAGAGAGCAACCCAGGAGCTGCAGGCAGACCCAGAGACTCGCTACATGGACGTCTGCTGCTTCCCGGTGCAGCCACAACCGCAGGCGGGGTCGCCACTGGCCGTGTTCGCAGCCTGCTCCGACTCCTTCGTCAGGTGTGCGGTGCCGTGCCACTTTCGTACACAGCATAGCTCATACATTCTCTTCCATGTTTACGTGTTTCATTTGGGCTTAACGTCTCAATGGCAGAGAAGTCTTTAGAGAGAGATAGTAACACACGAATATACCAGGGACATTTGAACATAAATTTGCAATGGCTTATAGTGAGGAAACATCTCAACATTTATATGGAGTGATTTCAGAAAATTACGGAAAACCATGTTCAGAGTGAATGCCACTTCATTCCATCATGTTTTGTTGCTTGTGATTGGGTCAGTGCTTCTTTTCTCTGTTTATTATTGGCTCAGGATCATTCACTGCATGTTGATAAATGTGGAGCTAAGCAAATGTGCATGTACACCAGGTCTACTTTGCTACAGAATGAATCTGCCTGTACGCGTTGGTAACAGAACGTGTTGCGCGGCTATTCACAGGCTGCTGGTGTTTGAGCCGTCGAGCCAGCGGCTGCGATTGGCCGCCAGCTCCGGCTTCCACCGGTGCTGCGTGCTGAAGGTGGCAGCCCTGCCTCCCTGCCGTGGCCGGCGAGTGGTGCTGAGCCTGGCCACCGATGGTACCGCAGCGTTCTGGGACCTGACCCCGGCCGGGAGTCCCGCCTGCGAGCTGGTGCCCGTATCGACCGCCCGGCCGCACCACTCGGGCGTCAACGCCTGCGACTGGACGTCCCTCGGGGACGACCGCTACCTGCTGGTCACGGGAGGGGACGACAACTCGCTCGTGGCGACGCAGCTCGAGATCTGTGCGCATGCTGACACTGCGGCAGTGGCCACCAGCCGGGAGTGGAACAACGCTACCGCTCACGCCGCTCAAATTACTGGCAAGTGCTGCACCGAAGCAGTCTGGGCTTCATAAGAATTATATACAGCAGCGTATCCAGATGAAATGTGGTCAAAAGCATGCAGCTCCCTCTTCTTTCATAAATTACTGTACAGGCTGTAGCATAAAAATCTTCTTTAATTTGTACTTCAATGTAGGCCACCTTATGATTAGTAATGACCTGTCACACTAGCCAACATATTATGGACCAGGCAAGATGAAAAATTATCTTCTAAGTAATATCTTAAAACATGCCAAATCAAAATAAAATTGCAAAAAAAAAATTAAATGTATGAACTGAACCAAACCGAATCAAACCGAACTGCTATTGCAATTACAATTTTTTTTATTTCATTTTAATTTTTTTTTATTTTGTGAAGACATAACAATTTTAAAACATGGGCTTAGGTAATTTATGGTTCTAAAAACTGTATTTATTTAATCTTCTTTTAGTATTGCTATAATAGTAAAATACATAAGTTTGTTTTCTCTATTTTTAGTGAGCAATTATTTTTAACAAAATGTTTTTAAAAGTTTTATCTTTATGTAGTTAAAAGGATGTGAATTTATATTTTCGAGCTGCTAGGAATTCCATAACTGATTTGTTAAAATGTTTTTAATTATGTTGGTATTAGGACCGCACTTATTTGGTTTCTATAATATTATTTTGTTTTGCAATTTCTTAATTTTGGTCAGTTTTAATATTGTCTAATGCTGTAATTTTATAATTTTTTCCCCTAGCATTAGTCATTTGTAATTATTTGCTCAACATACGTGCACTTTTTGCTAAATTGTAGACCTTTTAGATATATTTGTTTAAGTTTCATGTAGAGTTCAAACTATTGGTAATTTTTTCTTCTTGAGAATGGTTTTCTCCTTTGGGAAGTCACTTCTGGTAAGGTCTTGAAGCCACAATCTTGTTGATGCGTGATGTGCCGCGCACATCTATAATCTTGAAGCCCTTCTTAAATACATGTGCTGGCCGCCGCAGACGGCCGAGATAAGCAGAGCCGCTCGGCCACACTGCGCCACCTGTTGCGTTATTGAAACGATGCTAGTTTTGTGTTTGCTGAGTGCTAACCTCAGTTACAACTAGCCATGCATGATTTTTTTTATTTTTATTAATCAGTGAACATGTTTGGTTAATAAAACATAGTGGTATGAATTCTTTTATGAATATCACAGTTTTAATTTTTTCAGAATACTGTACCTCTAAATAAGTATTGATTTTAATCGTCCCTTATTGTGTATCCATCTTATATCAATATTTTATTATTCAAATTTTTAAAATCAAAAGTATTCCGGTAATTGTACAGTTTCAGATTACAAACCCAACTGTGCATACTTTATTACATTTTTTTACGTTAAAATACAATTGGATATGTTACACAGAACAATTGCTCCTGGGAACAGTGTTCCTCAAAGTTATATCAATATTATCAAAAGCAAATATAGTTTTTTTTTTCATAATTATGCAGCTTTGCATCACGGCCACATCAAATTCCTTTCAATATTTTAATATTTTATGTTAAAATAAAACTGCATACTCAAGAAGAAACAATTACCTGTTTTTCTTTAAAATACACATACAGAAATTGGAATGTATCTGCTTTGTTCTTCCTAGCAGCATCCATGTCATCAAAATCTGATACAAAAATCCCGTACATTTCTTCCCAAGGGCCAGGGCGACCACGCCTGTGTCTATTTGCCTGGGGCAACCACGCCAAGCACTGACGAAGCGATCTGAGCCTTCCTGACCGGCCACTTCTTCCGCTTACCCCCGCCTACCCCCTCTCCCACAAGGCCAGCCGAGTGCGCATGGCACTACTGCCGGCTGGAGTAGCTGGAAGCGGCCGGAGATTCCCGGAATTCCTCCCTTTTTGACGTCACACCCAGGCCCTCAGGGAGGGTATAAAAGGTTGGCCCTTGGGCAAGCTCAGGCAGTTGGTGTCCTAGAGGCACCACTGCTGCCGAGCCTCACTCACCGCGCCAACTAGCTACCAAGTCCCGACTCAGAAGCGAATGCTGGTTAGCCCGCACGAGTGTGCCTGCTGACTCGCGGCAGGCACGAGTGAGTTGCAGAGTTAGATTCCGACGAGTGAGTCGCAGAGTTAGAGTCTGACAAGTAAGCTGGGACTGCCTCTCCTACAGGCAGTAGGGACTACGTCGCAGTAGGCAAAGCAGGAGAGTAGAAGTAAACAGCCGATTCAGGATCAAGTACATAAGTGGGAGACTGTTGCGGGAACTAGAGTTAAGACGATAAAGAAACACCATCAGTCACACTCTCTCGTCTCTTTTTGGGGAAAGGGATATCCAGGGGAAACCTCAGACACAACTGTTCAGCCGCTGATCCAGCACCGAGGAGGACCACCCCCCCAGCAGCAGCCAGCATCCTCGGCCGTGGAGTGCCGTTCTCCCACAGGAGGGTGGAGGAAAGAGATCCCCCTATCCTATGCCAAGCCCGTAAGGCCCTCCTCCTACATGACCAAGACCTATCCCAGTAGAAGGCGACTCCCCCAATGAGGTCCCCTGGGTATTAACAAAGGCTTGGGACCGAGCCGTCACCAACAGCAGTCTTCTTCCCAAAGGCCATCCGGTTTGCCTCCGATCCGGTCCCCGCTGCCAAGGACCTCCCTGTTAGCAGCCCCATCAACTACACAGGGACCCCTCAGTTGGCACTTGCAAGGCATTCCATGCTGGGGATTTCTGCTCTAATTGATCATTCGTCCCCCCCCCCCCCCCCTCCCGAAACCATTAAGATCGTTGCAGTGACGCCAGTTACAAACCTAACCAGGTACGTCGTAGGCAGCAACCCTTTCAGATTGTTGGCGTAAAGTGTTCCTCAGCCAGTGGGAACATTGTAATTACAATGTAAGATGACATTGTGACTAGCTGAATGCGCTGGTCAGCACCTTCTTATTTTGTAAATTGCATTAATTAATCACTTGTTTCGTTGGAAAATTGGTTGATTATGAATAATTTACTTGGTCTATGTGATAAGCAGGGAAGGCTGTAATGCTGTAATACATGTACTGTGACATGAGGGTGTTGTTAATGAAGTGAAACTCGTGATGTGCGCAGGGGTGAAGTTTGCCCAGGACAACCTGCTGCTGAGTGCAGCATTAGACCAACGAGTGGTGCTGTGGATCTGGGGCTGGCAGTGCTGCCAACTGTCTGTGCATGCGCTGGGTGTCTACTGCTCGGCAGTCGCTGATATACACGGCCTGCAAGTCTGCAGACATGAGTGCGTATCATGAACATCAATATTTACTTGCAGTTACTTTGTTTTGCCAAGACCCTGTTGTTTTTTGTCTGGAAGCATAACAGACAGAATGTAAAATCCATATAAAACAAAACAATAACAATTCACTTGTGAACAATGCGATTGACAGCAAGCGTGCACGATAGCACAACTTGCCGCCATGATGGTCAAACAATTGTTGCTTCGTCACCGGAAGCTGCAGGGCTGCTCACATTGGCAGGCAGCAAACTTGAAAATTTGGCGCTGCTGACAAGCACCCTGGGAAGTTAAAAAATGACACGTCTCTAACACTATATACTAAAATTAACATACACTATTTACACGTCCAAACATCCTGCAAGAACGTGTGTGTGCTGGTCAGAATGTGCACTGTAGTTAGCTTGCATTTTAATAATCTATCCCCAACTGTAACATGAAGAGGCTCACATACATTTGAAATTGGCTTTGAATAAAATTTAAGAGTTTCTCTATAAAAAAAATACCTGTTGGCAAAATAGACTGTTCAAGAAATATTATGCATACATTTATGTATGTGTTAGTCTTTTTACATCACATCCAAGTTTACTTTCAGTAGGAGATAGCAAAGCTTTGAAAATTCAAAATTGAATAATTTTTTTTTTTTTACTCAACTTTGGTAAAATTTAATAGGATTTTTTTAGAGCAGAATATGTAAAAGCACATTTAAACGTGGTTGTTCATCAATATAACATTTTATGTTCAGCTAACCAAATTTAATAGGTTGTTAAAATTAAAATAGATTAGAACTGTTAGCAAAATGATAAGGCTATGTTTATACATATTTGTGAAAGAACATTCACACCTTGATTTGCGTGCTGACAGATATTTAAGCCTTCTAAATACAGATTGTTTGGAAAGTAGAACCCCCCCTTTTTTTTTTTGCACTGTTCAATAAGTGTCTGAAAATGGAAAATGCAGGAAATTGTCAATTAAGGGAAATGTATGGCTAATTATTTTTGCTCAGAGAACAGTGATATACGACCTTAACATAGGCCTTACATACTCTGATATACACATAACTATTGATTAAGAGTATCTGAAGCTTATCTTCCCTTTGTTATAGCATAATCGTCGCATATATATTTTAGGGTGTCAAAATTTGGATAATAAAACCTCTCCCGTAAACGTCGCATGATGTTTTTGGTCCCGCTATTAGATTCCGATCGCTTTGTGTAGGTATTTTTTCCGTATAAAATGGTGGATTTTAAAGTAGAAAACTAATATTTATTCGGACATTGCCACTTACTTATTTAATTAACGTAAAATACAAAGTTGTCTGATGTGTAAATTTTCTTTTGAAGACTTTTGAAACGTTATAACCTTTATCTATTCGTCTGCGTCGCAGCGCTAATTGGCATCATTCATGTTTGGTTATGTTGCTTCCTGTATAGAGCACGCACATGTAGTCGAATATAGATATTTCGCCGATCGCATGCAATGCGCACTCTTTGTTGAGTGTCGAGTTAACTACATTTGATGGCCCGCACTCTTTTGTGGTAAGTGTGTACTACGACGATACTTATGCGTTGGTTCAGGCTCACATTCGGGTCACACATTATGTTTTTCTAGTTAAAGTTGAAAATAGGTTTTTGTTGCATGACTTATTAATTTAAATTGTTTGGCGTGGGCTTGTTCTACTTTTTAAATAAATATACTTTCCATGAATGGATTTTGTTTTTATGAATAACTTTACCTAACAAAAATTTTTTTTTTCTCATAAAAGTCACATCCCTACTTTTAAAACTTGATTTTAGTATAAAATATGCAACGATTATGCGATAAAACATGGTAAATAAAATAACTAACATTAAAGACTATATTTACATTCTGAATAGAGTATAGGTAAACATACATACAGTATATGTACATGTGTAGTACTTTAATTAGCAATTCATAGTAACATCAGACATTTACAGGTTAAAAATATTAATGAAAATACAGTACTTTATCACCACACTGGACTGCATTTCCTTCAATGATTTTGCGATTTTTCACAATTGTGTTCAGGGTTGAAAAAATGTATTGTTCAGGATCTAACCTCTCAAATAGTGAAACACGAACAACTTAGAGCTTATTCACACACTTTAAAATGTTAGTTTTTCATCATTTGAAAATGTTTTCCATCTTATACAAGCTGCCATCTTGAAAAAAATACTTACAGATAAAAATTCAGTTAATTACTCACAGTAAAAGACAAAATTATATGCTTATTGACATTCAAATTTGTTACTGCATGTTATTTTTAACATCAATTGACAAAGATGAATACCATAAAATATAAACTAAATAATACTGTATGTATAAGTTACTGATAAGTCATAATTTCTAAACTGTTGTGCTAGCAACTAGTGCTAACATTTTCCTTAACGCCAGTGCATGCCGTAAATTTAAGACCAGTTCCATCAATACTGTTGCAAAATACTGTGTTTACTTGCCAAAGCCCTGCCACAATTTGATTAAATTTTCATCTAAAAACATAATACAGTATGTCCATAGGAGACGTATTCGCAAACAGTTTTAGATAAGCCCATACGCGAATACTGCTTTGTTGTTTTCTCACTTGCAGTGCAAAAGAAGGGCTCTTTCCCCAATTCGTAGAGGGCGAATCTGTGAACTTTGTTTGGCAACAGGATGTAGCCCCTCCCCATTGGAATCTCTTTGTACAGGAGTGGTTGAACGTCCGTGTCACTGACCCACCCGTGGATTGGTCGTAATGGTCGAGATGACATCTCTTTTTCACTCGCCTGCACGTTCACCTAACATAATGCCATGCAATATTTTCCCCTTTGGGGCTTTATAAAAGATTGTGTCTACATTCCACCACTACCTAATGAACTTCCTGAGTTTAGACATAATATTGAAGCAGCTTTCATTACTTTGGACGTGTTGACCGAAGTGTGGGAACAATTGGACTTATAGGTTGGATGTGTGCCGTATTACTAAGTGTGCACATATGGAACATTTGTAAGAAAAACTAGGTTAGTTTACCTTTAATATGATGTAGGTGTGAATTGTTGTAAACAGTCAAAATTAAACTATTATAATATACCATTGAAACTGGGAAAATATTTAATGGACATCCTGTATTTGGGCCTTGCAAAGTCTATGACCACCACTGCCTTTAATTTTTCACGTGCCAGAACAAGATTAAAAGTCGGTGTAACATGTCACTGAATTTTGACAGTTCTCTGTATAAGAACTATAATTTCACAATTGTGTATCCTCAGTTCCTGAAATCACAGTTGAAAATGATACACTCATACTCCGTATATGCCTTTCCCTGTTCCCAAACAGACTGCAAGATTCCGGTGTGTAAATACTTCTTTATTATACCAATTTTGAATGTACTGGAGCCAAACAAACCCACGAACCCTCAGTGTGGTGATGTTACTTAAAAAAGTTCTAGAAGGGGAGGTGTTTAAACAGGGATGGATGGGAGAGGAGCGAGGAAGTAAACTTTCGATATTTTTCTGTGGTCACTGGAGTCAAATTGACTTGTTAGCAGTGACAGAGACTTCTTTCCGATCCACCCTGTTTTTTTTTTCTTGCAGGCATGACCAGTTTACCTCACCTGCTATGTCAGTCAGTACGACATTGCACAGTTTTAAATTACCACCATATATTGTATCATAATGTGTATACTAAATCCACATTAAAATGATAGCAATTAAATTTGAGATTTTTGTATAAAATTATGGAAAAATTTAAAGTTCTTCATTGTTATGTATTATTCTTTTTCCAGAGGTTGCTTATTTGCTTGCCTGTACGGGAGGGGAGTGGAGGTCCTGGAAATTCAACTCGACTGTGAAGATCAGAGGCAGTCATAACTAGGCTCCAGCAAAATTCATATTTGGATACAGGCTAGAATGCAAACCATTAAACATTTGGATGATGATCTCATTGGATCATACCTCCAAGCCTCGCCATACCATCACTTATTCAAGTGATGACAGCTTCTGTCAGTGGGAACTGCAGACAGCAAGCTGTACAAGTGTAAGAGTGACAACTGCAATAAATATCTAACCATAAATAAAAACAATTATTCTTTTGTGTGAAGCATTGCAACTTTATCACAATTTCCAAATAACTTTATGGAAATGTGAAATCAATAACACAATTTATGAACATTAGTCCCTTTAAAAAATGTAGAAAAATAGGGAATTTATTACGGGGTGCAATAAGATGTCACAGATGGTATTTAGTGTGTGGTTTCTTTCTCAAGATAGACTGCAATGCAATAGGTTTCTATTTATTAGGGTTTTCATGTCATTTACATGCCTTAAAATTCTATAAATAGTTCTGAATGTAAATAAATTAAGTAAAGTATAAGTACGAACCGCACCCAGTAGAACTTCATAATATTTACTATTACTAGCTATCGCCACTTACCAAACATAAAATTTATGCCTTGTATCTTTATTTACGTGTAACTTACCTACACACACAAGATCACCTCCTGGAAGTTCTTATTTCTTTGACGTGCATGTTAACTTTGACATAAACAATGTTAGCAGAGAAAGAACTTTAACTTTAGTTTTTTAATTGTATGCGACCAAGTAATTGTGAATGCCTTTCCTCCTAATAGTTACAATATTTTTTCATTTGATGTTTACATGTTATGTATTTCCTTTTACCCATGTCAGGTTGCTTGACTCCACTCCCGTCTGGGTTACATCACATGACCTTCTGGGCAATGTGCCCACCACCATTTATTCTGGCTACAGCACTGCAAATCAAGCGTTCATCACACCGCACCACATAAGAGCAGCTTTATCAACTTCTCATGAAAAACATAGAGCTGACATACGTTTTCTTTTATTATATTTGGTTCTACTGTATGTGTGATAAAACTACATGTAATCTTTTTTTTTAATTTCATCTGGTGTGAAATTTCATCCCCATTGGGCAAAATGAAACAAATAAAAGGGGCCTAACTGGAGAAATTTAAGTACAATAGTAAAAAACTAAAAATTGTAACTACAATAAATATCAATAAAATAAAAGGAAACACAGCTGTCTTGCATAAGCTAGTTAAACTGTGCACGGCCTTAAATGGACACACACTGCACGTAACTTCATTGTTGAGATACATCATGGATCCACCCTGTGCATATACTGCAGATAATGTAAAAAGAGTAAGCGATATCTCTCAACAGCCAGCTTTAACCAGGAGTCTAATTAGTGATTATGAATGTAAGATTTATATGACATAACAATTCACCAACCACTTTAAGTAAAAAGAAAACATTTTTATTTTTCAAAATATGAACAGTTGATAACTACATACTCTCTATTATGAGGTGCTTGGTCAATAAGCATACTTTTCAGTGGAAGATCAGTCCCAAACTCTTCCACTTGTTGGGAAAGCAATCAAATTTTCATACAGATAATAAACTCTTATATTTATTTGCTAGGCAATGCACTATATTTTAAAACAATATGACAAAACTTTTGTGTGCTTAAGAAAGGATTGTACTAATTGTTTATGCTAGAAATAAAAATAAACAAAGCCTATAAGTGGTGCAAAGTAGTTTGTTTATGAAGAACGCTTACTAACCAACATGAATCAGTCTTTCCACAACATACTGACAAATGATAACATACTGGTAAACAACACTGCCGAATAGCATCAAACCCTTAAATTGAAGTTGCTTTTTTTTAGAGTTGCAATACAACATTATGTTATCAAAGTTGAAATGTTACAAAGCCAAGTTCTTAAAAATTCTGCTTCTATGATTCAATCACCTATTCTTTTTTTGAAAAATATGTAAATTTCCCAAAAATAACAACAGTTTAAAATGGGCAATTATTTAAACCTAATTAAAAGTTACATTTACAAACATCACAATTTATTTTTAACATATTCACAAATTATAAATAATTAGATTTAATGTGATTATGAATATTTTAACAAGATAATTTTGGATCACACCACTTCCAACTGGCTGGTCTAGCTGAACTGAAGTGATTACGTGACTATGACATATACCAAGCCACAGTTGCCAAGTTTATCTTAGGGGGTGGGCAAAACTTCAAACTAACACGAACTTAATGCCAGTATTTTAAATATTTGACAAATATTACATTTGCCTTTGTGCAGTCCTTACTTTTTAGACTAAAAAATTGAGGTGGTGACTAGAATGAACATAGTTACAAGATCAGAGAGTTGACTTTACTTATCTTACTTCAGAAGAAAGATTTAGTTTTGCAACGTAAAGGTATAGGAAGGATGTAATCTGTGTGGCCACAGAAACGTGGTCTGCTACATGTTACCAACCCGGCTGACATTGAAGCAAATGTCATCATGTATGCATAAATTGCATTCTTTGATTGTGATGCCTTAACCATGGGTTTGGAGATATTTTCCACCTTCGCTATGGTGTTAAACAAGACCAGGATAAAATGACATGCGTTCCATTAAAGTTAAGTTTGACATAAAAAAATGACTGCATTTTAACTGAATTGGAAACCGTTGTAAATATGTAACATACTTATTTCTGTGTTCAAAATCTAATGTTATTAATTATTTGATTTTTATTTAAATCTTATTATTTGATAAAACTTAGAATTTAAAATAATTACATTTATTTCAAAATAAAATAACTCACTTCACCCACCCTACTTGGTACATGGAAAATATTATTATGTCAATAGCTGTAATGGCAACACTGGCAGCAAATGTGAATATTTTATTTTTCGGTTGACCAAAATGGTGTTTTAAACGAACACACCTAAATGGTAAAAACACTTTACATAATGCTCCAGATTAATTAAAACCAAATAAAACAAAAACACCACCTGTGATGTAATCTTGAGTAAAGATATATGATTGTTTAGCTATACAATTTCATTTTCTGAAGAAGAAAAAGTTTCCATTTCTAAAACATTTCATTAAATAATGTAAAATAATGACACCACCTTTGTAAAAACAAAACTAGAAATAAGAATTCATATAAAAATGATTGAATGTCTGAAAATACAATTATATCACATATTTATGTTGGTTCAAATATCAAAATACATGATCACTCAGATTAATTGAGAAAAATCAACAAAATTTAAAAACTTGTCTATAAATAACGGAACAAAATATCGGCTGAGTGAGTATATAAAATAAGTATCGGACAAGATAATCTTATGGAACACGTGAGCTGCCAACTGATGATAATATTGCACACGGAAATAACAGCCACAAACAAAACAGAAAAGTGTATACAATGCATATATAAAGTTTTCTGGAAGATATAATATATATATATTTATATGTACAATATAATACAAGTAAATAGAGGTGGACGGGAATGGCATTTTTACTTCACTATCGGATAGAGCTCGAAAGTAACAGTATTGAAATATTTCACTTGGTATATACGGTAAAAAAAAATTTGCTATTAAAAGTGCAATTTATAAGTTCTTTATAAAACATCCAAATTAATAGTCCAAATACTTTCCAGTTCACAAAAAAATATTGACACATAAGAACATGTTTAGCTTTAATTTATATTATGTGCTGTGCATTCCTGTTGAACCATGTTTTTAGGACAGAAGGGCAAAAGTGCATAGCATCCTGTTATCAGTTAATTTTTTGAATAATTTCTAAATAGGTGCTGAAGTTACCTGGATCACTTTTTGCCACTATGGCCTGGCCTGGAATGCCAAATTAAAAAAAAAAATATTTCATAAAATTGACCATAAACATTTTTAACACTCCACTTTTGAATCACACTCATTTTACGTAATTTACTATTGATCATGCATGATGATCAACTGCAAAATCTTTAAATCACTCTGATATTTCTGAAAATCGAACAAGAAATTATAGCCTAAATATTTTATGGCGTATTTGGTTTCTTTGTTACAAATGGAGTTAGTATCATTTCAAATTTTCACATGTTTGGCAACATTGTTCATTGCTGCTCTTGTGAAGTTCATTTATGAACACAATCTAAATATACGGTAAAGATTATTGCATTCGTCAAAAGTAAAAATAAATTGATAATATGTTTGATTACACTGAGTACTTTATTCAGTCAAAGTTATTATTTTTAACAGTGTTTATGGACTTGAATTTACATTTCATAGATAGGGCTTATATGTTTTTTTGTGTGATATCTTTATGTTTTATCTGTTTAATACATGTGCAAAGTTGTGGTTTGTTATGATGTAGATGGTGACAAAAACAAAAGTATAAAATATTTTTGCAATATAAAAAATAGTTTACCAGAGGTTTTTACTATTAAAAAAAAATTGTTTTTTCCAAGGTATTATGAAGAGAAAAATTATTTTCCCGAAGTTCGGGAAAGGTCTATTTCCAGACACTTATCCCGCATTTCGAGATCCCGTCCACCTCTACAAGGAAATAAAATTTTTATAACAGTACAGTATCACAAAAGCTGGCACCACAGTTAGTCGACGCCGGCAAAGCCTTGAGATCCCTCTATGGCCTTGATGAGCTTGTCCCGTAGTTGCTGGTAACTCTCGTAAGGTGGCAAGTCCAGTCGGTTGAAACTGTTCATAAAAAAAAGAACACATGCTGACATACATTCCAGAAATTTATTCTAAATGGGTTACAAATTACTAACTGTGCATACAACCAATGGAGTATGGAATTGAGGAAAAAATATTTTAGTGATTCGAAGACATGTTGAAAACTAGATTATATTAGGTGATGTTATCCTGACTGCTGTTAAATTTATGTTGTGTTTTCACAAATAATACACCAAATATTGAAACCTATTTCCTCATTTTCAATAGACAACTTGGCCCTTGATGCATGATGCAGACCACATGCTGGGAGAAACAGCTGTTTTTAAACAAGCAGTAAATAAATATGCTGGAAATGCCGTGCTCTGAACAAAATTTACAACAAAACAAACAAATGTTCACTTACGTTCATTCTTGCTGATAACATATAATTAGAGATGGTGATTTATAGCATTTAAAATAATAACATTTAGCATTTTGAATTTGAAATTTAGCATTTTGTAGAATTTTTAAAAACAAGATTTAGCCAATTCTCTCATTTTACATTACTGAAGAAAAGTATATGTTTAAAAAGCATTAAATAATGCACATATTAATTATTAACAACCACAGAAATAAAGATCTAGCACAACTACAAAGATAACCTATCTTAACAGGTTTCCAAACAACTTTTTAGCACTTATGAATGCAATAAATTGAATACTTAAAATTACAATAAATATTTTTTAGCCGTGTTCATGGCCATAGTTGATGTAGAGTGCACAAATAATGTTATTGAAACTTTTTTTTTCTTCGTTTTTTTTTTTTTTTTTTTTCAATTTTCACCTTTTTTTGGTTTTCGATCATGCCAGAAACCATTGCTTGCAGTTTTACCGACTTTTTTTCTTCATCCGATTTCTCGGTGAATCTTTTTTTTTTGCAGCCTGATGTCCTTCAGATTTAATGTGCTTTTCAAGTACATCTTTTTTTTTTCCACTCCAGACGGCGATTACATAAATTGCACATTAAAATATTAGTATCACTTTCGTAGAACTGTCCACTTTTGTATTCATTTATGAGATCGCGAATGGAAATTACGTTTCGTCCCATTTTTACCACGAGAAATAACAGTATACAACACATTCACGAGTATGCACGTATTTGTAAACACACCACCTTCCACAGACTACACAAGAACGCAGCTTTCACGTGAAAAACAGCCAGAAAATGGGACTTCAATTGTTAGCGCGGCGAAGCAGAGACGTTGCAATATGGTGGCCTGAAAACTTGTACTATGCAAGATGACGGACACTCTACCAGCTAGTTGTTCTTTGCTTTGTTTACAATCGCGAGGCACGGATGGCCATTCTTAATTCAATATTTACGAACAATAGTGTTGTGAATGACGTGACAATAAGATACTTGTGCTGAATACGCCATAAAATGATGGTTCCTTTTGATACTGAACTGAAACGAAATACAATCGGTAAATAAATTGTGTAGAGTGAAGACGAATATACGTTTTTTTACCTTGATTTCGCATTTATCTCGGAATAGTCTAGATTTCACATTTTATAGCGGAAAAAAAATATAATTTAGCATATTTTCGCATCTATTTCGCAAAAACGAAAAATCACCATCCCTACATATAATACAAAATTCTGTCACTTCACTTTCACAGTTTAGCTCCCATGTACAAAGAAAACTGCGGGGCTGTCACACATCAATTGACATTGAAATGTTTTGGGTACCTCAGCACTAAAAATAGGGACCTTCTTAGGGGTTGTACTAATAGATTTCAAGGATGGACAGAGTCCATTTTGTGGTGGGAATATAGAAATGGTATAATGAAAATATCATCTAGAAATTTAATGAAATATATTTCCTCACCCCATTTGATATAATAGGGGAAATTGTGTGTTATGTCTGGCTAAGAGGCTGTAAGTATACACTAATCCAAACTCTTATTAATTAATTAAGTAAGCCTTAGCCTTGTATGGGTCTCAACAGCAAGCATAAAACAATAAATAAAATTTTGATTGTTGTTTTGATTCCACAAACATACACAAACACTCACAAAAAAAATACTTCTCTCCCTCCCTCCCGCCCCCCTCCCCCTCCTCTGTATATATATATATGTATGTATGTGTGTGTGTGTGTATATATATATATATATATATATATATATATATAATATATATATATTATATATATATATACACACAAACAGTAAAGAATGGTGTTTTAAACAAATGCATATGCTATTGTGTTAATAACATTAGTATATATTAATGTCATTAACACAATAGCATATGCATTTGTTTAAAACACCATTCTTTACAGTTTATAATGGAAAAGTTTGCAACATAATAGTTTTAAAAAACCATGATAGGTTACTGAACCCCAAGTATTAACCTGAACTAGACCTACTATGTATAACAGTTCAATATGGTCTTGGAGTTACTATCTGCCTCAAATATTTCCCATAATTCCGGAGCAATTTTAGGTTGCTTAGCTCAGGGAGTAGAACAGAAGATTTTGGAGTTCTGGACCTATGGGCCTGTCCCTCGTTGATTCAGGACATCTGGAATGAAGCTAGGAAGGAGTCTACCACTGTGACTTAAGTGAGAAGCTGTAGTCTGGAACATTGCTGCTGCCTTCCCTCGGATTGGCTGAAAACTTCTAAAATAGAATATGTCTCCCCAATTATGACATCAGGGAACGTATCAGTTCTGCAGAATTCTTGAGGCACTTAAGATTGACCATCACAATGCGCAATTGTACACTAGAGCCGTGACTACCAAAGTCTGACCAGAAAACATTTCAGACTTCCTAGATTTGGACTCTAGATGAAATCTACCTAGTTAAAATCACGGTTGTCGCGTTTCTTCCCGTCTCCAATGCCATATCCCTGTACCATCAGGAGATGTCTTGCCATGTTCAAAGTCTAAACTCGACATTCCATTTAGCTTTTTAATTATTAAAGAAAAATTACTATTCTAGTTTATTCGCTGGCCAAGGAACAACCATCCTAAGAGGAAACTATGGGAGACTCAGAAATTCCTACTTGGCGAGCTTAGTGAAAGTGTAGGTGAATATAATGAAAAGGAAAATTTAAAAACAAAAAAAAAAAAATTTGTAGAAAAATGAAAACCAGAGATGTATAGAAGCATTGAGATAAAACATATATGGCTAAGTACCGGGTATTCAAATACAAAAACTCGATACTGTTACAAACGCACACAGGACCGCGACACGCAACACGCGCCAGGTTCGGAGCTGGCTGGCAGCCCTGCACGGCCACTGACGTCACGCGCCGTCCACTGACGTAAGGCATGCCACGAGTGGCTGGCCGGATTACAAGGGTCGTCACTACCCCCTCCCCTCCCCCCCGCAACCCGCGCAGCGACCTTCCCAGATGCTGTTATATGCTGTTATCTGTCATTGAGCGACCTTGGGAATCCCGCGGGCCGCAGCGCAGTGTGGCGATAATGGACGCCCCCCCTTCTGGACTGTTCAGGCGTTGGGTCAGCCTGGGATGACGCGACTCGTCACAACCTCTTTCGTCGGTTCTGGAAAGACGACCCACTAGTACACTAGTACTTAAGCAGTGACGCCTGCCTCCATGCGAGTTCAGAGAGTTCCGTGAGTGAAGGGAATTGCGACATCAGCAAAGAGGTTGAAAGACATCCTCCCCCCCCCCCACCCCCTCGAGAATGGTGCGACAGAGTGGCGCGAGACAGTGTGTGTGGACAGGAGCGAGGTAAGGGGCAAACCACTGTTGAGCCTAGCTCCAGTGAGGAGAGCAAACAGACATTGAGTGACTTGCAAAGAAACATTTTTAAGTGCCAGTGATTGGTGACTGGACTTTTTCAAGTACAATTATTTACTAGTAATGTAAATATTAGTAATTAAAAAACTGTAATTGGAAAATTTAATTGGGCTATCCGAGTATGGGGTACAACATCCCATGTTGTCACCTAGCATGAGTCACGTTACTGATAGTTATAAACATTACACACAATTTTTATCAAATTTTATCAAAACCTAATAATATAGTTCATTGTGTTTATATATACAGTATTTACCCGCATATGGAATAACATATTTTATGCAGATTATTAGTGTACAAAAATTTACTGCAAACATTATGCAAATTTTTTTCTTTGGGTTAAAAATTATATTGTTCTGTGTAGTTGAATATGTGTGTAAATAACTAATCTATTTTGGTTTTTAGTAAATACTATACATAACCTCACAAGTAAGTATAAATTGTTTAATCCAAATAACTAAGCAGTCGCACGAAGCTCCAAGAATAGCACAGTTATTGTACGTGTTCCATGTCTGCCGCCCGGGTCAGGGCACCAGGAAGGAAGTGGCGTCTGTTGTGCTGCGAGGAGGAGGAGAGGAGGGGAAGATCTAAAAATAAACCAGCCACAGAAAGAGAGAGAGAGCAAGAGTGTGCATATGTGTGTGTTAAGTCATGTGGCAGTGTTGACGGTTCTCCCTCCCTCTCTTCATTGTAAATGTCCCTTGAACTGAACTGGCACCCACACAATTAATGCGTCATCTTGACGGGTGTTCATGATGTAACTGTGCCTATCATTGTTTTTTAATGAGATTTCCTACGCTTTTAGCTGAACATACCGTGAAAAAACTTCAGCCATCACTGGTGTTTATAAGTGCACATTTTATTACCGCCCTTGCGGTACTGTGCATACTAGTTTTTATAGACGGAACTAATAAAGAGTAGCTTGCCGCCTCTTCTCTCGCTGTGGCAAAGGTATGGGTAAAAAAATAAAATACAACGGAGGAAAGGGGAACAAGGGTAAAAAAAAATAGCAGATGGGTTGTAAATATGGGGGGAGGGGGGAAGTAAGCCACCACATACCCTCCCATAGTAGTAAACAGACAAAGAAGTCATATTTCTTATGTGTCAATAAGCTGATAAAAGGAATACTTCACTTGTATCTATGCAACTCTAGCGAAGACAGACATATGGTGCGACACATATGCAGGGGAGACCCTTCTACAGGTAAATACGGTATATTTTTTTCTAATGCACCAAATATGTGCCAATAGGCAAGTAGTTAGGGGTAGGTGAGATGAAGGGGACATGCTTACAATCAAGTTAAATTGTGAACTAATTTTACAGTCAAGAATGGCATATTGATCCATGACTCACTGTAAATTTGGAGGTTCTGTGACTTCCAGCTATTGTGATAAATGTGCGACTTAAAACCCTACCAATAATTGATCTCTTTTAGAGATATGACCATGCCTCCAGAGGCTATGATATGATCTAATTACTGTATTTACTCGCATATAGGTCGCGGCAATTTTACCAGATTAGATGGGAAAAAAATTAAGTGCGACCTATATGTGAAGAAATTTTTTTTTTTTTTTTTAAATTTTTGAGGAATTTTTTTTTTGCAACATTTTGCTTTAAAATGCGAAAAAGAAGTTTATATAGGTATAGGCAAATTTATTTACAATGTACACATACAGCGAAACCCCTTATTTACGTTACCGTTATTTACGTTTTCCCGTTATTTGCACTATATTCTTCAGGTCCCGTTTAGTTCCCATTTAGTCCAATACAATACTTTCACGCAAATTACGTCTCAAAAATCGAATTCATCCCGCTATTTACGTCACGTAACAACCATAACCAACCAGAAAATACAGTGGGTACTTTATGAGTAGATAAGATTAGCTATTAGGCCTAAAAACATAGTGAAAAACGTAACGTTTATAGTCGGCAATGAACATTTTAAATCGCAAAATATACATATTTTATAACATGAAAAGTTGCTTTTATTTCTAAACATGTAATAATTTAAGCCTAGGCGTGTAAAAGTCCGAGTAATTATAGCAGGAGACAATCTAAAATGCACGAAGGAAAAACGTAAACTCACGAATGTTTAAACGTGGCTGCTTGTAAGTTCTGATACTGTATTTATGTCACAACTTAGCCGAAATACTGGTACGAGACATAACCTTCACAAGATAAAATGAGCGGAGTCTTGGTAACTGTTTTATTCGTATTTTATGATTTCGGAAGTATTGTACAGTTGACGCATATTTTTTAAACTAACAATTTATTTCTGGGGATCGTAATTAATTATTGGTATCAAGACATCAAGATGGACGTAAACTTGAACATGTCACGACAGCGAGAAAACTGGTGCGTATACCAATAAACTGGTATTAGAACTGGAAAAAACTGGTACACGGGAGGTGGAGCTTATATTTTTTTCTGCTAAGCTTGCGTCTATTGGCTGGCTGCTGATGCAAGGTCACGAGTCTGGGCGGAGCGTTGAGTGAGTTATACTGCGCATGCGCAGCTCTGAGAACAGAGAGCCAGCAGGCGCGGCGTAACAGCAGCTGATCGAGTACAATGACCTTTCTCCGCGCACGGCGCGGTAATGAATTACCGGTGCGACCTATATGGGGGGAATCTTAAATACCAAATTCAAGACCTCAAATTATGGGTGCGACCTATCTGCGATGGCGACTTATATGCGAGTAAATACGGTAATAATTGTCAAATAGCTTTTGGCTGGGTAAATAAAATTTGAAAAATAGTTACCACAGTTAAAACTGAATGAAAGCAAGGAAGTCAGTAGGAACTGAAACCATACAATTGTACTTTTCTGTATTTAGAACTCAATAAGATACACACAATGCTGATTCCAGACAATGGTTCAGTACAAAAAGGCCATACAGCTCTAATAAGAGGAAAAGGAAAAAGAAAATGAGAGGGAAGTCTACTAAAAATTAATGAGATGTTGGTCACAATTAGTTACCTCATAAACAAGCTAAGGTTTCCTGTGAAGATATTCTACCTCACTGCCTAATAAGTAGGTATGAGTTCAGGATGAGTGGATGGACAAAGAAGAAGTGAGAAAGGAAAAATATTTAGAAGAAATGGGGAAGAGAAGAAAAATTAAAAGAAAGAGGGAATAAACCTTCACTCACAAATAATGACTATCGGTTATTTTAAGAACATACTAAGCCATTAACTGGCCTACTCCTTGGCAAGCCACCGCACAGTTGGTATACACACCATGTGTGAGCTCGGGGGTAGTTCTCAGCTGTCCCCCACTTCTCTATAGTGAACAGCTGTGGGCCGTTACTGCCATACAGCTCCTTGAAGCCATTCATCGGCACGCGAGACGTTCCCGTCACAAACTGCAGCAGCCGTGCCCTCATTTCATTGTTGAATGACAGCACAACCTGCACACAGGAAAAACAATATTATACAGCATACTGTAGCATACATCAAATAACATGCACTACAATTGGAAGCTACTGCACATTTCGCATATTTGAAATATGAGTGAGAATAAAGTAAGTAATCTGTATTGAATCACAGATTAAATTGTTATTACTCAAAACAAAAACTTTTTAATCCAAATTGAGTTTATTTCACAAAGCTGTTGAACTTCGGATCATTAGTCAAGCCTACTTGAGTAGGCACAATGTTAGCAAATACCTTTAGTATAACATTTTAGATTTTAATTGGCATATAAAAAAACACATCTGACATATTTATTAGTGTACGTATCATTAACAGTACCCTTGAAATTACTAACTGATATCTCAACTATTTTTTAATGCAATAAATAACTACACATTTATGCAATATTGCTACTCCGATCCAGCCCATTAGTTCAATAAAATGACAGCCAATAGTGTAGTATTGAAAAGTGAGCAATTATTTTTCTGCATTTCTATGTATTTTTACCAGTAAATTTAAAACCTGTGTTTAATCTCATGACTATTTGTTGAGAGAGAATGTGATTTAAGGTTCTATCCTGTCCTGAAAAAAATTCTAAAAATGTTTAAGGGGTAAGAAAATATTGAAATCACACTAAGGTTTGAGGATTTTGGTTGCTAAAGTTGGCTCGACTAAATCTTCGGTAAAAATCTCCAGTTTGGTTTGACTCAACTTGACTGTTAAAATGGAAGTTGGTCCTGTGATTGGTTATATTAACTATTCAACATTAAACTGTTACATCTACACTTGTTATAAAACCATTTAGAAAATACAAGTAACAGGCGATTTGCCTAATGGCGGTTTGCCTAAACATGAATTCGTAACTGCGATTTGCCTAAAGTCATTTTGCCTAAAGGTGTTTTGCCTAATGTCAAATTGCCCAACGGCTATTTGCCTAAAGGCGATTTGCCTAACGGCGTTTTCCCTAACGGAGTTCTGCCTGCGGCGATTTGCCTAACTGCATTTTGCCTAACTAAGATTTGCCAAACGGTGTTTTGCCTAAAATGTTACTATGATGACAAAACCTCATTTTGCCTAAAGGCGTTTTGCCTAAAATGTTACTATGACAAAACCTCATTTTGCCTAAAGGCGTTTTGCCTAATGGCAAATTGCCTAATGGCGTTTTGCCTAACTACGATTTGGCCAACGGCATTTTGCCTAATGGCCATTTGCCTAACGGCATTATGCCTAACCTAATGTAACCTAACAGCGGTTTGCCTAACGGCGTTTTGCCTAACGCCGAATTGCCTAATGGCATTCTGCGTAAAAGACGAAAAACCGTTTTGTCTAACTGCAAATTGCCTAATGACGTTTTGCCTAACGGCATGGCGTTTTCCCTAACGGCGTTTTGCCTAAAATTAGGCAAAACGCCTTTAGGCAGAACGACACATGCCCGAAAATACACAAACGTCACTCTGCCACATTCTGATCGTCATCTTCACTACTTCCATACTGCACCAGCCTTTCCGTGCTCCCTATCATCTATGACATACATGACAGGCCCTTAATGTTTAAGAGAAAAATTTCAGTAACTTTTTGCGTAAGCATATGCAAGAAGCAATTTATGTTTGAGATTAATTCGAGACACGGACCCAAAAAATTAAAAGAATCAAGACCTTATTGAGAATACCATAAAAAATAGTATTTTAAGTGTCACTGTGGGAATAGAAAAGTTCATTATCAATAAAAATTATTAACTTCAGTATGAAGGTAAAACAAACCAGTACACAAAAAAAATTCAATTTTTTCTAAGCAATTGTTAGTAAGTAGTATTTTATTTTGGTAATCGTTGTGTGGGCATTTAAAATGCCTCCAACATTTTCTTCAAATAAAAACTTCCTAATTTTTTTTTTCCCCAATCACATTAGATAATTCAAACCCACTCTCAACAATATTTATGAACAATTCTTAAAATGTTTAAAAGTTAAAACTTTCGAATTTTAATATTTAAATGTGCAATTCAAATGTATTTTGCATGCACACAGCATCTCATCCAACCAGTCAGTTGCATTCCAACATAGGAATAAGCAATCCCAAGGTTACAGCAGGCACCATCCAAAGTCATAAACATAAATAGTTAGTAAATTCACCAAGTAGATGGCAGCAAATTACCACTGGCACAATGTTTCAAAATAAACTAACCAAATTAATTCAAATGTTATTTTATGGTGGATGCTTTTTCTTATATGGGTATCCACAATTTTAGAGAACGATTAAATAAACTATCAATGTGTGAAAAAATGACCTAACTCACTCTGTAATATGACATACAGAGCAATGGAGGGTAAAGGTGGTTGGTAATTAAATTATCATACTGCTGACAATTAACTGAAAAACTGTATCCATCTATCCAGTAGACTCACATATTACCTGTCCCTGCCCTGCCCATGAGGTTATACCACGAGACAGAGCACTTAACTTAGTAACAGTGCTTGCCTAATAACTTGGATGGAACTGAGCAGTATTCATCAGCAATAATGTCTGTTAGCTATCCCACTATACATAGCAAAGAGAGTTATGTACACACTACCTAAAGCTAACTAAATTAGATTGGAATGGTTGTACTGTAAAAACTAACTGGGAAACTCTCAAGCTTTCAGCAATGTCTGACAAATTTCCCACAATTGGAAAATACAGGTTTGACCCTGCCAGGAATATAACCCATTGCTTTGGGTTAGACTCATAACACGGAAGGTTATGAGACATGAGGAAAAGGTATAAAAAGTGTCATTTGCAGTAAGGGACCAGAATGCAATCCCTGGGAATGAGTTATAGTTTCCTCATCTACACGAGAGTCCCGTTATAGCGAGGTGTCACGGTTCCGGGTTTGATCCTCGCTATAACCGTGTCCTCGCTATAACCGAATTGGACAAATTTTGGCCCCCAAAAAATAAAAATTAACCGAAAATAGCATAAAAATGGTGTTTAAACCTGTATAATTGAAAAATAACAGGTTATATTAACGAAATCTTAATTTCTGTGAGCAGATGTATGAATTCTCTTTAAAACGATACCCCATAAGTACTGATGCGATCACCGATTGCGGCAAAATAACCAGAATACCCTACCACGTCACGTAAGTATAGCATCTCAGCCCGCGGCCGACGCAGCATTGTCCTGCTATCTATCGTTGACGCGGGCTGTCTGCTGGCGGCCATGTTGGTTCGGGATGTTGCTAACAGGTGGTGCTAGTGTAGCGCGACGATTTAATTCCTTACAAAAAAGCAGGAGTGCGGCTGCGGCAAAGCACGTACGCCTCAAACGAAATAGTCGCTGGAAAACTATACTTTTTCATTTAAAGAAACCTGTCAACTTTTTTAGAAAATAAATTTGGGATTAAACTCAAACCATCACCACCCCTTTCCCGGACAGATACCCCAACAACTGACTGAAACAAAAGTTACAAGAAAACTGTCCTAGCGATTCGGAAATAAATACGGTAGTGCCTACTAGAGGTGTAAAAGTAACAAAAAAATGTGTACCCGTATGTATTCGTTACTATAACAATTAGTACTCGTTACCATAATAATTGTTGCTCGTTACTATCGTTATGTTACTCGTTACTTCTGATACCGCATAACATGCTATGTTATGTTGCAGCAACGAATCCAGTCGTATTGCGTACGCGTACAGTATGACGTCGCATAAATAATAATAAATAGAATATAAACAATTAACAATATTTGATAATAGTTTTTGTTAACCAAGAAACAATTAAATCTCATTAGAGCGGCTTTTTAATATTATCTCTTTTAAGATGACAACCAAAAAAACGTGAAAATAGGCGATTATAAAAACAAAAACATACATATTTCTAATTTGTAAAAAATACTTTCTTACGTTGTTTCTGTTTCAATCTCAAACTTTGTCTACACACGGCACAGACAACTAACGGAAGTTTGATAAAAGAAAGAAAGGATGGGATTCTATTTTTAAAGCCATGCATTTCGGTGGCGACTGCAAGGCTGAAGAATGTGACAGGCGTCAACGGCAAGATGTCTAGTGGCGAGCAAGAGCAGACAAATAACAAAAGCGCGCTTCAAGCGATCACGCCGTAAATTCCTCAAAAATACCTCGTTATAGCCGTGTTCTCGCTATTACCGTGCTCGCTATAACGGGATTCTACTGTAGTTGCTTCCAATTAGATGAGGCTGCTGTAGTCAAGAGGTCTTGATTTAATACAATTTATTGGAAATACATCATTGCAGTTTTTCACTGTTTGTCATGGGAAAAATTCAAGAATGCAAATTAAGAAATGACAACATAAACCCCTCAGTAAACAAGCCTAAATCAGCTGATATCAAACAGATAAAACCAACGATGAACCTAAACAGGTATTATGGACAACACAATGATGACAACACAAACAAACACATTAAAACTTAAATACCAGACCACAAAAATTCTGTGGAAGGAATATAGTCATGAAAATAATCATAACAGCAGAGACTAACACAATGGGCTAGCAACAATAAGACAGTCTCAACAATAACAGTAAATGCAGACAAACAATAAACCTGGACAACGCAGTAAATATACAAAAACAATGATGAAGATAAAAGATTTTGTGGACAACATGATGATGAAAGCACAGACGAACACATTCAAACTGTTTTTTTCATAGGAAACCTACTGTTTAGGTTTATAATTGGGTTCATCTGTTTGACATCGCTGATTACGGCTTGTTATCTGTGGGATTATGTTTTCATTTTTATTTCTTAATTTGTGTTCTTGAATTTTTTTCATGACAAACAATGCAAAACTGCAATGGCATATGTCCAAGAATTTGTAATAAATCAAAATTCTCCATTGCATGAATCATTTAAAGAACGTATCGAGTGGTGTTATTTGGTACAAGCCTTACTCCAAGGTGATACGGGATCAATTCCTGGCACTTGTCAAATAGGGAGCGTGGCAGACCCGTTTCTCCCGCCTATTAATTTTGCCACAGCTCCACTCTCATGTCGTCATGGCCCGAGCGGAAGACCCACCCTCCAGAACCACTGCACGGTGATGTGGTTGGGGTGGTAGTCGCCCTTGTAGACGGTGTTCAGCTTCCAGTCCTTGACGTCGATGTTCTGGATGCCGCACATCAGCAGCTCCAGCTCATGCTCGTCGAATATCTTGATGAGGGTGAGGGGCACCAGGCCGTTGAAGCCGTCGAGGAACGCCTGCATCTGCTCCTGGACCCGCGACACGAACCGCCACTGGATCACCAGCCTGCAAGCACGAGGCCCCACTCTCGCTCAGCGACCTCCACACTCACTCCTTCTTCTGGCTTATTTTACAAGCTCTTTTCAAAAAAAAAATTTAAACCTTTTGTTTTCTTTATAGCAGGGTTGAAAAACAAACCAGGTATGAATAAATTTTTTTTGTTTAACCATGGTTTTAAGGTTTAAACCAGGTTTTTTTTTATATTACGCTAGTTATTTTGAATGATTCTCAGCATGATAAATTGAAAGCCATACAACATACTTCTTTCTGCTCATACTCATGTTGAACCAGAAAAGTTATAACATCAAAGAACTGAAGTCCAGCAAATCTGCACATCTGACCGGGACTTAACCACAGGAAGGGATTCTCCATAGAATGGGTGTTTCTCACACAATGGGGGTTTAGAGTACAGTCGGGGAATTTCCTACATAATAGGAATCAACTATTTAATATTTTTAATTTTTAAAGTAGTATTTAGCTGGGTATGATTTACAACTTATTCGGTTAATTTAAATTACAATATTGTGATTAGTACATAATTTTTAGTTTCTTTAAATCAACAGAAACGTTAATGACCAAACTATTGTTATATTTAGAGTGGTATAAGACCTTTCATTAAAAAACTTAAGATATTCTATTATAAATACATTACTTTAAAAACCCATTTTTTTTTTAAAAAAACACTTTTATTATTTGTTAAAAATTTGTCAATAAAATTAATACATTTACATAGTGGATGATACTGTAGAAAAGTATGCAAGATCCCCTACTCTTTATTCCCTATGGAAACGTAAACACACAGTCATGTCTAACTTATAGTAAGTTGCCAGCACAAAGTCCAATTTCAGTGGCTTATTTCAAGAAAGTGAGGAATTTTACTATTAAAATATTAACTTATGTATGTTTAAATAAAGTCTTGCCTTTGCAAAAACAAAATTTTTGTTACTGAAAGATACAGAGTTTAGACATGGTGCATTTGATGTGGCTTCTTCAGAAAAGTTTGAGAATATTTTGTTGAGATATAATTTATCTCAGTAGATAGATATCTCAGATAATCTTAAACTATGCAAAAGTAAATAAAGACCACTCCACAAGTAAAATACTGAACTGCACGCAACATAACGTAATGATGAAATTAATGATAAGTAGTAGGGCATACATCTCAAGCCATTAACAACATAAGTTGTTTTATGTGTAGATTCAAGATTATTATAAGAAGAATACTAATAAAACCAAAATATTAACAAAACACAAGTCAATGCAATTTGTAACACCGAAATCCAATGCTGCTTCAGAATTCGACTGAATTACCTGATTTTATTTATTTAAAATCAAATTTTAGTTTGTAAACCCTTTTGTTAGGCATATGTAATTAGTAAATTAAAACAATTATGAGCTATGAACAAAAATTTATGTAGTTTCTAGTTCAAGTTTTTTTTAAAGTATATTGGAAAGATAGAAGGTACAAAAATGTTTTGTTAAAAAACTTAAATAGGAGTTAAGGAAATAAAAGCAGCAAATAACTGATTTATTTCATGGAAATTCATAAGGCAATTAGGCTTTATAATTTGCATATAATTTTTTTTTATTATTGTTTGGATACACAAACTGTGATTAATGCTAAATGTGAATAAAGTTATTTATTACTGATATGTACAAAATTCAAAACAATCTAAATGATAATGAAATTTTAATTTTTTACAGTGAATTTGGTACAAATATTAAAGCATAAAATCTTGGCTCTACTTATGTGTGAGACAAGTGATATAAGCCAATAACAAATTGCTGACAGCCACGTCATCTCTATCAGCATTGCACAGGAAAGAAATAAAAAAAGTTAGAACAAAGAAATGCACTGTGCTACAATGTTGCAGTAGCACTTCCAAACCATGCAATGCAGTTCTGAAAAATAATTATTATTATTTTTACAAATTGTGGTATATACCTACTGAGAGTAGCAACAATACAATACCTATACACTAGAACCCCGATTTTATGTCTGCTCACGGTTCCACGGATTGCATTCGTAAAATCGGAAGTGGCCCCCCACCCCCACCCCCCAACCAAAGAAGAAAAAGTATTCGTTTAAATTTTAATCCAAATAAATCTGGTAGGTATTATTATTATTAGTGTATATTTGGTCTTAATAAATAAAATACTATTAAATATTAAATACTACTAATGCAACAAAAAAAATCTCCAGCCACAGCGAGTGAATTTGGAATCGGGCCCACCTCCCCAGCCCGCCGCACGGACAAGCATCCAATCACGCATGTGTATCTCTCTCGCATAGCAAACATTAAAAAGCATCTACTGTACGTGACAGCGTATCTAAAATTTAATCGTGCATAAATAGTTATTTCTTCCAGTTGTGAATACCATGCGAAATGTTAATACTAAAACGTGCTAGTAATTTTTTTAATACACCTATAAATTTTAGACATTTCTCATGTAAAATAGACAAGCTAAACATTTATTCAGCCCCCCCCCCCCCCCCTCATATTTTACCACCACTGATACTTTTCTCCTCTTCTCTTTTATTAATTCTGCCCAAAGACATGCCAGTATCCAATCATTACAAGAGAGATAGAGGGGTGAAAAGAGCAACAGAAGTACTATTGATTAGCATTTCTAGCTATCCCCTTATCAGTTTTTTTTATATATATATATATATATATATATATATATATATATATATATATATATATATATATATATATATATATATATATATATATATGTTGATATTTAACAGTTTAGTGTTAAAAATGTTTACGAAACAAAATTATTACCAGAACTGAGGGGAAGAAGCACATAGTTCAGAGCACTGTTCCATAAAAGTGATCATAGGTGTTTGTGGTTAAGAAAAACACTGAGCTGTAAAGAAAAATACATTCATTAAAACATACTGTATATTTCAGAGCAAGAAACCAGTTAATTTTTGAAAGCCATCAGAAATTATTTTCATTTGTCTTGGTTGCCGGAGATTAGCCGTAGTGGTGTGCTGGCAGCAAGGGGAGGACAATGGACTTTGAAGTTCCTACCACTTAGTGACGTCTTCACTGGACAGAGTCTCCTCCGTTCCCCTTCCAAATTGACTTCGCTCCCTCCCCTCTTTTTCCTTTCACTGTTCCTACCCCTCCACACATGCACAACTGTCGTCAATTAAGTCTGTGTGATTTGCAGGACGGTTCGTTCTTATTTAAACTGCTTTGGACAAGACAACATGCTGTGACATATTGTAGTTGTAGGTGGATAGTGTTTGAAGGTCAAAAAATTAAATAATTACCTTAGTTGGAAAATAATATGAAATTTGTTCTAAGCTATTCAATGGTGGATATGTACTTTGACTTAAAAATATTTTTAATACTTTCACTGCATGGGAAATGAGAAAATATTTAATTGATCATTAAGTAATATAAAAGAACATAAATATGCTATGTCCTAAGTTCTTAAAATGTTCCAAAAGTTTATAGACGTTTCCAAATTTTTCCAGGGTAAATAGTTACTTTGAAATTTACCTATGCCTATAGGCTGTGCCGAAAGGGATTTTATAAGTTGTCACATTAACTATCATTGCATTTTGGATTCTTGACTTAGGTCCGGCTGTTAAAGTTTAAAGTCTTGTGGGCCAATATAAATGTCTCTTGATTCCAAGACATTAACTTTTGTTGTTGAGTCATACAAAATATTGTTGACATGTGGATAATTTTTGTAAGGCTAGTAAAGCCAGAAAATACTTGAGCATGTGGGAATTACAGATTTTAGTCTGGCCTGCACAATCTCCAGACAGGAATCCAATATAGCATTTGTGAAATAATTTAAGGAGTTTGTTAGGCATTGTCATTCTCCTTCTAGTGACTTAAATCAGCATCTAATTATTCTTCGTGAAGATGTGTTTGCCTAGTGGGCGTCGCAATTATTTGTGAACAATGTACTTGAAAGACGATTGGACAGATTTGTTGCACATAATAAGACTTGTAGTGTGGGGACTTGAAAATGCACATATTTGTAGTACATAGCGTGCACTGTGTATTCCTTAGAGGGAACTCATCTAGTGTCTGCGAACACAGTGGTCACACTGCAGCTTCAACTGGATTCTCTTAATTTTCTTGTCAGGTTTCGTGATTAAAATTCTGCTCACCCGAGAATCGGGTGCAGGGGGAGGAAGTCGCTATTTAATTGCTTTTCTTTCTTCTATCATGCTCCACACGGTTCTGCGTCATGCATGATGGGTGAAAATATTGAAATGCAGGGGAAAGGTAAGTATAGTTTATTTGCAGTAAAATAAATATTTTTACGGCCCTGCTAAATTTTTCCATTCAAGAAATTCTGAAGTTTGTGAAATACAGTAGAAATACTGCTGTTTGACTAATAAACAAAGTGTACCTTAAATTTTTACGTTTGATGTCATTATAACTTTCACAGTATTGGTAGACATGGTGTCGCCTGAGCCTAAAAAATATTAATTTTAACAGGAATGGACTATACAGCACTGGGTGGTGTTTTGGTTTTCATCGCGAAGTGTGAGGGGGTTGAAGGATGTTGACAGTTTCTCATGCAGAAGGTTGTATGAGGGGAGGGAATGTTAAAGAGTGGGAAGACAAGTGTCTCTGGGAGGGATGAGCTTTAGTCTTGAAGAATGTGAATTGGGGGAGGGAAGAGGTAAGTTATACGACGTCACGTTGCCGCCGCTGCTACCAACCTGGCCAGAGGAGTTTCACGTGTGCCCACTTACATAGCAGAAGCTACCGTCACCACATTTTTAAATGTAATGTCTGATTTTTTTGTTCTTCTTATTGAAACATAAAAAATTAAAAAAAAAAAAAAAAAAACCACATTTAGTGTGTTAAAAAATAATGTATTTTTATATGCATTCGTAATGAATTTTTAAATTTATTCTGATTATTTATATTTTGGTGTCAACATTTCCAATTTCTCCACAGTTCCTCAGAATGTATTCGTAAAATCGCTGCTTTGTTAAATCCAGGATTTGTAAAATCCAAGTTCTATGTATGCTAAAAGTAGCGAAAATACAATACCAATACTTACTAAGAGTAGCAACAATACAATACCTAAACTTAGTCCTTGTGACCTAGCAAAATAGTTCTCATCAATTTTTAACCAATATTGAATAGGAATCAAATAAACTTATTACATGTAGTATAGTTTTATAGGTGTGGTAAATAAGCTGCAAAATCAATAATCAAAAGTTGAAAGTAATAATTAATACTAAATATGATCTTTAAAACACTCACACAAAATAACATGGGACTACAGAAAAATGTGTACTATTTAAGAAAATTAAAAATCTATATTTATGAAAAGGAGATTTTCTATATAATTTACAGATGTACACACCATGACATTTATTATGATTAATTGTTTGATTCTAATTAATAAAACAGGGTTAAGGATACATCAAATTTATCTGTATATGTGTATTATAAGAAAATAAGGTATAGAAAACTGATTTGCATACTAAATGCAGTTAGGGAATGTCAATATTAATTAAATACAAAAAATTATTTTTACAGATTATCAAACCACAAACAAAATGCCACAGTAATTTAAAAAAAACATTCCAAGAAATGTCTGACTGCCTGACTGGGCTTTGATCACAGTTAAATTTTGAATTCTCACCAAACAGCAGTCATATCATCACAATTGTCCTCATTACAATCAAATTCTACATGAACAACTGAACGTACCTTATATATTCATCTTTGTTTTCGTTGGTAAGAGGAATGTTTGCACCGTCCGCCTTCAGCTCCCTCTGAGAAAAATGGCCGAAGCTCTCTTCATCCACACAAAACGTAAGTTCTAGTTCACTAGGATCATTCTCCTTTATCCACAAGAGGGAGTTGTAATACTCTGAATCCACACTCTCCATATCCTTCAAGTCTATCGCTTTCCCAAGCATCATCTTGTAAAATGGACGGATAAAGAAGGCTGAAACATACATAAATGGACGGATAAAGAAGGCTGAAACATACATAAAGAAATCAAGAAATATAAAGTTCACAACAAGTACAGCTTCATCTTGTGTCAACATGCAAAATATACTTCTTTAGAAAATAGAATACACATAAAATTTGAAACCCAAAACAATAAAAATAACTGCCAAATTCACTGACATATTTTTTTTCTTTCAGTTTTTTTCCTTAACATACATACAAAACACACAAACTAAAAAATAAATAAAACATTGTTTAAATCAACTACTGGTATGGATCCCCAATGTCCATCAGTGGTTTCCCGAGTTCATTCACTCCCTTATTCTCCTCTTCCGTTCTTTCAAATTCCTTTCGCTCAGTGAGGCGTCCTTCATTGTCAGCCGAGCATTTCTAGATCATAGTCACCCGGCAGCTGGCAGTACGAGTCACTGGAGGATTTGCTTTGCTATTACACTGTTATATTTCCTGTAGGGCCTAGTAGTGTGTAACGAATATTCACATTCTCAAATATTCACATATTTCTTGACATTCACATTCAAAAAATTCCTGCGAATATTTTGCAAATCGGAATATCAGGAAAAATCCTCTTTTATGTGAAAATAATATTAGATACAACAAAAAAAAAAAAAAAAGAATTTCTTAGCATTTTTATTAGATACGATTTTTCCTTACTCCTTACTCCTTACTCCAGCACAATCATTTCACTTACACCTATCCCTCACTTAGCATGTCTTCATTTAGCGCGATGTTAATTTTACTGCCCCAGTCTCGAAGAGCACGTATTTAAATTTCAGTTAGCACGAAATCTCCACAGGCAAAAAAAAAAGTTGAGCACGACGCCACAAAGTCTGTTTCAACTGCTGTATACAACAGATGTGCCGTGGGATACAGTTAGCCAAACAAGGGGGAAAGAGATGCGCGCGAAGATCTGACTACGCTATTGGCTGTTGTACAAACATCAGCTATGGCAAGTTAAATTGCGGCTATGGAGTGTAAAAGACCAAATGTTTTTACGTCCGTGTTTTTACGTCCGCGCATATGCCGCCGTACCATACAGTTGTCGCCTGGCCAAAGACCGGGCCTTTAACTCAGTCTAGCCATTGGCAAGGAATTCACACAAACAAAAGCAACATCTGCCCATTCAGCTGCCGGTAACTGTACCTGCTTGATCACTCATAATGCATAGTGTTCAAGTATTTGAGACAAAACTAGAAGTATTACGGCGCGCAGATTGACATGAAGGCCACGCTTATGTTGGTCGCGCTTTAGTTTTAAGTAAGTCAACTGTGAGCACAATTTTCTTTTAAAGATGTTTTTAAACGTTATAACCTTCATCTGTTAGTCTGCGTCGGCGCAGTGTACCGTTTATAAAAAGCTAGCCAGCGTTAGTTGGCATAATTCATGTTTGGCTATGTTGCTTCCCATATAGAAACCGCACACATAGTCGAATATCGATACTGATATCTTGCCGATTGAATGCAACGTGCGCTCTCTGTCTTGTGCCGAGTTAACTACATTTGATAGCCCGCACTATTTTGTGGTGTGTACTACGACGATAGTTATGCATTAGTTCAGGCTCGCATTTGGTTATTAATATTTTAGTTTTTCTATTTAAAGTTGAAGAAATGTTTTTGTTGCATGACTTATGAATTTTAATTGTTTGGCATGCTTTTTTATATTCTACTTTTTAATTTTTGAAAAATTAAAATGTAACTATCCGGACAGTAATATCGGCTTCACTCTCAGTAAAGGATGGTTTGGAAAGATATGCGATGTGAGTTGAAGCTCAGGCCTGAGCGGACAAGTACATAACCACATATCTCCTGTTACACGGTGTCGTATTTGTCATACAAAGTGCGATAGGAGGCATATAAAGATTGATGATGTGACATATTTATAGTTGAGTATTATTCCACGCATTTATATTACGTAAAGTATATTTTCCTAGACAATTTAGGAACATATTAATTAAATTAGCCTTGCTATAATGGAAACTAATGCTTCAGAATACGCAATTACGAATAACACGAGCATTTTTAGGAACAAATTAGTCGTGCTCAAGTGAGGGATAGGTGTACTGTACTATCAACTGCCAAAGACTTTACCATTCTATTATCCCACTGTTTGGTTAGTTCGACACATTTCTGAAGCGACATCTGTTTAATGGCAGATTTAGTACTTTGTTGGGAAGACGATGCCAAAGCAAGTGTTCTAACTGAATTTTGTTTTCTTTTTTCACATATTTCCAATTCACAAAACCCAGTTTTATTTATAGACTTCAAATGATTTCTCATAGCCGTTGTAGTTCTTAATTTTCGATAACATTGATTGTAACACAGCTTGCATCTAGCTTATCACTAGAAATTGATTTACTCATCTTAACAAATCATCACTAATCACACTGTAACCTCAAAATTCACTTGTTTTCTATCTGTCATTAAACTATTTGCTTATTCTGGATCAGTTTGGCGATTCCCGGAATAAGATGCAAACGGTGATCAATATGTGGTCACTGGCGGATGAACGATTCTCCCTTCAAACAATTGAGCAGGTAGTGGATGTTTTTTTGCACTTTGTTTACATTAAGAACATTTTCCACCATTGAGTTAAACAATTTTGCAAAGCATGTCCACTCCCAGCAGTTTCCATAGAACACAGGTAGTAGTAACGTTGGCATGCCAATGATAGCATGTAGCAGACTGGAAGTACACATAATCTTCTGCTTGATAAAGCAGTTACCTGTTTTTGGATTTTGTTGTATGCTTTCCTTATTCCAGAAATACAAACTTGTACATCGAAAAACCTACTTCACTTCTTCCATATTTACATTTTCGGCTGGTGGATTTGAACACAACGTACAATAGTTTGCCAATACTTATTTCTTTTGTTGATCAATTCTTGAACAGTTATTTAAATATCCTTGATTTTGGAAGAGTCCTCAAATACTGATTCGTAAATTTCTCTCGCCTTGCCAGCTTGGTCAAAAAAGAAAATAAAGAAAATTACATATTGTAGTTTAGGCATTGCTGCCACTATCTTGTGAGTTGTACTTTTGCGCAACATTGAATGAATATTTTATAGTTAACACAGAACAATTTTGAATGCATTGTCTTCACTTTTCTAAATCGTGCTAATATTTTACATTCGAGCAGAAAGAATTATAGTCCAACCAGACACTTCCAAACTCCTGCACACATGTCCATAGCTCACAAAGGTGCTTCCTACACACGCACTGTTTATACCCTTAACTTCCTCGTCGGTCGAAAAATTACAAATACTGAAGTTACATAAACCTGAGCAGGAGGACCAAAATGTTGAGTGTGAACATGAACCAACCACTTTCCAACGCCATGATTGTTCACAGTGGTTCACAAAAAAATAAGTAACATGGCGGTACGTGACCTATTGAAAAAACCAAACTTAATTATAACCTTGTTCACAAACATTGGTACCAAACAATATTCTTCAGGATTTATACATGTATTATTTCTATTCTCTGCTATTAAACCTTTGAAGTGAAATTGTGAATTTCTACTTAACATAAATATATATTTATTTTCATAGTATTTCCAACTTAAAATGTCCCAATGTTCAGAAATTTTCTAATTTATGTTGGACTAAGTTATACTGTATGGAACTTGTTTCTACAATGTCAAACTGGAATAACTGATATAAAATTTAACAGAAGTCATTTTATGCTTGTGTTTGTTAAATAAAGCATTAAATGTACAGGAAACTCAATTTTGTTTACCACTGCTCAGAGTTAAAACACTGTAATTTAAGTTATTTATGTCCAGATTCCAATTACTGAGATGTTATGAGTTTGTTTATGCAGAATCTCACTACCATAATTTCAAAACTCAAATTTCACTACCCTAATATAACTTCTCAGCTCAAGAACATCTCAAAGCAGTTATCAACAAGGCCGCCTCAACAAAGAATGTTCTAAGATTGTGTTGTTCTATTCATTGAAATGGAATGTGTATGTTCCATAGTCGTGTCTCAACAGCCATCTCCATGGCGTCTCATCGTTGCTGAGCCTGAGGTTAAGACAGCGAATAAGACAGTCTTTGTCAAGATCGCTGGAGAGAGGACTTCAGATCAACTTGTTTGGCTGGCAATTTGGGATACTTAGCAACATCAATAACCTAAATTATTAAATTTCCAATAAATAATTTGGAAAACTTGGAAGCTGTCTTGTCTGCATTATAAATTACATGTTATGCTTTGAAAAAAGCCTAAGCATTTGCATATAATTAAAAAACATATAAATGGTAAATATTTATTTATAAGCAAATAAAGAACAAGTTTCTGTTTGATGCAGAAAGTCAAAATATTGATATATCTAAGTTCAAGAAGAAAAATACGGAAGTCAATAAGGCACTGTGTTTTTAATGGTAAGTGCTCTAGTTGGGTTAAAGGTAGGATCCAAACCACTTCCAAATATTCTTTCTTTTTTCCAGTTACAATTTTTTTGAACAATAATACATTTTAGTTATTTCTCAAATAAAGCAATTTTCAGGTCATACTTATAAATATTCAACCAGGTGGTACATTCTTCAATTAAAAAAACTTAATTTTTCGGGGAATCAAAATTTTAATCTTGAAATTTCCAATTGTATGAACAATAAGTTATTTCAGTATATTATTTCTGGAATATTTATAAATTTTCCAAATTATTAACTATTAAGAGATAGTGGGGTGGCGTCTAAAGATAATATCAGAATCAGCTCACCCATCTACTTCGAAACTGCTATTTTAAAACATGTTGGAAAGGTAACATAAACTTCTCTTTTTCACAGGTTGAAAGATTCTTAAGCCCATGCATGAATGCATAATATTATATCACAAATATTATGTCCAAAAATAAAAACCAAAGAGCAATCACACTGCTGCAAATAAACTGAAGATAGACACGTTAATTGGGTGGCTGCCAGTTCCCGGGACATTTACAAAAAAGAGAGGGAGGGAAAACCGTCAACACTATCACATGGTGTAACACATACATATGCACACATACATTTGTTCTCTCTATCTCTCTGGCTGGTTTATTTTTAAATTTTCCTCTCCTCTCCCTGCAGCACAGCAGACGCGTCACTTGCCGGCACTGCGACCGGTCAGGCAGCACACTGTCAACTAACTGTGCTGTTCACGGAGCTTCACGCGACTGCCGAGATATTTTGATTTAATAATTTATACTTCCTCGTGGAGTTATATTTATTGACAAACCGACATAGGTTAGTTATTTTCAAAAATTTTAAACCCCACAGTACAATATTATTACTTTTTAACACAAAACCTGCGTATGGATTGCAGAACATTTTTTTTACAATTAAAATCAGCAAAAAATATGTCACCCATAGGCGGGTAAATACGGTAGTGAAATAACAAAATGAACACTTCTTAACTTTCCTACAAACCTTTCTAGTGCATGACTGCTGATAAACAGGAGCAAAGAGAAATTCGCCGACCGTGAGCACTCACCATCGAGCAGCTTGCCGTGGTACACGGCCATCCCTGCTATCCGGCCGATGAACTTGAAGTAGGTGAGGTGCTCCTCGTTGCACAGCCCCGAGAAGGGGTTGATCTGCAGCGTGTAGTTGTCCATGGCGGAGTACTCGAACAGGCCATAGTACGGGTTGAACATCTCCTTGGAGAGCAGGAAGAACCACTCGCGGGCCAGCCCCCCGTAGTCCAGCCCCACCTCCCCCTCAAACTCCACCCACAGCTTCGTCTTCAGCAGGTCCATGCGGTTCACGCTGCTGATGATGCGGTACGAGTCCTCGAAGATGTGTGCCCTCCGCACCTTGATCTCAAACTTGTTTGGAACGTTGTTCTGCAGCACAACACAATCACCCACCACTAACACAAAACACTCTTCATTGAACAATGAAAACAAAAACAAGTGAGGCACCAATATGAGTTTACCGGTTACCAAGTCAAATACAGATTGTTTAACTAAAAAGGCTAATCTCCTATTAAGTTACTAACTACCAGTGCATTATTTTGGCAAGTAGGTAAATAACAAACAGGTACACTAACATACATTTTCAAGATCTATACTAATGATAAAATTGTTTGAGGTAAAATCTATACATTGGATGAAATAAAACTATTGGAAATGCCTATTTACATTATTCATAACTCAAGAATATAGTTTTTTTAAATGTTTGTTTGTTTTCTTGTGTTTATCTGTTCTGGCTTTAATCGAAAATTACTTGAATATTGATAAAACTTTTTTTATTAGTAAGATCTCTAGCTAACTTTAACACTAGGCTATATATAATTACAGAATTTCACACCTAATGAGGTTAAAAATGGGTAGATATGGTTTAACGATAATTATATCTCCAAAGATAATCAAGCATACGGAAAAATATTGGGTATCAATAATAAATGTACAATAACTACCAACCAAAATTTCACAAATGCAAAATTCAACCCCTAAGTGATTTCAAAGGGGTAATTAAAGTTTAAAAAAAAATGCATACTTCTGAATCTTTTAGAACTAAAGGTAAGAAATTAAGAACGTAGTATATATTTTTTCCCCTTTAATCAAAATTCATCCTTTAAGGAGGTATAAAGGGGGTAGTTTTTGATTTGTTTTAAAAAATAAAATCTCTGAAACTGATAAAAAAAAGACAAAAATATATATTTTATAAAAATAATAATAAAAAAATTATTCATACCATTTTGCGAGATTCTTCATGTAAGGAGTGTAAAGGGGATAAGTTTGGTTTTAAGAAAAAAAATCATAATTCCAAATCTACAGCTAAGGTAAGAAACTAAAAATGAACAATAGTACTATAAGGTTACAAATTGTAATTTTTAAATGTTTCTAAATTCAACCTTTTAGGGGATGAAAAAAGGGGGGAAAATGATTTTGAGATAGTTAATTATGCCTTCGAAGCTAATCAAGCACAAGGAAACACATTAGGTAACAAAAACACAAAAAAAAAAAAAAAAAAAAATTGGTTGTCTGTAAAGTTGGTTTACGGACGATAGTTTAACGTGCCGACGTCATAACAAAACATTGATGAAATGATTGATCCAGAAGAAAAGGAAATATCATATTCGGCCTGAGACTGAGCCGTAATAGGTTTTTGCAACCAAACCATTTAGGCATTAAAAATATTATATTCTTTGAGGAAGAAATTTTTTTTTTAATTTTTCTATCTTTTGTATGATAAAATCAACCTCTGCATACATTTATGAATAAAATTGAATCATTTTTATTGAGTTATCACTATTTTGTATGGATACAAAGGAGTGAAATGAAATGTACAATTTAATTAATAAATTTACTTTTATTTGCATTCATTAATTCAAATATATTTATTACTTTTGAAATGTTGCGTGTGCCGTATTTATTTTTACAAGTAAAAAAAAAAAGGTTCGCAGCTGCCGGGATTCAAACCGACAACCTTTGGATTGGAAGATAGCGGTGCTGACCGCACGGCCACGAGGCCATACTTGAAAAATAACAGTTTCAGATATTATATATATATTTATAAAAATTTTGTTCACGGTAGGGGAATAATATTATTTCTTTTTTTAACACGATTTTATAACAAATACGCATCCCAAATACACCAAAGTTATTTATAATGTGTTACAATATTTATTAAAACATTGTGAAAAAGATCCCGGGTGTAATTTGAATTATTATGTGTAACTGTAAAACACCATTGTTGGTTCAAAACGTATTTGAATATTCAACATTACTTTTAAATAACCGTAATGATTGTGCTGAAAATCGGTGCACGATCATTAAATTACATAATATTAATAATTAAAATGACGAAAATATGATTGAAAAGTCAAATCGATGGTTGTTCCAATCGAGTGGAAGAGAGATGCCACGCATGCGTACAATGAGCAACCAGGACACATCCGTAGTGGGACATCTGTAGTGGGACACTTTTTCGTGCGTGCAGCCGGCGTTCATCGATTTATTAGATGTTGTCACGTCAAAAAAAAAAAAAAAACACTATTTTACCATTTTGCAAAATTCAACTCCTAAGGGGTGTAAAAAGGATAAGTATTGTTATTAAAAGGAAAATGTATACTTCCAAATTCAGAATTATAGGCATATTTTATTTCATTTATCAAAATTCGTCCTAGAAGGGGTGAAAAGGGGGTAAGCTTTGATTTATTTTAAAAAATTGTATCCTCAAAGAAAATCAAGCTGGAGGTAAGAAACTGAGCACAAATAACATATAAAGGTTACCTTGGATGTTTTTATATTTTCTCGAAATTTGACCACAAAGAGGGTGAAACAAGGGTACGTGAGTTTTTATAATATAAAATCATATATCTAATCAAATTACATGGGAGGTAAGAAACTGAGCAAGAATAACATACATTACATTACTTCATAGTTGATTACCTTTACAATTTTGCTATTTTCAACTGCTAACAGCTGAAAAGAAGTTTTTTTTTTAAATTATAAAAGTCATAATTTTAAAGATAATCGAGTGAGATGAGAGTTTTTTGCTATGATTTATAAACATACAAAATCTAACAAATGCAATTTTACTCTTTCTGAAATTCTACATCTAGAGATGGAAAGGTTGTAAATGTGGTTTATAACATAAAAATAATACCAAATATTTCAATCTAACTTTATTTAAGATACTGGCCATTATTAATAAACATGTCTTAAGCATTCTAACCAACAAACCAAAAGCACCAAAACGTAAACAAACAAGTGTTTAAAGAATGTTCCATAATCACTATGTTGTACAACAATACCATCACTAAAAGTTTCTCTATTACCTAATTGATTGTATTCGTAACAGCACTGTGATTGCTGGAAACATAAAGTTAATACAAGCAATGGTTGTTCTGTATCCAAAGATTTTATATTGTGCGCTCAAACTTTGTGTAGCTTTATCCATGGCGGGATTTAAAGTAACATGGGAGAAAAAACATACATATGTGGTTGTTGGTAATAAAACCTGAAAAGTCTAAGTTATAGAACTAATTTTCTCAAACGTCAATAAATTAATGTGTAAACTTGGAGTGAAAAAATTAGTTGACACAATTAGCTGTAAATAAAATGAAGTGAATATTAAGTATATAAATTCAAAATATACATACTCACCATATGGTATTTCATACCAATGAATACAATTGAAGCAATTTATGATCACAACTAATCACACCAGTAGTAAAACATGAGCATTTAAATTAATTTTACTCATTAAATAATTAAAGAAGATAATTTAAAACCTTGCTTCTAAAATCAGTTTTTATAAACAATTATAGACATATTCGGGCATAAATATTATGGTATCCAAATTCCCAGAAAACATTGCCAATGTTACATTATATACTTATATGGCAGAATACGCACATGAATTCAAAGATCTGTGATTGTAAATACTCCTAGAAATAGCAGCAACAGGTGTTTATGACAAATTTAGTGCCATTTTGTAAGGCTTTCAATAAGAAAACTTATTTCTAAAAGATTTCCAACATAATAACTAATTGTTAAGTTGGTAATTTATGTAGTATTAAATAAATATTCTTTATCTATGTTAAATTAATAATGCTATGATTTGAGTTTTAAAAAGGGGCTATGGACCTTATCACGTATCATTAAAATGCTGATAAAACTGGATGCTAAGAAACCAAATTTACATATGTTATATTATCTTAACTGTTGTTACAATTTACTTGGTTTTGTGTGCACAATATATTGTATTGTACATATAGCATAGGCCTATTAGGTAAGTGTCGTAATGAATGAGATTCAAAACAATTGAATACTTACTGGTTTCCGCAGCTGTGATTTCAAGTATTCATATTTCCTCTTGTAATCACGAGAGTAGGGCACAGCCTGAAATTGAAAACAAAATTATAAAACAATGCTTTGCTTATGACAGAACCTAAGAAATAAATTTTAAAAATTCCAGTGTTAATTTTTCACTTACTGGTCCAGCAATTTGAGGATTCGATAACCTGGGATCTTCCCACTGTGTACTTCTTGTGTCTAGACATAACAGATACAATGTAATGACAATGGCATGAATACAATCAATTTGTTACAAGTTACTTGTACCTAACATACATGTTGAGTTCTTTGAGTACAGAAGTCCATTTTTACTTGGTGGGTTAAGTAAATGGAAAAAAAGTTTTTCATAAATGTTTATGAATAGTTCTTGCAAATAAAGTAGATAGTGCAAATAAAAAGTTAAAGGTAAAAATACCTATATTTTATCACATGGTTATGAACTATAACACTTATAAAATTACAATACAAACACAACTTAAGGCAGCCAGAATTATTTGACCTCACTCATGAACTATGCAGAAGATAGAAGTCAAACCCATGATCCCTGGCACACAAGCAAAATGTCCTCGAGATCATGACAACTGATGTTATTTAAACAAATTAATTTCAGGATTTGATAAATATACTACATACCAACACAACAAAAGTCAAAATTAGCAATATTGTCAAATTTAATTTTTTTTTCCCCCTTCAATTCAAATTCTTGCACTAGAAGCATCAGGTGTTACTTAATTAATTTAAGAACCAATCTAACCCACTAACAGTTAATCACATCACTTAGTTGAAGTTTGAACTACAGTCAACAATAAAATTATATCAAAATACATGTCTTTCTATAAATCATTTTATAAATCAAAATGGAAATTTTTAAATTAAAAAAAAAAATTATAATCTTAATTGCTGAAACCATATTTTAAGTTTTAATCTGATATTTTTTCTAATAAATTTAATAAAAATTTAAATGAAACAACACTGGCAAATATTTACTTTTACCAGAAAGTTCTGTGTTAACTGTAACTGTGTGGATCTAACATAGGATTTAAAATGATCAGATATTTAAATGATCAGATATTTAAATGATCAGATATTTAAAAGTGTGTTGTCTGCTAGTCTGGCGAGGGAGTGCATCAGCAGTTCAAATGCGAGAGGGAAAACAGAAGTGCCTGAAGGGTATTGTTCTTGATGCAGTGCCACCCGTGTACTACACTCGTTTCCACAAAGACCTGGCTCACAAGGGGCATGCTCTGGATTCTAATACACGTGGGCTCTTAGAGCGTCCCACACACCTTGCTGCAAACCTCACTCCCATGTGGTCAAACAATAACACATGGATTCGAAAACACGCCGTTCTTGTCCACGCTGCGATCCTACAAGCTCCCTCTATGACCCTACAGCACGCTATCAAATCAGAGAGGTGACTGAACAAAGCCACGTGCTCAGCTACCGAAGGAGAGCGGCAGAGGAGACACCAGCGGACAGAAGATGAGTTGGGCGAGAATGGCAGTTGGCACAACGGGTGTGCACAAGGGTTGCCACAGTTACAAAATGACACGTACTGCATGTCAATTCCATCATCCCCACCTCTCTTCATGTTTGGCTTTAGCAACATAAATGCACAGCCATGACAGTCACAACTAAACTAGAGCTGCCATGTGGATGCTTTACCTACGAACTTTGGGCTACCAACCCTACCAACAAAGTGGATAACCCCTTCGTTGCTTTCGTGCCCACATGCATGTTTTACACAAAAATAAAAAATAAATAAATAAAAAAAAATATATTTGTTTAATTTAATGCTTTACTTCACGTAATTTGCATGATCTTAGAGGGAATGAACAATGTCTCAAAAATAAAAAATCTCAACACTTCAAGAAAAAAAATTGATGTGAATCATGTGCACGAAAAAGAAAAACTATTAACCCAGCTGTGGAAGAAACAAGATTATTTAAAATTGTATTTCTTGAAAAAAATGTGATGCAGAGGGTTTGAAAATAAGTGAAATTGAAACTCATATGTAGTACTCTGTGTGTGATCATGTGATGTGTATGTGAAGATGGATAAGTTTTAGGTAAACTTTGTTGTTATAGTATTCCATTAATTTTTTTTATTTTCTTTAGGTGAGGTTAAGGATAACAATTTATTTCTGAATATAGGACGCTTCTGGCCGTCCGTTACTACAAAGTTTTACGTATGATAGATAGCTAACCCCATTACTGGTTATAGTGAAACATTTCCATGACTTTTGTTACCATACTAAATTTTTGTTAATTTCATTACTTCTTTGTGACTTATAGACCTCCTGCTTTAAAAACAGACAACCGAAAAACTTTTTGCATCAAAGAAAACCTTCAAGCTTTTCTCTTTCGCAAAGCACAAACTACACGAAGGTATAAATGTGTGTGACGCACTGTGGTCGATGAAGAATATCCTGCCGTCCGTGTGCACGCGCTCCTCCCAGCCCTCGGGCAGCGGGCCCAGCTCGTCCTCCGGCCGCCGGCTGGGCGGCTGGCTCTGGTTGGGCATGGGGCTGGCCCTCCCCGTGCGCGGGTCCACCCACGTGGTCGTGCGCTCGTTGTGGTCGATGAAGAACATGCGGCCGTTGGGGGCCACCTGCATCGTCCAGCCGGAGGGCAGGCCCTCCCCGCTGGCCCCCGGCGCAGGTCCTCGCTGCTCCGGCTGAGGCGGCTGCCACACGCAGTTACTTCACAGCATCACCACAACTGTTTGTAAAGTACTTTACATCTACACACTCTTACGAAATTCAAAAACCTCGTGGAGAAATGAAGCAAACAAATTTTTAAATACAATCAAAACATGTTTCTTGTGCTGGACTACTGAATTGCCTATTCTTGCGACAGAATGTCACAAATGATACCAAATAAATAGTGTTGGGGGAGGGGGGAGGTTTCATTGACAGTATTTAAAACAGTAAAAAAAATACTCCACGAGAGCAGAAATCAACCAAGTATGCATGGCTCTTCTAAGACTAACTTTCTGAAGAAGATGCAGCTGTGGATTAGGTTTTGCAGCAGTGGCAATACTGCACAAATATAACATTAATTTAATACACTAACGTAATTAGCAGAGAGTTTTAAGCATTGGGCATGTGTATTAACTTCTCAAGGCAGCCACACCCGAGCCACAGGAAACACAGGTAGTGCAAAAGTGACAATACAATTTCTGCCATGCAGAATATAAACTCCCCAAAAACATGCTCAGGCTAAGTGTGAATGGCCAAAGCAGACACCTAGCATGCCCTTGCCAGCATAAACCTACAATACATTAGAGAATTAAAGAAACTCAACATCCAGCAAATAAATATTTTGAACCTCAACAACTACTCAGAAGAAAGATGCTGAGAAGAATTCCAGCATTTTATCTTTAAACCCAGACCCTTAACATCAGATTAATTACTTTCATTTAATATTCTTTCACCTGTATTCCATTGATTTGAATTTATTTCACTCATCCACTTGCATCCCCATGTTTTATACCACCTATTACTAATTCAAACACCATTGAATTCCATATTTCATAATTCCCTCCTTTCCAAAGTTTTTCTTTCATACACTTACTCACTATTTCCCACTGTTTCTGGCCACCTGACGAAGCTGAATCAAACAGCAAGATGTCATATTTATCCATGCGTTGCATGCTATTTGCACAAACACCTGTGATAAACCAGCCGTATAAAGGTCCACATAAAGCATAATGAAAGCAGCCATTCTGATCTGTAGCTTATTAACCTGAGCAAGCACCAAACATAAATGCATTCTATTATTTTGCCACAAGTTGCATGCATTAGCACACACACTTTATACCCACATTATCTATATAAATAAAAATGCAAAAGTTTGTTTGTTCAAAATTTTAAATTTCTAAAAGTTCTTCTACGATTGCTTTGAAATTTTGACACAATGTTGCATTTGTATAAGTGCGTGTTTTTATATACCTATGTCACACCTGTGACAGGTAAAAAGATAGAATAAAATATAGATATGTATGTGTGTGTATATATATATAAATGAATATGTGTGTGTTCATCTTCTGTTTTGTAAAGATAAAGACATACTACATAGGAAGATATACACACAGAGAGATAGAGAGAGACATAGAGATATAGAGGTGGAGATAAATAGATATATGGAGGAATATAGAAAGATAGTGTGATGGATATATAAATAAATAGAATTGTAGAGATACAGACAGGGAGATATATTTAGATATAGACAGAAACACACACACACATATATATATTTATATAGAGAAATATAAGATTTATAGGACATACATAGCAAGACAGAGAAAGATGCTTTGTATATGTGTACCTAATTCAAACAAATTACAAAAACTTTGCGTGCTTTCTCTTTTCTTTCTTATCCATTTAATCAGACTGAGCCACAACAACGCATGACCAGGTACAGCTAATTTAAACATTAAATAACAGCCAAGGTTTTTAAGTTTGCAATGTAAATAAATAATATCACACTACTTCAGTGAAAAGCCTTACTTCAGAATTCTAGAGTTCAGCACATTCTGTAGTCCGGCACTAATCGAGCTGCTCACCCTTAGAATTTTTTGGGTGGGTTTTAAGTTTTAACTGTTGATCTTGGCCATTGTGTTGCTTTACTGCGCTGCTGGCAATTTTTATTTTCTCAAAGTTTATTGTAACTGTCAGTTTTCATTTCAGTGTCCTGTTCGCCTGTTTTATAATGGGCTACATTACACAATTGGTATTCCCTTCAATACTAGTCACACACCTTTCACTGCATAATGCATGAGACATAGTCCTCACATCTACAATACTGTATTTATCCACGTAAGGGTCCCATTTTTAATACCGATTTTTAGTGTAAAAAAAAAAATGTACTGCGACCCACATGCAAAGTTTGTATTAAACAAAAAATAATATTGTACTGTATAGTTGAATATGTGCGTAAATAACTAACCTATGTTGGTTATTACTTATTAATAATTATAACTCCATGAGGAAGTATAAACTATTTAATCAAAATAACTAAGCAGTCGCACGAAGCTCCAAGAATAGCACAATTATTGTACGTGTTCCATGTCTGCCGCCCGGGTCAGGGCACCAGGAAGAAAGTGGCGTCTGTTGTGCTGCGAAGAGGAGGGGAACATCTAAAAATAAACCAGCCACAGAAAGAGAGAGAGAGCAAGAGTGTGCATATGTGCGTGTTACACCATGTGGCAGTGTTGACAGTTCTCACTCCCTCTCTTCATTGTAAATGTCCCTTGAACTGGCACTCACACAATTAACGTGACTATCTTGACAGGTGTTCGTGATGCAAATGTGCCCAACTATTATTGTTTTTGAATGAGATTTCCCCACGCTTTCAACGAAAAATACCTACTCAAAACTTCAGCCATCGCTGGAGTTTATAAGAGCACCTTTTATATTACTCCAGCCTCATGGTAAACTGCGTGATAGTTTTTGTAGACGAACTGACAAAGCGTACCTTGCCGCATATTCTCTCACCACGACAAAAAGATGTTTATATATATATATATATATATATATATATATATATATATATATATATATATATATATATATAAACATCTTTTTGTCGTGGTGAGAGAATATGCGGCAAGGTACGCTTTGTCAGTTCGTCTACAAAAACTATCACGCAGTTTACCATGAGGCTGGAGTAATATATATATATATATATATATATATATATAGAGAGAGAGAGAGAGAGAGAGAGAGAGAAGACAGAAAGAGAGAGAGTAAAGGGAAAAGGGGTATAAAAAAATAGCAGTCGTCTCCTTTTGCTTGTTAAGTGTGTGCGGGAATTGTATGGGTCATAAAAAAGGGAAAAAAGGGGTGTGGTGTTGTGGACTGCCTCACACCCTCCAGACGAAGAAAAGCCAATGGTTAACGCCAATGTCATATTAACGTCAGTGTCATTTTCTTCGTACGTACCAATAAGCTGAGAAAAAGAACACTTCGCTCGTATCCACAGAACTCTAATGAAGATGGATATATGGTTCTGCAACCCATACACAGGGGCAACCCTTACAGTGGAAATTAGATTTTTTTTCCACCAAAATTAAGGCTGCGACCCATAGGGAAGGGGTGACCCTTCTGCAGGTAAATACAGTATTATAAAACTGTAAACCCAAGTGTTTTCGTCTGTTGGAGCATCATGCAAAATGTAATGGACTGATTTTTATGAAATTTGTGTGTTTAAAAGCTTGGTGATTAGACTTTGACCTTTGAAAAACAAGGTGTGTTTTCGAGAAAACCACCCCTAACGCAGAATTTAATTCTTCTTGATGCTATTTTGCCACTTCATTGAGGATTCTTTCTGTATTTGCATGGTAACTGTTTCTGCAACGACAGTGGCGCGCCCACGAGGAGGGGCACTTATGTAATGAGCAGTGCGAATGTGTTCTCTTGTAGACTGCTGTAGCGAAGCACGGGTACTCCGGCTAGTCTTACATAAAAAATGCCAATTTACTACTTAATGTTTGTTATTGGAAAGCTAAACTCTTATATGAAACGTCTTAAACGCCAGGAGCGATGGCAGGGAACACAAGAACCAGGTGACCAAAGTTTTATTTTGAATATAATTTTAGTAAGATTTAAACCTGTAATATTTTTTACCAGTACACAGGAAAAACAACACTACACACGTTAAACCTTAGAGATAATTTTTAAATTAGTAATAATTTTTGTACTTTAGTGTTAAAATAATTTTTTCAATCTAAATTCCAAATGTAAAAGTAAAAAAAAAAAAATTAAAATATATATTACATATTACATCTTTATTTTATTATATGTATAGGTAATAAAAAATTAAAAATATTTTGCAACTAAGCATTAAAGAGGTCATAGGTAAAAAAAAAACTTTTTTTAAAGCTCAAATTATTTCATTTCACTCAATAATTTGAAAAACGGAATTATTTAATAAGCTGTGTAGTCATAAAACTAAATTTTTGCAATCCCTCTCCATTGTTTGCGTATAAATACAGCTCAATACAGCTCAAAAATACAAAACTACACAACAACAACAAGATGGCCTCTATCAATTACAGTTTCAAAAACCTCTTTATGCAAATATAAGAGTAAAATGTTTTGTCCCAAATTTATTTAGTTGATTTCTTTGACATATTAATTAGACAACACTCACCGTTTCAGACTCAATCGGAGCATGACTCCCAGTGTCTGGTTCATCTGTTGTCTGAAACGAGTTACATGTTATTTGTTAAAAAAACAAAAACAAAAAATGCAGAAGAAAAGCACTTTCACTTTTCCAAGCAAGAATATGGTTAATGTTTTTAAACACATAAGAAAGAAACTTACACATTAAATTATACTATAACTTAAACCAAACAAATATAAGGAAAACATTTTTTTTCTAACAGAGAATAAAACTGAAGCTTCCCCATTAGTCCGCAATGACATGGCCTAACCGACCAAGGATTTAAATAAGAAAAAATAAGGTTAAAATTATTATGTGGAGAAAAGATGGCATGTGTGTACCAAAAAAGTTAGTATTATTAATGTCAAATTAATTTGAAAATTAAAGAAAAATCAGTTTGAGAGCTCAGCTCAGTTTTTGTTATGAATTCTCAGTGCAAGTGATGGGAATATTTGTATTTACAGGTATGAATACGAATACAGTAGACTTGTATTCGTATTCACACCTGTAATTATTCGGGTATGGGTTATCCAGTTTGCGGGTTAGCCGTTCCGTATTTTACTTCCATAAATGACAACAAAAATAATTTTTGACTATTTTTGTGATCTATTGATGTGACAAGAGCATTTTATGCTGTGACTCAAGATGAAAAATGCTGTCAAACAAAGTGCATACATAGTTGGTAAGTGTTAGTATGCACCATGAACTTCGAAACTGCTAGAGCAAATTATAAACGCACCCGTGTAAGCCGCACGCAATTGTGTTCCACGTGCCCTTGTGAACCGCGCTCAGGATGACGCTGGCACGGCGTGGCTGTGACATAACTCACTCGAGCAATAACTGGTCTGCGCAGTTTCAAGGCAGCCGTCGCTAAGTAGCGGTATTTTTTTCCTGTCACAATCTTTAGACAGTTATGTCCAGTAATAAATGCAAAATAGTAGTACATGATATTCAACAAAAATTAAAAATTATTGACCAGCTAGACGTAAAATAAAGCAACAGTAAAATACGACTATGATTTAGTGACATTAACTGCCACTTTTCCTGTAAATTACGTCTTAACTTTAGTACCTATTACGTACAAACTTATACAGTGTTTGTCTAGACTGTCAGGATAAAACAATTTTTAACTAAACAAATTTTTTTTTTCCAGACATTGCTTTAACTTTTTTTTTTTTTTTTGTTTGTTATCTGAGGACCCTTAGACAGTCATTACCCCAGATAATTGGGAGTCTACTGTATATTCGTATTTGCAGGTGTGAATACAAATGCAGTTGTATTTATATTGTCATATGAATATTTGTATTCACATATTATAGAATACGAATATATGAATAAAATATTCATATTCACAAATTTGTATTCACAAATATGTACAAATACTTAAATTTACATAATTGTATTCACTTATTCATATTCGCCTATCATTGAATATGCAAATTTATCACCTTCATTAATTTTACACTGTTTTTTTAAGTTCTAGATCACAATTTTTTGTACTTTTCAACATCCTAGAGGAAAAAAACAACACTCCACCGTCCACTTTCTCCCTAAAATATACCCTTTAAGACTTAAAAACAAATTTAATATTTAAAAAACTAAAAGCATCATATACTGTTATATCTTAGGCAAATTACACAAGTGACATAACAATGTGAGTGCATGCATGTGTGTTTTTTTATGATGGTTTGTTTGGAAATAACTGTAATCATATAATAGAGGATATTAAGTGTTATTTACTTGTAATTGTAATAGTGTATTATGAAAATGTTTTACTTGTGAAATAGAAGGAATTATGTAAAAAAAAAAGTTTCTAGTACAATATTTTTTTATATGCAAGTATAGAATCCATACATTTACTACTGGTTCCAACTTCTTTTTGGAAAGAATTGTAACAGTCATTTTCTTACAATTATTTCAGTTAAATAAATCTTAGTACTGTAGAATGTTCAAAATCCTTAAGTTTGTTTAAATTTAATATTGTTTAATGTTTTAAGAAAGTGAGGTGCAACAGGGAGGGTCACGGTTAACCCGCTAGCTTCTTCAAGCAAAACAATGGCATTCTTAAAGATTTAAAACAATACTCCATCTTAAATACCTGCAAGTGAAAATGTAAAAAAAAGGCACTTTCACTTGGTGTGCACAATGCTTAAGTTATGAGCATATTCTTTTCAGGATGATGATAAACATTCAGAAAGCAGATTCACTTAGGCATAAATACAGGCATGACCATAAAGCCCACAAACGGCCGCTGAGGCGAAAAGCTACTGCTGGCTAAGAGCTGCTCCGAGCTCTGTTAGGCAACCATGCAGAACGTGAAGTTCCGCAACCAGTTCAACAATGCACGTGTGTGTGCAGACACAAACACCTGAGGGCGCAGCACCATGTTGTTTCTCAAGGCGAAAATGCTGAAATTGTGGCCCTTTTTATTTCCTAAATTTAAGAAAAAAAATGTGTGCATGGAGTCCACACATGACACAAGCGACCTGCATGCTTGTTGTATTATTAAGTATAGGAAACAGAGGCCACAAATAAAAAATATATATATGCAAGTAAACAAGCACTATTAAGTATAAATTACACTATTGCACAAGTATGGGAAGTGTGAAAGTATGGAAAGTGTGAAGGTATGGGAAGTGTGAAAGTATGAGAAGTGTGAAAGTATGAGAAGTGTGAAAGTATGAGAAGTGTGAAAGTATGAGAAGTGTGAAAGTATGCAAGTGTGAAAGTATGCAAGTGTGAAAGTATGCAAGTGTGAAAGTATGCAAGTGTGAAAGTATGCAAGTGTGAAAGTATGCAAGTGTGAAAGTATGCAAGTGTGAAAGTATGCAAGTGTGCAAATATTCAAGTATGCAAGTATTAACTAGGTAGGCAAGTATGCAAGTGTTAAATAAGTGTGCAAGTATGCCAAGTGTGCAAGTATTCAAGTGTGCAAGCATATAAGCATGCAAGTATGCCACATCATTTCAACCACTCCCCTGTCGTATTCTCTTGTACCAATTTTTGTACAAGGCACTACACCTGTAGACAAAAAAGGGGACACAATATCTAATGCTTTCACAAATAAAAAAGAAACTGTCAGAGCTGTCATAAAATCAATTCATTCAGTTGACCAACAAACATACACATATTTTACTTAAGCAGTGATTTGCCCATTGCAAAACTATGTCAAATGTACAACGAACAAAGTGAAAATGACATGAAAGTGAAATAATACTTTTTTTGGACTGTGTTTTAAAGAGACTTTAACATTGGGTTTGAATTGCCGGCAACTGAGGTGTGTTCATTTTGCCTTATGCATAAGGAGCAACTGAAATTTACAACTGGTGAAGAAAAAAAAGCTAAATTAAATGCTGAGGTTACCGTACACAATGTCAAGGCCAAGGCTTTTTTCGGAAATCTTCATAATCTTGTTAAAGGAGTAAAAATTATTTGTTTTGATTGCCAAAAACAAATCTTGTCCTACCCAAGTTGTCTGATTAGTTCTCTTATTACCTCAGACAAATGTACTGTTATAACTTGATAGTGTGTGAGAGTTTATCCAAAGATAAACAAACAAAAGAAAACACATTCAGCTGTATTTGGCTGGAAAGTGAGTAAGCCAAAGGTTCCTGTGAAATAGCTTCAGCAATTTACCACCGTCTGTGCAACACTAATTTAGAAAGCATTGTCTCAGATGTTTATGGGGGACAAAATATAAATGCTATTGTTGTCGAAATGGTTTGCACTTGACTAGCAAAAAAATGCTTCACCAGGAGTAAAAGAAATCATTCTTCTGACCTCAGTTGTAGTAATTTCTACATACCCCCAGATCGTACTTTTGGCAGAATCGAAAGATCAATTAATGTTAACCCTCAAGAGTATGAAGAACTTTTCAAGGATGTTGGAACTGTTTATAAATTGGCCACTGATATGGATGTACATGACTGTAAAACAGCCATATTGGGCATTCAGAAACATGGAGAAACTCCAGCAATACCAAATACTGCGAAAGCTCCAGCAAACTGGCATTTTCGGGTTAAGGCTAGTAAATAAATTATCCTAACAAAGCACAACACGACCATTAAAGTGCAAGATGAGATTGGTTACAACATGAATGTGGGTGTAGCAAAGATTATCTGCAAATAAATATAGTTTAAAAAACTAAAAAACATGCTTTTAAAGAATATCAAACTAAAAAGTTAAAAATAAATATAGTTTAAAAAACTAAAGAAACATGCTTTTAAAGATTATCAAACTAAAAAGTAAAAAATAATTTTAAAATTAAATTTATGACAATAGTATATAAGCAATACTAGTATAAATGAGAAAAAAGCTTGAGGCGCTTTGTGCCATATTTTTTGAATATTAAGCGCCCCATGCTTTTTTCTCATTTATACTAGTATTGCTTATATACTATTGTCATAAATTTAATTTTAAAATTATTTTTTACTTTTTAGTTTGATAATCTTTAAAAGCATGTTTCTTTAGTTTTTTAAACTATATTTATTTTTAACTTTTTAGTTTGATATTCTTTAAAAGCATGTTTTTTAGTTTTTTAAACTATATTTATTTTTAACTTTTTAGTTTGATATTCTTTAAAAGCATGTTTTTTTAGTTTTTTAAACTATATTTATGTATAATTATCATAGGGAAATGAGTTACCGACACTACCTATTACCATCTGAGATAACTATTTGGAGTTGCAACGTCACAAAGAAATGGTAAAGTCTCTACGAATCATTTGCAGTTAGATGTATGGATATAATATTAGAATTTACCGGGGAAAAAAAACATTTTTTTTTCCGGCGTGGCCGGGAGTAGAACCCACGATCGCTGAATCCGAAAGCTGACGTCACAGAAGTCGCGCGCCTTAGACCGCTCGGCTAACGAACGTAATGAAATGGGTGGGACATTTTACAGTGATGAGTCACTCACTCTTAGTCGAAAGAGTTACAGACGGACAGACAAACATACAGGTGAAACTAATATAAAGCATGTAAAAAAAAGTTAAATCCTAGAATGAAACTACACCAAAAATTATTAATAAAGGTGTCATTGTAAAGGCCGTGAAATTGAATGATATGAGGTCTCTCTACCAAAAACACTCTGGGCCTGAGTGGGACATGCAGCCAAACCTCCATTCTATAAACAATCTTTTTATAGATCAAGATGTCATTTTACAAAGAGAAGATAACAGCCAGGAAAACATAGCTGGCGATGATGCTGTTCAAATACCTGTAGATGAAAATATTCTATGAGTGTAACATGATGAAATTCTAATACAGCAATATAACTTTCTTTTTTACAGTTTTTTATGTCCAGGCATAGTTTTTTTTTTAATTTTTTAGATAGTAAAAGTGTTTTACAAACAATTGAATTTTCTAACTTTAGTACCCAAATTACCTAATGCGAGTAGGAAAATGTGCCTAAACCCATTTAGTCCATTCTTTACTTCAAAAAATCGTCATGTCTTTAAAATTTGTAATTAAACTAAAAGTTAATATTTTTTGGTAGTAAATGTAAAAATTCCAAAAATATTCTGCAAATGTATATCAAAAACTTTAACAAAACAAATATTTAAAGCGTTGTTAGAATTTTTATTTTTATTTTTTCGTTTCCTGGCAAATTTTAGTTTTTGGACATAAGTTTTGGAACTAGGCGAATCAATTGTATTTTTAACCTATATTATGACAAGTCCTATACCATTATATGAAAACATCTGTTTGGTCAAATGGACAAAAATAAAATAAATAAAATATTAAAAGGCATTATTTAGGGAGAGAGTGGACTGTTGGGGTGTGGATCATAAGTTGTCCCATAGGATTGTGGAAAGAACCCAAAATTGTGGTCAAGAGCTTGAGAAAACAGTGTGAATATCAATGAAGGTGGTAAATTTGCGTATTCACTAACAGGCAAATACAAATATGCTAATATGAATATGCAAATTTGAATATTTGTACATATTTGAAAATATAAATGTGAATATGAATATTTTATTCATGTATTGTACTCATATTCTCTAATACGTAAATATGAATACAACTGTATTGTATTCACACCTGTAAATATGAACACATTCATATTAGTATATTATTTGCTAATACATTTGTATTCCTATTTATGAATACAAATATGCCTATCAATGATCTCAGCTTCGCAGTATGGTAGGTCATATTGTGTTATCATTTGCTTGTTAATTGTAAACATCCATACATGCATCTAATTTCATCCCTGATGTCTACCTGTCTTATTTGTCAAACCTAGTATACCTCTGAATGCCCACTATAATCTCAAGACATGTTCCGGAACATTCCAGATTCATCCTGTGCCATGCCACGGCCACAACGTCTGAGATATGGGCAGAATTTCCCCCTCTGCCTTTTCTAAGCCATTCCACCAATTCCGTTTCACAAAAAGTATGAAAACAAAAGTAATTGAACAGCTTCAACAGCAGAGAAACAAATGAGCTAACTACTGTCTGACTGCCACAACTAGAAACTAGACACAAACCTGAATGCCAAGTAGTGCAGTGTACCTGATTACTGACCAGGGGTTCAAACAGCTTAAAGGCTTCCAGAAGGTGGAAGTAAGAAACATTTTGATACAAAACAAAGATATTTAGGAAGTTTTTCAAAGGGAGAGAAAGTGATTACTAGGTACCAAATATAAATATAAAATAAGAAAGATAAAAGTGTGCCCCAAACCAAACCTAAACTATGGTTATTTTAAGATGAATTGCGACAGACATTTAAGTCTTTCAAAACCCACCAGTCTACACATAGCTTCCTACTAAGCTGGACAGTCTTGGAACCCAATAAAAATCTAATTGTGAACTTTTAATACCCATGTATAAAATCAAAAATGTCGAAATCCTCCACAGTTGTTTTTTTTTTTCTGAGAGTATAATTTTATTCCAACTATATTAAATTCTTAAAATAAAAGAAATATTCTATTTGAAAAAAAAAAATGCAATTTTCATGCCAGATGTGATTCAAAAAAATGTTTTATTTCTCTAAATTCTTGGGTTTTAGGGTTACATTGATCCAAATTAGAGATGGGTAAAAATTCGAAAACTCAAGCTAAGCCAAGCCAAGCCAAGCCAAGCCAAGCCAAGCCAAGCTTCACATTAGCTTGAAAGTCAACTCACATTCACAATTTTGTCCAACTTCAGCTCAATAGTCAAGGTTAATTGCTTGGCTTGTAATTTTCAAGTCCTCACAATAATCACTATTTTCAAACTATCCCTACAATTACTATTTTCAAGCCATCCCATTCAGCTATCTCAAGAATCGCTAATTTCAAGCTATCACCTCAATCTCACAAGTGTTAGCAGAAATATGTTAAATGTAATATTTACATTTGAGCATACAAAAAAGAGGTATATCTGAGTGTGTATTAGTTTACAATACACATTAGCATGGAAAAAAATTGGCACCTAAACGTTTATATTCTTATATTCTTACACCATTTTACAGACAACATGGTTACAGTACTCTTGAAAGTTATGAATCAATATCTCAAAATTTTTCCAATGCAATATGTTTCTGCAATAGTCTGTGCCCAAGTTCCATGTTCATAATATTAATCTTATGTGCAATAAAATGGTGGAAAACAATGTAGTGTTGAAAAAACAATAAATTAACTGTTACCACATTAACAATTTTCTCCTTTGGTTGCCGGTTTATAATGTAACATTGCAGAATTACTGCCCCCTACTACCAATAACGCAATAACACTTTGACTATGAATGTTTTAAGTTAATGTTTTTGAATATATTAAAATTATTTTGTACTAATGTTTCATTTATTATGCATAGGCATTTCAAGTATTTTGTTTGTGTTTTAATAGTGATTATTATTCATTTATGTTATGTTTTGTATAAAGCTGAATGTAGTGTGTTTTATTATTTGTTTACTTAAACACTTACAATTGTATGTGTATTAATTAAGTTTTGTTAAAATTTTAAGGCATATCTGGGTAGTAATACTGCAACATTCTAGAAGGGTTAGAAAAAAAAAACAGGCGTGACACTCTGGCGCCAGCAAGTTATTTTTCACGCCTCAAGTTAGTGCATTGTTAGAAAAACCCAGCATGTGGACGCATGACTGCGCAGCAATAGACTGCAACTTTCGCTGGGCGCTGTCTTGCCAGCCAATCAGAGTGAGCCTTGAGTTGGTGTATTCCCAGACTTTTAGAGAAACATTTTTTCAGTATGTTTTCCTATATGGACAGGTACTGGATTCTGTGTTGTGATTGGTCGGTTGGCCCACGGGGTTGCCACCCTGTTTCTAGCTTTGTAAAAGGAAGGCAACTGCGTGGTTAATAAAAAAAAGTGAAGGGGGGGGGGGGAATTATTTATTTATTTATTTTTTTGGTTAGTCGAGCGACGCGCTACATTGAATATGTGTTAAATCATCTGGCAATGTGAGTTATTATCTACTGTTTATTTTGTTTTTGTTTTGAGGATAAATAATTAAAGACTGCCTTGAACTCTTTCAATTTAATGTAAAGATCCTAAGGGAAAAATTTATCTTTGACGTTGGCAACTATTCAAAATTAAAAAACAAACTTAAAAATCATATATAAATAAACTTTTCAAGATTTAAATTTGTCTTTGTTATTTTTCTCGATTGTATTGTCGGGCCAACATGGAATGTAAAATGTGTTTGTATGTTATAACTAGAGACAGAATTTAATGGTTTTATTTTTAAGTAAATTTTATTTTAAAACAACAAATTTCAGTGTTACCTATTGTTTTTATTGTTTTTTTTGTTTTTTTTCAACAAATATGGCACTTACTTGTTTAATGATACTTACTTCGCCAAAACAGTATCTTTTTGACTGATACATGATGCACTTTTATAATATGATTTTTACTACTAGGAACAACAAAAATAAATCAGTAAGTATATGTGCATTTAAAAAATGTACCAATGGCATAATGTAAAAATTAATTACTAATAACAGTTGCAATATAAAAAGAAAGTAATCTTTAATTCCATTCTAAATAAATGACACTCATTGAACTTAATACATTAAATTATTAAGTTTTTTTAATCCGCCTTGAGTTCTAATCAAACATGCTGTTTAATTTCATGATTTTTGTTGCAGTTTGTTGCTTTATGGTGTAATAACTGGCATTTTGGTGTTGTATGGTGCATTGACCTGGTTTTCTGTGTTATTTCCACTTTACAGCAATTTACCATATATTATTGTCCCTAATTATAAAGTAGCTACAACTTAAGAAAACACAGTTTATGGTTGGAACATATGCCTGAAAATAATTTCTATTTACATTTTAATGTATAATAAAAATTAAATTTTTTAATTGTTTATTGTTACATAAATTTAGGTGTTAATATTAACTATAACTCCAAAATATTAGTGGCTTGTGTTTGACTTAACTACAAATTTAGCAGAAAACTCCAGTTTGGCTCAGATTGGTTATGATTTCAAGGCTCTGCTTAGCTTGAATGTTAAAATTGGAATCTCGGCCATCTCTTAGTATATTTAAAAATTAATTAATGAATCAATTAAATTATGTACAGAGATATGCAAGTCAATTCCTGGGAACAGTGAGGAAACACAAATTGTACAAGCAACATAACCTTTGCTACATTTTAAAGACACAGTGACAATAAATTAATAATTAAAAGATGTTTTGACTATAAACTCATGCAAACATAAGACAATATTAATCATTCAGTAATTTTGGCTTGGTAATGCACTGCACAGTACACACAACACACTAACCAGTAATTTATAAAACTATAGGCTACTTGCAGTGAATAAAATTAATACTGCATTAAAATGATGCTAGGTTAATATGTAAAAAAATACACTACAAAAAAAAAACCAAACCACCAATACAGGCCATTTCACCCAAACTAACAATGCATAATAGACTAGTACAAAAACTACAGCATATAACAAATTATTTTAATAAACAGTAGTTGCCAACAGAGAACTTAAAAATAATAAATTTTAAAACTGTGCCCTCAAACTAGTGATGATAAATATTGCTTACTTGAAGCACTTGTACCAAAGTGAACATCAAAGCAAAAAAAAAAAATTCCAAAGTTGAACTTTTTTTATTGTAAACAAGCATTTCAAACAAGTAATATGGCAAGAACCAACTACTACATAGACATTACAATAGATTATAAGTGGTTGTTAAAGAAAACTAATTTCACAAGAGTATTAATGGCAAGTTAAATGAAGTGCGTATAATATAGTTAGAACTCCTACAAGTGTTACTTTCTTTACAGTTTACTGTGAATTAAATTCGTTGATCTCTCCCTTAGTACATCTTGACACTATTTAATTGTTCTTAATAATTAACGTTGATGAGCATTATACTATAATTGTAACTTCTGGCAAAGACAGCACATGGATTTAACTCCTAACATTTAAGCGCAAATGTAAAAACATTACCCAACTGGTCAATTGATAAACATTTACAAAGGAAAAACTAAATGAAGGGCTTTACATTTATGTTGTTCCCTCTTAAGGCAAGAGTAATGTTATGAGAGGCAGTACGCAAACCTCTATTTAACAGACAGACCTGTCAGCCTGAGAGTACAAGTGTTCTGACTTCCAAGCTTCCAAGTTAAAGTTTTATTCATGAAAAAATTTGCGTAATCTTTAACTGTCACAACCAATTAAACCAGTAATAATATTTTTATTTTATTTTGGATATATTTTTATTTTCATCACACACAAATAATGAAAAACTAGCAGAGTTTTTAAATTTTTTTTTTGTGGTAAACAAATTTCATAAAACATTTACCCACAGGGTGGGCAAACAAGATAATACAGTAAGAGTTTTACCACTGTGCATACAAAAATGTTAGACATAACAGTGCGTATCTCAAAATCATTCCCACAATATGCCACAAAAATGTTTTCATATTTTCATATTTTGTATTTATGCTGAATGAATGACCAATATATTACTTCGAAAATGCTAATATGCTATCACCTTCAAAACCAATGATATTTTACCTGCCTAAAAGTAATTAAACAATCACTAATACCAAATCAAAAAATTTAAATTATAGTGCAGCCAATAAGTTTTGAATTCTGTGCTCAGTAACAAAATGCCAAGATGAACCAAATGAAGAATATTTGCATTTGTTTCAGGGGAAATCTGCATGAACCTACAAGACTGCAAAGGAGTGAGATATTAGTTGGTTAGTTTCCTACCTCCTGAACGTTAATCGTCACTACACCATTATCCCCTCCGTCAAACACATCACTGTCTTCGTCCTCAATACCATCAGGATCACTACTCCCACCCGCTTCGTCACCGCTAGCCCCGGAGTCCAGATCCTTGGGAGCATGCCAAGAATAAAACACACATGCAAGCCGCTTCAACACAGGCAGCACATGCTGCACACAAGCACATGCTCACAACCAACACATGGGTCAAAATAAGACAAATGTGCAACAAAAAAACACACTTTTACACATAAAATAACATCAAAACACTATAACACACATGCAAACACTGAACTCTTTTCTATATACTACATACTCAAGTTACATTGAAACTTTCATGTGTGAATGTGAAACTAGAGAAAAATAAAAGTGTACACAAATGCCTTTTTAACAGCCAGTGTTATTTAATGTTATTTTTCTAACACTTACTGGGAGTTAGATGTGAGATTACAACACAGAACTACCATAGAGGTGATTTGGGATTTGTTCTATGTTCTATGTAGTCTAGGTCCTGATTCTTGCAGGCGAGGTGACAGTGAATGAATCAAATAGCCAGTGATTTGTCTGAGAGCATGACCATATCCACTACTAACATTTGCATTTCTCAGCTGTTCCATCCAACGGACCGTTTTCATGTAATAATCCTGGATGATGTGCACTCATTGGTCAAACCCTAGAAGGGCTATGTTTTATCACCTTTAGGTGTTACAAACCACTGGCTATACCTCCTTAATTCTTACTTCATAGTTCATACGCAAACCATAAAATCTAATTAGCAAGTTAATTAACTAATCACCAATGAAATTACAGTGCTAACCCCTTGATGGTAGTACCAACCTGACCAGCAAATCAATCATAGATAATTCCACAGTACATTTTAAAGACATTTTGTGAAAGCAATATTGTACGTAGCTATAATGGTCGCACATTGTTTTACGAACATAATGTTTATAATATTATATTATTAATATTTTAAAACTGACAAAGCTCAAATAAGAAACTATGGATTTAGCAAAGTTTAGCCATGTACAAACGTATAGTATAAAAAATAGTATAATAATAATAATAATAGTAGTGGTCGTAGTAGTAGTGGTCGTAGTAGTAGTAGTAGTGGTCGTAGTAGTAGTGATCGTAGTAGTAGTAGTAGTGATCGTAGTAGTAGTAGTAGTAGTAGTAGTAGTAGTAGTAGTAGTAGTAGTAGTAGTAGTAGTAGTAGTAGTAGTAGTAGTAGTAGTATAAAAAGCAACACTTAGTTCACACTTCTGTGAATTATTTCTGCAATTATAGTCTGTGTATAGTGTACAGGAAACACACAAAAGATTGGGCCATAGTTAAAAAAAACTGTGAACATGAAAATAAATAACCTGCACAATGTGACTGTGTAAGCGGTATCCAATAACAACGAAATGTTAGATTGTAAAATATGTAATTGCCAAATTTAATCATCCGATATTTATAAAAAAAAAAATATTTAGACTGACGAAAACTAATCCGCATCATATTCACGGGAATAGACAAATAATAAAAATGCAAAACTAGTTAATATCTCCAAATGCGTTGGGAACAGTTTACAGCTTATAAATTTCACAGTTTACACTCTTTCATCACATAATCGTCGCACTCGCATAATTGTCGCACCTATATTTTAGGCCGTCAAAATTGGGATAAAAAAACTTCTGGCGTAAACATTGCATGTTGTTTTTGGTCCCGCTATTAGATGCCGAGCGCTTTGTGTAGGTATCTTTTCCGTATAAAAGAACGTATTTTAAAGTAGAAATCTAATATTTATTCGGACATTACAACTTACTTATTTAATTAACGGAAATGTGAAGTTGTCTGAGGTGTAAATTTTTTTTAAAAGACATTTTTAAAAGTTATTTCCTTTATTTGATCGTCTGCGTCGCCGCGGTGTAGGTATCTTTTCCGTATAAAACAATGTATTTTAAAGTAGAAATCTAATATTTATTCAGACATTACCACTTACTTATTTAATTAACGAAAATACGAAGTTGTCTGACCTGTAAATTTTCTTTTAAAGACGTTTTTAACGTTATTTCCTTTAACTGACCACCTGCGTTGCCGCGGTATACCGCTTGTAAACATGTAGCCAGCGCTAGTTGGCATCATTCGTGTTTGGTTATGTTGCTTCCCGTATGGAGCGCACGCACGTAGTCGAATATCGATATCTCGCCGATTGCATGCAACGCGCGCTCTCTGTCGAGTGCCGAGTTAAATACATTTGATAGTCCGCATTCTTTCGTGGCAAGTATGTACTACGACGGTAGTTACGCGTTAGTTCATGTCACAGTTTCAAGTCGCTTGCGTTCGGGTCACAGATTTGGTTTTTCTATTTAAAGTTGAAGAAAGGTTTTCAGGGTGTCTACCAGATCTAGTAAATTAAATTCCCTGATTTTTCCAGGTTTTCCAGGTCTAAAACTGAATTTTTCCAGGTTTTCTTTAACACAATTACGACATTCCAAGGAACTGAAAAAAATTGCATAATATTACATTGACGGGTTTCAAAGTATTTCAACTTACTTAAATTAGTAAAAAAATTACCTTCTTCCAAACGTGGCCAAAGTGACTCAATTGATGGCAAATAAAAGATGCTGCTACAAATATTTCACACACTTCCTTTTGCAAAAAAAAATTAGTAAAAGGAAGCTCCCATCAATTTCGCAGTGACTCAACTTTTGCGTCTATTGCACTTACTTCAGAACGAGCCAAATCCAACATTCGAGCCTTCAACTGCAATGCCTTGATCTCCTCTTCAACTCTTCTTTTTTCTGCCTTCTTCTTGTCTGTAGCTTCCTTTTCTTTTTGTTTTGTTTGGAGGGCTTCCTTACGCCTACAACTAGCATTTCTTACATACTGCTCTACACCTCCAGAACGTTGAACAAAGTCATACATCTGTCTTTGTGCGATCAGTATTTCTTCCTGCAAGTTTTCAGTCAGCTGATTAGAATTCACTGAAAATCCTCTTTCCAATGATGCATTTCCATGGGAAAGTACCAACACCATCCTCACAAACTTTAGAAGGCCTGTTTTGGAAGCTACTGTATATGCCTTAAGAATGAGCATCCACAAGTGATCAAGGCGCCCGTCTTCTCGAGAAAAAGACGAGAACAGTGCTGCAGAATCTTGCAAGGAACATACCAACTGATATGATAACTCAATGTTATCAGCTTCTTGTCCTGATAGCCACCTGTTTTGAAGACAACATTCTAAACTGTACTTCACACGCTGTTTCCTCACACCCGAATTTAAAGCCACAGACGGACATAAGCAGGAAATTCCCTTGGTAAGATTGTACTTCAGGGGACTTTTGTCTTGAAGTTTTTTTTACCATAACCTTTAGACAAGTCCTATCATTTTTCTGTAACAGGACAGACTTTTCTGGTACTTTCTCTTTCTTGATGGCATGGCATACTGCATAACCCAGCTTGATATTGTTAGCAGTCAATAGATTTTCCTGGTTATCTACATCCAATGGAGATACATTGCGTTTCTCCCTAAAGCTCTTCAGTACTTCTGGTTTCAAAATTTTCCTGCCAAAGCTAATAAAACCAGTGAATCATAGAGAAAAGGTGCCATGGGTGCTTCACTTTGGAACATTGTGAGAAACAATTCCAGCTCTGATGCCAAAAAAAGGAAGAATGTCAATTTTACTTTTAGAAGATTATCTTCAAGAGCACATTCCACTACACTGAAAGAGAGAGATGAAATAGAAACTTCACTAACCAATTTCTTTAGGTGGGGTAACGTTTTCATGGCACGCTCAGCAACTGCAGTATTCCATATGATTGCACAAAATTTCTTGGGAAAAAGCTCTGATCCAGTTATTCTAATGTAATCTGCCCTCCTTGCAGATATGTGCTTAAACAAATAGTAACTGTGCCTCAAAAAACTAAAAACGTCCCATTGTGTAACAGAAATTCCAGTTTTGAAAGCACCATGGACTGTATGAAGCCCACAGCTACCAATTTCTAGCAACGATGGCGAATCTTCACCAAAAGTGTCTGTGATATGTATTTTCAACGCTAACAAAAATGTCCAGTTTACGTTGAGGGCATCCATAGATACTTAAAATTAAATGCACCTGTCGGTATAATCTGAACGTGGGAAGCACATATTGCAGCACGTCACGTCAGCAGGATAACAGACCATCTTGAATTAGTTTGTATCACGTGATTTTATGCCACTTCCGAATCCGATGGTAAATAAAAGAATTTGGACGTGGGAACTGTTCGTTATTTACCATTCAAAAATAAAAATGGGAGGGGATACACATGATGCCACGCCAATGCAAGCTGATCAATAAACAAAAAACGTATTGCCAACTACAACCTACCAAACAAAAATTCCCTGATTTTTCCCTGATTATTCCCCGATTACAAAATTCCCTGATATTTCCAGGTTTTCCAGGTTTTCCAGGGTCAGTAGACACCCTGTTTTTGTTTAATGAATTATTAATATAAATTGTTTTGCGTGCTCTTGTATACTCCACCTTTTTTTTAAATAAACGTACTTTCCATGAAAGGGTTTTGTGTTTATGAATAACTTTACCTAACAACATGTTTTTTTCCGCATAATCGTCGCACCCTTACTTTTCAAACTTGACTTTAGAATAAAATGTGCGATGATTATGCGAGAAAACATTGTATAAGGTATAACAAATTTAATATCTCAGAGTTTTTATTTCAAAGTTCATGACTATTTCAAATCAGTAGTTCACTAGACAGTACTAACTGGTCTTCTGGCCTATGCTGTTCATGCTCGTCTGAATGTGTGTATGTTTTAAATAAATATTGGCCTCTGGGCACAAAAACAAAGTTTGCAAAGAGCAGCTTGTACTTTAGGCCGCACAATAAACATTAAATTACACTGGTCTAGTAGTGTAAATAGACCTAAATCTGGTAGGTGTTAAAAAGGCTTGCAGAAAAGTCCACGGTAGCATAATTATATTTTCTAAGGATGACCCACATTAAACATTTTTAATTTAAAAAATATATAATGAGTATTCCAAACCTATTTTAACCAAAATAGTATTAATCCTTATCCAATTAAATATGTGTTACTTTATTTAAATATATTAAATGCATACCTTGGAAGATATTAAGATCTTGGTACTTATAAGTATGTACTTATTAAATCTAAATGATATAATAGTAGATAACGTACGTGCAAAGCCGGGGCGGGTCGCTAGTTAACTGTATTTATTTTCGCTAGTAAGGTATTTAGCATACACTTAAAGATGTAAACACTCCCACAAGTCCACTGTAAAACAATTGTTACAGTTTAATCACTTTGCTCAGTTTGGCTTAATTAATTGCTGTAAAATTATATTATATATAATAAATTATATAAAATAGAAGTAATTAAAATTTTTTGTAAAAAGTTAAATAACTAAGAACTAATTTTACAAATAATAATATAACTGTACCATCATATTAAGATAAGATAATAATTGAAGTACCATTTCAAATCTTATCACATGAAATACACAGACATTAAGATGTGCAATATGTTGCAACTTATCTTGGAATATGATGACTTACTATATCTGCAGATGCTAGAATACATTATTAAAAACATTAAGTACTGATGTGTATACATTCTGCAAAAAATGTTTCAGGTTGAGAGGGACCAGTTCCAGCCAATTGGACTTTCCAATTTTTTGCTATAATTTTAATTTTTGAATTTTTCTGCAAGTTTGTGACATGACAAGGCATAAACAATATCCTCCCAAGCTTTCAAACCTTGTAACAATTTGATAATAACTAACAGGCTCCAGTCTGTAAACATCGAGGACATAAATGTCAAGGAAATAACTTATTTTTTCACTTGCAATTACAACAGTCATTTTGAGAATATTCAAAATTAAAAATATTATCAAAACCTATATTTATTGTTTGTATTTCATTAGATTCCAAATACTTACAAATAAAGAATATTCCATTTTATTCCAAATGCAATATCTCCTCATGTAACTATCATCCTTGAGAGTAAATCGTTGTACAATATAAGTGTGTTTGTACCCAGTTAAAATATATTAATGTTCCTGATATAATTAGTCATATTTTATTACAACGTATGCACAGTTAACAGCAGAATTGCTTAAGTTCAAATGGCAGACAATCTGCAATTTGAAATTATTTTTTATCAGTTGAAAACAAGCAAACAATAAGCAGTATCGCTGCCCCTGCTAAAAGAACTTCCAAAATTTGAATGAATACTTTATAGTTGTTTATAGTAAATAAACCATTAATACAAAAATCTATTAAAAAAATTATTTACATGTATTTGTCATAATACAACTTTTGAATTATTAACATGTAAAAAAAAAGCTTCAAATTTTTCACTGTTTGAATTTGATATTCATATTTGAGGACATTTGTATCAGAACGTGATTCGAAAACAAAGGTGATATTCCAACAACCCTACTAACATAATTATCCCAGCCTGCGTATGTTGACTTGAACAAGCACCCAAAGCTATGCCCTATGCTATGTCGAGACAAAAATTTTAATACAGAAGCTGTGCTGCGGGAAAAGATATTTGAAAAGAGATGGCGGGGCTTTATCGCTTTTAACACACACTTAAATAGAAGACTCTTGATATCTTAGACTTCAGATAACTTGGACCAAATTTGGCAATGAAAAATATATTATCTGAAGTTTTCCGTACACCTAACGAGTGGCATACAATTCTGCAAACAGGGCTCATGAAACAAATATGTGGCAATCTCTGCTGTATGGATCATTCGTCTGTGAATGGCGTAGCAGCAGCTACGAGATGTGTCCAATACTTAAGTGTGATCACTTACTCTGCTTGCACCCTAACAAGAGGCATCATTAGATGAAGAGTGCTTTAACTTTCAAGTTTGCAAGAAAATAGCACAAGTCAACCATTTAAAAGATAGCAATCAAGACATTTTGGTTTAGGAAAAGTGTTATTAAGCAGTTGGAATGAAAATGAGAGGTTGGTGAAGTGTGGAGAATGAGGGGGAGTGAGGAATGGAGGCTCAGAGATAAGTATTTGACAGGGGTCACTTGCTGTCAGGGAAGATTTAAGAAGTAACTATGACTCTGTCACCAGTAAATCCACACAGGAGAACACTGTCACTTTTTTTCTACAGTAGTTCACTTTCACTTGAAATTAAGTATAGTAAAACTTCCTTTAAATATCTCACTTAAGATAATTTCCTACATAAGTAATGTAAAAAAATTAGCATAGGACCTATAAATACAATAGAACCTCATTTTTACGAACCTGGGATTTACCAATGCCCACTTCATGTGAAAGCATTTCCATAATTTACGTTGCAACAGCACTGGATTTACTAGTAAACAATTAGAAAAGTTTAAGCGGAACAGTAAAAGTTGAAAGCGAATAGTGTTGAGTTTATTTATTATACATTATTGTGTGTGCTTGTGGTCACGACCACTTCATTTTCCATTGAAAACGTGCATTTTTTTGTGCCATTTGCCATGGTGAACCATGAATCAAAACTTTGGTGACGTGAACATAAAAATTAAGTTCATGCTGATATCTCTCCCCTTTAAACTTTTAAGTATTATGCATGAAAATAAAGTTGTATAATAGGGTTTTTTTCACAAACAGTGGATTACGGTGCCCTTATTAAAATAAGTTTTAAAGCAATGTACCAAATACCTGTAAATATAGTGTCTTTGTGCATGTTCAGCAATGTTTGTTTTAAATTGGCAGCACTGAATTTCCAAACATTGCATCTGAATCTCTTTCCTAAATGTAAGCTATTGTTGTGAAAGTAGTTGTGTTCTTTTAATAGTATTATTACCCACAAAAATCTTAAATCATTTTAATGTTAAAACATGATTATTAATAATGTTCGTAAATTAATTGTGTTAAGAAAATCTCACCATAAAAAGTGGACAGTTTGAGATGCTTCAACATTCACATCTCTTACTCATGAACCAAAATTTTCATGTTAAACTTTAAACAATTGTAAATTACCGCAAGATTTATTGGATTTATTGTTTTCACCATGTGAAATAATGTAATTCTAGTTAATATAACAGGGTGGCCACCCAATAGTGAAAATTGGGAAACCTTGAATTAGCCGGGAATTTTAGAAGTGCCTGGAAAACCAAACTATTTATTTGTCTAGAAAGTTGAAAAGAGCTTAGTTGAAAATTGCTTGTCATGCCTAAGAACTGCATCATTTATGCCCTTTTTGAATGCTGTTTACAGCTTAGTTGAAAACTACAGGCCGTACCTACGAACTGTGTCACTTATACCATTTTTGAGCAAACCTCGACTGTGGATGCGAGATATTTGTTACGTGTTAAGATAGCAATATGGGTTGCTGGTGATCAGCTGTAGGGGATGGAAGTCTATTCTCGATTTCTTTTCTTTCCTTTCTTCTCTCATGTTTTTTTTTTTACTTTTACATATTAAGATTTTCACCGCCGGTAATAATAAACAGAAGACATGGACTGAAAGAAAACTATTACTTCAATTTTTCACGTCAAATACTGGAGGCTCTACTACAGAATAAAACCAAGAAACTATTTTGAATGTGGAAGAAACTAGACTAGCATAAGGTGCTGTAAAAGGGTATGACGCAGTGATAAATGCAGGAGTTCAAGCAGTTAAAATCACAAATCCCTTGCTGTAAGCAGTGCAGAAAGCACATGCATATGTGGATAGCATGGAGGAAAAAAAGAAAAAAACTGACCAATTGTAATAAAATGCAACAACAGAGAAGAATTTGCAATCTCTAATTTTGCAATCAAGTAAATGCCTTAGTTAATAACTTAGTTAACAGTTATAAGAGAGATTTGTTCGCCTATTTTTTTTTATTATTTTGTGTTACATGTACCTACTATATAATGTTAGTGGTATTATTGTATTTGTTGTGGTTGTTGTGTTTGTTGTATGTGACGTCACCGCTAATATCTGGTATTCATGCCTTCATGTCAGACACGTGCGGTTCTTACCTGCTATAGTGCCGATGCAGGTGGGAGTCCACGTTTGCAGTGGTAGCCTTGTGTTTGTCTTGTATAAGTCAGTGGGCATGTCACAATTTTAAATAAATAAATAAATAAAAATATATTGTGTGTAACACGAGTCACAACTGAATATTCTATTCCTTCTAAATATGTACACTGAAATATTTTTAAATTTTGTGAAGTGAATTGTACAATTAAGAAAACTGTGAGAAATATTTGGATGCCTTAAAAATAACTTTCAAAATCATTTTGCAGAAAATCTAACTCATCAGATGTGAAAGTATTTATGTCCCAAAATATACTTAACAATTTTAGCTCTTCAATTTATTTATTTTTTACAAACGAAATTTAGTTGCTGGTTTTATTCCTAAAGTCTTCTTGGAATGTCTTATGAGTAGAGTCCCGTAAAAATGGTTTTATTTTTCCTTAAATTTCGTTTTGAAAAAATCAAATTTCGGTTTTATTTCGCTGTTTTGGTTTTTCATGTTTACTTTAACTTTTGAGAATGGTTTTATGACCTACAAGTTTTGCTTGGCTAAATAATAGTGGCACGGCGTATACTCGTATACTGCACTCTAAAGTCAACACTATTGGCAAATAAAAATTGTAGGCTTGAAACAGCTCGGCACGGCCCGGTGCCGCCTAGCGCGCTGCCTCGGCACGGCCCGGTGTCGCCTAGCGCGCTGCCTCGGCACGGCCCGGTGTCGCCTAGCGCGCTGCCTCGGCACGGCATGTCTCAACTTAGTATTCTTTTAATATTTCTTGCTGCTGTTCTTTGTCCCGTTGACGCCGTATTCACTTGCTCTGCGGTCGTATTGCATTTGCTGAGAAGTGTAGTTACAGCAGTTAAAGGTCACTGATTTTGCTTATCAATCGGCGTAGTGCCATGTGTTCATGTTTACGAGTAGTAGAGGTGTAAAAGTAACGAAAAAAAGTGTACCCTTATGTATTCGTTACTATAACAATTAGTACTCGTTACTATCGTGTCGCTACGTTACTCGTTACTTCTGATACCGCATAACATGCAATGTTATGTTGCAGCAACGAATCGAGTCGTATTGCGTACGCGTACAGTATGACGTCACGTAAATAATAATAAATAGAATATAAACAATTAACAATATTTGATAATTAACAGTTTTTGTTAACCAAGAAACAATTAAATCTCATTAGAGCGGTTTTATTATATTATCTCTTTTAAGATAAAAACAACAAAAAACGTGAAAATACGCGATAATAAATAACAAAAACATACATATTTCTAATTTGTAAAAAATACTTTCTTATAAACAGTAAAAAACTTGGACGACAAATTTCCATATTATACTTAATAAACATCGTTCTTTGTAACGTAAATTCATCGAATATGCGCGCGCATGCGTAAAACATACGAAAAATGCGAGTAACGAAATCCAGCCGTGTGTAACGTTTCGTTACTCGATACTAGATGGCGCACCCGTTACTCAGTCAGTACCGAATACATACGGTTTGCTACACCTACAGCTCTAACGAATAGGTTGCCAAGCCAGTCAAACGTAGTTGAAAGCATGAGGTTGTTAACTGTTCAACATGAAAGGAAGAATTAAAATTTTATATTTCTCTACAAGATTAATGTGTAAATACAGCGGGTTGAAAATCATGGCAGCTATATTGTGTTGAAAACATCGCCGGTATTTTTTATTAACTTTGTGTTGATGCTCAGGTACATTTTTCTCTTTTTAATTAGTTTATGATTGCAATTACTGCTTTCGTTTCAAATTGTAATGATTACGTGACGGGAATACTGTAAATCATTATTTACTTTCATTACTACAAAGCGGCCATGTTGAAACTTAGAAAAATGGCGATGTGCCGTCAACGTCGTGTTTACTTGTTTTTCGCGATGTCTTGCATGGGTGGTCTAATTCATTATTATCAGTTTTATTTCTCGATGCTGTGCGATTTCGGTGTTTTTTCGCGAATTAAGGTAAATTGCGGTGTTATTTCGCGATATCGCGATTCGCGAAATTTCAGTGTCTCTACTTATGAGTATGCATTGACAATAAGCATTCCTAAAAGATTAAAAACAAGAGAGAAATTTGTTAGTTTGTTTTGAATGTAATACATGCATAATAACAATTAACAAAAATACTTGTTACATTTATTTAACTGCCCAACTTTTCAGTGGGATAAGTTATTAAATAAAGAAAGGCAAAAAAACTTGGAATTTTTAATTTAGAGCCTTTAAAACCTGGAAATAACCAGAAATTGAATTACATGTAAAGTGGGCAAACTGTATAAAAAATTAAGAATCTCCGAAATTTTACTTAGTGTGGTGTATATTTGCTTATTGTTTCTCATCATAGTGAGAACTTTTTTTTTCAATACTTCCCTCTTTTTACATTTTCCTGGATTTTACATATTTATTTCCTTGTCCCTTAAGATATATGAAAACGAGGTTCTAATGTAAATGGAATTTTACCCTTTTAATAAAATTTCCCTGTTAATAAGTCTAAATTTCTAAGTACCTTGATAATTTTCTTAACAGGGATTTACTTATCTCCCGCAATAACCAACAGTTGACTGGATTTTTCTCTTCACCCCTTTCTGTTCATTAAAACAAAAAATAATAACCTCCATTACATCCATGTAACTTATCAAGAGTTCAATGAATGTTTTTGAAGTCATATTCCAAATATTTTACTCAAATGCACATAAATTAAGAAGCACTGAACCTTTCATATTGTTTGCAATAATAACTGAAACAGCATAAAGTAGAGATTAGAGACTGCAGGTAAAATCTCAATATTATTACATGGTTATTCTTATTGTTGACTGCAGGTCATTGTAAAAAAAAAAAAAATTTCAGTATTAATATTTTTAAAACAGACCAATTTTTTTAACTACAAATTAGCCACTACAGACATCAAATTAATAAATATGACATCCCTGGTTACATCAGGTGTTGGTAATATGCTTTCAAAAAATGTTTTATTAAAGTGAAAATATGTATACTGTATGCCTTTCAACTCAGTACGGACAACTGCCAAAGATACATTTAAATATGAAATCCAAGTTTGACTGAATATTGAAATATGTATATTTATTTTATTATTAGGATTTTTAGAATTTTAATACAAAGAGATTGTTTGGTGGCAAATGCTGTTCTAACTACAGAAAGCAACAAATGAAGACAAATGAAGACAAATGAAGACATGCCCAAGAGCACAGAAAAGAACAGATGGACCGACTCTTACAGACTGCGGGGTCGACGCACTCTCACGCCGGTTGTTCTCACTCTCGTCGACGCTGATGTGGAAACGGCGCTGAAACTCCGTAGCAGCCGACTCCAGGCTGCGCTCGCGCACATTCTGCTGATGCTCGTTGCTCCCAAGATTGCTGGGGAACAAACACACGCGTCACAAGAATTAACATACGGCACGGTCCAGAAGTCCTTTGAGCTGTCGGTACGGGAGTGAGGGGTGTGACAGGCAAGCAGAACGGAAGCGGAAATAGGGCAAGGAAAAAGTGTAAGAGAGACTCTGCCAAGGGGGCTGAAAAATCTCTTTGGGTGCAGCATCTTATTAGAGTACTATACACATTCAAAACACATTGACCATGTGGTGATTAGCAAGCGATATGTAAATACGTAGTGATTGATGTTTTTAGAACACATGTGTGAACGGGCTGTGCTGAGTCTGCACTATTGGGTTTCGTAGGGTTCGGCCTACTATTTGGCTCTGCCAATCGATTCCAAGAAACACTTTTCCATTAAAATATTTATTAAGCACTTGCACTATTGTTGGCAGGTACCTTAGATTTCCTGATCCTATAATCTAGCACGTTCTGGATTTTCCGGGTGCCAGATTACTGAAAATGTCAGATTATCTGGCAGTATCTCCCATGATTGCTCAATGCTAACTTGAACAGTATATCTGTAAGATAGCTTTTGCAGCAAATATTGCTTAGCAGTAACATGAGGATAAATGTTTGAACTTTAACACTAATTCTGGTCAAAACTAAATTTGCTGTGAACGACAGCCGAGTTCTGCTGACGAAACTTGAATTGCGCCGATCACTTCAAAGTTCCGAGTGATCCTGAACACTCCCAACTTATCCTGGGCCGCACAGAGCGCTTTCGACTACCATTAACATGCGTAGGCCTACTATAAAAGTTTTAGACTTTTACTAAAAATTATAGGTTTTAGCTTAAGTTCCATTAAGTCCGTACGTTCCTCGCTGGTGCTGGACCATCTGGCATTCTGGACCGTTGGATGCTGAATTATTGAAAGTCTATTGTATTTTATACCTTTCACTAAAATATTTAAGAAAGCTTAATTAATAATTCCACCTAAATAACATAACTTTCAAAAACATACCCAATATATATCAAAACAAAATTTTATTACTCTGCTTTATTGTATTCAACCAGTGAATAAATACAGTTAAGATGGTATTGAGAGATCAAAGTTGTTAACAGCATGCAGCGAAATTTCGCAGTAATTAACTCATGTCTCAATTCTGAAAGAAAAGTAGAGAAAAAATATTCTCCTGTCTATTATGCACTACCTTATTCTTCTTTACTTTTTATTATGTAACTGCTAACTCGCCAAACAAAGGACTCTTTAATTCTCCTTTCACCACACAGTAAAAGTGACCTGCTACTGAATTATTCTAGAACCACAGAAACCTAATTACAACGAAAGCTCACTCTGTTGTTATGCTGAAGTATTATCAAAGTAACTGCCAGTGAGATTTTGCTAAGTATTTGTTTTGTCCACTTTAAATCCACTGCCAACCCCTTACTTTGTTTTTTTTAAGTCAAACTTCTTTGGACATAATGGGAGTAAAATTTCAAGGTCGAATTCTAATGCAACGTTTTCGTGAAACATTGTTGTGAAACATTTCCGATACAAAAAGGACAGAGAATAGGAACTTGGCAAAAAAGATATAACCCTTGATATATTTACAAGTCAAGGTTTGAATTTTCAAAGAAATTGCACTTCTATCACATATACCAAGTTACACATTGTATTTTTTTTAATCCTAGGATGCAGCAAAGCATCAAGACCCGAATAAGCTCCAAACACTTTAATAAAACCATGAATACTGAAGTAATCATCATTTTCTTATTCTACTGTTAACATTTCAGACTTAACTTGGTACTTTTTTTTAAGCCCAAAGTTTATTGATATTCAGCACTCCTGTTCCCTTAAAAATTGTGCTAACATGCAGCAAAAATCTTTTTAGAAGAAAAATGTTAATTTCCTCTTTTCTTGGCTACAGTTTCATGGCAATTCTACCATCTCATGTGAGACAGTTGTTAAAATATAACTCATCCATTTAATACTAATCAGAATATTTTAGAAATGAAACACTCCCATAAAAGCATATTATATTTATTTTAACTATTATAGTAATTATTAATTTCCTCAATAGAATAGGGGGAAAAATTAATAACAGCTTTCACTTGCATTTATTAATTCACATATTTAATGATTTAAGTCATTAAAACTAAAAGGAATTAGTAATTTTTGATATTTTTACAATTACTTTGAGTATGTTTGATATTTTATGAGCTGTATAACAGAGTACCAATGCAAGAATTTTTTATGCGTTATAGATTATTATTTGGTGTCACATTTGGTACACTGCACACCCAATGAAATATTTACTAGATTAAATATTTACTAGATTAAATATTTAGTATATTTAGTGTCCCCGAAAATAAAGGGGAAAATAAAAAACTGATGACAATGGGGTATGCCATTTATTAACATTATATATACATATATATATATTTATTAGTGATGCACAAATTATACTTTGCCGATTACGATTTCCAATTATTACACTAAAATTGCAATTACCGATTACGATTACCGATTATCAGTTTTTGCGTAAAGTTGAAATAAAAAACAAAGTCTTTTACTAAATATTCCTACTTGAACGCCGTTCTGTTTTTACTCGTCGTTTAACATCGTCAAACATAGATGGTATAAATACAGTACTCAAATGTTTCCTGGAAGGAAGTTCATACTTTGGTACTGCTTTCTCCATTAGTAGCTTAAACCCTTTGTTGTTGACAATATCGACTGGCTGCATGTCAACACAGATCATTTCTGCAACAGCTCGAGTCATTTCTTGTGCTCTTGGATCAGTGGGCAAGTACTTTATTATTTTTGATACCATGGCTGGTAGTGTTGTTTGTGACAGTGCACATTTTTCAGGTGGTCTAGGAGTGACATCAGGATCATCTACTTCACTTTCCCAACTTTTATTTATTTTTTCTGAAATCACTTCACTGGAATGAAATTTTTTTGCGTGGTTCCACAAGTTTGTAGTTGTGTACGACTTCCGGTTCCCGCAACGGCCTCGTGAGATGAGTGTTCCACATATTAAGCATTTTGCTTTAGATTCACTTATTAAATCCACCGAGAAAAATTTCCATATGTCACTTTTCGATCTTGAAGACGTCATTATGTTGATCAACAATCAAAATACAAAGCTAAACTACAATGTGTTTACGTTAATGGCCATTGTCTACGAAAAAAAAACTGCAGTATTCAATATTCATGAATTACTTTTGCAGTGTTGCCAACTTCAATTCTGATCGTCACTTATGCAAACATTATGGTTGCAATTTGGTATTTTATTTTAGTAACTCCCGTTAATGACTAAAAAGAACTACATTTAAAAAAATGCCAAATAATCACCATTTCAGTTTATTATTTACTAACTAGCATCACGTGAGCCTACTTTTCTCAATCCTTTGAGAAAGGGAATTATGTAGCGGCAGTGGAATGTGAACCGATGGCGCTATTGTGTATTTGTGCATGTTGTCCGTTCCAACCTCACATCATACATAACAAACATGGCCGACATACGGTACGCAATGAAAATTAGTTAGGCGCATCGTTTCTACGATACCATGTCTAATTTTTTTTTTCAGACTTACATTTACTAATATAAGTAACATATGCCATATTGTGAATTGTGACAGCTTTAAAAATGCATTTATTTTCTTAACTAAACATTTTGTGCGAAGAAATCACGTGTGTGATTTGGCTGTGGCCATGGTAAATATTGTGACTATAATACCATTCACGACGTTAACTTAACAGGATAAATTGTACAGTAAGTAATTGAATTGAAAGGGGTAAATACTGTAAATAGTAAACGGGACAGTTCACGATTTCAACGTGTGTTTCGTTTGTACGAGAGTGGTTGAACGTCTAAATCCCTGTACGCTGGATTGCTCATAATGGTCGAGACGACAGAGCTCTTTTTCGCTAGCCTCCACGTTCACCTGACATACCGCCATACATTTTTTTTTCTTTTGGGGCTTTATAAATGATTGTGTCTACCTAATGATTTGCCAGAACAGAAATGAAGAGGCTATTGCTTCCATTACTTTAGACGTGTTAACCAAAGTGTGGCAATAATTGGACTTTAGGTTTAAAGTGTGCCTTATAACTAGAGACCCGGAAATTTTGTGGATTCATTTAGTCGCAAGATAGAACGCAAACCTTCACACTCTCGCACTGTGTTCATGATTGGCACGCAGTTGTTTGGACACGCCCCTCTACGACCGTGAGCCGATGATGCCCAGCCAGGAGAGAAGTAAGTGAATCTGGTAGTGCCATGTAACAAGGATAAAAATGTTCTCGCTAAGAAATCAACCAATGGGAAAGTAAACATGGGTCGAGCACACCTATAACTTTGAATCCTATCCTGAGGCCAGAGGAATCCGCGAAATTTCCGGGTCTCTACTTATAACAAAAGGTGCACACGTTAAACATTTGTAAGAAAAGCTAGTTAAGTTCACCTTCAATTTGTTGTAAATAGTCTAAATTAAACTGCTGTAATGTGGCACTGAAATGAGCAGCCGGGAACTGACCTGACGGTAGGCCTCTCCCACTGCGTGGTGCGAGCCACGTGGTTCACGAAGTAGGTGCGGCCGTTGGCGTCCTGGCGCTCCTCCCAGCCGGCGGGCAGCGGCGACAGCTGCTCCTGGTTCAGGACAAACACCGGCTAGGCCAGCCCGCAGCGCGGCACGTCAATCACACCAGCGAAAAAAAATAATAAAAATTGATACAGTGAAAGGTCTTCCGTCCAGGGATCACTGCCATGCCAGACTAGCAAACGTCAATGCAGTTTTAATGGGAATACCAAAGAAAAATTAATATATACATACAGGACAAATACATTTATATAAAGAAAAAATACAGATGAACATCGGTTTTCTTCAAATAAAACCTTAGGTGAAATTTACCAGTGAAATGTAACATTCTAGAAAACAGGAGACATTGCACTGAAATGAAAATCTACAGTAGTAATAAACTCTGAGTGAGCTAATAATGCTGGCAGCGCAACAAAGGTGATGACCAAGGTATACGGCTGAATGCTGGATTAAAGATCTTTCACTGAAAAAAATATAAATAAAGAAAACAAAAAGTATGAAAGCAAACCTAACTACATAGTATTTCAAAATGCTTCAGGGATCACTATAAAAACTCACAAAAAAAAAACATATCAGACAATATAAAACATTAACCATGTTTTCCACTTTTAATATGAACAAATTATATTAGTCAGAATATGAGGCAACTAATATGGCACATAAATAACATCTTGGTTCAAAAGCCAACCAGGAAATTTACGACGCATAGTAAATTACTACTTGCATACTCAATTTCGTAATAAAAAAAAAACCATTAATACTAACATGTCTGCCTACAGCAAGCTCTGTACAGAAAAATTACTGCCCACCTTTTCACAAAAACATTTCTGTGTAATGTTACCAGGTCACAGAAAAGATGCAAAAAATTTATTTTCAATTTATAATCTCCAGGTTAAATCAAAACAAAACTTCGTTAAAAGCTTTGTCGAAACACATGTGAATGTAATTGTATTCAATATAATGTTCACCAGATAGGGCTAATTTAATGGCCTTTGAATTTAAAAATTAAAAAAAGTAACATGTCATAGTAAAATTTGTACAAATAAATTTATATGATAGTATAACTTTTCATTACCTCAAGTTAATAATCCAATAACTACAAAAACTTGGTAGAGTGTATTACATGTGTTACATACATGCACAAAGCTTTAGTATAATATTCTGGACACACTAAATCACAAGTTACTTTCTACAATCAACCAATAAAAGATTGTGACCACAGGGCAAAAATAACTTATGATCTGCATTTAACATATGCTCATCTCAAAAACATATCAAGTATTAAAATTGTATACCATGGACTGTGTCTGAGACTTAAGGGGGCTCCTATGCAGTTTGAAATATGAAGACCAACACCGGCGCCTCTCCATTATTAACGTCACTCACTGAGTCTGTGTCACGCACATATCCTGCCACGCACACTTCTACACTGCTCAATCCCACATGACGAAGCCACGTCTGCCTGTCGTCACACAGCCACTAAACACACTTACTAAGTCACAAAATTAGCACCCCGGCTATTGGTCTTACATCATGTCCTCCTTAAGGTCAATGGTAAGCTTGTGTACAAATATAAGCACAAAATATTAACTGGGCCTAAATAAATGATGAATATACTCACAAATTATTAATATTTTAAAGGATATATAAACATTGAAATGTAACTGGCAACTTCCAATACACCTTTTTTCTTCTACCCTAAACTTCTATATTACAGAACATACTGAAAACAGATTAATAATAAAAGCTTATTTTAGATGAAGATTATTTTACCATAAAACTCTGCATTTATTATAAAATAGCACTGATAGGAAAATTAAAAAATGTCAAACATTAACTGCAAAAAACCAGAGAAAGTCCCAATTAATAATGATATTAGGATCCTTAACAACAGTACACTGTTTATGGTAAACCAGTTTATTTAGTTGCAGTATGAACTAAAGCACACTCTGGTGATGGTTCCACACTTTCCCACAGCATGACGCAGCACTTACAAGCACAGAGGTAAAACCTAAGTGGTTGAGAGCCCACTGCATGTGTAATTGACGCCCCAAAGCTTAAAAACCTTTTCATGAAAACGCATTACTATGCGAAACCTTTTTTGGTAGGGCGGGCTCAACCAATAATGTACACATAAATGAATATTAACATAAACATTAATCATTTAACCAACAAATGTCTTCTCACAAAGATAAATGCCAGTCAGAAAGTTACAGAGACTTGAATTATACAAATACAATACTTAGTTCCTAAAGTGAAATTGTTTTGGTAAAAAGGATAAGGGTTTTGAGTCTTGTGGTTCTTCACAGAAGTTCTCAACGATAAGTCTGCTCCAAACCACTTGGAGAAAACCAACTTTGAGGATTTGGGGTAGAACCCACCAACCTTGCCGCATGAGCTTGATGCCTTAGCGATCACAGCCACAGAGGTGGGTGGAAACCAAAGTCAACTCCAAAACACTCCTGCATTAGTCTACAATGTGGCTCTGCAGTGTAAATATGTTCCAAAAAGAAATGCTTATTTGACTTGACATTTAGATTAGTCTGTGATCTTGCTGACTAATAAATAGTTAAGAATTTGAAGGTTTTAATTTTTTAATAAATTTTGTTTAAGAAACAAGAATTTAGCTACTGTCATTTTATAAATTTTGATGTTAGTATGAAAAATATATTTACAAAACTACTACGATTTATTCATAGTTAGCAATTCTGAACATTAAAATATCAGAAAGCATCTATCTTTTTTGAGCTATTATTTTTCCAACAGGATTTTATCTTTACAATGTTTTATTATTAAACTATCATGAATATTAATTACATGAACCTAATTCCTGCTGAGAGCTCAATTACAAAATTATTTCCTGATAAGTCTTACAGAATTTACCCTCCAATGCATATTAGAATTTGAATTTACTTTAAATAAATAGTAAACAAAATATTATTATATTACTCTTTTTTTACAAAATTAACAAAATCCATACAGTAAAAAGTTAGTTTTCGAAGTTTGCAGTTAAAAAAGACAAAAGTGAAACACAGTTAATTTTTTTTTGTTTCGTATAACTACTAATTTGCTATAAGTGAATTCTGTGCTTAGTGAATAATTATACACCTACATTTTCATATTTTTCGAGTTTTATTGCTTTTCACTACATAATCTGGCCTTTGTTGATGAAATAGTTTAAGTGATTAATGTTTTGGCACAAGGTTTTTGGTACAGTTGGATGAATCAGCTACAAAAACTTTCTTTATGCATTCCAAAGTCAATGGGTATCAGTGAAACATGATCAGTACTTAATACTATTAAGCACCATCAACCGAACAAATGATGATAATGGTAAGAAATATTGGAACAAAACTCAAAAACAGAAAAAAACCAAACAGTAAAATTACCAAACTGCAAAACAAAAATGACACCAGGTAAACACAGACCAACTTGACTCCAAGTTTCCATACCTGGAATCTGTCCTACTTTTCTGGTCATAGACTTAATGCAAGAAATTATTGCAGCAGACTTGCAATCTACTACTATCACCAGGTTGCTATTTGTGCTATTTGTTGTTATTCATTGCTGTTTTATTGACAATGATTTATTGTTATGTATGATCTGGGTTACTTGTGATTTTTTTTTTTTTTTTAAATTTTGTGTTCGTTCAACTGCTATTTGACTGCTTGCTTCTTTAATAAAATGTTAGGTATACTGAATGTATAATGACAATTTTCTTTTACTCATTCCAGAAAATAGAAACACATCGGTTCAAATTCATTTTGTAGTAATCCTTGAGCTAACAGAAATCAATGGGCTCATATTTTAGTAACAAAGTTTGCCATAACATTATAACAGCTATCAAGTTGAGCTATTTTTATTCACACAGTGTAAAAATTTAAGAACTGCTCTTATAACCATGTCAAAAATTATTTCATAATGGTGAAAAGGCCATTGTTAAGAGGATTCTTTAGACATTCTTTCTCCAAGCTTCGTGACCTCACCTGGGCAGCGACTTCTGTGGACGGATGCGACGCGTCCGAGTCGACAAGCTCCCAATCAGAATCCGAGGAATGGGTGGTGTTGGCGGGGTCTACGGGCAGCTGGCCGTCTGCTGTACCCGCAGGCTCTCGAACATAAGCATGGTAAATCTCCAGGTGTCCTTTCACCCGGGACCTGGCGCTGGGAGGGTGGGAACTATTTCAATTAAATTTGAAAATATGCTAAAGCTCTAGGAAAACGGAACTAAAACGAGTGGGCGGGAGACGTAACAATACCTGCGCGGGCGGAGGACGTACTGCTTCGGTGGAATGTTCCTGCCCTCTTGCTCTTTGGGCAAGTTCAGGAGCGTCAGCTCGACCATTCCAAGAAAGTCATCACGGGTAAGGCGATTCTCGTCGAACACTTGAAGCACCAGCTTGTGTTCTGCAGGTTTAACCTGAGGAGCCAAAATTTCATTAAAACTTGTCAATGTGTAAGTGGTTTGCGCAACATGAAAAGAGGTTTTATTGGTTTTTGTTCAGTTAAGGATTCTGAATGCTTGGACGTGTTAAAACAAGAAAACAATACTATTACTGCAGAAGTGTAAAATGCTTCATGATTGGGTGAACAGCCCAGAGGTCAGGTTCGGTTCACCATCGCCACAGAGTTACCACCACGGTGTGGCCAGGGCAGACCCGAGATGATTGCGGTATGAAGGTGAAGGTACATCACATGTAGTCCTAAACCCAGGGAGGATATTGTCCACAAGTGAAACATAAACATCCCAGACCTGGGCAAAAACTGAACCCAAGATTCTCATCTCACCAGCCAGAAGCTTTATCTACGGAGCCAAAGGTCGGATGTAAAAAGCTTAGTAAATGCTGTTAATACTATTTGTATTTAATCAAAAAACTTGTGCAGTTTTCCAATAAGCACATTTCCTTTACAATTTAACAGCACAAGTGGCTGGCTAACTCAACTATTCAAATGTGTGCTAAAGGATGACTTATACATTAAAGATGTACAATATATTAGCAGGTAATTAATACACAGTTTCAACATTAACAAAATTTTATCTTTTTATCAGTTCAGACTGTACAGGAGAGAGGGGTAACGATTTCCCAGAGACTTTACAGACATTCATCTGAATGTTTTTAAGTCAAAACTAATATGTACTTCCCCACATTCCTACATGCATAATAGACAAAGTACAGCATATGTTAGCTCTAGATGGAAGTGGAAGTGTGTGACAGGTGTACACACTGACGAATAGACACGTGCACACACACTGAAGCACGCATGCACCTGCATGCCGACACACACACTCTCGTAAAACACCCACACACTTCCACAAACCCATCCCCTCCCACACAACACATACACATAATACATTTACAACTGAAAGTCAATAACCACTAAATATCTCCCAAAACCAGTTCCAAGTTTAACCAAACCAAAGACCTACGGTTTGTGGTGGTTTCTGTATCCCACTACTCACTAGTTCACAACCCATACATATTTCATTAAAATTACTCCAACGTAATCACTGTCATTAAAATGACCAGTACTGTGTGTCATAAAAAATGGAATCATAAGATTGAAATGTGGGGAAATGGATGGAATACAGTGATGGGGGAATAGGAGCATCCCGAAAAAACCTACTAAACATTGGAAATTTTTCCCACGTTTCACACATTAAAATTTGAACTCTCATAGGACACAAACATTCAAATTCTCAAAAGGACATATGTACGAGTACTTTAAAAAATCCACCGTCAGCATTATCCTGCTAGCAGTGTCACTAGTGTCAGCATATATCAAAATAAATACATTGTAAAGTTAATACTTACTCTAAAAACAAATTCTTCATTCCACTGAGGATTTAAAGTCTGCAAACAAGTACAAACAAATTAATTAATTAATTAGCAGTCACAAGAACATCATTTTAAATTTTTATTATTGAGAGCTATGGTAATATTTTTTTTTAAAATAGTGGATGAAGTTTGGTATATATTTTTATGGATTTTGTGACCTCTACAACTAGTTTTTTTTTTAAACATTAACAATTAATTTTACAAAATACCTTGCATTTTATTTTACATTGCCTTATTATATGATAACCTATAAAATTAATTCAAACAAATGTGAGAAAAAACAAATGCCATAAAAAAGATTCACAAAATAGATTTTTATGATTGATTAAATATTTAAAGTGCTTAGCTGGACAGTTGCAAGAAGTGGCATTCGTCATATGCCAAATGACCAGCGAGAGGAATCTGAAATTAGCGATTGCACTAGGTCTGCACTAGGTCGATAAGTATAACTCAACATTAAGATCGAGTGAAATCGTCACTTTGACTGCAAGGCACAACAGGTCACTGGAATAGCCTTAGCATTTCACATTTCATTGCAAAGTCTTAAAAAATTAACTTCAAAAATATCAATGAGCACCGAAAGTGTTATAGTAAATAAGTTGCGACAGCCAATTTACCCTTTGTCACCATGAAAACACAAAAAAAAAATTTAATGGTAATTTATAATGAGTCATTTTACATTACCTTTTTTTTTGTCTTTGTAAGAGCAGAATCAATGGTCTCATCACCATTTATAGTGTTCAAGTCTATCCGAACATATGGGTCACTGAAAAAATAAAGAAAATATATATTACTGTACTGGCTTTCAAATTAACTGATATTAGAAATTTTCTGACAAGCACAAGCCTTCCAACAAACATAACCTTATTGAGTATTTAGGGCATAAATATAACATAGTTTCTCATGCAACATGAAATTACAGACACATTCTCTGCAATGGGTAGGTTAGGCAGCTTTCAGAACAACTTGATGCAAGGCAACAGAAACCTACAAAACTGTGGTGGGAGAGTTTCAAAACATGCCAACAAGAAAGTAATAACAACAGCAACCAAAATCAGGAAATGTCATTCACAACTCACAAAATTACATGCACTCACTGTGGAAGAGTTAAGTATACGCTGTTACATTCAAGATGAGGGGAAATGTTGGCTTATAAGATATGATACTTTCAGATGTCCGACAACTATTAACAAAAATTAAATTTTAAATGAAGCGATATTGGTGTATCAAAATCAAGTTTGAAAAAAGCAGCTAACAATAAAGAAGAACAAGACATGAGGAGTATATGCTTATGTAGAAGCATTCATAGACGAATAGATTATATTGTTATGAACGCGAGAGACTAGATCGCGATGCCAGGTTCAGAGCTGGCTGTTGCCCTGCACTGCCACGTGGTCTCCACTGACGTAAGGCATGCCAAGCGCACCTGCCAGATTACAAGGGTCGTCGCTACCCCCTCCCCCTTCGCTCCCTACGCATCATCCTGCCCCAGAGCAGTTATCTAGAGCAGCCTTGAGGATTCCACGGGCTGCCACGTGAGCAAGAGACGCCCGTCTTGACTGTTCGAGCGTCGGGTCTCCCGGGACGATGCGACTCGCGATGGCTGCCTCGTCGGTTCAAGAAGAATGCCTTACAGACTACATACTTAAGCAACGACATCAGCCTCTGCGGGAGTTCTGAGCCAGTCCCGGGACAGTTCTGAGCGGATTCCGAGCGAAGGGAAGTGTGAACAAGGTGAGAGACCCCCTCGAGAGTTCAACTGGACTGCGAGAGTGCGGCGACTGAGTGGCGCGAGACTGTGTGTGTGGACAGGCACGAGGTAAGGGGCGAACCACTGTTAAACCTAGCTCCAGTGGGAAGTGCGAACTGTGGACTGGACAGACATTAAGTGACCTGAGAGTAAAAATTTTTAAGTTCCAGAGATTTGTGGTAGGACCTTTTTAAGTACAATTGTTTATTATTAATGTAAATACAAGTAATTAATAAAACTTTAATTGGAAAACTTAATTGGGCTATCCCTTATGAACCCAATTCTTCCCACATTATAAATCATAACAATATACAAGTAGCCCTGGAGATTATTACTGAAGAATACATGATGGATTAATGAAAGGTAAATAGTTTGTTAAAATATTTCAGAAAATATTGGACATAAGGTTAAAATGAGAATAAACTTTACATATAAATACAATATTCATAATTACCAACAAACTTTTGGTTTATAACACAAGATCTATTAAAAAGCCTTCACCAATAAATAAAAAACAGGAAGAGTTTGCAAAAGAGAATAATTAAGCAATGCAATGTGAAACTTCATAGATTCAATACCAATTAAATAATGATGAGGCACAATTATTTTCTAGTTTAAATTTCACTATAATTTTAAACTCAAGATTTAATTTTTCAGGCAAACTTCTGTCTATAAAGTATTTCACCTGCATGAAAAGTATTTGTCTAGCTTGTTCAAGTTTTAAAAACAAAGGTAATGCTACAATCAAAATAATCATTAACAAAACCATTAAAAAAAGGTATTGACAAGATCAACACAATAAGAATAAAACTTTTGATTCTGATAATATCAAAAAAAATTAACCAAAACTTTATTAGAGACTGTACTGCTTTTTTACAGTTGTATATCTGTACTTTTTTTAATCTTCATGTAATTATAATCAAACTGCGCAACTTCATGAACATATCAAAAACTTAATTTTTATAGCTACTGTTTAAAAATATGGACCCCTCTAAAATGGTACATATGAAAGATGTTGTTTAGAATAAATAAGGAAATTATACAATATCTCTGTTGTGTGCCTTAAAGTCCATCAGTTGCTATGTCTGTACAGTGAGCTCCTGGTTAGCCAGAATGTTGCACATCGCAACAAATAGCAAATACCTGACTATTGTCATCGCCTCATTCATATTGTTCATAAATACAACTGTCATGCAACTGGTACTTTTTTTTTAATAAAACAAAGTGATTAACACAAAATTAACAATCAAGAAAACTGCCTGAGTTATTCTATACTCTAGTTAACTAAAAAGTACAAATACATAGTAAATATTCACATTAAAAAAGTGACATTTTGTACAAAAGCAGAAAATAAAATATACAAAATGCATTAAATCAGCATCAATAGGTGTACCCCACTCATTTACACAGTATTATCTCGGAAGGTGTTGAAGTCAGGCAAGAAATGTTTAGGTAGGGCGGACCCTGTTAACATCTAACAATAAATTTTACTTTGTTTCTTAATTATATGAGCAGGAAATAATTTTGTAAAGACTTTATAAAACTGTTGCACATTAAAATTATTTGGGAAGAAATCGAAATTTTCATACATGTGCAAATAATATTTCACAATTAAAAAAAATATATTATGTGCCGGTTTTAAATCAATATCTCGTAAAAGAATAAAAATTTGTAAGCAGTAATGCTAGTTACTAAGCTATCGCGGCCAACATGAGTTTGTGAAATATGCACTAAATGAACTTAAAACATGTTTATTATAAGTAATACAGACCATTTAACAAATATGTATACAATAATACTCAACCACCATAAATGAAAAAAAGTCAGGTAAGTACTGGTATAGTTGTACATTGCAAATAAGTTGCAACATAAGTAAATTTTCTTTTGATTGGATCAACATGTTTAGAATTTGCATGCAGATAGTGTTTACCGATAACTTTAACTTGTTTAACTTGAATAGGTTTACTGATCATTCAAAATAAGTTGTGAACTACATACATACCACTAATAATGATTTTTTGATTTCAGATTAAAAAAAACTCAAACTTTTAAAAACAAGCAATTATATACATAACTTTAGCTATCTCTATGTTGTTGGATTTAACTTTTAAAATTTATCTGAAACTCAATCCAGCAAATTGTCTATCTACTGTTGTGGCCAGATCATAGCTCTGGTATAAGGCCACTGGGAAAGGATTTCATCATTACATGTCGACACCTTGTAAATACCCATGATGAATTGAAATTAACTTTTCCACAACCAATTTTTAGTGCAACAAGTAGTATGTATCAAAAATGTTTTTACCAATCCAAACCATATCTATCACATGCATGTTGTCCATTAATAATTAGAAAAAATAGGACTATCTCGGGTGAAACAAAAATGCTACATTAGCATCAGGTTATGTGATTTAGTAAAGTCTAAATCATCCTCCCTGTGCAAGAGTATTGTAAGAAATGTACATAAAAATGTGAAGAGAATTTTTGACAATATTGTTTATTGGTGGAACAGCGAATGGCATATTTAAAAACCAGGAACCAAGTTATAAGTGCTGTAAAATAACTAATTACTCATATCACAAATAGTGAACATAAAATCACTTCTTATAACTAGACTCCCGTTAGTATTTTTTTATTTGAATGGAAATTTAGAATCAAATATTACAATATTCATGAATATTGAAATATTTTTCAAAAATAAAATTAATAAATGAGAGGGGACCTAAAAAACCTGATTTTTGTCATAAAAAATTTATTACTTTTTTTTTACAAAATTTTTTCAGTCACCTTCAAAGTACTCTCCATTAGATGTAATGCACTTGTCAAGTTTTTTTCCCTACTGTTTGAAGCACCTATAGAACTCTTTAACTTTAATATCCTCCAGTGCCCTTTGCAAAGCTGTTTTTACCACCTTCACATCATCAAAACACTTCCCTTTTAGATTTTTCATCATTCTCGAGAACAGGAAAAAGTTGCTCGGGGCTAGGTCTGGTGAATACGGAGGGTGAGGAACGACAGACCACCCCTGAGAGGCCAAATAGCGGTTCACTCGTTAGGCCGTGTGTGCGGGGGCATTGTCGTGATGAAGGAAACAGTCACATAATCACCAAAGGTCCGGGTGTTTCCACTGCACATCTTCTCGCAATCCTCTTAAAACTTTGAAATAAAAGTGCTGGTTAACAGTCTGGCCAGGGGGAACAAATTCCCGGTGCACAATTCCACAAACATCAAAAAAGACATAGATAATTGCCTTAACATTCGACATTCGACCTCACTTGTCTTGCTTTTTTTGGTCTGAGGGAGTTGGGAGTCTTCCACTGGCTTGACGCTTGCTTGGTTTCTGGGTCATACCCGTAATACCAACTCTCATCACCTGTAAAGACTTTAGTCAAAAAGTTTGTATCACTTTCAGTCTCTTTTCAAGTCATGGCTCAAATTCAATCCAATGTTTTTTTTATCCTGTTTGAGAAGGCGAGGTACAAATTTAGTGGCAACATGTCTCATATGCAAATACTCTGTCAAAATTCGCTGGTACAAGCTCCAACTCACTCCTGTCTCTTCTAAAATTTTGTCGATTGTGAAATGATGATTATTTTTTGGCGGATTTTTTTAAAGTTTTCATCGTTTTGAGATGTTGAAGGGCGCCCAGAATGAGCATGGTCTTCAACACTCATCTCACCACGTTTAAAGTGCCCAGACCACTCAAAAACTTGTGTGTAGCTTATAGCATCTTCCTTGAAAGCATGTTGAAGCATTTGGAAAGCTTCCGTTTACAATTTTTCAAGCAGGAAACCAAATTTCAAACACATTCTTTGTTCTTTTAAATCTGCCATAACGACTTACCAGGCGGAACACGAGGACAGTAAGAGAAAAAATACTACGATCAAACGTTAACCTACAAACTGATGCAGTCTGGGCAGCTATTTAGTGAAGGTATCTACTAACCCCATCTAGCAGAATAACTCTCTACTACGTCTACAAATGGCAGCGCGCTCTCAGTCCAGGATTTTTTTGGTACCCCTCGTACATAGAAAATATATTTTTTTTCCACACACTTCAAGGAGTCCAAGAAAAAACTGATCCTAAATACAGTAAAATGAAAAAGAGAGGAACATACATGGAACCATAATAAAGAGGAGTAAAATGAAGGAAAAGAAAGTAACATTTGAAATTAAAAATTGGTTTTGTTGATCTGATTATTCTCATACAAAAAAAGTAATGAAATGTTAATTATTTAAAATCATTAATCACTGATGAGTTGTTAAAATATAAAAACAATGTGTGAATGTTGCAAAAAACAAATCTACATTCATTGATAAATAATCATACATATTATAATTTTTAAATTTTTTTTTGCAAATGACATCCACATAGTGTAAACATGACTATCGGTAACAAATAATTTTAATAAATATGTTAAATTAGAAATATTGAATATAAATTACTGAATACCAAAAATATAATTATTCTCTAATATAAACCGGAAATTTTTAACTATTATAAACGGCTCCGGCTTTAAACCTGATTTTGACAAGGAATTTCATTAAAATACTGCCCTTCTTACTATAATTAAGTAAACAGTTAATACTATAAAGTTTCCACAAACATTAGAAATTATACTTCAATGGTATTACTAAAATATTAACCTGAAACATTTTAACACATTAGAGTCTACTGCTTATGACTGGATTAAATCACAGAATACTAACTTTGAATGATATTTAAAATGTGATAAAAAAACTTCAGAGTTTACACTTTTTAATAATATTCAAAACATAATTTCATTTATTTTATTTAGATACATAAAATAAAGTTTTACATAAATAAAAAAATTCTTTTACACACTTGATATTATTCGATGAAATGAAATTTTTTTTAATAACCAGTTCAGTAATTGTTTATTACATATTTTCAAATAATCATCTCAATATAAGATACAATAACTCAAATAATTTTTAGTTTGTAAATTTGTGAAAATTTTGACTTTGTATGAAACTTGGATGCAATCTGGCACGCAGAACAAAACCATAGTCTTCGCACCACCGAGTTTCCTTCCTCAGTCGTTTGCCACTGTTGGATTTGACCACATCAGAACAATACAGTATCTCGTAGAGTTATGTTTTTCTTCGACTGGCAGAATTTTCTTCTGAATATGGCGAGCTTAATCACTCTGTAGGTGAGGAATTTGATTGAACTTCTGAGTCAGTAGCGCCATACGAAGCCCGCTGGTTCACACGAGCTTTCATGAAGCTTTTCAAAGTAGTTTCGTTGCGGGATATTTTTGAACAAAATTAATAAATTTATAATTGACATCAAAAAGAGGCGGAAAATTTTTTTTACTGCCATTTGATTGATTTTCTTTGAAAGGTATAGTACCAGAGAATTTGATCAACGTGATCAATGATAGTTTTGTTTATATTGTAGTCAAATACAATATCAGTTCAGGTTTCCTGAGAAAAACTGCTTTTCTGCTTTTTTGCAAAATTTTCATTTGTAATATAAGAAAAAAAATCATTCCTGGTAAGATAAATGCAAAAATTATATATTTTTAGACCTACGTAAAACATGCTTCAAGCACATTCTGTAGATTTGGAATAATTGCATGCAAACCTGGTGTAAGAAAGTAGTTGCTAGCTTCTGAACCAGAAGAAGTAAAAAATTCTTCCTGTTCAAAAAATTAATCCCTCTTGCACAATCTTTTTGCGATTTCCACTGCAGAAAAAACCCTGTACTTACCCTGGCGCAATGGAGCATGAACGAAGCCAATTCACACGTAAAACAGCGACATCTAGCAGCAACCGATAGAACTACAACTATGGAAAGCGTGCAGGAGTGCTCATTTTCCACTCGAATAAGCACATATCAGTCCGTAAAAATGTCTGCTCAAATTGGGCTCAAGTGCCGTTCATTGTATTAAAATACCACTATCATAAATTTTATTTGGCACACCAATACATTTGGTATGTCCCCTAATGTTTACGAAAGTAACTATATACGAGTTTATATTGCTACACGTGAGTCCATCATCTTTGTGACACATTTGTTCATCAACTTCCGTTCCATTTTCACGAAATTACTCCTACCAAATACAGTATACAGAGAGCTAAGATGTTTACACACCAAAAATAAATGCAAGGTTCCAAGTGCAGACATAAAAGAGAATTAAGAGTTTTCAAATTTTAGTGCTTACAATTACTCTTCCAGGAACTGATTTCATATTTTTTTAATTTCATAATTTTTTATACTAGTTTATACAAACAATGGTGGACATAGCATAATTTCGAAAATAAATCCCCCACATGTTTTTTATAAAAAAAAAAATAATAAGAAACAATAGTCTTCCTATAGCCAGACTTAACAGTATCATAATGACTAATTTCACAAAACTTAATTAGTACAATTATTTATAAATGATAGATGGAATTCAAATAATACAATTATGCCCATCACTAATTCGGCCACAAGACTTTTATATTCCCTCTCTCGCATACAAGTACACCTCCTGTTCAAGAATTTTGTGACAAGGTACATGTCTAAGAAAGTACGAACTGCAGCATGAAAAAAGATTTGTACTCAATGTTACATACCAATATGCAACAAACTCTGCATAGGATCTATTAAAAAAAACTGACTAGTAAATTATGATAAAATTTATTTCCACTGTAAATATCCCAAAGTGCACACCTATTCACTGTTCATCAAGTCTATTTTTGAAAGCCTGTAGTGACTCTTAAAAGTTTTATGAACTAGCACGTAAAAGAAATTTCACTCAAAATAGTTTTTTTTTGTATACTGATACACAGAACAATGTTATTATAGATGACAAATCATGTCCATTTTAATTAACAATTAATACTTTGAAAGATCAATTAAATGACATAAGAATTGTTGAAATTTTAAAGGTAAATGATTACAAACACAACCAATATTTTCATTCATCATTTTGACAATATAAGAAAACAAAAAACAGCAGTAAAAGAGCTGTGGTGAAGAAACTAAGAAACCCAAACACTTTGAACAGCAATTTTCAACACCAATCAATAACTATGGTTCCAATTCACAAGTCTTTTGGTACCAATGATACAGCATCATGGAGAATAATCACCAATAAAGACCGGTACAGTGGCTACCTGTCAGTTGCTTGAATGCTTGTAGGAAAAAGAAACCAGACCACCCCGTACCACTAAAACCTAGGATAGTGAACAGCCACAACTTAACATGACATGTCTGCAGGACATCCTTTTCACCCACTTATGCACGTCCAAAAACATTATCTGCATAGAGATCATAAGCCACCTTTGCCGGAATTTAATATTTTTTTCTTAATCTCAAATGTTAAATTTTGCTTCAAAACTATCACTGCAACATTTTTTAGACTAGTTTATACAAACAATGGTGGACTTGCATAACAATTTCAAAAATAAATCCCCCACATGTTTTTTTTATAAAAAATTAATAAGAAAAATAGGCTTCCTATAGCCAGACTTAACAGTATCAGAATGACTAATTTCACAAAACTTAATTAGTCCAATTATTTATAAATGATAGATGGAAAGAGACATTAATGTGGCTAGACAGAATGATGAAAAACAATAAAACTAATCTGAACCAGAGTTAATGAATCCTGACAAAAGATACACAATCACTTGAATATCTATAAAAATATTAATAATTGTAAAAATATTTTATAGAAACATGTATGAATTTTTTTCAACAGCAAGCACAGAAGAAGTAAGTTAAGACTGTATTAAAACAGAAAACTTAATTGCTCTTTATGAACTGAGTTTAAAGAAGCAACAAATAAGTTTGTAACTAAATCTACAACTATCAATGCACTATGCCACTGCTTGGAAAAAGTTTCCTTGAACGCTGAAAGAACTGATTTAATAACTACTCAATTGGGCAGCATAAGTTAAATCAAATTAAATTATAGAAAACACAGCTGTTGAATTTTAAAGCATCAAACATGGTATTAAGGGTACTTCTAAATAAGCTATTTTACTAGAGCTAATGAATTACAGCTACATTTACCTGAAAACTAGCCTTCCAAAAGCATAAAAGAAAAGAGTTTACATTATATTTGGAATGCATATTAAATTTAAAAATTATTAATGATAGGGAAAAAGCTTGAATTTGAATATCAACCATTCTACATATAAAAATACTACAATATAAATAGAAAGAAACATTGTAATATAATAACTCTTCTGTTACATAAACAAACAGGACAAATTTATGTAGCTCTTAAAACCAAAAACGTAAAACACTAAATTAACATTAGTAGCAATACTACAAAACATTAGAATAAGCATAAAATACAAATTTGTACTTCAATTTAAATGTTACAATACTGTACTCCAAAACCTGCAAATTCTAAACATCATACATAAAAAAAATACTATACAGCTTGGGAAAAACATCTGGTTTAGACAAAACAAGAAAAAAATCTAATTCTTCTAGTCAAATTATATCATTGTCTAGCAAAAAGTTTTCAGAGAAATTTAAATTATCCAGTGACAATGTTTTGCAATAATACTTGCAACACAAAATTTGTTTTACTATTAACATAAGGTATTAAGGCATCTATATACATGCCTTGTAAATCTCCCATTAACTGAGTAATATATTTTTTATCATAATAATTTTTAGTTTGTTAACAGATGATTTTGTCATGGAACTGAACTTCTACCTAAGGAATTTGGTTTTTATAAACTCAAGATGTGGAGGCGCTAGAGGGGAAGACTGCGTATGTTGGACTGGGCAGCGGCAGGGAGGGAGCGGCACTGTGTGGTCTGCCCCTGAGGCGCGTGGAGGTCGGCGGGCGAAGGAAGCTCGCAGTGACGGAGCAACAGGGGTAAGCTGCCTCCAAGGTTCCAACGCATCCCAGGAAGAAACCGCGGATGCCGAGCAAGCGTTGTGTCCGCGAAGTGCTGGCGAGAATGGCCCAGTGCAAGAGTCGGCAGACCGCGGCTCTTATCATAGGATAGGATTTTACAGCTCTACAACTCACTCCACTGCCACAGGAAGAAGAAGAAGAAGGGGAAAAAAAAAAAAAAAAGACCGGACAAAATGCATGTTACTTGCCAGACATAGCTAAGCTTTCGAAAGCGATGAAAGGTCACAGTTCCAACTAAGTAATCAATTTTACGAAACCCAGGTGCTTATTTTTTTTATTTTAATAATTAATTATAATAATTTAGGATTTCTTATTTTAACAGTAGAGCTCTACTAATGTCTACCATATTTTTTTACATTTACATGTTTTTCCCTAAGTAGCCTTCACTTTTAAGACTATGTTTAGTTTGTGAATAAAATATTTTATATATCTTGTTGTTTTTTTATATATAGTCTTAAAATTCCATGTAGATACAGAATACATGTTTATGACTCTCTAAAAAAATTGGAGAATATTTTTACTTCGCATCTGGCTCTTCTCACTCAAAAGTCTGCCGACCCCTGGCATAGTGTTATGCTTACAGCTCTGGGCCACCTGGGTGAATCCCCCTCTCATCTTCGTCGACACAGCCGGCAGCATTTGACAAAAACTCAAGTCGCCAATGCACTGATCAGCTCACGAGCACCGGTGAGCGTGGCGACAAGTACGAACTCCCTCCATGACCAAGTTCCTTACTTCCAACTCATAACTGGGTTGATTCAATAAAGTGCAAGCAGTTCGGTTGCCATTAGTAAAAAGCTCAAAGACTTTGTTTTTTTGATGCAATCGCTGCACGCTCACAACTCTTGCTCAGTGCAACAGGTGTTTGAAAGACTTAAACCACACAAGATTTCAGTTGACAGCAATGTGCTTTGTGATGTTTTATGCACAGGACTGTTGTCAATACTATCCGGTTTAGGTTTAACTTTGAATCTGTGTTTCTAATAATGTTTTGCATACACAAAGAGTGAAGAATTAATTTGTAAGTTAATATAAACTGTTGGATTGAGTAATCACATGGTTTTAATTAATGTATCTTACAAGCTCTTATATTTATCATTCAGTATTGTATTTAGTGTATTTGAATATCAGATAAACAAATGTGGGCAGCTTTGATAACGAGAGTGAGATTATTTCACAGTATCAGTCAACTCGTAGCCAAATGGAACCCCCATCCACAACTCAGTATTTCTGCTTAAGTAATATTTACTTTCAGAACAAAGCCTATTTTTGTAACAAGAAATTGATAGGGTGGTTTACGATTTATCTGTGTAGTAAAAAACTTTAGTCCTCACAGATTTTTTAATTCTTGCACATGTATTACTCTCCAAAATTCTTTGCCTGAAACAATAAAATTTTTAAGAAATGAGTGCTTAGACACAACACTCATTTGAAGTGAAACTTCACAGATATAGGGATGGGAAAGATAGGTGTGCAAGTATAAAACCATACAGGCAAGTGTGTAAGTATGCACATGTGTAAAACTATGTGCAAGTATCCGAGTGCAGAAGTATGTGAGTGAATACGTTTATAAATAAGCATATGCTACAGAGAAAATATGCAAGTGTGCAAAAATGCAAGAGTGCAAGTATAAGTGCAAAAGTATGCAAGTGTGCTATAAAACAAACATCAAACATGCTATTGAGCACTGCTGCTTCCATTTGCAAGAAAAATGATAGCTAATAAAGTACACAATGGAGGTGCACAGTTATAGCAAACATGGCAAGCAAACCCTGCAAAGTCTTACAGTTGTCTGGCTCTCTACTTTAATGGTTTTGAGCATCGCTCTATTTCAATTTTATAAAAACACCATGACACAGCTTCACAGAACAGAAATAATTACAAAGCTTTCCTTTCCTTATAAATGATGATAATTATTAGACTTTGGACTATTTCCAAAGTGATTCCTAAGAGTCCATCTTGCATTATATTCTTATTTGTAGGTTTACAACTAATGAATTTGGATGGGGCTGGAAGTGGTATTGTACCTATTTGTAATTGTTTCCATTCCTGTAAAAGTGTTTTAATGTGTTTTTTCTGTATGAATGTTTAGAGTGTATTATATTAATATTTTATTTAGATAAATTACTCCAATGATTTGCAGCTGATTTATTTTGCTTAAGCATTGCATGAGATTCACGTGATCATTGGGCATTGAAGGGAACACGGAGGAATGTAAAGGCAAAGGTGTACTCCACGGTGGTGAGGCCAATGATGGAGTAGTTGACTACGGCCCGGGACACGTATCTGGTGACGGAAATAAGAGGCCTGCGAGATGGGTAATGAGCATGTGGAGAAGGGGGGACCATAGTGATGATCAAGGAGCTAGGGGAGAAAACACTACAGGAGAAGAGGCAGGTAGAAAGGCTGGCGAGATTGTTCACAGTTCAAGGTTGTAACGTGTGTACCTTCGTACACACTCAGAATCGACAGTGCCCCTAACATGTCTGTGAATGCCACCCGCGCAACACTGAGCGCAGGGGCTCTGAACGCTGCGGCTGGTGGTCGGGCTTCTTCGGAAACGGTCGGGCAACATCAGTTGTGCGCCCATTCGCCGGAAAAGGAAGTCGACCCTCGTTCCCCCAAAGGTACGAGACTATTCTGTTCTAGCTTGGTAAGGAGTTCTGCGCGTATAAAAGGGCAATGCTTCGGGTCAACAGAAGGCAGATCAACTGGGACTTCATCGAGGCGGGCCGCCGCGCTGCCTGGACACTGCTCGCCGCCCTACGCTGTAAACATCGTGGAATCGCCACCGCCTAGAGACCCCGACGGACTTCATGTTGGTGAGACTATTTCATGTCATAAACGTTGCTAGAGACAAGTTAATGAAGATAGTGTCGCTTCGCAAGCATAAAACTCTGAGAGCAGTTGGAAACTAAAATCAAGTCTCAAGTACGAAGTCATGATAGGCGAGTGTAAGGCAACTTCCGTGAGGGCGAGCGAGTGGGACTGGAGAAAACATTAAGAGAACACTATAAGTAAATACCAATACTGACGTCGACTGCCAACTCTGTGCATAACCAAACACTGGCAAACGTAACACCGTGGTCACAAGACAGTTTGCAGTATTAACACATGACACGAGGTGCATAAGAATAACCGCGTAGATTACGTGTGACTTGGGTGACAGCGAGATATTTTGTGGACAAAATTAAGACTTTAGTCAACTTCAACGGATACCAAATTAGTAAATTTTAATGTGTACTTACCATGGTAGTAAATAATTTGAACCGCAGCCAGTACTTGTTATTGATTGTATAAATATATTTTTATATCCCTTTTAGGTATTTTGTCTACGTACTGGGCTGCAATATGTTTCTAATATTTTTGTTAATGTCACCTCGTAAATCTATGACAACCACTTTTGTGATTGACAGTGTAAGCTCAGTAGGTTGAACCTTGACAGGCACAAGTTGATTACGGGTGCTGCTTTGATATTCTTATCAGATTGTTAATTTTTTGTATGTTTTGTTATAGCCAACCTGTAACGAGTATTCTACCCCACCACGCAGGGATACAGCTTTAACGATCAATGTCAGTTCAAGAATGAAATGAGATATTCGTTTGTGATAATATACCTGTTAATAAATTGTTGTATTTACGAATTATACTGGGCACCTAATTTTCTGACACACTAGCATCCGTTCTTTCCTGCCTTGTTAGGGTTTCCTATTCCTTTAGTGATACCCGTGACAAGGTGATGAAGCGGGAGGGGGGTGCAGAGGGAGGAGAGATCATGAGTGGAAGACACAGAGGGAGTGGAGGCAAACAGAAAGAGGTGAGAACAGGGTGTGAGAGATATTGGTTCGGTGGGAAGATATTGGCGGTGAGAGATGCAGAGAACCCACGGAGATAACTTAAAGGAATGGGAGAGTGATGTAGAGAAGGTATTTCCTGCCACCAGGCAAAAGTCCAACTGCTGGTGTATTTATTTTATCTTAAGCTTAATTTATTTACTCATAATGAAAATGTATTATATTTTACTTTATATAGTCAATCCTTATTCTGAATTGAGTTTTTTATGTGTATCCAAGAGATTTTTTTTTAATGGAGACATTCAGAGTACTCTGTTTTAATAATTATGAATCACAGGTTAATCATTGTTATTGTTTACATTCTGCAAGTCTATTTCTAAGTATCTTAGTATTAACTAAGCAAGCTAGGTTAATTAATTCTTGCATATTGTTTAATCAAACAACTGATGTTCATAACAGATATACTAATTCCGGTTTGGATAGTAAGTACCTGTAAAATCTTACTTCAATTTTCAATCTAAATAAAATTTCTGAAAAAAAAATTCCAGCCTTAGCAAGGGATTATTGATGTACTGGGAAATAAAACAGATTTTTCAGTAAAACACAATAAAATAATATAACATACATAATGTTTACAATATGTATACACATATTTAAAAAAAAACTGAATACGGATGTTAATAATTTGATAAATTTGATAAATTTTTGTACCCACTGTTGATTTGTATAATTTTAAGAAGAAAATTTTAGAACCATTAATCCAAAAGTCATGGAGTTGAACACTAACTGGTTAGTTTAGAGCAGATGTTCAGTGACTATGCAATGGAAACTCACACCACAATTCTGATTTAGGATCTCAGTGGTAATGTTGCACGACATTTCTTCCATATGACCAGTCAAATCAAATTCAAAACAAAAAGTTTTTAACTTTTAAGGTAAATATTTTGTTTTATTTGTTAGGCTTGTGACCGTGTGTATTGATCACGAGAAGTTTCGTGTTAATTTTCTACATTAAAAACATTTAAGGACACAAGAGAAACATAACCTTAATGTTTACCATGTGGAATCATCATCTCGTGACATCACAAGTCAAAGATAGGCTACTGCTGTGTGCTGTTTAAGACAGTATCCTTCAAGCAAAATCATGAAGGTTCCTTCCAAAACAGCTTCAAACTCAAGGGTACCAAACGAGATCTTAGCAAGAAGAAGAAGACAACTGGAAGACCCCTGTGTATAGATTGTTTGGACTACAGTTAAGAACCTTCTGGAATTTTATGTAACCATCCCAAACTTTCTATTTCATCCAAGACAATTTGAGAGGCAATAGGAGGGGGAGGGGGAGAGGGAGAAATTTAGGGTTTTTAGGCAGTCCAGTATGGAGCAGCAAGGACCATCAATGACATCAGAGAGAGAGAGAAAGGAAGCGGGGGGGGGGGGGGGGAAGCGGGGGGGGGGGGGGGACCCGAGAGCATGGAGGTCATTGGAGAGCTAAGTATAATTTTTGTGTTCGTTATTTTATTTAATGGCTAGTAATTTTTTCTATGTTTGATATGTTTGCTGTAGTACAAGGTTACTTGTAAATTTCACTAATGTTTTCTGACACCTTTTTCCTTGGTCTTTTGTGTTTGATGCACCTTGTTTGTACTTTCTGCACCTTCTATGCTGTTTACTTGGTGGCCATATTTGTTTCACAGTAGTCAAAGTAACTAACTCTCCAAAGCCTTGAAATTATTTTTAATTGTATATTGTGTTATATTTCATATATTTAAGAACTTATCGCTCAAAAACATTTGTTAAAAATTAACTTGAAATAGATATTTAACAGTTGAGAATATTTTTGAGATAAATTTGTGTGATAAAAAAAACCATACAATAACTTTATTTAGGTACCTGAAAAAAGTAATGAGATCAGATTGATTATTTTTGTATTGTTCATGGAAGGTTTGTTTTTTTTCCTGTAGTTTTTTGATATGTACACTTTAATAAATTTAATGAAATTTACTTGTTTTGTCGTGTTAATGTTCTGCCATCTTCCAAAGTTTTCAGCATTTAAGTTATTTCCTCTGATTTTGATTTAATATGCAGGTTAGGCCCCATCTGGGCAAGCAAGTGTTCACCTTGTGGTGAGTGTTTGGGACCAGGTGGGACCGGCCTCAGGCTGACTGGAAGGTTGACCCCAGCCCCAGGGGCAGACCAGGCTAAGGCACCGTCCCAGGCATGCTGGAGAGCGTGAGTTTGATCCCACACAAGGGCAGGACACTTTCATGACCTATTTCTATTTGTTTGAACGCTTAGACTAAAGAATACTATAGCTTTAAAATCATATTTTTTACTTCACTTTTAACCACAAACAAACTTTTTAAGAATGTTCTCAAATAAATAAGTTGAAATGATTGTTCTTTCAAAATACTCATAACCTAATTTTACTATATTAGTCTGGATACTCATAGTAGTGAAAACTCAAAAACTTTTCAATGCTAACTTGAATTTACGGTTTAATCACAAATTTTGTCACCAGATATTCAATGAATGTAATAACTTTACGTATATGATCATAGTAATTATTACTTATGTAACAATCTACAGTTCGCAAATAACATTATGTAAGAATCTATTAACAAAATATACAAACAACAAATGCAATAGAGCTATCGTGATTAATCTATTTGAACAGCAAAGAAATGAAATTAAAATGAAAATTTAATTATTAACACACTGAGTGAGATAGAGCCTGAAGTTTCCTTATCTATAGTATGTAGAGTTCAGTTTCAGGACCTACCTACAGAGTTTTAGAATTCCTCTAGTTTTCCTGCAAATTCATTGAGATAATATATATTCACGAATTTAAAATTTATACTATATATGTGAAGAAGGGGAACTAGAAGAAAATTATTTCATAAGATATTAATAATACAAAACCAAATATTACTTTAAAAATTTTAATACATATTTTATATAATAAAACTTTTTTAGAAACGACATAATATTTTTAAAAATTATAATTACTATTTATTTTTCACGGGACTGCAATTTAAAAACATTTTCATAGGACTTCAGAATTATGTGCATGTCATAATTATATAAGTGTCAAATTTATACTTAGTATGTGTAACTATTAGAAAGTTAAGAGACCCGTAAAAAATGGACGTCATAAATAGATTCTGTTGTCACCGTAGAGGTACGGAACCTAAAAGTGTAACGTCCAAGCTCTACTTCAGATGATATCACAATATGAAAAAAAAGTTACATTCACGTTACTGTATAATTTTGAGGAGTTTCCCACAAGATAACTATATAGCCTCACGTACACTATCAGTACATTATCACTATTATCAGATATGCCGGAACAATATAATTAGGTACTATTTTGGTGTCACTCTCCAAATGAACGATCACCAAGCATATAAAATGATTTGATATTTAATGAAATAAATTTTTATTTTCTAACTGTTTTATGATAAAGATACAAATACAGAACAACAAAATCTAAATTAACTGGCTATCTCATAATATTATATAGACAAATTTTACCCCATAGCTTTCCTTGATATGAACTAAATTCTCACAACAATACTTCACATTTTCGTCGTGCCAACGTTAAAGAACAGTCTCCACTATCCACTACAGAGCAAACCCACACACACCATTGCTTGTGTGTTGCACGTCATCCTACAGTGCATGAACATAACATCCCTGAACACCCCAATCACTGCCTTGCTGCCAAACTCCTTTTTAACCATGGCGTATACAAGATGTCAATAAAAGAATGTCTCCGTTTCAATGGTATATGGTAACAGTTTAATTTAGACTATTTACATTGCACCTAGTTATACGGCACACATCCAACCTAAAGTCCAATTCTTCCCACACTTTGGTAAACACGTCCGGAGTAATGGAAGCAATAGCCTCTTCAATTCTATGTCTCAACTCCGACAAATCATTAGGTAGCGGCAGGACGTAGACACTATCTTTAAAGCCCCAGAGGAAAAAAGTGCAGGACGTTATGTCAGGCGAACATGGAGACCAGCAGAAAAAGTGCTCTGTCGTCTCGAATTCAGCAGATTTTTTGCCACATGGGAGATCACAATTAAACTTTAAATTAAACGCACGTTTGACTGAAATTACACTTTAAACCAATTGTAGATCACAAAACGCTTTACGCTCAGGAGTCGCCATTTTGCGTAGGTGGTGCTGCAAGCGAGAAAACAAAAAAATACTCGCATATGCACTTATCTAAAACGGAGTTACTATTTGATTGTGACCTTGAACCAACACACTACAACGCTTACAGTTGATACTATTACAATTTAAAACTGAGACATTCTTTTATGGACATATTGTAGTAGGAGACCATCCAAGTATGGACACCAAGGATTACCAACATCACAACGGCCAGACTGCCCCACCTCAGTCCATGGCCACCAAGTTCACCTGTTCCCTGCACCCTCCTCGCCAGAGCTGTCCATTCTCTCTACTTATTGACGTTCATCACTTGTCCCTGAACGCTCACTCAGTTACACTGTGCGAGACTAGTCACTCGTCATGCATGAGTAAGCACATTGCCACTTACTCTAACTGTGTCAATTACACAGAGATAAAGCATCTCATCCTTAGAGTGCAGGGCACATTTTAAGAGTCTTTACTCTCACTTTACAATAAATGCTTGTTTCGACTTGCACAATTGCCAGAGCCTAAAGCTTTTAAACTATAATATGGTGCACCTAAAATTTGCTCAATGTACAACATCTCTACGATAAATGGTTCCAAAACTACAATTTTGGACTTGGTAACTTTTCTGGGTAGCACAAGATATTTGTATCACTTCTATAAATTTCCCCCTTCTTAACGTTACAATACTTTTATACCATCACTGTAGACAAATGCTTGGAGAATTACACTGAAAATATGTTAGAAGTTAATATTGAAACTATACCTCTCGAAACTTGTAGTTTGAGAGTTCCCTAATATTTGCAATGTCTCAATTCACACAGCAACTATAACTACTGCTAAAACTTACCTAATAATAAAGATAAAAATATAGATTAAATGCAAAGAATGCAATGCAAAGAAGACTGTGCAGGTGTTTTTTTAAACATTCCAATTTCACATTATTTACATAAAATACCATTTAAATGGTTCTTTCCTTATGATAAAAAAAACTCTAGAATACAAAATGTCAACATACTTATTGTGTTGCCATTTGGTTGCCACTTAATAGAGGTGGTAAAATTAACAATCAACAGCTCAAAAGAAGAAAACAAATATAGGAGGAAAATGTGTGGCTTGGGAATTACAGAAGGATGACAGGTGTCTATCTTTTCAGACAGGATAGAATTTGGATACATTAGCTAATTAGCTTCCAAAAATAAATTAGCATTTCATCTATTTCAAAAATTACACCTTACACTATATGACTATGATTTTTACTACATTTAACTTCAAATTCTACAATAATAACTTCTTTCAAAGATCAACATACAAATCCAAGTCTGTTGAATGCAACAACCGACTCAAAACAATCAAGGTCAGCTCTTCTTAAAATTAAAGGGTAGATCATAGATCATAGAACTTCAACTATTTCACTTCACCAACATAAACCAAAAAGATAATAAACCATCACAATGTTGAACAAGCTCATATAAACATTTTATTTACCACCCAAAAATATAATACGCAAAGTGCATACTGTATTCTAAACAGAGCTGGGCAAAATACTTTGAAAATGTATTTGAAATACAAATTACAAAATACCTGTGTACATTTATTAAAAATACAGTTACAAAATACTCAAAATAAAATGTAGTTTAGATACGAAATACAAAATAGTATTTTAAAATACAGATGAAATTACAAAATACATGCAACATTTTTGTAAGCAATGAAGGACGAATTCCCTTTAAGACAAACCAGTCTCTCAAACATTGTGTCACTTAAGCTGTGGTGTTTATGGTTGTGTATTATACCTGCAAATGAAAACAACCTTTCAACAGGACCACTAGAGGTTAAACTTGTATTATATCGTAAGAAAAGCTTTCGCACCACTGGATAACCATCTAGCATACTCGTGTGGGTAGCCTTAACTTGTAAGTATTGTAATAACTCAAGTTCAATTTTGTTTGTTTGTGCAACACTTCATTCATTATTTGTATTGACATCGAATGAAAACCAATCATCTTCTGCTGTGTGTAACATTTTCTGATTCACAATCGCTTGCCATGTTTATTTCCATTTTCAATCATATTCTATAGATATGTATGAACATACGTGATAAGACAGCAATTTGTAAAATCTGTGATACCGTTTCTGTTCAACTAATATGTACCTTTACAATGAAATCACTCACTAGTGCCAGATTGCAAATAAGTAGCCAATCCTAATTTCCAAAATTAAAACATCCAGCAAATAAATGAGATATTTTATAAATGCAAGTACACAATGTATATTGTATTTTATAAAATACAAAATACAGTAAATACACTTCAAAAGTATTTTCGATACAAAATATAAAATACTGAGACATAACTTTCTACTGATACAAAATACAAAATACCCAAAAGTATCAAAAATACGTATTTCAAATACTTGTATTTTCGATACTGCCCAGCTCTGATTCTAAATATACTCAAAAATGATACGTAAGCACAACAACATTATAAATACTACTTAATCACAGAATTCTCACATCTGTAGTTATTGCAGGTCCTTACCTTGCTCCAAATATGTCTTTCTTGGCTAGCTTATGACCTGCTATCACACGTATTCTCAGCTTGTTGGTTGGTTCTGTATCCACCTGGAAACAACAGCTTACTTAATACAAAAATAAACAACACACACCAAATTTTCATAACAATTGGACAATCTATTGAATAATGTATGTAATGGGAAAGTCTCAGATGTAATAACAAAAGCAAATATGAGAGGACATTTAAGATACAGGTCAAAAAATTAGAGATGCCCAAAATTCTATTTAGCAATTTCCAGTAAGCTAGGAAAGGAAAGAAGAATAGAAGAAAAGTTAGGGAGAGAAGCAGGAAATGAGAGGGAACAAGAACAGATATGAATAGAAAGGGAAAAAAGTGTGAGCAGTCTTACAGTGCTCGCCAGTACACATCTAACCTTGGTAACATGGATATTCATGTGTTCTCATGTTGTTCATTTTGCAAATGAACCTTTTTACAATGAATTTTACTAGAATACTGTCCAAATTGTTAAAATTCACTAAAAAGTTAATAATTTAAAGTTTCTGCACACGTTATAAGTTATACTTCTATGGCATATATTAACTGAAACTTTTTAAAACACATATACTAAAAACACTAAGTATATGTTTGTAATTTTTTTTTCCTAAACAACTGAAATCAGTCTGTAAATATTTACTACAAACAAACCTTAACTTTACTGAGCTAACTAAACATTATTATTTAATTTTATAATAAACATTTTTTAAAAATATATCCAGTGATGAGATTCGAACCACATCCCTCGAGGTTAACAAGCACATGTTTTACTGCTGTGATATCGAGCCTGTTTACATAATGCAAGGATAATGTGTATTATCATTATAATGCCAGTTTTCTTAGGTATTTTAAAACTTGAAATTACTTTTCACTATGACTATTTTAGTTTACCAAATATATTCCGTAGCAGTTACACTATCATAAATTTTATTTGACATGCCAATACGTTTGGTATGTACAAAAGTGTTATAAAAGTGACTCTATACTTGTTTATGTTGCTACAAGTAGGCCCGCTATCTTTGGGTCACATTTCCACTTCCGTTACATTTTCATGAAATTACTCCTACCAAATGCAGTATACTGAGAACTAAGATGTTCACACATCAAAGAAAAGAGGGACTGAGGTGATAGATGGTTGATAAAGTAGGGTTTGTTTACATTTTTATGTAGAAAAAACAAAATGGATTTTATCACACCAGAGGAAGACTTTCAAACTAACAACTACAGAGAGTTATGCAAAAATTAACTTAAGCAATGTTTATATTATTGAGTGAAATCGAGCATCTGTTTGGTTAAATTAAGTACCTGTGCAGTAACTGTTTTAGTGTAAGATAGATCCTAAACCTGCTGACATAAACCAATGTTTTTACTCAGAAGCTTGTGTATGTCTGAGATCAGCTAGAACCCAGAACGGTGCATCACTGAAGCCATGTGGCCAAGTCACAAAAGTGAGTGACACACCATGTAAACCAATACAAAAACCAGCCGCACACTGCGAGTGGCGTCAGTGTGGCCTGAGCCAAACTACATAGTACCAACACGAAGGAAACAAAGTTAGTGCCGTTCCACAGACAAGCACCGAGGAGAATGTATATTGTGACCGGAACTCAGCAAAGCAGTTCAGCAGGTCTACCACACACACCAGCTTCAACCTTGAAACTCTACACAGACAAACAAGGAAAGATAAAAACTAGATAACGCAAAAAAATTACCTTCACAGCATACCAAAAGAGAAAAGTTAACTACACAATTGAGAAAAGTGATATCAAACACCACATTACAGGAAATCTGAAACAACTGTAGAAACTTTGAACACCAATACCAAGAATACCAAGAGAATTACTTTTAACAGGCTTTTATTAGCTTAACTTGTAACTATGTAATCAAATCTTGGAAGTAGATTTTAACCTACTTCTAATTGTCATATTAATTTGAAACTTTGCAAGTGACTGTAATCCAGATGACAGTACAATAAATTTGTGACTATGAACTGAAGAAAAGGGGGGAAAGGGTCACAGGGGTAAAATACCACTACTTTCAAGCTATGGGCAAAAAAACCACAACTTTGGAGCCAAGGGTAATACCCAAACTTTTCATCTATCCATTAGGCCGGGACATGGTGATAAATTTGCCCGGGTGTCAACTGCCCCTCCCTCCCTTCTGGAGATCCAACACCCAAATTTCGGAAATATCAAAAATTGTTTCTCTTTCAATCTGGAGTGTTTCTGATCAAGTGAAGAGGCTGGCGCATGGTGTAAAATGTGCCTGAGGTTTGATCCCCCCCCCCCCCTCAATGAGGGGAGATTATTTGCACCAGATGTTTCAAAAGCCAGGAAAATTGAAGAACGTTGATTTTCATGTGCTCCCACGGTTTTTCGGCACCATATGACCCCCTCAGAGTAGGGAGGGGAGGGGGGTCAATTACTCACGAATTTTTGGGAGTTTGAAAATTAGATTTTGTAATTCATTTCAGAGTATTACTTAAATTTAAAGGATATTAAGAACCGATAGAAATACAATAATTTCATAACTATGACTTTTAAAGGGGGGTCAGAGGGGCAAAAACCCAGTACTTTCAAGCTATAGGCAATAACCATGTTTTTTTGCATATCCATAAGGCTGGGGAATGGTGGGAAATTTACCGGGAAGTCTACTACCCCTCTCAGAAAACAGGGGATTCAAAACCACCAAATTTCAAAAATTTCAAAAATTCTCTCTCTTTAAATTTAGAGTGTTTCCAAGTCATTCAGGGACCTCCACCACCCCACCCCCCCCCCCCCCCCCCAATCACCCAAGGGGGAAGGTCATTTGCTCCTGATTATTTTAAAGCCAGGAAAATTTAAATATATTGATACTGATGTGCTTCCCCAAGGCCTTCGAGCACCATTGGATCCCTCGGGGAGAGGGGTCAATTGCCCCAAAAATTTGCAGGACTTCGAAAAGTGATTTTGTGGTGCATTTTAAGGAATTTATATTAAATATTATTTCAATATAAACTAAAAAGTAAAAAATAATATATTTTTAAAAAGTAAAAAAAAAAGCTTTTATTGTTGTATAAACAAAAGAAGTAAAAAAAATCTTTAAATTTAAGCAATTTCTTCAGCAATGATAGAATGAACTACAACTCTGTAAACTGTATTTTTTAATAAGCTTAAAATAATAAAGTTATAAATAAAAAAAAACATTTTTAATGAAAAAAAAAAAAAAACATGGGTTACTTTAATTTTTTATCACTAGTGACTATTTGTTAGGATAGATTCATTATGAAAATGAAAGAAGTGTGCACCCATGCTTTTTTTTTTTCATTAAAATTAATTGTTTTGTTTATTACTTGATTCTTATTTTACGCTTATTAAAAAAATACTTTATATAGAGTTGTATTTCACTCTATCACTGCTGAACAAATTACTTAAATCTAAAGATTATTTATTACTTTTTAGTTCATTTAACAATAAAAGCAAGTTTTTTTTAGTTTCTATAAATATAATTTTATTTGTGTTTGACTAACACATGACACAGATCAGAGCTATTAGGAAAGCAATTGGCCATGCCCTACAGTAAGGAACCATCCCAGCTTCTGCCTTGGAATATCATAACCAAAATGGCCAGACCAGGATTTGAACTCAAGTCCTCTGGAATATGTCAAGAGTATTTCATTCATATTCACACAATAATGCATGGTGAAATACACCTTTATATACAAATAAGACAAAAGGAAATAGGTAAACCTTATAAGAACATGGTTGTATAGAAAACACTTCTTAAATTACTTTGTAAAACCAGTTATAGGTTTTTATGCTACGGAGTCAATTAACGCAATGGAAATAAATAAGTATTGCAGGTTGGAAGTAGTGTAATGATTATTGATGTGTCAATCCACAAATTAAAAAAAAAAAAAAAAAAGCCCAAAATGTATTAATATAATGAAAACTGTGATGTCCAAAAAACAATCATTGGTGAAGCAGCTTGACCATTTTCCTGAGGTCACAGAACTTGTTTTCAGAAGCACAGGCTGGTTCACACCCACTTTCTCATTACCAATCAGTGTTGTTTTTAGCATACAAAATGTTATGGAGTTATTTTTGCTAATAAATATATATCTGGAAATTCAACCCTGTACAGTTACAAGCTTGAACAGTAGCACTTGAATTTGAATTTAGAGTGGATCTAGGCTTCACTCAGTGCCTCAAAAATAAAAACAAATACACTAGGAACCAATACCTGACAGTTCTATGCTCAGGTGAGCATGTGACAAATAACCTCACAGTAAGAAGTCACTAGCTTACCATAATGTTTTTATTGGTTTACAAAATGAATTTATATGGCGACAAACATTTTTCATTTTTAAAACGGAATTTGAGGAACTGAATTTTGCTAAGAGAAAAAGTATTTATATTGCCATAATTCTGGTATCATAAATATTAAACAAATACATTAATACTGCACACATCTACTGCCATATATTGGACAAGTGTGTAGCATCCAAATCATAGCTGACATGTATTGGTTTTGAGTGTATTTGATAATAAGTATGTATGCTTTATTCATGATTCCTATCATAAAAGAAAGTAAATTTGTTTATAAATGCTATAGACATTTCTGAATTAACGATAATGAGAGGTAATTATTTAGGCATGAAAGTAAAATATCTATAAAAAATAAGTGTAAGATCAAGATTTTTGACATGAGATTATACCACATTATTAATTTCTTTAGCATATTTAAGAAATAGTTTTTTTCCACTGATCAACAAACACACATGTATTGTTCCCTTGTCCATATAAACACATATAATACAGACAAATGGTAGTTTCACGTTGCAAAAAAAACAATAGTCTGTTATCTTATCAATCCTCGTGTTTTTTGGAGTGCTGGATCCGAATCTGTATTAGCCAACAAAATTTCCTGGTGCATTTAGTGATAGTCACAAAAAACAGCAACATTTTCACATTTCTTTTGGATTTTTGCTTATAATTTCAACAGTATATGTGGCAACGAAAAACTCACTCTTGCAGTTTTTAAAGAAGAATAAATGTCCACAATTTTAGCTCAATTGCAGCTATGTACATCCCATAGTTCTCGAGATACAGCACTTCAAAAATTGGTCATTTCTTCCACAAAGTTAACTTTTAAGTTTTGAGTCAAATTTTGAGCCAAATATTGAGAAATATAATGATCATATAAGGAAAATTATCAGTAGTGCAGTTGTAGCGAATCTATTTAAATTTAATTCTAGCACAAAATGATGCATGTAGACCCAAATAGTTGACTCATAATTTGCAAGAAATAAAAAATTATAATATTGGATTTTGAGATGGTTTGATCTAAAAGATGGCAGCTCCGTGTTTACACATTTCCGTTCCCTTCATGAATTTACTCCTACCATTTGCAGTATACCCAGACTTAAAATGTTACACGTCAAAAATTTTGGTTAACAAGGTCTAGTTCGGCCGCGCTTGGGTACAGAAGGGCCATGCATTCCAGAATGCACTGGTTTCCACTCTACCTATGGAACATCTGTAAGAAAGAAATGCTGAAAAAGTGTGAGATGGTTGAATTTGAAGGGGTTGATTAAAGGTGCAACTGGTACACAGTTAATGAAGTTTACCTTGAACATGTGGTTAATGTTCGTCATCTAGATCTTCTTCACCATTGAGATTATAGCTATGCATATTGCAGCAGGATGCTTCGCATGGCTCACACATGTTAGGGCAGTACAATCCAGCCATCTTGCACCTGTGCATTGCTGTTACGCACCCTTTATTGCACTTGCATGCTACTAGTTGAAGGAGCTTGTCAGGTGCAGGGGGCTGGTAGGAAGAAATGGACTGTAGGTGTTGCTTGTACGCCTTCACCCAAACTTTTCCGGCTCACCCCACGAAACTGGCTGGCCCATCCAGAGCTGCACTTGCACATAAATGCGCAGAAATTGTTGGTGTGCTGCAGCTCTGGTTGGAAAGTGTGTGGCCATACTTAAAATGGATTTATAAGCTGCAGAATTGTAACATTTGTATCGCAGCTCATTTAGAGGCACTTGTTTGTTTCCACTGTACAAGGCAGGTATAGATTTCTCATCAGCTGTGAAGATATTATCAACATCAATGTCTTTGTAATATTTTTTTAAGGGCAGCAACAGAAGGCTGAGGGCAGGGTTTTTGTCCAAAGTTTTCACCTTTCCTTGCTTCAGCATACAAGAAAAGGATGTGTTAGGGCAGAATTTAATTTAATGATGTGTTTGGATGAAACCACATAAAAAGGGCTCTCCCTCTTCCTGATTTGAGGAAGTAGATGTTGGTTGGAGCTGACAGGCCACTGTGTTGTGACATATGACAATGAGATGGCGGTGATGAAATTCAGTCTGTCAGCATCCTCCTCCGTTTGATAGGACGCAATTTGGGCCTTGTTTAGTTCTGCCCTTAACAGTGAAATCATGTGACTTCTGTTGCAGTCATTTGCCAGGAAGTGTTCTTGAGACACCTTTGGCTTCATGTCTTCAGCGAAAACCACTTCAAGGGCATGTTTTTTTCACTGCCCTCCTTGAGCGCTCCATTGTGTGGTGCTGGTAAATGATGCACAGTATCCATAAAATACAATGACAAATGCAGAGATGTAGTAGAAATGTATGTAATTGATACATGTGTCACAGATGTTGGAGGAAGTTTGACCAGTTGGCCACAACACAAAGTGCAGCAGGAAGCCTCCACCAATCACATATACTGTTTTCCCAGCTACTATAGTGTCTGGCAAAGAGTTGAAACACATGTACTTATAGATATGAGCAGTTCCATTTCTGGAAATGGTGTGTGTTGCTCCAACCAAGCCAACATTTTGTAGGCATCTTTGTTGTCTATCTTAATGCTTACCTCCCTGGAATCTACCTGCTGTGTTCAGAAGATCCAAAAAATTCACATCACAATAAGTTTCAACTACTTCAGTAATTTGTGACACAGATGTTAGCCCTTGTGTCCAACTGGTGGCAGCACTGGTGCTTAATTCCCCCTCCCATCGACAATCAACTGTTCTCTCCTCCCTCCCCTTCCGCGAGGACGACCACCTAGCGTCTAAACAAAAGAATGAGTTGAAGGTTCCTTTAAGGATTCAACCTACACATTTTTCCTTAGTTTAGACTACTCATTATGGACCTATAATAATACCTTAAAACTACTTATCATAAGCCTATAATAATACCTTAAAATAATTAATACCTTAACTCCTCATAATATATTTTAATATAATTATATATAATATTACTTAAATAGACCTAGGAAACTGCGCACAGGGACGAAACTAGAGGGGGGCAGACGGGGCTTGTGCCCCGGGCGCCGCATTTGGAGGGGCGCTGAACTGGCAGAGTAATTTGTACTCTCTCTCTCTCTCTCTCTCTCTCTCTCTCTATATATATATATATATACACACACACACACACACACACACACACACACTTCAATATCGTAGTGTTAGAACAAAAAAAGTCGAGGGCAGTTTAACGGAATTATTCATATTGGAAGATATATAATATATAAGCTAATAAAAATGATATTATTCGCGTACATTCTAACTTGCGAAGGTACGGTGGTAACTGGTAGGTACATACCACTGAATTTTGGTAGGTACAAAAACCTTCTAGATTGTACATCTGGCAACTCTGCCGTGGCCCTGTGGGAACCATGGAGGGAAATCCCCACCCGACCTTGGAAAGTCGCGACATTTCTCGCCCCCACCGCCCTGCCCAGGCCAGGTCAGGCATCGGGTGTCTGAAATAGCTTCAGTTGATCACAACCACAACCCAGTAGGGTCATTCGACGGTAGTATCTTTTCATGTGTGGAGCATTTCTGTTCTCTCAGTTACATCACATTTGCTATTTGTGAATACACAATTTCGTAAACCTTTTCAATTATGTTTGAAAATCGTGTTTAATCTCAAAACATGTCAAAAAACCCGTCTGGTGCAGAATTCAAAAGAAGAGCTAAAGAACGAGAAAAAAGAAGCTCGACAGTCTTCGTCCTTTTTATCATCTTGGCTTAATGTCAAAGACGTTAATGAAGAAGGTACGTTATTAACTTACTTGGAAAATATAAGGTAACAATTTTTTTTTTAAATGTTACTTTCTTATTTTATTTTTGTAATAGAAAAGTATTGCATTAGAACTTAAATAGGGCCACCGTTAGATCTAATACATAATTTTTAACAACATTTTTTAAGTCTGTACGCAAACAAAGGACATTAGTACTTTGCTGCGCATGTATGTCTATCTGCCGATTTGCTGGTAATATATGTTTAATTCAACGCTTTGTAAAGCAAAATTATGTATGATTAAACTTGATATTTATGTGTATACAATTATTGTACTATTTTGTAGGTTTTTGGGTACTTAATATTAACATCTTTGGAAAAGCGGTAATGTAAATATTTTCTAATCATTTTTTTTTTAAATCAATGATTTAGCAGACTGCATTTTGAGAGAGCAAGGTTCACTATAAAAACTCAAAAATACTGGATGGATTAGCAATAATCTTAAGATACGAGTTCGGTAGCCAGGATATAAAAATATTTTTATGGAAATTGGATCAAATCGACCTTTGAAATAAAGATTTTAAAAAAAAATCCCTTTCAGCACAGCCTACAGACGTATGTAGATTTCGAAATAATACATATTTAGGCTACTCTGGAAGTATTTTGAAGACTCCGTGTCAGCTAAGGTAGGTAATTATTTAATTTTTTTGACCTTCTAACACTTTTTTTTCATTCCGTGCACTAAAAACGTGGTCTTATTAAAATATTATTTGCACCAAGGATTATGATAATATTAAGACAGTTTAAAATAAATTCGAACAAATTTGATACTTACAACTTACTAAGGATGTTATGAATTTTTTAAAATTTCAATACCTGTGTATGCGGTAGTAATTCTTTTCATCAAAAATTGTTTCAGCCAAAGTTTTCGATGAAGTTAAAAATTTATAAATAAATTATTACGGATTCGATAGTATATAGGTATATTTAATAAATATAATGCCTCTTTTTTAATTTCAAACCATGTTACTTGCAGTAATACTTGGTCAGATAAAAAATTATTTTAATAATAGTTTTAGACAATATTTAGAAATTTAAAAAAAAAAAAAAAATAGAAATGGATTTGTAGTGTACATAGTTGAAAAATATTATTTATTTTCTTACTCCAACCCCAAGTTTTTTCAACTCCTTGCAATAATGGTTTGAATCATCAAAACAATTTTAATACAAATGTTTTAGATAAAAATTATGATTTTCAAACAATTTGTACCGATTTAATAGTGTGCCTACTAAGGGAGTAATGATTTTTTTTTGTCTTCAACCCCTGTTATTTTCCGCCCCTTGCAGTAATGGCTGGGCAAATAAAAAAAATTAATTTAGACGAAGCTTGTAGATAGTATTTTAGTTTTTACAATAAAAGGTAATAAATTTAATAGTGTTAATGGTACGAATTTTATCCTTTTTTTTAATTTCACCCCTCTTTTTTCAACCCTTTGCAGCAATGGTTAGTCTTATAAAAAAATTTTCAGAAAAAGAGTATAGGATTTACAAGCTCAAAAAAGAATTTCAAAACAGTACAGCAATAGCTTACACAGAAATCACATATCTAGACTTACTCATTGATCAAACAAGTCTAATTACTTTGGTTTTGTTTTGTAGGTGGTAGCAGTAGCAGTAAGGATCCTGAGGAACATTCAATTCAAGAGGTATGTGTAACTGGAACAGAGAGTGAGCTGGCAAGAAGCCATCAAGAAGAACTTCAAATTCCAGTAACACAAGTCATCAATGAAGATGAGTTCCAACCATGCACTGTATCTGAGCAGCATTTTACGACTACTGTTGGAACATCAAAGGCATTTTTTTCCGATTCTACAATTGCGACAAAGAACTTCGTCCAGGGTGAGCCTGCTATTCATTTTGATTTCAGAGACCCCGGGAAGTGGCCTGCAGCCTTTTCGGATACAGAAAAATGCTTTACAGTATCAGGATTATTGAACGAGGGGAAGGTAGAGCCTGATCTAAGTAACACCTAAAGAGATGGAAGGAATTTAACCAAAGACTGGTTCACCAAAACATTGGCTGGTGATCTAAAGGTACGCCGAACATGGCTAACATACAGTCAATAAAAAAATGCCTTGTTTCGTGTACCATGCAAACTTTTTTCCTACATGTTCTCTGAACAAAAAGTATCTGTTTTGGCCAAGGAGGAAGGTTTCACTCAATGGAAAAAGTTGAGTGAAAGGATTCCTGAGCATGAAAATTCACTTAACCACAAAAAGTGTTTTTGCTCGTGGAAAACATTGGAATTATCCTTAAATAAATGCTCTGGTATTGATAAAGAGCTGCAGGATCAAATAGCACAGGAGGAAACACACTGGAGAGGAGTTTTGTATATAATAATTGATGTTATTATACATTTAGCAAAACAAGGTAGTCAATTAAAAGGTTCCGATGAATCCCTTTGGTGACCCTAGATTTGGCAAGTTTTTAAACACAATAGAGCTGGTATCTTTATCATCCCCAACTGAAAGAGCACATTCTCCGCCATAAAAAGGGCCAGGTCAGCTACTTTTCTCCTTATATTCAAAATGAATTTTTAGAAATTATCGCTGGAAAAATAAGAGAACATATAGTTAATGACATCAAAGCTTCTAAATAATTTCCATTATGTTTGACTGCACACCCGATCTAAGCCATTTTGAACTAATGTCTGAAGTTCTTCGTTACGTGAAGATCACCGAAAATGGCTCTGAGATAGTGGAAAGTTTTCTTTATTTCATAATAGTTAGTGAAAAAACTGGATTGGCTCTTTCAGAAGAGATTTTAGAAAAACTCAGAAATGATAGATTAGATATTAAGAACTGCAGAGGGCAGTCATATGATAATGGGTCAAACATGGCTGGTATGTCAAAAGGAGTTCAATCTCGAATCAAAGAAGTAAATAGTTTGGTATATTTTGTGCAATGTGCAGCACATTCGCTTAATTTAGTTGGGGTGAATGCTGCTAGCTTATCACCAGAGGCAGAGTCCTACTTTGGCTAACTTAATTGTCTCTACAATTTTTTTGCTTCCTCCACCAATAGATGGGAGGTTCTAGTGCAACATGTTCTCTTATCTCTCAAACTGCAAAGCAATACCAGATGGTCGACTAAGAGAGAAGCTGTAGCTGTAATATATAAGCATCTATAAAAGATTATAGATGCTTTGAATGATCTCGTGACCAGCCTAATAACAACAGCTGAAACAAAAACAGAAGCAACTTATTTTCTAAGAAATGTCAGAAAGTTTGAATTCATTGTCTTTTCCTGTTTTTGGTATAGGGAACTAAGCCGCATTGATATCGTCAACAAATTATTACAAAGAGATGACATCACTATCGATCTATCAGCAAAACATATTAACCGTCTGATATCAGAATTAGGATCAGAAAGGTTAAATAGTTCCACAAACGCAATCAGAGAAGCGAAAGAAATAGCAGAAAAGCTTAACCTAAATCCTCATTTCAAACAAGGGGAAGAAAGAAAAAGCGTATGGTTGATGAAAAGGGTGAAGATGAAAGCTATGAATTCTCAGAAGAAAAAAAGTTCAGACTGTTGATTATACAAATAATAGATCGGATTCTGAGTGAACTGAGACAAAAGTTTCAAGCTATTCAAAACATTAATAGTTTATTTGGTTTCCTCAATGGAGCTCTGTTTGAAACACTAAATGGAGAAGAATTGAAGAAACAGGCACTTGATTTAGCTACCACATATAAAGAAGACTTAAACAGGGACGAGCTGGCGATAGAAGTTGAAAGTTTTAAGTATCATGCCTTGGATTTAAGCCCTAATATGAAAACCGCTTCACCAGCAGATCTTCTGCCATTAATATATAAGAATGTGCTTGAAGACGCATACCCCAACATAACGACAGCATTGAGAATTTTTTGCACATACCAGTCTCAACCGCCTCTAATGAAACGAGTTTTAGCAAACTAAAAATCATAAAAAATTACCTTAGAAATTGAACAGGTCAGCAACTACTAACCAACCTGAGCATCATATCAATAGAGCACAAGTTAGTTTCAAAGCTGTCTTTTGAGAGCATTGTAAAAACATTTGCAGCCAAAAGAGCCCGTAAAGTTAAGTTTTAGTTCAAGCTTTCTGTGTGTGAATTAATTTTTTTTATCACAATTAGCCAGTAGATTAAGATATTGTGTATAATGTTAAGTTATGATTCTCAAGATAACAACTTGAGTGAAATCTTTTATTCATAATATTAACTCTATTTATCATAATTAAATATCCTGTTCCTTTTGTCGATTCAGTCCACACCTATTTTCTTTTTTGGTTTGGGGAAAAATTAAAATTGGGGGGGGGGGGGGGGGGGGGGGGGGCGCCAAGATGAGATGTTGCCCCAGGTGGAAAAATGTCTAGTTACGTCCCTGACTGCGCAAAATTAAAGTGTACAATTTTTAGGGAAGTTTTCAAGCTTCGGAAGTGGTTTGGATCAAATCATCCAAAATCCAATATTCTCATTTTTTTTTTTTGCATATTATGAGTTAACTATTAGGTCTATATGCATCGTTCCATGCTTGAATTAAAGTTAAATATATATATGTTACAACACTACTTCTAACTATATTTTCCTCTTAGGATCAGTATGTTTCCCAATATTTAACTCAAAATTTGACCCAAAACTTAAAATTTCACTTTTTGTAAAATTAACCAATTTTTGAAGTGCTGTATATAGAGAAATATAGAACATTAACATAGTGCTGAAATTGAGCTCAAATTGTGGCACATTAAGTCTTCTTTAAAAATTGTAAGAGTGAGTTTATTGTTACCACTTATACAGTTTAAATTATAAGCAAAAAACAACAAAAAAGGGGGAAATTTTGCAGTTTTTTGCTAATATCTCAAAATGCACCAGTAAATTTTGTTAGATGATTACAGATTCTGATTCAGCACCCCAAAAAACATAGGGAACGATAATAAAACACAGCTGGAATTTTTTCGATGAGAGGCCTTTTTTGACATTGATTGCCTGGGTTAAAATTGTTCTTTCCAATTGTCACTAAATATTCTGGCTAGTAAACAACATTCATCCTTTTTTTGGCAGATCCCTATATACTACATGCAAATTTTGTTTCGCACAATAATGAAAATTTGCATGACTAAAATTATTGAACACACACAAGACCGCAGCTAAGTAATCTATGATCGCTCAAACTCTCACTATGACAGAAATAATAAGTTTGCATTATTTAGACTTAGTGCACAGGAACATCTTACAAAATATTTTGTCGCACTGTCTGACGTCTGGTAACTACGCAAAGGGCCAAATTATCTGTAGAATATTAGATGTCCTTACAGTGATGGGGCACGAACTGTAACGAGTCCATCGTTGTGGACTGAGATATCACCTTTGCACATAATCTATGTAAGGAAGCAACATACAATGAAATTATTAAAATTTTGCCAATGTATTCCCATGGATAAAAAGCCACTAAGATGTGCAGCTGCCCCCATAAGTGCACAACTGTGCCGCCGATGCGTGTGAAACACCCAGTGGTAGATAGGCCAAGTGCATCGAGGGAGCACACCCATAGTGAGCGATGAGACAATGAATAGGTGAACAGTCAATAGGCCGAAAGGTCGACAATGGACCCTGCCATTAACCACTTCAGCGATGACCTCAGGCACAGCTGTAGTGTGCTTGAAACCCTCAACCGAGATAACTGCGAGTGTATGGCCAAGGGTATTCTCGTCGGACAACGACCCTGCTGCCTATGCCACTGCTACTGGTGATGTCACAACCTTGAGAACATTTGCCATCTTTATTTTGTTATGGAACCTCAACTTTCCTATGCTAGCTGGTGCCCGTTCCGAGTATACACAAGCTATCATCAGGTATCCCGTAACCCCTGAATTCCACATCTACTAAGGCAGTAGACATCAATTTGTTATACCGTAACCCCTGAATTACACATGCACTAAGGCAGTAGACATCATTGTGTTATCCCATAACCCCAGGATTCCACTTCCACTAAGGCAGTAGACATAAATTTGTTATACCATCACCCCTGAATTACACATGCACTAAGGCAGTAGACATCAATGTGTTATCACATTGAATTACAAGTTTAGAAGTTACTTCTCATTGATGGGTCCGGCCACTGAACAAACAATGGCAGGCAAACACCAGTCTGCGATCCACTGGTTTACTACCACGAGTCTGCCATCTTTCTTGCATACTAGCCAGAATAAGGATTACAATAATCTTTAGCCCTGACTTTTGTAATCAAGAAATAGAACCATTGTGTAATCTATTGCCACTTCAATAAGTTCAAATCATATTTAAATACACTGACAAACTCGCACAACAATTTTTTTGACCAACAGTTTGACATTAAATCAAGACATTTATTGATACTTTAGAAGTCGAATTGGTAGTTGTGGGTTTCAGCAGTTTTTCTGAAAAAGGTAAATTATCCAACATTTTTTTGTCATATACACATAATAGTGTGTTTTTTGTGTGGCACATTATAATATTCTTAGAAATTTTAACTTTTTCTGTTTAAATAGTGTACCTGAATTGTCATCCTACCCTTTTCGCCATTTGGATACACTAAACTGGCAGCGTACATGAGGAACAAAATATTAACAAAATATTAACTTATAAGTACGATCGTTGGCACTTATTTAAAATTTTATTTATTTATTTTTAAAGAAATTTATGCATATATTTCTTACCAATGCATTTTGTGTATTAATCCCTTTTTTTTTCTAGCTTGTTTTAATGTAAGTAACAAAATTTGCTAAATCAATTATTTTAAAATTACTATTATTAGTACATGGTGTTTAAAATGTAAGAAAAATGTCTTAGTTTAAAACAGGAAATCTTTAGTTTTGCGAATGTGTAATATAAGTAAGTGAGTGGTTTTATTGTGTGTCTGGTTATGCTTTTCACTATTTGTTACCATGTATAAATTTTTAAGCTATTTCTCATTGTTTTAATATCTTGTGGGATATGCCCCATGGTTTTTAGATGAATGCTAGTATCTTCCATTTTGTACTTATTGCTAAGAATTTCTAACACCTTCGAAATAGATTAGTTTCTTGTGGCATTTCAATGTGTGTTCTTGTTTATTAAAGTTTGTATCATTCTTATGCATCACTGTCACTTGTGGTTGGCATTAAACAATTAATCGGTGCCACTATTTGCCAGTACGTAAGAATAACAAGCATGGAGGAGACTCTTGCCTTGCTGCAACATTTCCTCTCTTGTAATCTGTTTTTTTATTAATTATTTAACAAAAAGGCAACTAGTAGCCAGGCTTACTCTTTACATTCCCTATCCTCTGGCTTCGAGAAGCAAGCTTGTGCAGATTTCTGATAACCATCTAGGTAAATACAAAATTTGTATAACCTACTCATTTTCCTCGTTTCAATACCTTTTACAAATTTTTCCCCTTCATGAATTATTTTAATAGGTACTGTGATTTCAACTTTTTCATCCTCATTTGCTCTTTATTTTCATCCCTGCTATCATACACAACTTTCCTGGTCTTCATAGACCTCCATTCTAGCAAATTTTTTCATAGTAGTCACTTCACAGAGCCCTTAGCTAGCTTCGTATTCTTTAAAAGTGCACTTCGGAAGTACCTCAACATGTCACTGCACAAATTGACATGTAGCGTACGATACACCCTGGAATGTCACATCCCATTCTCGATCCCTAGATCATTTTTTATACTTAAAGAGTTTATTTTTAACTATGCTTGTAAAAAATCCTGAAAATTTCTACTAATATCTTATTGAAACATCAACATTCAACACAGCTGAGTTTGTGTACCAGGACAAATGACGACCAGTCAAAGGGATGGAGTGCATGTAGCTAATTACATAACAAGGCAAAAAAGTAGCTTTCTGGGTTTCACAGAAGAAGTTTGAAGGGTAGGCCAGGGAACTCCGCAAAGACAAACTAATGTGAGACTGAATGTCTGTCTGTCTGTAGAGGCGTAGCGTTCGATAAATCCTATACTAGATATGCATGTCGAAAACAATTTTGTCCCAAAATCTCAATTTGGCAGAGTCCTGAAAATGCCAACAAGGTATCGGTGCTCTGATATGTTTATAAATGATTTAGAGTCCAAGTAGACAGATTGGGCATTATATGTTCTATGTATATTTACTCTTTCCGTTTGCATTAATCTGTTTTGGAAGGGGAGATGAGCAGACAGTTTAGATGATAAATGCCATAAAATTCTAATGTTGTTCAATTTCTACTTATGTATTTTAACTATGTAACAATGTCTAGTTCTATGGAGTATTGATTCTCATCTTACGTAACCTATTTGTGTTGGTTAAAGAGGATACAGCCAAGGAGATAGTTGTAAGGCTGGTGGTGGTGATGCAGTGTAGCCTATGTGCACGGTGGAGACACCGATGGTGTGAATAAAAGGTTTACGAGCTGAAACATGTATTATGTATTTAACAAAGTTGTATTGCAGCCAAGTCATTGACTTCAAGCACCGCCAAGGGGCTACAGCTATGGGCTGTAATCATGTAGGTATGTACCTACATCACATTCAAAAATGTTGTGCGCAAAAGCTAGTATTAAATAAAATGGTAATTTTCAGATAAAAACACATATTTAGGTTATGAAATTACTAATGTCTATATAACCAAAACCACAGATAACCCCAGCAAGTGTGGTTGTTCCCTATTTAAAAAAAAACTGAAAATTTATTTTTAAGCACTACAGATGTTCCTTGATGTACCTCAAATTTATTTATTTATTCATCATTGTGATATGCCTACAAACTGTTATATAACTTCTGAAATACATGGAAATGTGAACTGAGATGAATTCCAGTAAAATTGAGTGTAAATGCCATTGAAAATGAGACAGATATTGATTTGAAAATTATTAAAATTGCTGCAACAAACAAATTACAGCAAATTAAGTAATTTTCCATCAATATTTACTTGTTTTTAAATTGAAAAACTATCAGTTTCTGCCAAATGTAATGCGGCTTTTAATTAAGGCCCACAGTTTTTTTTAAGAATCAAGTTGAAATAATAAACATTATCCTCAGTATTTTTTCCTTCATAATTTCAAGGTACTTTTAATTAACTTATCTTACCTAAAAAAAAACCTTTCAATTTGTTTTTATTGCCTCAAGGAGCACCAATCTAACTTCGGAAATGAATTATTTTACTTAATATAGAATATAGGAAATGAAATGTTTTACTTAACATTTAAAATAAGGAATTAAATATTTCACCAAGCCATCCCAAACACATGCTAATAGGCCTACTGTACCAATGTAAACAAAGTCTTCAAAAATAAAATCATCTTCCGCTAATAAACCAGTATGAATACTGTAATGGCCTTTCACAGAATTGTTACAGACGGTTAAATAATACCCTTTTCCGATTTTTTTTCAGCACTAAGCCTTACTTATCTGGTATTATCAGAGAATATGGGGAGGGGGTACCCTTTTGACTTCACCCTTGGCTGAAAGGGCACATTCTGGGGTGCATGATAAATTGGCACAGTGGCATTATGACATTACAGCTGCAATGCAGTTTTCATGCCATGTAATGGCCCTCAACAGGTGAATTGGAACACAACCACAGCGAGTAATTATTTTAAACCTAAATCAGTTGAGCATGAAAATTAACTTGCTACAGAAAAAAATGTATGAAATTCTACAGAGTTCGTACACCACTTCGACAGCTCGTATATGTAGATATGGCTACAAATAAATTATTTTATTTTGTTACATGTGATGGTATGACAGGTCAGATGATGAATGTTAGGTTAGTTTCTGATTTTTTGTCTACAAATTACTATGGTACGACGAAACGCGTGGAACTATCCCATTGATATCAATTAAATCGTTTAGTTCAGACAACTGTTATCAATTCCCGATAACTTTGTCACTGCTGCACAAAGATAAAAATGTGATTGTGGAACTGTCACTACTCACAAAACCCAAACGTAAGTGGCTACTCACTTCCCCATCGTCCCCAGGCGTAGTTAAGTATCCGTGTTCATTTCTTCTTCCTATTATATTATTCTGTTCTTCCAGTTCTCGAGATGGAATGTAGCCATACTCACTCCTTCTGGCCATGAAACGATTCACTTCTTCGATTGGCATTCCAAAACACCCAACACTACATCCACCATAGCAGGCCAACCATTTCGCAATAACACAAGTCAGTTAGCTCCATTATTAATGATACTGTGAAAACATTTCTTCAGACAGTACATATTTATAAAAAGAAAAGCATAATATTATATATCCCATTTTATCATTTAATGCTGATGTCAATGAGATATTTTGGGACGTTAGATGTGTTATATTACGTCACTACCGCCACCATTTCCGACACGTAACGAGCGCGAACATCAAATTATCGACCGACGTTTCTTTAACAGACCAATTAAAATAAGCAAAATTATGGTTCTGCGAGTTTGACATTACCTAGAACCTTATTAATTTATTTTAGGGATATTGTTCCTTGTTGCGCATCTAGTTGTATATTAAGGTAAAAAAATCAAAATAAAGAAAGGAATTGGATGTGTTTGTAATGAAGAAAAGCTGTATTATCAAAAAATATATTCATATCTCTCTGTGTGTATAGATATATAAATTTTGAGGATATTCAATATAAACTTTTATATAAACTGGTTACACAATAAGGGACATTGGGACGGATCCAAATGTATTTTAACCATCGAAAAGAAACATTTTAAAATAAAGTGAGCAGTTGAATGAATGTTTTTGTGACGCGAAACCAAAATATTTACTATTTTGAAAATATGAATTTAAAAACTTTCATATAAACTGGATAGTACGCATTAGGGAACAATGACCAAAATTTCAGTTTGTTAATTAATGTTTACATGTGGGCCGAAAGTTTGTTCCGTGAATGAATTATTTTCTGCGTGCTTAGATAAAAGTGATTACACTGATTACTAAAGTAAATTACAATTATCGAGACGAAACGCATTAAATACTGTTATTAATTTACGGCATGAACAAGAGCGTACGCATAATTTTATGTCAGGGGAGGGGGGCGGATAGTGAACCACTTATCCTGCTGTTTGCTTTTAAAAACTTTCCATTTGTTGGTGGAAATTACAGATGTTTTTATGATTTATGTCCCGGAGGGGGTGGGGGTGGATATAGCTGTCCTCCCCCTCCCCTTCGTGTGCCACCTTGACGTAGTAAACTACCAGTACGAGGTTGGAGGAAGCGGAAAGGGGGCAGATTCCCCCTTTCTAAGTGGGATAAATGAAGCCGAAAAAAAACTGTTAAACAAATGATGTGTAGTAAATGTATTAACACTTGGCTAAGGAGCACTATTAGTAGAACAGGTTCATGGGTTTGCCATACTAAGCATTTACCGTTAATGGATTTTAGCGAGCAAGGAGTTGCAGTAAAAAAAAATTTCTAATGATCCTCACAAACTTCTATACAATTTTTTTGGATGAATTACTTTTTTATTGTTTTTTATTATTGTATGACACCATGGACCCTCCCCCTCACGAAAGAGGTTTTATTACAAAAATTGCCTCACTTTCCCCCTTTTTTTTCCTTCCCGTGTTGAGCTGGGTACGCCCCTATGCAGTTTATTTAATTAGTTCTATCAAACACTCTCTAGTGCGATACGTGAAGGCACAAAGATGTGTGTTCTATGGGAACAGTATAACTTATCGAGATAAAGAAAGTCCTAAATGTTACTTCTCTCTCTCTCTCTATATATATATATATATATATATATATATATATATATATATATATATACATACTAGCTGCCCGACCCGGCTTCGCACGGTTGTATTAATGGGAAAAAAATGAGACCAAATCTCCTATTTACAGTTATAATAAATGAAATAAAATGAAAATTAATTAATTTTGACAAAAACTTAATACAATGCTTTGTAATGTACCGAAGAAAAAACGAATAGCACCGATGGTTTCCCGACTCTCAAGCACGCAACGTTGTCATGGAAACGAAGTACCCACTGTAAAAAAACTACCCTATCTCTCAAGTTGGAAACAATTACACATAAATGCCAATTTTCATCGAAATCGGTTGACTTGGTAAAGAGTTCACTGGACCTTTTTAGAAATCAGATGTAGTTAGTAATTGTCTTCTTAATTTGAATAATTTATATCACTTTCAAATCCCGACCGACTTTGTTCTACCAGTGTATAGTTATTTACCTGTATATATCTAAAAATTGGTGGTCTGTATTTAATGAGTGATGAGGACTACACTAACAATGAAATAGTCGTTGCCATGGAGACGAATGAAGCATCAACAATGCTACAGCCGTTGCCGTGGTGATTTTCTGCCAACTCATACATACATCACATTAGAAAACTCTAAAATTATCAGGTTAAGACCATTAATCGAAATAAAAACTATCCTATCTCTCAAGTTGGAAAAAATTACACATAAATGCCAATTTTCATCGAAATCGGTTAAGTGGTTTAGGAGTCCATTGAGGACAAACATTGTGACACGAGATTTATATATATTAAGATATATAATATCTAAATAGTTTTTTTTATGCTGTAGCCATAATAAACAGACCAACAGTTATTTGCAAGTGTAAATTTTGCCTCTATGTCACTCTTATCACCAAATTTACCACTATTTTAAATTATTTTCCATGTAAAGATACTTAATTGCAGATTTTTAAATGGCCAAGAACGAAATAATTGCGTTTCCGTCATCTTTATTAAAAGTAATAAATTCTGTAAATGTTTAACAACACAAACATCAGAATGCGGATAATTTTTTTTCTAGAATTTTTTAGAATTTTTCTAAGTGTTAGTGATGGATAAATAATTATTTATAAAAATCGTGAATTTCTAAAAGATGGTTTCCTGAAGTGCACAATGCAAAGACACACAGAACTTACACACTTACTGTGGTATCCAAATGCATTTCAAATTTTATTTATTTTTGTATCCTGCTGATCTATAACCAGAATATGATGTCCTAGGATATAGAATTATCATTTAACACACATGTACAGACATAAAAATGGGAAATGAGATGGGTACGAAGTATGTACACAATTACAATCAAAAGGTTAATCAATACGGTATAAACCACAATAACATAAATGCGCCAAATGTTCCTCTTTCATTGCTATTGCTGAAACATTGGTCATTAAATAAAATATTTATCCGTCGGTTTTTTTTAATTTCATTCGCTTTCATTAGGTATTTATATGGGGAGTTTATTATTGAAACACACGCCTATGTATATGTGCAAATAAGGCAGTTGAATAGTGATAATTATGCGTTAACTGCGTGTATTACAGCACTGGATGTATTTTAACTAGCTTTCATAAGTGTTGAGAATAGTGAAAAATATAGATAGTCCGTCTAGCTTTTATACAGTGTGGCACACACATACATCGGTTGATATATGAATACAGTCATACTTTTACGTCTTAATGACTAAGAAAAAGCTTGAAAGTACGCAATTAACGGTAGAACAATAATAATTACAATCGGCTCAAATAGAAATTAACACCTGGTAGAACCCTACTTAAAACCTTCTTTCACATTATTGGATATTCTATCATGACATGTGAAAAAGGTAACATTTATACAGCCCTACACTCATATTCTCGTGTCCACCAGGTGAAACAGAGAAATGTGCACTTAGAACCACAACAATGTTCTTACTACACCAATTATTGATCTAATTAGTGTAGGACTACAATCAATATATTTTAGCGGCTACCAGTTAACACATTATACAATTTTCCGCAGCTCACAGCGTGTTTTTTTTTTGCGTTAGTTTTGTGATGCGTTTATAGTCATGGTTGCGCTCTTGTCCTCTTGATGCGCCATTTATACACTTCTAAGATTTCTTAACGATGTACTACTGTGATTATTATTTATTTAGAGCTTTTTTTCAGCCGCACATAAGAGTTTATTTTTTAAAGGTTTTATTTATTAATTTTGTTCTGAGTATTCCACGCGAAGTTGAATGCTCCAGGATATAGAACATACTCACACACATGCACGAGCGCATATGTATAATTTACTTTAAATATAAAATACAACTTTAGGAAAAAACTTGTCTAATTTATGAAAATACAACACAATCCATTACATATTGCATAACATATTTATTTATTAGCAGTAAAAGTTTCTAAAACTAGGTTTTTCACAAATATTTGTAGGCCTATGTAAGTAGTGTAGGTGAATTCAGGGAGCCTTCACCAGTAATTTTCTGCCTTAAAATGTTAATAATGGGGTAAATAAGGAGGCGCGTTACCGACAAAAGACTGCACGCTAATTTAGTGCCTGGCGCTTTAGGACCCACCGATTCGGGAGTCTAATAGTGTTTGTGAGGCGGGATGATAAGTGCGACGCTCGCTGGTGCTTCTAGCGCGGTATCGCCTCTAAGCGCAAGGCTCTGAACTGGCGCGCAGTCTTCTCGTCGTACATAGGGCAAGTATGAGATTAGAGTGGTAACAATAACATTTTATGGCGGAAAAAAGAAGATAAAGATGAGTACTTTCAAGAATCTGTACCGGGTGTTTCGTCCTAAAACTTACTCTGAAACCCCGTGTTTTAGCCATTTCCACTTTTATAAAAAAAAACGTTTAAAAACGAAATGCGGGCACATAACTATTCATCCGAACTCAGCTTATTCTTAAATCCTTTTAGTAGCTAGAGCCCACTTAGATATCTTAAGCAGTTTCCAAATAGTGTGATTTTTTTCTGTTTCCAGTTTCCAAATAGCGTGTGTGCCCGGGTAGGCGGGGCCCTTAAATAATTCATATTGCCGATGCTGTGACGGCGGTAATAAATCACTGTATTCCATTTCACTAGAGTAGCAGCAACAAATCACATTGTTATTCAAAGTACTTAACCTTTATTTCCGATATTTCTTGACATGTTCCTACTGCTACTTTTACACACCTGTTAACATTTAATAGGCAATCTCTAATTACAACAAAAATTTCTGCACATCCTCAACAATGTACTGTACTTTGTACTTCGAAGTTGTATTTCGTTAAAACGCTTCGAAGCAAGATATTTCTCAAAACACTGTAACTCATTCTTACTCATGTGGTTGATAGAATCGTGTTTAACGTGGCGTAGTTATTCCCATACCAATCACAGACATTGATTCAGCAGATACAAAACCGTGTGCTCCTTGGTGTAGTTAATTACGAAAAGGGCTTGTCTCAAATATTTCAACCTATTTAGACAGACACACTGCAAACATGAACACTGCATCAGAAATTACATTTGGTTTCTGTATTGAGGTAATTTCCGTGAAACTGATGGTGTTCTAGACGTTTTGGCAAGCCTTCTTGCAGACATCGTCAAGAGATTGATAACTGGAGGCCTGGATAAGTTGTTTATTCTCCTAAACTAATTTAACCTAAGTGAATTTGTTAGGTAGAGATCCGGGTTAGGGAGGAGGCTAATTTCGTATTAGTACTAATATGTACGTCAGAATATGCTGGTTTTTAACTATACAGGACAAGCAGCGTAAATCGTGTGCTCAATTTGGGGATTGGCTAGCCACTGCAGCCATTGACGCCATGACTAACTCCCTTATCTCCACTCTATACTATAATTAAATTAGTTGGACCCAGGTGAAACCTACATCTACACAGGGAAGATCCTGGACTCAGTCACGTGGGATACAAATATGCCATGCTTTAAGTAAGCAGGATAAACACATCACAAGAGGATAGCCTGGTAGAGAGTTGAGCTGGTCAGAAAAGTGTCTACCATGCGAGGGATGGTAACCTTGTGTTCTTGCAGAGTGATTGGTCCATATGGAGGACATTATTGGAAGGAGGGTCTAGGCAATCAGGATAAATCTTAGTAGCTGCAGCAGCATTGACCATTGCTTATTTTTGGCCATTGTCTGTTCATGGTTGTGGTGAAACAAAGAGTTTCAGACATTACTCAATGTATGCCCATATTCTGTGTTTATGATTTTTTTTTTATAATTTTTCTGATGAATCTTTGGCTGTATGTGCGAAACCAGTGTAGCTCCTATCGTTCCCGTTTGTCTAGCCAAGCGGCCGCCATAGCCGTGAGCACATGCGCAGTAGACGAAAATCAGTCCACCTCACTGTTACACCTTTCTGATTAAATGATAAAGATCTTATTTTTCTGTTAACCTTATGCTACTGAGTGTTCAGAAGTTATCTTCCTGTAGAACCGAGACAAACTAACACCATATCTAGTGCGCAATAAGACGGTAAAGGGACACGGCAGTTACTTTCATCTTTGCGAGAGTTTCAAAGTTCAAAACACGATTAGTAGCTAAGATAATTCCAAATATAACTCAGATATCTGCTCAGGTTCACAATCCATTAAAAACATTTTATACTGTTTAGTAACGCAGAAATCGTGTCATGATTACTTGATTGCTTGTACTTGAAGAAAACTAAATGAGCATCATGGGTGTATCAAATAAACATATTAGACAATATGCACATCTGCTCGGCTATAGTTTTTTTTTTTTTTTTTTTTTTTTTTTTAAAGGTATTTGTGGCTTCGAAAAGTTTGCTGTAAACAGTTTACATAAATACAGTAGTTGTCTATTACCACAATTAACTGGTCTTATATAGCGGTCATAATCTCCACTCAATGCTTTCTAATGGACGAAAACGGGTGTCTTCAATATGGCATCCCCGCCCCCTCTTGGCCCCACCTCCCCTCCTCCGTGCTGCAGGCCCAGTCACCCCTGCGAGAAGCCCAAGATTTACATCAAGTTCTGTCCCTGCCCGAACACGCCCGAATATTCACCTTCGGCAAACCTCGGGATTTGTTTTATTTTTGCGCAGGAAAAATGAATTCAAATATTGCAAGTGGTCGGTTAGGTTAGCTACATTAAAACACTTTAAATCAACATGGACGGTTAGTTAGGTTAGTATAGCTACATTAAAACACTTTAAATCAACATGGACGGTTAGTTAGGTTAGTATAGCTACATTAAAATAAACAGAGAAATATAAATATATATAAATAAACCCGAGGTTGGCCGAAGGTGAATATTCGGGCGTGTTCGGGCAGGGATAGAACTTAATGTAGGTACATCTGTGCCCACTCGGGGCACACCTGGACCGCAGACTCGAGGCTCCGAGTCGCGAGTGGCACTGGCTGCGACATCGAGTAGCAGCCACAAGCACCCGCAGAGTTCACAACAGTGTCCCTATTGTGTGCTTGGGCGGGTCCGATAAACCCCGACTGGCGTGACGATGGGGACTGAGACCTAGTTTTTTTTAAATAGTTTCGGGACCACCCGCTAGATAGTAGCTTTCATTGTGTATTTTTAACATATCTACATTGATTGTGAGAAGTAATGCTTCATCTACTATCAGGCAAACAAAGCAGTTAAATTTAATTCTATTAATTTCCATAGTCACATATTTTGTGGTGTGGCATACCTAAAATTTTGCATCACATACTCACTTATATGTAACATGCATTTTTTTTTTAATGACAAAACAGCATTATCTGTTTTTTCGCACAACTTAAATCGCTTATATACAAAGCAACTAGTTAACAAGTAGTTAAATAAACCTTATTATCCTATCAAATCACACCCAAGATGTTTTTGTTCAAAGTTCCGAGCAGATAGCATCACATGTCGGGCAAAACATGGTTCCAGTTTCCACTGTAAGAGTCGCGCTTCTGTATCTCCCTCCTTGTTCTGTGGGCATGACATCTGACGGATACAGCCCGTCAGACGCGGCTCCTGTGCGCTCAGAGGGAACCACGAAAGAAGAAATCCTCTGAATGTAAGATGGCGGAGATGGTTGCCTGGCATAATACGAATTAGTCGGGAGAATCCTTCTAAAAGCAACGAGGGTCGCGGGACCTGCCCTCGGCTGGGGCTGGCCGCGACCAAGAGGCCATCTCGAGGCAGGCCAGTAGCCAAGATTTTGTCAAGTACATCCATTTTATAATTTTTTAAAATATTTTTTCTCTATAACTGAATTTTTCAAAGAAAAATTTAGTGACACGAATAAAATCTCAGGGAGTAGCAAACTTTTAAAACCCAAACTTTTACAAATATAAATTTAAGTAAATATTTTGCTGAAGAAACTGAACCTTTCATATTTTGGTTTTTTTATTTAATTGTTTTAAATACTTTGTTCATAAGTCAGTTATTTGATAATTTCTTTTAAACAAGTCATGAACACACATATACTAATGTTATTAAAAAACATGAAACACTTATATCAATGAATGAAATACCTGCTTATAGTAACACGTGTGCAAACTGACATTAAATATAGACTGTTTGGAAACAATTCCTGCCGCTTCTGTGTACGAGGCATGCCGGGTTGTAATGGGGAGGGAATGCGTTATTGTAACCCACTAAGTATTACAATAATAATTTTGAGATAATCTATAAGTAGCTTATTTGTTATGATTTGTTATTGTACTCCTAGAAGGGAGAGGTCCGGCCCCCACGGACCTCCCCCCTGGCTCCGTGCCTGGTCGAGGCCTCTGAGTGACTAGGGGTGCGGGGGAGCGCTCAGGAGCTCGTCCTCCAATCACAGCTTGGAGTTCCTAAATCCTCGTCCAATCACTACCCCGCTGGGAGAGCCCCGGTCGTGCCGAGGAAGACTTAGTGGAGGCAGTGGCTGCAATATCTAATCCGTACGATTTTATATAAATGTCAAATAATAGAGTATGAACTTAAAGAGTAACTCTCAGAGATTGCGCTTACAAGCTTCTGGAACAATCACTAATATTTATGGTTATTCTTGTCATCGTCTTGGCGGTCAGTTTACCTTCAGCCCTTGTGCACAGCCAAGTGATGCAAAGCCCTTCAAACAAACAACTCAATTTGAACCTGTCCTAAATTAGTGAATTTGTATAGCAAATCTGTTAAATATCTATACATTTTCGAACGCAAAATTTAAACTTTGAATTCTTACTGATCTCGCATTGAATTCCAATAACTTACGCTTAGATTCCCTGTGATGACTATTAATTTTAGTCAGCAGCTATTATTTAACAAAATTTTCAGTTACTAGCATTCAAATAATTCAAACCACAGTTTCATTATTGAGAGTGTAATATTATTGCGGTGACCAAGATGGAAAAAAAAATTGAATTGGCTTATATCTCATGCAGAAATACTAGTATTCTGCTGAAGCCGCCAAGTGCAGACGTAGGTAAATAGGTATTCCATTAAGACGTTACGTCAGCCGCCCAAGCGAAGCGTCCTACGTCATCGGAAAGCGCAGCCAATGACTCGCAGCGAGCAACAATGGTAACACTACGACACGTCATCCTCGAGTCTCTACGTGCCTGCGCACAACCTACCGTTCATTTAGCTCATTACAGTGACACGCAGATACTCACTGGCATGTTTTCAGGTTAGCTATATACCTATCGTATGTACTGCCGTTCTCCGAGTAACGCACTGTATTTAAAGTTCGAGTTTAAGGAAATTTAATAATAACAACAATATGAGAGTTTTTATAAAAAAGAAAAATAGAAATAATAATGAAAAATCCTGAATTGAATGGCTAAAATAGCGAGACATACGCAATAATTCGAAAAGGAAGTTACAACCTCGTGAAGTCTTGAAAATCCTCCAAACAATGTTTTCGCTTTATTCGTAGGAAGTGTCGCAACTTCCTACTCGTGTGCTCACGCGGACAGACGAGCCTTCGAAATTTTTTTTCCCCGTGTCGTTACTGGTCTCCGGCCTTGAATCACGTCATCGGCTACGTGATAATTTGAGTGGAGGCAAGGTCTACGCCTCTGCTCTCTCTGCTCTCTGCTCTCTGCTCTCTCTCTCTCTCTCTCTCTCTCTGCTCTCTGCTCTCTCTCTCTCTCTTTTTTCTCTTTCTCTACAGCTGTTGCCTGCACGAACCATCAATCTCGGGTCAAGCGGTAATCTGATACGCACTACATTGTAACGCTTTAGGTCTAACGAGCTGACAATGACCTATTTATTTTACTTCAACAATCTTTCGCTTAGTACGTAAGACAAACATAAAAGTTATTACGCCGTTACGGCTTGAAGTTTGTTATCGCGCAACTATGTGTAACGGTATTGACTCAAGCTTACGTAATGTTCTCTCTGTGATGGATGGATGACTGTAAGAAAGAAAAAATGCAACGCCACAACTCAAAGTTACATAAAATTAAACATGTAAGCGAATGTTTTAGTACTAGCCAGTGGTGTGTAACATCTAAACTCGGTAACGAAGCATTTCATGTGTTCTTGTGTTGCAAATACACTTAAAATACAAAACTCCAAACCGAAATATAACGTAGAATTCTTTAAAATGATACAGAAAGTGAAAAATTTACGTAAATTGTTTTTTCAGCTGATTACTGGACGCGAATCACACCTAGTTTCTGTTCCAACCGCAAGAATTCGCTGCCGGAGCTACGTCTACTATTGGATCATTTGACCAGCATACCGAAATTTTCAACTATTATAATGAAACGGCTCCGATAAAAGGGAAAAAAGACTTTAAAAATACTGAAACCCGACTTAGGACCAGATATTTTACAAGTAATTTTAATCAAATACTTCCTATATTGTTAAAATTCACTAAATGGTTAATACTATCAAGATTTACTTTGGCTTCATGAACTTTGGTTCACGCCATCCGCCACAGATAGCAGCACCGTCTGTTTCACATTTCCGTTCCTTTGCTTCCGTCGCATTCACGAAATTACTCCAACCAAAAGCCGTACACCGAGAGAAGCACGGTTTGGAGGCCAGCAGTGTCAGCCGACGAAACAAAGAGTCGTGTCGCGGGCGTGCATTGCGCACGGCTGCGACGCGAGCAGATAACGGCGGTGTTGCCAGTTGCGCGCACTCACCACGGTCTGCAGGGAGCCGTAGTGCTGGGGCCTGGTGAGGCGGACCGCCGCCAGCGCCGTGGTGCTGGCCCGCCTCCGGGCGCTCCAGGAGCTCCTCCGGCGCGGCGGCGGCTCCGGGGGCGGCGCGGCGACTGCGTCTGACGTCACGGGCATCGCCGGCTCGCACGACCCCGCGGCGCGGCGCGTGCTGACTCGGCCCGGGCCTCGTGCCGGCTGGACTGAGGAGACCTCGCGCCAGGCCCCTCCCCTCCCCTCGCTATCTCCCCGCCGCCGCTTCTTCCTCTTATCGGCGCTATCGCTCGCTAAGCGCGGGGATTTCAGAGAGCACGGCCTTTCTGCCTCGACCCGCCTTGCGCCTTGCGCCTTCACGCAACAGCGAAGGTGACCGAAACAAAATGTCATGCTTGTTTTACGTTAACGTTAACGCAGTTTATGGTTTCTGTGAGCGAGTTTTTCAATACTCACGAGAGATGTGTAAGATCTAACCTCGGTAACGAGCAAATTCGTGTGTTCTCATGTCGCAAATACTATATAATGAAACGGCTCCGATAAAAGTGAAAAAAACTTTAAAATACTAAACCCCGGGTTTGGACCCGGATTTTAAACAAGAAATTTTATTAAAATACTGCCCATCTTGTTAAAATTCATTAAACAGTTAATACTATACAGTTTCCCTTTAGCTTTGTAAACTTTAGTTTGCGCCATCCGCCACAGACGGCGGCACCGTGTTAACACATTTCCGTTTCCTTCGACTTACGAAATCACTCCTATCAAATGCCGTATACCGAGAGCTAAGATGTTGCACATCAAAAATCTTTTAATTACAAAGCTGCATTCAGTGAGAAACTGACTGTGAAAGGCTATAATAACTATTCCGACGCGAACAGAACTGGGTGTATCAATAAATAAATGATTTTCGGCAGTCGTTTGTTTACATCTACAAACTTATCTCACACATGTTTTCAGGCTAATTTTTATTTTTACACGTTCAAGTTAATCATTAAACAGTAATGGATTAATAAAAAAGATGGGCGAGGACAACAGCTGACATTTTATTTTCACCACAAACTCCTCGAAGGCCACGTGAAGACATCAGGAGACGACCTTCTTGTGTATCTACGAAAGACTGAGTAAGGGACTCTGATGGGATCTTTTCGACTATTTGGATGGTGAACAAAAATGGCTGACATCTTTGAAGACGCACTTTTCTCTACTAACGTATTTTACAGTACCACAAAGAGTCATTTTAAGCACCAGATGCTTTAATTTTATCTAATTACGATTATACCAAATCATCTCGACAACCACCTTTTGAGTACAGAGACGCGGATATTTCGCAGATTCGTTTTGCGTCTTGCTAACATTCAAAGCCTTATGTTTGCTCTACCTACTTTTGCTTTTCCATTGGCTGATTTCTAAGTGAGAAACTTTTGCTCTCATAAATCTTCACTACCTGATTCGCTTTCTTCTCTCCTAGCGGGGCATTGTTGGCGTAGAGGGGCGTATCGAAAAACTGAGGTCCAATCATGAACACGGTGCTTCAGTATAAAAATTTGGGCCAAATGAATCCGCGAAATTTCTCTATCCCTAATCAAGAACCATATCACGATTCTCTCATTATCAAGTAAAATTGTTTAAAACCATGATTTTGTTCGGTAATAATTTTTTATATAAATCATAACATCATTCTAATACAAATTATTTGAAAAAGGTACGACTATTTTTTTTTTTTTTTTTTAAGGAAATAATGTCGTGGAATTTTCATTATCTTTGCAACCCCAGATGTTATTTCAGGAAACTATTAATCTAAAATTGTCTTCACACGCAACTCCTCAACGGGAACGCAACTGGTTTTGTGCTGAAATACAACAAACTAATTACACTTTAATTACATTTTTCATTCAAGAATGCGCCTCAAATAAACACAGAGATCGTTGTAGTTCCAAACAACTGGATGTTCTTGTAAACTTTGAGGTTATGTGTGCCGTTGTAATAGGTAGGTTTGGTTCATTGGGGACAATGGTTCCAGGGTCGAGAGCCTGGGAGCCACAGTGGCCATCTTGGATTTGGTCACTTCTGTCAGTCATCTTGTATTACGTCATTTCCGACTGCATTATTGTATGACCTTGACCTTTATCTTTGACTCTTGCGGCCATATTGTATTACACCATTTTGTTTTTGAACATTCCGCCATTTTGAACAATAACATAATTTCCGCCATCTTGAAAATCCGTAATTATTAACTAGAAATTTTTTTTTCATTTATAGCAAAATTATTAATTACAATTTTAATTAAAAACACAGGGACATAGTCATCGGATGCCCCACTCCTATGCGTTGCACTTTTTACATTACGAAGACATCATCGAACTTTCCATTACGTTGGCATGATCAAATTCCCCACTCTTGTGCATTGCACTTTTCGTTATGTTGGCATCACCAGAATCTGCTGGAGGTGGCCATCTTGGGTTTAGGGAGCCACGGTGCCCAACTTGGATTACATCATGTTCGACGGCCATCTTGTATTACGTCTTCCAGCAGCCATTTTGGATGACCTTGACCTTGATTTTAGACCCCAACGGCCACCTTGGATTCCACCATTTGGTTTTCTAGAACATTCCGCCATTTTGAATAACAATTTTACATCAAACATTTTGTTTTTCTATAACTTTCCACATGGAATCAAGCACCCCCACTTCTGTATATTTAACTTTTTCGTAACAGTGTCATCATCATCGAGCGCCCAACTAATGTGCGTTGCACTTTTCGTTACGATGACATCATCAAGCACCCCACTCAAGTTTATTGCACTTTTCGTTAATATTACATCATCATCGAGCACCTAACTCCTATGTGTTGCACTTTTAGTGGCTATTACATCATCGAGAACCTCACTCATGTGCTTTGAACTTTTTGTTACGATGGCATCATCGAATGAAACAATCGTGTGCGTTGCACTTCCCATTACTGTGACATCATCAAACATCCTACTTGTGTGCATTACAATTTTTGTTACGTTGAAACCGCCTGTGTCTGCTGGAGGCAGCCATCTTATTTTCGTTTAGTGGAGACCCCCATCTTGATTTCATCTGATGGATGTCACCATCATTGTTTCTGGAGTTGGTTCCTAAAGTATGTCAGTGTCGCTCTTCCTCATGGATATAAGGTTAAGGTTCTATATCCTACCAGTGTTGTTATGAAACTTACAAACAAAATATATTTATAAGTTTAAAAAAGTCCTTAAAGTATTCAAAGTCCACAGCCATTTTGTTAAAGATAGCGTTTGTGAGCACCATTTTTCTTAAAGTCAAACAATTTCTTTCTTAAAGACATAATAATATATAATATTTTTATGTATAGTTTGAGAGTAGTTATAAATAGGGACTCCAAGCGCAGTGAATTGTGAATCAGGACTCAGGATTCGTGACCATTGACCTCTGATGTCATTGCCGTTTTTTTGGATTACATCATTTCCGGCCACCCTCTTGAATTATGTCATTTCGGCATTCATCTTGGATTATATCATTTTTGGCTGCTGTATTGGATTATATGATTTCCTTTTGCCTATTGTTTTCAAGAACCTTCTGCCATTTTGAATTCTATCTTCTATTACATCACCACTGATAAGACTTAAGGATTGAGGATTCGGATTTAGGATTTTCACATTACCATTATGCAATCGCCATTTTGTTTTCTAGTACAGTCCACAATCATGGATTTAATTTTTTCATGCTCTATCATTCTATTATTATTAAGCAGTCATATTGTATTTGGATTTTTGCATGCAATAACTTATATAGTCACCATCTTGGATTATATATTTTATGTCTTTAACTCTTATTACTAAATGTATTATATATCTAATTCATGCATCATATGCTAGAGCGCACAATTATCACGACCATCCAAGAGGCATTAGTGGCTATGTAGAATGTTCCATTTAATGTTTGTGACAGTATTGTCCTTAATGAAATAATTTGCACGAAAAAATATAATAGGAAGAACCTTGGGTTAGATATCAAAGACTCTAACTTCTAGGCTACCAGAATTGTATGTATAAAAATTATTACACGCCTGGTCTAATATTCGTTCCACTCAACATATTTTTGCTAGTTACCATTCTTAGTTATACTTTTGTTATTTCAAAGTATTAGTTACTTTGCTTATTAATTTGCCAATTAACTTTTACAAGTTTATGTATTCTCTTCAACCAATATATATATATATATATATATATATATATATATATAATGAATAACCATGGCTCTAAAACGCCGGAATAACATACAATTTGTTTGAACAACTACCATATTTATTAATAAAGTTTAATATATATTAATATATAGCCTATGTAAAAATACAAATTATTATTATTTTCGAATCGTATTATTTTCTCGACGAATCACATCTTGGAGATCTTCTACTTCTTCCAGAAGTCTCCGGAGTTCATGCAGCACTGCATTTATGTCTATGATCCACGCTTCTTGCATAGCTATTCTTTCTGCTACAAACTTCTTCCTGAAAGACAAGTACTTCTTCAATAACATTTTGAAGAGTTGGCCCGTCTTAGGCAATACCTTCCTCTACTGTAGGCTCCTCCTGCATGGTAAGCGATCCAAGCTCATATTCGCTCCATGGCACCGGTCAAAGTACATCTTCTTCATCATCCGAACAGTGATTTCTTCATGTGTGAGATGCAGTGGGTGATGGAGGCAGTTGATCCCCATCCAACATTGAATCTATTTGCGTTGATTACTGACCCACTATTGATGATTTTTCCATTTCGATGACGCATCAAATACAGCATTCAATAATGACTCAGAACTACTGCCCCATGTGTTCATGTTGACGTATATTATCATAAGAAGGTTGTCCAAGATCGTCTATCTCTATTTACCCTATACCAAGAAAATAATTTTCGCATCAGAATTGAACATGTCTAGTGATAAGACAAGTCAAGACTTGCAACAACTGGTTTACTACTTATCTGTAATGTCAGATATTTGTATCCACGAATCATGGCTTTTCTCAAAACCAAGCCAATGCACTAGAACTTTATTTCATTGGCGTCTCAAAACTTTTTCCATTATATATGTATGTAGAAACTTTGTACGCAGGATTTCTTCGGCATAAAATTCCCCTCGAATAGGATTTCCTTCCACATCTTCGAGGTAGTGGCTTATAAAAACGAATCTTGATCACTTTGTACATTTCTGTACTCTAGTTTGGAGTATAGCCTTTAACAAATATTCCTTTCTGCTTGGATATTCTCACATAGGATCCTACTCCCGCTTTTATTTTACGAGTATCCAGTTATTTCTCATTTTTAAATACAGTCTGAAGCAGTGAATTATCCGTAACATACGCCTGTTTCAGTTTTGTAGATCGATGCTTTATGAGATTATACATATTTACGAGTCGAGGTAATATTTTTATCCATTTCAGACGAAAATTCGTGCCACATAATTACTTTCAAAATTCGATTAAAACATTCAATTATGCTAGCTTTTAGGTTGCTAAGAGTCGAGTAATGATTAATTTTTATGTTTCTTCATAAGTGAGCGGAAGGAATAGTTGTAGAATACTTTACCCAGGTATTGTTTCTTCGCTTTTCCTCTCTATTCTTTCTCTCGCAGCTAATTGTTCACTCAGCATTTCTTCCCGGCTCTTCTTCGTCTCTTCTTGGTTCCTCGTCCCTTCTTGATTCTTTTGAATCTCGTCTGGACTGCACTTAGTTTCTCCCTGTACCATCTTCATGATTCCTTGTGTTCTCATTGGCTCTTCTTGGTCTTTCTTCGTCTCTTCTTGGTCTTTCTTCATCTTTTCTTTGTCTTTCTTCATCTCTTCTTTGCATTTCCCCATCTTTTCTTGACTCATGTTCATATCTTCTCGGCTTTTCTTCAGCTCTTCTTGGCATTTTTCCCTCTCTCTCTCTCTCTTTGTTTTATCTTAATTTCTTCTTGTTCAATATTCATCACTTTGTGACCCATCTTCATCACTTCTGTGCTCTTCTTCAGCTCTTCTTTGATCTTTTCCTGGCTGTTCTTCTCTTCATTTCTGCTACTTTCCTCTTGACTTATCTTAACTTCATCAATATTTAGCATCATGACATTCAACTCCTCTTGTGAGTTTTTAGTTTTTTTTTATTCCCCTCTATTTGGTTGCATTTACTCTTCATGGTCATAATAGCCTCTTCTTGGTGGTCCATTATTTCACTATTAATTTCATTCTGAAAGGCCTCCTGGCAGTGGCGTAGCGTGGGTGGGGCGGAGGGGGCGGGCCGCCCCGGGCGGCAGCCCGCGGGGGCGGGTCGCCGGTGAAGCGGGTTGAGATCTGATCTATGATTCATTCATTACATGTGTCAGACACACTTTAATGTTCCATTTTTATCTAAAATTTTGCGTACCAACTATTTTTTAATATTTATTTAAAAGAAAAACTGCGAAATCACTGACAGAGCTCTTTATAACGTTTGTTTGTTTACATACGAACGGCAACATCGCATCACGCCGCGCCGCCCGGCGCGCGCGAGCCGAGTTGAGCGGCACTCCTTATTATGTTAATTACTCATACAAAATCTTTTGTTTCACGCGTCGGCCCGTGTCGATGCCTCTCTTTCGCACTCGTTGAATTTAGTACTACGCATTGTACTGTAAAGTTTGACCTTAACCCAGGGCAAACCAAACAACTTCCGCAAACCGGGACACAGTAAAACTCATATATTGCCCCGTACCGCGAGCGCAGGTAAACCCAAAAAAATATTAAAACCCAAACTAATAGCAGGCTTAAAAAATACTAATAAGGTTGTGAACAGTGAGAGGAGGCAGCAAGTTAAAAAGACACAAATTTTATATGACAACATTTAATATATATATATATATATATATATATATATATATATATATTAGGGTGATACTTAAAAATGAAGGTTAAAAAATTTAATGGTTCACCCTCTCATTTTATTCTCCCACATGTAAAATGGTCTAGAATTTTTTTTGGCTCTATTTAAAGTGAATTTAGGGGTCGCTACCAGCATTTAAAGTTTATAAAATTACCAATATTGCAGCACATGAATTTTTAATATAAGGAAATAAGTAATTTTAAAATACTTGAGCAACCAACCACCACTTAACACGTTAAAGGGAACATTGTCGTGCTGAGCCTCCCCTCCAAGCCACATCACCCCTCCCCCCTCCTCAAAATCGCTCATTTACTCCTCTCCAACCAACCCACAGCCGAGGTCATGTGTGAGTGGCCTGTCAGTACCTGTCTGGGCAGTGTGCCTGTCTGATCTGTGCAGTTGTTCATGTAGCTTATCCAGAGTGTTTTTAAAAGTAATTATGATTGTGAGTGTGTGGTTAAAGTTGGTTATTGAAAGTGATTTTGGTTTGTGAATTCATAGTAAGTGTTTTTGTATTCATTGTTTAAATAGTAAACCAAATAATTACACAACAAAATAAAAAAATATTATTTACTTGAAAAGTTTTTATCTATGTATGCTGCAAATTTATGAATTTAAACTGAAAAGTCATATAATTTATGGTTACTAATTTTATAACTATTAGTATTTACCATGGAACATAGTAAAAACTCTGCAATTTCTACAAGGAAAAAGACAGAAATATGGTTGGTCGGACAGATGTCTGAAACGTTCGTTCATACCATACTTTCATCTAACGGTAAAGCAAAAGATTCGTGAAGCTGCTTATTCGACCTCTAAAGATTTGCTAGCCGTTTGGAATAAGGCTAGGATACCTACCAGACAGCAAATACATGTTGTTGATAAAGTAGAAAAGTTATTCAAAGAGTGGCAGAATCTGAAGAAAAATAAAGAGAACAAATCTAAAAGATCAGCAGTATTAAGACTAAAAGAAGAAACATGGAATTACAATTTAGATTACTTATTTGATGTAGCGCATGCAAAGGCACTGGAAATGATTCAAATTCAAGAAGATAGAGACTTTTTAGTGTTGCAGCGTGAAAAAGGACGTCCAGGGAAAATAGGTGGCATTGACAAGAAACTATCCAAGAAGGAAGAAGAGCAAGAGCGTAAAAAGGCTCGAATGGAGGTGCTTAAGGCAAAAGAATGTGATAGTATTAAGGCAATCACGTGTAAATCAGAAATTCCTAGCATTTTTTCCGATGATGAATCCTCACATGATTACGACAGTGACTTTGAGGGCCCTTCAACGTCTAAATCTGGGGAAATACAAAACATAGGACTAAAGAAAAGAGAAAGAAAAAATCTGCTTAACAGAGAATTGACTACAAGCTTGGATGTTGCAAAAATAAGTGATCGCAAAGCAGCTCTTGTCCTTACATCCACTTTAAATCGGCTGGGACGTGATCCTGCAAAATGTAATCTAAATTTTTCTTCTATACGCCGCCAGCGAGTTGAATGCAGACAGAGCATAGCAGAATATATAAAAAAAGGAGTTTTCAGCTGCTGTACCTTTAACTGTGCACTGGGATGGGAAAATGTTAGAAGATATTACAGGACAGGAAGTAGTCGATCGTCTTCCAGTTTTAGTTTCAGGGAAAGAAATATGAGGAAGTCAACAGTGTTTTAGCAAAAAAGGCATTGAACAAAATTTGTGACCATTTATGGTACATTTCTGAAGAACTGATTGCTCTATCTTTTTTTGATGATAACGTTGCAAATGCAACAAAGAAAAAAATGGTGGAAGCACTGAATAAAGAAGGAGCTGAATTCTCTCCAAAGCGCATCACTGTTGACCTGGACACTATTAATAAGAAAGGGCTGAAGGATTTTGTCAGCAGTAATACAAAACGATTCTTTTCCATCGTCGGAATCGATTCGAAGTTTATTGAAAAAAACATTGAAGATTGGAATAAAGACGAAGAATATGTCAATATGAAAGAAATAGTGAAGTCATTCAAGGTAGTAAATGATACTGCAGAGAGAGGAGTGTCCCTTATACAAGAATATAATAAAATTCTTATTCCTAATGAATACCAGAAACAGTACATTTTATTACTTGTAAAATCATTCAGGCAGAAGTATCCAGACTACAAAAAATCCACATTGTTGTCTGCCTAGTGGACTATAGCAGTTGGTTAGGTTTGATTTGAATAGTTTTCAAAAGACTGTGTCTGTACGTATTTTTATTGCATCATTACGTTAAACAAAAAATTATACTGTTCGTTAAGAATATAAAATATATATATAATTTTAGACACATAATATATATATAAAATATATATATAATTTCATCACTGTATTACAAGACCATGTTTGATATATATTTGTAAGGAAAAGAAAAGAAAAATAATTATTTGCCAAATTGTGTTTTTTTTACCATTTACCAGTTATTTTATTATGTAATTACAAACCAAATTGAGATAATTTTAGTATTTAAATTAGGTTTTAATAACATTTTTATGCTGAACAATCACAAACAACTGGGTTGTGATAAAAAATATTAATTCCCTAAAAAAAATTTTTTTTTGAAAAATTTTAATTTTGCAATATTTTTTATAACTTCAAAGCTTGGTAGCAACCCCTAAAAATTGTCAAAAAAATTGAAAAAAATATATTTTGTTTCTCTCATCAGGTAGAACAAAACGGTGGGGTGAACTACAGCAAAAATAAAAATAATTTTTTTTTGGTCTTTTAAGCATCACCCTAATATATATCATAAAATCGTTTCATCACAAATCGGTGCATCCATCATAAAATACATAACCTATTACTACTTATAAAAAATAGCTATATAATAATACTAAAAAAATACTTTAACAATTCCCCCGAAAAATTATAATTTGATCATATACTTCGGAGCTCCGAAAATTAAATATAATTACCAAAAATGCATTAAAAATATATAAGAACATAACTCCGCTAGACTATCAAACTTGACTATATTGTCGATTGAACAAGAATTGGCTGCTAATATTGATTTTGACAAAGTTATTTCTGACTTCGCTGCTCATAAGGCCCGTAGAATCCGCTTGTAAAACAGCTCATCCTATTTTAACTTGAATGAAAGGTACCTCATTGTATGTGAAATTTAATTTTAAGTAAGCACCTATAGAATGGGGGCGGCAAAATGGGTTTCCCGCCCCAGGCGCCGAGATGGCACGCTACGCCACTGCCTCCTGGTTACTCTTCATCTCTTTCTGACCAACTTTAGTCTCCTCTAGGCTTTTATTCATGGTGTTACTTACTATACTTCTTTTCATTCTTCACTTCTTTCACGAAGTTCTTCATACTGTTTCTAATTTCCCTCATGTCTTGCAAAATTTTATCTAGGGCAACCCTTATCTTTTTGATATCCTCAACACTAACCTCTTCAGCAGCCATCTCTCTCTCTAAAACTTTCACTAATTAAATAACTTAAATAATTATGTATTTATATTACTTTTCTTAATTTTAAATGTCCTAGCCTAAACTTATAATCCAAACTAACAATAACTCTATTACATTCAAAACTAACACTAACTACAGTATATTCAATCTAACTTTATAACATTCAAAATTTACTAAAGTTCTTAACGCTAACTTTGTTTTCGAAAAACTGGATTCTATTTTTTTTTCATTTATTTTAATTATGCAACTGAATCCTAAACCTATTAATTATGGATATTCCACTTCTGATGCCAAAAATGTTACGACTTATGTAATGTTGGGAGAACTGGGTTTGTAAGGGATAGCCCAATTAAGTTTTATTATAGTTTTATTAATTACTAATTTTTACATTAATAATAAATAATTGTACTTAAAAATTTCCGGTCACAAATCATTGACACTTAAAAATGTTTATTCTCAAGTTACTCAATGTTTATCAAGTTCTACAGTTCGCACTGCTCACTAAATCTAGGCTCAACAGTGGTTCGCCCCTTACCACGCGCCTCTCAGTCCACTCTCGATCCCGTCGCTCAACGTCGCGCCACTCTCGATGGGGGTCTTTCACCCTCTTCCTATGTCGCACTTCCCCTCGCTCACGGAATGCCGGAACTGTCTCCGAACTCATCGCGGGTACCACGCGGCACCCGTCGCAGAACTCACGCAGCTCTCCTCGCGAAACTCACCGCGGAACTTTGACGCCAAGCTCTCCCGCAGTAGTCTGTGGCGCCCTTCTCGAACTGACGAGAGCAGCTGTGACGAGTCGCGTCATCTCGGGCCGACCCAACGCCCGAAGCGTCGAGAATAGTGGCGCTTGCTCACGCGGTGGTCCGCGGAATTTCCAAAGCCGCTCAGCGATAGATAACGGCTCCGAGGCAGGACGATGCGCGGGGTTGGAGGGGAGGGGGTAGCGACTACCCTTGTAATCCGACCAGGCACGCATGGCGTGCCTAACGTCAATGGATGGAGCGTGACGTCAGTGGCCGTGCAGGGCCGCCAGCCAGCTCCGAACCTGGCATCGCGGTCTGGTCTCTCGCATTTGTAACAGTAGGCCTATAATTTTTCATCTTTTTACCCCTTTTTCACCCTTTATTTAATTTTGTATTACGTAAAATTGTGGTTGGAATTTTTCGTATTTTTATTATTGCTACCTAATATATATGTTCTAATACTTGATTAGCTTCGAAAATATAATTATATATCTTATATGTATCCATATTTACCCCATTTTCGCAAAATGGTAAAATTTTCGTTGGTTGTTTTCGTATGTTTAGTATTGGTAGACTACATTATGCTTGGTATAATTAATTATCGTATAACCATATTTACCTCTCTATCACCCTTTTAAGGGTTGGATTTTTTAAATTAAATATATCTTAGTGCATAAATTAACCAAATAGGCCTACCTTACTAATAAAAAAGGTTACATCATAATCCGTCAAGTAGTTTATGAGTAATGCCGGAACAAACAATTTGAAAAACTATATTTTTATGTTCTAAATAATATTAGTAACCATCTCCTAAAGCTTTTTTTTTGTTTCACAATTTCATCTAATGTAGAGACTTTTTATCTCGAACAGTTTTATCATCCTTCCTAATATTATAAATGCGAAAGTAACTCTGTCTGTCTGTCTGTCTGTCTGTTTGTTACCTTTTCCCGGCTGAACGGCTGAACGGATCATAATGAAATTTGGCAAGGAGATAGATTATATCCTGGGGATGGACATAGGCTATCTTTTGTCTAAAAAAAATAAATTTTAAACGGGTTAAAAAAATATATCTTAATTTTATGTAACGTGTGTCTGTCTGCCGAGCAATAGCTTTCAAGCCATTACGTTACGTTTTGCTATTGTAAAGGTGGGTTTACGATTGAAAATTAAGAATTAAGACTTAAGACTTAGTCGTGTACTTACCATATTACTCTATGTAAACTAGTGGAATGGTTTATGATTGTCGTGTGTGAATTTTGACGGGTCGTGTGCGAACCATATGATGACTTAAGACTTAACAGAAATGGTTATATTTTATATTTTTCGTTAAGACTTAAGGGAAGCGACCAATCACAACAAACCGGAACCTTTCAACCGGAAGTTTATGTCTTATTATTGGACCGAGCGAGGCAATATTTTGGGTTAGAATTCGTATATTTGTAATTTGTAATCATCATCCATTTCGAAAAATAGATATCCCATTTGTCAATAACCTATTTCAAACCTGCTTCTCCGTTTCGAACAATGGCCGACCATGTGTTTTGTTCTGTGATTGGTTAGAATTAACGACTTCTATGGCAATCATAAACTGGAAAATGTAGTTTTGACTTAATCGTGTGCTCGATGTTAGTTATAATTCTTAAGGAAATCAATCGTAAACCCAGCTTAAGGATCTAAGTAGAGAGTAAGAAAAAAATAAATATCTTGACAGTTTGTAGTGTCGCCATATTTGTTTCAATTTTCAATACCGTTTTTGTATATTACAATTTAAATTATTTTTTTTACAGTACCTACTTATAACTTATTTGCAAGGAGTTTGGTTTAGTGTTTATAATTAATCTGCTGAGCGTCAAGAATCTTAGGGCTACTGAGACCGAAGACCAGAAATATTTATCAATTATGTAATATATTGTTGAAATTTTGAATTTTACTATTTCAGGTAGGTCGATTTTTTTTATTAATTAGAATAGTTACGTGTAATTGCCATCTGCCTTTGTTTTATATTAAACATTATGTTTGTTTGAGTGTGAGATAATTTTATTTATGTATGTTTTAATTTCATTTATTTTCTTATATATTGTTACGATCGCGCTTGGCTGCAGTGCTTGGCATCGCCGTGCTCGTTCGGCCTGTCTGCGCCCCCCTTCCACCAGCATCCTCTCCCTGGTATCTCGTGTCATACTGTCTCGCAACATCCTGACCGTCGCAGCGCACACCTGCCTCAGATCGAGTTACTTAAAAGAGGCCGCACTGCGGAATAAAAGGACTCAGACATGTTTATCGGCGCGTTTTGTGGGAACCCGATGCTTGTTGCGTTTATCGGCGTTCTTTGAGCAGCCGCCGCGTCCTTCGAGGACTCACGACGCGTTTCTGGGCATTTCGACGGCGAAGGTCGCGCGATATCTCGGAGACATGCCCGATTGTTCTGGATGGGAACCCAAGGGCTATATAAGGAGGTTGGGCCGACCTTCGGGAGGAGTTCAGTGGGGAGTTCTCCCGCGGTGGAGTTTCCGGGCGATAGTGCCGCGGTTGCGGCAGAGTGGCGAAGTCCTTGGACGAAGGTTCCAGGGCAGAGAGTCTGAGTGAGTGAGTGGAGTCGGGAGTTCTCCCGCGGCGGAGCTTCCGGGCGATAGTGCCGCGGGTGCGGCAGAGTGGCGAAGTCCTTGGACGAAGGTTCCAGGGCAGGGAGTGAGTGAGTTCAGCGGAGTCGGGAGTTTCCGGGCGATAGAGTCGCGGGCGCGGCGGAGTCCCGGGCGAAGTTGCGAGTGAGTTGTCGTGTGGGATCTCGGCGAAGGGTGTGACGGCGGCGGAGTGTGGCGACGGAGTCCCGCGGCGGAGACCCACGAGGGGTGCTGCGGCGAGAGTTGCGCCGGAAGTGCGGTCCAGCGAGGTGTGTGAAACGAGTGACTGGGGAATTGACCTTTTTTACGTGTAATTAATTATCTGCCAATTTAGAAGATTATTTGTAAGTGACAAGTAGTGGTAATAAATAAAACTGTGTGTGATAAAAATCTTTAATTGGGCTATCCTTTACGAACCCGCAGGTAAATCGTAACTATATATATATATATATATGTATATATATATATATATATATATATATTCTTACCTACCTACTTCTATTAAATTTCAGGTGGATGTTAACATTGTCATTCCAGTTGAGTAAATTTTTTTGACAAATTAGTTGTTATTTATACTTTGTGTTTCATTTTGGACTATGTTTTTTTTACTTAATTCAAAGATTTGTCGTGTGTACAGGGAGTGATATCTCTATTAATTTCTATACTCCTTTGGATAAGCGGAATATGGCCATCACAGTTTTACATATCAACAAATCCTACAAATGTTTTAAACATTATGACAAATAAAAAATAGTTTCACAAACTTCCTTAGTTTTTTTTGGTGTGTATAGTTTGAAGTTTAATATTATGTGTGTACGTAAAGTCTTAAACATAGAGTTATTTATTAATTTATTTAGAAAATTATTCATAGGTAGGTAATAAGTTTTCCTTTATATCTCTTTCGATTTGGAGTGTTTCCGAGCCATTCGGGGTCCTCAACATAACCCCCTCCCCCCCCCCCCCCCAGTTGGTTAAAGCCCCAAAATGTCGAAAGTTAAAAAATTTTAAAAAATCTTTCTCTTTCGATTTTAAGCGTTTTTCAGCCATTCTGGGTCCTAGAACCCCCCGCCCCTCTCTGGGAAAAAGCCCCAAAATTTCGATAATTTTAGGAATTTCAAATATCTATTCTTTCGAGATGGAGTGTTCCGAAACATTCGAGGTCCTGAACCTCCACCCCCCCCCCCCCTTTTCTCAAAAGTGAAAGCCACAAAATTTCGAAAAATTGGAGAAAATTGTATTAAAATTAAGTCATTACGAACTAAAGTGTCCGGGGCATGGTGGAACTATTACCCAAAGTCGACTTCGCACCCAATTTTGCGGGAGGGGGGGGGGGGGGGGAGTGCAAAACTCCAAATTAACGAAAAATTTCAAAAATTTCTTAAATTTAAGTATACTTTTTTACTATTTGGAGTGTTTCCGAGCCATTCGGGGTCCTCAAACTACCATCCCCCCACAAGGAGTCAAAGACCCAATAATAAAAAAATTTCCCAAACTTTCGAAAACCTATTCTCTTTCGGTTTGGAGTGTTTACGAGCCATTCGGGGTCTTCAACACCACCTCCTCCCCCCCCCCCCCCCCCTTCTCAGGGGTCAAAGCCCCAAAATTTAGAAAATTTCATAAATCATTCTCTTTCGATTTTTAGTGTTTCCCTGCCATTCAGGGTCCTCAAAATAACCCCTCCCCCTCTGGGGACAAAGCCCCAAAATCTCGAAAATTTCAGGATTTTCAAATATCATTTCTTTCGAGATGGAGTGTTCCGAACCATTCGAGGTCCTGAACCTCCACCCCCCCCCCTCCCTTTTCTCAAAAGTGAAAGCCACAAAATTTCTAAAAATTGGAGGAAATTGTATTAAAATTAATTCATTACTAACTAAAGTGTCCGGGGGATGGCGGAACGTTTACCCAAAGACGTGTTCTCCAACAAATTTGTGGTAAGGCGATTGGGTAATGCAAAACCCCAAAATTTCGAAAAATTTATTAAATTTAAGAATACTTTTTTTACTGTTTGGAGTGTGTCCGAGCCATTCGGGGTCCTCAAACTGCCCTCCCCCCACAAGGAGTCAAAGACCCAATAATTAAAAAAATTCCGAAAATTTCCAAAAACCTATTCTTTTTCGATTTGGAGTGTTTACGAGCCATTCGGGGTCCTCAACATCACCCCCCCCCCCCTCAGGGGTCAAAACCCCAAAATTTAAAAAATGTCAAATATCATTCTTTCGATTTTTATTGTTTCCCAGCCATTCAGGGTCCTCAAAATCACCCCTCCCCCTCTGGGGACAAAGCTCCAAAATTTCGACAATTTCAGGAATTTCAAATATCATTTCTTTCGAGATAGAGTGTTCCAAACCATTCGAGGTCCTGAACATCCACTTTTCGCAAAAGTGAAAACCCCAAAATTTCGAAATATAAGAATATATATGATTGGATTTTGGTATGTATGACGTCGATAAACTCTTACACCGTTTGACCGATCGCCATGAAAGTTGGCACATCGAAGTGTTTTTATCATGAAGAAGGTTTTTATGCTATCCATTTTTTTTTGTAACTCGCCGCTAGATGGCGCTGTAGCGTATCAACTTCTAAACCTTTCAATCGATCGCCCTGGGTAAACAGAAAATCATAGGTCACAGATACACAAACAGTAATTATGTGTCATTTCTTAATGTCCAACACACTGGACATATCGCTATCCATTTTGCTGTAACTCGCGGACAATATATCACCCGGTGTTCAGCCCGGGCAAAGCCGGGTACTGCAGCTAGTTAGTATATATTAACAAGTTGTTTTAAGCAAGCAAACTCAATTCCCGTAAATTTTCGAAGATATTCTTAAACTTAATGAAGATCCCCTGGATAATTTTGTACCAAGTGTTGTACGTAAATTCAAGGTGAGCATTTTAACAGTGTAGAAACTGGTAAGTATGTTCCACACGAAGCATCTCTTTACTGATGGATTATTCTCCGCTCTATTAAGTGCAAAGTTTGGTACAGACATTGTTGACCACAAATTACAATGCCCAGCAGCGCAGGTGAACTTGGTTTGTAAACAAAACTCACAAGTGATATGTGACACGCTTTTATTATGAAATTTGACGCATTTCTTTTTTTTAAATCCTCCTTTACTCGCCTCGGAAACCAATCAGCCCACGGCCTAACCTTTAATATCCTGTATGAAAACATTCCAGGTACGGCCCTCGCATATATCAGCCACTAACTGAATCGTTCGTAAAAATGTTTATTTTGTAAACTTTTTTATATCCAATAAATTTTGTACAGACTTCCAGGGTCTGTGCGTTCTAAGCAGGCAAGTGACCAAAAGTATTGCTGACCCACTCAATGAACCAAAACTTAGGACACTCCATTGTGGCTATTTAATTGTTAGGTCATTATTTGTTTAAGGGCCCTTCCTGGATATTTATTACCACTAAAACTCTTGTTGCATGTTTGTCACAAATTTTGTCCCAGATGCTTATTAAATTTATTAGCGAGTGTTAAATGTCGCCCAAATAATCATACATAGGAACACCTGTGTGGTTTCTTTCAGATATTAGATAACACTTTGTAAATGTATTGAAACAAGAATTGTGAAGACACATAAAATGGTACATTTATATTAATATCTCTTTTAGTAAAGCCCGTGTCCTCCGCCCATCCGTCATTCGTTCGTCGGTCACGTGACCTGCAGCCAATAGGAGGGCCCGAAATATTTCATCCGTCGGCCCGTCTAAAGTTTGGCAAACTCATACTTTTTACGGATGGACGGATGAATTATATCTATGGTTTTAGCTGCGGCAGTCAATTATCACTATAATACAGGCCTGCGGTGTTTGTATTAGGCCGTTCAAATGTTCTGTATAATAACATTGCGGTTTTTAAATCTCATATGAAAACAATTCAGTTACGACTCTGAATTTTTCCGAGGATAGCTATGCTAATACAATACGTACAAAAACACGACATACATAGTAAACAACATCGAAATACGTCTCTGAGAGAAAAACGCAGATTGTTGGTAGCACTTTATTTGGAAAATATTTTGTCGTAGACAGACGAAAAAGCAATAGACGGACGAAAAAGGAATAGACGGACGGACAGAGTGTAATTCAGCCTTATTAGTTATGGCAAGAAAACGAAATCACCAACATGGCGAATGACACCGATCTATTACGTCACCTTTTTCACCTATGTACGTCACTGCCATTATCTTGCACGTAACTTTAAAGCGATTTGAATGAAGTTAACGTCAGCTGTTCACATTTTCAAACTCATAAAAAGTTAGACCCGTTGGTTATGAATTTGGCACAATCCCGTCTTTATTCAAACTACATATGGAATAACTCACTGCCACCATTGGGTAATTTTAATTTGAAGCATTTTACTTTTCTATCTAAACCAACAGACTAACCAGGCTCCGAATATCAGAACTAGTCGTTACACCTATTTCCATTAAAAATGTAGTTTTATCGTCACAAATCTTTACCGTTACTCTTAACGATAACAAGATATCAGACTCTGACGCAAAAAAACTTGTTGATGACTTCAGGTTTCAGATTTACCTTTGCTCTAATGACTATTTCTGTAAAGTTTGCCACTAGATACACACTTAATGTTTTTTGTAACCTGTAATGAACCACTCAAGTAATAATAATTATAAAACTACTGCGTGACTTTGTACCGCTTTTAGATTACAGTTAGTAAGTATCTATTTATGACCAAACAACAAATTCAATGAGCTATAGCCATAAATTCACAACAATAAAGCTTGTTTCACAGTTCAAAAACATAAGCGAGTGCATAGCAGGTCATGCGCATGACTGTGAACCCAACTTGGGCGAAGTCTATTTACTACCAAGTTATTATCCCGTGACATCTAACCAGCAATTTGTGGAAAAGTTTTTCAACATATGAATAAGGGATACATAAAGATTTTAGCTGCCCATTCTAACCACAACACTTTTTTTTATTTACAATTTTTACTGGTGACTTATTAAAAATAGCATTTTTTTTTTTTTAATTTTTAAAGCAGGAATTAACACCTAAGCATTGTTATCGAGACAATTTCTTACCACAATATGACTGATAAATATAATTCGTTCTCTAGTTCCAACAAAATTGCTTACTATTATACTCTCTTTGTTGTTGCGCCATGCGTCCGTAACATAAATAAAATATATTCATATCCTTCCAATGCGCGAGACCTGTATCCCGTGCACACAACCGCCCTATGCGGTACTGTGCTTTGGTAGGTTGAAAAACATGGCGGTCAAATCTTGTGCGGACGACCTACTGTTTCTGTTACCGTTATTTATTTTTAATGTAGTGCCCAGCATAATTGATAATGATAATAGTGATACTAAAATAGAATATCCAAGAGAGCGTGAGGGACCAAGCGCACACAGGCACAGCTCCATGTAATGCAACAGAAACAGCGCAGTTACAATAGTAATATCCGAGATGCCACGATGGTTCGAGTGAACACTGGCAGATGCCACAACAACAGCGAGTTGCGAATGTCATATCCAAGATGGCGTGAGGGACTAAAGGCACCCTCGCGCAGCAACATTTGATGCAACAGCAACAGCACAGTTTAAAACGAAATATCCAAGACAGCATGGCGTGCATTCATGTACTGGAGCAGCATAGTGTGACGCAAAAGCAACAGCAGAATAAAAAAAAAATTGATATCCAAGACGGCATGTAGGACCAAGTGCACACCGACGCAACGCCGTATGATGCCACAGCGAGCATGTGTCGTTTTGCCTAATTTTAGGCAAAACGACGTTAGGCATATCGTGGTTAGGCAAAACGCCGATAGGCAAAACGCCGTTAGGTTAGGTTAGGCAAATCGCCATTAGGCAAAACGCTGTTGGCCAAATCATTGTTAGGCAAAACGCCGTTAGGCAAAATGAGGTTTTGTCATCATACAGTAGTAACATTTTAGGCAAAACGCCGTTAGCAAATCACCGTTAGGCAAAACGCGGTTTGGCAAATCGGAGTTAGGGAAAACGCCGTTAGGCAAATCGCCGTCAGGCAAAACTCCGTTAGGGAAACGCCGTTAGGCAAATCGCCTTTAGGCAAATCGCCTTTAGGCAAATAGCCGTTAGGCAATTCGACTTTAGGCAAAACGCTGTAACGAATTCATGTTTAGGCAAACCGCCTTTACGCAAACGCCTGTTACTCGCCACAGCAACAGCGCAGTTACAAATGGCCTATGACTCAACAGCAACTGCGAAGTCAAATTTAACGTGTGGCTCGGTCGTTCTGCAGCGGGAAAATTTTATTAGTTATTTCCAATTGTTTTATAAATTTGTTTACTTTAATTCTTTATTTAAAATTAACTGTTACTGTAATTATATTCAGTTTAAATGAATTGTTTAACAAATTCTTTGTCATCTCTCTGGTATGTACAAATTAATTTTTTCAAGGTTTTTCCCTCCACTTTTCCTGGAGTGATAAAACAGAAACTACAATCCTGCTATTACTACTATGATAATGTTAAGTTTTTGACTTTAATGTTTGTACTTGCTAAACAGTACGTATAAGTTAAATAGAACTAGTGGTACAAACAATTGGGTGTTACATTAACAGTCTCCGTAAACCTAACGCTCCATTAATGAAATAATATATGACGAACAGCTGTATTATTTGCCAGATGTATTACACCAGTGTGTTTACTAATCAGTGGGGGAGCTGTGATTTGAGTAGTGGCCGGGTAAAGGGAGGTTTCCTTTCTGGGCGCTGTGTTGTGTCTTCGCCTGTGTGCTGCGGAAGACAGTAGCACACGAGATCTCAGGAGAGCGCGACAGACCAAAGTATTTCAGTTGTTATTTATTCGAGCTTATGGTTTCGTCGTCGCCAACGAGGTTGTCGGAGACGGTGCACACATGACACGGAATAAAACGACCATGGTTTGTAGTTACTATCCCATTGTTGGGCCAAGATTGGAACCCTTGTCCTCTGTAATGCTACTCCAGTTACTTGCCGTTGTGCCGTTTCGATTTAAAAATGTGTCAGTGCAAAAACACAGTTTATTTGGTCACCTTGGGCAACGTGAGCCGGTTCGTGGTCAGGAATAAATAATACGTGCAAAAGATTTGCAGCTATATGAGGCCGACTGTATTTTGTGTTCTCAGTGTTGTTCAGCATTACGGTACTGGGTGTAGCCAGAGATTAGGAAAGTATACAGATGGAGCATTAGCCGTGGGACATGAAACCATTTTTTCTCCCATTTTTTTTCCTAAATTTCACATACCAATATGCGGATGTTTGGTTATATTTGTATCATCTGTTCTAGACTGCATTCATTAACGACTGTAGTAAGCTGTTCAGAAGACAATTGGATCAAAATATTACTGGTTAATATGCTTATATATATATGTATATATATTTATGTATATATATATATATATTTAAAGTCCAAAACGAATTTTCATAATACAATTGTAATGATATGAGTTGACATTTTTTCCAATATAACTTCCAATACAGGTACAGCTGATGCATTTGTAATCAAACAGCTGCCATATTGGTACACGTAGTTCACTGACATCTCCCTCCTTTTTTTTTTTGGCTCTAACCCCTTCGCCTGGAATAGGACCTAATGCCCCATCTGTACAGTTCCCTAATCTCTGCATGCGGCTGGGCCGAGGGCTGGCTGGTGTCCCCGGCTATGGCCACGAAGCGCTCCCCTGCCTTCCCCTGACCCTGCCGCTACTCACTTCACAGCTCACCCATCGGTTAGTAAACTCATAAGTGTAATACATCTGGCGAAATATACAGCTCTTTGTATATATGATATTTCATTAATGGAGCATTGGGTTTATGAAGAGTATTTGTTAATGATACGCCCCGGTTGTTGTCAATGTAAGATTTATGTTAAGATATACCGTTTAGCAAGTAAACCATTCAAGTCAACATTTAACATTATCGTAGCAGTAAGATCAGAATTATTGTTTCTATTTTATCACACCAGGAAAACAGGAGGAAAAATTATATTTAAAAAAAAAAACTAAAAAAATTACACTTTCATTTTTGTATGAATTAAAATGTAAAAAAAAAAACTTAAATTTAAGTAATTGGTTAAACAGCGACAAAATTAACTACAACTATGTATAGTTTAATTTTTTAATCAGCTTAAAATAATACAGCAATAAACAAAACGATTAATTTTAATTAAAGAAGCATGGGGTGCTTGATATCAGTTGTCTTGAATTATCTACCACTAATGACTATTCCTTAGAAGAGAGTCATTTTAAAACATGAAAGAAGATAGCACCCTGCGATTTTATTTATTTAAAATTAATTGTTTTGAATTATCTATCACTAATGACTATTCCTTAGAAGAGAGTCATTTTAAAAATGAAAGAAGAGAGCACCCTACGATTTTATTTATTTAAAATTAATTGTTTTTATTATTACTTGATTCTTTTTTTAGCTTATAACAATTTGTGTTTTACAGTGTTCTATCGCCGTCAAACAAATTATTTAAATTGAAAGATTTTTTTTTTTACTTTTTAGTTCATTAAACAATGAAAGAGTGTTTTTTAAACTTTATTTTACTTTTATTAATATTGAATTAAATTTTTTATAAATTCCTTGAAATCCGCCACAAAATAAAATTTTAATGTCCCGAAAATTTCGGGGGTAATTCACACCCACCCCCTGAGGGTATCCGATGGTGCCCGAAGCCCTTGAAAGCAGGCCATAATTAACGTTCTTCAATTTTTCCGACTTTAAAAAAAATCGGGGCAAATGACCTCCCCTCTGAAGAGGGGATGAGGGTACAGGTCCCCAAATGGCTCGGAAGCCCTATAAATCGAAAGAGAATAGGTTTTTGAAATTATCGTACTTTTGTGGCATTGACCCGCCATCTTTTAGAGGGCAGTCGACTTCGGGCAAGTTTTCCACCATTCCCCGGCCATGTGGATACACAAAAAGCATGATTATTGCCCATATATCGAAAGTTGTGGTTTTTTGCCCTCCTGATACTCATGAAAATAATGTTTTGTCATCGATTGTACAACAAAAGGATGAGAGCTTCGTTGAGGGTCGGCACACGATCCTCTTCGATGCGCACAATATCCCACATAGAACATGTTAGACATGGCGTGTGACACAAACACATGGTATAGCAACGGTCAAAATAACACAGTAGCATAAAATATTTTTGTGTGGTCCAGTACATGATAGACTTGAAGAGTAACCCAGTAAATACATTTTTTTTTTTAGAAAATAAACAGTTTGTTTAAAATGACCAGGCCACAATCCCACGAGAGGGGAAATGTTGACCAATTGATGTCCGACTTCGTAATAGTCCTATACGTGCACCATAAAATCAATTTTGAGAATTCCAAAAATTTCGAGGCAATTTATCTCCCTCCCCACCCGAAGCGCCACTCGAGGGGATCCGATGGTGCCCGAATACCTCGGTACCTAACATGTCAAAATCAGCGTTCTTCAATTTTCCTGACTTTCGATAAATCAGGGGCAAATGACCGCCCCTCGAGGGGAGGGGCAAGCAGTCAAACCACGGACACGTTTGACACCATGCCCCAGCCTCTTCGATCGCAACACTCCAAATCGGAAGAGAATACATTTTTTTAATTACCGACCGTTTGGGGGTTGACCTCCTGATGGGGTAGGAGGGGAGCATTTGATACCGGGGAAGATTTTCCATGGTTATTACCCATAGCTCAAAAATTGTCGTTTTTTGCCCATATATCTAAAGTAGTGAGTTTTTGCCCCTATGGTCCCCCCCCCCCAAACCCTTCTGTCATCAGGTTAAAGTCATTTATTTATTGTACTGTCATCCGGATTACATACACTTGCAAATTTTCGAATCTATTGGACAATTAGAAGTAATTTAAAATCGACTATCAATATGCGATTGCATAGTTACAAGTGAAGTGTATAAAGCATCTTAAAAAACATAGCTAAAATATGTTTATATTAGACAAAAAAAGATGACAAAAATCGTTAATCAATTAATTTATTACAAAAGATTTAGAAAATCATAAAGAATCAGTATTATTTCAGTATCATTTAATTTTATATATATATTAAAACAAAAAGATTATAAAACAACTCAAAATAAAAATTTGTCGAGAATCCAGAGTGATTGTGGTCAGCTGTGCATGAGAGCCCTTGTCACGCGTCGCATGCAAGTACATGCCGCCTCTAGGACCACGCCGCCAGCTACGACCCTGGGCTCTCGCCTGAGGTGGCAGTCACGGGGACCTCACCTAGGAACAGGGGCTTCGCCCTCGTCCTCGTCTTGGATGGACCTCGGTGATGGCGGCAAGCAGCCCGACCAAGGAAGATGTATCTCAGCTGCCACGAGATTCACACGGCATGCGCACCGCTCGGAATAAACCAGGGTTTAGATAGATGATGTAATCAATGACGATGAAACTGTCCTTGCACCTTGGAGTTTAACTATTTTAATATTAGGTGCACTGTGAAAATTTTTTTGTAAATAAAACAGAAGTAACATAAATAATTTACAGATATTTGTAATTTTTTTACCTTTACATGAAAACAACTATCACAAAAAAATAGTTCAGTAATTAATGGTTCAGATTCTTACCCAGAAATTTATTCTTTGTGTTGTCGACATTGATAAGAATAATAACACAAAATCGAGTCCAGTTATTAAATATTCTAATATATTTTTCCGTTGTATGAATAAATTAAATATTCTAATATATTTTTCCGTTGTATGAATAAATTACACTTGACTGAAACATCATTTAAAATATAAAATTATGCGCTGATTTTCGTAAAAAACAAAAAAACTCAGTTTTATCTTGAAAAACGTATTTAATATATTCGAAAATAACAATAGCTACATGTATTACAAACTATATCTTGGCAACTGATTTACAAATATATCTTTTGCAAAAGTACAGAACATTTTTTTTCTTTATGTTGACAGTAATGGTTATTCATGTTGAACAGTGTGTATATAATAATATAAAACCAATAATAACAATTGGACATTTCATTGATACTCTTCGTAAACCAAACGCCCCATTAATAATATAATACATATATGAATAATAGCTATCTGTGAGTCGGGTAGTGGTGTCGGCTAGGCTCCGAGCACTGTCCTCGTAACTTGGTGAGCATGCGTCGCTCTCCGCAGCCCGTGGACACAACTCGGTTCTCTGCCTCACAGCCGCCACGGAGAACGCACTTCCTCGGGGTATGTCCGTGTTCCCCGCAGGGACGGCCATTGTTGGACACCGCCAACATCGCGAACAATGCCTCGGCCGCCGAGGGCTGCCAGGCGACACACGCGCGCGCAACTTTCGGCCGGAGAAGAGAACGAGAAATTCCCCGTCTTGAAAATTTTTGTCCTTCAGTGATTTCTTTGCACATTTTTTTCGGTAAGTGTGACCATCTTCAGCTTTTAGTTTTGGGTAATGAACAAATGATAGATTTCTCGTCGAGGGCTAAGTCGTTCAGTGGGGAATTTGCTGGCCATTCGCATGGCGGCACGAGGCAAAACTGTTACCTCGGAGGACAGGGCCATCCACGTGAACTTGTTAGTCCAAAGGGCTCGAATGGAAAGTAGACAATAATTGGCTGGGGAAAAAAAAATTACCCTTGCTATTAAAAATATTGTTCTTCCGTTCCCAAAACACCTGGCCATGATAACCTAACAGGGCACACTAATAGCATGCCGTTGACTCCGAGGCACTTGCGGGGAACAGCGGAAAAGCAAGTGCCAGGCGCATGGCTTCAGTACCAACAGATGCGTCTCGCCTGTCTGCCACCCAACTGCGCCGTGTCTCACTGTGGTGTCCTTTTGATGTGTTTCATTCCTGAAATTTCAAATAATATGTTACAATTCATTATCCTTATCGTATTTTGTTCACTGATAGACCATTTTTAAATGTTTCCGAATGTGTGCTTGAGATGTTTTAATGATGTGATGCGAATGAGTGTTGAAGTAGAGTGTACCTAGGAAAGTATGATCATTACCTTTAGGTGCACATCGATAATTTTGCCTCAAATAAGATGGGGAATTTAATGTATTAATTTAATTTCTAACTACATTGAAAACAATTCCAATTATAACCTAATGGGGTTCTCTGAAATTAATTATTATATTTAAATAATATGCTAATTTTATGACTTTTTATAAGTGCACTTGGTCAATACACACACATTCAATTTTTTGTTGTAATTCGAAAATGTTTTTGCTATGTTTTTTACAAATTTGGCAATTTTGCGACATCCTTCATGTAGATATTTTTGGTTTTTAAATGATGGTGTACTGAAAATTCTTTGCACAGTACTGGGTGTAAATATCAAATTGTCGCTATCACCTTAGATCCTAATCTGAATACAAACATAAAAATATACTAAATTAAACTAATATTGTTATGAGGTGTTATGTTAAGGAACTAATATTTTTATGTACCACCGATTTTCAGTCTAAGACAGTGATGTGTCTGTAGATTGACTAGCAAAGTGTTGAAATGAGCTAAGAAGCAATGTAGCTGTATGTTGTTTCCTCCCCAGACGCAAGGACGCTAGGTCTATGAGGGAGAAACTCTGTTTGCCGAGACTGAGGCCTAGTGTTTGAAGTAGTTTTGGGCCACCCTCTTGATAGCAGCTATCTTAACATATTACTAGCATAGCTACATTGATTGTGTTAAGTAATGCATCAGTTATTATGAGGCAAACAAAATAGTAAAAAAATTAGTTCACTTTATTTTGGTAGCCACATATTTTGTGGGGTGGCATACCAGAAATACTGCATCTCCTACTCATATTTGTGCACAGTAATTGTATTCTACTAATTAGATGTCAAATAGTTAAATTATCATAAAGGATTTGAACTTTGTATTTGAACCTCCCGCCAGAGTTTTTTCCCTCCAGTTGTCATGGTCCCATTCAACAGATAGCATAACACGTCACGCAAAACATGGTTTCAGTTTCCACTGTAAGGCTGGATTCACAATTGAAAAAAATAACAGTAACAGTAGGTCGTGCGCACAAAATTTGAGCGCCATGTTTTCGAACCTACTGATTCACAATTGAGCATAGGACCGTCGTGTGCATAGAAGAGAAAATAATATATTTTATTTATGTTACGGACGCACGGCGTAACAACCAGTGAGAGTAGAGTAGGAAGCAATTTTAGCGTGACTAGAGAACTGTTTATATTTATCAATCATATTGTGGCAAAAAAAAAAAATCGAGATATTACATTGCTCAGGTGCAATTCCTGCTTTGAAAATTAATTAATGCTATTACTAATAAGTCACTAGCAAATTTTTAAATAAAATATGTGTCGTGATTATAATGGTTAACTAAAAATGTATATAATCCTTATTTGTTTATATGTTGAAAAACTATGGTAACAAATTGCTGGTCAGATGTCATGGGTTAATCATTTGATAGTTAAGATAGTTACTTGCTTACACTGCCAACAAATGTCGAATACATCGTAAAATTTCATTGGCTGAAATTAAAAGTAAGATTTTAATTGTGAATTGCACAAGTCATGCACATGGCCTGCTGTGCACCCAAATTTAGATTGGGTTCACAATTGAAATCTTACAGGTTGTTTTTTCTTCAGCATTTTTGTGGTGTATCTAACATTTGTTGCTAGTGTTAGTAAATAACTATATTAATTACCAAATGATTATCACATGACATACGACAAGCAATTTGTGAGCTCAGTTTTTCAACATTTAAATTAATTCGGGTTATGTAAAAGTTATAGTTTACTATTCTACCAAAAAAAAATTAATGTTTTTATTTATAGTTTTCATTGTGACATAAGTAATAGCACAATTAACAAAAAAAAACAGGAATTAACTACCGAGAATTTTAATATCTAGAAAATTTATTGCCACAATGTGATTGATAAAAATAACCAGTTATCTAATTTCGCAAAATTAAATTGTACTCAAACGGCATTGGCTGCTTCACCATGCGTCTGTAACAGAAATAAAATACATTAATTTCCCTCCTATGCGCAAGACCTCTTCCCCATCCTATGGGCTATTGTTAGAGATTATAAAATTTCGCGGGTTCAATGACCTCCAGGATAGACTCCACTATCCTCTACGCACTCGGGCAAATGCCAACTGTTCATTGGCTGCTGACTTGTGAGTCGTCTCGACTGGGTGGCCTGTGATTCGACACTTCTATGAGTGAGGGTCTCTAATTGGCCCCAATTACTCCAGATTAACAGTGAACCAATGGCGGAAGCAGCACTAAGGTATAAATTATTTGAACTGGAGCATCCCACGAAATGAATCCGCGAATTTTTTCAGGTCTCTAGCTATTGTTAGAGACCTGCAAAATTCGCGGTTTCGATGGCCTTCAGGATAGACTGCACGTACCCCTGTACACTCGAGCAAAAAAAACAATTTCATTGGCTGCCGACTTGTAAGTCGTCTCAGATGGTTTTTCTGTGATTAGATCCTTCTTTGGTTGAGGGTTTATAACTGGTTGAGATAGTGTACGTCCAAATGACCAGTAAGCCAATAGCATAATTATCTAAGAGGTATGTATGTGTTTGAATTCTGGCCTATTACCGAATGAATCCGCGAATTCTGCAGGTCTGTGGCTATTGTGAATGAGTGGGTTGGAACACTTGAGTCGCTCCACGGCCGGGACTGCCCGCAGGTGCCGAGCCCCGCCATGACGGCTCCGCAGGCCACGTGGATGCAGGAGGTCGTGCTGGAGGACCTGTCGGGCCGCTACATCTGCTCGGTGTCGGTGCCGATGCGCTGCGACGAGGGCGGGGCGCCCCAGCTGGCGCCCCAGGCGGCGCGGTCCGTGCCCGACTGCCGCTCCGCGTGTGAGTACGGCGCTGGCCTCGTCCTGCCACACCAGTGGCGTAGCTGAGGTGACTGGCGCCCCTGGCCAGACTTGAAAATGGCGGCCCCTTCTGGTTTAAAACAGGGGGGGGGGGGGCAGAGTTCAGTAACCGCGAAACCGTCGCGACAGCGCCCACCCCCCCCCCCCCCTGCTATGGCGCCCCTGGCGGGGGACATCCCTGCCACCCGCCTGCTACGCCACTGTGCCACACTCGCATACATGTGGACATTTCAATTAAACTCCTTGTCGGAAATCAGGTCAAATTCAAATTCAATATGTTTTTATTAGTCACAAATTTTTCACTTTACAGGTGTGGTTATTTACAGTAAGACATTCCAGAACTCTGTGCTATTTTGCCTAATCTATTTGGCATACATAAAGTTCCTATAAGGAATTATTTAAAACATGTACTGGATAAAAGGAAAATTAAAAAAAAAAACTTTCATATTATTTTTGGAGTCTTTTTTTGGCTCAATGTCTTGGTTTTGATGTTGAAGGCTTCCATGAGCTTCATAGGAAAGTGTCAACCGGTGAAGTACTTTCACGAGAACCTTCAACTGCGTGTAACACAATCCTTAAAAATTAATACAATAATATGAGCTGAGTAAACAGTGTTCAAAAGGGTATTCCAATTAATTATAGCCAAGGATAGATGCAAAGGTTAAATTAGCAACTATTTAAATTAACTCATTTCGTTTAATCCTGGGCAAAAGCCTCATGTAAATCCTCATACAATTACACCATTCTTTCACATATAAATTAATACTGATTAATTAGCAAGAAAAGCACTAGTACAAATATCACGGCATAATACATGAACATATTTTTATATTACTAATACTTTAGTATTTACTTTAGACAGATAGTATTGGATAGTATTGGATATTAAAGAATACTTTATAGTTAAATTAACGTTAACACACAGCGACCAAGAATGTCGTTAGCACAGACTAATGCCTCATTAGACAATACAAAACCCGTAAATGGACATGCAGGCGACCGCGGCCTAACCTACACTAGGCAGTATGAAAATTACTTTAAAGCATGACATCAAAAGAAAACCCACCAAATGTAGCAAATTAACACATTACATTACGTAAAAGCGAAAGACAAGTCCTAATGAAGAGTGAAGACATAACGGGGAGAAACGTCAGACAAACTACACGTAGCAAAGAGAGCAATTAATCAAAAAAACGAATAGGGTAAAAATGCCAAATGGAATTTAGAAGGTGATGGCCGAATAAACAATTTAGAGTTTAGCTATTACGAGTTACATGACTGTAAGGGTCACCACCTTACAAACACTTACGTGCAGTCTCCCCGCTGTCACACTCTCTCTACAATCAACTATCTGACCTACATGCTTAATTCAGTGCGAAACCAGCACCGACTGGTTATCACGATCTATCTACATGAGAGCTAACGAACAAGAAGAACCTTCAAGGCAATACATGCAGTTTTAAGTAAAACAGAGGGCGCCACACGCATGCGCGGACACCTCAAGAGGGGAAGTCAAGCACAGCACTAGACGCAGGGAGGGGGGAAAAGGAGGAAGGGAAGGAGTGCCAAAGCCCGCCGCACGGCGCGAAGTTCAATCACAGCGCACCGACCACTTCAATGTTATACCTAAAAGTACATTTATACTATATATTATTTACACAGTCAAAGAAACAACTTATTTTTTCACTGTACACAAGTATGATAAATTTCACTGGCTCTAAAAATTAGCTATATACTGTCGTCCTACCGGTCCCTGCTACGATGTTGCCGTCGCTGAGGGCACCAACTAGCCTAAGTTTAGACCCTGTGGGCCAGTTCACAGGTAGCGTGGAGATCCTCGGGGTCGTGACGTCGCCACGTGGCTGGCAGGGAGCTGGATCGGTAGAGGTGGTGGCCCCGTGCGGGCGGAGCTGCTCAATTACCGGCGGAACTGTTCACTTGCGAGGCGCGACACACAACTTGCCTGGTCCAGGTCTGAAGCTCGACTGCCGCGTTCCGCATCGCTGCGCGTCACCCGGAGCCGGCTTCCCGCAAAAACGTCCCAAGCGCAGCAGGACTCCTCAAGCCCCGAACTACCCCCTTCACCCTGGTGAGGCGACGAGGGAACATAACGACCTGTGCGAGCGAAGGGAGCACTTGGAACGACGTCAAATGCCCCCCTTCACTGAGGCCGTTATGCCTCTCGAAGCCCCATGTCACACACATTGTCTCGGGGCCTGTTCCCCACCAATGTTCGGAATGTATCTGGAGGGTTCTGTGCTCGGGGTTTGGCTGGCAATGATGAGGAGAATGGACCGGGCATCCAAAGGGAGGAGGGTCATTACATGAAGACATGGTACATCGGGGTGTGGCGCACGGTTGGTCTCCTCATGTGGGTTTTCTCACTCGTAGTCCACCAGGTATCGTGGGGCTACACGGGCTCGGGTAGAGCGCCTCAGTCCCTCGTGTCGGGCTTCCCCCGGGATACTGGACTCCCCTTGACTCTCCCGTTGCGGTTCGACTTCATCCCTGTCTCCCGTTAGGCCGCTGGGTGTAACTGTTGTTGCCCTGGGGCTGTTTTCGCAGCCCTATTCCACTGTGACTTGCCGCGTGTTGCATAGACGCCCTTCCTGAGATGGTCCGGCTTCGGATTGCTCTGGCTCCTCCATGTTCATCCTGAACATTGAACTGTCATGGCTTGCATCCAATTGGCAGCGTGGTTGATCCCAGCCGGGCCATCCTGGCGATCTGGATCGACAGTCGTCGTCTATTCCATTAGGGAATATGATCTGCGGATCCGACACAGGGTTGAGCAGGGTTGGGTCGTCCCCATCGTAAAGTTCTACGGACAGTCCCTCTGGGACGAGCCGATCCATCAGGCTCTCGAGCTCGCTCAAAGTTGCGCCTCTCGAACGGAACACAGGGTGAGCGGTAGATGGGTGTTGGTCTGATGGGGACGTGGTATGAGTGGTGGTTAGGTGTTGATCTGATGGTGATGTGGGACGAATGATTGTTGGGTGTTGGTCTGATGGGGAAGTGGGACAAGAAGTGCTTGGGTGTTGAGCTGCTGGGGATGTGGGGTGAGCAGTGGATGTATGCTGGTCAATTCCACTGTCCCTGTCCCCCGCTGGGACAGTTGGGGTGCCTGTGGGTGGGACGAGACGCAAATCATCCCGGTGGATCTTTGTCGACCTACCGTTCGGGAGTCGGATCAAGTAAGAAGTGGGCCCTAGACGTTGCAGTACCTCCCGGGGGCGGCCCATTTGGGGCTCAGACCTGTGCAGTAGCGCTTGCTGCTAGACGACAAGTGGTGACACCGGACATACACCATTTGCCCGGGCTCCAATGGCGTCGGTGGATTTGGTGATTGTGGAGTGCGCGTGGCTAGGAATCGAGCCTGGTGTTGCCGTGCCTCTTCTCTGAAGTCAGTGACAGGGGGACGGGTGACAACTCCTGCTGCTTCTGGGACCCGGAGCTCCCCTGGTCGGGCGAGATTCTGCCCATGAAGCAGTTCAGCAGGGGTGTGGCCCGTGACCACATTGGTCCGCCGCCGCAGGCAATAGAGCAGTGTGCCGTTTATTGGTATGATTGGCACAGATTTTAATTTTCAGGCTCAAATTTTCATTTTTAAATTTTTTACATTTTTATTCTTATTTAATTTTTGTCAGACTTCTGTACACTCATATCAAACCTTTTTTATCCTAGTTCTCTTTCCCTGGTTTTCGGCACACACTAGTGGCCGTGTCCATAAGTCTCTCCCTCTCTCTTTTCTTTGGCCGCCAGAGAGCACACTTGTCCCCCACCCCTTTAGCCCAATGCTGGTTGCAAGTCACCTAGCGCGAGATTTGCGAGTTGAAGTTAAACTTAGTTCAACTGCGCCTCTATAGAGCGCGCGGCGCTCGACGGCTATAGAGGTTTTTACCAAGCACTAGACCTTCGTTTTACCTTGCCTCGGACGTCTTCGGCTCCTTTCGGCGCTGAGCCATATCTCCCCCCCCCCCCCCCCTTTTTCGGCCTACCGGGTCCCAGCATCCTTTTTTTTTAGACGATCTAGCCGCCATGATGGATTAATGCGCGGGCTGTTGGGCTGACTACATCGGCGTCTCTGTCGATCTGCTTCTTGAATAATAAATCGCGTGCAGATCTGCCTTCTTCTGCGCTATAGGATGTAATCGTCTTGGCCGAGGGAATTTTTCCCTAAAACTTTCTTTGTCTTCTGTTAGTTAGTCAGCCAACCCGAATAGCTACGTTTTAGTTGTGCTTCCGCGACATCTCCGCGATGCGCGTCCTAACTGGCGATCGCGCAACATGAATGGAATCATCTGTCATCACCCTGCTTCGGTGAGTCTTTTGCATTCAATATTTCCCCCAATTCGCTCCCTTTTAGCGGGCTTTTGCCTGATTGATGGTCTGTCTGCTACTTGGTCTAATCTCTGTCGATATTGGACCTTGTTGCAGGCAGGGTGCAAGAGATACCTACCGATTGAAGAAACACCCCCGTCATCCGAGAGTCACCCCTCCACAAATGGTCGTGATTGAAAATCAATTGAGTGAACCCCAACAAAATTTATTCTGCTCTTCCCGCCAAATTTTACCTGGTCGTGAGTTCTGAACGACAAAATTTCATTAATCTTGGTGTGCCAGTGTACAGGGGAGAAGTTTTTGTGAACTATGTAAAGTTATATCTTCAGTAATTATGACTCAAGAAGAATTAACCCTTATTGGACATGGTGATATTGTAATTTTTTTGCATAAGATTCAAAACCAAGGCAATATATTCTAACTATTTTTGTAAACATTTCACTATGGCTAGAACCTTGTTAAATTTTCGCTAGATTCGCGGTCCGGACTCGCTAGCACTATAAATTGTGTTCATGTTTTCTTCATTAATGATTGCTAAGATGTTAAAATGCTAATTAGTTGATCGATGGTTAATCTGCCTTGATCTTTTCTGGTAAAATCTATTTAAAGAAAGATTATGCACTACATAAAAGAATATTAATATAAATAAACCAGGAAGCTTATAGATCACATGACTTATTTTGTTGTTTTTATTTAATTGAGTACCTATATGTATATTTCTACCGATCCACTGACTCCCAAATGGATTGTTTGTAGGGAGTTTCTAAATTATTTTGTTCCCCGCCTCGTGCCACCTCTGGTGATGTTCGAATTTTATGTGAATTTTGTAGCTTGTTGCTCAGCTGTTTCCTAGGACTTTTAAGAGGTGTTATAACACTAAAAATCAAGGGCACGAGGGGCGTTACAAATTGTGGTGGCAGAGCGTGGAAGCGTGCTGGGCCCATAACCCAGAGGTCCGTGGATCGAAACCATGCTCTGCTACCATTTTGTAATACCCCAAGTGTCTAAAGAATAATTAAATAATAAGGTTAAAAGATTTGGAAGCTTTGATTACTGAGGCCCTCAATTAATAACTATAAAAGTCAACAACAGAGGCGACACTAGAAGTTAACAAAGAAAATTTAGGGACTCCCTACTAATACTTGGGAGTAAAAGGATCGTTATTATATATTAAATAAATAAAAACAACTGTTACGTCTATAGACTTCCTTATTTTATTAATCATTGTTCTTTTTTTTGATAGATTAAATTTTCCTTAGTAAAGACTGTTTTTCATTGATAAGTGATCTTATTTACATAACTCACAATTACACTTATTATATGATATTCCTTAACATTATTTACGATAGGGCCAGCCCTGAATGAATAACAAAAATTAAAATATTTAAAAACAAGAATGAAATTAACATTGTTAACTTTAAAGATTGTACATATAGTCCTTCCAAAACATAATATAAATTTCTTCTCCTCGAACTGCCTTTTACTGTCCGCTGTCTTAACTGGGTTACACTAATCTTGGGTTCGTGAATAAAAAGATAGAATTATGCGGGTATCACCCGGGACTGTAGGTAGACGGTGATCAAGGTAGTAGGCCTAATGATGTTGGATTCTGCGCAGGAACCGACTCCAGAGGTTCTGGCAGAGGATTTTGGTTGCCCCAAACTTGGAACCCTGTCTGAAACAAAAGTCCAAATTCCAAAGAATTAGACCTGTTTCCAGACAGTATACTTAAATGGCGCAAAAGGCCAATAGAGGGAAAATTAAAGGGGGGGATGACGTCAAGACTTACCAAAACAGGGTGTTGGTCCTGGCGCTCAGGAGAGGGCGTCTCGTCTCCGCAAACTCGAACCACGATTCGCGGTAGCCACGGAAGTCATCATGAATAATTAAAAAAAAATAATTTATATAAAAATACTAAGTTTCTCTACTTTCAACTAAACTACTGACTGGTTAATAATTTTAGCTAGGGACTCCATCCCTTTAGTCTGAGAAGACTACATAATATACGATGTCGATGATTCGCAGAAGATCGCAGATACAAACGGTACCAGTCAGTCCGGAGGCGCGCACCGAAGTCCGTTCAGAGCGGGATATCACCTGAATATCATAAGCGCGGGGTCTCTAGAGAATGGGAGGGGGGGTAGGCTCTGAGCCGAAAATTACCGAGTCCACCCGAAGGTGTCCGGCATAAAAAAATTAGATCTTACTGGAGTGACTGCGCGACTGAGGCGCTCTCTTTTGGTGGCGAGAGGAAGTACTAATAAATCGACTAGTGACCGACGAGAGTGTCAAGCTAGGGGGTTAATGGAGTAACCAGTGGTGCCACCTAGCGGCCTGAGACATAAGGAGGGGAGAGAGGTTGTCGTTACCTCCGCGCGAGCGCGGTAGTGTCGGCGCTGCCGACGCCTCACAAGTGGCATTAGTTACCACAGCCGTCGCTAGGTGTCGTTAAGGTGCAGAATCGTAACTGCGGCTGTCAAGCCTGAGATGGCCTTGACTTCGGTTAACGCACTCGAGCGGTCGTCGCTCCTAGCCACTTCTGGGAAGAGAGGGTGGGTGAGCAGGCGGGGGGTGGCTTCAAAAAACGCATGGTCTGTGGGACACAAGGCCCACGGGATCCTCCTGTCGTGTCTTGCTGCTAGTGAACCTTATACCGATTCGTGACAGAGTTAGCAGGGCTCAGCACTGCTTCACAAGCTGCTCTTAGCAAAAGGAGACCCGCGAAGAAATAAAGTTACCGTCTCCGACGTGCCTGGAGGCGGGAGAAATATTAGCCAGAATGCTAGCCTAGCATGAGGCTGGGAAAGAAAAACAGCTCGCCTCTGAGAACAGAGGCTGAGGGCCTGGCCGTAAAGAAAATAAGATGAGAGAAAAAAAAATAATATTTCCAAAATATTTCAGATTACAAAATTTTAAATAAACGTGCCTAAATACTTAATACACGGCACATACTCCCCCGCGTTAAAGCGGAGCTTAGGGGAAAGCAAAAACAAGAAACCAAAAACTTCAGTAGGACGAGTTACCAGGTTCGCCTGTATCCTACTACTTACATGCTAAAACACAAAAAAATATTAAACACTCTTATGAACTAATGTGCACATTTTAATGACTAACATGATTAAATTCATTAACTTAATTAAAATTATTAACTTAAGTGGCCACTTAAACTAACACCTTATATAAAATTTTCTTACAAACTAGTACCATGGATTTTTATTGTTACTTAATGTTACTACCTAGGTTTTGTATTCTTCAGTTAAACTCCTTATTGAGTCTTAAATATATATAACTGTATGGCATGCCAAGGCTTAGAGAAAGTAATCGCTCCTATTTTAAATTCGGATGCGCTTTCTTAAGGTGGGAGATGTGCGCTCGTGTCACATACTCTCCGGAACTGGGGTCGGCTAGACTCACAGTCACTGGGGTTAGAAACCGTTGGATCTGTAATGGTCCAGTCCAGCGATACGATAACTTGGCCGATCGCTTATCGATGGCCTTACTCTGCGGATGTGCTTTGCACATTACCGTGTCACCTACCCTGTATGGGTTAGGGGAGCGGTACTTATTGTACCTTCTCTGACTTGTTTGGTGAGCCAAATTTAAATTCCTACGCGCCTTTCTCCAAATCTCCGCGATGTCCTTGGGATCATCCGGCAGTAGGTCTTCGAGAGACCAAAGATTGGAAAGTGGTGTGTTGGGCTTATAAGTAAACATAATCTCAAATGGGGTGGATTTGTGTCCTTCATGTCGGGCATAATTAAATGCCATCTGTAACCACACCAAATTACTGTCCCATCTTTCCTGCGCATTCGCGTGGAACGCTATGAGCGCCGAACGAAGATATCTGTTAAATCTCTCCACGTGCGAGGGTTTAGGGTAGTATGGCGATGTCGTCACATGCTGTATACCATGCGAGAAACACATGTTCTTGAAAGTTCTGGATGTAAACTGTGTTCCGTTGTCGGATACAATTATGTTCGGTAATCCTGAAGTTTTAAAAATATGATTTTGTAATGCACGCACAGTGGTGTCAGCTGTAGCCTTACGGAGTGGAATAAGCCAAACAAATTTCGAAAAAGCATCTATGCCCACAAGAAGCATAGAGTGTCCGGATTTGGATCGAGGAAATGGCCCTACAAAATCAATAAAAAGTTTTTGCATAGGTCTTTCAGCTACTTCTGAGGCAAGAAAACCGTACTGTGTATTTTGTGCAGGTTTACTTAGTGCACATAGCTTACATAACTTAACTCGCTGTGTAATGTCCCGGTGCATTCCTTCCCAAATAAAATGGCGTCGGATACCTTGAATGGTTTTATAAATACCTAAATGGGCACCGAGAGGTGAACTATGGTAATATGTGAAAATCATATCACGCAGATTTTGTGGAAGAACAATTTTAAAGTGCCTTGACTGTTGTGTACGTTTTTGTAGGAGACCTTTAGCTAACTTATAAAATTTCGGAGCTGTACCCGCTTTAACTTGTTCAATTATTTTTGCCAAATATGGGTCGGCTTGTTGATGTGTTTGTATGTCCTGAAAAGCTAAGGGGAAATCGGTTAGGAGTGCCTGACACGAAATCTGAGGTTCCTCCTGAGATATTGTTTCGGAGGGGTTCTCGAACATTCGAGAAAGTGTGTCAGCCACAATGTTTTGAGTACCGCGAATATGTTGAATATTAAATTTGAGAGAAGAAATTTTGGTGATCCACCTTCCAAGTTTTCCTAATTGTTTAGGGTGAGCTAACAGCCAAGCGAGTGCCTGATTATCAGTTTCCAATAGAAATTCCCTATGTTCCAGAAACTGTCGGAATTTATCAATACCAAAAACTACTGCTAAACATTCCAATTCATACACTGAAGATGCTTTCCGTTCCTGAAAAGTTAATGTACGTGAGTCAAAGGCAATGGGTTGCCTAGCGCCATCTATTTCCTGAGACAACACCGCCCCTATAGCAACACTTGAGGAGTCTGTTTGTAAAATAAAGGGTTTACTAAAATCTGCCATGCGCAGAACAGGTGGATTCGCTATAGCTTCTTTCAAGAAATTGTTACCTAGTCGTTGGAAATTAGAATGGCAACAAGAGCTTAAGGAAACACAGAGCAATGTATAACACATATTTAGTACGGCATGTACAGAGATTTATTCACACATTATACAAACACATATAATCCTCATACATTAATATAAATTTTCTTATTATGTTGGCTGTTACACATTACTGCTACAATTCATGTTCCAGCGATTACCAACAAAACACCTGAAATAAATTTATACAAAATTACGTACCATTCACTACTTTTTAAACATTTTCTCATAACCACACGAATTATTCCTCAATAAATAATTCTAACTGGACCCTTTTCTTTTAGTTATAATTACAAATTCTTTTTAATACAAAATACTTAAACCTTCACTTACAGATCAAATTTAGACATTGTTTTAACAGTACCAGAGACTTAGGAACGAGATATTTCTAACACAATTTAAATTTCAACACTTCTCCCCAAATAAAATTGGCTAAAATCTTCAGTGTCGTTTAAGTGATAGCGGCGAGTGTTTTTTTATTTCCGTTGATCCTTGACCTGATCACCCCAGTCGGACCGGAAACCATCGACGGAGCGAATTTCTTTATTCTACCTCTGCCGCCGTGCTGATTCCCTGATACTTGCACATTTTCGCCGGCTCTTAATTCACACTATTTGGTAATAAAACGAACACTATAGTAGTGCAGAGAATTGGAGACACATCACCTAACATGCTGTTGCTTGAAATTATTTTAAAACAGTTTTTCATTAAAAATTTACCTCCTTGTTTATGTTCATAGGTAGTCTTAAACGCCACGACTGATAGTCCCGCTAATGTCACTGCACTATGCCCTTAACGTTTTAATCAAGTAGTAGCACCTTTTATTTTCACCGTATTAATAGAACGAGAAAATTTTTTTTTTTTTTTAAAGTATTGCTGAGCAGAACTCTGTTATGCTCCTAGTCGCAAACCACTTCATGACCCTCGGCGGAATTTTCTATGTTCCCCTTGGTCATTTTACTGCAAAGTCCGACACATACTTTTTACTTCCAAAGTCCCGTGCCAACTTGCAAATTGTTACTGGGCTACCACTGAATTATTACCAAGTCCGTAACTGACTTGTATAATTTGCGGCCTCTCTTACCGCCTTTTTCGGGATCCGTGCGCAGCTTGAAGACCTCAGCGGGCAGCCTTTCGGCGTCGATGATCGAAGGTGTGGGTCGTGGTCACCGCCTTATTCACGCAGCCGGTTGAGAGAAGACTCTGTGGAACTCGTGCTAGCAGCCTGCTTATATACTCGCTGCGCTCCATACTAAAACAGCGAGGAATATTCTGGACATCCTGAATCGGAAACGCGGCTCGGAAACTTCCGACCACGTCCACGTGCTCCGATCAAAGGCGATTCGGCACGAGTGGACCCGAGGATCTGCTATCCAACGCGCATCAATTGAAATTCGCGCGCCGAGTCCGTGCAGTGTATGGCGGGTGGTATCCCACTAGCCCGCAGGGGCGAGTTTCCTCGTTACGCAGTACCGACCTGCGTAACAAAATTAAATGCCTTGTCTTGTTCAGGACCCCAAATATATTGTGTATTTTTCTTACGTAATGCATTTAAAGGTGCCGCATGCTCGGCGAAATTTGGTATGTATTTGGCATAAAAATTAGCCATGCCAATAAAACGAGCTATGCCCTTTGTGTCTTTAGGTGGTTTGAATTCCCTGATCGCCTGTGTTCGTTCTGGATCAATTGTAACACCTTTGTGTGATACCAAATGTCCAAGAAAAGATATTTCGGAAGCAGCAAATTTTACCTTTTTTGTATTTACAGTGAGGCCTGCCTTGCGCAGTCTTTCAAGGACAAGAGTCAGATGCTGGATGTGTTCCTCAAAACTTTCTGAATAAATTACAAGATCATCCAAATAATTGTAAACAAATTTAAATTTAAAATCTCCTACTACTTGTTCAAGAAGTCGTGTGAGTACTTGAGCACCTGTGGCCAAGCCAAAAGGTACCACATTATACTGGTAAAGATTCCAAGGTACGCAAAATGCGGTAATAGGTTTTGAGTCTTGCGTGAGTGGGATCTGATGGTACGCCGAATTGAGATCGAACACACTGAAATACCTGGCCTTACTAAACCAATGAAAGGCCGAGTTCAAATCTGGGAGGGGTGTTTGCGGTATTTTAATCTGTTTGTTCAGTTTTCGATAATCAGTGACTAAACGTTGTTCCGTGCCCTTGGGTACTAGAAATGCAGGTGAACTGAAAGGAGAATTAGAAGGTTCTATTACCTTATTATCTAACATTTTCTGTACGTGTTTTCTCATAAATTCCATTTTGGGACCTAAAAGTTGATAAGGATGACTTTTGACTGGCGTGGTATCAGTCAATTCAATTTGATATTCAATTAGGTTAGTTCGACCTAATTTCTTAGTTAGCACATCTGAAAATTCATTACACAAATCTCGAATAGCAACTTGTTTACCGGGCTCGAGATGATCCAGGGACAAAGAATTTCTCTCGTCAGTGTTGGTAGAAACATTAGTAATTTGTCCTAACCTTTTATTTTCAGGTTCCACGAATGATATGACAAGATTTTTATTAAATTTAAATACAAAACTTCCCGCTTGTAGATCAATTAAAATACCTGTTTTAGCGATGAAGTCGGAGCCTAGAATAAGCTGCGTGGCTAAGTTTTCTGCCACAAGAAAAGGGAAATTCCAAGTGAATAATTCTATCCTGATTTTCACTATAGCCACTTTGGATATACTAATTGGTTCGTCCGCTGCAGTAAAACAGCGCACATCCGCGACTTCTGTTTTCAGAACCTGCTTGTTCTTCTGTAATTCCCTAAACAAATCGCCTGAAATAAAACTACGAGTAGCTCCTGTATCAATCAGACCAATAATTTGATTTTTGCCAAACATTGCTTTAGTGTATGGTACTACAGTTCGGACGTGACCGAAAATGTTGTGACACTTACGTTTTCCCTTGTTAGTCAGGCTAACACATGTTTTGCAAATTCTTGTGAATTTCTCAGAATTATCTTTATGATTAATTTGCTGTGTCATAATCTTCTGTTTGTGTTTTCTGTCTTTTTCTGTGTATTTCTTTCGTTTATTTTTCTTGTGTTTTTGTTTTCCTGTGTTATGCCTTTTTTGATTTTTGTTTTGTTTTTGTGATTCGTTAGTATGCACATTATGCACTGAAAAATTACTCTCGGATGAAGTTTTAGGTGGACCAGGTAGAAATTTGCCTGGCCACCGCCTTACGCGTTTTTTGCCTTGTTGAAATTTGGTTTGAAATTTTTGTGGTTACATTGCTCAATGTAATGTCCTGTTTGCTTGCAATAATTACAGAAAGGTGTTTGTTGTTGTATGTTCTTGTTTGAACCATACTTATTATTTCTGTAGTAGTTTGTTTTCTGTTGTGGGTGGCTCTTTTGTTGTTTCGTGTATGGAAAACTATTTGCAGTTTCTGCCTGAGAATCATGCTTATCCACGGACTTCGCTGACCTGTTTCTCTGAGTGTCTGCATATTCGTAACTCATGGCCTGTATACAGAGTTGATCTAGTTCTACAAAACTCCGTGGCCTAGCCTGGAAAACAGCGCGTGAGCGCTCTGCCTGATTTAGTCCGTCTACTATGCAACTAACTATTTCGCTCTCTGATACGCCCAATCTGAGAACCGCTGCGGCTTCTCTGATTGATGCTACATAGTGCGGCAATGCTTCATTACTTCGCTGTAGCCTGTTGTACCATTCCAAACGGTAATTTGTCAAAAGTCTGACAGGTATAAAAAAATTCAAAATTTCTTCGTGGTATTTGTCAAAAGAGTAACTATTTTCTATTGCTTGACTCGTTCTTTCACTCAGTGGTGGTTGGGTGTAGGGAAAAACTATCCCTAACAACTGTTTGTCAGGAATGCCCCCTTTCTGTCTGATTTTAAGTAAGTGCCTTATGAATTCGATTAATTTATCTGGGTCAAGACCACTTGTTTCTGGAAAACCAACAAGTAATCTCTCGACTGGATGGGCAATTTTCCCATAACAGCTATACTCAGCCGCCCTTGGCGTAACTGGTAATGTTGTTTCTGGTTGATTCTGCGTTGATGGCGGAGGTGGGGGTGAAGGATGTGCAATTTGCGCGGTGGGGATGGTAGGGATTGGAGTTCCTTGCCCGGATGTCAATAAAGAATGAAACTGGGAATATGGATTAAAATATGGCTGGTTTGTGGCGAATGGGAAAAACAAATTTTGTTGTGTTAAAGGATATGGATTTGCAGGCAAGTTACCGGAAAATGTGACACTGGTGATGGGAGCTGTAGAAGCATGCATGCCTGAGGGAATTTGAATGGTGGCTGCTGGGATGGGAGGGGTTGAAACCGTGAAGAATGATTGTGATGTTGATGAAATGGGCGGAACCTGCCTTGTTTGGCACAAAGATACTTGTGTGTCGGGTTGCCTTATTTCCTGAGGAAATTCCGGATTTTCACTCTCTACATTTCCTAGTGTTTCCATTCCTAGGTTTTCTGCCTGGGCAATGTTGGCCCGGAGGTCCTGTTGAGTTTCTAATTGGGCTGCCCTAGCTTTCAATTTAATTTGGAAGGCATTTGTCTGTTGCAAACAACGATTTAGCTCTGTTCGATAAACACCATTGAGCACATCTGCGGAAAGTACCACAAGATTTTCCAGTCGTCTGGTGACATGCTCTAATCGCATAATGTGTCGCTTTACATTGGGCAAATTCTCTTCCACATCTGAATAACTTACGAAAGCAGCTATGTCGTAAAATTTGGAGCAAGCTATGTTGAATTCCTCGAGTATTTCTAAATTTAGATTATGTACTGAGGTAGGTAACTTATCACGTACTGCGGCTCGAAGCCTCTTTCGCAGCTCTTGCGCATTTCCAGTAGTTGGTAAATTATGCAACTGCAACTCGTAACTTAGTTCATCTACTAGTCATACCTCCGGAGTAATCATCCTGTCCGGATTCATAGTATTACACAAAACAAAACACTACCCTCTTAAAATTATCTCTTAAACTTTAAACTTAGGTATACACTTAAATCTAGCTTATGATTAAAACAATTGCTTTATTGCGTGGGAAGTATGTGCCTTCATAATTTATTATTATTACTACCCGCGTCGGGAAATGAACAGTGTACTCGGGTGTAACAAGCTGTCAGGTTAGCTTGCACAACAGGGTACCTACAAGGAACGTCACGTCAGCCGGCAGGACTGACCTTGGCGCGCAGCGCCTTTAACAAGGGGAGTGTGGGGGGGGGGGTATCTTGTCCAGCGGACACGTCTCTGTTGATAAGCCACGCGCGAGGGTGGGCAGCCAGCTGCCTCTCGGCTCGCGCTCAGATGTAAACACAGAGACCAAAGTGCAGCAAAACTTATGATAATTTTAAAATTCAAGGGTCAATTTAGCTACTACGTGTATCAGCGGACAGTTCACAAATTACTTACTACAAAAAGATCCTAAGTGACAAAAAAAATATAAAAAATTTTTTTATTCAATTTTTTTTTTTTTTTAAATTTTAATTTTAGGTATGACCTTTCAAATTAGGTATGCATATAGACGTAACCATGCTCTGCTACCATTTTGTAATACCCCTAGTGTCATAAAGAATAATTAAATAATAAGGTTAAAAGATTTGGAAGCTTTGATTACTGAGGCCCTCAATTAATAACTATAAGTCAACAACAGAGGCGACACTAGGAGTAAACAAAGAAAATTTAGGGACTCCCTACAAATACTTGGGAGTAAAAGGATCGTTATTATATATTAAATAAATAAAAACAACTGTTACGTCTATAGACTTCCTTATTTTATTAATCATTGTTCTTTTTTTTGATAGATTAAATTTTCCTTAGTAAAGACTGTTTTTCATTGATAAGTGATCTTATTTACATAACTCACAATTACACTTATTATATGATATTCCTTAACGTTCTTTACGATAGGGCCAGCCCTGAATGAATAACAAAAATTAAAATATTTAAAAACAAGAATGAAATTAACATTGTTAACTTTAAAGATTGTACATATAGTCCTTCCAAAACATAATATAAATTTCTTCTCCTCGAACTGCCTTTTACTGTCCGCTGTCTTAACTGGGTTACACTAATCTTGGGTTCGTGAATAAAAAGATAGAATTATGCGGGTATCACCCGGGACTGTAGGTAGACGGTGATCAAGGTAGTAGGCCTAATGATGTTGGATTCTGCGCAGGAACCGACTCCAGAGGTTCTGGCAGAGGATTTTGGTTGCCCCAAACTTGGAACCCTGTCTGAAACAAAAGTCCAAATTCCAAAGAATTAGACCTGTTTCCAGACAGTATACTTAAATGGCGCAAAAGGCCAATAGAGGGAAAATTAAAGGGGGGGATGACGTCAAGACTTACCAAAACAGGGTGTTGGTCCTGGCGCTCAGGATAGGGTGTCTCGTCTCCGCAAACTCGAACCACGATTCGCGGTAGCCACGGAAGTCATCATGAATAATTAAAAAAAAATAATTTATATAAAAATACTAAGTTTCTCTACTTTCAACTAAACTACTGACTGGTTAATAATTTTAGCTAGGGACTCCATCCCTTTAGTCTGAGAAGACTACATAATATACGATGTCGATGATTCGCAGAAGATCGCAAATACAAACGGTACCAGTCAGTCCGGAGGCGCGCACCGAAGTCCGTTCAGAGCGGGATATCACCTGAATATCATAAGCGCGGGGTCTCTAGAGAATGGGAGGGGGGGTAGGCTCTGAGCCGAAAATTACCGAGTCCACCCGAAGGTGTCCGGCATAAAAAAATTAGATCTTACTGGAGTGACTGCGCGACTGAGGCGCTCTCTTTTGGTGGCGAGAGGAAGTACTAATAAATCGACTAGTGACCGACGAGAGTGTCAAGCTAGGGGGTTAATGGAGTAACCAGTGGTGCCACATAGCGGCCTGAGACATAAGGAGGGGAGAGAGGTTGTCGTTACCTCCGCGCGAGCGCGGTAGTGTCGGCGCTGCCGACGCCTCACAAGTGGCATTAGTTACCACAGCCGTCGCTAGGTGTCGTTAAGGTGCAGAATCGTAACTGCGGCTGTCAAGCCTGAGATGGCCTTGACTTCGGTTAACGCACTCGAGCGGTCGTCGCTCCTAGCCACTTCTGAGAAGAGAGGGTGGGTGAGCAGGCGGGGGGTGGCTTCAAAAAACGCATGGTCTGTGGGACACAAGGCCCACGGGATCCTCCTGTCGTGTCTTGCTGCTAGTGAACCTTATACCGATTCGTGACAGAGTTAGCAGGGCTCAGCACTGCTTCACAAGCTGCTCTTAGCAAAAGGAGACCCACGAAGAAATAAAGTTACCGTCTCCGACGTGCCTGGAGGCGGGAGAAATATTAGCCAGAATGCTAGCCTAGCATGAGGCTGGGAAAGAAAAACAGCGCGCCTCTGAGAACAGAGGCTGAGGGCCTGGCCGTAAAGAAAATAAGATGAGAGAAAAAAAAATAATATTTCCAAAATATTTCAGATTACAAAATTCTAAATAAACGTGCCTAAATACTTAATACACGGCACATAACCCAGAGGTCCGTGGATCGAAACCACGCTCTGCTACCATTTTGTAATACCCCAAGTGTCTAAAGAATAATTAAATAATAAGGTTAAAAGATTTGGAAGCTTTGATTACTGAGGCCCTCAATTAATAACTATAAAAGTCAACAACAGAGGCGACACTAGAAGTAAACAAAGAAAATTTAGGGACTCCCTACAAATACTTGGGAGTAAAAGGATCGTTATTATATATTAAATAAATAAAAACAACTGTTACGTCTATAGACTTCCTTATTTTATTAATCATTGTTCTTTTTTTTGATAGATTGAATTTTCCTTAGTAAAGACTGTTTTTCATTGATAAGTGATCTTATTTACATAACTCACAATTACACTTATTATATGATATTCCTTAACGTTATTTACGATAGGGCCGGCCCTGAATGTATAACAAAAATTAAAATATTTAAAAACAAGAATGAAATTAACATTGGTAACTTTAATGATTGTACATATAGTCCTTCCAAAACATAATATAAATTTCTTCTCCTCGAACTGCCTTTTACTGTCCGCTGTCTTAACTGGGTTACACTAATCTTGGGTTCGTGAATAAAAAGATAGAATTATGCGGGTATCACCCGGGGCTGTAGGTAGACGGTGATCAAGGTAGTAGGCCTAATGATGTTGGATTCTGCGCAGGAACCGACTCCAGAGGTTCTGGCAGAGGATTTTGGTTGCCCCAAACTTGGAACCCTGTCTGAAACAAAAGTCCAAATTCCAAAGAATTAGACCTGTTTCCAGACAGTATACTTAAATGGCGCAAAAGGCCTATAGAGGGAAAATTAAAGGGGGGGATGACGTCAAGACTTACCAAAACAGGGTGTTGGTCCTGGCGCTCAGGAGAGGGCGTCTCGTCTCCGCAAACTCGAACCACGATTCGCGGTAGCCACGGAAGTCATCATGAATAATTAAAAAAAAATAATTTATATAAAAATACTAAGTTTCTCTACTTTCAACTAAACTACTGACTGGTTAATAATTTTAGCTAGGGACTCCATCCCTTTAGTCTGAGAAGACTACATAATATACGATGTCGATGATTCGCAGAAGATCGCAGATACAAACGGTACCAGTCAGTCCGGAGGCGCGCACCGAAGTCAGTTCAGCGCGGGATATCACCCGAATATCATAAGCGCGGGGTCTCTAGAGAATGGGAGGGGGGTTAGGCTCTGAGCCGAAAATTACCGAGCCCACCCGAAGGTGTCCGGCATAAAAAAATAGATCTTACTGAAGTGACTGCGCGACTGAGGCGCTATCTTTTGGTGGCGAGAGGAAGTACTAATAAATCGACTTGTGACCGACGAGAGTGTCAAGCTAGGGGGTAATGGAGTAACCAGTGGTGCCACCTAGCGGCCTGAGACATAAGGAGGGGAGAGGTTGTCGTTACCTCCGCGCGAGCGCGGTAGTGTAGGCGCTGCCGACGCCTCACAAGTGGCATTAGTTACCACAGCCGTCGCTAGGTGTCGTTAAGGTGCAGAATCGTAACTGCGGCTGTCAAGCCTGAGATGGCCTTGACTTCGGTTAACGCACTCGAGCGGTCGTCGCTCCTAGCCACTTCTGAGAAGAGGGTGGGTCAGCAGGCGGGGGGTGGCTTCAAAAAACGCATGGTCTGTGGGACACAAGGCCCACGGGATCCTCCTGTCGTGTCTTGCTGCTAGTGAACCTTATACCGATTCGTGACAGAGTTAGCAGGCTCAGTGGGCAGGTGGAGGTCCCATTTGGAATGGTCTTCCCCCAGACAGAGGCGCAACTGGATTTTTATGTCCTGGTTGCGACATTCCGTCGGGTTCGCCCTGGGGTGATAAGTCGGGGTAGTGTGGTGCTCTACGTCCCACCTGCGGCAGTTGGCCTTCCACCGCTGTCCTGCGAACTGTGTCCTGTTGTCCATTAGTAACACTCTCGGATACCCATAACGGGGGAAGACCTCATTGTCCAGTAGGGCTGCTACTGTCCCTGCTCGTACATTGGATACAGTGAATGCCTCCGAACAATGTGTGAACACATCCGTGACCACGACGAGGAACCGCTTACCACGTGATGTGAGAGGGTAGGGGCCCATGACGTCGAGGGCTACTGTGTGGAATGGTTCCTCCGGTCGCCTGGGGTGCTATTGCTCAATCCCATCGGCCTGGTAGGCCCTGCGCTGTTGGCAGAGCTGGCAGTTGCGCACGTATTCCTGGACATCCCGTGCTATGCCCGGCCAATGGAACAGCTTCCTTATCTCCTGTTGGGTCTGATCTGCTCCCGGGTGGCCTGCTAGGTCATGGTTGTGGAAATACTGCAGCACCAGCTGTCGTGCAGGGGGGTACATGGGTCTGCCAGGTGTCCATGTCACCCGGCACCCTGCTCTGCAGGACCCCGTCCAGGTTGCGCTGGTGAGGGAGGGCGCATTCACCGCATGCTTCCAGGTTGCGCTGCATGTCTGGGTCATCCTGCTGGGCCAGTTTCACATGATCTACCAGAGTGGCCAGGGTGGGCGATGCCTCTGCTTGGTTCGTGGGATCCGCTCGTCCGATGACGTAGAGTGCCGCTGGAGGTGATGCTGCTAGACTGGTAGCTGGCTAGTGGGATGGTGCGATCAGGTCATCCCACCCTTGAGTGTCTTGGAAGATGGTATCGGGGTCTGGGTGATGGGACAGTTCTTCTGCCAGCTGGTTCTCTCGCCCAGGGATGTGTTCGACATGGAATGTGAAGCCCTGGAGCATGAGTGCCCAGCGGGTGAACTTCGATTTTCGTCCCTGGGCAGAGTCCAGCCACCGCAGACACTGACTATCCGTGTGCAGGGTGAATGGTCTCCCCTCAAGGTGGTGCTGGTAGCATTTGAGGGCCCACACCACCGCGAGACACTCCTGCTCGTTCACGTGATAGCGTCATTCTGCGGGGCCGAACTTGGCACTTGCATACTCTGCTACCCGCCGCTCCCCATCATCACCCACCTGGTAGAGAACCGCACCCATACTGTCCTGGCTGGCATCCGTCTGGAAAAAGATGGGCTTGTCTGGGGCCAGATGTGACAGGTTGTGGCACTCGCGGAACTGTTGCTTCACTAGGATGAGTGATTTGTCTGCGGCTTCCGTCCACTGGAACTTTGTTTTTGGGGAGAGAAGGTCCATCATGGGTGCGGTGATTGTGGCAAAATTGGGAATGAATGAACGTAACCAGTTTAACAGCCCCGTTAGCTTCTGGAGCTGCTTCCTGGTGCGGGGCGCTTGTTTCCTGTCAATGAGACTTAGCTGTTCGGGGATGGGGCGGCAGCCCTCGGCGCTGACGATGTGCCCCAAGAACTCTAGCTCACGGGCGCTTATGTAACACTTGTGTGGTGCGCATGTGAGTCCGTGCGTGGCGAGTCATTCAAGGACCAGCGAGAGATGGTGGGAATGGTCCTCCCACGTCCAAGACCAGATGATCACGTCATCCAGGTATGCGGCTGCAAAATCGCCAACGTACCCATCCAGGACGCAGACCATCATGGTTTGGAATGTCGCGGGGGCATCCTGCAGCCCGAATGGCATCGCGCAGAACTGAAAGCGCCGCCCATCGGGCGCCGTGAACGCGGTCCTGGGGCGATCCTCGGGGGTTACTGGGACTTGTCAGTACCCCGAATTCAGGTCAAGTGTCGAAAAGATGGGGGCGTCTCCTAACCCCGTGAGGGCCTCTGAGATGTTGATGAGGGGTGGTGGTGCGGGTATGGTGGGGTTATTGATTGGCTTGAAATTAACACAGAATCTAAGTGAGCCATCTTTTTTGTCTGCCATTACGATCCTACAGTTGTATGGGGACTCGCTAGGCTCTATGATGCCATCGCACAACATCTCTGCGATTTGCTCCCTGATGGCAAGTAGTTCGCGGGGCCCAAACCCGAATGGTTTCTCGTAAGGCAGGATGTGAGGGATGGTGGGGATGCAATGCTCTGTGACATTGGTTCGGCATAGTTGGTCTGCTGCGTAGAACACCTGGGGCTGCTACTCCAGGACTGTCTCTAACAATCTGTGGTACTCAGGGGGAACATTGTGGCGGAGATCAGCTAGGCCCTGGAAGGGGGTGGTATGTGTCTCAGCCCATACACAGTTCGGCGGCCCCTGGTCCCCACATGGATCCTCCCAGCGCGGACCTCAACAGTGGCGTCCTCTTGCACCAGCCAGGGTAGCCCCAGGATGAGGTTATCACGAAGGTCCCTTACAACCAGGGCACTGGTGCAGCTCACAATGTCTCTAATGCCAATCCTTACCTGGGCACGCCCAGTCGTTAGCGTGCTTGTCCCAGTAGTGGCCAGCTGGATGGTGTTGACCTCCGGCACCAGGTCCCCCTCAGGAATGAGGTGGGCCACGACATAAGTATGTGTGGTGCAGTGTCCACTAGCGCGGCTATGGACTGCCCATTCAGCTCACTAGGATCCGGATCAGCTCCGCGGCCTCTGGCCCCATTCGGCCCAGGCGGGATTTGGCCCGACTCGGCTCTGCAGCTGCGGGCAGGGGCGGCGCCGATGCCTGGTGGGCGGCATCGCTCGCCGGCGACCTGGGGTGGGCCCCAAACGGATGAGGCGGGCCGATCCCACTAGTGCTAGTGGGATGAGACGGCGGCTGGATGACTGCTGCAGACGCGGGCGGGGGTGACGCCGACGCCGATGCCCGATGACCAGCATCGCTTCTTGGAGGGAGGCGTTGCTCCCCGATGTTCTGAAACATGGTGCGCTTGGGTGGGGCGTCACCGCTGCCTGGTGGCCATGGTGGTGCACGCGTGTGCGGTGCTAGACAAAGGGTAGTCGGGCGGTGGCCAGCGATGTCACTGCTCCGTAGACGGAGTTTCCCGGAGGTGCGGCCTCCCCTCCTCGCGCCAGCCAGATGGCCTCGCGTTTCGGGCACACATTGTGCCAGTGGTTTTCTGCCATGGGGCAGTAGCGACAGCGAGGCGGGCGACTGTCATGGGCACCCTGTGGTCCGCCACGGCGCTCCTCGCTGCGCGGTTGTTGCACGGCCCGGCTGGGCGGGCTGGTTTGTGACGCTCCCCCCCTCCCCCGGGGCGGAGTGTAAGGCCGGTAGTTATCTCTCGGAGGCGGCTGTTCTAAGTACAGAACCACTGCTTACGCGTCCTCTGGTTGCACCGCCTCTTGAGTTTGCGAGGATGGGCGCAGCATCGCGATGTTTTTGGTACGTCGGTGCGCCCGCAGGTCGTATTCTATGCCCCTGGCTCGGGCGAGGAAGTTTTCAAGTCCGTGCGCAACTACCCCGCGCAAGTATGGGCGTAGTGCGGGAGACACCAACTCTACGATGAAAGGGAGCATGTCGTCGGCGCGGCCCCCGAGTGAAAGGCGGCGGTAAAGCCAGAGTTTGCCATAAACAAATGCCTCCACGCCCTACCCACTCTCTTGCGTGCGGCTGAACAGTTCACTGTGGCATTTGTTCTGTGTGCGCGCGTCGTTGAACCGAGTCTCCAACCGGCGTGAGAAGTCTTCCCAGCCCATATCATATCCCCCGCCTGAGACCACCAAGTGCGCGCTACCCCTCGCAGCTGTCCGCTGACCTGCTCTGCCCAGTCTTCGGGCACTGTGTTGTGCCGGGTTAGTTTCTCTTCACAGGCACTTAGGAATAAACGCGGGTCGTCGTGGGTGTGTCCCGTGAATTCTGGGAGAGTGACAGGTATGTTAGGGGGGCAGTGCACTAAGGCCAGGGAGCCACTCTGTCGCCTACGTGCGCATCCTTCGCACTCGACACATAGGTAAAGTACGTCGCGGAAGTTTACAAACTCAAGTGCGTCCGCGCATGCGCGGTGCCTGATAGTCCCACACTGTTGACAATGTGCTACTTCGTCATGGCGGCCCGGACACCTATTCGCGGCGCACAGAGGGCCTGTCGGGGCTCGGAGATTGCTCTCTGCCCTTAAGTGCGGAAACTTACATGTGCAGCACATATGAGGGTACTCACCAGCGCAGCTGTTGTTGGTGTATGGTTTTCCGCAGCGGTCGCAGGGCTCCTCCATGGCGATGGTTACGTCAGCTCCCATGTACGTGGCGTGGTTCGTGGCTGTCAGACTCGGACGACGGGTCGCGGTGTCGGTGGCGGGCGCGGACAGATCCGGGAGGGCGCTCCCTTCGCTATCGTCCGAGCAGTCTTGTCCGCATGTCCTCGCACCATGGATGTTTGCGTGGTCGCGGTTGGTGGTGAAATGTGTTGCCTCTGTGATCCTCGGGCGTTCTCGCGCGCGCTTTGCGCACGGGTGGAGGGGTGGTGTCCTGGAGCCTGCGCGCTGCTGGGGTGGGGGGTGCCGTACCTTATTTCTCCGGCGGGTCCCGTTACCCGGCGCCTGTCTGTCTAGTGCTGCGCGCCTGAAGTCCTTATTCGCTACACTGCGAGTTATGTCGTTTTCGCCCGCGTTTTTCACTGGTTTGCGTTGTACGTCTCTAACAAGCTGAATTTTTATCTCATTTGCCTAAAATTTGGTAGCCACACTAGCTGGGCGCCATTTGTCGTCCTACCGGTCCTTGCTACGATGTTGCCATCGCTGAGGGCGCCAACTAGCCTAAGTTTAGACCTTGTGGGCCAGTTCACAGGTAGAGTGGAGATCCTCGGGGTCGTGACATCGCCACGTGGCTGGCAGGGAGCTGGATCGGTAGAGGTGGTGGCCCAGTGCGGGCGGAGCTGCTCAATTACCGGCGGAACTGTTCACTTGCGAGGCGCGACACAGAACTTGCCTAGTCCAGGTCTGAAGCTCGACTGCCGCGTTCCGCATCGCTGCGCGTCACCCGGAGCCGGCTTCCCGCAAAAACGTCCCAAGCGCAGCAGGACTCCTCAAGACCCGAACTATCCCCCCCCCCACCCTGGTGAGGCGACGAGGGAACATAACGACCTGTGCGAGCGAAGGGAGCACTTGGAACGACGTCAATACATACATGGAACTGTGGTGGGTGTCCATGGCTATTCACATTGGGTGAGCACCGGGGTCGGTGTCTCTTTGAAAATCAGGTCCAAAACCAGGGCTTATTAGTACGGTATATTATTAGACACTATTTCTCTTTTATCAGAGCAGTTTCATAACATAGTTTAAAATTTCGTTCTGAAAATCGAACGGTTCGATAGTCGACGTAGCTGCTCCGGCAACGAATTCTAGCTGCAGGTGTGGAAACAACGTCTGATTCGCGTCAAGAAATGAATGTAGCTGAAACAATTTGCGTACCTATATTTTATCATGCTTGCCATTATTTTAAAAGAATTGTACGAAAAAATTTCGTGTCCGAGTTTCGTATTATAAGTTGTTTTTTTTTTTTTTGCAACATGAGAACACATGATGTTGCTCGTTACTGGGGTTAGATATACACATCATTGGCGAGTACCGAAAGACTCGCTCACATCCCTAAGGTGAAAACATTTTATAGTCTTATAACATTTTGTCACCAAGTACATTATTATTTTGTGTGAATTGAATTGAAGTACTGTGTCAATATTGCATGCCCGAGTTATTCTAGAAATCTCTTAAATATAAGGAAACTATAAAAATCAGACTTGCCGTCTTGCTGTCCCCACCACAAAGAGAGAAGGCACACAAACTCACCTTTCAGCGGCCATTAGGTTTCCAAAATATAAATTGTTAGATAACAAGGCTATATATTTTTATTTTAATACATAAACCCTTTTATGATTTTAAATAATAAACAAACCAATTTTATTTTACCTTAAATGTATAAATGTTGGCCTTTTATTTGTAGGTACTGTGCACTGCAATGGACAAAACCATTCATTGATGTAAATACATTTTAAAACACTGGAAGAAAACATATATTGTTAGATTATGGCAAACTGATTATTTTCACACTTGAAGTTAGCAGAGGAAATGAAATGAAATGGTTTAACTTCGAGGTCACAACACATAATGAGTAGCATCAATGATCACTTAGGGCCCCACAGTGTACTTAGCCAAACCTACTGGAAAGAAGATTTGCAACCCCGGTCAGAGCGCTTCCCGCTGACTTGCAGGCAGTGTGCTGTAGGAGGCAGCAGTGTGGAAGTTTTAAGGTTATGTAGAGTGCACTTGAGTATACTAAGCTCGGTCCGACGGCAGACAGTCATTAAATACTGTGGTCCTTTAGTTGGACAAGGGCTGACATCTTCGCTCGATAGGGGAAGTCAGAGAGAGTTTAGTACCTTCTTGTATTGGGACACTGCCTAACATAGGTATTTGTAATTTCTTTATCGGGTTTTTATTGAAATTTTCCTTCGTTAAAGCAGTAGGACACGCATATTTAGATTCGTTGGGGCTGTAAATTATTATTAATAATATTGTTACTGTTGCAGTAACTAAGTTATGGAAAATTACTTTTAACATTTAGTGATTTTAACAGGGTAATTATTTTTTTGGAAATAATTATTAGCTGTATATAACGGTATTAAACTATATAATAACCCTATGTCTTCATGAAGTTAAAACTTCTCTAATAACTTGTAATAATTAACTACTTCTTCTTGGCACCTGAGTTAAGGCTACATTCGTAGAAATGATATGGTTGTCCGTTTTGTAATTACCCAGTGGCGTGCTTCTGTGTATCTTTCTCTAACACTGTATAATCTAATATATATATATATATATATATATATATATATATATATATATATATATATATATATATATATATATATATAAAAGGAGGAAAGCAAAAAGAGACTTTTGTCGCAATTTCCGGGTTTTAATTATTGATTTTTTTGAATTAAGCTCTAAATTCTGAAAAAAATTGGTTCTGTGATTTTTCTTTGTTTAAGTTACAGGCATTTGTATTTTATAAAACGAAAATGGTCGTTTTGAGGAAAAACACACTTAAAAATTCAAAACAACACAGAATCTTTATTTCTTACATTCAAGAAATAATTAAGGTATGAAAAAAAATCTGATAATCTCCTCTTTTAAACAAAATAAAATGATCTCTCATATACTTAAATCTTAAAAATTTAAACTGAGCGTTTGCGATTTTTCTTTGAATGTTCTGGAATGGGTTGAGGGTCACCTGGGTCAGTAGTGCCAGTCCGGTTATCTTGTTCAATTTCCACAGACGGTTGTGGTTGAAGAGAAAACAGGTCTTTGATTCATCCTTGCAATATTCTGGAATGTATTTGAACAGGTACTCTTTACGTTTTCTTGGCATTCCGTCCGGAATTACCTCTGGAAATCCATCAGGACCATTTTCGGTTTTGAATATCTGGTGTACATAATTACTCGTTTCCAGCAATCTCTGTTTTGCTGTGAACTTGGCTTTGTAATCACGACCAAACCTGAAGTGGTTGTTCTGGACGATAAGAGGCACTTTCTTGGCTCCATGGGTGTGAAGAAATTGTAACCAGTCATAAATTTTTATGACATATTCGCCTTTCTCATTTGCAATCATTGCAATGGAATTCACTTGTGTTATGGATGCTGACTGATCAGTGCAGTCGACTAATTCAGACAGAGAAGTTACATTGGTAATCCTGAATTTCTTTTTTTTTTTTTCTTAAGTCCGAAGGCCCAATCGCAGGTAAATTTTGCATGGCTATTTTTTGGTTTTTCTGTTGATATATCCGCCATACCAAGTAGCCCAGTATAATTTTATTCTTATTTTGTCCTACGCAGTTGTCGGCATGGATAAACATAGTTTGCTCGCCCAAGGTATTATTATCCAGGTGTTGATGTAACAGGCTCACAATAAGATTGTAACCTTTTCTTGTACTGGCACTCTTGGGAATCAGGTAGTTAACTTGTTTGTTCGTTGTCTCGTACATGACGCAAAAAAATACAACTTCAAATGACTGACTCAATGAATGGGGAAGCCTTCTTTTCACAGACGAGAGAGCCAAAACCCAAAGTTCATGCTTTTTCCCGTATCTTTAATGTAGCTATCCTAACCAAATCAACCGTCCACAATGTTTTAAAGTATTTATAATGTAGCTAACCTAACCTAATTGACCATTAGTATCCTTTTATCAACACCGCCATATTTATTTACAATTAATAAAAAAAAACCGAAGATGCACGATTGGACGTTTGGCTCTCTCGTCTGTGAAAAGAAGGATTCCCTTCCCCATTGAACGCGTAACGCCAAAGAGATATGTGTACCTTGGAGACAAGCATATCATAAAGCAAAAATATTAGCATACTCCATAGAGATGTGTATAAAATATAAATTGGAAGTGTAACGATAGAAGAGTAAGACGAAATTTGTAATACAGCTACAAGTGTAACAAGTTTAAATTATTAAATCAAAGTGGCGCCTTACGAATAACTATGCTTATAATTACTAAAAAGGCTTATATCTAAGACATTTTTGATATAAACTAAAAACTGTGAAAAATTTTCAGTGCGATGCATCCGAATCGGGCGCTAACATGTGTGGCACAGTCGAGCTGTTTGGTTAAAGGGGAGGGGAACCACTGAGGGATCCAGTGTAATGCCTGGGTGTTTCCCAAATAGACTAAAATTACAAATATATTGTTAATATAATTGATAGGAAACCTTGCAAGTAATGAGATACACACAGATCACATTTGCCAGTAATGTTTACAGTCTTCAGATTTTTGATGTGTAACACCTTAGCTCTCGGTATACAGAATTTGGTGGGAGTGATTTCGTGAATGCGGCGGAAGTAAAGGAACAAAAATGTGTAACAACCACAGTGATTAATCTATGGCTGATGACTGCGAACCAAAGATAACAAAGCCAAAACGAAACTTTATAGTATTAACTGTTTAATGAATTTGAACAAGATGGGCAGTATTTAAATAAAATTCATTGTCCAAAATCCGGTCCAAAGTAGGGATTTAGCATTTTTTTTCTTTTAAATCTTAAAAATGATCGATGGTCGATGTAGCTGCTCCGGCAGCGAATTCTATCGATGGGTACAGGAACCAAGTGTGAATTGACATCCAGAAATGTAGTTTAAAACACAATTGGTTTATATATATCACGCTCTGTATTATTGTAAAAAAATATAAAGTTACATTTCGTGCATGAGGCCCGAGTTTCGTATTTTAAGTGTACTTGCAACATGAAAAAATGAATTGGCTCGGTACCGAAATTATATGTTACACATCTCTGGCGAGTACTAAAAGACTCTCTCACTTTATTTCTTTCAACTTTGGGGTTTGTAAAGTTTCCCTGGGCCCTGGACATGTGACTTGTGTTGCAGGCTCCTCAGCACCTGTCGAAGGCCCCTCGTCGCACGGCACCAAGGTCACGTCCCAGTGCTCCATCGACTTATCTTGCCCGCCGCCCCCCGCGGCATCAGTGGCGAGTCGCTCCGCCACATCGGTCTGCGCGCCGCCGCCCTCCGCGGCGCCCGTCGCCTGTCGCTCTGCATCCTCGGTCTGCGCGCCGCCGCCTTGCCCCGCCCCCTGCCCTCAGGGTGAGTAGGCGCCGTTCCTCTCGTGGCATGTTGCTGTTAGAGTTCACTGCTTTGAACAGGCTCAACCCGTGCAGTTGTTTAATTGTCAGGAGACAGAATGAAGTAGCCATACTGTTCCGCCAAAATGGTGCTTGATAATGTCAGATGACGGTTATTAGTTATGAATGAGTATCTCTGTCGTTAAGAACAGTAACTTTCATAAAATTAAAATAAAAGTAATTTTAATTTTTTCCCTAATGCAAACACTAGATTTCAGCCAATGTTTCGGGCGTCTAACCAATATAGCGCAACAATTAACTGAAGAAGAAAAAAAAAAAGCTTCACAAACTTACCATGAAATCATGCAAATGTGGCCTCTCCCTGGTCGAACCATATTTTCTGTTGCACTGTGTCTTGAGCCCTGAAAAAAAAAGATTATTGGAAACTTCGAGATGAACCGACAGTCAAGGCCTTTTATAACACTGATCTCGGATCGACATAGCATTTTTACGAGACTTTATGTAATTATTTTAATTATACATAAATATAATAGAGTGTTTTTACGAACTATCAGATCTTCCATATCACAATTGTGTAAAATGCTGCTTTTTCTATAGTTACAACTATTGCAGGTACATTTGCTGGATATCAACAGTGAAAGCAATCTTGTGGCATCGCAAGCGAATAATAAGGTTACTTATGTCACTCTCTAACTTCTTTACTGGTAGCAAAGTGTAATTAAGGACAGTCCAGATGAAGTCTTTGCTGATGCATCAAAAACAACACGAAATTTTGTTGTGGCGCTGTCAGGTATTAGGAAAAGTGATGAGGGATGTAGTAACCCAGCCTCACATTATGTTCTGCTTCAGCCACTAGTTCCACGTGACCCTCCGTAATGTAATCTTTCATAAAGTTTTCGTACTGAACCTTGAGATCTGGTTGGCGACAAAATCTCTATTCTAAATTTCTCCATCGCCTTAGTGCTTGAGATTTTGACTCTCCCAGTTTTGGGTCTGTAGTTTTTAATGGCAACTTGACTGTATAGCGACCATCAGCTCCTCTTTCGTGAGTAGTTCTGAAGATATCTTCACACTTAACTTCTTCCGATGTTTCAGGAATAACATATGGAATTTCTTCTAGTTCCCAAAACCTCTTCATGGTATCTTCAGATTCGAGAGATGTTTCCACTGCCCAGGAAAAATATATGTATTAGGCAACTTCGCACTTATCTTGTTTAGGACCAATGTGTCAAGGGTGAACAATCGAGCATCATCGTCGATGGGCTGTATCTGACAAGAGGCAGTTCCTCTCACAGATGTGAGAGACACACTTGAAAGACCCTGAATCAATCGTGAACACTTGTGTCGAGGCAAGCCTAACCTCTGAAGGCACTGGTTTGTAATGCAACTAGCTTATCTTCCCAAATCCAGTAGCACTCGACACTTTACCACTAGCATTTTTAACACCAACAGTTGTTGCTGCCAATAAAGCACATGATGGACCAATACTGGTCAAAGCTGGCATGGAAGGTTGTTCACGAATAGCATCAGTCAACTGCACATCTGTGCTTAACTCATTATTTGTTTCTAAGTTTTAACTGGAAGGTGCTGAGTCGTCAAAATGTAACAAAATATTATGATGTGACCCACAAGTACTGCATTTGGTCGTTGAATAGCAATCCTCTGCCTTATGGAACTGCTGCAGGCAATTTATACAAACCCTCAGCTGTTTTGTAAATTCAAATCGCTGCTTAGGGGAGACTTACACAAATTTGTAACACTGAGACAATGAGTGAGGGTCTGCACACAGCTACATTGCTGAGACATGTTCTTCCTTGAATGACCTATAAATTAATATGTGTAGTGAGACCCCGAAGATCTCCAGTTGGGTTGTTGTTGGCTTGGTTTGAAAACAGCCTTCAGTTTTTGTCCACTCCCCAAAGACTCCAACAACCATTGTCGACCTTCCAAAAAGATGACAAATTGTTCCAGTGTTGGTATCTGTGTCGGGTCTGTTATTGTCAACTCCCAGTCTCGTCTAAGAGTCGAATCCAATTTCCTCTCTAATAGATAGAGTAACAGGGGATCCCAAGTATTCACAGATATGCTGAATACCTTGAGGGCGGCAACATTTTCCTGGATAGCTGATAACAGCTGCACTAGGGTAGATGAATTTCCAGTGACATGGTGCATTGACTAGTGCATTAATGTGGCGATTAATAATGAGCCTCTTATTATTGTATCGCCGTTGGAGAAGCTTCCAGGTGATCTCAAAGTTATTCTCTGTTGGAGGGGCTGTATTAGAGACAAGGTATCGGCTTCCAATGACAGCTTCAGATAAGAGAGTCGTTCCACATTCGTGAGTTGCTTCTGTTTTGCAACTAAGGTCTCAAATAGGTTGGAGAATGTTTGCCATGACTTGATATCACCACTGAATAAAGGCAATTTAATGGCTGGAAGGTGGACTCTCAGTGAGTCATGAGAGGTGGATGATGAAGCATGTGATGTGCTGGGTAGTGGTATCCTTGCAAAGGAATCAAAGATTAACCTTATCTTGTAGCATAAATCATCCATTGTATCCAACTTTTTATTATGCTCCTCTGAATCAAAATCGTGATATGACCTGAACTGGTGGCAATTAGGAGGTAGCCCTCCTCAAAGCCCTTCCGTATTTGATCCACGTCCCTGCAGGTGGCCTCCAATAGCCTCTGTTGAGATGGATCACATGCAGCCTTCTCTGCCAGACTTGACGCTCTTTGCAGACGATTTTCTGACTGCACAAGCCTGAGGTAAACAGCTGAGTTTTTTTTTTTTTTTTTTAGGTTCCTCTGTTCCATTTTGACCTTGAACTTAATCCTCCCTACCGCACCTCCGCCACTTTCCCTTTCTCACGCTTCTTTGTTGCCGCTCGTCGTTCACTAGTTCGCGACCGATTCGTTCAATCGTTCACCCCCCCCCCCCCCTCGGGCTGGTCTTGAAAGTGACCGATGTCCGCGATCCGTTCCCTTGGAGGACAAAGGACTCGCAGCCGGAGAGACACGACAAAGAAAGATAAACAAGGACAAGATAGTGCCACACGCGTTAATTGTTTTATAGACCTTCGAAGCACGCATTCTGTTTTTGCTATGCACTGTAACAAAAGAACGTTTATTGATTCCAAATTGCTTCTTCCACAAAAAAAATATCGTGTCGCACCCTCTCCCGCGCGTGCCATGGACGTCTGCGTGCTTTCTCATCGCAACTGTATCCGAACCTTGGTCCGAACCGACACGCCGTAAATATCACTACGTTCGTAACCGATTCGGCCCGGAGGACCAAAATGTTCCGTGACTGCAGAAGTTAAAGAATTCACCCGAAAATTGGTGAAGTATAGCAGCGCCCAGCACCAAATTTTGTCTAGGCGGCCATCTTAATTTTTACTGTCTTTTGTTGGATACACAAGCTAGGAGAAAGTTTCGTCCGCATCCAAACAACACTACTGCACACAATGAAAAAAAAAAGAAAAAGAAAGAAAACACTGTGACATGTCTAAGCTCCAAGCATAAACAATAAATGAGAAATATATACTCATGATCTTTTTTTAAGTCATTTAACTTTTGATGTATCTGAAATGCCTGTTTTTTTCCCTTCATTTAAATGTTTTGATACGGATTACCACATCTTAAGAATATTTTCAATAATAAAAAAAAAGTTCGTCTGGAAAAAACCTAATCATATTCGATGCCGTACATGCTCTGTTAGAAGCTTCCAACAAAACTGCTAGACAAGCCTTCATGGCATGTGGTATGCACGTTTCTATGGATTAATATAAGTACTTTTATTTATACGAAAAAATATATATTTAAGACAAATTAAGATTCGTATATTTATAGGCTATATTTATAAACTTAGGATCTTTTAAACAGTTTTTTTTGCATACAGTTTCTTCTTGTTAAGTTCAATCTCTATTTACATTTTTGTGTTCTAAATGTAAAAATAAATTTTATGTAGGATTTGTTCATTCAAAATATCAGTTATGAATTTGCACTTTGAGTTTTATAATCACTTTAATACATAAAAAAATTTAATTTGGGAACAAAATAAATAAGTAAATTTATAGAGTAGTGGTTTCTGGGAAATAACATAGATATTTGTCAATAAATATTATTTCAGTTAACTATAATTTTCTGCCGTAATGTTTGTTTAATTAAACTGGTGTACGTTTTATTGGTATGTGCTATTTTTAAAGATAAAGACTGACTTATTCAGTGGTAGGAACACAGGAACGTAGTTTGGCCCGGGGGGGGGGGGATATATAAGATTTACTTTGGCATTTAATAATTATAAATGAGCCGTATTGGTCTTTTAAAATTAATTTAAAACCCTGAAATACGTCTACTTTATTACGAATAAATTCGCATTTTTAACATACTACTAGTTCTGATGGAATGAAAACCCTAAAACTTCAATAAATTGTATGAAAAACTATTTAGAATATGCAGTAAACAACATAATACCTAGTACTGGCAAAATCGCAATTACATTTTAGGAATACGTATCATAATTCTAAACATGTATAATTTTCGCTATTTTAATAAAAAATTTAAAGTTATGAGAAAAAAAGAAAAATTATCATTTCTCATGAACATGCCAACTTTAAAGATTGGAATGACACATGTAGTGCCTTTATATAAGCTTTATATAAGTTTAAAACTATATATACTAACTACCTACATTTTATCTTATGTGGACTTTAAACCTACCTACAACACTACAAGTAATTTTCATCTAAATATTGCCGACATCACATAATATCTCTGTGTGCAAATACAAATGGTCCAGCCAATTGATAGATAATTTTTAATTCACTTCAAATATTCTTAATTTACATTTTTTAAAAATTGGTGCATTCGCGTGAGAAGTGATACTTATTTGGCATCATTTAAAATAGTTTTTAATTGCATGCAAATAATTAATTACAATAGAATAATAAAAGGGCTAGAAAATGATAGTCAACACAGTCAAAAAAGTTCAGTTTAAATTTGAAAAATGAAATAAATAAAATTTTGAGAATAATAAATATATATGACATAATTTGTACTAAATATTATAAGATTCTTAATTTTAAATATTTATTATTGATTATTTAATATTTTAAAAGAAAATAAAAAATAAAATAATAAATTAATTAATTTAATGTAAGTCTATTCATTTTATAAATATTTATTATTTTCTTAATTTAATATTCACTTTTCATTTTTATCAAAAAGTTTTCATTAAATTTGTTCATTTATTTTTATAAATATTTATTATTTATTAAATTTAATAATAAATTTTAAAAATTAACATTTAATTTGATGTTCGATTTTAATTTTTATCACAATTTTTTTATTAAATGTTTTATTAAATTTATTTCTTTATTTTGTAAATATTAAATAACCAATACCTAATAAATATTTAACATTGATAATTTAATAATATTTAGTATTAATTATATTAAATAATAATATTTTAATTTATATCAATAAATAAAACATACGGATAGTTAACCTCAATTATATTGGAGCACTTGAAAAAGTATATAAGCACAATTTTTTTTACTAATATTTACGAATAGTAAATAATATTAATCAAAATATTCAATTTAAAACATTACAGAAAATAATTTATTAGCACATATATAATTCGCACTTGTATGAAAATAAAACACGTGTTGTGAATGTAGAAACTAGTAACATGTGAATAAATATTATAAAAATGAAAACAGTGATCAGAGGCGACGAGCGTGCCAACATGCGCAACTAATAGAGATCCTATTTCTATTTTGTTGGTAGCTTTTTTTCGAAACTTAATGAGCGGTTTAGCGGGCAGCTTCAACTCGTTAATTTTGTGTTACAGTGATGCGCGCGCATCTTAAAATTTCACTCTCATCATTTTTTCATAACGCCCCTAAAGAAGTATAACTTCAAAAAAAGTAAAAAAAAAAAAAAAAAAAACATCTACCGCCGAGTTTTGAACCAGCATATTGACAGCGCAGTATAACCACTGCTCTGACAGAAGGTTACGAGGAAAGTGTGTATTATGTTTGATGTAATGCCAAAATAATGTGTTTTTTTTGTAACCTTGGAATTTACTTTATGTTCATACACGTGGGTCCGCCATCTTCCCGTGAAAATGTCGTTACATGGTGCGTGAGTAGCTTCAACCCATTAATTTTGTGTTACAGTGATGCGTGCGCATCTTAAAATTTTACTCTCATCATTTTTTTCATAACGCGCCTAAAGAAGTATAACTTCAAAAAAAGATCGAAAACAGTTGTTTCACATTTTTCAATAACATTACCAAAACCATCATCGATCGCACTTGATTGGTAAAACATGTTTCGCATAACGCATACTGTAATTGTTTCAATATGAATTGACAAATACTCACAACTTTTCAAAACAATAATCAAAACATCTCAATCCATCCTAAATAAACTACCGTTGTTTTTTTTTAACACCAGGGGCACACTACCATGTCATTCTGATGGGATAAAATTTCTACTTTCTACGAAACCTTCCACAGAAATTCGGACACAATTTAAAAAATCTTCCATGATAACGGCCAGCGCTCTGCAGAACCATCCATACCAGCTGCCATGGAAGACCTTCCAAGGAAACTGCCATTGTGTGACAGAAAACTTAATTTTGTAATAACTTTTAAATAATGTTGTTACCTTTCCCTTAAAAGGAAAGGGATGCAGGACAACTTAAAGGGGCGAAGTAAGGAGAAAATTTTTCAATTCTTTAAACGTTCTAAACTATTTGAATGGGAAATTTCAGGCTTCCGTGCCTTCTTTACGGCACCAGGTATGTAAACATAATATTAGTGAAATTTTAGTCGAAGCAATATTTTAGAGAAAGCACACACTGCAGGTAAACGACCACGCTGCAAAAATAAACTGTACAAATGCGTGGCCGATCATTTCATAAAGCATACCTCAGCATTTTATTAAGTCATATTGCCAGCTGGAAACTTAAACAGTGAATGATTCTTTAACATTTTGATAACTAAAAAACTCACGTAAAACAATATTTACATAAATTTATACTACTAAAAAAAATGATCTATAGCATACGATAAAACAGCTATGCCAGCAACTTAAGAAAACATAGGGCAATTATTAACAAGTTAACATCAAATACTATTTTAACCTGAGAGCCCGACAAACTGCAATATTTACGTTACCATTAAAGTATACATAAAATATTGCGCAACAATGATTATATACAATTTCAAAGCGGTTAATTACAAGTGTATAATATACTAAAGATATATAAAACGTAGCTATTGTGACTGAAAGACGGCCTCAGAATCCGCCGTGGTATGTCTTTATGAGGTTGTCAACACAATACGTGCTTCGTACTATTGAGGTGAAGTCCCGACGAGTCGCTACTCGGGGTTGTCTACGTCCTCTCCCGGGGCGCCACACTCAGCTCGAAGCCTCGTCCGTCGCATGGGATGTCTTCAGCGGCAAGTCTCCTGACGGCGGCCTCGGCTAACCGCGCTGCTTCCAGCTCGCCGCTCGCACATTCTGCAGCTTGGTGACCACACTCGAGCCTTCACACGGCACCTCCCTCTGGTTTCCTTATGCCCCGGCACTGTTTCTACCTATGCAACAACGTCCTTGTGTGGTATTTGCTCGTCAAACAAACGTATTTGCGGCCTGCGGTTTGCAGGCGGGGAGATTTTTGTGAGCAAACACAATTGCTTTCTGATTTATCTGTGTTTACTTTAATGCGCCGAGTCGTGCACCACTGATCAATCTCAGTGAGCGCAACTTGGCTAGCTGTAGGTTGTGGGATCTGCTATATACAGTACAGTATCTATCATCTGCATGACAGCAAAGCTTAACTAGTCCGTGTGCTGGGTGGCAGGTCACTTACATACATGTTAAATAGAACTGGGCCTAGGATAATACCCTGTGGGACCCCTGCTCTAATTTGCTTAAGGTCAGACGTTGCTCCTTCAGTGAACATACTAAGGTTCTGCCTGCTATGTAGGAGAGATAAGTTTGATGTAGCAGTCCGGAAAGCCTGCTTCAAACAGTTTGTAGATTAGCCCCGCAAGAAATACTCTGTCGAAGGCTTTTCTGCGTCTAAAAACGTCGCAACAACATAGTCTTGCACGTTAAATGCGCTTGTTATTTCCTCAGTAAGGCGCACAAGCTGATGTACTGTCGAGTGAGCACTGCGAAAGCCGAACTGTTCACTCGGCAGCAAGTTATGGTCGTGCATGTGCTGATTTAGTCGCTGTAAAATTACACACTCGGCGACTTTCGACACTGTATTTAAGAGGTGTATGGGCCTGTTATTCTGGGGCAGTGTTTTGTTCTTACCAGGCTTGTGGAAGACTATCACTTTCGCTTCTTTCCACTGTGAGGAAAATATATTTAGTCTGAGCATTGCGTTGATGCATTCAGTTAAATAGTTTAGTGCTTCGTCAGGGAGCTGTTCGAGAACGACAGCATACAGGCTGTATGCTGACGTTCCCAGGGCTTTTCACGGCTTCATCCGTTTCATAGCTCGCTTTACTTCTTGTGGCTGTGCGAGCAGAGGATCGGAGGCAGTAGGCTGTCGTAATTTAACGCGTAATTCGTGGTAAATTTGCATTGTAAATTGCCTGTCACATTGTTGCATATTGGGCTGGAAGGCAGCTTCCATGGTGTCATGGAAAGCTTCTGCCTTGTTTTTGGGTTGAAAAAGTATTCCATTGTTGGTTTCGTGCGGCGGTATTTTTTCTGATTTGTTCGTGATTCGCCTCGTTATAGTTCAGATATTACCGTCCTGGATGTTTAGCTGTGCGATTTTCGCTTCCCATTAGCTGTTTTGACATTGGGAAATTTCATCCGAAATAACCGACTGCAGGTCGTTTGCGCAGTCTGTTCTTTTGTGAGATTAAGTCGCGAATGTGCGCTGGCAGTTCGTCGTGTGCTAATCTAACATCCGTTTCTGGGATGCAGTGGTTTATGCCATTCTGGATTTTCGCTGTGAATTCAGTGAATGCTGCTTCTAGATTCTCACTATTTTCGATATTAATTTCGGCCGCATTAGGAAGACTTATAGCTAAGTTATTTATAAATTTTTTCTAGTCGGTATTTTTATAATCCCTAATTTTTCGTGGCGGATTTGAATCCAGGGTCGCGTCATCAAACTCTAAGTGAACTGGGAAGTGGCTGGAAGACAAGTCGTGTATAACCTTGAGCTCGAATCCCTTAAGTACGCGTTTGTTTATGACGATATCTAAAATATCTGGAGACTGATTTAGTCTGCCTGAATCATGTGTGGGCTCTGAGGGAGCATGGACATGGTAATTTTTATTTAATTGGTGGGTGTAGAGGAGCCTACCATTTGCTGTGCTGTGCCTGCAGTTTCACTCTATGTGTTTCGCATTTATGTCTCCCACAGCGAGGAAGCTCAGGGCTGCTCCGAACAGAGCATCCAGATCCACCACACTGAGGGACCTACGCGGAGGAGCACACATTGAAATGATTTTAATTTGCGGTTGGTTTACTGATAAATTAATTTCAACAGCCTCTAAATTCGGAAATTCGGGGAGCTGACATGCAGAAAGCTTTATGCTATTGTGAACTGCTGTGGCTACTCCACTGCCTCTGTTAGTACGGTCGCGCCTATTGATAGTACAATTTAGTATAGTTAATCGATTTGCTGGTTGCAAGTGCGTCTCATTTATAGCAGCATTTTTTAAATTTGTTTCCAGGTGGTGTATTAATTCCTGCAATTTATCTTTAATACCGCGTGCATTCCAGAATAGAAGGGAGTGTAACTAAAAACTATTGGCCGGAGTTGTGTGACAGCTCGAGTCCAGATTAGTTTCTGCCTTTGACTTTGGCAGCAAGAGTTTGTAAGAAGCCCATGGTAGCTTGGATTTTTTCCGTCAGGGGGACAGATTGGTCGCACCATATTACCATGAGTTGGCACATCGGGATAATGGTTGCTGCGAGACTTACGTCTGTATTGAAAGTCTTGGACAGTTCCAGGACTTTCATGAAATCAGCCAAGCCTAATTGCGGGGCTGGATACTCCTGGGGTGCGGGCGGGGCAGTTGGCCGCACTGGGGCCTATCTACTGCCATGGTGTCCACAGGTGCAGGGGCTGCCTGTGGCTGTGTGGGCGCGGGCGTGCGCCCTGCTGGAGCTGCTGGGGCAAACTTGGTTGCCAGCAGTTTGCCCGGGGCAGGCTGCCGCAGGCTGGGGGTGCTTGCCCTGGCTATTGTTGCGGCATGTCGCGTGTTTTTTGAAAGACCTGGGCTGGGGCTGTTTCTTTCCGCGCTGCCAGGGGTTATTCGCCAGTACTGTGTAGTCCAGCTCATTGAAGTTGGGCTCACACTGCTGCTGTAGTGTACAAATACATTTATACAACCGTGCTTAGCCATCAGTATTTATTAAAAACAAATAAATTTAAGATTGGCTGCACAATATAAACAATCAATTCACGGGCTTAAATAATGTAATTTTCACACACTTTATGTACGTTTTATCAAAATTTGAAATGCAAATTCAATATGGAACATGTTAAGTTATATAAACAAAGCCTGCCATCTTCCGTAAAAACAGCAGACACAAATATCAAGCATGATAACCGGCCGCTTCATTGGATCTTATGGAGAAAAAAAAACCACAGACAAGCCTTCTATCAGCTGTTTGAGATCCTGGTTTTCAAACAAAAGACGAGTAAGAGTAAGCTCTCTGTGATATATATGCTCGAAGTTTTTTCACCTATGATATTACACTATATACATTGGTGTGTAGATTTCCAAACAAACCACTTTATTTTAAAACTGATCTAAATATCCGAGTAGGGTCTGTTTACAAAAAAAAAAATTAAGAATACGCTGAGGGTGGATGTGTAGTTCAGTTTCCATATATCGTTTTAAAACGTTATTTTTGCAGGCTTAAAATGCCTAAAACGCGCATTTTAAGAATAATATTCAGACTTGAACAATCTGAAACAGATTCTTGACAGAATTCAAAGGACTTGAATTACACCATTTTCTAAATTTCTCGCCATATGATGTTATGGTTAAGACTCAAATTGTACACTGCAGTTGTCCTATGCACGACGAGAAGATCGTGCTAGTTCACAGCCGTATGCTTAGGCGGATCCCTTAAATTATTAGATCCATCCTCCTCATATCATAATCACAAATGTTCCTGTACCCCTGATATTCAATGTACATTTAATATGAGACACAAACTAAATTGAGAGTCGCCTGTTTCAGAGAGCGTGGCTTCCAAGCATGCGGCCAGGCTCCCAAAGATGGTGAAAGACGTAAGTACTAATGCGGTGTAGGAACCAGTTAATATCTCATTCGTACATTCTCTCTCTTTCATACGGAGATGAATGGTTTTACTAATTTAGAGTTCATAGTTCAAAATATATACGACTTTTTTAATTAAAATTTTCAGTGGGTTTAGAGTTTCAGTAGGTCCTACTAAGCCATTGTAAATTTGGGCGCATATATATGTATTATTCATTTAAATTGTTACAAACCACCTTTTAAATTAAAATATTCAATCAAATATTTCTTAATCCTCAACCACTTTTGAAATTAAATCATATCTCTTGTAAGGTTTGGCTTCACTCACCGTGTTGAAGTTTCGGTTTTTCGCTAATTGAATAATTTTGGGAATAATTATTTTAAAAACTAGATTATAGAAGAAATTGTGTATGGATAACAGCTGCGGAAACCCAAAAATGACCTACTGAGTGAACACAATACAATAAGGAAAAAATTATACTTAGTTATGAATATTTTCCGGACTTTACAAATAGTAGCTATATCTAGCGATAAATTGCTCATATAGTGAAACATGTGAAAAGTTATCCTCAAAAAATTAATGGCATGAAATGCAATAACTTACAATGGTGGGAGATGCCAAGACTATCTCTTTTCCTAAAGTTTTATATATTGTCAAATTAAATGCAGCAGTTATTTTAGTGAAGACTATCAAAGGTGCTTTCCTCTCCTTGTTAAAAAAAAATCCACCAGCACACAGTTGTAACAGTGACACGTCAGTGATTGTAAATCGTAATCCAATGAACCTTGTGAGAATAGTTCGTCTGGCCTCTACATAGCTTTAAGTGTACAGTGGCAAAAAAAAAAACTTTTGGCATAACTGGTATGATCAATCTTCTTCAGTCCGAACATTATAGCTAAATGAGAGTAATGGCTTGAGACGTAGCCGAATTCAAGTAGGCCTTCACTGTTATATACTTTAGATCCCGCATACTTTACTTGCCCTACGCAGATCAGGCGAGTTTGGAAACAGCCTAAGATCCACCTGTAGTGAGGAACTACGAACTGAAGGTGTTATCTGTATGACTCTGCTAACCTTTCAGGCATTAACACGAACTAGACAGCGAAACAAAGCTGGAACATTAGAACATAGAAACCATTGTCAAATTCAATTCAAAAAAGTAAAAATTTTGGAACGATGTGGGTGTATGCATAGATGTGTATTTGAACCCAGATAACCAAAATGGTCAACTTAATCACGTAGATTTTTTGAGTATTCACACTGAAGAACCGAGTGTAGACAACCAGAGAACAATTCATGAGATCGCAGTCTTGCCGCTGGTCCCTATATCTGAGCAGAACCCCCAAAGAAGTAGGAGGTCTGAGCTCTTGGTATCAGGTAGACGAGGTTTCTGAAGCACAAGACTCGGCGGCTGTTTGGCCGGGCTGTTTTGCTCAAAAACTAAGCATGGAAACGCTGATTCACGTCTCCCGCACATAGCACAAATATTGGCTTACGGTTTTCTAATACTGAGCTGTTCATACCAACTGATGTAAATAATACTGTATGAGTTTGTTTTATATATAAATGGTACTCCTATAAAGAAACCTTTTTTTCTTGTAAAAGTTACTGTAGGTAATGCAGGTTCCAAGTCATTTAACATGAAACATTCTTACTCCACAAGTAAGGACAGAAAAAAGTGAGGCAGTGTTTTAGTACTCACCAGTGATGTATAAAACCTAACCTCGGTAACGAGTAAATTGATGTGATCTCATGTTGAAAATAAACTTATAATACGAAACTCGGACACAAAATTTAGTGTATAATTCTTTTAAATAATGCCGAGCATGATAAATGTATGAAAATGGTGTTTTCAAGTACATTTATTGACGCGATTCACTCATGGTATTTGCACCCGCTGCTAGAATTCGCTGCCGGAGCAGCTACATCAACTATCGAAATTCGATTTGCAGTACGAATGGTTAAACTACGGTAAGTATATAATGAAGCAGCTACGATAAAAAGGGAAAAAGACATGAAAAAAATTCTAAACCTCGACTTTGGACCTGATTCTCGACATAGAATTTTATTAAAATACTGCCAACCTTGTTAAAATCCATTAAAAAGTTAACACATTAAGTTTCCCTTCGGCTTTATGAACTTTGACTCCCGCCATCCGCCACAGATGACAGCGCTGTGGTTACACATTTCCATTCCATACGACTTTTGTTTCATTTAAGAAATTTCTCCTACCGAATGCTGTATGCCGAGAGCTAATATATTACACCTAAAATATCGGGTATCCCGGATTCTAACGTATTTTTGAAGTTTTCATTATTTCTTTTTATGACTATAAATTAGAACATAAAGTATTAAATGATAGACTAGATTTAATTTTATAAAGTTTTTTAATATCTACGCACGGTGTAAATCCGGCGATGTTCACGAAAGCTGTATATACGGATGAATCAACTAGGTCCACAATCTTTTCGAGACTTCTGAGACTTCCACAGATGGTGGCACTGTCGTTTAGAATTTCCGTTATAATATACTTCCATTTCGTTCACGAAATTACTCCTGCCAAATGCCGCACACCGAGAGCTAACATGTTCGCATATAAAAAATAATTGAACACATGTATTTTTAAAACAACTTACGTTATTATTAACACCAACTCACTGACATGTGGATTTACAGAAGAAACCTCCAGAGATGCGGCTTCTCGCACTGTTGTTGTTTCAAATGATGGAACGCCTCATCCTGCATCACCCAAAATAACATACTGCCTTCACTGATATATTACAAATTTTATCCCAACTGCCCTATCTTTCACCTTTCTTCTGCCACCGATGTCAAACATAAAATGCATTGGAAGTCGTACAAAGTACTATAAAATTTTATAATCAACAACTCACGAACTACGTTCACCATGACGTAAGTTTCCAAAAGTTTTATTGGCAAACCAACCAATAATTTCTGGAGTCAATACATCTTACTTATACTGTGCAGTTTCGGTGCACGGTCCATCACAGGACAATCAGGATTAGATTCCCGGAGAGGGGGGAAGGACCCGTAATTTTATAAAGTGTAAAATGTGGCAAGAATTGCTGTGAGTCGATAGGTTTTCTCGGGATACTCCTGTTTCTCCACTTATTCATTCAATTAATACTGCATTCTCTTCTTCTTACCCCTCATTTCTAATGAAGAAATATCTAAATGTGAAAAAGGTGGCTAAATGTACATAAAGAAAACTATATATACAAGAAACCATTTACTAGTTAGGATTATGCTAAGTAGCCAACACAGCAGCTAGTTTGCGTACCATTACATCTACACCATCTTTCCGCAGTTCTTTTAATGCAGAAAAGAGTGGCAGAAGCTATCAATGAAGGCAGCGCTCAATGTGTAACTGGCTCAACTTCTCACGGACCTCCTCAACACTGTGCCAAAGATCCCTGAGGGATAGGTCCATGTGCACAACATAACTGCAACACATGCTCATCAACAGCCCGCATGCTGCAGCTGCCTTAGCAGCTAACCCTAGCCTTAGTTGATTCATTACTTTGTCAATCATCGTAAGAGAACTGTCTTGCTGAGCTTGGTTGTGCGCACGTGCGGCAGGTGGAGGAGATGACAGCGAACGTGTCGATGACTGCAAATCAACTGCAACACGCCTACGACAGCTACCGAGACGACTTCCGGAGGCAGATGCAGAGGTGCGACGCGGTCATGAACCGCTTGAAGACCATCGACTACACGTTGCGTCACCTAGGCGAGGTGGAGTACGACCCGAGGCCGGCGACTGATCCCTCTCGGTGCAACCCGCTGCAGCAGTGGCGCACCACCAAGCCCACGAAGGTGGAGTACAGACATGAAGAGCGCGACCTCTGGGGGCGCCCCTGTCCGGCCTACCCGCCGCCTCCCTCGCACCAGCTCGACGACGACGACGACGACGAGTGCGGAACAACGGACTACGTGCTGCCGCCCGAGAAGAAGCTCCCGCAATTGGAGGAGATACATCCGACCGGACTCGACGCCGTGACCATCCAGCGCAAGCCTCTGCTGGACCTCGCATGCCGTCTCAAGGTACTGGCCCTCCACCGCAACACTTTAGGACTGAGTCTCGTCTCGTACCCGGGGCGACACCCACCTGGTTTACAATGCCGATACACCCACCACACGTCTGCCTGCCACATTTTCACACACAGGCCGGTGTGCAGTTATAGTTGTTATTTATGGAGTCTTGGCTTTCAGGCTGGACTTGCTTAGTTGTATTTCAATACAAACACTTCGCACACAGGACATAACTCTGTCTGCTAAATGTGACCATGCTGCTCCAGTCATACATTTTATGCTTCAGAAAACCTTTAGGTGTAAAATAAGTGTGTTATGTATATCATGCATTACAGGTTTTCCCCAACTTTTATTTTATCTGCTTACAGTCATTTACGGATTTGGTAGCAATAAACTATAACTTGATGCAGTTGGGTTTTACAGTAACACTCCCATTCCCATCCCCTCACCCTCTAGGAACAGACCTTCTATTATAAGTAGTTAAATCAGCCACTGGTTAATGTTTATGAAGCCCCAGTTTCGAATGAAGGAATTAAAAGGCTTCCTTAACAGACACACTCTTGTGTCACTATTATGAGGTGCCTGTGGTTGAATGAAACATGCATACAGCACACGCTACTGCTGTCGGAACTACTCTGCGAACAAATCTGTTGCGGTCACCCTGAGCATCTACCTTGTCAGTTCAGTTTCTTTGTCCTCTCCTTGAGGGACTTTGGAGGTTCACATGGCCGAGCAGAACAACTCACTAGTGCCTTGTAAAGTCGACAGTGTCCCAGACAGATCACATCCTTTAATGCCGATGTACACGTGGCTGTTGTGGACATGGAGTAAACCCTCCGCCCCCAGCAAGCCAACACAATTAGCAGGGTCATTGGGGCGTGCGCAATGCTTAAAGGTGCTCTGGTAGCTTGAAGACTATGTGAGGAATTTTCCAAGAACTACCCTAAAATAGAAGTTATGTAGGCTTCATTGCATCATCATATGGTGTTGGTGAATGGAGTGATTACAGTGTTCATGAGTTGTAGTTGTACACCTTGTTTATAAGGTTTGCAATATTAAGATTAGGTATGATGTAAAAATAGACACTAAAATGTCTAAATAAATGACTGATTACAGAGCTGGCAGTGCAAGTAATGATGTGCCATGAGAGACAGTATGATGACTGCACCACGACACCTGATACTAGACCTGGCTGAAGATCGTGCCCAGAACCCCATGGACATGATTTTATTCTAAAACTCATGTGAGCTGCTGCCCGCTAAATGCCTGAGTAATAATATCATTAAAATGATTTTCATTAAAGTTAAGCTCAAATTACTTCATTCTTTAGCTTAACCTACATTTCCATTTTGTTAAAACAATTTTTAAAAATACTTTACACCTTAAGAGTCACTGAAGAGGCGCAGTATTCAGCTTGTCGTTGCAAATGCGAGGAAACATTTCCGCTCCACCTCCACAAACGGTTCTACATTGCAGATGCCACTGCAGTTCCATCTGAGATGACATGAGGGCGATCTTGTTACATCTCTGAATACAAACTGTAGCCTGCTACCCCGTGCCGGGGCGAGCAGCCCACATCCGTCCCTACCAGGACATCCAGTTACAATCATTCTGTTTGAACCCAGCTGACTTTAACTTCACCATGGCTAGTCGCGTAGACACGGTAGAGACGCAAAACTAAAATTAAACACTTGATTATGTGTTGAGTAGATTATTGCAGGGTTCATACTAATTACTTTGTAAGCAAACATTTAAAATTATTCTGACACATAAAAAAAAGATAAATAATAATACACGGAATAAAATACACAAAAAAAAAGACATAAAAATTACAATCCTTACATGGCGCCCGGCCGTAGCGATCACGTTACCTACAACACCAAGGCCTTGCCTTCGCATAAGTCTAGTCTGTACTTGAAGGACGGAAAAAGGGGGGGGGGGGGGGTAGTCCATATCAAAGCTTGCACACCGTCCCAAACCAACTTCTTCTTCCACCAATAAATTAAAGTTTTACTTACAATAATTCTCGCAGTGTAGTAGAAATTTACCAAAACTGTAGCACACGCGGCGCCTCCGTGTACCCGGGGTGTAGACTCGGCGTAGGTGACACATGTAGCCAGTGGCGTAGCCAGGATTTGTGTATGGAGGGTGTTAAGAAGCATGTGCCCCCCCCCCCCCCGTATTAAAGAGGGTGGTCCGGGGGTCCTCCCCCGGGAAAATTTGGATTTTAAGGTGTAAAATAGTGCTATTTTAGCAGTTTTCGGTAATTAAATTTAAATATTGTAATGGTAAAAATTTTATTAATTTTAATATGAAATTTGTTTGAGTGATGAATAAGAAATTAATTAAAGATTTGGTGCTAAGGGGGGGGGGGGGGGTTGAACCTCTAACCACCCCCCCCCCCCCCACCCCCTGGCTACGCCCGTGCATGTAGCACAGTCAAATGGCAGCAGACTTCGCACTTCGGGACTCACGAGAAGTTTAAGATCGCTTACGGTAAATACGTTGCAATTCCTTCCAAATTATAAAAAAATCAGCTGATGCAGGCCGCGGCAGTGATGGCACCGCGTACCATTCTCAGGGCTAACAGCTAACAACTAACAACGACCGTGTGGGTCGCGTCCCTACTCCCGTGCACGGAGCTACACCGACTCCCCATATTCATGGAACTATCAGCTGTTTCGTCGTCGGTCAACGCCCGCAAGCCACTGTCTCCCCCAGAGCCCAAACAGTCTCTCTCCTGCATAAGTCACACACCCGTGACGTCATCCACCTCCCTCCGCTAATTTCCATCTCTCATACGTGGACAAGTCCATTCAACAGAGGTAAATGGCCGCACGGAAAACAAAGTCTTTGATTAATTTTAACTAAGACTTTTGAAGACGTAACTAAAAATAAATATGAAAGCATTAACAAAAAAATAACGTTAACATTAAAAATAAACATAATTAAAAATTAAACATAATAACATGAGACACCATAAGTGTCTCAAAACATGTGATAGATACAGAGTCACCCAATGCATAGACCCTTACCCCTGGAGCTGCACTAAACGTGCATTTACTACCATCATACCAACGGTTGTTGCCATCAAACACACCTGTACCTGAGTGTTTTGTTCTTAGCGAGGTGAAATGTGCGTGGCTCACACAATGCAAGCATACTCACAGAAGCAGTTAGTAGCCATCACTCTACCATCAGCCTGCAAACTTTCATAATCAATGTCCTTGACTAGTTATTGGCTACTAGGTTAAGCTTTCGTCATCCTACAAAGTTTCAGCCAGTTTCAAGGCCAGTTAACTACTCAGTTATGGTATTGTGACACAATAAAAGTCATTCACTGCTAGCTGAGCTGTGACTGGTCCATGCTGGTGGCCAGGACAAAAGATGGTTAAAAGTAGCAATTACAATCAGGAATTAGGGTACAGGCTTTGATGTGGGTTAATGAAAAGCTGCCATTGTGAACTTTGGTGAATTTTCCCTTTTAAATTTCCCATTAATGAAACAAATTTGAATTACAGCTGGTTTTAGATCACCAAACTCGACTAAATCTGAGGAAAATTAACCTCTGTTTCCAAAGTTTTTTTTTTTTTTAAATAAGTGTTATCAAGTTGACGCCAGCCACCGGTGCTCCCTCTGGTTCGCACAGGCCGTTACGTCCCAACAACACTTACTCGTAAGTGCAACTAATATGCCCGCGCGTGATGTCCGCCGTATGAGTTGAAGTGCGCCGCGACGAACAGCAAGTCGACTACAGCGCCCGGCCGGGTGTGGCAATGCGCTAGTGTGTAATTAAATAAGTAATTCCTCTTATCAAAACCAAAATAATAACAATTAAAAGATACTGAAATAATATGACAATTATGTGCAATTGTAAAATAATAATGTAATATCAAATTTAACAACTAAGTCCAAAACTGATCGGGGCTGTTTTCCCGTGCTACACGCGTCTTGGCACGAGGTCGCGCGGCACTCTAGCGCCAGTTGCCGCCGGGAGCTCACAGGGGTCGGTCGTTCTGCGAACGCAGAGCCTACAGTTTTCACACCACTTTTCCAGTTCATCGCCATAGTCGTAAGTTTACCTAATCTTTTCAATTAGCTCTGCGCCCGACCCCACTTAGCCGTACGTTCTTACGTGCGACTCTTCGCTTAATCATTTAAATCCCAACAGGGATATTTCAGCTTATTACATAAATTTTACGTTCAAAGTATTCGGACAGCGGACTTGAACCTTACACATTTCTCCAGGCTTCGACGCCAGTTAATCGTTGTTTGATAAGGGCTTCTGGCAAGCCTTTAATGTCATGGCGTACTAACTCTTTAATAAACTTGTTTTAGATTTAGCTAATTTTGACTGTGTAATATATGTATTTGCAATTTAACCTAGTAATAACTTTGTCAACCATTAAGGAGCTACTGCGACTCTAGTATAGTTTTCATCTAGCCGAGATTATGCAATATCTGAAACATTCGTATTGTAGTTGCAATCATGTATAAGAACGTTTGATCGTATACCATTGTATGTTTAACTTCAATTACCATATAAACATAGTTGCAACTTATCAGTTCTACAATGATTCGCCACAGCCTTAGTTTTGTCAGTGCCGGTCTCAGAATAGAACTTTATACGAGTGTTTGCAGCCTAACCTGTTCTCACGCAACGTCAATGTGTTGAACCGATCGTGAAGCGACGGTCTGACGACACACTCGGCCAGGCGTTGGACAAGCAAGTGTATCAAGCCGTAATAAAGTACAGTGTTTTCTCAGTCCTTTTCATTTTATTTCAAGGCGTCCTGGGTGGCCTGAACAGCCCAGGTGGTTTAAACTAACGACGCACTCCTTCCTGTAGCCACGAGGTCGAACCCCCCACCACCCTGATATCTATTTCAATTCAATATTTATTGTAAACATAATCAGCCAGCTGGAGTGGCGTCAAAGTCATAAAAAAACAGGCCCAACACAGAAGTATTGCTTTGTGGCCTAACACTTCCACTTCCAGCCACCAACAAATCAACAAACATTTAAAATTATAAATAGACCAACATTTTTGAATACACTACAGCAAATCATGTTTTTTTTAATATAAATAAATATAAGTTACTTTATATTAAACTTATTTTGAAAACACTTTAGAAATCCTTAAAAAATAAATTGTTTAAAATTTTATGAGGATAACATACTGAAATAATTTAAATTTAAACATTGAACTTTTTTTATTATTTATATATATTGTAAGTAGGTATATATGTATGTATGTATGCATGTATGATGTTGATAAACTCCAACACCGTTTGACCAATCACCATGAAAGTTATCACATCAAAATGTTTTTTCATGGAAGTTTTTTATTCTATCCGTTTTTTTGTAACTCGCCACTAGATGGCACTTCAGTGCATAACTTCTAAACCGTTCAATGGATCGTCATGGGTAAACAGAAAATCATAGGTCACAGACATACAAACATAAATTGTGTTTCATTTTTCTATGTCCACCACACTGTCATATAGTGCTATCACCCTGTGTATTAGTTTAAATTATTTTTAGTTAGTTCAATTACATAACAAATAGTACCTATAGGTTAAAAATATTGTTCATTCAAGTGAATTATTCTTAAAAAAAAAAAACAGTTTTTATTTTATACCAATAAAAATAATGAAATCTTATCACTATAACTTATCTTTTAATTTTCCAAATTTTGTATTTATAACACATATAGATTTTAGGTAAAATACAAACCATTTTTAGGTATAACAAAATAAAATAAATATACACAGGCAGGACAATGTCTGCATACATTTTGCTATTACTAGCCACTAGAGGGCACTGCAGTGCAGCAACTTTTATTCAATTCAAATGTCCGCCACAAAAATTGGAATATTGTGATTAGTATTTGGTGAGAGAATTTAAAATTAAATACAATTTCACACGCTTATTCTATATTACATACAACCCACCCATTTTAGACATGAAGAAGTAAAAAAAGAAACACTGGTGTGCCGCCGTCCGGGTTCTCGTGTTCGAGACCGGGCGTGGATCCTAGCGGGAAACTGGTTCTTATTAAAATTATGTTCCGGGAGGGCGCCAGGTTACCTCGGCGTCTAACCAAATTTGGGTTTCGTGGGTGCGTTGCCCCTGCGTGGCCCGCTAGGACTGTCGGCGAAGTTCGTGGTTGGAGGGGTCCCTAGCTGGTATCACATCATAGACCCTGTGCACCATAATACGCTGGTTCCTAGCTGGGATAGGGAGACTCAATACAATAACAAAATCGAACTCGAGATTTATACTGTCGATGACACGTCGCGCACAGAGTGTGCGGAGTGGACGTTTAATCTGGTGGACAGTTACAGTCGCAATTACACTTACATTACACTTGCACGGCGCACAAGAAATTACCCTACAAAAACAAACTTGGTTGAAAAATAGTGCCCTGGCGCACTGTCCATAGTTTAAACCCTCACGCCAGCCGTGGTTGGGGGGGGGGGGGGGGGGGGGGGAGGGTTGATTGGTGACGGCCAATCCCGAAAGTTGCTAATTTGGCGGTGTCCGTGTTCACCTGTGTGAGTCGCGGCCCGCAGTTAAATTAGAAGAAAAGTTTTTTTTGCACTTAGTTGTCGTCGGTGCCTGTGCACTCGAAATTTAGTAAAAGTTCATTGATAGCGGGATTCGGCCCGTGCTGTAAGGTGAACTACCCCGCGTAATGGCTCGTGCGGGGAGTGTAAAGTTAAGCGGCTGGGTTAGGCCCTACACCGTAAAAGGACCGGGGACGCACGGGGAGTTAACGTAACGAAGTATTAGGTTTAGGTTGTATGACTATAATTACCAGAAGTACTGTTCGGTGTGGATAAAGGATGATGGCTCCCCGTGGAACGCACGTCCGCCCCGGTCCGCGAGTCGCTCGGTACTGGCGTTTGCCCTTGGTGCGAGGGAAGGTCTCAGCGTTCTCTCCCGCCAAAGTTGCTAAGTTCCGTTATTCGGAAATTATTTTAATAATAAGCTGAGAGCAGCTCTAAATTCGTACATTAATTATTGCTAATTAATCTGATTGGCAGATGGCTTTTAATAATTACGGTTAGTTAATTTGTGTAAATTATGTTTCAATGTTCAGAGTCAAACCAGAGACTGTTCGTCGCTTGCTGACTACTCCAGTGGCTAGTTACACATAAAATACGGGGAGGTAATATTTACGTTAACGCAACACTATAACTAATTAAGGCTATTTGTGTGTAATAGGGGCTCCGGCGCCAGGCGTCAGGCGGTGGAGCCGAGAGCCGAGCCACCATCTTGGATTGTGATGTCACAGCGGCCATCTTGGACTCTCAAAATTCCTCAAAAATGACTCAAAATGACTCAAAAATTCCTGTTTTGAGGAAAAATTTCTCGTTTTTTCCCCCCACAAAAATTCGAAAATTAGGATTTCGAAAAACCTCAAAAGTCGTTTTGCCTTAGAAACAACGAAATTCCTAAAAACGGCTTAAGCATCCATGTCTACAGCCTCCGATAAGCCATTTATATGAATAAGGATACCATGACCGCCATCTAGGATTATGACGTCACTGTTGCAATTTCCGTTACTGTCGCCATCTTGAAAATCTGTAATTTTTATGTTAGAAAATCGGGAAAATTTAAAAAAATCATTAAAAAAAATTTAATCGAATTGATTAATAAAAATTTAATAAAATATTACTTAAAAACCACTATTGCACTTATCATTACGGTCGCCATCTTGGATTATATAAATGTTGCATGTTTCGATACGTCCCACCATCTTGGTTGAGTACGATGCCATCCTTACACTTTACGTTACGACCACCATATTGGATCCTATTAATGTTGTAATTATCGTTATGGTCGCCATCTTTAATATCTTTATTTATTATCCGATTTTAATGAAAAATTCCAAAATTCATTAAAAAATCAACTTATTAGAATTCTGATTGATTAGAACGATTTCCGTCCTTGGTTCGAAACCGCTAAGAGCAAAAAAAAAAAAATCAGATCCTTCCTCCACAGAAGCCACCTACAGACTGACCTACCACCAATACCAAGGTATATATCGTCAGCTGGTATGACGTCATGTAGCCATCTTTTATTCGTTCACTGGAGACCGTCATCTTGTTTTCGTCTGCTAGAGTGTGCTGGCGACATGTTAGTGTAATTTTCTGTTAACCATACCTTTAACCTCGACTGTTGGCATTGAAAATTGTCATTGACCTTGAACTTTGACCTTGACCTTGACCTTTGACATTTAACCTTGACCTTGAATTTTGACCTTGACCTTGAAATTTGACCTTGACCTTGATCTTTGACTTTGAACTTGACGACAATCATGGATACGTCATTTTATGTTCAGTAGATGCTACCAGGAGCTACCGCCTGCTAGCGGTCATTGCCACCATCTTGTTTTCGTCTGCTGGAGGACACCATCTTGTGTGTGTACTCGTCTTACCATCATGCTAGTTTTATTCTAACCCGCTACAGTGCATTAATCATTTATTATTACTTAGGTGCCCGCCATCTTGAAATTTGGCCGCCATATTATTAAATTCTGTAATTATTAAGCTATAAATGCGGGGAAAATTCCAAAATTCACCGAAAAAATCAATTATTAATTTACAAATTGATTATATCAGTTCCTGTCCTTGGTTCGATTCTTGACCAGTGACAGTTGTAACTAAATATTAAATAAATTTTAGATTCTGTTTTCCATTACCTTTCGCAGAGTTTATTAATCATCCACTCTACGAAAAACAACTCAAGTAAACATAACTGACCAACGAATTAAATACAGTGCCGATTAGCCTAACATGTAAGTCTAATTTTTCGATAATCTGAATAACCTATAAGCAGTTCATGTACAAAGCCATCCATACATATAAACCAAGTGTCTCCGGACCATGAGACTGGCTCATAAACAATATCAGACGTATAGGCTAGACATTTCCGGACCGCATGATCTTCGTCATTAGGTAATTATATTCAATAAGACCATCGTGCCATTTTTATACATACTAAAGGACCAAGTGACCTTGAAAAATATTTTAGTAACACCTAGAGGTTTTGAACTAGTAAATATTCAGTCACTACATATTTTATTATGCGCAATCAATAAAAGGAAGCACATTCTACAAAACGAAAGCTCATTTAACGAAAAGGAGGTACATTCTCACGTACATTCAACTCAGTAGGATGCGATCGTCAATGTTAAGTTAGGATATAATGTCTCCATCAGTCTATGAAGCTATCAGTTTTTTAGTACCATAAGTCATTAGCTCCAATATTAATTGGCTCCAATAGTCATTTGCTCCATCAGTCATTGGCTCCAATATTCATTGGCTCCAATAGTCATTGGCTCCATCAGTCATTGGCTCCAATATTCAAAGGCTCCAATAGTCATTGGCTCCATCAGTCATTGACTCCAACAGTCTTTTGACTCCAAAATTCATTGGCTCCTACAACCATTGACTCCAACTGCCTTTTGTTTCAATAGCTCCAATGATATTTGGCTAGAATGCTACGAGTATAAGAGACTATGAGGCTACAAGGCTACGAGTCTAAAAGGATCTAGCTGATTACGAGTTATACATGGCTGCGAGACTGCATGACTAAAAGACTGCGTGGCTACGAAACTACATGTCTATGAAGCTTCAAGGATACAAGTCTACTCGGCTCCAAATGCTCCAAATGCTCTAAATGCTCCAACAGCTAAAAGGCTACAATTGCTCCAAATGCTCCAACAGCTCCAACAGCTCCAAAAGGCTCCAAATGCTCCAAAAGGCTCCAAATACTCCATCAGCTCGAACTGCTCTACATGCTCCATCTTCATTTGGCTCCAACTGATTTCAATTACTTTTAACCGAACTGGACATGATTATTTGCATGTCTTTATTAGTATACATTTTGGCTGGCAGTGGTGTCGTTTTTTACAGTGCCCTGAACTGGTGGCGTGTATAGGGCGACGTCGATATGGAGTGGCAGGAGTTTACGAAGGCCTTCAGCCAACGGTTCGATGCAGGCGCGAAGATGGTGCAATGCACCGCGCAATTCTACGGGAACACACAGCGAGACGGCGAACCCGTTGAGAACTTAGTGGCACACAAGCTACAGCTCTTCAAGTGCATAGCACCACTCGCAGAGCCCACCAGAGCACTCCCCACCATACCCTACTGTTGAGGGACAAGCTCCAGCCGTTCATGCGCATCACCCACGTAAATACTGTCATCGAATACATGCAACTCCCGGTGGCGACAGAGAAAAATGTTCAGAGGATGTGGGGAAGTAGCACACATGGCCCCGAGCGAGAACGGAGCAGCCCACCCAACCACCGACACCTGCTAGCAATCCACGCACCACCACCCCAACCACAACAGAGGGGCCCCAACCTCAGGGAGCCAAGAACGCTACGCACCGACGGCCTGACACGGCCGGAGGCCAGCACGAATTATCAACCTCCGAGTGCAGGCTAGGATTCTCCCAGGGCACGTACCACTAGCACAGCGACTGTATTAGCGGGGCAAACGCCCGGCGCACGACACAACCCGCCTATCGGCCACCCACCACCTCGCACGACCAGGAGCCGACAGCAAATGAGTAAGGGGGGTACACAGATGGAGCCCCCCGCCCGCAATACCGACACGCGAACCAGGTGATGCCACGACCACCACAAACCCACCCGCGACAAGGGCAGCACGACGTGAACCACCCACCACGACACTCACGACAGGACCCGACGACCCCAGCGCCACACCATGCTCAACCGCCGAGCTCATTCACCGTGCCGACATACGCCACATGAGCACTGGTAACAACTACGACTAGCCACGACAGGCGCCGCCCACCACAACACCTCGCTACCGAAGACCACCAGGTATGCCAACCACGACAGAACCCACCACGACACTCACGACAGGACCCGGCGACCCAAGCACCGCACCATGCTCAATCGCCGAGCGCACCCACCGCACCGACATACGCCACGCCCAACAGCCCGGCCACGACGGACCAATCCAGTTACAACAACCCCCCAGGATGGGACAACTCGCACAACCCAGCGACCACCTGCTCCGCATGCCCGTCGAGGTGAACGGACGCCCGACCCTCGCCCTCATCGACATGGCGGCGAGCCAGGTGTTCATCCAACCCTCACTGGTACCTCCTGGCACCCTCTGCCCACAACAGGGTGAACTCCGGCTGGCAACCAACACCCACGCCGGCCGGATGATGGGACACGCGGATGTGAAGGTAAGCCTTTGGGAGCTTACTACACCAGTGACTGCTGTTGTTGTGGGGGACTTGGGGGAAGAGCTTGTGTTAGGGCAACCCTGGCTGGAAGAACACGATGCCGTGTTGGAGATGGGGCCAGCTAAAATCAATGTGGGGCGAACTGAGAGGTTCGCAGTGTATGCGGTGGGTCGAACACCTAGACCATCAGGCCCGACCGTAACCCTAGACGACCTCCACCCCGATATACCACTGGAGTTTCGTAGCGCCATCAACAAAGTCCTGCACGAACGACGGGGCATGTTCGCGACCGCCGAGCCCTTATGGTGCACCACTGTAACCGAGCACTCCATCCCAACCACCACCCACCAACCCATCTATGAATCACCCTGGGGTTATGGGTACAAGGAGCAGAGGTTCATACGGGAGCAGGACACTGAAATGCTGCACAGTGGGGTAATCGAACCCTCCAACAGCCCCTACAACACGTGTATCGTTCTGGCCCCCAAAAGGGATGGTACCCTGCATTTTTGTACTGACTTTTGCCCCCTCAACCATTAGCACACCACCCCCGCAGATCAGTGTCGAGACGGCGGTATCCGGCCTCGGGAGGGCCTGCGTGTTCAGCACACTAGATCTGAAGTCGGGGTGCTGGCAAGTATCAATCAAACACCAAGACCGGGAGATAACCGCCTTCACCATCCCCGATGGCAGGCGATTCCAGTACAGGGCCATGCACTTCGGGCTCAAGTGTGCACCAGCGACATTCCAAGCAATGATGACGCAGGTGCTAGAAGGTTACCTCGGCCAGTTCGCCCTTGCGTATCAGGACGACGTTATCATTTTCTCGGAGACGTGGGAGGATCACAGCTGCCACCTAGCACTAGTGCTAGAGAGACTCGCCACACACCACCTGACCGCGAACCCCACTAAATGCCACTTGGGTACCGAGGAGGTGGAATTCCTGGGACACCTCGTCAACACGGAGGGGAGCCAGCCTCAAACTGGCCACCTCCAAAAGATTGTGGTCGTGGAGGCTCCACGTACGAGGAACAACTCCAAAGGTTTATCGGCCTGATCAATTGGCTGAGGGTATACATACCCGATTTCTCCCAGATGATCGCACCCCTCACCGACCTGCTGTCACCGCAAAGGCACTACCACTGGGGCAGCGATGTACAATGCGTGTTCGAGGAGGTGAAGGGCGCGTTCACTCGCTGCCACACCCTCGCGCGTATTGACCCCGAACGCCCACTCATCCTGCAGACCGATGCCAGCGCACTAGGGGTAGGTGCCGTCCTGTTTCAAGTTGACCACCTAGGAGACAAGCATGTCGTTAAGTATGCCAGCGCGAAGTTAGGGACTGCTGAGCATAGATAACACAGCAATGAGCAGGTGTGTTTGGTTGTGATCTGGGCAGTAAAAAAGTACCAACCGCACTTCGAGGTCCAGAGTTTTACTCTCTGTACCGATAATCGCTGCCTCACCTGGCTCCAGACAATGCAGAGCAGAAAAGGGAAACTCATACGGTAGGCATTACTCCTCCAGTACTTCGACTTCGTGGTGGAGCACATGCCAGGGTGAGAAAACCAGCTGCCAGACGCCCTGTCGCGGCAATCGAGCGACCAACACGAGGTCATCGACGTGGAGGATTGGGAGGACATCCAGCCGCTTGGTCCCAGCACCGAACACCTCTCGCCACTGAACACCTGTTCATGGATCACGACCGATGCCAACCAAACCGACCCACCACCTGACACCGCAACTGATGTCGACCAACGGGTCATGACCGCTCAACGACAATCAACCGAAATGACCCGACGATGACAACAAGCCGGAGACGAACAACACCCGATGTGGAGAGACCAGGACGGCCGGATCATGCACCGAGCGCTGGGAGAGGCTGGGTCGTGGAAGACCAACATGCCCCCCGAGGCACACGAGGCCGTCCTGTGGTTCTACCACGACCACGACCTGGCAGGACACCCCGGTACAGACCAAACACGAGACACTGTCACCCAGCACTTCCATTGGCCCGGCGTGGCGCGAGATGTGAGGGATTATGTCCAGGAGTGCGAGGTCTGCCAGGTCCACAAGGCGCGCCGATGCGACGGGGAGCAGCAACAGCACCCACGACAACCAACCCATGCCTTCCAGACCATCGCATTCGACCTGATGGGGCCCTACCCCTGGTAGCCCAGAGGGAAGAGGTTCATACTCGTCGTGACAGATATGTTCACAAGGTGGACAGAGGCATATCTGTGTAGCAATGCCAGGACATCCACCATCATCCACCTCATGACGCAGGAGTTCCTGCCTTGGTGGGGCTACCCACACTCGGCTTTGACCGATAATGGCAGCCAGTTCATCGGTAAGCAATGGCAGGACTGGTGCGCGCAGATGCATATCCAGCACCACACCACCCCGGTTTACCACCCCAGAGCCAACCCCACCGAGCGCAGGAACCAGGACTTGAAGATCCAACTCCGACTCCGACTGACTGACAACCACTCGAAGTGGGACCAACACCCCGCCGACGCCCTGTTCTGCACCCACCGTCTTTGAACGCAGCCACCGGCCACATGCCTTCCGTGATGGTGCAAGGAAGTAACCTGCACCTCCCAGGCGAATGGGCCACCCACGGGACACCGCACGATGGAGAAGGGGCGGTAGGAACGCGACCAGCACAGGACAGACATCTATGAAGATGCATGATGATGACAAACGACCAACTCGCAGAAAATCACCCCCAAGACCACGCGGGAGCCACCCCTAGTCCGAGCAGGAGGCCAAGTCTACACCCAGGTCCACCCACTGTCGGAAGCCCCCCCGCAACTACTGCGCCGGATTGGCACCGCGCTGGAGCAGGCCTTACAAAATCCAGAGACACGTGGGCAGGACAGCATATTTGGTCAGACTTGGGGGGCGGCGCATCCGGAAGATCCACCGCGATGATCTACAACTGGCCACGACACCAGGCGAGCTGATTCCGGAAAAACCCGAACACGATGACATGCACGACGACGAACAAACAGTAGCAGACGAGCCCGAACCAGCTACCGGAGAGCATTACCACGACATCCGACCCAGGACACCAGAAGAGACTCTAGACGACCTGGAAACACCAAGAGATGCACAAGACCCCACGCACGAGACAACATTACGCCAACCGGGACAGGTGACCCGCCACAGATGGGTGACCATCACCGACGTCTCACAGAGCTCCTCGGAGGGCCTATTGGGAGACACCACCGCCGTCGTCGAAGAACCCGATGACGTGGTACTCGGTGCCGCCGGACAACAACTACAACTCTATGCAGCTTGGTCAGTAATCGCCCACGCACCGGAGGAGGAGGCGGCAACCCTACCCGAGGGCACAACACCCGTCGTGGAGGAACCCGACGATGAGGCAGGAGATACCCGAGTATACCCGAACAAAGGAGGTAACCTTACTCTAGTGGGCTTTCCAACAACCACGACGCGAGCAACTGCCGTACAACCCCGACGAAAGACCACAACAACACCACCACGACCACAACTCTGACGCCTCACGACCCACCAGGAGTGCCCGACGAACCACCCACATACCGAGCGACGAGACCCGTCAGGGATAGGCGGCCACCGGGGTACCTGGCCGAGTACGACCTCGGGAGGGCCTAGGGGGGCCACTGCGGCCACCGAAACTTCGAGGGCACGACGCAGGAAGCCTGACCACCGGTGGACACGCACTACCAACTGCGACCGCCCAAAGCCCCAACCACCTGGACATGCTGTGAAAACTAGACCACCACACCACACCACCACACAACCACAACACTGCACACCACCACCTCATCACGCCTTCATGCCGCCTCCCGGTCTAGCTGACCCTCAGCACTGGGGCGGCGTCCAAGGCCAACCCACCAGCCGCAGCCACCAGGTCCAGAGCACAGGCCCCACCAGCCGCAGCCACCAGGTTCAGAGTGCCGGCCCCACCAGCCGTGGCTACCCCAGGTGCCATGACGGGGAGTCAACGACATGCTAGGGGTGCAAACCACCGCAGAGCCTGATCACGTGCAAGGCCTGGCTTCTTCAGGGGGGGGGGGGTTGGCATTTGATGTCGTAACAACCGAAGGCCATTAGCTCGGCCTCAGCCTGCAATACTGGCTCCTGCTGGCGGAACGCACCCCTCGCCAAGTTTTCACCCAGATCAAACGAGCTGCGTAATGCAAGTACTCCCAGGGCCATAAATTGTGTAGTGTAATTACCACCTGCGCGACAGTACACCAATTAATCAAACAGTACATTGATCAAGTCTAACCGAATTAATCAATTGCATCTCGGAATGTGCGTCGTAAGTCATAAGTCCAACTCCCTTAAGGAAAATGTGTTTAACGAACACATTTTACTTTCGTCTTGGTACAAAGCCTCAAATTAAGAAATCCACAAAGTGCCGGAACAATACCTGGAACAAATCCAAAAACACACGAAAAATCAGTGGGTTTTAGCGTTTAGTAACAGTCTTTAACTTGGCACATTTTTTTTCTTTCAAATATTAACTTTCAATATTAGTAATTAAAGTGCTAATAAATAGTTATTAAAGTTTTTCACGCATGAATAATTAATTAAGAAAGGGCCATGTATGTTTAGAGATCAAATATTAAAGTTTAAACCAAATAACGGTAAAGTTCTTTGTCGCTCGTAGCTTGGCACGCGGCGGAATTGTTCTCCCCTCCGCACGCCAACCCCTCAGGCAGTTCTGATCAGCTCGCGGCCCGGAGCAGACGTGCGCGTACCGTGGGGAGCCTTCAATTTTCATTTTTCACACAACCATACGCAACACATGATGCCATAATATATTAATATATCATGCTTTATAGATTGTCACACTGGTTCAAAATCACTCATTCTACTTCTAAAACAACCAAACTTTTGAGAAATTACAACAGATTCACCAACAAAACTCAAAAACCAAATTAACTATACATAAATTAACAAACTTTCAACTACTCGCAATGTAATCAAATAGCGAAATCAACAATATTATTCACTAAGCCATATGGCGGACCTTCCTCCTCACTTTAACCCACCTGACTTCAAACCTCTCACCTAAACGATGTGTTTATGTTCCATCTGGTCCATTTACTTATCTCTGGTTAGAGTGCACTGCCACCATGTTAATTTAATTTTTTTCCTGCTAGTGTGCAGTATTCATTTATTTATTACTACTGTCTCCATGGTGTTGACGCCAACCGCCGGTGCTCCCTATGGATCGCACAGGCCGTTACGTCCCAACAAAACTTACTCTTAAGTGCATCGAACACGCCCGAGCGTGATGTCCGCCGAATGGGTGAAAGTGCGCCGCGACGAACACCAAGTCGACTACAGCACCCGACCGGGTGTGGCAATGCGCTAATGTATAATAATAATTTTATCATTAATTCTTCTTTTTAAAACAACCAAATTAATAACAATTAAAAGATACTGTAATAATATGAAAATTATGTGAATTTTTAAAATAATCAAGTAATGTCAAATATATCATTTAAGTCCAAAAACTGATTGGAGCTGTTTTCCCGCGCTACACGTGTCTTGGCGCGAGGTCACGCGGCCCTAGCGCCATTTGCCATCGAGAGCTCTCAGGGGTCGGTCGCTCCACGAACGCAGAGCCTACAGTTTTCACGCCAAGTCCAGTTCATCGCAATAGTTGTAAGTTTATCAAATATTTTTTCATTTAGCTCTGAGCCCGACACCACTCAGTCTTACGTCTTTATGTGCGGTTCTTAGCATAATTCATTTTAATTCCAACAGGGATATTTTAATATTCTACGTAATTTTTGACGTCTTAAGCATTAGGATGGCAGACTTGGTTCATACGCAGTTTCCAGGCTTCGACGCCAGTGAATTGGTGTTTGTTAAGGGCTTCTGGCCAGCCTCGAGTTACATGTACTAACTCTTTAACATACGTGTCTTCAATCTAGCTGATTTTAACTGTCACATACGTATTTGCAATCTAACCAAATTATAACTTTGTTAATCTGTAAGAAGTGACTGTCCCTCTCATATGTTTTCATCTAGCCAGGCTTACGCACATTTCGAAGCATTCGAATTTGTAGTAGGTTAGAATGCAATCACCCGTAGGAACTTTGATTATATTGACGACAGTCGTCGTACCCTCCCAGATACAGAGGCCGTACCTGGCCACCGACGCGGGCCTGAGGGGGGCTGTTTTCCCCCCCAGTGAACCCCAGTGAACCCCAGTGTGTGCATCGGCTAGGGACGCACCCGCGTGCGCCCTAGCACGCCAGTGTTTTTATGTAAATATTTCCGTGTATATATGTTTCTTTCTAAATGACAGTGACTTTGTTTAAGGGTGTAAATAGTGTAACTGTTATGTATGTATTAACTATCGGCAACTATCGTGTAATTCTTGTAAACGTATCGCAGTGTCTGTATGTAAGCGCGGCCTGGCGCTCATCCGCGTCGCGAGGGGTGGCGCTCTCCCACGCCGGCCGATTTCCCCTCCACTCCCCCGCAGCCCGCGCGCGACGGTCCGCGGACGAGCGGGGGAGAGCAGTAGTTGAACTCAGGACTCGAGCAGCGGCGGACGTGCGCTCCGCTCCGCGCTGATCGCGAGACGGGTGTCGAGCTCACGGTCCGGCGACTCAGCCGTAGGACGAGCATCTTTCGCAGCAGCCGTGCTGCCCACGACGAGCCGCCCACGCGAGTGGGTGCCTGAGTTGCGAGTACGTAAGTTACGACGCGCATCACGCATTACGGGACGCGTAAGCTTCGTTACGCGTCGCAGGACTTCCGCAGACGTTACGAGTCAGTACGTAAGAACCGCGCACGCATCACGTGTCTTAGTGTGGGGCGTAGTTACCCTTTGCCGAACCATCGCCGACGTTACGAGTCAGTACGTAGGGACCGCGCACGCGTCACGTGCCATTACAACACAGTTGTCTATCAGGAACTTTGTTACGTGGATAAAAGCCAGTACGCGTCGGGACGAGTGGGCCGTACGAGACGGTCACCGGGAGTCCGGGTCATCGTGGGAGAGGCGCGCAACCCGCGACGGATCCGCCAGGCCGCGGCAAGCTCTCTGAATGCAATAAAAGAGCTCGTGAACCGATTAACAGCGAGTGGTCCTTTCATTCTACCTGTCACTCTACCTCACCATCCCTCCAGGTCCCGCATTTCCAGGTCCCGGCCACGTCGGCCTGATCCCACACCTCTCCGACGAGAGCAGCACGGGCATAACGGACATTACAAGCAAACAGGGAAATAGGGACCAGAAGCCGAGGGACGTCATTTGGCGCCCAACTAGTGTGGCCGTAAGCATACGCAAGCGCACGCAAGCACACGCAAGCGCACGCAAGCGCGCAGGTGCAGGACAGGACGGAAGCAGGTGCGGCCGCGCGGCGTGGGAGCGGCGCGAATTCGAGACGGCGCGCCGGCGCGCCGGCGGGAGATAACGCGGCGCGGGAACGTCGCGAACCGGAGATGTTCGGCGGGAGATATCGCGGCGGGGGAACGGCGCGAATACGAGACGTTTCGGCGAGAGATAACGCGTCGTGAGGGCGACAGAAATACAAGACGGCGGCGCAGCGGTATCCCGGACTGAAGATAACGCGCCGGGTAGGATCGTATTGTATTACTGGGAGAGATTGTGTTCACGATCCGCGCGTCAGTAGCTCCGAGAGGACAGAATGGCGTGGAAACAGGCGGGACAAGGGAGAGACGATCTAATAAGTTTCGAAACAGACTTGCATGAGGAAGGAGGCTCCGCGAAAATGGACGTAAAAGACGAAGTGTGCGGGTCCGGCGGCGCGGCCGAAGGCGCGAAGAGCACGGACAGCACGGACAAGGACTGTAAACGGGAAACAGGGGGGCAGGCCCGCGGACATGGAGGGGCCAGTAGTGCGATACGTGAACACGCAGTTCGAGTTGCCAGTGTTTGCGGGGAGAGACAACGAGGACCCGCGGGAGTTTTTGCGGGAGTGTGAACACCTCTTAAAACTGTACGAAGTGCGACGGGCGGAGTGGGCGTCGCGAGTGGCGGGACAGCTCCGCGGCGAGGCAAGGAACTGGTGGTCAATGGCTGGGAGTTTCGATACCGAGTGGGGACATTTTGTACGCCAAGTCAGGACCAGGTTTGATAACGATCAGGCGCGGGCAATGTGTTTGCGGACATTTTACTGCCGAAACCAGGAGGAGGACGAGAGTGCGGAGCAGTTCATTTACGAGAAGTTACGCATGTTCCGCCGATTGGGAATGAGTGAGGACGTGAGTGCGGCGTTGCCAACTATTGTCGAACAATTGCTACCAGAGTTCCGTCCCTTCATGAGAACGGCGGCTGGTCGTGACACGGAGGAGTTCGTGGCCCTCGCCTGCGTGATCGAAAGTGACATGTCGCAGTGGAGGACGGCGCTCAGGGGCGTGAGAACCCCCCGTGCCCGCTCGGGGCCGCGGGGGGTGACCGTCACAGAGGTCACGGACAGTGACTTGGCCGTGGTGAGCTACGCCGGCGGCGCGGGACCGCGCAAGACAACAGACCGGGGTGGCACCAGGGATCGTCCAGAATCAGCTACGGCAGGAGGGGGACGCCACGAGCGGACAGCTACGAGAGAGAGGGATGAACGTCCGCCGCGATGCCGATTTTGCCCGGAGGCGTACCATTGGCATCGCCTCTGCCCCACCAGAGCCGCGTGGAAGGAGGCGCGCGAAGGCAGCACGTCGCAAGCGGGAAACGCAGGACCGCGGCGGAGGGACAACTGGGTGCCGCTCCCTGGTTCGCCAGTCACCGGCAGACCCAGTAACCGACAGGACTCGTCGACCACCACCGGAGCCTACCACACCAACGCCGAGTACGCCGCAAGAGAGCGAGGGGCAACAGACCCGCTCCTCGCCAGCTGTCCCCGTGCCGGGGCAACCCCATGGACAGCCGAAGGCCGGCACAACCACCGCGGCCCTGAGGCCGGTTATACCAGGGCCGGACCAGCCTCCTCGTCGACACGCCGTCGACGAGGTGGGCAACCGGAGCGGCAGCGCGGGCATTCCACCAGCAGTCCCCGTGCGGGGGCAACTAGATGCCGCCAGGACTCCGGGGCCGGACCAGCCGCTTCGTCGACATGCCGTCGGCGAGGTGGGCCACCATAGCATCAGCGCAGGCATCCCGCCAGCAGTCCCCGTGCGGGGGCAACTGGATGCCGCCAAGATCACAGCGACCCCGACGGAGGTTTTTCCGGGGCCGGACCAGCCGCCTCGTCGACCTGTTGTCGACGAGGTGGACCACCGGAACGTCAACACGTCGACGCCAGAGCGAGCCGCGGACCTCGCCGCGAGTTCCCCACACCCGGACGGCCAGGCAGCCGGGGGCGGTGGGGGACAGACGACTGCACAGCTGGGGCAGGTCGGCCCCGAGGAGCCGGAGCTGCTGCGAGTTCCTGTCCGAGCTAACGGGCGGGAGATGCTGGCCTTGGTGGACACCGCCGCCAGCCGTACCTACATCGCGGCCCACCTGGTGGGAGCGGAGGCAGTGACACCGCGGAGGGAGCTGGTGCAGCTGGCCACCAGGGACGCCGTCGTCGCAGCAGGGGGCATCACTCAGGTAACATTGAGCATCGTTGGTCACGTTAGCCACATCGAGGCCTGGGTGGTCCCCGAGCTCCGCGAGGGGCTGATCCTGGGGGTCCCGTGGCTGCACGAGGTCGATGCCACCGTGGAAGTACGAGCCGGCCGGATGCACTTCGGCACCCGGGGGCGCTGGACGGTGTACGGCGTGCACCAGGTCCCCCCAGTCCCCCTCAGTCAGTCATCCGCCTAGAGGATCTTCAGCACGGTGTCCCCGAGGAGTACGTCGACGTCATCAACAATGTCCTCGCCTCCCAGGCACAGGTATTTGCGGCCGCGGACCGGCTACGACGGACGAACGTGACTGAGCACCGGATACCGATGGTACCGCACCCCCCCCCCCCCTTTGAGAAGGTATACGGATTTGGCATCCGGGAACGGGGGGCCATACAGACTCAAATTGACGAGATGTTACGTGACGGGGTGATTGAACCCAGCACCTCCCCGTACAACTCGCGGGGGTGCTGGCCACTAAGACAGACGGAAGTCTACGCTTTTGCGTAAACTTCAAGGCAATAAACAAACTGACCATTCCCGCCCCGCCCCCACAGATTAACATCACAGACGCTCTGGCAGGACTGGGGGACGCTACTATCTTCATGACACTTGACTTGAAATCGGGCTACTGGCAGGTGCCGGTATGCCCACAGGACCGCCCCAAGACGGCATTTACAGCTCCAGACGGCCGACGTTACCAGTTCTGCGCCATGCCGTTTGGTCTCATGGACGCCCCTGCCACGTTCCAGGCACTGATGGTACGTGTTCTGGATGGGTACATTGGTGAGTTCACCAGTGCCTATCTGGACGACGTTATCATATGGTCCAGGACGTGGGAGGAGCACGCGCACCATCTGGCACTGGTGCTAGAACGAATGGCCAGACACGGACTGACGTGTGCCCCAAAGAAATGCCACATTAGGGCCACAGAAATCGAGTTCCTGGGACACATAGTGACGGCGGAGGGGTGCCGCCCCCGACCTGAGCAGTTGGAGCTGATTGAGGGAAAGGGGGCACCGAAGACCAGGAAGCAGCTCCAGAAGCTGCTGGGGCTGCTCAACTGGCTGCGGTCCTTCGTCCCCGACTTCGCCACGGTGACGGTCCCGATGACGGACCTACTGTCGCCGAAGACTAAGTTCCGGTGGACCCCCGCCGCAGACGAGGCCTTGCGACAGGTAAAGCACCGGTTCAGGAACTGTCACACGCTCTCACGCCTGGTGCCCAGCCGCCCCATCTTCATCCAGACAGATGCGAGTCAGGAGGGGATGGGGGCGGTGCTGTATCAGGTGGATGACCAGGGCGTGAGACGCGTGATCGAGTACGCCAGTGCTAAGTTTGGGCAGGCTGAGTGGAGGTATCACGTGAATGAGCAGGAGTGCCTGGCGGTGGTCTGGGCACTGCAGAGGTACCGTCACCACGTCGAGGGGCGCTCATTCACGCTGAGAACCGACAGCCAGTGCCTCCGCTGGTTAGACTCCGCTCAGGGCCGGAAGTCTAAGTTCACTCGGTGGGCCATGCTGATCCAGGAATTCTCGTTCACGGTCGAACACATTCCTGGACGTGAAAATCAGCTGGCCGACGAGTTGTCCCGGAATCCGGATCCTGAGAACGAGTTCCACGACGATCAGGGCTGGGAGGAAGTGCTCCTCCCTGAGCGTGGGCGCGGGGTAGAGGACTCGGTGCCTCGACCGTGCGCGTTGTACGCGCTAACAAGCTCCACTGCTCCTGCACCCGACGCACGACCTGAGACAATGACTGACCAGCTCGCGTGGGTCCATGCAGCGCAGCCCTGGGACCCCGACACCCAGACTCGACTGACAGAGTGCGGGGAGGGGGTGGTACCGGGCTGCCGAAGTCTGAACGGGGTGCTCCAGACCAGGGGGGCTCACAGGATGAGCGGGTGGCGGACCCACGTGTCACCCGAGGCGAGGCGCTGGGTCCTGAGCTACCTGCATGACCACCCCCTGGCGGGACACCCGGGTGCGGAACAGACGCTGCGGGAGGTCAGTCGGACGTTCCACTGGCCTGGCGACGCGGCAGAAGTGAGACGCTACATGCAGGCCTGCCTGCGTTGCCAGGAGCGGAAGTCCAGGCGACCCGACGGCAGGGAGCAGCAGGTTCCACGGCGGCCCCGGGATCCCTTCCACACTGTGGCAGTGGATATTATGGGGCCGTACCCTCGCACGTCCCGTGGTAGGCGATTCATTGTTGTGGTCACAGACGTCTTCTCCCGCTGGGCGGAGGCGTTCGCAGTACCAAACGTGAAGGCCGGCACCGTGATTGCCCTGCTCGAGCGCGAGTTCTTCCCGCGATACGGGTACCCCGCGGTCCTGCTGACGGATAACGGGGTGCAGTTCACGGGGAGAAGCTGGCGAATGTCCTGCGCGGGGTGGGGGGTGGAGCATCACACGACGCCCACCTACCATCCGCGTGCGAATCCGACCGAAAGGCGGAATCAGGACATTAAAACTCAGCTGCGCATCCGGTTGGACGAGGACCACACCAAGTGGGACCTGCACCTGCCGACGCTGCTGTTTTGCCTGCGCCGTCGGACGAACGCGGTCACGGGCCATTCCCCCGCTGAAATGGTGCAGGGCAGAAACCTCGCCCTGCCCGGGGAGGCGCGTTCACCCCCCGACTCACACGACGTAACCGCGCACGATCTGCGCGAAGACGCCCGACGTCGCCAAGCTGACTACCTGACTAGACGCACGCCGCAGACGCACCGACCCCCTGAACGTTTGGAGCCTGGTCAGCAGGTGTTTGTTAAGTGTCATCACCTGTCGGCTGGCGAGAGGGGTTTTTGCGCCAGTCTGGCCCCTAAGTGGGCAGGACCTCAGGAGATCGTAGACAGACTGGGGACCACCTCGTACCTCGTGCGTCGCGCCGACGGACGGACGACTAAGGTACACAGGGACGACATTCGACTGATAGGCGACCCGCATGACGAGTACGACCACGACGACGGCTTCCCAGTGGACGGTGACAGGGCCGAGGATGACGTCACCGAGGGTGTGCTGGCCGACCTTGGTGCCCCTGTGGTGGCACCGCCGGAGCCGGGTCAGGGACGTCGACGGGGACACGCCCACCCCAGGTCACAGCGGGGGGTTGGCAGGAACGTTGACGGGAACGACGACACACGGGACGGGACCGATGACAACGTCGCAGTAGGTGTACTGGTCGACCTCGGTGACCCCGTGGTGACGCCACCGGAGCCGGATCAGGGACGTCGACGGGGACACGCCCACCCCAGGTCACAGCGGGGGGTTGGCAGGAATGTTGACGGGAACGACGACACACGGGACAGGACCGATGACAATGTCGCAGTAGGTGTACTGGTCGACCTCGGTGACCCTGTGGTGACGCCACCGGAGCTAGATCAGGGACGTCGACGGGGACAAGCCCACCCCAGGTCACAGCGGGGGGTTGGCAGGAACGTTGACGGTGACGTCAACACCTGGGGCACGACACATGAACGGACCCACACGACGACTCCGACTCAGCCTCCTAGGGGGGGACAGCAAGGGGGGGACGGCGGTTGGCGACTGTCAGGAGGGGGCGGGGAAAGGACGCCCGTCAAAAGGGGCGGAAGGGGTCCGCGTGGCGCAAGCATGGCAGAGCTGGAGCGCTTCGTGGACCGCGTGCTCCCGCCTGATGACGTCAGCGCCTACGCCAATGACACTGACGGACCACTCATCGAGGACGTGACGCATGACAACACTGCACAGGGCGACCTGGTCGACCTGAGTGAACCAGTGGTGACGTTGCCGGAGCCTATCCAGAGACGTGGACGGAGATACGTCCACCCCTGGGAACGGCGGGTGACGGGGACGGACGTGAGCAAGGACGTGACAGACGGGGTAACGGTCCGGCTCCTCAGTGGGGAGGGCGATGTCGACAGGGCCCAGCAGGTGGTCCTGGACTTGCCTTCCGGGGAGCCGATGATGACCGCTCACGCGGGGAGGGGACCGGCGTTGCGCCGGTCCACGCGTGAGAAGACGGCCCCCCACTACCTCCGGGATTACGAGTGGGGGAGTCATCACAAGCCCCGAGACGTGAGACAGACGGCCGACGGGGGGTTACGCTGCAGCGTGATGCGGCTCCTGCCCCAGTTTGCCCGACCCAGACGAACTGACGTGACAGACTCCGACGACCAGACACGTGGCCGGACGCGGACGCGGCTGCCGGTCTAGGTCGGCGTCGGGGGCCAGGACGGCCTCGGGAGAGGGGGGGCATATGACGACAGTCGTCGTACCCTCCCAGATACAGAGGCCGTACCTGGCCACCGACGCGGGCCTGAGGGGGGCTGTTTTCCCCCCCAGTGAACCCCAGTGTGTGCATCGGCTAGGGACGCACCCGCGTGCGCCCTAGCACGCCAGTGTTTTTATGTAAATATTTCCGTGTATATATGTTTCTTTCTAAATGACAGTGACTTTGTTTAAGGGTGTAAATAGTGTAACTGTTATGTATGTATTAACTATCGGCAACTATCGTGTAATTCTTGTAAACGTATCGCAGTGTCTGTATGTAAGCGCGGCCTGGCGCTCATCCGCGTCGCGAGGGGTGGCGCTCTCCCACGCCGGCCGATTTCCCCTCCACTCCCCCGCAGCCCGCGCGCGACGGTCCGCGGACGAGCGGGGGAGAGCAGTAGTTGAACTCAGGACTCGAGCAGCGGCGGACGTGCGCTCCGCTCCGCGCTGATCGCGAGACGGGTGTCGAGCTCACGGTCCGGCGACTCAGCCGTAGGACGAGCATCTTTCGCAGCAGCCGTGCTGCCCATGACGAGCCGCCCACGCGAGTGGGTGCCTGAATTGCGAGTACGTAAGTTACGACGCGCATCACGCATTACGGGACGCTTAAGCTTCGTTACACGTCGCAGGACTTCCGCAGACGTTACGAGTCAGTACGTAAGAACCACGCACGCATCACGTGTCTTAGTGTGGGGCGTAGTTACCCTTTGCCGAACCATCGCGCACGTAACGAGTCAGTACGTAGGGACCGCGCACGCGTCACGTGCCATTACAACACAGTTGTCTATCAGGAACTTTGTTACGTGGATAAAAGCCAGTACGCATCGGGACGAGTGGGCCGTACGAGACGGTCACCGGGAGTCCGGGTCATCGTGGGAGAGGCGCGCAACCCGCGACGGATCCGCCAGGCCGCGGCAAGCTCTCTGAACGCAATAAAAGAACTCGTGAACCGATTAACAGCAAGTGGTCCTTTCACTCTACCTCACCATCCCTCCAGGTCCCGCATTTCCAGGTCCCGGCCACGTCGGCCTGGACCCACACCTCTCCGACGAGAGCAGCACGGGCATAACGGACATTACAAGCAAACAGGGAAATAGAGACCAGAAGCCGAGGGACGTCATTATATTACTGTTATTCTATTGACGCCGACCGCCGGTGCTCCCTCTGGTTCGCACAGGTCGTTATGTCACAACAACACTTTTAAGTGCGCCGAACACGCCCGAGCGTGATGTCCGCCGAGTGTGTGAAAGTGCGCCGCGACGAACACCAAAGCGACGTCAGCGCCCGGCCGGGTGTGGCAATGCGCCGAATAAAATACGTAATTATTCTGTCAAATTAAAACAACTAAATTAATAACAATTTAAAAGAGGATTCATGTAAGGGAAATTATGTCTAATTTTCTTATAAGCATATATTGTGTAACTTGTCTTATAAGCATATATTGTGTACCTTGTCTTTAAGTCCAAAACTGGCCGGGTCGGTTTTCCCGCGTTTCTAGGCATGTTGATATCGGGAAAAAATATCGATATATATTATATCGATATTTTTAGTAATATCGAAGTAATATTTTGATATATCGCAAAAATATATCGATATTTCGATATATCGAGTATTTCGAAAATAATTAAAATTTTTAATTTTAAGCTTACAACCGCAAAAAGAAATTAGACGACATGATTTATTGCATTTTGCTATATAAGGTTGAAGAATATAACTTTGTATACGTTTTTAAATGTAATAGTCATGGAAATCTTTTGCCTTGTGCAATCACAGACATATAGTGAAAAAATAGTTTCTAATTGTGTTCACAGATGTGATAACAATCCTACAAGACGAAAGTATCAATAACTTTAAACTAACCAAAATAAATTCAATCTCATATTAGAGATAAAAAATTAACAAACCCAATATTTTTTGGTACAAATTATAGATATAAATGTGGATTTAGATGGAATCTTGAACTTAAAAATTTATTCATATGAATATCAGTTAATTGCGAATTTTTGTGTGTCTAAATTTTTGACGTGACGTTTAATAAATCGATTAACGCCGGCTGCACGCACGAAAAAATGTCCCGTTACGCACATTGTCCCGTTTTGCTGTGTCCCGTTATGCTCATTTTATATTGCTCTTTGCTAACCTGAATCTCCTAGCATTGAGACCGAGTCCGTGGCGTAATTCTGTTTTCATGCATTACAATGTGACATTTTCATTGCTCTTTGCTAACCCGTTCCTCCTAGCATTGCTGCAGAGTCCATGGCGCAAATATATTATTTTTGACTGCATCTTGGTGTTGAGTAAGCCATTATCCTTCACATCATTCTTGAAACACTCCCATTCGTTTCCTAGTTTTCCTATCCTTAACAACACAGATTGGAAGAAGTTAAATAGCAAACATGTATAAAAGTTATAGTTAAAATAATCTCTTCGTTAAAGTAATAAACATATTTGAATTAATGAGTGCAAATAAAGTAAATTTATCAATTAAATTGTAGATTTTATTTCACTCCTTTGAATCCATACAAAATAGTGATAATTCAATAAAAATGATTCAATTTTATTCATAAAAGTATGTAATCATTTCATCAATGTTTTGTTATGATATTGTCACGTTAAAATATCGTCCATAAACCGACTTTACAGACAACCAACTTTTTTGGTTTTGGTATCGTTACTTTTCTTGTGCAGTTGAACGAATGCGTGCTGGTGCTTATTTTTAAAATGTGTTGCTAGGTTTGTTGTGTTTCCACTCGTTTTGTAGGTTTTCCCACACAAATTACAAGATACACTTTTAGAGTCTATCTTCTTGAAAAACTTCCAAACGGTAAATGCAGTTAACGACATTTATTTATTTTTTAAATTTATTTATGAAAATATCGCAGAAAAATATCGATATTGATATATATCTTTGATAAAATATCAACGATATATATTAATATATCGTATGAAAAATATCGGTATTTCGATATATCGATATTTTTCCAACATCCCTACGCGTTTCACGTTGGGAGCTCGCAGGGTTCGGGCGCTCCGCGAACGTCGGGCCATCAGCTCTAGCATCTCTTCAACATTTCAGCAATAGTGTAAGTTTTGTAAATCTTTTAATCTGCTCGGCGCCGACCCCAACCCAGTCGCACGATATTTCGTGCGACTCTTAACTTATTAAATTCTTCCCATCAGGGAACTTTATTTTCATACGTAATTCCATGTCCAGTTTAAGGACCGCGTAGTAGTGGTACGCAATTTTCGGCTCATTAGCCAATTAATCGTCATCGTCGTAGATCCTCCGTAATAAGTGTTGAGAATAACACTGACTAACTTTTGCCTTTTAATTATCATCATCCTAAATGTGTAATTTGTAACGTGTGTTTTATCTAAATAACTTTCATTTCCAAGGGACTTTTACGTGTACGTCTCCAGCTGGCGTGTCCACGTAATTTCAGAGACATTAATATTTCGTAGCAGGCTAGACTGCAAACAATCCTGAACACAGGAACTTTTATACGTATTTACAGGCCTGCCTAAGTTGTGGCAACACCAGTTTCGTGACTATCAGCTAAACCTTTCATAGGGACGAGAATCCACTGTTTCAGCTTATCGATATAACTTTGCAATCTATCTTGGTAGCGCGCGCCGTTACGTACAGGGATACGCGTGTCACAGCGGACCGACAACGGACGCGGCCAGTATCGGGACGAATGAGTGTATCAATACTGAATAAAGTGCAGTGTCCTGTAACTCGTTTACCATTCATTTACAAAGCGTCCTGGGTGGCCTGAACAGCCCAGGTAATTTCCGAACCGAGATGCGCTCCTGCCTGCAGCCACGAGGCCGAACCCCCGTTAAAACCCCTGAGATCTTTTACAACGTTAATATTTAATTAAAAAACTAAAACAGGCAGCGGGAGTGGCGTCACTATGTTTACCGTCATTCACCACATAAACAGTTGCAGTATATCAGTTCCGCGTTAGTTTTCCGCAGCATTCAGTTTAACCACGGTAACAGGATAAATCATTAGACACGAGTTTGCAACCTATCCTGTTCGCGTGCAACGTCAAGGTATCGAGCCTATCGTGAAGTGACGGTCTGACAACAGACGCGGCCAGGCATTGGACAAGCAAGTGTAACAGTCTTAATAAAGTGCAGTATCTTTCCAGTCGGTTTTCAGTTTATTTTCAAGGCGTCCTGGATGGCCAGAACCGCCCAGGTAGTTTTAAACCTGCGATGCACTCATGCCTGCAGCCACGAGGTCGAATCCCCGTTTTTCCCCCTGAGATCATTTTCAACTTAAAATTCACTCAAAACTTAATCAGGCAGCGGGAGTGGCGTCAGTGTAATTATTTAGCTATAAATTTGGGAAAAATTAAATATATATATATATATATTTATTTATTTATTTACAAATTGATTTGATCAGTTCAATGCAAAAAAAAATAATTAATTTTATGTAAAAATATTCATTTCAATAAAATATGGTTTAAGTCCTGAAAGAGGCTAAAGTTCCTCACAAACCAGCCTACAGTAAGCTGCTATGACCACCATTTTGGTAATTATTTTTTACTTAGAAATTCAGGAAAAGTTCCAAAATTCATAAAAAAAAAATTATTAAATAATTATTGATTTGAACAATATCCATCTTCTGTTCTATCATAAGACAATAAAAAAAAAAGTAATTTTATTAAAAATACTACAAAAGTGACAGGTTCGAGAAATAAAAAACCAGTTCTTTTACAAAATAAATTTTGTTACAAAAATTCTACACTACAACAAGAACAAAAACAAACAGATCACTAGCATTTCTCGATTTATAGTCTTCTTATAAGGCGAAGCGAGTCCTTTGCATGCCTTCTCATGTGTTTTGAAGTCAGTTATACATATCAGTTGATTAACCAGGCATGTCTATTCAGTAGCCGGACACGTAATAGGTGGCCAGGCACATCCATTCGGTGGCAAGACGTGTCCAGTAGTTGGCATGATTTAGTGTTGAGCCATATTCAGTATGTTGGTTAGGCACTTCCAGATAGAGGTCAGACCAACAAGATCAGTTAGTGGCCAAGCATATCCAGTAGTTGTTGGCTAGACACCTCCAGTCTGAGGCCAGACACGTATATTCAGTGGCCAAAAAAGCACATCCAGTAGGTGACAAGACGTATCCAGTTGCTAGTTAAGCCTTTCTATTCCGTAGTCAGGCACGTAATCTGCGTCCAGGTGCATTTAGTTTGTGGCCGAAATGTCCAGTCAGCAACAGGGCACATTCAGTCCGTGGCCCGGCACGTAATTGACATTAAGGTGCATCCAGTAGGTGGTCAAACACATCCAGTCAGTAGCCAAAATATATTTTTCGTTGATACTCTGTGCACATAGACCAAGCGTCTCCGAACCAAGAGGTAATATACAACAATATGAGACCAACATTTTAAACAGATCAGGTTCAATGTCACACCAATATATCACTCGTCTGCAAACCATGAAACCAATCATGTCCTCAGTACAGACATTGATTCTCATTGGTCATCAAAAAGGAAGCACATATGGACGAAAATTCAACGTGGTGTGATACAATCTTGTCACAGGAATATTATCTCGCCAATATGCGATAGGCTCCAAGCACCATTTGCTCCAAATGCTTCATTTGCTACAAATGCTCCAATTGTGCAACAGCTCCAACAGCTCCATCAGCTCCAAGTGCTCTAACGTGCAATTGATATGCAATGCACACGGAATGGACACACAATGTACACACCGAACACCTAATGAACAGGCAATGTACACACTGAACAGGTAATAAACACACAATGCACAAGAAATACATGTAATGGTCACGCAATGTACACGGAATGGTCATGCAATGACCACGTAATGCACAAACTGAACGTGTAATGAACACGCAATGTACACACTGAACACGTAATGATCACACCGAAAACGTAATGTATACACAGGTCAAGCATTTAACGAAAATAATGCACATTTGAACGCAAATTCACGTAAATGGAAGCACATTTTCAAGCACATTCAACTCAGTAGGATGCGATCGTATATTTTACAACAGGATATAATGCCTCCAACTATCATTTGGCTCCAATGGTCTTTGACCCCAACGGACATTGGCTCCAACAGTCAATGGCATCAAAAGTATTTGGCTCCAAATAGTCTTAGGCCTATCTGCTTTTTGGCTACAAGACTAGGGGGCTACGAAGCTATGAGACTACAGGACTACAAGACTACAAGGCTTCAACTGGCTACTTGGCTACGAGATTATATAGATACAAGTTTACGAGACTACTTAGTCTATGAGGCTACATGACTTTTGTCTTTGGCACCGTTCAGCGGCGACAGTTAATTTATCTCATGCAAAAGAACATGTAGCAAGTAGTCTCAATTCTTGCCAACAGTTGTTGCCACGTGTTGTGTTGAGGTAAAAATTATTTATTTCTTTTATGTGGGATGTGGGATGCTCACTAACAATCGCAAGAGAAGGAAGGCTTCGCTAGACGCCAAGGAGAAAGAAGTTCGTCCATGATAGTACTCGTTTTCCTTAATATCAGAAAAATCTTATAAAATGAAATAGAAATACAAAATAACTATAAAAATAATAAAAATAAAATTACAAAAAATTGTGGCTTGTAATAGAACTCTATCATTGCTCAACAAAGCTCTTGGAAGCAAAAATTTGACAGTGTGGTAGGGCCTTTAGCACGAGTGCTACAGCCTTCAGCGGAAGTTCTTTTGTTTTGTAGAAAGAGAATATGAGAGGGAGCAAACTGCTGATGGTTGGCCTAGCAACAGCAGCAACATGCAGTGCACTGGCAGTACCAGCATAAAGGAGAATTGCACGGACAGAGCGCTCATTAGAGCAACTTTCCCTCGCAGCTGTTGGTAGGTGGAGGGGGTGGCGAGAATCATGTAAGTCATGCGTGATCCCGAGTTAAAAAAACTAGGAAATTATTTTAGGCGGTGGAAATTATGTCAACTTCAAACAAATTTAGCTAGGAAATGAATATAATCTGCAATACAACAGCCAAGTGCATAAAGTTTTACTTGATACGGATACTAGTCGACTAAATAATGAGGGAATATTTGGTTGGTGCTTGTAGTACGAAATATGGTTTAAGTATCAACACCAGTTCAGTGTTTAAAATCAGTTCAGTGAAATCTCATTACAACAGAAATTTTCATTTAAAAGAATAGATATTTTTAAAGCCCCACACTGATTTACATTTGGTACTTTTATTGGCAGTTAAAATTCTACTCTAGAATATTTCGTGGCATTTTAATTGACTATGCATGGTCATAATTTACCAAGATTTTCTCACTATTCCAAAAAGTAAAAAATTTTCTTCTAGGGAAACCGCAGAAAGAGATCAACAGTATTGTCATGAAAGGTTTTAGGGGTTGTGAAATGTAGGGCGGGCAATACCTGCAGCATAGAATGGATAGCATCAGAGGAAGTAGACAGAAATGTAAAGGCAACTGGAGGGAATAGACAGGAATGCAAAGACAACTGGAGGGAGTGGACAGGAATGTAAAGGCAAGTGGATGGAGTAGACAGGAATATATAAGCAACTAGATGGAGTAGAAAGGAATATAAAGGCAACTGGAGAGAAGTGGTGTGGATGTATTCAGTGCACATGCGAGCGGATGGAATTCAAGTTCCAGCCACATCCTACTGGCCACCGACCTTCAGTAGATAACATTCAATACTGACTGTAACCTCCCAACAACACTCTTGACAGGCCAGTTAGTACACAAGCATCTAGCTGTTCGGTCCTGTCAATGCATTCATTTGATAATCTGCCACATGGTCACGGCACTAAGTCATATTATAACTGTTAATTAGACCCTAAGATAGGCCTGTGTTAAAAATAGAATTTCCCGTATGGCAATAATATTTTTTTTGGCTCTTTATGAATTTGATAAGATTACAACAAAAACATATAATGGAAAAAAAAATCATCCCAATCATTGGCAAGTAAAAAACATAAAATCAGTTCATTCAGGTTGACTTTGTAAGGCATTTAGTTTATGTATTTATTATTTATTCTTACAATACTTCTTCATTACAGGTAAATTCATATATTATTCTAATATAAAATTAATACAACATACATTATACTCTTAATTATCCCCATTTTCCACCCAGTATCAGGATTCACTTCTTCAAACTTATGATACACAGAACTAAATTATTAAGAACTCCATTGCTGTGACTCACTGCTGTAAATATGTACCGTGATTACCCTAGTATGGGTCGTATATTTTAAGCTAATTTTTAGTATAAGAAATGTAATGCTACCCATATGCGCATTTTTGGCTAAAAAATAATATTATATTGTGTGGTTGAATATGTAAGTAAATAACTAACCTATGTTGGTTGTTAATAAATATAACTCCACGAGTAAATATAAATTGTTTAATCAAGATATCTCAGCAGTCGCGTGAAGTTACGTGTACAGCGCAGTTATTGCACGTGTGACGTGTCTGCCTTCCGACTGGTTGCAGTGCAGTCAAGTGATGCGTCTGCTGTCCTGTGAGGTAGAGGAGAGGAAGGGAAAATCTAAAAATAAACCACCAGCGGGAATGGGAGCAAGAGGTGTGCGCGTGTGCGTGAGGCCATATGGACGAACTGGCACCCACACAATTAACGTGTCTTATCTTGACAGATGTTCATGACGTAATTGTGTCCAATCAATCATTATTGTTTTTGAATGAGATTTCCCACGCTTTCTACTGAACATACCATGAAAAAACTGCAGCCATCACTGGTGTTTATAAGAGCAGCTTTTACACTCCTCTAGCCTCGCGGTAAACTAGGTAAACCATGACTGACAAAAGTAGCTGTTCGCCTCTTCTCGCTCCACGTTAAAAAAAAATGGAGGAAAGGAAAATAAGGGTATAAAAAATAGCAGTCTTCTCTTTTATCTTGTTACCTGTTACTAAAACTTGTTGGTCTGTTAGTCTGTTAGTAAACAGACAAAGAAGAGCTGAGGGTCAACGCCGATGTTGTATTTCTTATGCACCAATAAGCTGAGATAAGGAACACTTCACTTGTATCCACGGAACTCTGGTGCTGCGACCCATACACAGTGGCGACCCTTACGGTGAAAATGTTAATTTTTTTGCCCAAAATCAAGGGTGCGACCCATACAATGACCCTTCTCACGGTAGTTTTAACAAATGTACAAACATTTAGGTTTAACTACTACAAAATTACAACACATTAATCACTTACATATCCACAGTTAATAAGAGTTAATATGGAATATTAAATAAATATGTAAACACTATGAATAAATATATTTTTAGTTTCAAAAAACTATAATATATCACACAAATATGTTCATAAAATCCAGTCACATCACAGAGCAAGCACTACAGCTACTTGCAAAGACTGACCTTCAGAAATACTAAACAGCTGCAAAAACACTGCAGAATATTTGTTTTTTTAATCTAAAAAAATACTTAAGCTGAATTAAGTATACAATGAAGAGAAACATTAAGTAACTAACAAAATGGTTTATGTAAATATTGCTAATTTGGCAAAAGCTATAAGACTAGTTGAAGCATAAATTGTACACCACCACTACTACAGTAATTTTTTTACCCAGCAATGCTAAAATATAATGCTATACACACTATTATTCACTAAAATGTACCTTCTTATTATATACACATATGACAAAAAGCATGTAAACATTGACAATCAAACAATTTAATTTCTCGCAAGATTATGTGTTTTTGTAGTAAAATATAATAAAAATTACAGTTTATTTAATTTCACATCATTATTTAAGTACTCTATATGAAAATTTTATTTTTATCTTGTTACTAACTATACATTCCAATTTTAAAACATATTTTTTTAACATTTTTGTAACAATAAAATTCCCACAAAATTAAAATTTTCTTAGCCACAACAATTTACTAGGCACAAGCGACTACATTTGATTACATTGAAAATACACGAAAAATTACAATAGCTACTAGATAAAAAATAAATTATATTAATGTACAAAACAAATACATACACACAAATTTAAGCCCGACGGCTGGGCATCCACTTGTGCTACAATGAAGCACTAGTTTTTAATGTGAATGCATGAATGTGTGACTATATAATTGCTGCAATTAAAAAGATCAGATGCAATCAGACCCATTTTCATTGTGAAAAAATTGTCACTAGAGTGAATGAGTCAAGAAGTCAAATGGACATGCATGCAACTTTGTACATTAGCAATTGTTCAGTCATAGTTTTGCTGCTGGGATAGCTATTTAGGTGTGATAACTGATAGTAATAAGACATAATTGATTATGTTTTTGTAACTTAATTTTTTAATTTATAAAATATTTTTATTTTAAATATTTTTAATTAAAATTTTTTACTCTTTTGGTAACACCAGAAGAATTCACAACGATATCTCAAAAATATTTGAATACCTTGTAAAATTGACCTTTCATTATCTTTACGCTTGATATCAGATGCACTCAATAGCAGTCTTTATGTAGTTTTGCTTCTACATGGAGCAAAAGAAGGACGAAGAATGTGGTTTCATAAAAATCCATTTCAGTACTATTAAAGAATCAGAGGTTTATCAGTTACACTGCACACTACACTAAACACTACTGCAGAAAGAAATTTTAAGTTGCAGCGACAAGAAATCGCAAGCGTCCACACAACCCAAGAACTTTGTACGATGGGTCCCTATTTTTTTTTTTTAAAAACTCTTTTCAAAGTTTATCGTTTGATTGATTTACAATGTTTAACAATTGTAATACGTGACTTAAGTGGTACTGTACCACTGATAAAAAAAATGAAACTACATTAAAAGTACGGTAGTACCTCAAGTTAGATCGGATCTTCGTATAACCTAAGACTGAATTAAAATATATAAGAGAGTTAAAACACACAAATAAATCAAAACTGTGCAAGAACTTAAAGCAGAATGACTGCTGTAATTGGTGTGGTTGCAACTACTCAGTACAGCGAGACAGGTGTGACCGGCTGCAGGCGAGCTCAGGTGTTGAGGTGCAGCGGGATCACGAACTTGGGGCCGAAGGGGGAGGCGTACTTGACCCCGGTCGCCTCGAACACCTGCTGCGGGCACGCCAGGTTGCAGAGGTAGAGGCGGCCGTTGTGGGGGGCGTGGGCCAGGGGCAGGAAGGACAGCAGCGACAGCTTGGTGTCCACTCCCGGGGTGCCGGCCGGCGGGGGGTCCAGGGCGAGCACCGGGGCCCGGCTGTCGTTGGCCCACGAGGCGGCCCGGTGGTACAGGGCGTGGCCCGGCCCGCCGCCGCCGTCGTCCGCCAGCGCCAGGACTATCAGGTCCACCGAGCCCAGCGGCAGGTCTGCGCGACAACGCACCCAGCTCCAGAGTGCGACCCACTCCAGCGAAACAGATTAACTTTGAAGTGCAACTAGCCCTCGGGTCGTTCACATCGTCTCCACCATTATCATGAACTCTACTTGAATACGGCAGTCTACCAATTATCTGGGGTAATGACTGGTAAGGGATCCATGGATAATCGAAAAAGACTGTTAAAGCAAAGTGTGTGTGCGTCTATATATATACATACATGTGTGTGTGTGTGTGTGTGTGTATATATAAAACACCACCCTTATATTTTTTTATCCAACTATCTAGACAAACACTGTAACAGGAACCAACTCGAAGTAACACCCTAATTTGTTCCAGTAAACAGAGCACTAATCAAAAAAGTGCTAGTCAAATGCATTTTTTTCTATAAGAGAGTATTTTAATCAAAATAATTTGTTTTTCAATTAGGTTAGTGTTCTTGCTGACTACCATTTTAATCAAGACTCTACTCCCGTTAAAATTAGTATACAGTACTAATATACTTATATCTAAATACATTAGCCATACATTTAAATAAATATTCAATAACATCTTGAGATTAAGCCATATAAAATTAAATTTAATAATTCATTTACTGCATTGTTTACATAAAAAGGCTTGGGCATAACATTCCTAAGTAGATGCTACCAACATTTCGGAGTTACAAAATACGCAGTAATGTTTTTCATATACGAGATATATTTCAGTTGTAATAAGATTTTAAAAAGCATAAACTTAACATTTGTTATTATTAGAAAGATTATTTAACCTGTTAACGTAATTTCTGACACCGTTATTTACTAGATGCGTTTCTACCCCATGATTTGTGACTAGCACATCCTAGAATGTGAGAGGTAAACTAGCCCAGAAAGCTTCTGGCAGAATACAAAAGGTTGGCTGAAAACTTGGGCATCACTGGAAATAAATATATAATGAAGGAAGTGAATAGCTATTGAAGAAAGAGCAAAATATTGTTTGATGTTTCGTCACATTATTAATTCATCGAATTTAATGTTATACAAGTGTCATTGCCATTGTGCGTGTATGGAAATAAAAAATTTAAAAAATTGTTTATCGTTTAGGGAAGTAAAATATGTCACATTAACCTGCAAACCGGATAATCCTCACCCGGATAATCTGGAGTCTAATGCATATTTATTCTCCTGTAAATGAAACTGGTTTTCTTATGCAAACATATTTGTGTCGCTGTTGCAAGGAGTTCGTGGCACATTGAGTGGTACTTATGCTAAAATTGTATGAAAAAGGATGGAAAGCGTTATTTTCAGACAAGTGCAATACAAATATGTAATTCAAACAGTTCTGAATTTTTCTATGTCGTTTGTTTCATTTAACAAGTCATCAAATTATAAAACTTATGGTATGAATATTTTTTTCAGCTGGGACAGGTGCCAAACAAGTTGTATTGTGTGTAGTCAATACCAGGAAAAACTGTCGGATGTCGGAGATTAGAATTTTAAATTAACTGGGAAGCACTTTCGCTTGAGCCTGATTTATACCTTTGTATCCACTAGCAACATACGCTGTGGTTGTGTTCTAACACGCTTTACTGTATGTGGTCTCTTTTTCTTTGCTACAGAACATAAAAGCTGTTTATAAAGCTGCTGGTTGACATGTTCCAAGCAGGGCTCTTTTCTTCATTTTTCTAATATGGCCAGTGGGTGAAAAAATTCTCATTCTCTACATCCTCCCTTTTCATCTGTAACAGCTCTCCAGTACAATATTCTTAGCTGACAGAGAACAAAACAAATATTTTTTTTTATTACAGCTTCTCTAAATTCACATTTCTTCATAAGTGCCACCCCAAAATTTTGTACCTACATTTAATGTGGAAAAGCAAGTTTGAGTTACTTCTATGCTCAAGACCAAGTGGCCACGTCTCATAAAAACTGTGCAAATATTTATATTTTAGGATGGGCCGGTTGAATCCTCCAATCCCACCAAATCTCCAGTATTCAAAGGATTCCGAATTCGAGGAAAAATATTTGTGATTCAAGAAAAACGATTATAAGAAAAATATTTGAGCAAAAATAGTAAATTAAAAAAATTCAACACTGGCAAAAGTTAACTCGGCTTATTTCTGCTTATATTCATACTTATTATAATACAGTTCATCAAATTTTATTCTTTTAATTTTAATATATATGTATTAATACTAGGGGTGTGCGGGAATAGGTTTTTGTACTGCGGGAAATTTTCGGGAAAAATAAATTATTCCCGCGGGAAACGGGACGGGATCGGGAAAATAAAATAAAAAGGCAAATTTTTAATTATAATATGAGAAGATGGCCATTTAAACGTTTCTTGCAAAGTTAGTTGTTTTTTTTTTGCTGCTATTTCTTTTGTCTGCTTTACTTGCCCTTTTTTCAGCGGCGACTTCATATTTTTTAGCATCCTCAAATTTTTTTTTTTATAGCCAGACGTGCTACCATGCTCGCATCTCAAAAATTTTTCCACACGAGACACTTTGCCAGGGATTTACTGTCTGTCAGACGTTCAAAATACTTCCAAACACTTTTAGGTTTACAAGTAACAAGCTGATCGGTTGCGACATCCATTATTTTTAGGCTGCTAGTTTGTTTTAATATACAACGGCATCGAAAATAGGAACAGATACTTTGCCCAAGCCGTAATAACGTAACGTCAGCCGAAAAAGCCCGCCAAACTAAACAGTAAACAACTATTTTTTTCTCCCAAAGCAAAATCATAGATGTTTAGATACTCGTGAGCAGTGGTGTAAAACTACGTGATTTCATATTTTTCAAAGTGCCAATACAGTTCTCTACATCGCCACTGCTATCAAGTAATGAGAACGGTTACGCTTCGTTATGTAACGCAAGTCTAGTATTTCTTATATCTTTGGCGAAAAGGTTGGATTGCGCATGTGTTTTGTTTGTGTCTATGGACACACAGTGGTTTTAGGTTAAGTATTCGATGGTGACGGCAATAACGTTATATAACTGACTATTCACGTATCTTGAAAATTTGTACCCTTGAAGAAATATATTTATGAACGCATACAATATTTAAGGTACTCCATGTACGTTTTTTATATTCCAATTAGATATGTGTAAACGATTATCATAATTCACTGCACACCACAGCTGTCGCTACGATCGGCATAAGTTTAAAAGATGTTTTGCGTTTAAATAGTACGGAAACCCTTCAAAAATGTACGAATCCATAATAAATATTGTTGTAAAAACAGTTTGAATTAATAGAAAACATTTTCACATGATTAGGAAACATTTGTAAATTTTTAAACAATTTCCCGAAAAATTCGGGAGTAATAAAATTCCCGCCCGGCATTTCGGGAAGCCTATTTTCCCGACTTTTTTCCCGAAGCGTCGGGATCCCGCACACCCCTAATTAATACATATCATCATCACACATCTGAAAATCTTAGTTCATGAAACAAATATAAATGTATAGGTTGCCATATTTTGGGACCCAAAAATATGGTGCAGCGTGAAATTAGCAGAAAATGACAAAATTCTGTTTTTAAATTTTTCCCAAAATTTATCAACTTTTTTTTTTTTTTTTTTTTGAAAAACAAAATTTGGTGCAGAACACAGCTGTTTGTGCGAGATGATTGAGGCCATTTCTGAAAACGTCACGCGGGTCATAGATCTTTAACACAGGAAACAAATCTTAATACCGTATTGGCCCGAATATAAGGCGACCCCGAATATAAGGCGACCTGCAGTTTCAGGAGGCCAAACAAATGTAAAAATAATTTTGGTAGAAATTAATGTGAAAATTCATTAGACATACATTTTGTGTTGATAAATCCTTTTTGCATTTATGTATAACAATTAATTTATATTTATCACATTACTTATTTAAAAAAAGTTTGAATGTCCTACCCTAAAAGTCAAAAGAAAACAATTACTGTATCTATGAATTTAAAATTTTTACAATGGCTATTAATCACTCTTAAAATACCGCATTTAACTATCCGTTTCACTTAAGCTACGTATTACTATTTAGCAGTGTGTTAAACTTAACAAAGCAAACAAAGAATGCAGCTTCCCAGAACAAAACAAGTGGCTAGCTGCCATGGTGAAGCATACAGCCATGAATAACTTCGGTGACGTGACCGCGAATATTTGTCCATATTACTCTCTGACAGAGAGTCTCTGTCCTATGAATTTTAAAGAACAATCTATGATAATTATGTTGTTTGAAAGGTTTTTACATAAATAAAGAGTGAATTACTGTTAAATTATTAAAATAGCTTTTGAAGCAACGTACCAAATGCCTGTAAATATGGTGTCTTTGTGCATGTTCGGCAATTTTCGTTTTACAACAAAGAAATATTGTGGAAAGACAGTTGGCAGCCGTGAATCTCCAAACATTACATCCGAAATGTTCTTAACATTTTCTGTTTGTAAATGTAAACAATCATTCTGAAAATAGCTGTGATATTTTAATACAAATACACTAGAGTCCCGTTATAGCGAGGTGTCACGGTTCCGGGTTTGATCCTCGCTATAACCGTGTCCTCGTTATAACCGAATTGGACAAATTTTGGGCCCCAAAAAATAAAAATTAACCGAAAATAGCATAAATATTGTGTTTAAACCTGTATAATTGGAAAATAACAGGTTATATTAACGAAATCTTAATTTCTGTGAGTAGATGTGTGAATTCTCTTTAAAACGATACCCCATAAGTACGGATGCGATCACCGATTGCGTCAAAATAACCAGAATGGAATACCCTACCACGCCACGTAAGTATAGCATCTCAGCCCGCGGCCGACGCAGCATTGTCCTGCTATCTATTGTCGACGCGGGCTGACTGCTGGCGGCCATGTTGGTTCGGGATGTAGTTAACAGCTGGTGCTAGTGTAGTGCGACGATTTAATTCCTTACAAAAAAGCAGGAGTGCGGCAACGCACGTACGCCTCAAACGAAATAGTCGCTGGAAAACTATACTTTTTTCATTTAAAGAAACCTGTCAACTTTTTTAGAAAATAAATTAGTGATTAAACTCAAACCATCACCACCCCTTTCCCGGACAGATACCCCAACAACTGACCGAAACAAAAGTTACAAGAAAACTGTCCTAGCGATTCGGAAATAAATACGGTAGTGCCTACTAGAGGTGTAAAAGTAACGAAAAAATGTGTACCCGTATGTATTCTTTACTATCGTTACGTTACTCGTTACTTCTGATATCGCATAACATGCAATGTTATGTTGCAGCAACGAATCCAGTCGTATTGCATACGCGTACAGTATGACGTCGCGTAAATAATAAAATAGAATATAAACAATTAACAATATTTGATAATTAATAGTTTTTGTTAACCAAGAAACAATTAAATCTCATTAGAGCGGCTTTTTAATATTATCTCTTTTAAGATAACAAAAAAAAACGTGAAAATACGCGATTATAAAAACAAAAACATACATAAACTTGGACGACGAATTTCCAAATTATACTTTACTTAATAAACAAACCTCGTTCTTTGTAACGTAAATTCATTACGCGAGTAACGAGATGCATTCGTGTGTAACGTTTCGTTACTCGTTACTAGATGGCGCACCCTTACTCAGTACCGAATACATACGGTTTGCTACAGTTCTAGTGCAGACGGAAGTTTGATAAAAGAAAGAAAGGACGGGATTCTATTTTTAAAGCCACGCACTTACGTGGCGACTGCAAGGCTGAAGAATGTGACAGGCGTCAACGGCAAGATGTCTAGTGGCGAGCGAAAGGGGTGGAGATAAAGCAGACAAATAACAAAAGCGCGCTTCAAGCGATCACGCCGTAAATTCCTCAAAAATACCTCATTATAGCCGTGTTCTCGCTATTACCGTGCTCGCTATAACGAGATTCTACTGTATTTCCGTTAAAAATCTGAAAATAAATTACCGTAAATGTTAACACGTGATTGTACACAAAGTACAAATATGAATTGTGTAATAAAAGGTTGCCATTTTGAGATGCTTCAACATCACATTTTTAATTAAGAACAAATATTTTTATTTTCAACTTTAAACAATTGTGAATTACTGCAATATTGGGTAGATTAATCGTTTTCCCCGTGTGAGGTAATGAAGTTTTAGTTAATATAAAAAATCGTGAACATTTTGTTTAACAATGTTTCTACTGTAGCTTTCAGCTTGGAACTAATATTTGTGGTGCAGACGTCTTGGGTGCAAAAATAAGGCGACTTCCAATTTTCGCATCTCTCATTTATGTAAAAATGGTCGCCTTATATTCGGACCAATACGGTAACAAAGTATTTTGATACATGCATTTTGAATGTAATTTTTACACTAAAGCCCATTGATTTTATTTAAGAACACCACAAACATGATAAATTGATCTTTATGCTGTGTTTGTACGTCTTGTGTCTTCATATCTTTGATTATTTAGTGAAAAAAAAAGAAAAAAAACCTTCAATGCATATTATATTTACACCTGGTTTTACGAATATTTATTTCATTATTTAACAAAACTCAAAAATTATGTTTTTCAAATGGACAAAAAAGTGGTTTCCCAGTAAACTTCCAAAAAAAAAATTAAAAATAATACACTATTAACATATTAACCTATATTCTCGTTTATTTACAATTAACATGGAGATGATATTATGTAAATTTTTTAAAATAGTTCCTGAAACCCAAAACTGTTTTTAGTTTGTTTAGAGGGGGAAAAACATTGAAAAAATTTTTTTCTTAATTTCCTGACATGTTTTCAAATCATACTGCACTGTGGCATTGTGATACTTGAAGTAGTTTTTCATTTTATCAAATAGTAAGTTAGGCATAAATATAATGTGATACTGCTAAACAGGTTAGTTGGTATAAGTTAGAGACATTTAAAATACTACAAAATCATTACGAATTACCAACTTAAAATGCAGCTAACAACCTCAGGAACAAACAAGTGCTATGAAGAAGCACTTTATGTTTGTTATAATTTTAATTTAATTTAATTTCATTCTTGACTCTTGAAACCTAGATTCGGATTCGTGAAAATAGGATTCGACCCATCACTAATATATATATACAGTAGAACCCGTTTATAGTGAACCCGCCTATAATGAATTCCCGTTTATTGTGAATTTCCGTCTCAGTCCCGGCAAAATGATGTGAGGTATTAATTTATTGGATATAGCGCACAACTTTTGTCAATGTTGATACGTTTTACCGTGTACCACGAACAAATTTTGCCGACATAATGCACATTTATCTAAAATATTTTCATATAATTACAAGTTTTTTCACAAAACGTCTATTCTGGATCACATTAAAGTTTTTTTCCGCAATACGCTACTCGATTGTCCACTGTTCATATTATAAACAAGTCGTATTCGAGTGGCCTCGGTGGGCTACGTGTAGCCATAAATGGTGATCAGTAGGGATGGTCGGGTACCCGAAATTTCGGGCAGTGTTTCGGGTATCAAGTATACCCGAAATTCCGGGCGGGTATTTCAGTGCCCGAAAATATTGGGCACCTTGGAAAACGGCAATACCGCACGGCGCAAGTAAACAAAGCTTCTTTTTTTGGAACGCGCGGCAGCTGCAGGAACATGCCACGCCACCGCCGTCCCGGCACCAGCCGGTGAAGTGAGTGTGCGTGAGAGATAAGATAAAGAAGGTGCCCGGTCAGCAAGTGTGTTTGTGGGAGGGGGAGACAGATATGAGAGCGAGCCCTGCAGCAAGCGGAAGTGGTCAAGGTCAGCATTTACCGTTACTCTCGCTGGCTGACTAACGATGCAGCTGGTCGCCCGCCTCTCTCTCTCTCTCTCTCTCTCTCACACACACGCGCGCGCACGCACGGCGGATGCTCACTGCTCAATAGTCACAAAGTAGTGTTCAAGGCCGGTGGAGCTGCTTGCTGTGCGCGAGAAGGATTATAAGCTGACTTTAATTACACACATTGTAGTTGCGTGGCATTTGCAGAAAGTGGTTGTGAATGTTTCTATTTAATTCATGTCATTATTTTACCAAAATGGATACCAGTGGAAGTGTAGGTCAATCAGCAGTGACAATGAACCTTCAAGCAGCTACCCAAACACAATTTAGTTAATAAGCACTTTATTTCCAAGATTAATATGCACTCTATTTTTTAGTTTAATGTTTAACTTTCATATCAGTGCGGTATAGTAAATAAATAAAAACAGTTCAGGTTTGTCAATGCAAACTTAAGTACGACTATTTTATGTTCAAAATTTATTTCATTAACTGATTTTGATGCCCGACCGAGATTGCCCGAGCCCGAAAATTTTGGACAATTACCCGCCCGAGCCCGCCCGAAGTCAAATTTCTCTGCCCGACCATGCCTAGTGATCAGTTAGATGAAAATAAAAAATAGTTTTCCCTGCATAGTTAAAGAATGGGCGAATGCGTGTACATTTAATATGTTATCAAAATTAAACATAAATTACCACCACACAAATACGTATGTACATTATAGCAGCAAATTCAATATTTTTACGTCTCATTTTTATCGTTCACGTTTCGGACATTTTGATTGAGTAAAGTTCGCAAGACTACCACTAGAGGGAACTCTGTGGACTAAATTTTTCCATAGAAAGTAAGAAAATTTCGTTCCAGCTTTAGCAACTGCGATACTAAATGATACGTAGTGATCTTTGATGTGCCAGACTCGTTATTTTTTGTTTATTTACTTTTGACGGTAAAAAGAATTTCGTGTTATTAAGCTGCAAATGTGCTTCAATAAGAAATACGTACATAAAAAAATGTGAAAACGCGGAAAAAAACGTAAGGCATTATCTGTGCGAGATAAACTGGACATTATTGAAAAGGTAGACTCCAATCCCACTGTCCCGCACGTGTTAATAGCAAAGGAACTGGGAATTGCAACATCCACATTAAGTACAATATTAAACAAGCTGAACAATCTTCTTTCTCAAGCTGCGAAAACGTCACAGAGTATTAAATGCCTGAAAAAAGGATAATACGTCGATGTCCAAGAACCATTAGGTAATAGAAAGTTTGTACATGTGTAGTTCATTAAAAATAATATATGCATTTGCTCATAAAACTGTTGCTTTGAGTATTTTCATTCGTTCTTTTCTTGGCTTAGGCCTATGTGTAGTTAAGATTTTACTTTTGAGTATGTATTGCCAATATAAAAGTTTTCCCAGATATAAAGTTTCCCCTCTATAGTGAACATATAAATGACTCCCTTCAGATTCGTTATAACAGGGTTCTACTGTATATATATTAATTTTCATTACTAAAGAGCTGACAGTGTTTTCTACATCGGGTCATGTACTAAGGTATACAGTCAAACCTCATTAATACGAATCCGCTTAGTACGAAATTCCTGTTTATGCAAAGTACTTTCACAGTCCCAGAAAATAAAGTATGCTTTCCTATGTTATTCAGTACTTTTAATACAAAATACGGTTAATATGAATTACGAAGTTGTTTTGATCCCTCAAGTAGCTGTTAACGTGTATAAATAAACGGTTAATACGAATTTCACCGCCGAAGTCTTCATAACCGTCATGTAAACAAACGTTTCTCCAAAGATATATGTATGTATCCTATAGCGCAAAATGGTCGAAAAACAAGATGAAAAGTTCAACTCTAGTGGCGATGTTAGTAACTAAACTAGAAAAGATGCATGTTGTAAACGGAAAACGAAAAAGGAAAGTACTCTATACGTTACATATTAATATTAGTTGTCGGAAGTGTACATAGGTAGAAGTTTAAACAATCTATGGAAAAAAAGTTCTGATATTTTCCATTGCTCACGCACATGTGTCTTAACCTCAATTTTGAGTATGAGTTGTTTTGTAATATGACTGCGAAACATAAACACAATGACCTTACATTGCAAGTTAAAGTTAAAATTATCGAAGAAGTAGACAATGGAGAGAGAATGAAAACTGAAATTGAAGTTAGTATTATGATTTATTCTGTAAGTTTTGCATTGTGTTTGTTTTCTTCAGTGTTTACAAATTGTTAAGCATGTAGTGAAGCCAGCTTATACTACCAACAGTGTATATAATTTTCTTTATGGTTGTAAATATAGGCATTTACAGTTCAATCAATTATTTTTGTCATGATATCCCAATAGTTTGGTTAATGCAAACCCTCTTTATTACAAAGTGCTAAAATTATGGTCCCTTCAGGTTTTTAATTATGAGGTTTGACTGTATGCTGAAAGCGCTACTATGCTCTGCAGTGAGACTTCTAGTGACCACTTGGCAGAATGGTTAGCAACAGATGCTACAGTTCGTGACCCAGCGCGACTGACGCGAACACGCAGTCTCACCGGCGATCTTGGAGATCAGCTTGTTGCCGGTGAGGCGGTACAACTCCAGCTCCTGCTTGAGCTGCTGTGTGGCGCAGGCCGTGTCGAGGAGGAACACGAGCGTGCGCACGCCGTGGCTGGCCAGCTGGCGGGCGCAGTTCAGTCCCGTGGCGCCCTGGCGGTGCGGCCCGCACAGCGCCACCACCGTCGGCCACTGGTGCGAGTTGCGAGGGTTCAGCCTGCCCCGCACACACTCCTTCACCTTCAACGTTTCAGGATGCTCCTTCCCGTCTCATCAATCAATCATGCACAAATGAATACGCTTAGCTATAAATACTTATCGAAACTCATTTTCACCACACATAAAATGGTCAAATTGGCAATAAAGCTTTTTCTCAGACACTCAATCCAGTATGTAGTATAAAAAACCCTATTGTTGATCAAACTATGAAAACAATATATTATCAGGTAATTGTAAACATGGTGAATGACTTAATTTAATAGTGCTTCAAATCATTAAATCAATAAACAGATGATTCATTGTTTTTCTTACATTTAAGGTAAGTGCACCGGTACTCGTCACTGGTCCAATGGTCGTCACTAGCAACTTCAAATGTAAATAATAGAGAAGTAGCTCAATATATCGCCAACTTAAATATTGACAAAAATTTGGTCGACGTTCTAGCTGAAATTACCACAATAGTTTTCGGAACAAACACTATTTTCAATCAAAAAAAGTCCGTGCATCAAAAGTTCGTAGAGCAGTGAAGATAAATAGGGGAATTCCTATACTAAAACACTAAGGACGTTAGTGCACATTTTTACTTCTAATTCTGTAATTTTTCATGTTTATTCGTGATGTTTTGTGCTGAATGTGTTAGTTAAATGTTCTTGAAGAGGTGAAAGTGTTTATTTAAAAAAATTCATTTTCTTTGTATGATTTAGTTAGGGTGACGAAAACTGGATCAATAAAAACCTTGTATTGCTAGTGTTCGTCATACCTGACGAGCACTGGTACATTTAATATTTTATTTAAAGTTGTGCTAAGTTACACCCTAAAGTTCTTAAATAATATTGGTTCTTTGTTGTTAATAGACAAAGTACGTTATTATGATCAGATCCAGTAGTCGTCACCTATGACGACTTCCGATGCATGTGTATGACGACTTCTGGGTCGGAAATTACTTTACTTTATTGATTGCAAAAATTGTGTAGGCATTGTTGTTTACATTAATTTAGGGGTCATTCGATATATATTTTGACATTAATAAGTAAACTAAACATTGTAATGTGTCTCGTTCTTTAATTACAGGGCAAAATGCCAAAACGGAAAATACTGTTGTATGAAGAGTCAGCCATGGAAGCTGCTCTTAAAGATGTAGCGAATGGTACGAGTATAAAATGAGCAGCGGAAAAAAATAGTGTGCCAAGGAACACATTGTTCGATAAACACAACGGCAAATCGCCCTTGGGTAGGAAGATGGGCGGGCCCTGATTCATTTTTATATTTTACTTGTGATATCGCATAACATGCTATGTTATGTTGCAGCAACGAATTAAGTCGTATTGCGTACGCGTACAGTATGACGTCGCGTAAATAATAATAAATAGAATATAAACAATTAACAATATTTGATAATTAAACAGTTTTTGTTAACCAAGAAACAATTAAATCTCATTAGAGCTGCTTTATTATATCTCTTTTAAGATAAGAACAAAAAAAACGTGAAAATACGCGATAGTGAAAAACAAAAACATACATATTTCTAATTTGTAAAAAAATACTTTGTTACGTTGTTTCTGTTCCAATCTCAAACTTTGTCTACACACATAATACCTTTAATAAACAGTAAAAAAACTTAGACGAGGAATTTCCAAATTATACTTTATTAATAAACAAACATTGTTCTTTGTATCGTAAATTCATTGAATATGCGCGCGCATGCGTAAAATATACGAGAAATGCGAGTAACAGAATGCAGCCGTGTGTAACGTTTCGTTTCTCGTTACTAGACGGCACACCCATTACTCAGTAACGAATACATTCGGTTTGCTACAGCTCTATGTGCTGTCCCTCTTTGTTCCGTGAGTGCTGTAAGTAAATTCAAAATTTAATGAGGATTATTCATTATATTACTGAACGATCTTTATGAAATGCCATTTTGATGTTTAAAATATAGTACCAAATAAAATTTGAAGCCCAAATAGTACAATACTATCATTCTGGATCCATGAATTAAAACTAATGCAGCCGAAATCGCACATGACGACTACTGGCACAAACATGTGACGAACACTGGCAAACACGAAAATTTGCATGACGACTACTGGCTCGAAATCACACTTTTTTCAAAATTATAAATCTACAAAAATAATTTGTGTTTATCGAAGAGTGTTGGATAGCATTGTAGAGTAAAGTTTGAGGTTAAAAACAAACATGTAGGGGCAGTAATACACCTACAAGGTTATGTACACAATTTTTTTTTTTATAAAACTCTTCTTAGCATGACGACTACTGGTACATCTACCTTAATTAAAGATATACAAATACTTTATACAGTTTTATCATGTGTAAGATATTGGTGAAATGAAAAATGACATGTGCTTTACATATTTTGTAAAATTTATAATACTACATGTCAGTCATGTTTAGGAACACCACCATGCTGCATTTGTGATTTTCAGGATTATTAAACGGGAATACTAAAGAAAAATTAATAAACAGTATAATGGTATTCAAAAGAAAATGTAACAGCTGTTACATAGAAAGAAATAATACAAATAATAATACAGATGAGCATTAATGTTTAATAATATTTCTGATGTCACGTTGCGTCCATGATTCATCTGTTCTTCAAAATATCATTACCTAAATAAACCAGTGAAGAGTGAAATGTAATCTAGAGAACAGTACTGTACTAAAATGAAAACCAACAGTAAAAGTAAACTCTGAGTGAACTACAAACACTGGCAGCACAGTAATGCAACCTGATGACTAGGAATAAGATTATATGGCGAATTGTGATAAAACTGAAATAACCCTGAAAAGCCATGTCAAAACACAGCATAACACTGAAATGCAACTTAATACACCATATTATAGCACCCAAGAATTAAGTAGTTTTTAACCAAAACTTAATTCAAATAATAATAAAAAAATAATCTTTTAATGTTTGAAATTCAAAAAATGTGGTATTTCCGGACCTAAAATTGTACCAAAGTGCATGGATCCGAAAAATTAATTTGTTTTATTGTGCATCCCTTATTGAACCACTTTGAAACCACAAATGATCAATAATTTATTGTTAATGTTCTGAATGTATATGCTTTAGACCATTTCATTACAATTTAATTATTGTAAAAATGCAACGTACAAATTTTACCACTATTTTGATGGAGTAAGTATTAGATTACAGATTTTATTATCATAAAAACTAGTGGTGCACCGATATGACTTTACCGATTACCGATTGTGAGAGCAATAATTGGCAGATACCGATTCAGTTACCGATTATAGTGAACAAATTTTTTTTAAGTGTAATAATGCACACAAAAATTTTTCCCATGCAAATTTAATATCAAGATTAGGTAAAATTGAGAATACAGTTATAATTACAGTATAAAATATAAAATACACTATTAAGTTATTGCAAATTGTAAATTAAATTAACGTCCATCTATATTTGTTATTGTAAAAACTTTAACTACAGTCTAATAATATTTATTGTAATTTACAATGGGTAAGTTTTTGTTGCGGAAAACTAGCATTATTATCGACTATCACATAAGGTTCCATCGAGAAATTATCGTTTAACAATGTAAACATGTTGCTTTATTTAGTTCACTTGAGGTTAGAGAAAAAATGTTTTCACACTTCACTTTTTTGATCCCTACTCGCCATCTCACTATAATTATATAAAAATGACTCAAAACCAATTCTAGCACATGTGATTTTATTTATGTTGACTGAATATATAAAATTATAAATACTTTTTCAATTTTCACGTCACATACAAATAACACAACGGATAATGTTACCAAAGACTCCCATAACGAGTTTGTAAAACGCAGTGATAAACTCTAGAAGGTATCGGGACCACGATTTTGAACCGTTACTACGACTCGGAAAAAATCGATTGTCATAGAACCCACTGCAACTGCTTGTGGTATTTTGATTGCGTGCCATCTATTTTACGTCTCTGGCTATAGGTAATGTACAAGGCCACTAAACAAATAACAGAAAAAAAGACGAAACGTAAATATACACGTGTAGGAAAAATGTATTTTTTATTTTCGAGGCAATGAGATTTATTAAACTTAACTAAATATCTGTACTCATGATATGACGAAATTAGATAAATTTTGTAATATATACAAATATTACCGTATTTCGTCCTAAAATGTGTAACAAAATATTACACGGTAAAAACCTACTTAATTATGCCGGGACGTAGATAATCGGCAAAGTAATCGTTAAGATAATCGCCGATTACGATTAATCGGCAAAGTACCCATAATCGCCGATTACGATTCATCGGTATCCGCATCGGTGCACCACTAATAAAAACAATAACGCCGAAATTTTCTGTTTTAAAAACCAAATTGAACTAGAAGTAAAACCATGAAATCTTGTCTCTACTTATGACCAAGGTCAACAGCGAGAATCCACTTGATAAAATCTGAATGGGAGCAGCTGGATTGGGACCAGATTAGAGACCTCTGACTGTAGACTTGCCTGTGGCCACCTCCCAGCAGCTGCAGCGCCATCTCCGTCGCGGCTCGGCCCATGAGCTCGGTCTGCCGCTCAGCGCTGAGCCCGTAGCGCTCCGCCACGAGCATGATGTGGCGTCTCAGCTCCGGCATCACGCTGGGGATCACCAGCCCGTCATCTGCGTCAATAACAAGCCTCCCGTACACTCAACGCTCTGTGTGTCCTACGACAAAACGATCACCCACCAGGAAAGCCCATTCAGATTTCATTGACTAGCCGATTACAATGGAATCTAAGAATTCATAATCCAATGGTTTTGGAATCAACACTGTGAACATAATAAAAATGTGATAGGCTGTCCCTTTTTCTCCGCTCCAGAGTAAAAGGAGACAACTCCCACACCCGGACCGGGTTTGTATCTATTTCGCACAACATTGCTGATACGAAATACTATTTAAATTGTGCAAAACTTCAGACTTAAAACATATACCACTTAAAATTACTTAAAAAATGTACTTTAAAAAAAATTATATATATATTTAAATTTTCATAAAAATTATATATAAAAAATATATATAAAAGTAAATAAAGGCTATGTTTACAAGGCTCGTAACATATCAAATATTAACTGCTACATTCACGTAAATTCTATTACAACTTGGCTTCACTTCCACTTCAAACTAAAAGAATACTATGATGAAATACAATATCTATAAATATGCATATAAAAACAATATTAAGGAAAAATCTCAAAAATCTGGGAGCTCCTTACTTTACTACCGCAAGACGTCTTGCTACTAACACTGCTATGCTAAGCAAAATTACAAACATTACTTTCTCTTAAAAAAAAACCTATTAACAGTTCTGTGCTGGGCAAAGTCTAAATTCATCAGTTCAAAAGGGCTGTGACGTCACTAACTGCAACTTTATCACCGCGCTATCAATGCACGCAATACACTTGTTCTATGTCTTCCAACCTTTGCATTATGTCTACGGACTTCAACTGTGAGTTTTTTTGAAAGAAAAAAAAATAAAAATTATAAAAAAAAATTAGCACACCACTACTTGTTCAATCTATTTATTTTATCGCCGTTGCTACCAACCCCGGGATCCAAACAACCATTCAAAAACATGTAAGTCCGTGGCCACTTACTTGTCGTCCTCGGTCCTGCCTGTTACCTGAGCGGCTCTCTCACATAGCTGCATATGTGTTCGGTCGCAAGGCTGTTTCCAGTGGCGAAGCATTTGCGTGCAGATATCCACGCAATAGTTTAACTTGCATGTTTAACTTGGTCATTCATGGAATTATTTAGACATAACGTCACGTAAAAGTATTTTATTTCATGCACCACTATTATAAACCCAGTGCGCGAAGCACGCACAAGAGTGCACCGCGTCCGTCCAGCTCGCTGGCGCCGCCATCACTGCCTATCCTGCTGCGGTCAACCACCGCTCACATCAAGCCCTCTAACGGCCATCGGCTAACTCGAAGTTCTGAGCCCCATTAATTTCTTGTAATAGTCCAAAAATTTTAAGCACAAAATTACAAATAAAAAGTTACTAAAAAATTGATTGTCTGTAAAGTCGGTTTACAGACGATAGTTTAACGTGATAACGTCATAACAAAACATTGATGAAATGATTGCATACTTTTATCAATAAAATTGAATCATTTTTATTGAATTATCACTATTTTGTATGGATACAAAGGAGTGAAATGAAATCTACAATTTAATTGATAAATTTACTTTTATTTGAACTCATTAATTCAAATAAGTTTATTACTTTAACGAAGATATTATTTTAACTATAACTTTTATACAAAGACGGAGTGAAATAAAATCTACAATTATTTGATAAATTTACTTTTATTTGAACTCATTAATTCAAATAAGTTTATTACTTTAACGAAGATATTATTTTAACTATAACTTTTATACAAAGAAGGAGTGAAATAAAATCTACAATTTAATTGATAAATTTACTTTTATTTGAACTCATTAATTCAAATAAGTTTATTACTTTAACGAAGAGATTATTTTAACTATAACTTTTACGTATACATGTTTGCTATTTAACTTCTTTTAATCTGTGTTATTCTGTTAAGGATAGGACGATGATAGGAAAAGTAGGAAACGAATAGGAGGGTTTCAAGTTTAATGTGCATCGAAAAAGTCAAATCGATGGTTATTCCAATCGAGTGGAAGAGAGAGAGATTCAGCGCAAGCGTACAATGAGCGTAATGGGACACAGCGTAATGGGACACTTTTTAGTGCGTGCAGCCGGCGTTCATCGATTTATTAGACGTTGTCACGTCAAAAACTTTAATACAAATTATTGCCAACATTTTATATATTACAATTTACAAGCTTACACTTGACTCAGGTTTTAGAGACAACTAAAACTTTCTGGAAGTGGTGGCCTTCGGCCAGAGCCGATCGGACAACCAGGAATAAATAGTAGTAATTTAAAATAATTAAATTAGATGCAAAAGCACCTTAAGCTATTCTTCAGCCAAAAAATCAATACAAAAAAATTATGATCATCTTAAAAATATAATTAGGGAAAAAAAATAATGTGGTGGAAACACCACAAAGGAATATCAAAAAATATTTTCAATACCTGTAATTAAAATTTTTGTCCAATTAGTTGATTGATAAAGGTTTCGTTCCAAATACGTGTGTCACGTGCACCTAGCCGGTGCCACCGCCATTTCTGTCACGATCCACCTTCAGAGGGGGGGGGGGCGAGAATCGTAGCTCTTTACATAGAAACAACTCGCTTGGCATCAACTAGTCTTAACTTCATAAAATACTTTACTGTACCTAGGATCATAGGTTCGTCATCCCGTACAGGATGTCTGGTGAGAGCTGAACTAAGGAGATTTTGCAAAATAACATAATACTTAATTAAAATTATTTTATTCTTAAAGTCAAATACTCAACATCATTTTAAAGAACATTTAAATAGCGGGATTACAATTTAAAACAATAATCTCTTTACTTCCTTAACGATTGAACGACCTTACAAGAGAGAGAATGAGAGAACTTCACTAAACACTTCCCTAGTCCTTCCGAATACCTCAAATCATAATTAATACTTAAAATTAAAACAAAGATAAGTCCATACTCACATTTTCCGAAAAGCCTTTCTTGATCGATTACTTTAAAAAAATAACGTAGGGGCCTCTCCTGCCCTTGAAATCCCGAACGAACATTACATTTTAAAAACTATGACGCGTGACCCCTGACGAGGGCCATAGCCTCCGCCCGAAAGCTTGACGACTACATTATGACCTAACTTAAATTAAACGACTCGTGGCCTCTGGCGTCGACCATAGCTTCCGCCCGAAAGCTTGAATTCCTACATCACGAACGAACTAACAACTCGTGACCACAGGTGAGACGCATAGCCTCCGCCTGAGTGAGCCTGAATTCCTACATCACGAACGAACTAACAACTCGTGACCACAGGTGAGACGCATAGCCTCCGCCTGAGTGAGCCCCGAGTCATCACTCACTTGCGCTTAAATTCGCGCGCCCTGCCGCGCCTACCATAACAAAAGCTCGTTATTGAAGTCAAATTTACTAAACAACTAACTAGAACATCTGGGAAGACTACCCCCCCTCTACCCCAATGTGCAGGCCACACCGCGCGGCTTGTTACGACAGCGCGCCCCAGTAACTGCGGCCCGTGGCTGCGCCAGCGCGCGGCCAAACAAACAAACAAAATTCTGCAAGCCCGCAGCGCGCCGCGCCGGCCCCGTGCCCCAATTACATGGTCACGCCACTTGCGCTGACGAGTGAACAGAGCAGCCAGCCCAGAGTCCCGTCAGTAAAGTCCCTAAATTTGATTTCAACAACCCTGCAAAATTTCAACCCGCGACATAACCCTCCCCTCACAGAGCTCGAGCCCCATCGAGCTACCTCAAAATTACAAATTGTCTTTTTCCATTAAACCATAACTATAAATTCCTCATTTCACAAAAATAATAATTTTCTTAGTTCCTTGCTGTCTGAACATACATCTAGATTCTGCATAAGATTTATTTTAAAACAACAAGTATTCATAAAATTAAATGTAAAACTTTTATCTGGTTTGTTCTCACAGGAACCTTCAGAGGCTCGAGTTCTCAATTCTAAAAAAATTGTTCTGTTAGTGAAGCTCTCTTTACAAATTAAATTACTGTTCTTAGTTTCTCAGTATTCGTTAAACAATGTGCAAATTCTTGATAATTATTATTATTTTTTTTTTCAGTTTCCGTTTATTACCATACTTCTTTCGTTCTTCAAAAAAAATTAAGTGTCCTTACAGTGTTTCAATTAATTAAACTCTTATCTCGTGAAGGTTGGTGCAACTCCTCGAAGTCAGTGTTGTCGAGAAGAGTAGCTCCCTGGGCTGGCCATCAGCAAACACCACTCAACTCCAACAGCTACTGGACTGGCTTCCAGGGCAGCTCACAACTTCTCCCCACATCTGCTTCGGAGTTGTGCCATCCTCATCACGAACAGATTACAATTCTGAAACATCATCAACAGGCATTACCATCACGCCTGACAAATACAAAACTAACTACTAAACTGCAATCGATGGGCAAGGATGCAAACACACAAAAAAATAACATTAATTAATTCAACTGCTAACATAAAGTATCCCACCCTTAGCATAATCTAATCAGGCAAATAATTTGATAGGAAAAACTTAAGGAAGGGAAACATGACCTCCAATGATTTTCCCTAACTCTTGAGTCTTGATCTTCTCTATACAGCAAATAGTCCCCACGAAGTAACTGGGTTGAAGGTCAGTTCACATGACCCACCCATAACCTCTTCTACTCTTCTTTTCTTCTGGGGGCAACCACAATGCCCACCAATCTCTCTCCATGGTGCCGAACCAGCTATCCCATGAGAGTAAACAACGTAGTCAATAGGAGCGCAGAGGGGAAACACCAATCTCTGGCTTGTCGAGTCATAAAACTGCTTTATCTTCTTCTTCTTCTGAGTAAAAATATCTGACTAACCTTGCTTCTATTCTTCCAAACAGTAAAAGTTCATCAGGTATCTTCATGAAAGAAACATTCTAACTAATAATTCTTCATTTTTCTTCTTCTTTATTTCTGTTAGTTGTAATAGAAGGCCATGTTAGGGAGGTTATAGGGAAAAAGAGTGGCCAATTCCCACCCCATCACCCACCTAGATCATGACTAATTAACTTTTAAACTTTCTATTTCAAACAAATTAAAAAAAAAACATTTTTTTTTATTCAAACTTTTAAACTATAATTACTTTTACTTCATAACCTCAAAAGCTAATCAATAATTCTAAATGAAATTGTGATTTACTGCATCCTTGTTCCATCCGATCTGTTTGTTTATAACCTTTCTTGTAAAGTATAAAATTTTCAAACATTACTAATTCAAAAAAAAATTAAATTCTGGTGTCCTTTGAGTTACAATTAACTTTACTATTTCTTAGCTTGAAATAATTTAAGTTTTCAGAACTATTTCATTGTCTAATTCACAACACTTAAAAATCAACTCAAAACAACAAATCATCAAAATCAATAAGATCATCTGACCTACCTATCAGTACTGTGAACTTGAACTGTTCGTACACATTTATAATAAGCTATTGTATTTAAATTCCAACCTAAATAAGGTTTTAAAAAAAAACTACTAATCCCTCTGTAAATTAAGAAAATTAACTTTAAAAATTAAACTTAAGGTATTAGTTCTTTTTGACAGCTACCACAACTCACTAGTTCCATTACATTACTATAACCTAAAAAGTTCTGTAAATAATGTTTATAACAAAAAAAACTCCAGTTACTGTCTTCCATAAAAAAAAATAAAACTTTACATGACCTTATTAATCTCCACTTGTAAGTCCATGGCTGCCAGCTTTCTCTTCTCTTGAATCTTCAGTCTTGGCTCTTGTTTCAGTGATCTTGTATCTTGTCTCTCGAACTCTTGTCATCTTGTAAACTGGACTGCTGCTCAGCTCATCTTAAGGAATCTGTAACAGTTTCAAAAATACATGTTAATTTAAATTACATAATTCCTGTTCTTTGGTCCTAAAAAAAAAATTGTATTATTAGTACACATTACCCTGAAACAACATTATTATTCATTGTTTATTACTTAAAAAAAATGCTTTACCATAAAATCCTTTTTTGTTCTTTTCATTAGGCCTATTTATTTTCCTTCTTCTTAATTAAATTCTGCTTCAAATGTTAATCCTAACTTAAGACCTACCATCTATTTATTATTCATTACCTACATTATTTATGTTACCCTAAAATTCCCATAAGTTTCTAATACTTCCTATCAAAGACATTCTCTCTAAAAAAAAATTTACTTGTGACTCTTAACTTAACAAACTTAAAAAAAACTTTTACACTAGACTTAACTTATTATTCATTCTTAGTTACTAAATTTCTATATGTAAACTTTAGTACTTACAAACAAAAACTGCCTATTTCTCTCTACCTCTTAATCTCTTTCAATTATTACAATAATAATGTTACCTTGCATCTTTAAACTTTCTTCTTTTCAATTAAATTAGACATCTCATAACAATAAAAATTCTGCCTATACTCTTCTTATGGGTGTCCAACCCAACAACAAAATTTCAAATTCTCAAGTTTCCTTATATTTAAATTATGCAATGCACATAACCTCTGTGGTGCCTGTACCCTTTTAGGCCTACCACCTTCTCCTCTCACAGCATGACAACTCTTATTCCTCGGGGTCTGTATTCACTGTTACAAATCAAATATCTCAAAAAAATTAAAAACAAATTTATTATTTTAAGAAAACAAAAATTTACATTGAATTTACTATGGAGCCTGGAAATCTTAATGTCTCACAGCAGCTAACATGACTAAATCCCATGGAACCCCAGGTTTACATAACCTGTGCCCAAAAATTTAAGCATACCAGGCTTTCTCTGCACTGGTTTTACAGCATCACACACTATTTAGGGCCCCTGATCTGCCATCAGTCCCAAGGAGTTTTCCCACAACCCCTCTCTACACAAGCGCCTACCGCATTCCTCTCAATTGGCTATCGGTTTTACGGCATTCTTTTGGGATCCGACCATCAAGTTAGGGCTAATCGAACACTAAACCTCCATACTTCCAAACTAATGTAAATCAATTAAATTTTCTCTGTAAATTCTAAAAATCAAAAAAAATTATTCCAACATGCCAAAGAAACTTCCAAAAAAAATTCATAATCTTATCTTCAAACCATTAAAATAAAAATAAATAGATTACTCTGTTTTCTCCTTAATAACTGTAAACTGTCAACAAATATTATGTCGTAAATTTAACTATGCTTACTGACTCTAAATCATAAAATCTCATTCGTCCTAATTAATAAACAACCAATTTCCTTGAAATCTCACTGTATCTCTCATACTCAAACTCCACTGGCTGAATATCTCAATAAATTCAAAAACAATTATCTAAACTCTTAAAGAAATTCCTCCCCAATTATTCAAATTACTTCACCTTATTTTATTTCATTACTTAAAACACCTTACTCAAAAAAATTAATTAATTCCCTTCCATTATTATTTGACCAGAAAAAACTTTCTCATTAATTAATTTATTAAAATTCAATTTCACATTAGGCAAGTACACTAACTCTCTACAGCAATGTTTCTCATTTCCCTCCTTCCTAACTGAATCCAATCTTACTTAACCTCCAGGGAATTTACCTCACAAAATAACCAAATTCACTGTAGTGCCTATCTGCTATACGCCCACTACACAGGGGGCTCTAACCCCACCAACAAACTTCATTGAAATGGTACCCTATCCCATACAGGATAGCCACTTCGGTACTACCATGGGGAACTCCTGCCCCAAACTACTCACAACTCTCAGGATTCTCCTGACCCTTAATTCCGTAGTCAGCCCATCTCCTATGGTCTGCGCTACAATTCCCTTTCTTCCCAGGGACACAACGCCTCACCTTAGGGTCCCTCGCCCTAATGAAAACATTAATTTTGTCTCTCTGTTCTTTTGGAGTAAATTCCCTCTACACACAAAATCTAGCCTTCCCAGTTTTCTCAATGCTTATCGATTTTATAGTGTACCTCCTTAATAATGTTTACAAATCCCAAAAAAATATTTTTAAAACCGAGGTAGAATTTAACTAACAAAAACATAAACAACTTACAACGAAACACTTCTAGCCTATACATCATACACTTCTTAAATTAAATTACTTACATACTGAAAGTTCCTCTTCTTCTAAAACACACTTAAATTTAAATTTATTTAACCAATAGTCTATTTTCTTATCGCTAAGTTACCGTACAGCTGATCAAAACAAGGTCACGGCCGTCCACGTCTCTGTACGTGCTCGTGACGTCACCGAATTCCATCAGGTGCGCCAACCCTCGCTTGCGGTTCCTCCGTTCTCCGCTAGGTCTCAGCACCTCCCCGTCACGTGTTCATTCTGCCACGTCCACTGACGTGTCGTTCTGAAACAACTCTCAACATTTTTCTAATTAAAACAAAACATCACTATAAATTCTATAACTCTCTTTTACATAAACTCTCGTTTTCTCTTTAATTCCTTTCTAACGTTTATCCTTCCCTCGACTGATTTAATTCGTACGTCTCGTCTCCTACGCGCACGAAAACAAAACAAACTTCTCTTGAAAATAATTCCTATTTACGACAAAAAACTTTATTTTAAATTATAATTCTCTTAACCTACAATCTTAAAATGAACTTCAATTAAATTAAACCACTTGCATTATCTCTAATAAGCATTTAACTTATAACGTATTCTCCTCACGTAATAATCCCCGATATAAATCTACAATAAATTCAACGACTTAAAACAACTTATCACTATAAACTTTATCCTTACAAGTATCCTCAAATAAACATCTGTTACGTCAAAAAAAAAATCTCAAAGACTTCCTCCACTATAGACTAAAATTCCGTAATCCTCTCCTCAAGTAAACTCTTAATAACCTGCTATCAGAAGCTGAAACTAACTTAATAATAAACATAAAAATCTACCTCTCTCTCTCTCCAGAAATAGAACCTATCCGGCGAACTCTACCATTTCTGTCACGTGCACCTAGCCGGTGCCACCGCCATTTCTGTCACGATCCACCTTCAGAGGGGGGGGGGCGAGAATCGTAGCTCTTTACATAGAAACAACTCGCTTGGCATCAACTAGTCTTAACTTCATAAAATACTTTACTGTACCTAGGATCATAGGTTCGTCATCCCGTACAGGATGTCTGGTGAGAGCTGAACTAAGGAGATTTTGCAAAATAACATAATACTTAATTAAAATTATTTTATTCTTAAAGTCAAATACTCAACATCATTTTAAAGAACATTTAAATAGCGGGATTACAATTTAAAACAATAATCTCTTTACTTCCTTAACGATTGAACGACCTTACAAGAGAGAGAATGAGAGAACTTCACTAAACACTTCCCTAGTCCTTCCGAATACCTCAAATCATAATTAATACTTAAAATTAAAACAAAGATAAGTCCATACTCACATTTTCCGAAAAGCCTTTCTTGATCGATTACTTTAAAAAAATAACGTAGGGGCCTCTCCTGCCCTTGAAATCCCGAACGAACATTACATTTTAAAAACTATGACGCGTGACCCCTGACGAGGGCCATAGCCTCCGCCCGAAAGCTTGACGACTACATTATGACCTAACTTAAATTAAACGACTCGTGGCCTCTGGCGTCGACCATAGCTTCCGCCCGAAAGCTTGAATTCCTACATCACGAACGAACTAACAACTCGTGACCACAGGTGAGACGCATAGCCTCCGCCTGAGTGAGCCTGAATTCCTACATCACGAACGAACTAACAACTCGTGACCACAGGTGAGACGCATAGCCTCCGCCTGAGTGAGCCCCGAGTCATCACTCACTTGCGCTTAAATTCGCGCGCCCTGCCGCGCCTACCATAACAAAAGCTCGTTATTGAAGTCAAATTTACTAAACAACTAACTAGAACATCTGGGAAGACTACCCCCCCTCTACCCCAATGTGCAGGCCACACCGCGCGGCTTGTTACGACAGCGCGCCCCAGTAACTGCGGCCCGTGGCTGCGCCAGCGCGCGGCCAAACAAACAAACAAAATTCTGCAAGCCCGCAGCGCGCCGCGCCGGCCCCGTGCCCCAATTACATGGTCACGCCACTTGCGCTGACGAGTGAACAGAGCAGCCAGCCCAGAGTCCCGTCAGTAAAGTCCCTAAATTTGATTTCAACAACCCTGCAAAATTTCAACCCGCGACACGTGTGCTTGGGACAAGTATATGGTGCATTGCAATAAAGCAGAAATAACACCGCAAAGCGTGTCAATGGAACATAGAACACCAAAATGCAAGTTAATACACCATTTAGCAATAAAATGGACTGAAAGCAGAAAACCTATCTGTAATTTAACAAACCACAAAAATTTTATCTTTTGCTATGGTCAATTCATTGAATGAAATTATTTAACATGAATTTTGTAAAAAAAATTTACTAACTAAATGAAATTTAAAAAAAATTATTTTATGTTATTTCATCTTGCATGTCTTATTAGTAATTACATATTACTCATGTTGGAAAATTTTAGAAACACCCAAACATTTACTGATTTACCGTATTTACTCGCACATAGGTCGCGGCAATTTTACCAGATTTGATGGGAAAAAAATGAAGTGCGACCTATATGTGAAGAAAAATTTTTTAAAATATTTGAGGAATTTTTTTGGCAATATTTTGCTTTAAAATGCGAAAAAGAAGTTTATATAGGTATAGGCAAATTTATTTACAATGTACACATACAGTGAAACCCCTTATTTACGTTACCGTTATTTACGTTTTCCCGTTATTTGCACTATATTCTTCAGGTCCCGTTTAGTTCCCATTTATTCCAATACAATACTTTCACGCGAATTATATCTTAAAAATCGAATCCATCCCGCTATTTACATCACGTAACAACCATAAACAACCAGAAAATACTGTGGGTACTTTAAGAGTAGATAAGATTAGCTAGTAAGCCTAAAAACATTGTGAAAAACATAACGTTTATAGTCGGCAATGAACATTTTAAATCGCAAAATATACATATTTTATAACATGAAAAGTTGCTTTTGTTTGCAAACATGTAATAATTTAAGCCTAGGCGTGTAAAAGTCCGAGTAATTATAGCAGGAGACAATCTAAAATGCACGAGGAAAAAACCTAAACTCACGAATGTATAAACGTGGCCGATTGTGAAGTTCTGATACTGTATTTATGTCACAACTTAGCCGAAATACTGGTACGAGACAAACTTCACAAGATAAAATGAGCGGAGTCTTGGTAACTGTTTTATACGTATTTTCTAATTTCGGAAGTATTGTACAGTTGACGCGTATTTTTTAAACTAACAATTTATTTCTGGGGATCGTAATTAATTAATTATTGGTATCAAGACATCAAGATGAACGTAAACTTGAACATGTCACGGCAGTGAGAAAACTGGTGCGTATACCAATAAACTGGTATTAGAACCGGACAAAACTAGTACATGGGAGGTGGAGCTTATATTTTTTTCCGCTAAGCTCGCATTTATTGGCTGGCTGCTGATGGAAGGTCACGAGTCTGGGCAGAGCGTTGAGTGAGTTATACTGCGCATGCGCAACTCAAAGAACAGAGAGAGCCAGCCGGCGGCTACACCGCGCCGTAACAACAGCTGATCGAGTACAATGACCTTTCTCCGCGCACGACGCGCTATTGACGGTAAATTTCCATCAATTTGCGGCCCTTTTTAAAAATTTTTTTTACTGTGGTGCAATGTGTATGTGTAATGAATTACCGGTGCGACCTGTATGGGGGGAATCTTAAATACCAAATTCAAGACCTCAAATTATGGGTGCGACCTATATGCGATGGCAACCAATATGCGAGTGAATACGGTATTTTAATTTTTCTGAGTAGTTATGTTCTAGACTGCTATTTACAAATTATTTTACTGTACAAATGCATTACGCGTCAGTCAAAATGAGACTAACTTGGTGAAATAAGTATTAAGAAAAATTTTATTGTCATATTTGTTAAGTAATACCTATTTTTATGAATAATAATAATAATGTATAAAAACAAAAACTCTGAATTCACCTGTTTTAATAACGAAAGTGACCTAAAAATAAAACCATAAAATCTTGTCCCTAATAATGAGGTTTTTTTTTAGTATATTACTGTTTTGACATACCGTATTGCGTATTGGTCCGAAAATAGGCCGACCTTTTTTGCCAGTTTTGTCAACCTTGAAATCTAGAGTCGGCCTATAATGGGGCACTAGCCAAAATAGTATAGGTAATTAAATACGTACATTTCAAGGAGAATCACTTATGGGATGGCATAAAAATGTTATCAGCTATACAATTCATTGACCTAAAATTACACCGTACTTATGTGGAATTACCGTATTGGCCCGAATATAAGGCGACCCCGAATATAAGGCGACCTGCAGTTTCAGGAGGCCAAACAAATGTAAAAATAATTTTTGGTAGAAATTAATGTGAAAATTCATTAGACATACATTTTGTGTTGATAAATCGTTTTTGCATTTATGTATAACAATTAATTTATATTTATCACTTTACTTATTTAAAATAAGTTTGAATGGCCTACCCTAAAAGTCAAAAGAAAACAATTAGAAAATATTTACACTTTTAAATATTACACTAGAAATTTTTTCGTGTTTACTCTAATGAAGCTGCATAATTGTCATCTTCAGAGCTGTTTATTTGTCTAGAGCTCGTTCCCCGCCGTTCCACCCATGTGTGATTGTTGATTTTTCACAGTTTACTGTATCTACGAATTTAAAATTTTTACAATGGCTATTAATCACTCTTAAAATACAGCATTTAACTTTCCGTTTGACTTAAGCTACGTATTACCACAGAACAAGGTGTATTACTATTTAGTAGTGTGTTTAACGTAAAAAAAGCAAACAAATAATGCATCTTGCCGGAACAAAACAAGTGGCTAGCTGACATGATGAAGCATACGGCCATGAATAACTTCGGTTACGTGACCGCGTATATTTGTCCATATTACTCTCTGACAGAGAGAGTCTGTTCTATGAATTTGAAAGAATAATCTATTATAATTATGAAAGGTTTTTACATAAATAAAGAGTGGATTATTAAAATAGCTTTTGAAGCAACGTACCAAATTCCTGTTAATATGGCGTCTTCGAGCGTGTTCGGCAATGTTCGTTTTACAACAAAGAAATATTGTGGAAAGACAGTTGGCAGCCGTGAATTTCCATACATTACATCCGAAATGTTTGTAAACGTAAACAATCGTTCTGAAAATAACTGTGATATTTTAGTACAAATATTTCAGTTAAAAATCTGAAGATAAATTACCGTAAATGTTAACACGCGATTGTACACAAAGTACAAATATGAATTGTGAAATAAAAGGTTGCCATTTTGAGATGCTTCAACATTCACGTTTTTACTCAAGAACAAATATTTTAATTTTCAACTTCAAACAATTGTAAATTACTGCAATATTAGGTGGATTTATTGTTTTTACCGTGTGAGGTAACAAAGTTTTAGTTAATATAAAAAATCGTGAACGTTTTGTTAAACAATGTTTCTACTGTAGCTTTCAGCTTGGAACTAATGTTTGCGGTTCTGACGTCTTGGGTGCGAAAATAAGGCGACTTCCAATTTTTGCATCTCTCGTTTATGTAAAAATGGTCGCCTTATATTCGGACCAATACGGTAGTAATTTTTCCAACTTAGAAATTTAGTAAACACACTTAAGCCCAATAACGTATTATCATATTTTAAGTTAAGTACACAGATGTGGTCACTTGTAGCACACAGCTTTTAAAAGCTCGGTCTGGTTATTTTTGAACTGTATTCAACAGGCTGCGGTAATTTTATTTACTTGTAAAATGTGGTATTTACAGTAAACAATTAGTAAAAACAGCAATTTTGCCGTAAGATTATTTACCGTAGAATGCTTTATTTACTCTTCTAACAAAGGAAAATCCAAATGGCACCAGTGTTGGCAACTTGTAGTTGCGCTTGCAACACAAATAAACAAATACCGGTACGTACATACCAACAGTAACAAGAACAATAAAACCTATTTGTAGAGTGAAGATTTTGTGGTGTTATTTTAAGACAAATTTTGGTGTAAAGAAATAAAGATTTCGGTGTTATATGGTTTTATTTTTTTTGCTCAAAATACCCACGGCAAAATTTTCTTGCTTTTCTGTACGACATGAAAATTTATTAAAACAAATATTAATAAACACTAAAACCTCATGATCTAATTACAATTAAGTTCATTTGCAAATTCATAGATAATTAAGTTCATTTGCAAATTCATAGATAATTAAGTTCATTTGCAAATTCATAAATTCAAACTTTTAAATAACTACAAAAATTTCACGACTTAATTACAATCACATACACTACAAAATTACACAATTAAGCACTTCCAAAGTTACTATTAAGACGGTTTTATTGAAATGCTATCATAGTTAAATTTTCTGCATTTTCTGGAGTGAGACGTTGTCTTCTGTCACTAACTACCAGTGAGTACCTGGAAAATGAACGTTTTGCATCAACATTTGATGTTGGGAACCAGATTGCCCTTAAACTGGCTTGAGCAAATTCACTTTAGTCCCCTTTAAGGGAGCAAAGTACCTTTGCAACATCAATTTGGCTTGTTTCTGTCAATGTAAGTTCATCCTCAATTATTTTTTTGAAAGCAACATAGCCATGTATGAATGTATCAATGGGAAGATGGGAAACAGAAGGCAAGTTATGCAGAGACTTCTGTAGGTTTGCATCTTCTATGCTAACCCTACTCACATTTCTTGGGTTGAACCGAAAATTAATGGCATTAAAGACTCTTAGACAAGGATGTCGTTTAACAGATGAGTTTTGCCTCGAACGCTTATGTTTCTCACTCGCGACATGTTTCACAAGCGTATCGCGTCTCTCCTAGTCTAGCCTGCAGTTACAGAATTTGCACATTAAAATTTTATCACTGATATAAAATCCTTCACTGGAAAATTCTTTCGATCGGTCATTGGCAGAAACCTTAGTTTTAGGCATTATCAAAAAAAAATTTAATCACATAGGAAGAATTTAACCTCTCAATACGCAAAAACTTGCCGTGCTGGAAAGATCAAAACACTGGAGAATAGATGAGAATACAAACGGATACCGAATACCAACATACGTACGTGAAAATTAATACCGACATAAACATGTACTATTTATTATTTACAATCGTTACGTTAAGCAGGGTTAATTTTATTTTCGTAGCCTACGTACTTTATTTTAAATTAACAGTAAAAGCAATGCGCTTTAGTGTGTAATATTTTAATGATTAAAAACGCAACCTTAGAAAAACATATTTTGGACGTTTGTTATTTTTGTATTTACAGAAAGTGAACGGCGGCCATTGTATCATAGTTATCAACATCTTAAATTATTATGGTACACAAGATTACCGTTTAAAGAAAATATTACGTTAATTCCGAGACTTCATTTTAAAATCTATAATGAATCACCGTCGCATATAATATATATGGCTGCTAGTTACTGTAAGAAATATTTGATTGTGCTGAAGGTAGTGAATTGTCCTTACAGAATGGAAAAAAAAAAAACGTAAATAATCAGGATAGACGAACTTTCGTGACATATCGCGGATTTCACACAATTTCGTTTTATTTCGTGTTTTCAAGCGGTTTTCGGTGTTATTTCGTTTTATCGCGCATTACCATATAATCGTGGCTCTACCTATTTGCAATATTGGCTGTTTTATGGTTGATTCATACACGTTTTACATAAAACTATTTTGGGTTTTTTACGTCAAAATTAAACGTACCGGTAAATGTTTTTACGTCACAATTTCTATGAACTTAGAAAATGTAGCCATTGCCGTATAAAATGTCGGCACCACTACAAAAGAATGTGAAGATAAACGGAAACACGCTTATATATATTTATATATTTTCGTAAGTAAGAATAACACATTTTGTCAGTTCAATAAATACTAACTTAGTAGAAGTGTTACTGTGGCAATATGTTGCTGATAATCATTTTAGTTAGTTAAAATTTATTTTTCCCTGATTTTGAGTGTGCTGTAGAAGGGGTCGGCCTATTTTCGAGGTCGGCCTATTTTCGGACCAATACGGTAGATATTGGCACTGGTACGAAAAATTACCTGTTTGCAAAATATTTTAAGCATGACTGCTCCCGGACCAATTATAGATACTTACCAGTAACATATTCTTTGACGTCAGGCTCTGGAACGATGACCTGTCTACAGGCAGCTGGGATACTGGAAATAACGTTCTCATCATGTCGAAACTTCTGCTGCCTCCGTGAAGCATCTGTGTGGCGCACCACATCCGGCCTCTGAGAGGCATTTATCTCGTCGTACACGGCCTGGGGAAAAAAGTTATTAAACTACATAACTCACTGCGTACTAAACAGACAGGGTTGGAAAAAAAACCAGGTCTAAACAAAAAACCAAACAACTTGGTTTCTATTAGGTTTAAACCTTTTTTTTTATTACGTTAAGTTATTTTGGTTATCACTATGTTCAAATGAAAGTCCTACAACATTCCGCTTTCTGCCACTCATGTTGAACCAGAAAAGATATACATAACATCAAAGAACTGAAGTTCAGCAAACCTGCACATCCGATTGGGACTTATCCACAGAAAGGGTATTTCTCCACAGAATGGGTATTTACCACAGAATAAGGTATTAATGGTACAGCTGGAGATTTTCCACAGAACAGGAATATAGGGTTAATTTTAGAGGAGTATTTAACTGGGTATGAGTTACAATTTATTCAGATAATTTATACTATAAGATCTTGATTAGTATATAATTTTGGTTCCTGTAAATCACAAGAAACATTAATGACCAAACTTTTGTTTTTATTAGAGTGGATTTAGACTTTTCATAAAAAAAATTAAGACATTCTTTTTAAAATTCATTACCTAAAAAAATAATTGTTTTTATAAAAACCACTTAGTATAAACAAAACCATGTTTTAAACCATTGTGGTTTAAATCAGCAACACTGGCTTCATATCTGTGAGCACAGGCGCCACAAGAGAGCAGCGTACAACTGTCGATTTATGGACTACACCTGGTTGAGTTGGCAGAGAAAGGGTGTAACAAATTCAATTTAGTACCATGTAATGCATAACGTGAAACACTGTGTTTTCTTGCAGCTTTCAGGCTCACAGATATTTGACATACTGTACAACAAAAATATCAAGAGCACCAGAAAAACATAAAATTATTTATTGCTTACTTGTTTATTGAATAATGCGAGATTCTTTTCAAAATCAAAATCTTGATGTGGAATATTGTCTATAGGTGTTCCGAAGCACGCTTCATCTCTTTCATTCAATTTCTGTCGATTTCTATCTTTCTTGCTTGGTGTCCTCATAGCTTCAGAAACTGAAAAAGAGAACATAATCATTACGACATTGTTTTGATAAAGTAAAGAAACACTTTTTCTGCTCAGTGTTATGAATGAATACATTAAATAAACATGTTCTGTTTTAAATATTAAATTAGTGAAGCATTCAAGTATACAACGTGTACATTCATGAATATGTAAAATAATTAATATCCCACAGAAATTGCTTTTTTATATTGTTCAGTTAGACTTTACTGACGGCATACTTCATGTTTCGCGACAATACTACTGAATATTGGTTGTAGTCAGCACAGTAAGAGAGTGGACACTCAAGTATTAAGCTGATGACTATAAAGGCTAGCAAGGGCTGCAAACTACTACTTATACGCTATAGCCAAGGTTCCAACAAGGCTACTGCGAAATCTATTTCTTTTAGCTGAATTAAATTTTTAATTTAATATTTAATTATTTATGAATAGGAATATTTATTTATTAGAATTAAAACAAACAGGAAAACATTTTTTTAACACTTCATTGAGTCCACAAAAAATGATGGAAAATACAGTGAGATGGAAGAGAGAGAAATAAGCATGGAACTGTATAAATGTAAATCACAAGAAAATACAAAACCTGGTACTGCATTTTCTTAAACCAATAAAATTATAAGTTTGATTTACAATCACATATTATTTGTTACATGTAAAAAGCATGTATGAACTATGTTGCCGAAAACAAATTGAAACTTCTCAATAAATATTCATGCCTTCATACATTTACACTCTTTAATTTAATGTTTTGTGAACAAGTCCCACTAGCTGTGTGTACTGATAACGATTAATTAACCAAATTATTCAATACCAGCTAATGACAGCATGCGTTGCTATGCCTCTTTCAATTTTTTTTATAATATGTTTGAAGTAGGTACATAAAAAGCATCTCTCTCCATGTATGTCCCTCCATAAATCTCACTATATTTCTCTATAAATGCAAAAAAAAAAAATCTCTTTCTCTCTCTCTCTCTCTCTATATATATATATATATATTGGATGTTGGTATGTATGATTACGATAAACTCTGAAACCGTTTGACTGATCGCTAGGAAAGTTAGCACATAGAAGTATTTTTTCATGAAGAAGGTTTTTATAATATCCATTTTTTTTAACTCGCCGCTAGATGGCGCTGCAGCACATCAACTTTCAAACCATTCAACCAATCACCATGGGTAAACAGAAAATCATAGGTCATAGTCATACAAACAATAATTGTGTATCATTTCTCTATGTCCACCACCTGTCATGTAGCGCATGTAACGCTATCCATATATATATATATATGTAGCACTCTATCTCTATACATATCCATAGCTCTCCATATAACTCTATATATCTGTATAACTCCCTATATATATATCTATCTCTATATGTCTATATTGTCCTATTTATATCTTTACCTTTACAAAACAGAAGATGAACACACAAACATTCATTTATATGCATTTTATCTATCTTTTTACGTGTCACATGTGTGAAATAGGTATATAAAATGACACACGTATTTGAATGCAACGTTGTGTCAAGATTTCAAGCTATATGTGAAGAACTCACGGAGACTCGAGATTTATAACGAACTATTGAATACCTGCTGCTCTGCTGCCCGCCTCCAGGTCACCCCCCTTGCGCGGGGACTCCCTCTGCTGGCCCTTGCTCGGGGCGTGGCTCTCGCTGATGGAGCGGCCCGGCCGCTTCACCGCCGGCTTCGTGATCGCCACCACGCTCGCCGTCTGGCCTTTGCACTCGGCCGCGTCCTCCGCTGTGTGGATGATGTCCAGGCTGGTTATGTTGCTCGCACTGCAGCACACGTACGGAGTTACAGGCTACAGCTTTGTAGCGATCATCGGTAGTTCAAGTGGCGAGATATTTACGAGATGACCACAACAATCTAGAATGTGAGTTAAAACTGTAGTTATTATATCTTACATTTTATGAATCAACACTGCATAACATTACATAACATATCTCTCCTGCTAAAGGTTAGGATTAAAATTTAAAAAATAACACATAGTTAAATTTAATTCAAATCCAAGCGATCATGGAAAAACTTAGTAGATAGTTTAAATTATTTATTCAATTTACACTAATATGCTATGATTAAAACACTAAGGACGTTCAGAAAATAAGGGTTGTCATCCCCCCCCCCCCCCCTCAACACAGATAAGCTGTACATTGAAGTGAGAAAAAACAATGGCACAACAAAAGACAATCTTTACTTAATTAGCGACGGCAGGAGTGAGAGCAGAGAAATGGTGCATGCACAGAATGCCGAAGAATAGATATAAACAGCAATGCAAACCAGTGTGGCAGAAAGAAGTGTGCTGGATATGCAGTCACAAACGGAAGAACGTGCTGTATGGTACTATGACTGGGTATGTGGGACAAGTATTTCAGAAGAGGCTTAACAGCGGTGAAGAACTTCTTGAAATACATTTCAGAGTACGACAAATGCATCCCTGTAAGTGGCGACTACGTGGAAAAATAGCCAAATGATTATATTTTGTTATGATGAATTCTACTGTGTATTAATTGCTTCTAACAAAAGTAAATTTATTTCAGTCCAACCAACAACTAAGTTAGACTATCCAGATATTGAAGACGTGTGGGTAAAAATCAAATTAACTCCAACAAAATTCTTGACTCTTGGCAATGTTTACCTACCCCATGATACATTGCCTAATCTTTACCTTTCTTGCCTTGAAATCTTAGAAGAACAAATTGGTTCCTGCCTTGATGACTTTGGATGACTGGTAAAATAATACAACCTCTTGTATACTAAACTTGTATATCAGAAATAAGAGTCAGTATCTGCTTAACTTTATTTACAGTGTGAGTCGAAGACAGACTAATAATACCCTAACTCACATTAATCTGCTCGACTTATGTTTCACTAATTTACCGCAATGTACAGTTTCCCCGGCAACTGATATTCTTATTAAAAAAGACATATACCATCCTGCTCTGAACATCAATATCTTAATAGATTATGTCAATGGCTACAATAAATTATCATCTGTATTTCACAATTACAGAAATGGTGACTTTCTTGGTTTATACATTTCGCTAAATAATCATGAGTTTTCTGAGTTTTACAGTAGGCCTACTTTTGACATCAATATTCTTGTTGAACAACTTAATACCTGTTTATGTGAAAAAATCAAACTTTTTATTACTTCTTCCAAAAAAGAAAGCCTCAAAAATCTTTATTGGTTTTCTTATGAATTAAAGCAAACATTAAAATTGGGAAGAAGAAGAAGAAGAAGAGAGAAAAATTTCCATAAACTCTATAAAAGAAAAAAACAACAGTCAATACTATACTCAATTTTCCTACTTCAGAAAAAAAGTAAAAGATGTGATCGAACATGATAAAATTCAATGGACTCGAACGATAAACAAAAATATTGGTAAAAAGAAATCCAAAAAACATCTGGCATTATGAAAAAATCATGAAAATTGGTTATTATGAAGATATGTCTTTAAAAAATAATGAATGATGTTATTAATGATCCCGAGGTATTATCTAATGCTTCGCTGAGTATTTTTCAAGTGAATACGTACGAACTAGTCGCCGCCTCCATGTACCCCAACCAATATTAACACTGATACAATATCAATATTTCCTGTTTCTGAAAGTATTGTTCTTTGGGGTATTAAGGCTCTCAAATCATCTAAGTCAACCGATCCAGATGGCATATCCAATTTCATTATAAAATGATGTTATAATTTACTAGTACCTCTTATAAAACATTTAATTCCAAATTAAATTCCCAAATTTTTTTTCATGATCAATGGAAAATAGCCAAAGTGACTCCCGTCCATAAAAATGGTTCTAAATTAAATATCTCCAATTATCTTGAAAAAAATATTTTTAAACTTATACATTTTCAAGTAAACAACAAACTATCTGACAATCAACATGGAATGACTACTTCCACCAACTTAATCACTTTCATTAATCCAATTTATAATGTAATAATAGAGGGCAGGCTGATTCATGCTATTTTGATCTTGCCAAAGCTTATAATTCTGTTAATCACTCCATCCTACTAACTAAATTATCTACCTTAGATATAAATGAGGATTAAGTTTCCTGGTTTACTAGCTACTTAAATAACAGATCCTTCTTTGCTTCAATTAACAATATCAATTCTTCTTTGCGTAAAGCCAGTTCAGGTGTCCCTCAGGGAGGAACATTGTCACCCTTTCTATTTAACACTTTTATTTACGACATACCTCAGGTTTTGTCCCACACCATAGGGGTTCTTTTTGTTGATTTAAAAATTTAAAGAATAATAACCACACATGAGGAGTGTTACTAAAAATTAAATTAACTTATGGTGCAAACAACACTTGGATACCCTTAGTAATAAAAAACTAAATTCATAACCTTCACAAGGAAATATAAACATATCATTTACAACTATGAATTAGACATTAATCCAATCTCTAAAACTACAACTACCGTATTTACTCGTGTATAGCGCGCCCTCGTGTATAGTGCGCACCACGATTATGCAACAAATTCCAAAGAAAAAACATTTTTTTTCCCATAAATAAATATTACTAACGTTTTGTGGTACCTGTTAAGTAAATACTTATGAAACAAATGATAATTTAAATTGATGTGTGGTGATGCGTCAGGAAAATACTTAAACTCTGCTGTGTAGACGGAAGATAATGAAGCGCTGTATCGTACGTGGTCAGGAAGGAGGGAGGGAGGGAGGGAGGGAGGGAGGGAGGGAGGGAGGGAGGGAGGGAGGCAGGAACGGAGACGCTGAGGATTAGATGACTCACCAGTAGCAGCTGGGACGAGGAAGCGAAGGAAGTGGGAGGGGGGACCGGTGTCAACATTCTCTCTCTCTCTCTCTCTTTTATTTTACTAGCTGCGCTGGCTTTCTGTAGAGGGGGAGGTCTAAAAATAAACAAGAGACGTGCGAGCTTGCTCGCGCACGTGTGTGTGTGTGTGTGTGTGTGTGTGTGTGTGTGTGTGCGTGCGCTGTGAGCGTGTGTGCGCGAGAGACCAGGTTGTGTGCGTGTGTGCGTGAGTGTGTGTGATTGTGTGTGAAAGTGAGGCCTTGTTGCTTGTATATATGTGTGGGGGCTGGCCAGAAACGTCACCCGGCAGTTAACGACTTCCTCTCCTCCTCCCCGCCACACCCCCTTACTTTTTTTCCCCCGTGTATAGCGCGCATCCTTATTTTTTTCCTTTACTTGAAGGGAAAAAAGGGCGCGCTATACACGAGTATATACGGTATTAACGATGCTTGGTGTCATATTAGATTCTAAACTATACTTTCATCACCATGTTGACTATCTAATCTCTAGCTCCCATAGAGCACTGGCTCTAATTAATTACACCACCTTTCATGATATTAACATTGATTCCGTCCTTTCCCTTTGTTGTGTGCTAATTAGAACAAAATTAGAATATTGCTCTGTTATCTGGAATAAATTTAACACCACTGATAGTACCTAATAAAAATGACATCCAAAATAAAATTCTTAAAATTTTTAACTGTACAACATTTACCCAACCTTCTTTAACTTTACTTTGTAAAAAAGACAGCTTATTTAGATGATCTATTTGTTTATAACTGTTACAGTAATATAATCAAATTTAATATATTTTAGACACTACTGGCCTTGGAGTGCCCCAGTCTAATAGCCGTTTAACAACAGCTCTGTGTACAGTCCATAATTGTAACTACCTATTGTCTTTATAGAATTATCTCTAATTCAAACAAATTCAAAATAATTTTTTGTTGATTTTATCATTAATAATTGTTTTACATACTTAATAATCATATACAACTGTGTATCTCTTATTAATATTGCAACTACTAGAGCAATTTGTATGGTTTGTTCTTGTGTTTGTGTATGTACTGTCTTGATTTGGGTCGCTGCAGAGTTGTGGCCTCATCTTCGTGTGTCGGCCATTTGTGCTCGCACCTGTGCCTGCTTGCTCTAGGTGCCGTCGGGGTGGGGGAGAATGTCCACAGATTTTGCAATGACCACTATCCACACATTTCACTTGTCACTGGTCACTTCCCATTTGTCGCTTGTCACCTGTTTCTCTGTATGTGTATCTTGTCTATGTGTATGTGTCGTGCCCACTGCAAAAGCCTCCGGCTGTAAGTGGGCATGTTACAAATGTAAAAATAAAATAAATATATAAAAAATAAGGCTTCTTTATGGTATAAAATTGAGGAAACTTATTTTCCAAACATCCCTCATAGTAGCATATATTAACATTTATAGATCATCAAGTGAGTCAAAGAAAAACAAAGCAAAATAACTTCTAAATTCAATTCCGCTGTGTTTGTTTTAAATAACATATTCTTTTAGAATTGTATCTTCTGTACCACTCTTATCAGGGATGATAGTTGAAACTGTACATATCATTTCAATATTTTTGGTTGTTTCTTTGAGTTTCCACAACATCTCAATAAAGAAGCGATCATACTTTTCTACAAACATTAGGCATTAAACAAAAATAAAAACCCTAAAGATAAATTGCACTTACTGCAGAGTCACTTCTGGCAATGAAGATGGCACTCCATTTTGGAACACCTTCTTCAGTGTTATTGTCTGGGCCTTCCCATCGACCTTCGCGATCTGGCCCTGGTAGATGCCTTCGACAGGACCACAATCGACCGACACCACACAGCCCAGCCACCGCTCCGGCATGTCGCCTGGACACAACGCAGCACATGTGACAGAGGTGTGGCAAGACCAACGGCACTGCAACCACATCCCTGCTCTGGCCTTGCTAATGGCAAGGCAAACATATCTAAAAAAAATAATTTTTTTTTGTGTTTATTAAGTGAGCTAATAGAATAAAGTACCTAAATAAACAAAACAAATTCAATTTAGTGTCCCATGTCCTCTGGGCATGCTAGGCTGATCCTGAAATATGCTGTTGCCACATTGGGTCTGGTCGTAGGGTCAGAGGTGAAGGAATTAGATAAAGTGTAGCGGAGGGCAGCCCGACTGGTGACGGGGATATGAAGGAGAAAATATTAGTGTGATGATGATTAGGGTCTTAGGGTGGGGCAGGCTTCAGGGAGAAAAGTTAAACAGACAGGCTGGTAAGGCTGTTAAAAGAAGTTAAGTTAACGATGTTTAGGTTTTGAAGGATGGAGAGGACACAACAATAATTTTTTAAGAGCACAAGGAGGGAATTAAATGATTTGGATGGGTGGATGCTGGAGGTTAGGGATGTGAAGGCATTTATGATGTGGTTTTAAACGAGGTTCTAGGGGGTTTGAGAGGAGTGTGGATGGGAGGCTTCTTAAGATTGGGTAGTATTCTAAACAAAAATAACAAAAATGCATGGTAAATATGTAGAGTCGCGGTATATGCAAAAAAAAATTCTAAAAATCCGAAAATACTTTTATTCTATGCTCTTTCACTTCCTCTTTTCAAATCAACCGGCGGAGATAAGAAATTCCAAATACTTTCGGAGATATTGAATTTTTTAATTTTCATCACAATACCTATGTATTCATGCGGTAATGACAATTGTTTCCTGTTTACGAGTATCTATTATGTTTCTTATTGGACTATTTTGTCACGTGACAGTTCCGTGATTGGCCAGTATTCAAATGAACCAATACGTGATTATTTATTTATTTATTCATGTTCCGTCGGAGGTATCATGACGTAGGTGAACGACTACATCATTTCCTTATAATGGCAAAGGAAATGTACCCGCCTCCAACTTAGGTGGGTTTTTAACGTTTCTAATTTTAAAGTCTTATTTTTAATTTGGATATTGTTGCGCAAGTAATAAGTAACAACAAAATTTTACTTGAGTTGTTAAGGTTCATCATTTGTCCGGGTTTGTTAGGTCAGGTCAGTTACATTATAAATACTTTCAAACTAAAGAACCATTGAAATTAAATCATATTATTTTTAATGTACGCTTAGTTTGAAAGTATTCATAATGTAACTGACCTGACCTAATCGACCATTTTAGTTCCTACTGTTCATCCTTTGTCCCGGTTTGTTTGGTCAGGTCAGTTACATTATAAATATTTTAAAACTAAACAGCCATTAAAATTAATTCACATTATTTTTTATGTCCGCTTAGTTTGAAAGTATGGTAAATATGTAGTTGAGCGGGATTTGCGAAAAAAAATGTTAAAAATCCGAAAATACCTTTACTATATGCTCTTCAACTTCCTCTTATCATTAAAAGTGGCGGAGATAAGAAATTCCAAATACTTTAGGAGATATTGCCATTCTTATTTTGCTATACAAGACCTGTGTAATCGTTCGACCGACGCAATTTTTTTTATTGCCATGTGTTTGTGAATGCCTTACTAATGAAAATGGTCGATTAGGTCAGGTAAATAATGACGTAAGTATTGGTTCATTTGAATTCTGGCCTATCACGAACAATCACGTGACTTCATTATAAAAAAAAAATAGATATTCGTAAACAAGAAACAATGGACCATGCCACATGAATGCACTGGTATTATGATGAAATTTAAAAATTCGATATCTCCTAAAGTATTTGGAATTTCTTATCTCCACCGCTTTTAATGAAAAGAGGAAGTTGAAGAGCATATAATAAAGGTATTTTCAGATTTTTAACATTTTTTTTTCGCAAATACCGCTCAACTACATATGATGATATTTAAAAATTTGATATCTCCTAAAGTATTTGGAATTTCTTACCTCCGCCGCTTTTAATGAAAAGAGGACGTTGAAGAAAATATTAATAAAGGTACTTTCGGATTTTTAACATTTTTTTTCGCAAATCCCGCTCAACTACATATTTATCGAAAGTATTAATAATGTAACTGACATGACCTAATCGACCATTTTATATATTACGCATTCACGAACACACTGCAAAATAACAAAAATGGCAGCTGTCGAATAGTTGTACAGGTGTTGTATTGCAAAATTAAAAAATTCTATATCTCCTAAAGTATTTGGAATTTCTTACCTCCGCCAGTTGATTTGAAAAGAGGAAGTGAAAGAGCATAGAATAAAAGTATTTTCGGATTTTTAGCATTATTTTTTCGCATATACCGCTACTCTCCATATTTACCAAATGCATCTGTGTATGATTTGAGTACGCAAACCAATTTTCTAAATTATAGATATTATGGCCTAGCTATTTCGTACGTAACCCTTTCATATTGGTTACACAACATACTATATTAACTATTTCATCATGAATATTTCAACCAAAAACTTAAGTTAACATTACATAACCCAAGCTCTCGAACACCAAACAAACACACTTAAGTATTTTCATATACGTAAATTTTTCCCTCATGAAAGAACACTGACATAAAAAGTGATGTTCCATAAATCCTTAATTTGTTTCAAGAATCACGGAAAACTAAAACTTACCGCAATAACTTTGCTGGACTTAACAAAAATAAAATATGACCAAATGGAATAACCAACTCTCTGTCTTTGGGAATGACTTTATTAGTTCATTTTATAAACAATAACATTGAATGATAAAAAAATTACTCTGGGCTCGTTCCAGAACTTTATTCTAGAGTAGGGTCCATTATAGTGATCAAAACAAAACTTATGGCCGTTAAGAGCAATTTGACAGGGTTAAACCTATCCCTATCTTATCTGATTTGATTAACATATCATTGTAGTATTTGTTATAATTATTTATATATATTTTTTAGATTGATTGCGGAAAATTTTAAACAAGCTATTTATTTGTGCAAATTTACACTGCACCTTTTCGTACATCGAGAAAATAACTTGATATTTCTCACACTTGTGGCTGTTTTAATATTTTAAAACGCTCTTTGCTACATTGTTTCCGTTAAACCGAACGTAAACGTAAAGAAAATTGACGAGAATTAGGAAAGTGGCTTAATCGAACAAAAATGACTCTTAGTTGCAGGTACAGCTGTCATGTGCTATGTAAATATATGTTTTTTTTTCTAAAATGATTTTTACAGATTTTTCTGATTGTGTGGGCAACTTTTATGTTTAAAGTAAGTGTTAAAATGCGTAAGTAAACTGCAAGGTTTAAAAAAAAAGATTTTATGAATTCTGTTTCAGTAGTACGTAAATAAATTACCTGTTTTGGTTATGTTTACATGAAGCTGTCATTTGTTCCTACGTGCTTTATCCAAATTAATAATTGATTGTTATTTCTATAATAATTTAAACTGCAGGTAGTCATCACCTACAATACTTTAAATCGTAGTGGTTGTAATTGATAATTAGACATTAAGTCTTAACAGTTAAATTTAAAAATTAAATAATTATAAATGCGTATGCTGCGAAAATACTTATTAATAACAATACATTTTAATATTACCTCACTTGCGATTTTAGCCATATTCCAGTCGCAACATTCTTGCTTGTTAGTTTTCACTCTGCTGAAAATAAAACTGTTGTAATCATTGGCATTATCGTACTTTCATAGGCCTCTGTTTTATATGTTGCTATAATGTACCCAGTCACTTAATATTTAAATGTTTTGCTCTGTGATTAACTGTGATTTTTAAATCAACTCCAAAGCCCTGTTATTTCGTACATGTTGAAGGTGTGGCTATATTAAGTTTAATTGCTTTATTGGCCCATTTGACATGTATGACATCAATTAGTTTCTGGCCAAGATTAATAAAATAAAATAAAAATCCAACATGTCACAATAGTTCAGTCAGAAAATACGATATAACAATATTCCACATTACATACTAAAATAACAAAAGGAAATGCAGGCTAGACAATGTAGCAAATAAAGGTTTGAATCCAATAATCAAAACTTTGACGTTGTATCAAAATATTCATCCTAATGATAAAAAGGTCAGGACTGGTCTAGATCCCAATACCATAACAATATTGATGACAGTATGAACATGGCAGTGCTGATGTCATTACCACCTCTACAAGTGTAGGAATGTGGGGGTTTTGGTGTGGAGCATTCACATGCTTTTTTGCACAAAATTAATTTTTTTATTAATCTAACTTTAGGGTATTGTATTCTATACTATAGCTTTACCTATTCTAGTACAAAACATGATGCAGTTCATTGTATATTTACTGTATCATATTCTATACTACTGTCCCGGTTTTGTATATTTTGCCATACCATATTTGTACATTTGTAATGTATATTACTGTGATTTAAACTTCTCAGGTATCATAAAGTATACTTCAGCCCTACCTATTCTATATAAAACACGATACCTACCAAAAAAACATTCTGTACACTATAATTAAATTTTCTCAACAATACCTTGTGCAAAACAAGTGCGTGAATCTTCTCTGTCGAAAACACCCATTACCGCGCTTGTACTGTAAGAATTTACAGGTCCTAATTGCTTCAAAACAGCCTTGTTGATGACTTCATCAATATCCCTACCATATCACAACACAATGTAAATGTACATAATTCTTTTTTATTAGCTGACCTACCCTCACCAAAACTTTCGCCTTATTTTTATCATTTGAACTATTGCAAAACTAAACTATAGGAAAATGAGCCTTTTTGTACATTTATTTATGATTCACCTAATCAAAGAAAATTTTTCATCTAACATTGCAAATGAAACACACACAACACACCTCTCTCCTTACTCATTAAACAAAATGCACATAAAAAACAATTACAAATCAAAAACATTCAAAAGCCATAAAAGACCAGTTACCTTTCCTGGTTTTTTGGCAAGAATAGTTAATTTTTAATATTTTTCTTGTATATTTTAATTTGACAGTGAGAAAAAATTTGCCATTCCTCCATTTAATTCATTCTGTATCGTGAAACCTGAACCGTCATTTTTCTGGTCTCAACTCCAATCACAGCCACACATTCTTTTCTACTGTAGTAGTTCTACCTGCAGTGCCTGGCCACTTGTTGTGCCTCCATTTTTTTGTGTATTTGTTTTCTTTTGTATTTTGTATTTATATAATCTGTATGTGTGCATGTGTATTATATGTTTGCATGTCGTGCCCATATGCAAAGATTCAAACTATCCGTGGGCATGTCACAAACATAAAAAAATAATATTAATTTAATATACATAAACAAGACAGTGCTCTTCTCTGGTTGACTACTACACTCATTGCCACACATATTCAATCAATTTCTTACTACCTACTTAATACTAATTGTGTACGTACTTATTTATTTACTTTGTAAAGATATTCCATTTCACTTATTATGTACTGCACTCCTACCCAAACTACGAATGCTCCAAAACTCACACTATCATTAATATTTATTTTCATTGTTCTCTTCTGTCTTTCGCTGTTACCTATATTTCATACTATATTTCTCTTCATTTCTCCATTAAAGTTTGATATCATAAGCCCCTTCCATGATATCACACATTTCCCTTACTTCTTTCCAACCAGTAGTAAGTATGTTATCATGTAGTGAACTTGATCCAAAAGGTCTAATAACAAGCAAAGTAGTTACAAATGTATTCTTTAAAATGGTTGTAACTCACTGCTACTATAAGTAGGTAGTTTATTAAATAAATTTATTCCAATGGTACTGTATGGTGTGTGTGTGTGTGTGTGTGTAAGTGTGTACACATACACACACATACACATACATGCACATGCATACTCACACACACAGAAAATGTGGTATATACATTGTGTAATTTTAGATTTTAGTGTATTCAAAAGTTTGGTCATCTGGATGTTTTTCTCGTGGTTGCAAACATTTCCATTTCCATTGCATTACAATAAGGATTTGTTTAGTTGGAAATATATAACTATTTTTATTTCTTACCACAATTTTGTATAATATGATATCCGCTTAGTAACTTATAATGTAAACTTGCTGATTTTTTTTCTTCTTTAAATTTTTATAACCTACATCAATTTTGTATTATATTGTTACAACCTATGTGGGGAGAACTAGGTTTTTTTAAGGGATAGCCCGATTAAGTTTATCTATAGTTTTATTAATTACTACTATTTACATTAGTAATAAATAATTTTACATAAAAATATCCAATCACAAATCACTGGCACTTAAAAAAAAATTTATTCTCAAGCACTCAATGCCTGTCAAGTTCCGCAGTTCGCACTCCTCACTGGAGCTAGGCTTGACAGTGATTCGCCCCTTACACCTCGTTCCTGTTCTCACTCACAGTCTCGCGTCACTCAGTCGCACACTTTTGAGCTCGTCACTCCGTGTCGCGCCACTCTTGAGGGGGTCTCTCGCCCTCTTCACACTTCCCTTCACTCTGGGAACTGCTGCAGAGGCCAGCGTCGCTGCTTAAGTACTGGTGGGTCGTCTTTCCAGACAGATGAAAGCGGCTGTGACGAATCGCGTCATCCCGGGCCTACCTGATGCCCGAAACATCGAGAATAGCATCACTTGTTCACACTTCGCGTGGCGGCCCACGGAATTTCCAAGACCGCTTGACGATAGATAACAGTGCCGAGGGAGGACGATGCACAGGGAACAGAGGGGGGAGTGTGTAGCGACGACCCTTGTAATCCAGTAAGGCACGCGTGGCATGCCTTACGTCAGTGGACGGCACGTGACACAGCGCGTGACACCAGTGGCCTGGCACGGCCACCAGCCAGCTCCGAACCTGGCACGTGTCAAGGTCCTGTCTGCGTTCGTAACAATGAATTAACCAAAATGTCTTTAAAAAAAATGGTTTATGGTCTTGTTAATTTTATCTTTTGTGGGATTTTATTTTATTTATTGTTATCTTTTGATATTTGTATCTATTTACCTGTTGACTTGATGTAAGTTTTTGGACATACGCCATTGCTAAGAACTTTTTATGTTGAAGAAAAACAAAAAAATAAAGAAATAAATAAAAATACCCAAAAAAAGACAAAAAAAACACAAAATTAAGCAAAAAATTGCTGTTGTCAACAAGGATATAAACACCACAAAATATTCTGTAACAGGAATATGGTCAACAAACAAAGAAAAACAAAGAAAAATGTACTAAGGGAACGATAAAAAACCCACAAATGATGACGACACAGAAATATTGAACCCAAAAAAATTCAGCACAACGGTTGAAACGAAACAAAAACACTACAAAACGAAAAGATAAAACAAACACAATAGTTTTCTTCAGCAGAAAATGTTCTTAGCAATGGCGTATGTCCAAAAACTTACATCAAGTCATGCACTCCCATTGCACAAATCTTTCAAAGATAATATTTACCTGTTCTTGTGTTGTCTTGTTTTGAATTGTATTGTTTTATTGTGTTTTTCTTGTGTGCTGTAGTCCTTGCAGGTATGCAGTGCCTCGTAAGCCCAGTCACAAGTGTAACTATCAATTGGCTATCTGCTGGTAATGCCCGTCTGTTTGAGTTCTGTCCTTGCAGGTGGGGCCTACCTGCACTTCGTGCCTACATGGGTGCCTGTAGGGATTACGATTGTCCTTTGTACCTGTTTGTATCTTGTGCCCACCTTAAAACTCCCCAACTGATGGTGGGCATGTTAAAAATTTAAATTTAAAAAAAACTGTTTTAGTTTGGTATACTTGAGCCTTGTGTTGGACGAGTCACTTCCTGCCACGCACCACTTCCACTAAAGTAGTCCTGCAACCCCAGTCCCGCTCTCGGCGCATGTAGCGTTTCCAGCATCACTGTCGCACAGGGTTACACCATCTTCACTCTTTCCTGAACCTTTTAGCATGACACACTTGTCAGCCATTAAATATTTATTTCATACTGACATTTTTTTAATCCAGGCAATCATTCTTGATGGCCTGTGAGTTTTTTTTAGGCAACTACAAAAATGTATTTATTCTAAACTTGATTTTTTGACTTTTCTTAATTTGGAATATCACAACTGTAGCTTGACTGACATCAGTTGATCCCGATTCAACTCTCAGTGTTTCTGAAACTTGTTTATTCAAGTGACACAATACTGCAGGTGGGCAAGTGTACCTGCTTTGCTCACTCTGGTGGTGCACATCAGAAATAAAAAACTCCAAAAAAAATTCTTAGCATTGTAAAATTTACCTTTGTTATCATCTTTAATGTTTTAAAATTTAAATATTTGGTGAAATTAGTATTTAATAGGCCTACCACTTTCCTTGCATTAAATAATTAGTAATAATATGTTAATCTTTTCAAAAATATTTTACACTACAAATTGTTTTACATCTTTAATAATAAAATATTGTAAAACTATGGGATTTTTGGTAGGGCCTATATATTTATTGAAAGCTCTACAGGTTTAAAATCATCCTGAAAACCTCACAAAAAATTATACCTAAAATAGGCCTTGCTGAAATATGAGATAATGGAGAAATGCTGCCACTGTCATTATTCGTGTTCAAAAACAGCAGAAATTCACAAACAATACCTACATAAAATAAAATTTTTGTACAGCTTCAGTGGCACCTTCAACTCAAAATTGTGTATTAATATTGCCCCTAGATGCTTTTCTTTAAAAGGTAATAATGTCGTAACATTCACTAATGTTCACTGGGGTTCTTTATTTTAAGACAGTTACAACATCTGAGCTAATCTTTTTTATTAAAGAAAATAATTGAATTTTCTGTTAGTCTTCTGCTTATTTCTTTTTCTATGTGACTGAAATTCTATAAAATAAAGTGATATAACAGTAATTTTGTGTTAATGTGACTTTTTATAAATAAAGGAGGCATTCAATGTAAGTGTTTAGCATTACTGGGTGCTCCTAGTCTAAAGAGGGCTTTAACATGTATTATGCAGTATGTCCGGAATCCACTATAAAGAATCTTAAAATAGTTATATCGGTCCATTGGGAGCGACGTGTGAGCACAGTTTAAGGATGGGTAAAGAAGTTTGTGTGTGTGTGTGTGTGCCTACAGTTGTTCTCAAGGACATGGAAGAACTCCGTCTTTTGGTTCAGGAAGAGGGCAGAGAGGCCAGAAACTTGATTGCTTTCAATGTGCCGGTGGACACAACGGGGTGTGATTCAGGTGAGCGTTCAAGCAGTTCTCTCTAGGATCTAAGTTTCAAATTGAGTTGCCCATGAAACTGTATTATCAGTATCCAGTTCGTGATTTCAAAAAGCAAGTCCACATTTCTCAAAAATTAAAATTTTTTAGCAAAAACCAAAAGTCTATTTATGAGACTTTCTATAGATGCTTGAAAATCTTTTAACATTTTAAAATAAAATCTTACATTAGGAGGTTAAGTGTATGTTAAATATTAGTACCACTTTAATCATTGTGTGAGATGAATGCATAGTATAGTTTAGTTTAGTCTAATCTTCAATTTTCTGAAATTTCCTGGCTGTGCAGCAAGTTTAGCCGGTCAGTAATATCAAAATAAAATAAAAAGCAAGTGTAAAGAGAGAAAAAGTACCGAACACATTTTTTTGTTGGAAAGTTAAATTATATATACATATTTTAAGTAAAGTTAGCTTTATTTTTCTTATACCTATATTTAGAGGCAAGATTTGATGTCCATATTTTTAGTGAAGTTTACATTTATGAAACAGAAATTTTCGTTTTATTGTTTATCTTTTTTTATTTATTTTTTGTAAAACAAACACATTTTGACACATGCTGCATATTTACAATTAAAATAATTTGTAAACAGTTACATTAAGAACAATAAAAATAAATTGGCGAGCATTTGCAATTCTAAAGTGATTCAGTAAGAGATACGCAATGAAAAAAGTTATATTAAACTTTATGTTCTGTTGAATTTGGTACAAACTTATTCTGGAAATAATGATATTTCCTTGAACTTCAAACATTGTCCCTGCAGGAGCAAAACTGCTGGCCCGCAAGCCCCCCACGTCCCCGCGCTCGTATGGGGATGCGCCCGGAGACGCGGAGCTGCAGAAAGCCAGCAAGCGAGCCAGCGACGTCCTGAAGCCTGGCTCCCGAGTGCGCTCGGCGTCCACCGGTCGGGACAAGAAGTCAGGTAGGGTTGTGATGGGACGACAAAGCCTGGATTGTGAGCATGTGTTGGTTGTATCATGCGAGACCATTCTTTTGAGTGATACCGTACTATTTTTTCATGAGGTCACCAAGATGGCTTCACTTACGTCGTTACCACCCCTATTTTCTGTAGGGGCAAGCTTGGGAGTCTGGGAGTTTTGGGCGGGGGAACATTTTAATCCCTATTTTCGCTTGTATCTTTTCTTATAATTATTGTTTTCTGGTATCGTTTACTAGAATATAATTCCCGTAACCCCAAACTCTGTTCTATATTACATTACCAATAGTACATTTCTTGAAATTGGGGATTCTTTTACCAACTAAATACCAGTATCACAATTTATTTCACAATTTTAACTTAATTAAATACTGGTATTGCAAAATAGAGTAGACCAGGTGTGACTATACTTTATTTCATGATACCAAGAAAAAATATATATATATTTTTTTTAGTTTTTCATTTTTCCCTTTTTACGATTTAAATACCTGTATCACCAAATAGAGTACACCGGGTGGGTATGTACTCTGCTTCACAATACCAAGAAAAAATGTTTGCACATTTTACACACATTTAAAGATTTAAATATCGGTAGTGCCAAATAGATTACACTGGGTGGAATTGTACTGTGTACCAATATTCATCTTTAATAGTACAGTACAGTCCTGTAATTACAAGCTCGCTGCAACTTTCCACTCTCCTCGAGATTGCTTGCATCTCCAACAAGCTGATAGAATATTTGTTGGCAGAAAACACAGTAGCGGACTCGTGACTGCGAGAAGTACTAGTCTTGTACAATCCACGTTGCTGAGGTGGGCAAGTAGAGCAGGAAGAAACAGAACAGTTTTACGGGCCGTTCCACTGCCATTCTGAGGTGGTCGAAACAATCTCGTTTCAGCTCTAACTATGATTAAATAAAAAACATTTGTTAAGAGTAATATGGTGTCTGTTGTTTCAGAACTACAAGCTAGACACTGGGCCTTCTTGTTTGGAAATTTACAAAGAGCAATGGATGAAATCTATAAAACTTGCGAAGCAGATGAAAGTGTATCTGAGTGTAAGGTAAGTACGTAATGCATGCAGTGTAAGTAAAGCATTAAAAATTTTATAGTTCCCCGATTTGTGTTGGCCAATCATTTTTGTGTCATATGATTCACATTTTTTTCTGTTTGAAGTCTAGCAACTTACATTATTTTCTGTAAAAAGAGTTTTTGCAGAAATGTAAGCTTTATATCTTCAAGCAAGCTATATTAATCTGAAACCACTCCCAACAGAATGATAAATTTTTACTTTTTAGCAGGAGCTTATTAACTTTATTGGAAAATTCCAAATGAATAATGTTAATTTTTGTGCTGAGGCTTGTAATTCTTGGTACTTTGTTGTTTTGTCTTGCTGTGTGTCGCCCCACCCCAGCTGGTTTTCTGGCTTATGGTTTGCATGTGCAGTTTAAGCCTCGCTGCTTTCTTAAAAGCCAGCCTACCCATTTCTGTTCTTATTCCTGCTAAGTCTGTACCTGTGGTTTTTAATTTCTGTGTTTTCAGGGTTATTGTGGATGTATCGTAAGTACGTTGAAGTGTGTTGTGCCTGGACAATACTTTACAGTAATTTAAATTAATTTTTCTACAGTCTGTTTCAGTAGGCAATGTTAAAATTGTGTGCTTGTATAATATTTTATTTTTTTCTGCTCGTATCCTCATTTGAAATGCCTAGATCGCCATTGGCTTCGCACATCTGGTAACACAGCAATCCGTAGCCTCAAAAATCTCACTATTAGCATAATTTTTATTTACAGTCAAGGTAGCTACTGTCTCCTATAATTGCTTGTCTCACTCTGTTCTGTACTCAACAATTAGGGACAGTAAAGCTAGTATAATATTTCAATATTTTGTAAATGTAATATATATTCTTTTTGATGAGACTCAAACCATTTACTTGTGGAGTTTTCTGTACATAAAGGATCTTAATTACTTTAAGATTCACGTAGCTGCATGTTTTTTCTTCTACCCTTAGTTGCAAGAAGTTGGTGCTTAATCATCATAATTGTAATATTTGTGTAGAATTTCTTGAATACTCTATTTTCTGATTGTGAAGCTTCTAATTGTTTAGTACATTCAAAGTTATAGACCTGAGGGTCTACTTTGTGGCTACTTTAGTTTTTTTCCTTAGATGTATTCTTTATTGTAAATGTAGTTTTCTTCAGAATTTTTGCGCATTACTTGAAACTGTATTTTATTTTATTTTAATATTACAAACTGTAAAATTACGTGGCCTACTCTCTACCTTGACTAACCGTTTTGTTGGCTATATCATTTCATGTATTGATTGAAACAACAAATATTTTTCTAGTAATGTTGATACTAAAACAACACAGTATTCCCACTTGATTCTGTATAAGGACAGGGTCCCATTGCAGACCTTTTGTGCTTGTCATAGTGTGTTATACATATATTGTTTTAACCAAACTGTCTAAAAGTAGCATTTAAAAAATTGTAAAAATATGTATTTTTATGAAATTAATAAAGTTTATAGAGGATTGGCAGCAGAGGTGGCTGATTTAAACCACACTAGTTTAAAACATGGTTTTAACCATGATTTAAACCAAGTGGTTTTTTATAGAAAAAAACCAAATGGTTTTTTATAAAAAAAGCAAATGGTTTTTTAAATAATGTATTTTTAAATAGTGTCATAATTTTTTTTATGAAAGGTCTAATTCCACTCTAATAAAAACAAAAGTTTGGTCATTAATGTTTCTTGTGATTTACTGGAAGATCATTTTTATACTAATCAAGATCCTATCATTTAATAATCTGAATAAGTTGTAAATCATACCCAGCTAAATTCTCCTCTAAATATTAAATAGTTAATTCCTATTCTGTGGGAAATCCTCGACTGTACTGTAAATTCCGCACTCATTGAGAAACACCCATTCTATGGAGAATCCTCCTCCTGTGGGAATATACCCTTTCTATGGTTAAGTCCCAGTCGGATGTGCAGGTTTGCTGGACTTCAGTTCTTTGATGTTGTAACTTTTCTGGTTCAACATGAGAGGCAGAAAGCATGATGTATGGCTTTCATTTGAGCATGCTGAGAACCAAAATAACTAGCGTATTAAAAAACCTGGTTAAACAAATAAACAAAAAAAAAACTGGTTCAGATTAAAAAAAAAAACAGGTTGTTTGTTTTTCTTTAAATTTTTTTTTTTTCCAACCCTTGCTACAGGCAGGTTAGTAATAAGCAAACATTAAGAGATATGTTTCATTAAATTTTAAATGACTTGTTGGCTATATTTTTTAAAACTGAATACTCAAATGTAGTGTGGTTTTGGTTGTTTATGTGTTTGTGTCACGTGAAAAATGTCGAGAGACTGTATGGGTGAATACGTGTTGGGAACTGCGACTGTGTTCTGCTCGCCAGGAGGTGATCCTTGTGCTGGAGAACTACACCAGGGACTTCCACAGCCTGATCGAGTGGTTCCGGCTGAAGTGGGAGTACGAGCACACGCCCCCTCCGCAGCGACCCCACTCCCTGGCCTGGGAGGTCAGGAAGTCATCGCCCGGCAAGGCAAGTGTGTAGCTGCGACACCCTCCTGCTTGTTTGTAGCAGTACCAGACATTTTTAATTTAAAACAACAACAAAAAATTTAGTTATAAATATTCTCACTAGAATTATTTCTGTATGTGGACAGTAAGTAGTTTAGAACTGTTGTGTTGGGTGAAAACAACTGAATTGTAATTAAGCTTAAACTAAGTTTACTATGTCAAAAATAATGAATATATGTTAGTTAAATATATCGGGTTGGTCTATGTTATTTCAGGAAGCTGAGATTGTACTCGTCCATGGACAATAAAATGTGCACTGAACATAATGCAGTATGTTCATAAAAGAATGTCCTAGTTATAAATTTTAATAGTATCAATTGTAAGTTTTGTAGGGTTTTGGTTCAAGATACAATTAAAAAGTAACTTAAACAGTTTTAGATAAGTGCATGCGCGAGTACTGCTTTGTTGTTTTCTTGCTTGCAGCACCACCTATGCAAAATGGTGACTCGTGAGCGTAAAGCGTTTTGTGTTCTGCAATTTGCTGAGAGTAAATCTCTAATTTCAGTTCGACATGCATTTTGTTTGTATGAGAGTGGTTGAACGAAGTCCCTGACCGTTGGATTGGTCCTAATGGTGGAGACGACATAGCTCTTTATCACTGGCCTCCACGTTCACCTGACATAACGCTGTGCGATTTTTTCCTTTGGGGCTTTATAAAAGATTGTGTCTACGTTCTACCGGTACCTAATGATTTGCCAGAGTTGATTTACAGAATTGAAGAGGCTATTGCTTCCGGTACTCCGGACGTGTTAACCAAAGTGTGGGAAGAATTGGACTTTAGGTTGTATGTGTGACTTATAAAGGTGCATATATTGAACATTTGTAAGAACAACTAAATTAGTTTACCTTCAATTTTTTTTTATTATTTGTTGTAAATAGTCTAAATTAGTAAATTAAACTGTTATAATATACTTTTGAATCTGGGATATTCTTTTATGGACAACCGGTACTTTCAGTAGTAAACAAGCTTCAAAACAGTTGATGTCATTTGACGTAGGGAACATGCTGTTAGCCAGTACAAGAATGGCGTAAGAGCGCATGTAGCGGTGGGGAACAGTTTATTTTTTTCGCCACTTGCGAGACCATGGGCTCACAGAGGAAGCAAATTGTGTGTGCATGTACAAAACGAAGAACTGTTTTGCTGAATGGCTGAGGTACATAGTCATGGCTGTGGAAACATTAGATAAAGTTGAGAAAGGCAATGCACAGGAAAGATACTAGCCAAAGGCATCTCCATCTGTATTGAATTCGAACAGGTGAATACAGGTATTAATCAAAATCTTAAAACCAGCAAATTTTTTTTTGACAGCACTACTAAAAATTAAATGTTTGAAATAATATTTTTAATTTTATTTTGTTGTAAATTCTTACTTATTTAAACTTGTTAACTAAGGGGAACTAAAATATATATATACCTAGTAATTATTGGGCATATGACCACAGAATCAATTTTGATGTTTATTTTTCCCCTTATACATTTGTTTTGTAAATTGATCTTGTTTTCAAAATAAGACAGTTAATTGCCAGTTCTAAACATGATTCATAGTTCATTTAATTTAAATTATTATAGATGTTTTTGTCTTCCAGTTATATGAAGTCAGGTTAAAGACAACTACAGTTAATACGGTTTGATACATTTTATAAATAGAATTGAAATACAATGTTATCTGTTACAAGAGAATGTTGTATTATATAAATACTATGCATATGTGCACAATATGCTATTATGAAACACGTGTGTGTATTAGTGTTTTTGTGTGTGTGTGTATATAGGTATATAAAAAAGCGATATTCATTCATATAATGTTCTCAAATGTATGGCTAAGAAGGCATTTTGTATTTATTCTAGCAGGTCCTGAGTGTTCGTTTAAAAAATCCAGCTGCCCAATCCAAAGACAAGGAAGTACCTGGCAGCACAGAAGAGACTTCAAATGAAGGTTTGAAAGCTAGTCACAGTGAAGTAGTTGAAAATAAACCTAAAAGCAAAGTTTCTGAGACGGACAGTGTCATTGTGAGGAAGGGCGCTGAAGAAAACACAGTGGGTGCTGTTTCCACCGAGAATGTCGATTCTCCGCCGGCGCCTGACTCAGGAACGCTGCCCGATACAAGAACAGTGTGCGAGTCACTCGAGGAAGCGGTTCCCCACGATGGTTGTGGTGTGGAAGGATCTGAGATGAGCGCAGACAGTGTGGCCATTAAAGTGGAATCAGATGCCGGTAAAGATCTGAGCGATGTTCTGGAAGCAGTGCCTGGTGCCCACAATCGTAAAGAGACATCGGGAGATGACGGGACCGTCGAAGCAAGTCGTACGGATGCGAGCACCAGCGTGGATGTCAACCTGGTGTTGAACGTGGAAGTGGTCGGTGTGGTAGAGTGCAGAGAGCAGCCAACCGGAGAAGCAGGGCTGCCGATGGTGCACCAGGCGTCGCAGACCGACCTGGAGCAGTGCATCGAGGACTCCGAGGGTCTGAAGTTCATCCCGATGCCACAGCCGGAGCCCTCGCCCGTGGCCGCCGCCCCCCGCCCCGTGCCCCCTCCCCGTACCCAGGCCCGCGTGGCCCCCGTGCCTGCCCGGCCCGCCACGGCCCGGCCCGCGTACTCTGCCGTGTCCCGGCTGTCGGGGTCCGCGCCACGTCCCGTCGCTGCCAGTCCGAGGCTCGTGCGCAGCCGCACCGAGGTCAGGCCGGTCTCCAGGACCCCGCTGGTGCGCCGGCCGGGGGCCGAGCCCGCCGTCGCTCCTCCCAGGGTGCAGAGGCCGATCCTCACACCTCGGCAGGTGGGTCCATGTCAGCTGCAAACAGTTTCCTTGGAAGGTCTCCTCTTTCATTCTTTAATTTCTCTCAAATAATATGCATGAGTTTAAGTACACTTCAATTTAAAAGCCACTACAAAACTGCACCTTAGAATTGAACAAACTCATAATATGAAGGGCGCAACCCAATTTCATAGTGCAAAAAGGCATAAAATGTGCATCTTAAAATTGAGTAAATGTGGTATTTAAATAATAGACACGTACAGAACCAGTACAATAAATATTGATTTGTGATCCCAACAGAATCGTGTGCCTAGCAACACCGGAGTTGCATCTGTACCCAGCACTGGGTTGGGATTAGGTCGCTGTGCCAACACTCATTTTACCCAGGTATATTATGTGTTTTTGTTTGGTGTTTTAAAAACAACAGCACGTGTTTTGTGTGTCGGCTGTACCATCCCAGTTGGCTGTATGTCCCGCTCATTTGTGACAACTGCATGTAGTGGTTGGTTGTGGCTTTGAATCCGTCGGAGCTTGATACTAGGATCTTGTGTGTTCTAAGTTATTGTATTTGATAGCTTTAAATTTGTATAAAACAAAGAGCCTACAGATTTACAGCAAATAAGTTGTAATTGAAAAAATTTTCAAGTTCATTATGTACTAACATTACATTCATGAAAAGAGAAGTATCCTTCGTATGAAGCAATTTTATCTTTTATGATTATTAATGCAGCATATGATCCATCCATCAGTTAAATCTGATAGTTCGGAAACATAAATATTAGGTTATGTAGGTTTGGCTACCCACGTGCACTTACATATATCATTATTAGAAAAGTAACAGTAAAGTAATAAAACTAAAATCGACAAGGAAGTTTAAATATCTTACAACAGCATTAAGATTTTGTTATTTTAGTGGTGATAGCTAGTTATAGCATACTCCAGATCCACGCTAATCAAGGGGAGCGATGCCATGGATTATCTGAAATCATGGATAATCAGTTGTACATGTGATACATAGGTCTAATAAAGCATTTGAACCAGCACTTTTGTAATATATTTTCTATCGTCTGAATAAATTGATATGTACTTGAAGGGCATATACAACCTATTTTGTCAATAAAAGAAGTATAAACACAGTCTCTTGTTGAACTTTTAATGTAAAGTCTATTTTTGGTAGCTTGTTACAAGCAACTTAATGTTTTTTTATTGTTAATGTGTATATTTTTTATTTTATTAGTCACATGTATTTTTAACCAAATGATACAAAGAAAGGACATGTTTGTCTTGTAAAAACCAAATCATAAACACAGAGCAATGCAAAATGTACTTAATCCATTTTCATTGTCTTCTAATGGAAATGTTATACATTGAATAAATGTCTCCCAAATAAAACAATACCATACAGATGCAAATAAAACCTCTTATTATGCCCAAAGAAAGCATAAATAATGTATTGCACCGAGTTTTACCAAGCTGCCGAGACGCTGTCTATTTTCTTTGGCACTTTGCAAGAAAATAAGAATTTATTTTATCAAATTATAAAATAGTTATGGTAATGGCATGTCTTTGGAGTAAAATTTTATTATTAATTGGAGTACTAAACATCTTGTTTTCATCACCGAGTGATAGAAAAATTTAGCGATGCACGTGGGAAGTTCATTTTTGGAGCTTCTTACAGTAGTTAAAGAATGTTTTATAGAAATCCAAATTTCTGTAATTTGATAGACATCTCGGGAATAAAATCATACCATACAACAAGTAAGACCTTCTTAAGTGTAAAAAATAACTTTAAACATCGAGCTGTGGTCGTGTCTTATGTCTTTACCTTCAAGTCCGTTAGCCTTTCGTGTGGGGATGAAGGGATAAGCTAGCAAGTATATGAGAAGAACAGGTGTAGAACAAAGAAGTGCATTGTGCTGGGGAGTATTTTCAATCAGTTTTGCACACTATGTTCAATCACTTTTAATTTTTATTTCTTCATTTTCTTCTTCTGGGTTTTTCTGGAAAGCAGATGATCTTATTATATAGTTCTATAGGTGCAGCCGATAAGACACAAAGTCGATAGCCAAGTGTTGACTGTACTTGGTATTCATATAGTAACCATCTTGATTTTGGTATTGTAGTGCTCTTGATTTTTTTTTTGTGTCCTTGGAATGGTTTAGTCTTGTGTCTAGATCCCATTTGTGTACTGTATAATGTGTGTAGATTTTTATCCCAACATGTTTAGTGACAGCTTCAGTTTTATTTATTTTTGGTTCTATATGTGTGCAGGTTGTAAATGTTTATTTATGTTTCTTTCTGCTCTCTTGCTGTTTGTGTTAAATTTGTTTTGTCACAAAACTTTTGTGTGAAAATACTATTTCTTTATTGGTTTTATATTAGTTGGCAAGGTTGAATGAATTATCATTAGGCTTTAACATCTCGTCAGCATTCTGGTAGTTAGAGATGATAAAAGGGGATGATGAGTGGAGAAAACAGGAGTACCCTGAGAAAACCCACTGGCTCCTGGCATCGCATGCCACATTCCCCACTTGTGAAAAATAAGATTTAGCCAGAACCAAGAATCCAACCCAGATTGCCTTGGTGGGTTTGCAAGTGGTCTGACCACTCGACCATGTGGCCCCCTAGTTGGCAAATGTGGCTGATGCCAGTGTTTATGGAATTTCACTGTATTCCATGTAAGCTAAGAATTTTAAATTTCTGTTTTTTTTTTTTATGAACACTGGTGCTAGCTGAGCCCTGGGCAAGGTGACTCGAGGGCAGTGGTATTGACAGACACCAAGTGTGCACGGAGCGTTGGCACGTGTGTGTGTGCGCAGCAGCGACCGCAAGCGGGGTCGGGGTCCACGCCGGCGGCCAGAGACAAGCCCTCGGCGGTCGCTGCTCCCAAGCTGGACCGCCGGAACAGCTCCAACTCGTCGCTGAACAGCTCCGCCTCGTCGCAGCGCAGCTGGGCCGACAAGGTGAAGGGCTCGGAGGTCGCCAAGACGGCGGTGTCCGTGGAGGTGTTGCCGCGGACCGGGACCAGCAACGACGACGGTCAGTCACGGCTCTGCCTCTGTTGGGTGTGCTGCTTGCTTGTGAATCACCAGGTTGATTGGTACATGTACAAATAATACACATTTAACGAAATTGCATTTGTTGGAAGTGTTTGGAACCCAAACTCTGGAATGGTGTAATTTATAATCTTCAAAATCAAAAAGCTTTTTGAATTAGTTTGCACTTTTTGTTGGGGGTAAGTGGTAGCTTTTTTATTTCTTCCAAAATTCAATAAAATCTTGCCAATACAGCTCTGCCATGATATCAGCACTTATCATCGTGATGTGGAGAACCTATGAGCCACTAGCTAATGACTTAAGTCAATGTGGCCTGTAACACCGTCACGTCACTTTATGACCGGCATCGTTTTTGCATTTCATGTCTGAATTTTCAACGCTGTCCGTGCATACTTCATTGTAACTTGCTTCATGCGTGACTAATTTTTGAACTGCTAGAGCCAGTCACTTGAAATTCTTTAAACAATAGAATTGTAGCCTCTTTTTCAGTGCAGTGAACTTCATTCATTAAAACTCTCGCTACTTAAGTGTTATTTTTGGGCACTGTTAAAATTTTTCACAATGGCCGTAAAACATATAGAGTCAAACCTCTCTGAAACGACCCCTCACGGTTCCCAGGAATAGGGTCGTAATAGAGGGGGGGTCGTAATAGATGTTTTCCAAAATTTTCATTTGATTTCAACCCCCCCTCCCCCTCCTTCCCAAACCGCTACTCGCTAAGAAACCAGCCGTACAAATGGCAGGATGCTGTCACTCACAATGCTAGATGGCTTTGCTTTAAACCCACTTCAACCTTCATGACAAGTCCGTCGCCCTACAGGCTACCTCTAAAGAAAATATGTCAAAAGACAGTTTATTTTTACTGGTTAGTTTACATGTACGTTTTCTGCTTGCCGTAGTTAAATACACTAGAACCCCGATGTCACGAATATGTCAAAAGACAGTTTATTTTTACTGGTTAGTTTACATGTACGTTTTCTGCTTGCCGTAGTTAAATACACTAGAACCCCGATGTCACGAACCCCGGATTTAACGAAGCAGTGATTTTACGAATACATTCTTGGGAACCGTCAAAAAATTGGACATTTTGACCAAAATGTGAAAATCAGAAAAAAATTAAAAAAAAAAAAAACTAAATGAAAGGTCATTAAAATCTGCTAATTTTAATACACAGCGGAAAAAAAAACCCTGCATAAGTCATCAACAATAGTTCACAAATTCAAGCCAGAAAATATACCAAATCGGACTTCAAAAACTAAGCAAACATTGTCAACCGATAGTAATCAAAATCAAGGGAAATCCATCAGGTAGCTTTGCCTTAACTGCGTACCACACTAGACACTCGCAAAAAGCTAAACGTAAACACGTTGCCACAAAAACCTTTATCTGCACCCTGCCGGCAAAGGGACGTGGAATGGGGGTTGTTAAGCGCTGACAGCAGTCGACAGGAAGTGGTATCTATTTTTAGATATGCTCTGATACGGCAGTGCAGCACTCGGCAAGAGAAATGCAGTAACACGCTACTCACCACAAGAAACTTATTTTCTGTCCGATTTTCTTCGGATTTTCGGCAATTTTTTTCACGGTTCCCCGAAATCGGGTTGTAATAGAGAGTTGGTCGCAATAAATGGGGTCGCAACAAAAAGGTTTTACTGTAACTTGCACATTTTCATTGTCTAGATAGCCCACCTCCGAAATTATAAAACAAAACTGATCACAGGTCAAACGACTAGATTTTTTGGCTAGACCTACATATCAACAAGATCTCTGATGTCATGACATTAGTAACAAATCATGTGCATGTTTTGCTCGTGCAAAACTGAACTTTCTCTTTCATTGCATTTTTCTCAGGTTCTGTTCTCATGTAAAAGAAACATAAGCATCATGGTTATTAAAAATCATCAGTTTTTTTAATGGAGAGAAAATAATTGCAGATAATCTCTACTAAGCAGTGATCTTGTTTTAGTTTACATTTTTACTGCACTCTAATGATAATTTTGATATTATAGGTTTGATAGAATGAGACCTAACTTCAAGAGATCATCCAACTATGTCTTGTATCAAACCATTTGAAGAAAACACAGATTGAATCAAACTGCAGTTTGACCAAATCAATTTTACAAACAATAAAATAGCATGAGACGACCTCTAGTAGTCAAATGATTACTCAAAATTATTTGCATTGAGGTTTTTTTTTATTAATAATAACAATAACACTGTGTTCCTGTTGAAGAGAGATGAGTAGTGTGTTTTTTTTTAGAGATGGATGAGAGCAGATTTTTGGGTCGAGTCGAATCAAGTCAAAGAAGATAAACTTGCACAGGCACATCGTTTCCAGTCAAAAGCAAACAAAAATATAGCATTCTGCATTTAATTACATTGTAGTAGCCAACAATGTTTTTTTACACATAGGTATAGGGTCATTATCATTTTGATCATTTGTTAACATTCTAAAGATTACACACATCCACTTCCTAACTTCTTATCACCTTGGTACAAATAACTAAGTATTTTATTTTCGAAGTTTGTTTGCTGTGTTACAGATCTATGGTGTACCATTGGCTTTTCATTCCTAAGTGGCATTGATTTGTAGTGTTTTGAGACTAAAATAGTGGGATATAAGTGTTCTAGGTATTGTAGTTATTTAAAATATACCATACTTTAAGAAAACTACGTAAATTGCAGGAAAAATAAATAGAAAGAATGTAAATACGTAGTTTCACTGTGAAGTATTTGTAATTTAGTAATACGTGAAGTCATTATAGTTGCGTATGTGAAGTACATATTGAGTCTCGTCCGGTCGAGTACTACGAATTTGATTTTTGAGCAGAGTCGAGCTGTTGCTACTCGCTCGACTTGCCTAGAGTTTTTTAATCTAGTTCCATCTCTAGTAGTTTTAATACTTACATTTTTTTATGAGAAACAATAAATGCAACAACTCCTTTTAAATGTTTGACTAATAGACTGTAGTATCACATAGTTGATTTAGATGTGGCTTGGCCTGTTCATTATATTATTCAGCTTAGTAAGTTTTTTTTGTTTGTAGTTGGTAAAATTTTATAATTTTTCTAGAAAGTTTATAGCAATAATTTATAAATATTTCTTCACCCTCATTAAAGTGAAAATGATAAAAAAAAAACATACAAATACATAAGCATTAGTTAATTAATTGTTTCTAAAGAAAAATTTATTTTGATTTACATGCCATACAAATATTTGAAATTAAACAAATTAAAAATAAAAATCTGTTTTGTACATTTTTAGGGCAACAAAGCATTAGTTCACTTCGTACAATATGTTCTGCTAATTAAGCATTCAAATGAACAAGATCATAGTGTAAGATTATGTATACTAGTACCTGCTACCTATTTATTTTTTGTAATTTAGAATTCACGACATCCTTCAATGTATTAGTGTGTTTTTAGTAAATGTTTGGTTTGTGCTTCTATGAAATTTGAATAGCTTTTTTTTTTAACCCATTTTTGGCTGATTTTTTTTGGTGGGAAATCAGTTATAATTACAAATGTTCAATATGTGCACGGTTAGTTATACGACACACATGCAACCTAAAGTTAAATTCTTCCCACACTTTGGTTAACACTTCCGATGTAATGAAGCAATAACCTCTTTAATTCTGTGTTTCAACTCTGGCAAATCATTAGGTAGTAGCGGAACGTAGACACAATCTTTTATAAAGCCCCAAAGGATCTAATCACATGGCTTTATGTTAGGTGAATGTGGAGGCCAGCGAAAAAGAGCTCTGCCGTCTCGACCATTATGACCAATCCAGCGGTCAGGGACTTTGACGTTCAACCACTCTCGTGCAAAGAGATTCCAATGGGGAGGAGCTCCATCTTGTTGCCCTCCACTAATTGGGGAAAGAGCCATTCTTTCTTGTTGCAATCGAGAAAACAACAAATCAGTATTCGCGCATGCGCTTATCTAAAAAACTGTTTGAGTTACTCTTTAAGTTGTGATCTTGAACCAACAAACTACTATTAAATTTTATAACTGGGACATTCTTTTATGGACGTATTGTATAATGATAGCAGTCATGAACAATTATAATTATAATTTTACGAATTTTATTGATCTATTTATAATATTTGGAGTTAGTAGAGTCAGTTTGGTGGATGACCTGTATTGCCACTGTTTGCAGACGACTCCCAAGGCTGGGAGACGGTGAAGGGGCGGTCCAGGTCGCGGATGTCTCCCGCGAACAAGGGGAAGTCCTCGGAGGGCAGCCTGTCCGGCAGCTGCGGCAGCGTGAAGGGCCGGGCGGCGCGCCCGCTGTCGAGCGCCCAGCTGAGGTTCCACCGGCCGAGCGCCACCGTGTCGCTGCCGGCGCTGAACCTGCGCGAGGTGGAGCTGCGACCGCCGGCGCACGCGCGCGAGAAGAAGTCCACCAACACCGCCAAGCAGAAGAGCGACCTCAAGGAGAGCAAGATGACCGGTCAGACCGGGAGGCCGGGCGGGACCAACCTCAGGCCCAAGAAGTCCAAGGAGAAGATTCTGAACGACGAGAACAAAGAAAACAAGATCTGTGAACTGGTTGGCAGCCGTGATGAAAACAAGGAGCCGGTCCCTGGTCCACTAATAATAGAGGCAGAAAGTGACAAACTGCACGTGGAGACATCTGAGAAATTGAAGGAAAGCGAAGATGATTTCAAGGATGTTCCTGAAAGTGTTTCATTGGAGGAAAAACTGAATGATCTTGAAAGGTATCTTTTAATTTACTTTTTTTTTATAGCATAAGCCATAAGCTATTTTATTACCAGCAGTAAGTTAACTTTTAGAAAAATGCTTTACTTAACAGAAATAAGATAGGTTTATGGTTCTCAACAAAAAAAAAAATTACTTGAATCATATTCATTACTTGAATTTACAGCAAGATTGTAAAGTAAATTAAATTTGAAGGCCTCTGTATTCTATGTACTTGGGACCTTTATTTAGTTTTCAATGTGTGACATTAATCATCATGTGTTGGTTCATAACTGCCTTGTTAAGTCTATTAATCTCAGAAAGATAAACTTTATTAAGTTGCCCACTAGTCTACAACATGTAGCAATATTTCTTACACTTGTTTCCCCCTCCCCCCCCCCCTTCTCCCTCAAATAATTAATAATTTTGTATTTACTTATTTTTCATCACAATCTATAACTTCACTGTTCAGCTTTCCTCTGCCTCTGAATATTTATAATAAAAATTTTCATTATCCCTTTATCATGTTGCTTGGACCAACATATGTACTTTGCTTCCTCTCTTTCTTCCACCTCCAATATGTCTTGTCTGATGTGTTTTGCTCTCATAGATTTACAGGTTTTGAACCCAAGTCACATAAACCTCTAGCGCTAGTTCAAGTATCGTTCTTTCGGAGACTAGCCACTAGCCAGGATTCGAAACCATATTACAGGATGTTTTACATAGGATCACATTGCTTCTGTTGTCCAGATTAAACATTTTCACCCTAAGAAGATGGCTTGGCATAATGTAAGACTTTGCCAACCAAGATTATTAAACGAGACACCATTTTGTCATACATGCAAACTTGCTTGGCAAGCTAAAATCACATCTGAACTAATAAAAATAAATGAGACATAGTTAATAAATAAATTGTCATATCTTCGGAATTATATCTGCAGCATTTGCTGAACCTTATTGGTTATTGGTTGGTTTCTCAGTGGATAAAGATTATAATTATACAACTTCCTCACAGTTTAGGGGGAAATGACCAGAGATTCATTAAAATTAAACTTATTTTATAAACCTGATTACCTGTGGGTACTATAATGTATAATCAAACATTACTTTAATCAGTAAATATTAGGCCTGTGCGAATATTAAAAGTTTCAATTACAAATAATAAACTATTCTTATTCTATTCGACCTCGAATGCTAACACTTTGAAATAGTGTATATTTGTTTCCTTACGAATATTGAACAGAGCATACCTCGTGTCCGGATTAGCGAGACTCTACTGTACTTGTTTCTAATCATCATTTAAAATGGCATTTCAATATTTAAAGTTATTCTTATCAATGATTAACAGTTTAATGATTTTGTTAGGTTGGGTGACATTTAAAATACTATAGGTAGATACTAGATATGTGTAAATGCTTAGTTAGGTTAGGTTAGGTTAGGTTAGCTATGTTAAAAATATTGTAAACAATGTGTGAACGGTTGGTTACCATAAATCCATAATATCAACATTAGTGTAAATTTCAAGGAAATAAAATCAAAATTTTAACTGATGTTTTGGCTTTAATGTTTTCATTTTGATCTTCTTAATACTTAAATCCTATTAATACTTTAATTATTTCTTTTAATTTTTCTTCCTTTTCTCTTTTTCTCTCTCTGTATTTTTACCCTTTGCAATATACTGCAAGTTGAGGTTTTAAATTGCCAAGGCAGTTTCACTTGTCACGTGCACTGAGCTGCAGTGTGTCAGCAGAAACTGCGAGAGTAGCGCTGTGGGGGTCTAGCAGTGGAGTATGACAGACGGTGTGGTTGGCCAGCCTGAAGGGACTGGAGGCTGACGAGAGCGGGGTGGAGGAGGCGGACAAGCTGGACGACATCCTGGAGGAGAAGGGCTTGCTGAACGAGGACGAGCTGCGCGTGAACAACGAGCTGTGCGCGCAGGTGGCCATGCTGCGCAAGGAGATCCACGACTTGCAGACCGCCGAGATGGAGGTGAGCTCGCGGCGGTTCTCCTCTGCTGTCTGTCTGTCTGTTTCCCTTTTCTGACGTGACAACGTCTAATAAATCGATGAACGCCGGCTGCACGCACGAAAAAGTGTACCGTAATACACATTGTCCCGTTACGCACATGGTCCCGTTACACATCTATCTCGCATCTTCCACTCAATTGGAACAACCATCGATTTGACTTTTTCGAGGCACATTAAACTTGAAACACTCCCATTCGTTTCCTACTTTTCCTATCATCGTCCTATCCTTAACAGAATAACACAGATTGGAAGAAGTTAAATAGCAAACATGTATAAAAGTTATAGTTAAAATAATCTCTTTGTTAAAGTAATAAACATATTTGAATTAATGAGTGCAAATAAAAGTAAATTTATCAATTAAATTGTAGATTACATTTCACTCCTTTGTATCCATACAAAATAGTGATAATTCAATAAAAAGATTCAATTTTATTCATAAATGTGTGCAATCATTTCATCAATGTTTTGTTATGACATCACGTTAAACTATCGTCCGTAAACCGACTTTACAGACAACCAATTTTTTTAGTTTACTAACTTGTAGAATTCCTCCAGGATTCCATCATTTAAAAGATTCCACATTATGGAATTTAAGGTGTTAAAAGTTAATATGAAATGGAGGGAAAAAGGATGAATTTTTTGTCTGACCTCTAGAACAAGGTTTCATTACCTAAAGTTAAAATCATGGTCTCTGAAAGATTGCTGAAAGGAAAATTAAATAATGTCAGCAAGATGATTGCTAGGAAAGACTTGATATATTCACATAACCATCAACCAGCTGTTGTCCAAGAATTGCAATATTAGTCACTGTTAATTTGCGCTGTTAAAATTTTGTTAAATTTTTAGATCTAAATAAAATAGATGGGTGATTATTAGTCTAGGGCTGATCTGATACCTTCATTTCCGATACAGGTTTTGGATCATCTGATACAACAAATATATAACAATACATGAAGAAAACAGTTTAACCACTATTTTTTATTAATCTTTTTGTAAATGTCATAATTTATCATTACTTGGCTATGATTTAGTAATTTCTAATCTTAGAAGTTGACACGAACAATGAAAATAATGACAGATTTTGTTGGCAAAATCACGTCACATGACATTTTGAAAGTACAGAAAGGGCCGGTTGGAACACGGTCTGATTTAGCACTTGTGTACCTCCAGAGTGATCAGTAAACGTGTGTGATGAATCTGTGGACGCAGCCACTTACAGTGTAAGTTTTTGACCTGTCAAGAGTGAAACTAGCGTGAGCTGCTAAATGAAGACGCGGTGGTGTTGTGTTGGTGGCCAGATGGACACGGAGACGGATGAAACGGAAACAGACGGGGAGATAACGGCAGGAGGGGACGAGGATGGAGACATGCAGAGGAGGCCGCGGCCAGTCATGGACGACGACTCTATTGACATGATACTGGAGGAGCGCTACGAGAATGCCTTAGAAGGTAGGTTAAACTCTTACATGCTTTTGTAAAAATATCATATACATGGATGGAGCAATACAGATATGTACATATTTGGGGAATTAACATTTGCTGTATGTGATTAAGTATGTGATAATGTATGCTATAATCCTTTATTGATAATTTTACCTTTTTTTTTTTTGAAAATTCAATTTTTCTGTTTTTTTTTAATAAAGCTATTTTGCAACTATTTTTATTAGTTTAAGGCTTTTATTGATCAAATTTTGGTTTGAATTGTTTCAAAAACACATGTATTAGATAATATATTACTGATCACTAGCATATGTGAATATCATTTTTTTTTATTTCAATTAAATTTGATTTCAAAAACAATATATTCTTGATTAGAAATAACAATTTTGAATATTAAAAATTGGTGAACAATTTACTTTTACCATTTTTTTATGAATATTTTATAGTTGTTCTTTACAAATACACCTACTTGTACATGGTATTTTACAATAATGGTTGTAAATACTTCATCTTAAATGCGACTATAAAAGTTATATGCATTCAAATTTTTAGTGATTTTGTTTTACAGTGGTTGCTAACTGCTTATTGTTTGCGTGTTTTCCAACTTTTCAAATCAAACTGAATTACAATATGATCCCGTGTTCTGAAACTTAGCAGTTTTCCTATGGAAATAAACTCAGGTTGTTAGATCAGGCTCATCAATGTAGTGAAATTGGGATATGCATATTAGCATTGTACAACAATATGCCGCAAATTAGGAATTTCCTCGGCAAACGTTTTTCCTGTTGGTTTACATAAATGTATGTAACTCTTACTAGATTTTCAGTGTGAATTTAATTTGTTTTCTCCTACTGTACCCTCCTTGTTAAATGTTTTCTTGTTGGCTTACAATCGTCTTTCCTGGCTGAGACTATAGTCCTATGCAGTGTAAGGCCCCTGTTTCTATTTTCCCGCCTCCCTGCACGCACAAGATTGAAATTACGAATCCCTGCTGTGCCACAGGCACGACCAACATACAAAAGCGCTAGCTCGAATCAGCTCTCCCTGGCACACCTGCACCTTGAGCCACAAGCTGAGATCGGTGAGTTTTGTCAGACACCCGGATCGAAATTTCAGCCTCCTGAACATGCCCCAGGGGGTCGGTTAGCTCCGTTCCCACGACTGCAGCATCCGGCCCCTCCCCCTAGTCCTCCTATGTTTGCGCTGAGTTTCCGAGAAATGAGACCACGAGCAATGACCGGTTGTGAACCCCACGCCCTGTGCCCTGAGGCCGCACTGCTCTAAACACCTCGCTCCTAACTCAAATGCCATCCCCTGGCGAACTCCCTAACTAAAGCCATAATAATTCTCATCCTGCTCGCCAGAGAGCGACACCTTTCGGTCCACTTCTCCATTGGAACTATGCTTAGTGGCTGCACCTTTGTGCACCCCCTTCCTCGGCCTATGTCTGAGCGCACCACATGCCCAACCCAGTTGCCCCTGATTGTAGACCAGCTGTATGACACAGTCGGAGTTTAAAAAAAAATTTTTTGATCGCATTCTTGCCCGGCCAGTTAGAAGGCTGTTTTCCCTTCCCATTGTCCCTCGGCACCTAGCTTGGACCTCCCATCTTCAAGGAGAAGTCGCTGTTCTGCCGTCATCTCGACAATCATCTGCCCCTGCAACTCTGCCGCGAGCAGTTCGTAATGACTGTTGATGGAGGCCGGACGACTAAAATAAGTGATATAGTCCCGGTGATTTAGGGACTGTTTCACCTACAGTACCTCTTTAACTTTCTTCAAGAAAAGTGTAGTATTTAAATTAGCTTGGTCAACCATGGTCTCATCTGCGGGTTTCGCGAGTGTTTTATCGTCAAGATGGTGCAATCTCCGTTCATTAAAACGGCTGCCGATCCTTCCCCCTTGCTGAGATTCGGTCGGGACACGTTCCGGAATATGGCCACGAGTGAGGTGTCCCGACAAGGCAGTGCTCATTCGCTACCTTACCCGTTCATCTTGGAATATTACCCTAAACCAGTCTGAATTCCAATAGTGACCCCCTTGGAATTAAAGTTAAAAGGGTGAACATATAAACTGTAGGAGTGGTTGAAAAAAAGTCAAAGCGAATGAAATGTGGAAACAAACTTTTATTGCTAGATGAGATTGAGAGATGAGGATGGTGTGGCGGGTCGGCAGGCATGTCGTGGGGCGAGCAGATGGACACGCTGGCCCAGCTGAAGGAGCTGGAGGCCCGGCACCCCGGCCGGGCCCTCGAGCTGCACCAGAAGCTGTCGTCGCCGTCGCGTCGCCGCACCCTGCTGGAGACGGTGCGTCGCCTCAACGTGAAGCAGGCCAAGGCCCAGGAGAAGCGCGACCGCCTGCTGCAGGAGAAGACCAGCCGCCTGCGCGACCTCCTCAACAAGGTCTGCAACCCCTTCACCCTGTAGCCGCTGTTTGCTTGGCTGGCACGCCGATTCCCTTCGGGCTGACACTGTTTCAAACAATAGCAATTAGTGGTGGAAAATCTTAAGACAACTGAGATCACGCTATTTTTCTTCATTAAAATTAATTTTTTTTGTTTATTATTTGATTCTTATTTTAAGCTTATTAAAAAACGAAATTACCGTATTTACTCGCATAATCGTCGCAGCAATTTTACCAAATTTTATGGGGAAAAAGTGAGGTGCGACCAATATGTGAGGAAAAATTAAAAAAAAAATTTTTGAAGTAAAATTTTTTAGTAAATCGCTTGAAAATGCTAAATTAAAGAAGTTAATGGTAAATATGTAGAGTAGCGGTATATGCGGAAAAAAAATGCTAAAAATCCGAAAATACTTTTATTCTATGCTCTTTCACTTCCTCTTTTCAAATCAACCAGCGGAGATAAGAAATTCCAAATACTTTAGGAGATATTGAATTTTTTAATTTTGCAATACAACACCTGTACAACCATTTTAGCGTCGCCATTTTTGTTATTTTGCCGTGTGTTCGTGAATGCGTAATAAATAAAATGGTTGATTAGGTCAGGTCAGTTACATTATTAATACTTTCAAACTAAGCGAACATAAAAAATAATGTCATTTAATTTTAATGGCTGTTTAGTTTTAAATTTTTATAATGTAACTTACCTGACCAAACAAACCGGGACAAAGGATGAACAGTAGGAACTAAAATGGTCGATTAGGTCAGATCAGTTACATTATGAATACGTTCAAACTAAGCGTACATTAAAAATAATATGATTTAATTTCAATGGTTCTTTAGTTTTAAAGTATTTATAATGTAACTGACCTGACCTAACAAACCCGGACAAATGATGAACATTAACAACTCACGTAAAAATTTTTTGTTACTTTTTACTTGCGCAACAATATCCAAATAAAAAATAAGACTTTAAAATTAGAAACGTTAAAAACCCACCTAAGTTGGAGGCGGGTACATTTCCTTTGCCATTAGAAGGAAATGATGTAGTCGTTCACCTACGTCGCGATACCTCCGACGGAACATTAATAAATAAATAAATAATCACGTATTGGTTCATTTGAATACTGGCCAATCACGGAACTGTCACGTGACAAAATTGTCCAATAAGAAACATAATAGATACTCGTAAACCAGAAACAATGGTAATTGCCGCATGAATACACATGTATTGTGATGAAAATTAAAAAATTTGATATCTCCTAAAGTATTTGGAATTTCATATCTCCGCCGGTTGATTTGAAAAGAGGAAGTGAAATAGCATAGAATAAAAGTATTTTCGGATTTTTAGCATTTTTTTTCGCATTTACCGCGACTACATATTTACCAAGTTAATATCTACGTACATGGTACCTATACGTAAAATTTATTTACAATATGCGCAAAATAAACAAAACAACTTTTGGTTACAAGAAGTTTGGCAAAATAAAATATAGTATAAACACAAAATTGCGAAAAAATCAATTAACAAAATACATTTTTAAAACACATTCAGTCTCAACACTCACCAAAGTTTATCTATTCATTGTCTGAACTAGATTCTGATGCATCAAATTCATTTGCCGGGACGTCAATGTCATCTTAGTCGCCGCTGTCGTCACGTGTTATTCAAGTTGTCTGTTGGTTTTCGCCAGTCACGAACAAGTTTTTCACTTACTGAAAATTCTCTTTCCGTGGCCTGATTTCCGTGTTCTTCTGCAAATGCGATTACGCGCAACTTGAAAGCGGCAGTATACGAATTGTATTTACCCATATTTTTACAAAATGAATTTTCTCAAATTCTGCAATTACCAGTACTTTCCACTCCAATGCAAACAAGATAAAACCATGGCATCACAGCATCTTATCTTCCACACACATTCCTTCCTCCCACATGGCCAATTAGGACATGCCACTCAAGGTTGGACCAATGATAAGCGCCACACGCCACATGAAAGCAGGCTGTTCCATTGTGTTTACGGCTGTTCCGATCGCGCCACACGCCACACGAAAGCAGGCTGTTCCATTGTGTTTACGGCTGTTCCGATCACGCCACACGCCACACGAAAGCAGGCTGTTCCTTTGTGTTTACGGCTGTTCCATTCGCGCCTCGCGCCTCGCGCCTCAGTCGCCGTCAATAAATAAGGGTGCGACGATTATGAGGAGAATCTTAAATACCAAATTCATTTCCTCAAACAATAGGTGCGACGATTAAGCTATGGCGACGATTATTCGAGTAAATACGGTACGTTGTACAGAGTGTTTATTCATTCTGTCGCTGTTGAACAAATGACTTCAATTTAAAGATTATTTTTCTTACTTTTTAAAAGTTCGCACAACCAAAAACAGTGTTTTATTAGTTTTTTAAAACATTATTTATTTTCACTTTTTAGTTCATATAGAATTAATTTTTTTTATTAATTCCTTGAAATACATTACAAAATAAATATTCAAATTCCCGAAAATTTTGTTTTGAATTTGGCCCCCTCCCCCTAATCCTCTCTTTCCGAGGAGATCCTATGGTTTCTGAAGGCCTGGAAAGCACTTAAAAATTAATTCACTTTAATTGTCCAGTCTTTCAAAAATCGGGAGCAAATGACCTCTCCCCTAAAAGGGATTGGTTTTTTTTGGGAAGGGTGGGGGGGGGGGGGGGAGGCTGAGGACCCCGAATAGTTCGGAAACACTCCAAATCGAGAGAGAATCGATTTTTGAAATTTTTAAAATTTTGTGGCTCTGGTCCCCCTTCTCCCTTCCCCCTGAGGGGTGCAGTCGACATATGGAAAATTTTACACCACGCCCCGGACTCAATCGATATACAAAATAAAAAGCATGGTTGTTGCGCATAGCTCGATATTAGTGGTGTTCTCTTTGGGTCATAGTCATGAAATTATTGTATAATCACCCGGATTACATATATGTAGTACTAGCAAAGTTTAAAATGGATACGACCATTAGAAGTAGTTTAAAATCAACTTACAAGAATTGATTACATAGTGAAGGCTAATAAAAGTGTGTTAAAAATTAAATTAGTTAGTTGCTTAGTTTTAGTTTTATTTTTTCATATTCACTTCTTTATTTGTTTACACTTCACAATATTTTATTTTATTTTTTTTGCAGAAAATAGTTTTTCAGTGTGTAATAATCACTGAAACATGGCACAACACAAAGTGCAACTCCACACAAATCACACATGTAGCAAGATTCTTGTCATTTTTCTTTTCTTTTGTTGTTGCTGCAGACATGGTAGTGCCTGGTGGGATGTCTCCTCTTCTCGGTTGCTGGAACAGGAGAAAGGAAAAGTCTCTGATTGAGGCGCAGTGGTGTGTCGGAACTGGAGGTTACACTGCTGCTCCGTGGCTCGTGGCTCACTTGATGTATTTTTTCAGTTCAAGTATACACAAAGCATGTGCATTCAGGATAATCATGTTGACTAAATGTTTTTTTTTTTTTTTACACACGCTAATGAACCGAGTAACTTGTCAGTTTTATCGACCACTCCCATTGTCACATTATACTCATTCATGCAAAAGGGATTTACAACTTGATTGCCTGTCTTGTGATGATTTTCTCCAGTTTCTGCCATACTGTCATCATGCATTGTTGTAAGCCTGTAGACATGACACCTGTCATACCATTTTGAGTGCTGTCAATGTGTCTATGTGTTTAGGTACATTTTTTTGACATCTGACATTCCCTTTATATTTTTCTGTACAGTGCCACATGCATTTGTTTTATTTTCTTTAAAAATACCAAATAACATTTAACTTGTGTAACGATTGTCAACAAAGAGAGAGTGGTCTTTGTTCAGATATGGTGACATGGTTCATTTACAACATATGATATGTCATAGTGCTCTGGATCGGCTGCATTCATTCGAGCTCCGCATTAAAAGATAAAATCTTGAATGTAACCAGTCTCAACATCATGCAAAACAAAAAAAATTATGGCAGAATGATGGTGTTTGGTTTTAATGTACTGCTGAAGTTTGTCGATTTCTGATGGCTGTTCATTATAAGAGAAATGGAGCATGCTCAATGACAACATATACCTGTCTCGTGACATTATTTGGGAAAATATTGAAGCATGCATTATTGAATCTGTTGACCAATATTTTGCTGTTGAAAGATGTTTTTTCTCATCATCAATATTTTTACAGCAATAAAAACTTATATTTAGTTGTTGCTGGTGTCAAGCCATTTTCAAGCCACGAGTGTGGGCTGAGTTCAGTGTGTAAATAGAAACGGTTTGTTTCAGAAACAACTGTATTTACAAATTTTTTGGTGAGAGACAACTCAAAAAATTCAATCTCTGTGGATTCTGAGGTGACATTACCTTCGATACCAGCATTACTTATATCAAAACAATGAGTTAAATGTTTAGCACTGCCTTGATGTCACACATAGTACGAGGTTTAATTTTTTTTACATATGAACTTACGGTTTGTACACTTTTGTCATAACTTTCCCTTCCAAATTGCTTTCTTCACTTTTCAAAGTTGAAAGATCTGATCCTAACTCATTGCATTAATTTATAACTTAATTTGGCTGCAAAATACCAGCACCTCTTTTTGTTGCAGTGCCATATTTTCACCACTACGGTCTATCTCTCACTCTCCTAGTCACAACATTATTCCTGCTCAGCAGGCAGAATGTCGACAAAATTACTGTTAGTGCTCTCTGTTGGCAAGAAAGTGAATGAACATCATTCCAAGAAATGTGTACATTCATCACTAGCATATACTTTATCATGTTTACCCAACAGCCTCAGGAGAAATGCATGTTGTCAACAAAAAAAATGCTGTTTTGTGAACCAACAGAATGTTGAAAAAAGAAATATAGATAAATCTAACATATAACTTTACATACCTCAATGGCTTTTAGGGCAAAAGAAACAAATGGAAGCATAATCTACAGCTGCAACAGCGTCGCAATGATAGAGTTCAAGTTATTTCTACCATCACCCTGGCGTTCATGTTATAGCGCATCAAGATAACTCTATCATAGCAGATAATACAATATAAAATTATGAGTTTTATAAATTTAAAAATTCCAAACTAATTTTATGCTGGGGGTAATATTTTCATTAAATTTTAAAACGTGTAGTTACTGCTTTTGGGCTTTAATTCATCTATTCCTTGTGTAATTTTAAAACTGCGGCCTTCCCACAGTTACTGCATAGTTATTCCACCTGCTCCTGCTGGTGTGGGACACCAAACTAAACTAACTGCAGATGCAGTTCTCACTTTGATCTTCACCACACTTATGGCTGTGTTCTTTGGTGGAAAAAAGTGCTCAGTATTTGGGTAATTATAGTGCATTGCCTATACATAATTGTAGTCAATCTTACGTGACAAAAATTTTAATCCAAAGAATATAAACAAATTTAATGATGTTTAAGTTTATAGTGATTATAAATACGTAATATTTCCATGAATAATATTACCTAACAAATAACACTACCTACCTTGAATGTTATTTGATATCTGATGACAATCACCAATAAGGGCTCATAATTGACAATTATAAGGGAATTTTGCTTATTGTCAAGATTGGCTGGCTACACACTACTTTATTAATCAACTCTTAATCTCTGCTGTGTGTTGTATAATGATAAACTTAGTACTTATAATAGTCAAACCCTTGTTGTGCACATAATTTAAGTGCAGTGAATGTACAAGTAAATGTGTATTGGGCATTTATCAAGGTATAAAAACAAATTACCAAAAGAAACATAGGTTACCCCAAAAACTCATAGTAAAATGCCAGAATTCCCATAATATTTGCCATCCCACAGCTATAAACTATGGAGGTGACATTGTGTCAGAACATACATACTGTGCTAACATGTGATGACAGTTTGCCTCTCAGCATTCCTCAAGTTAATGACTAGCCGCGATAGTGCAGTGCAGCATTCGTCTCTGTTGTGTGAGTGGTAGGGACAAGGTTATATGGTGCATTGTGATAAAACCGAAATAACACCGAAAAGCATGCCAAATCACTGCATAACACTGAAATGGAAGTTATATCATGGAATTAAGTAGCATTTAACCCAAACTTAAAAAAACAATCACAAAAAAAAATTTGTTGTCTGTAAAGTCGGTTTACGGACGATAATTTAACGTGACGTCATAACAAAACATTGATGAAATGATTGATCCAGAAGAAAATGAAATATCATATTCGGCCTGAGACTGAGCCGTAATAGGTTTTTGCAACCAAACCATTTAGGCATTAAAAATATTATATTCTTTTTAAAAATTTTCTATCTTTTGTATGATAAAATATACCTCTGCATACTTTTATGAATAAAATTGAATCATTTTTATTGAATTATCACTATTTTGTATGGATACAAAGAAGGAGTGAAATGAAATCTACAATTGAATTAATAAATTTACTTTTATTTGCATTCATTAATTCAAATATATTTATTACTTTGGAAGTGTCGTGCGCACCGTATTTATTTTTACAAGTATAAAAAATTTTCAGCCGCCGGGATTTGATCCGTCAACCTATTGATTGGTAGTCAGCGTCGCTAACCACACAGCCACGAGGCCATATTTATACAATTGTTTCAGATGTTATATATTAATAATATTCCACGCACAATATTTGTTTGAATTTCTTTTAATTAGCATATTCTCTGTTGGACTCGAAATATTTACACGCTCGTGGGCTCATAACTTTAATACGGTGTGTGATTTAGTTGATCAAATAATAATTAATGACAAATAATTACCAATGTCAAACTAAAGCGTGAAAAGTATCATACCAGCAATAAATATTTAGTTACACAGCTAAAACAATACTCATACAACACTGTTTAAATATACTGATTTACACTAGTAATTAAAATAATACGTACTTGTAAGAACGCCATTTCCTTGCGAATATACTCCCGTGGCGCGGTGCACAACAATAACCTCGAACCCCTGCCGAGTTCTCTGTACCGCAACATACCAGAGAGATGCCACACATGCGTGTGGGACATCCGTAGTGGGACATCCGTAGTGGGACAATTTTGTGCGTGCAGCCAGCGTTCATCGATTTATTAGACGTTGTCACGTCAAAAAAGTTATCTTTTAATATTTGACATTCAAGGAATCACTTCCAAACAAAAAATTCTACCAAAGTGCATGGATCAAAAAAAAAACGTTTACGTGATTGGTTTTACTGTGCATCTCTTATTGAATCACTTTTAAACCAAAAATGCTCGCTAATTTATTTTTACTGTTCTGAATGCATGTTTTTTGACTAGTTCATTAGAAATTATTTATTGTAAAAATGCAGCATATATTTTTTTACCACTATTTTGGTGAGGTAAGTATTAAAAAACAGTTTTTATTTTGTAATGAAAGAGCTTTTAATTTTGTAATTAACAACATGATTTACATTGTAGATTTGTAAAACAGCAAACGTACTTCTAAAATAAAATATTTAAATGTTTGCAAACGTAAATTTTTTTTCCTACTACATCAAACATCACCAATCGATGGTATTGAAGTTCAGCACAAATGTGATTTAAACTGTATTCAGAACAACCTAAATGTTACATATTAACATACGTATGCGTAAAATTAAAGATACTGGAATGAATGACGTTCATATACGTAGCATAGCACGCGTATTTACACGCAGTAGCAGTATGCGTGAAAATCTCTCTTGCTTTGCCTTTCTTTTCATTGATTGAACATGTACGACTTGTTCAGAGTAAAGTTGCACACAAATCATTGATATATTTTTTTTAACCCTTTTTACAAACAAAATCTTCTGTTTTGAGAATGGAACTGGACTGAAAGCTTAGAAGCACAGTCTGTGGTGTGCAGTGACTGCAGGAAGGGCGGTGTGGTCGCAGGTGGAGGAGGTGAAGGCGCTGCAGGCACAGTCGATCGAGGAGAAGCGCGCGCGCCTGGAGATGAAGCTGAAGAGGGCGGAGGTGAACCGCAGGATGCACCTGAAAGGCATCGTGCGCAAGGCCCACGACGAGGAGGAGAAGCTCAAGGAGATAGCGTTCATCAACGAGCTCGAGGCGCAGAACAAAAGGCACGACTTCATGGCTCTGTGCCAGGTGAGTCCAGACCCCCCCTCAAAACTTCAGAGAGAACAAAACAACTGCCAAGCTACTCCACAGTTTTTATAATGAATTTTAAACGAGTTGAGAAATGTGTCAAAATACCATTTTTAGAAGCTACTAGCTGCAGTACCTGGCGTTGCCCGGGCCATTAATTGACAACGTTCAAAACTAAACTGTCATTAGTGCCGTTAGTTCGCTAGCCGCCGTGAGCTCCACTAAGCGGACGGGTCTTGCCAAGGAGAAGGATAGTAAGTTGCCCGACCTTACTATATTTACCTTGTGGTAGACATGGAGAAATGACACACTCTGTTTGTATGTCTATCACCTATGATTTTCTTTTATAAAAATTAATTTATCCCTGGCTATTGGTTGAACATGTAGGTACAAGTTGGTGTGCTGCAGTGCCATCTAGTGGAGAGTTAAAAATAAATTGTTAGCATAAAAACTTTCACTATGAAAAAAAAAAACTCTCCGATGTGCCAACTTTCATGGTCATCGGTCAAACGGTGGTGGTGATATGGTGATGGTGGTGATGTTATTGTAGGAAGGAAAATTCAGAAATTCAATCACTAGTGCTTGACATGGACTACATTGCTTATCACCACAGAAACTATCAAAGAAATGTTTGTGTCTTCCACCAGCTACAATGCTTTGAGAATGTTTCTTTGGCACTTTAATTACCATTATTGACACAAAAAATTGTTTCTGTCCTAAACACGAAACAATACGTTTTTTTAATTAGAATAAGAACTGTGCCTTGAATTAATCTTTAAAATTGAAATTTCTGTGTTTTTGTGAATTTTTCTTGTATTATTTTATTCCCTTATTCTTGATATCTATATTCAGATTTGATACACACTGTTAATAATCAAGTTCTAGAATTGAATTTGAGAAAAAGTAAAAAGTGGATTCTAACCATTGCTAGATTCAATAACAGATTTTCAACAGAATTTTTTTTTCTCCGAAGGGACAGTAATTAGCTTGTTCTGTATATGTCTTGATTTATTAAAGACACAACTTTCAAACATTGTAGTTTCTCCTCATAAAACATGGCTGCAGCTCAACACATACATAGTGCCAACCACACAACACAAACTATCTTAATCCAGATAATGCCAACCTAGCCATACAAACTGTCTTAACCTAATTAAATAACAGTAATTAAAAGTATTTTACTAAAACTTGATACAAATTTGACTTTTGCAACAATCATAAATTTACTTACTACTTTTTTGCAAACACTTTACAGTGAAACCTCATATTTTCATTTTATTGCAACTTATGCATTTTACACTACATAATTACACTGCCTCAAAAACCCGTATATTGCTGTTAACGTTAAAAGACAATGGGATTCGACACCATTTTGTAATGAATGGTATGCATTACATTGTAGATTTTTAACACAGCAAACAAACTTCTAAAAGAAAATATATGAATATTTTCAAGTGTAAATTTTTTTCCTACTTTGGCACCAAGTGATGGTATTGAAGTTCAGCATAAATGATATTTAAACTGGATTCACAACCTAAATGTAACATATTAAAATACATATGCATAAAAATTAAAATTACTGGAATGCCATTATTACTGTAGCGTAGCATGCGTATTTACATGGGATAGCAGTATTCATGAAAATCTCTCTTGCTCTTTCTCTGTTTCATTGATTAAACATGCATAGCTATGCACACAAATCATTGATAGTTTTGCCCTTTTTCAAACAAAAAAAAAATTGAAGTAATAGCCAGAAATTAATTTTAACTTCAAAATATTGAGTTGGCATGTTTAAGATATGTCATATGTATATTTATTGTAATTGAAATTGCATGCTGGTAAGTTTGACAGTTTATTATTTATATATTTTTTTTTCATTTAAAACATTCTTAATTTTTTTCTTCTTTACCTCAGCTTTTGTTACCTTGTAAAGCATTTGTTACCATCCAAAATGTTTCCTAGTATTTATTATGGTAAGCAAAAATTTATTCAATTCTTTAAACATATTTTGAACACAATATTATGTACCAAGGTACATTTGATCTCGTATAGGTTATGTTATAAAGTATTTCCATGAAGGCACCAAAGAAAACTGTGTTCGTTAAGTACTTACGCCAAGTAGAGGTTGTAACTAGAGCTTTATTCTTGTATTTTTGTACAACCTCTGCACCCATAGGTACATGATGTGTTTAGAGAATAATATGGTTGTACTAAAAAGTACAATCAATATAAATATTGCCACCCAAATATTGAGGACTAATTTTTTTAAATGTGTTTAATATATAATTTTTGGGTATGATTAAATTTTATCTACAAAATAATTACTATACAGTTAAAATATGTATGGTTTAATTTTTAAAAATCAGGAATACAAAGTTAAAAATTTACTTAAATTTGCATTTTTTGTTTGCTTTGTTTGTACATTTAAATGGCTTATGCATGTCATTTCCTCTTGAATACTATAAATTTTACTTAATTATTGATGAATAGCATATCTTGTTGTGCATTACCTATATCAAAATGTAACATTACAAAACCCGGTGTTCAAATTCATAATTCTGCCACCCACTCTGCCTGCACCTTTGCACTGCCTCCTGAGCAGGTGTGCACAGTGCAGCAGCCAGATGCAGAAGTTGCGGGCGCACCACCTGTGGAAACGGTTTAGCTGCAGTGACTCGAGTACTGCTTCCGGGAACAAGAATGCCTGGTTACTGGTCGACTGCAATTCGGGAGCAGAAGTTGCGAACTGTACACAGTCCACACGACCAAAGCCTTTGTTTATAAAAAGACGATCTTAATTATTTTGCATACCACTTTTTTTTTTAAATATTTGACGTGAGGCTGGAAAAGTCTAAGTGTTATTTTTAAATTGGGGGAAATCATTATTAATCAGGAAATGGCAGGAGAAAAATGGGAAATTATACAAAATTAATATTTCTTCCTGTTGTTTGCATTATTTGTTCTAAATATTCTATAGTTTATGCACAATTTTTAAACATGTCCATTGAATGGCATCAAAAGAAAGACTAGGTAGTTACCTATTTTAATAGTGAAAATATTACAAACATTAAAATTCAAAAGGTTTGTGAAAATTAAATATTTAATCTCATATGCCTAAATAATTTTGCATATTGACGGGATAATGTGATCTGTATTAGTAAGTGTTGCATACACTATTTTTTCTGCCCTTAGTATTGTAGCATAATAGCATAATCCATTCTAATACTCTTAATTTTACTACACCTCAAATAAACACTTGTTCAACTACTCGCTTGGCTTGATTTTAAGAGCTAAACGTAGAAGAATAATGTTATTTCAGTTTATTAAATTTGAATATGACATAATCAGTAAAGAACTGGAATTTGAGTTAATCTACCTATATCTACTATTTACAATAATTACTGTGTGTGTGTGTGGTATTGAAAAGTGCACTGTAAAATCAAAAATAATTATTAATGTGCAGAACAGTTTTCAAATATTTACTAGTAAGTTTTAATTGGAAATGAACTTGTAAAAATATTTGTTTTCTTTGTAGCTTGTACATATGCATCATGACTAAAAAATTTATATGATGATAAGTTTGTTGAAGATGTTTTTGAAGCAGTGTTGTTCATGACTATAATACATAACAAGCTATATTTTTGTTTTCCTCCTTAATTTTTTTTACTTAATAATTACTGGCACCTTTTTAGCAGAAATACTAAGTTTTTTCCCCCCTTGTAGCAGTGATACCTAATTATTTTGGGGATGTAGATTTTGTTTTAGTTTTTCTAAAATTATTAAATGAATTTTTAACTTTTCTAGTGCTATTCCAACCCAAATATGGGAGAGATTGTTCTTTTTTCTCGCCATATTGTGACCAGGGTTGTATGGGAAAGTGGTTGATGTGTAATGATGTGTGGACTGTGGATAAGTTATTGTGGACCATGGACCGTAGACTGTGTACTGATGACCGTGGGTGGTAGACTATAGACCGTGAAAAGTGGACTGGCAGACTATAGACTATTTTGTACTGTGGACCAGGAACTGTGAGCTTGAAACTTTGGGTTATGGACTTCAGACTGTGGACTGGTGGCCATGGGGGGGGGTAGATTATTGACTGCAAACCCATGGACTGTATACTGATGGGTATGCTATAGCCAGTGGATAGTCTACTGTGGACTAGGTGACCATAGGTGGTAGACTATAGTCAGTGGATAGTGTATTGTGGACCAGTAACCATGAACTTGTGACTGTGGGTTATGGAGTGCAGAAAATGGACTGATGACCATGTATGGTAGACTGTGGACTGGTGACCATAGATTGTGGATTAGTGACCATGGGTGGTAGACTACAGACCATGGACAGTGTACTGTGAACCATAGACTATGAATTGGTGACTGTGGGTTGTGGACTGGTGACTATAGGTGGTAGACTATAGTCAGTGTATTGTGGACCAGGAACCATGAACTGGTGGCTGTGGGTGGTGGACTGCAGAAGGTGCACTGTGGACTGTGGCAGGAACAAGAAGAGAGGCTGCAGGGGATTCAGGAGGAACGACAGCGCAAGCAGGAGGAGAAAGCAGCGAAAGAAGCAGCAGCAGAAGAGCGACGTAGGGTGCTGGAGGCAGAGAGGCAGGTGTGTGTATAGCTTCACTGTAGTTACTGTTATCCTAATTCGCAATGAAAACCACAAATATATGTTTATTCAGGTTGTCTGCAGGTCAAGTAAGTTATGAAAATGTTCTTAAATAAACAGTAACTGTGTTGCAGTATCAGGTTATTGTTATAGATATCGGAACAGTATTGGGTTTGCATTACAGGGAAAGGCGGTAGTATTGGAAGAATTCTAGTTGATTTTTATTAGCAGGAGTCATTGTGTCCACCACATTTCCTGCACACTGCTGCTGGCTACTCAGTCTTTTTGAAGTGAAACCTTTTGGGTGCGATGGGAGTAAAATTCCAAGACTAGATTTTTATATAACGTTTTCATGAAACATTGTTGTTAAACGAATTGTGGCGTTAAAAGGGCGGAGAATAGGGTGCGAATGGTGCATTAAACTCGTAGGGCCCTCATTACCTTAAGCGAGCTGTGGTGGTGTGCGGCTCAGGTTGAACTCTGCCATGCTGCAGATACAGCCAGGTCGTGGTGGTAGGGACCCACCTACGCCTGATGCCACCCAGACTTGAGGAAGTATTTGGACAAAGGGCAACACAATGGGGTTTGAGCTTATTGTTAAGCATCGTCCCATGGGCCATATTCGCAAGAAAATGGTGTTCTCTAAGTACATATTACTTTAATTACTTGTGTTAACCAGGATTGTTAAACAGTGTTGTATGAGTATTGTTTTAACTGTGTAACTAAATATTTTTTTTGCTGGTACGTATAATGTTTATCATGTTTTAGTTTGAAAGGGTAATTATTTGTCACGAATTATTATTTGATTAACTAAACCACACACCATATTATAATTATGAGCCCAAGAGCGTGTAAATATGTTAAGTCTGATAAGAGTAAAATTTCAAGGCAAAATTTTAATGCAACTTTTCGTGAAGCATTGTTTTGAAATGTTTATGATGCCAAATATATATAAAGAGAGCACTTACGAGTTGAGGTTTGAATTGCCAAAGAAGTTTCATTTCTATCACATGTACTGAGTTACACGTGCTCTTTTTTTTTGCTTGGAATTTCTCTTGTATTTAAATTTTTTATTTTAGTTAAATTTTTCAAATTTCAGGTCCTTCTGTATCGTCACATAGAGGAGCCATTTTGTAATATGAATAAGTTTGCTTTACAAAATTTGTTAGGATACTAGAAACGCTGGAGGAAAATGACAGAAATGTAAGTTATGTTTATTTTTATTTGAGGGTAGGAAATTTTTTTTAGTAACTATCAACAATTTACTTAACTGGAAAAAGTCATTGGAATCGTTATTTAAAAACTGATTTCTATAGTTGATCCAAAAGGATTGCTTGATCGCAACTAACACAGGTTGAAGTTATATTGCTGCTGCAGAACTGGACGAACACAACTCCCATCCTGGGTGTCGGTGCTCGGAGCTCGCTAGTCGAGGCTTGCAGCGGGAGGAGTGTGATGGTGGGGACTTGGTGTGCTCCAGGAACGGCTGGAGAAGCTGCAAGAGGAGCGCCGCAAGCGAGAGGAGCGAGTGGGCCGCAAGCAGCAGGAGAAGGAGATGGAGCGGCAGACTTTGGCCAGGGAGAAAGCCAAGTAGGAGCGCTTCCCTCGGCGCTAGTGACCAACCAATCATGCCCCACTAGTAGAGTCAGCATCTTGTGCAATGCTTTTATAATTTGATCAGTTTCGTTAATGGCAAAGTTAAGATTTTGTTGATATCATTTTTATTTTTATGAATGTTAAACATGCCACTAACGTTGTGTATAACCATTCAAAATTACTCAAATTTTGCATACATCACAATTTATGTATCAGAGAAGACCCCATGTTACCTAAGATTTTATAGCAGTAACCAATAGAAAAAAATATTAAATGGAGTGCTGGATTTCAATTTCTTTCTGCTGCTGACATTCAAAATTTAATTTAATTTATTTCACTGTCCTATTGTATGAATTCTAATAATATGAATACAACAGTTAATATGAAACATTCAAAGCCCAATTTAATAATACATTTTCTTGTGGTGGAACTATTAAGTTTTTAAGCTAAAACATTTTTTACATTCTTTTATTCAAGTAGATACTACTTAGAAAAAGCCATTTAATAGGAACTTGATAGATTTTGGTTTATAGTACATGGTAGTTTGAATTTTCTAAATAAATACTGAAACTAAAATTTATGATCTCAATTTTACATTCACGTGAATTTCATTGCATTTCGTGTTTTGCTTGGCATTTCTGTGTTATCTAGTTTTTTTGACTTCCCAATTCCGTGTTATTTTTGTATCGTTATTTCAGTTTCTATTGAAGAATCATTTATGTTGAAGATTAGTTAATAACCCACAACTTCGCTCGCGCAGTTTCATAGTACTAGTAAAATCATATTGTTGAAAGAAAAGTATGTGATTAATTCCAAACATTTTTACTACATAGAATGATATTTTCTTAAGTGGTTATGCTTATGCCTTTTTAATTTTTAGTATTGATTATCTGATTTTAAAACTTCTGTTTTAGAGGGTTCGAGGATATATCTTACAGTGATGAAATCACACTTGCATCCTTTTCATTTCATTGTGTGAGTAGGACGAGATGAGTACGCCCTTGCGCTCAATATTTAATAAATCTAAGGCACTGGTCTTACTTAATTTTACCACTAGTATGGGTCTGTATCAAATAGTATGATGGTGCAAGCACTTGTGAACTGTACAGTACCTCAGTACACACAACAAATCCACAATTACAGATAATGCTTACATGCACTCCCACTAGGAATGTATGGTCTGAAGTGTACGATGCCCACAATTGCCAACTTAGGGATCTAGTGTATCTCATTGACATTAAAATGGATGTGGTGTTGAACAGAAGCATTTACGGACCCATGCCTCTTCTGCATGTTCCGCGTAGATTGCATGAATGAACTGGAGTTTGTCTCGCGCTGACTTTTAAATCGAGACGATGAGGGGTGAAGTGTTTAAATGGAGCAGCATCAGAATGGATTGGCGGGGGGAATGAAAGTACCCCAAGAAAATTCATTGGCTCACGGACAGTCTACAATGTTTCCCACTTGCAGGAATTTTATTTTTGATCCCACAGGTTATCTGACCCAGATTGCCTTGGAGAAAGGTGAGAGATCTTACCACTGTGGCCCCACCAAGTGTTTACATGAGGGATAGGATATAGGGCACAGCACGTCTGTACAAATCCTGGGTGTCATGTTGGCACGATGCCTAACGTTTCCTTGCTGGCAACCAACTTTTGCCAAGATACCAAGATATAACTATATACTTAAACATCAGAATATTTTGTTGTTACAAAATCCTGCTTTACAGAAATTACTGGGTCCAAGAAACCGGAATGGTATTTAATCTACTGTGCATATATTTAAGCTCATAGACAAATAAAGTACTTTGTTTAGATCGGTCGTCAGTATGCCAATGGCAAACTCTCTCACTGTGAATGCAGTACCCCTGTGCCCCAATTGCTTGGCACCGTCGAATATTTACAACTAGACAATACTGCAACCTGAAACAGATGAGCGTGGTGGGCGCAGTACAGTATAGCATAGCACTGGCCGACTGATGCATTACATCGTTTAAAACTTTATGTAAAACTTAATATGTTTATCTAAAAGTATATAGTTATTTTATCATTGGCTCCTAGATTTTTATGTCTGGCTGCTAAACTTTCAGAGATATTGTAGAGGCCTTGCGTACAGTGTGTGAATGCGATGTGGCTGGTGCAGGGACCGAGAGACGAGACTGTCGGCGCTGAACGCAGCGAAAATAGCCAACCTGGAGGAGCTGCAGAAGAAGATCCAGCAGAAGCAAGAGGACTCGGCCCGCCGCCACGAGGAGAACATAGAGCACATCCGGCACCGGGCTCTCGAGTCCAGCATCTGCCGCTGCAGCAGTGACGACGAGGCTCCCCGCCTCGTCCCCTACGAGACCAAGAAGCTGTGCGAGCTGTGCAACGTGTTGGTGAGTGGTGGGGCACTCCCGACACACTGGACTAGGCTCATCGAACCCTCTCCAAGCACATGCTGGGAAGTTCCTTAACAGGGTCGGAACATCAATTATTTTGCTTCTATGATTTCTGGTTTTTTTTCTCATTATATTAAACTTATCGTCAAATGTTTGTTAAAGGTTTCATCAATTAAATAAGTGTTTATTTAAAGGTTTTTGGGAACTTAAAAAACAAATTTATTTTCAATCCCAGCTGGCTGTGTGAGAGTGGTATTTTGTGGTACACCTATCCCTCACTCAGAAAGTCTTCAGATTGCGCGGATTCATTTAGCGCGATGTGAATTTTACTTCCCCAGTCTTGAATAGCACGTCTGTAAATTTCAGTTAACACAAAATCTCGGCAGGCAAAAGAAAAAGTCGAGCACGACGCCACGGAGACTGTTTCAACTTCTGTAAACAACAGATTGTCGTGGGATACAGTTAGCCAAACAAGAGGGGAAGAGATGCGCACACAGGTCTGTCTACGCTATCGGCTGTTGTACAAACACCAGCTATGGTAAGTTAAATTGCGGCTATGGAGTGTAAAGGACCAAATGTTTTTACGTCCGCGCGTGTCGTACCTTTGTTGCCTGGCCACAAACCGGGCCGTGAACTCAGTCTAGCCAGTGGCAGGGAATTCATTCAAACAAAGCAACGTCTTCCCATTCAGCTGCCGGTAACTGTACATGCTTGATCACTCATAATGCATCGTGTTCAAGTATTTGAGACAAAACTAGAAGTATTACGGCGCGCAGATTATCATGAAGGCCACGCTTATGTTGGTCGCATTTTAGTTTTAAGCAAGTCAACTGTGCGCACAATCGTATGAAATAAGGACTCATACTAAATGTTTATATGTATATGTCTGATGCTGTTGGTTGTACTAGCGGGAATATAGTTTACATTAGATACCGGAGCAGAAATGAACAGATGATTCAAGTGGAAAAGGTTGTTAAATTAATGTTGCAATGGAAAAATGAATCATTGGCCTGACAGAATTAATGTGAACCAGGTGGTGGTACGGGAATAAGCACTTTAATTTTTTAAAAATTAAAATTTAACTATTCGGACAGAATATTAGTTTCACTGTCAGTAAAGGATGGTTTGGAAAGGTAAGCGACGTAAGTTGAAGGTCACGCCCAGGCGGACAAGTCAGCCATCCGACTGACAATAAAGTACATAACCATGTATCTTCCATTATGCGGTGTCATATTGGTCATGCAATGTGTGATGGGAGGCATATAAAGATAAATGGTGAGACATATTTATAGTTGAGTGTTATTCAACGCATTTATATTATGTAAAGTATAATTTCATACACAATTTTGGAACACATTAAATATATTAGCCTTGCTATTTACGGAAACTAATGCTTCTGAATACGCGATTTCGAATAACATGTAACAATTTTAGGATCGAATTAGTTGTGATAAGTGAGGGATAGGTGTATATACTTTTGAATTAACCTTTCATCTATAGTCTTTGTTCTAAAACTCTAAATCTTTAGTATATCTCCAGACTGTAGTGATGTGTGTGTGTTTTGTGTGTGTTTTTGTTTTTGTGTGTGTTTGTGTGTGTGTTTTATATGAAAGAGTGCATACTTCGGTGTAGTCCCATATTTATTTTTCTTAATATATTTTTGTACATACTTAACGAACATTCTTAACATTAACTTGATATCACGGCTGAGTATTTAGAGTTTACAACATTTACACACAACAGATATAAATAAGCTTGGGGGCCCCGCAATGACAAAAAAAAAGGTTAAAACAAGCACTTGTTACACCATAGTGGCACCTCCTGAGACGTTGTGATTATGTTAGCCTCTCTGCTATTAACAACAATAAATAAATAAATAAATAAATAAATAAATAAATAAATTGTAGATATTTTGAATTAAAAAAAGTACTAATTTTTTTTATTATTCTTTTAAAACAAACTTTTTAAAATAATTCTTTAACTTATAAAGCTTGCCGATAATTAGGAAGTTCATGCACCTTAACTAATTGTCCAAATGGACGTGTGTAGTCTGAGGTAGGTATCTGGCAAGTGAAATTGACAACATGTCATACGAATAGAACTAAGTTTAATGCTACTTTGTTGAGACACAGTCAACCACAGCTACACTCCGATAGAGAAATATTCATGCCTCTTAGTTGGACTTAACATATTTACACACTTGTGGGCTCATAATGATAATACAGTGTATGATTTAGTTAATCAAATAATAATTTGTGACAGATAATTATCCATGTCAAACTAAAGCGTGAAGAGCATTATACCAGTAGAAATACATATTTGGTTACACGGCTAAAACAATATTCACGTAACACTGTTTAACAATACTGATTCCCACAAGTAATAAATTAATAATACATACAATAAAGAACAATATTTTCTTTTGAATATGACCCGTAGCATGGTACACAACAATAACCTCAAACCCCGTTGTGTTGCCCTCTGCCCAAACACTCCCTAAAGTCGGGGTGGCGTCAGGCACAGACTGGTCCCTACCGCCGCGACCCGCCTATCCCTGCAGCATGGCGGGGTTCAACCTGAGCCGCACACCGCCACGTGGAGCCCGCTCAAGGCTGCTCCAGCGATCACCGACTGCGCCAATGGCCCGGAGTGGGGATAGCTTGACGTCCACCCTCAAGAAACAACCGCGTACATGAAAGTGCGCAAAAGAGCAAGAGAGCAAAAGTGCAAGAGTGCAAGTGTGCTGCGTCATTTCTAACTTTCCCTGCCGTCTCCTCTATCGGTTCCCCACCACATACCTAACTATTCCCTTCCTTTCCCAGTTCCCCTATCACATCACTAGCTATTTCCCCTCATGCAAATGGAATTTTCGTAACGCTCGAAAATTGTTACCCTCTCAGCAAAGAAGTTTCACTTCAATAATAATCATGCACTAAATTTTCACACTGTAAAATTGTGTATGTTTTTCAGATATTTTCTCTAGTGGAAACGTGATAATACTGCATTTAATTTTTCAGATATTACTACAATAACTCAGAAGTGTTTGTCTATACTCTATACTGCTGTGGAACCCCTGCTGCATGCAGATGAGCTAGCGCAGTGCCACAGGCAACACTGTTGGTGGTTACCAAGGTCACTCAAGAGTCATGGCACTCTTTTATATTTCAATTTATGCAGAGCAATGTTAATTAATGACTGTAAAAAGCTAGCACTTTAACTTAGTGTCCAAAAATACTTACAGATTTCTCATAGCTTTGAGCTATCTGTTTGAACTGTTTCCTGACAGTGCAAATCACCAGATAACCTCCTAAAGAATATTCATTTAGCATATATGTACCATGAGAGCTAATTAGAAAGGAAGCAACTTAATTTTTTTTTTTGTTTACTGAATATTCACACAAGCTTAGTTATGGAGTTAATAATGGAAAAAGTGATATCAATGCAACTCTAATTTTTACTTTGCATTTTTCCCTACATTATCCAAGACTTGTTCACATAGTCTTATTCAAGTCCTGAATTGTAGCTGACGCGCTGTTGTAACATGTGACTGCAGATTGGCTCTGAAGTCTATCTACTCAGCCACCTCAGAGGCCCGAAGCATCAGGATGCTGTTGCTCGTCACAATGAAGGCATCATGCCCTCAAAAGAGGATTTGATCTCATACAATATAAAGTTCATTGTCGATGCCCCAGCTGATAAAATCGACCCGAAAATTGCACTTGACAAAGAGCGGCAGAAGGCTTTGAAGAAACGGTGCAAAAAGTTGCGCTTGAGGATGGCAGCGAGGTATGTACAGTTCATGCTCAGTTGTTATTACTGTGCAGGTATTTATGACAGATAAACAATCATTAAAATTGTAATTGTTTTTGTCAAATCCTCAGGTTTGTGGACAATCTTAACATAGTTATTAGGTCCTAGGTTTTAGTATTCTTGTTAGCTAGTATGAAGTCTTGGATGAAAATGCACTGCATCAGTTTCATATTTATATGTTTCTTTTTACTTAGAACTGTTTGTTTTTATTTAAGAATAGCTGCAATTGGAGGCAAAATTTACATTACAATATGACCTTCGAGTTATTTTGCATGAAAAAAAAATCTAATGAATCTACTCTGCTTCTAATAAAAACACTAATGATTTTACCAACAAAATTTTTTGTTACATTCTTAGTGCCATTGTGCTGTAAAACTGCAGATTATTGATGTTCCTTGTCCAGTGAGTGACCACAGCTTCTAAACAGACCTTGCACAAAACACGTCTTTAAACAGGGCTTCCAAAAAGTATAATGAGATGTGAACAAACTACGTATAAGTACTTCCACAGACATCTGTTTTCCCTGAAAGGGTGTGTTTGAGTTGTGGGTGCTTTTTGGTTGCTGCTAGGGGTCAGGAGTTTGAGTCCAAGCTGGAAGCACCACCTGAGACGGAGTCTCCGAACAGAGGGAGGATCCAGAAGTGTGTCAGAGATGTGGAGAAGCTGCATAGCTCTCAGGGGAAAGGCCAGTGGCCGAACAACGCCATAACAGCGTTGGAACGGGCGCTGGGAGAGATCAACAGGATTCTCAGCAAACAGGTACCACTTTTATTACCTGTCCGTCCCTGAGAAACTTTCGATTATAGTATCGTGAACATTGTAGTACAGTGTGATTTTTAAGATTTAAATTTTTACTGTTTGCTCTAACCAGGCAATTGGGCATTAGAAGTATAAATACAGTAAGTCCTCGGTTTACGTCGGGGTTACGTTCCTGAAAACCGCGACGTAAATAGAAACGACGCAAAATGAGCCATGTTTCATGCCACCGGCCGGAAGCGCTGGCATACAGACGTGACAACGGGAAATTTTATCAGCAAATGACAACCGACAGCGTGGGAAACAAGTCCAACTAGTACTTCTCAGCTTTATAGAATGGTTATTTAACCAGCTGCTTTATTACCTTTATTGATTGAAATATAAAAACAGATATATAGTTCATACTGTACGTAAGAGCAGGAAGCGTCCCTCATGATGTATGATAAGATAAGGCGGTGAACGTGTAGCTTACGCTACATAGCATAAATTAACTACCGAAGGAAACAAAGAATTATAAACAAATTATATACGGTGTTTTGGTTAAAATTAAGATTTGCGGTCATTGTAAACGACGTTATTGTGAATCTGCGACAACTTAAATTGAAACATGAGTACTCAAACATTAGCGACGTTAATCCGAAACGACGTAAATTGGTACGACGTAAATAGAGGACTTACTGTATTGTTAGATTCAAGATAGCAACAGCTTGTCAACAAATTGTGTTAGCTTATTTTTTTAACTTGTGATAGAAGTTTATATTCATTCAATTGTGGATTTGCAATTTGATATCTTTAGTTTTGTATGACTCAGTTCTTGTATGCTCCCCTGTGTGTAACTACTCTGTATAAATTATAGATGGGCCGAGACTCGAACACTCAAGCCAAGTTGAACGAGTAGCTTCAGCTCAACTTGGCTTGAAAGTCAAGTTCATTGTACTCGACCAGACGAGACTTGACAGTATTTTTGTTACTTGATACATACTTGACATAAAATTACTTACCAATATTATGCACACACTTTACTGTGACACTTCACATTAATGTTTTTACAGTTTATTTTTCCTGCAATTTTACTTAATTACAATACACAGAAAATGTATACCCTGCTATTTATATATCAAAACCCTATGAATGACAATATTTGGAAATGTAACACCAATAGTACACCAGAGATTTGTGACACAGCAAACTAATTTGAGAAGAAAATATTGTGTCTCCTATGTACTTTTTTCTATAGTATCTAGTATGTAGTATCAATGTTCTGCATGAACATAGCAAAACCAAAAGTGATACATCTTGTTTTTGCACCTTTATATCTGTAAGTATCTAGTATCTATCAACTGCCTCTATGATATAATCTGTCTCACTGAAAATTGGTGCAATTGTCTAGTATCAATTCACACTTTTTCATGGACCAGTATCTCATCTATAGAAATGATAGAAATGCTTTACATATAATGAATGAAAGAGATGGTGGTGTTTTGATAGCAGTTAATAAACACAAATTTACATGATTTCAGCCAATTTATAACTATGACTACCCTGGAATATAAGCTGTTTGGATTAAAATAAAACATTGTCAACCAATTTTCAAACTCCTGGTTATATCTATTTGTCCCCACAAACAACTCCTAAAAAATATATTTCTTATTTTGATGTACAGTATTGGAAGACCAACTTGCAAACTGTCAGGATGATTTATTCATACTTGGTGACTTCAGTGTTTGCGATTCAAATAAACTTGCTATTAAAATCACACATACATGTAGCAAAAATAAAGGTGGAGTATTTAGTTAACATTAACATTACTACAAGTCTTTATATAATACAGTGAACAAAACTCAGTCATCTAAAAATCTTATAAACCTGTGTTTTTCCGATTTATCTCAATGTAGAGTACTGTGTTTTATCGCATGATAATCGTTGCACATTTTATACTAAAATCAAGTTTGAAAAGTAGGGGTGCGACGTTTATGCGAGAGAAAAATATTTTTTGTTAGGTAAAGTTATTCATGAAAACGAAACCCATTCATGGAAAGTACGTTTATTTAAAAAGTGAAGTATAAAAGAGCACACCAAACAATTTAAATTAATAAGTCATGCAACAAAAACCTTTTTTCAACTTTAAATAGAAAAACAAAATCTGCGATCTGAATGCGAGTACACACCATGAGTGTGTGCGGGCCATTAAATGTAGTTAACTCGGCACTCAACAGAGAGCGCGCGTTGCATGCAATCGGTGAGATATTGATATTCGACTACAAGTGCGCGCTCTATACGGGAAGCAACATAACCAAACAGAATGATGCCAACTAGCGCTGGCTACATTTTTATAAGTGGTACACCACTTAGACGCAACCGAACAGATAAAGTTTAGAACGTTTAAAAAGTCTTTAAAATAAAATTTATACATCAGACAACTTCGTATATCCGTTAATTAAATAAGTAAGTGGTAATGTCCGAATAAATATTAGAATTCTACTTAAAATACATTTTTTATGCGGGAAAAATACCCACACAAAGCGCTCTGAATCTAATAGCGGGACCAAAAAACACTATGTGATGTTTACGCAAGAGTGTGTTTTATCCGAAATTTGACGCACTGAAATATAGGTGCGACAATTATCCACGTTACATGTAGATTAATTTATCTCTAGTTCCCATAGAACCCCAGCCTTAAATAAATACAAATTCAGATTCAATTCTTACACTTTATTTAGCATTAGTTAGAATTAAATTAGAATACTGTTCAGTAATTTGAAATGACATCAACACTTCTGATAGTGAAAAACTGAAAGTATACAAAATAAAATAATCAAACTTACTACTAAAAAATTAAAACTATTCTCCACAACCTTTTTGAACTTCTCTTTCTGAACTAAGAGCATATTTAGATTCACTTATTGTTTGTAATTGTTAGAGCTTAAGGGGCCCGCCTCGTCAGGGTGTTAGTGAGGCAAGATGATAAGCGCGACGCTCGCTAGTGCTTCTAGCGCGGTATAGCCTCTAAGCGCAAGGGTCTGAATTGGTGCGCAGTCTTCTCGTCGTCACAGGATAACTGCAAAATTTGAGCGGAGACCGTAACATTATATTGCAGAGAAATGAAGATAAAGGTGTAATGCAAGTCCCTTAGTGCTTTCACAGATCTGTACCGGTTGTTTTACGCCTAAAATTTATTCTGAAAAAAAAAAATGCATTTTAGCCATTTTAACTCTTCTAAAAATACAGTTTAAAAACTTAATCCAAAATCAAAAGTACTTTTCGGCCCTCAGCGAACTCTTAAATCCCTTTCGTAAGCATACCCCACTGGGATATCTTGAGTAGTTTCGAAATCGCGTTGTTTTTCCTGAAGCTTTGCACACCGTATGTGTGCCCGGGTAGGCAGAGCCCTTAACATAAATTGTAAAATTTTTCTTGATAATAAGAGTTCCCCAATTAAATATTTTATTAGTGTCTTTATTGTGTACATCCCATAGGAAAAAAATGTTATTAATTATAGACTAATCTCCAAATTTAATAAACTTGATAACTATTTTGTTCTTTAATTCAGTTTTATTTTTTAAGTAACTCATCACAATATTAATTTTAAGTGATAATTTTTTACTAATAATAGTAACCTTATCTGTATGTAATAAAATTACCCATTATGTACATATAACATTATATATATATATATATATATATATATATATATATATATATATATATATATATATATATATATATATATATATATATATATATATTCTTTTACTAGAAGCCAAAGCAAAGCCATTCTTCTGCAGAATTACCAACATATTTAATATATTCTAAGTAAGGCAAAAACATTATTTTAAACTTAGATAAATCTTTTCATTAATTTATCCCACATAGTATCAGTAATAAACTACTTTAAACATGTAACAAAATAAAATCTGTACTAATAAGTTCCTGCATACACTTGTCTTTATTTTGACCCTTATTATTATTGTATAATCAATTTAAATTCTCTACACACAAGAAACCTGCAACAACATCAGCTCGACTCGAATGAAAAATAAAGTCTGGATTCGAATGGATTTAACTCACAAGGGGACCAACAAGTATGGTACAAACAGATTTTAATAGGTCTTATATATGTTGTGGAGGGAGGCCCCCAGAGTACTAAGCTAAAAGGGTTTTGTCCAATGCACCTTAGTTTTCACGAAAATGGCTGTTAAAGTTTTATACAAATGTTTTAGACTGGTACATTTTTCGTCGTGCCAGGTGAGCCAGCCTAGCCTAGTTGGTAAGGCTCTTGCCTAGCAGCCGGCCGGTCAGGGTTCGCTTCCTGCTCATTTTTTTTTTTTTTATTATTTCATAACTAAGGCGCATTGGACAAAATATTTTTAGCTTAGTACTATGGGGGCCTCCCTCCACAACATATATAGGACCCATTAAAATCCGTTTGTACCATACTTGGCGGTCCCCTTGTCGGTGATATATATACTGAACTCGGCTCGACTTGACTCAGCCCAAAAATTGGCAGACTCTAGTAAAAAGCATTAAAATAAGCATTATATTTTCTTATTTAAAAAAATAAACACACTTAAATTGTTTCAGGGGTATAGAGTCCAATCGTAAAAACTTTATTAATTGATTTGTAGACTTATTTTTGTCTGTTCTCTTCCCCAGAATGCTTTGGATCAAGCTACATTCAAGGCTCTGAATGGCTTCACTGCTGTGACAAACATTCTGAGTTTGGACTTGGATGTGCCTCAGAATGTGTCATCATACATTCCTCAAAAGTAAGTTTAGTTTCTTATTTCCTGGGTTTAAATTGCACCTCACTATTTTTTTAAAAATTTTATATTAATTTACGTTGCTAAAGTTTCATTCTATCAAAGGACATGATTTAACATGGTATAAAATATTTTCCTTAACAGAACATATTTTTTAATTGGTACTTATTTGATGTAAGGTATTCACCATCAGCTACACCTCACAAAGATTCAGTGTACCAGCACTGCAATCGCATTATCTCCACAATGGAGTCCATGGAATTAAATAATCAAATGATTTGAGCTGAAAGATGAAACTTATGCTTTCCTTGTGTGCCATACTTAAGACTGGTTAGGTTGGCTTGTCTAGTGTTCAGTAATTTTCTGAACAGCCTCGCACTGCATTGCGCAGGAGGTGTTGCGAAGTGTGGTACGCTCACTGGTGAGTCGTGTGTTCTTCACCCAGGTGCTTCGTGACCGCATGCACGACCTACAGCTCCGCCTGTCGCAACAACCCGGCCAACTGTCGCTACGTGGTGATGAGCAACAAGCTGACCATTGTGATGGACTTGCTGCTGCGCAGGCTCACGGTGAGTTCGCTGCATCTCTGGGCACTTGCGCCCGCTTTCCGTGAGCATGTTGTTGGCTGCTGTTGGAGTTTGTGTTTTCAGGATATTCATACTCTGAATATGGCTTTTGCAGTATCACATATCAGTGCTAGACTTGGAAAGATAAGAAGATAACATATTCATTTAACAAAGTAGGCAATTATGTTTAGTTGCATTAATTATATGTGTGTATGTATATATATGTGCATACAATTTTATTTTTTTGTCTTTTATTAACTGTATTAGGGTTACAAACTTTCATATGTTAAAATTAAGGACACCAAACTTGACAAAACATTTTCTGCTCTATAAAATTTTTTTTTATCAATATTCTCTTTCGAAGAAACATTTTTAAACATATTTGAGACTGGAAATACATTTGCAAAGACTACTATCTTTTACTGTTCAAGCTTTTAGCTATTTTGTTTTAGAGAATAATTATTTTCCTTTGATGTTTATCCTGTTGTTCGTGAGAATGTTGTGCAGGATTTTGAATTGCGATGAAACCAAAATCACTGAAATGCAAGTCTGTTCACCATGAATATAACATTGATATACAAGTTCAAACACCACATAATTTAAAAAAAAAGTTATCTTTAAATATACACAGTTAAAATAACAATAATATTTTATCATGTAGTTCATACACAAATGTTTAGACAAAATGGATTGGAAACATTAATTTAAATCTTATGTGATCATGTCCTCTATGCAAGTACTTTTTTCATTACTAATTATGGATCTGCAATTTAAAACAAACTTATATTCAAGTATATTTTAATATTTAATTTGAAATTCATTCCAGTTACAAAAAAAATGATTTTCAGAACTTGAACTACGTATAAAAACATATAATCTTGTATCTACATATTGCAGGTAGTATATCTGCTAGCAATTTTTTTTCTTGAATCACTTATATTTGTCCATTTACATGAAATAAAACTCTATTTAAGAAATGTCTTGTAGTTCAAAATTAATTTCGTGTAATAAATTCAAATATATTAACTTGTGAATGGAAAGAAAAATTCATAAGTGAAACTACAGCAATGTTACTATATACCTAACAAATATCACTACAATTTTACACACTTAATATTTACTATAGTAAGCAACTCTAGATTGTTTTCCATGAAACACAGTAAAGTAATAACAATAAGTACTTCAACCTAAAAATAATTTTAAACATATCTGGTATATTGAGGTTGAATCTATTAATTTGCAATTTTTTTTAGCATACAAACATCAAGACTTGCCATAAAAAGAGACACTTCATTATTCTTTAGTGATGAGAGTAGGGAAACCCAGTGCTGTGAAACTCACAAACAGCTGTTTGTGTTTTATTTGCAGTGAAAATTTTTTATTTTTATTTTTATGCCTTTCCAAATATACTGCTTTTGAGTGTAAGATGTCAGTCATGTTTGGAACAGTCTCTGGGAACTTAGGATGGCTACTAAGGCTAGCTAAAGTAGACTTTTGGCTTAGTTGTTTTACAAGAAAAAACAGTAACTGTATTAAGGTTGATGCCAAGTTAAATAATTTTTTTTTTTTTTTTAAGAATTATCTGTGAAACATATACTTTTATTTCTTACGTGTTTATCATACAGAGCATTATTGTAAAATTAAGCTATTAATTTGAATATTTTAATGCATTGTTTACACATAAAATGATGTAAAACATACTCACTGGTTTTTGTAATAAATATCTGAAAAAACAGGATTCTTGGACAAGCTGGTTAGCCGGACTGGTTTAGCACTTAGCTGGACTATAGAGTGCACTTTACTTTTGTATTGTTTCAATACCTATGAATTTGTGCTAAGTACTTGGAATAATTTTTCTTTTTTCCCATCAGTATGAATTTTTTACTAATCTGTTATCAGTGTTACGATTATGTTTACATAAAAATAAATTCCAGTAAAATATTTGTGAACTTTAAAGCTTTTTGATTGAACCTGTAAACAGAATCCTTTCTTATTAATGAATTTTATCAGTTGTGGCTTTTATATAACAAGTGAAAAATCCTTCTGTGGCAGTGCTGCACCATTAAATTGACATTGTACATAATGAGAGAGAGTTGGGACAAACATCACAAAATATAGTCAAAAACAGCAGCAGCTTTTTTAGGTAGATTTCAGAGTATTACTATCTATTGTAGCTGTTACCATGGTGCAATTTCTGGAAATTTTCTTTTTATAATTCGTTTTGATTCATGGTCCATAGACCCCAAACCAAAACCATAGTCAACAAACACACACATACTATCAAATCCGTTATAATTTATTGTATAACTCCTAAAATTTATTTGAAATCTTTAGCTGAAACAATTTTTGATGAAACACACTATTATTATAAAAACAGGGATTGAAATTTAAAAAAAAAATTAAAACTTCTTTAGTATCAGATTCGTTGGAATTTATTTTTAACCATTTTAATATTACCTTAAACCTTTGTCCAAAAAATTTTTTATATGACCACATAGTGCAAGGGATGAAAAATATTTTTTAAAGGTAAAAAATACTGGCATAACTACCTTAGTAGGCATAATATGAAATTCGTTAAGACATTCAATGCTGTATACATTGAGTTTAATCCTTCAAAATATTTTTGTCGCATGGAATGTGAGAAAATGTTTAATTGATAATTTTTTAATATTGGCGAACACATAGAATGTTAAGTGCATTAAGTTCTTAAAATTTTCCAGGATTTTATAGAAGTTTTAAAAACATTTCCAGAATAAATATGTACTTCGAACGAAATATACCTATGCCTGTAGGCTGTGCCCAAAAGGGATTTTTTTTTGAATACTTATGGATTTACATTAGACATTTAGTTGCATTTAATTCAATGGTGAATAATAATATCCAGTGTGAAGGACAACTGCAGTTGTTTTATACATATACGAGTTAATTACTATTCAATGTTAATAGGATAATATTTATATTAATGTCCCATGTGGCAAAAGATTTTTATATTATATGTAGATTAGAGCTAGCTTAGTATTTTTCTCTAAAAGAATTTGTTGCATAGTTAAAAAAACTAGTAATGTTTAAAACACTAAAATTTTTCTGAGTAAGTTACGTACTGACTTAACGTCATAGTTAATGTATTTTTAATGACGAGTGTGTGTACTGGTGATTTACTGTGATGCATGCCACAAAGCTGGCAACTCTAATAGGTTTTACATCACTCTGCCTTTTTACGAGGGACGGTAGCCCAGTGGTTTTTAACAGGCCTAGCCACAGACGCACTAGCAAAATATGGCACAAATCCACCACCCATTGTTATTCATCCCAGTGAAAGCACAATGAACATGATCTACAGACCGAACAATAGCTCATGCTATCATCCTGTTGCGACCTGGACCCACTAGTGACCAGTGGCCCGATATTTCACGATCTCTCTCGTGCTGTCTGTGTGGTAGCGGTCCACCTCATGACAGAACACTATTACTAGGCCATCCACCTGTACTGTGTATGGGAGGCCTCTCTTGAGCATGGGCGCAAATCTGTAGGATTTCCAGGGGGGGCCCGTGAATTCTGCGGTTTAAGAATTTTGCGCTAGAGGTCAACTGAAACAAGTCTTCTCTGGATGATAAGCTCGTATGTTATACACTTTATTTTTACGTAAGTGATATTAACAATAAAGCAGAGCAACATATGTTTTAGTAATTATTAATTAATGACTATAATAAATGATCTCTCAAACATGTTTGAATAATTTGCTAACCTAAATACATAAAATATCCATGAAAAAATCTATTAAAATAATATACGTGAATATAACGCTGTCCGTCTGTCTGTCTGTCCGTCTGCCACCAGGCTGTTTCTCATGAACCGTGATAGTTAGACACAAATACTAAAAACATAGTAAAATAAATATTTAAGGAGCAACCAACGTGATTATTTTGTTCTTTTTTGCTCGATATTGAAAACGGCAACAGGTAGACGCTTGAAATATTCACTGAATATTTAGTTATATATTCACTTTAAAATAAATTATTAAATTAAAATAAAACAAATATTTAAGGGGGCTCCCATACAACAAACGTGAAAACAGAATAAAATTTCACAAATGATGTATTTCTGTTGCCTCTATAACAAGAAATTCTAAAACAGAATGAAATAAATATTTAAGTGGGGCTCCCAATCCCATACAACAGACATGATTTTTTTTTTTTTGCCGTTTTTATAGATAATGGTACGGAACCCTTCGTGCGCGAGTTATGGTACGGAACCCTTCGTGCGCGAGTTCGACTCGCACTTTGTCGGGTTTTTTATGCCACATCACATAATTACTGCGATTCAAATGCTGTTCGTTAAATTCTTTGTTCACAGTTTTTGATGCGCCCTAAAAACCCAAAGCTCCAAAGCTAATAAACGGATCAACATCAAATGAACGATCGAATCATATTAAAACCCTTAGAGACTATTTTATTTAGTAAAGGCATCAACCAGGTAAAAAAGAAAAAAAACTTAATGACACAAATGAAAAATCTCGGAGATAGAACTATGAAATTTATCCTACAGCTAATTGAACCACATACATTTCTCGGCTTATTTTTAGTATAATCAGTATTTTGGCAGTGAATATTATTTAGTTAAAATATACTGCTTGATTAGTTATTAAAGAGACACGTTTGCTTCCTTATTAACTTAAATATGGATGTGTAACGTTTAAATACTTCTTTCTCAATCTTACTTCTGTTTACTCGAGCAGTGTTGCAGTTATCAAATAACAAATGTTATAAAGTTATTATCGGCCATGAATTGTGAAAATTATCGTTTCATAATAAAAGGGGAGTGATTTTAAATTCCATATTGACGAGGAAAAAAAAATATTCCCTGTATATTCACATGTAACGTACAGAGCAGCTAGCCTTACAGAATGGAGATGAGCTAAAAAAATTCCAGAAAATGGTATATAAGTTTCAGTTCGTAAATAAACTAAATTCTGCTATAATTACTGTTAAAGTATTAAGTTGTTTATTTACTGGAAAAAATAATGTTACATAATCACTTAAATAAAATATATTACCTAAATAATAGTCACTACTTATAAAACAATCAAGCTTACCATGTGAGAATCAGATTCTGTTTTCCGTTTCTTCCGCGTCACGAAATTATCCATGTTGATGTTTGCCAAGAAAGCAGAAGACTGGCGCACACGAGAGCAAAACCACTTTAAAAACAGACTACCTGAAACCTATAATACTGTCGTTTCAGAGGACAAGGTAGTGTGGGTAACAATGGGGAGGAAATGCTAACGGAACCCTACCCTAGCTTCGTCCTTTGGAATGAACGGTTTCTAGGAATTAAGGGTTTCAAAGTTCTCACTCGAAAACTCCATACCATGGCTTTCGCAGAAGGGGTAGGGGAAAATAACTACGGAACTTGAAGGTAGGAATGTAAAGCATGTCAAAGTGTCTGTCGTCGTTGTAAATAATAATTTGATATATATGTTGTGTACACCATTAACTTTAAAATCACGAAGTGGGCCCCCCCAAGGAGGGGCCCATTAATTCCAGGGGGGGCCCGGGCCCCCCTGGCCCCCCCGGGATCTACGCCCATGCTCTTGAGTGTCCCCTTTGCCAACACGGGAACAACACCTGGACACACCCTGGGTGACTGCCCTGGCCTAGACCACTTACATGACAACTCAGACGAGCCTGACTGCGTCAAGATATTCCGACTATATTCTGGGCAGCTCAACAACCAAGTAAGTATATTAAATACACATTATATCTTAACTTCTCTTGATCTATTCACTTGGAAATAAAAACCTGACTTTTTCTTCTGAAATATGATTACATTTAATCATATTCATACACATGCATTTTCAAATAGGGGAGAGTTGGGTAAAACAGGGTAGTTGGGTAGAACGGGGTACCACTGTTATTTTCCGTACACGTGGTGCTATCTGTGTGTACGTTTGGTAAGTTACTCCTCTATACGTCGTCACTAGAGTGAGGTAGTATGAAGTGTCGCACAGTATTCTTTCGTGCGTAATAATGGAAATTACAAATTTATGATGTTTCACTAAAATGTTTAGCGTGTATTGGCTATACAATATTTAATCAGTGGTTGCAGATATATTTTATGGTAAGTTGTATTCAAGTAAAGTATTATATTTGCTATGTTGTGCCATAGTAACCGATGTAATTGACGGGTGTTAAGATTTTCTGTTGTCTTTTTGCTTGAGAACCTGCATGTAGGGTAAAACAGGGTACACAGGTAATGGGTAAAACGGGGTAGTACCTCGTTCTGTCCAACCAGTTTCCTGTTTTAATCATCTTTTCGATCAATTGTGCAAATGACTTTTAAAATTAAAAACAGTTTTGTTATGCATACTAAATGTTATACAGAGTTACCTACAGTACATTTATACAGTCAACCAAAAGTCTTGTATCGGTGAGGAAAAAAATTGGAAACGTAAAAATGTTGTAGGCCCATGTAATTAAATTGTAATTTGACTTTAGCTTTTTTTCTATTTTTAAAAATAAAAACCATGCTCGAAAAAACCATGTCGTCCTATTGTGTTTCCCCCCAACTGCACCCATAGGTTGCAGCCCTTAGATGTTTCCTTCATGTCCCCATTGATGCAGTATTATAGTGATGAAGCAAGGAAATGGGTTCGTTTACATCCTGGACGTCCCATTACAATTAACCAGATCGGGAAACTCTATGGCGCTGCATTTATGAAGGCCGCTTCTATAGAAACTGCGGTAAATGGTTTCAGAAGAACTGGAATATTTCCCCTTGATGCAAGTATCTTCCCAGATTGGATGTTTTAGCCAGCGGCAACAACTGACCGAGCTAACTCCAGGCCTTCAGAACCGAGTGGAAATGACACTGTCGGTAATATTCCACTGACTGCTGCAACAACTGACCGAGCTAACTCCAGGCCTTCAAAACCGAGTGGAAATGACAGTGTAGGTGATATTCCAGTGACTGCTGCAACAACTAATCGAGCTTACACAATGCCTTCAGAGTCCCATGGAAATGTCAGTGTTGGTAATATTCCTGGGACATCTGGTTTGGTATCTTCACCAACTGAATCTCGTTTAGGCCTATCTGATAAAAACAATCGAAATGCTTCATCAAACAGTAGCTTCACAATCCCACCGACTACAGTGATGCCGATTTCCCATGTCAAAAAGAATCCTGCAGAAGGAAGAGGACGACGACGTGGCAAGGCAGCTGTGCTGACCGACTCGCCATATAAGAACGAACTAATTATTATTCAGTCAGCTTCACCAAAATCTTTAAAAAAGAAAAATGCTGGTGTGTCTAAATCTCAAAACAGTTCTAAAACACATAAGAATAAAGAAGACAGCAACAAATCCATACCAACAGTAACTTTGCGTGTGTCTGATGATGATGACGTTCCTTGCATTTATTGCGCTGAACAGTTCTCCACTTCAAAATCAGCCGAAAGTTGGGTGCAATGATTAAAGTGTCATTCTTGGAGCCATGAAGGGGCAGGATGTGCTGGTGTAGACACAGATGACTGTAGGCCATTTGAATGTGATTTCTGCCAGTTTGGAATAAAGACTCTGGCCTTATTTTGTGTTCTGATGGGCCTACTATGCCATATTAGGCTAATTAAACAATCATATGTTTTGTCAGATATTTGGGTTCACCGCATATGCAAGTTTGTATTATACATAGTTAGATTATGCTTTTAGACTAACCACTTCCTCAAAATTAACAGTGTTGTGTTATTGTTGTTCAAACAATGTTTGTGATTTTCCGCAAACCAATGTTTTTGTGAAGTTTTACTGCAAATACAGAGGAAAATGTAAGGTGAAGGCTTATAATTTTTTTTTTTTTTAAATTCTCATATTTTTACTGACATTTGTATTTATTTGTCATACTACATGTTGTTCAGAATTTTTTATAATGCACATGTAAAATCATTTTAAAAATCTGCTTTCTGTACCCCGTTTTACCCAACCAGTTGGGTAAAACAGGGTAGTGTGCATACATTCAAATAAATAAATATCTCTGCAAGAATAATATTTCAGAAGACACGGTACTAGTTGCAGAATTAAACTCACATTCTAATCTACGCATGCTGATGTTTTCAGACAGATACAGCAATATTAAAACAATAAATTAAAGCGATTTATACTAAGTACCCCGTTATACCCTACTCTCCCCTACTCATAGGCAGCTTATATTTTTTTACTATAGGGCAGTACAATTTAAGTTACCTAGAGCTCCATATTGCTTTGAATTGTTTGTACCAGTGCTTCTTTTATTGGATAATAAAAGTGAAATCTTGGTAGCTTAACTATGAATAACTTAAGTTATCTAACTTAAATGAGTGTTATTTTTTTTTTAAATTCATTTCAAGAGTTAATTTAAAATATGTATAATATGCTAGAGCATTACAGTAAAAAAACTTGGAATAGTAGAGAAATGTTTTGTTATGACACTTGTAGCAAAAGTATGTAGCTTTAATGGCACTTGTTAGGAACATTTTTATAAGTGCTACTGTTAGTCAAAGCTACAGGGAACAATGTGCGTTCATTTTTTTTTGGATAAGTGCTTTCACTCATTTGTGTTTAAAATAATTGTGGAATATCAAACTGTTCTTGTACAAATACAGTTAAATTTTATCTTAATACATAAATAAGGAATTATGATTAATTGAAAAGTTTCCCAGACAATATCCTGATTCACTCAAAGAGACCCAGATTTAATCAAACTATACCCTAATTCAGTTGGACTCAACTTTGACATATCAATTAAGATATTATGATAGAAAGAATTAACCTACTTGGATTCAAAACCTCTTTGGATTCTGAACACTTACATTAAAGAATTAATACTGACCGAACATTGAAATATAGTTTTTATGTTGCGATAAGGCTTGCTGTGGAACCTAAGCAGCATGTCTGTTTGCAAACCTAATATATTATTACGAGTGGGAAAACTGGTTCAGATAGGATAGCCCAATTAGTTAAATACAGTTTCATTAATATTAATATTTTCACTATTAATTGAATCACAACGCTTAAAATGTCTGGCCACAAATAAATTGCTCCTTCATGCAGTCGGCATTTCGCTCTCCCCACTGTAGCTCGGCTAGACAGTGGCTCTCCCTACCGCTCGTCTCTTACCTCGCAACCCTGTCCCGGCATACACAGTCCCCGACACACCAGCCTCCACTCGTGAAGCACGTCGCTCGCCGTCCGCCGTTATCGCTCGCCCTGTCCACTTCACTCTGTACTCCGCTTCCCCCTCCCGCTTCCCTTCTGGCGTGTCGCGTCATCAGGGTCGACCCGACTCACGAAGCTCCCAGAACAGTGGAGTCCTAGTTACGCCACTCCGCGCGGCGGCCTCCGGCCGGACGGACGACTCAAGGCCGACGACAAAGCGCCGCGGAAGGAGGTAGTGTGAGGAAGAGGGTAGTGCGGGTAGTGAGGCCAGGCCGCTAATCCGCCGAGGAATGCGCTGCGTGAAAGGGCCGCGCCCCGCCGTGACCACACTAAGATTACTTTCACTTGCCACTGTCCTCTGGCGAAGCGATCGCTGCGCGGGGTGAGAGGAGATGTCTCCCCCCCCCCCCCCAACCACCAAATTAAAGATTGCGAGTAAGGCTGAGAATAAAGTGATTTGTTCATGTTAGTATATACTTTTTGCAGTAAAAAATTGTAACACAAATGTTTATTTTTTTTTTTACTTCGTTGCGGGTTTGTTGGGGGGGGGGGGGGGGGGGGGGGGCGGTTGCGACGACCCTTGTAACCGGGCCAGGCGCGCGTGGCATGTCTTACTTCAGTGGACGGCGCGTGACGCCAGTGGCCGTGCAGGGCCGCCAGCCAGCTCCGAGACCTGGCATCGCGGTCTGTTCTATCGCGTTCGTAACAGTATTTACAAAATGAATAAATAATAATGCAATATATCGTGTTGTAAGAATGCACTGAGTTTAGTAATCACATCATATCTGGAGTTAAAACTGTCATAGTATAAGTTACATTAGTTGTAAATGCATTATATAACTATTTAAAAAAAAATGCAGTTATATTTTTTTTAGTATGTTGCATAATTAACAGGTATGAACTAGTATTTAAAAAAAAATTATTATATGTTTACTGAAATCACTGCCACTTTTAGGGCTGACGTATTTGATCTCTATTAATCGACCTCCAAATTATAAGGCACATTATATATGATTTCGAGGTCCCGTAGGGAAGTCTGGAAACTAGCCAGCTAATTGTAAAAAAAAAAAAAAAACACCATGCAAATAATCTTTTTCAATGACAGAATTGTATGACTGGTTTTTGTTCGTGTTAGAGTGGCTTATGATTATTGGGCTCTGCCTGGAACTGCAGCGTAGTTTTTTGTCGATGAAATCTTTGCATTTGATGTGGGCGACATTCCGCCCCCTCCAGCCATCTGTCCGCCGCCACTCCGCCACTCCGCCACTCCGCTCTGCGACTAATGCATCTGCGGTGAAAGCAGCGGACCCTCCCCCCTGTATCCTCTCATAAATAACTCGATGATATTTTGAAGCGGGGCGGCGGTGGGCGGCTCCACAAGACATGGCAGGTGGTTCTCCCCACCCCCTTCTCCCTTCACTACCCTCCCCTTCCCTCCCCTCCCCCCACCCCGTGCAGGGGCGCGCGTGCGCAGCGCAGCCAGAGGACAGCCATTGCCAACAGTCTGCAGTCTTCTGGACTTGGAGGCCGTCACGCAGTTCAAGAACACGCTCATGTACTTGCGTCCCCGCCCTTGTGTACTAGAGAAGTTCGGACTTGATCATTTTGGCCTTTACTCGACTATTACTGCATCATTCTAAGCGTAGCAAAGAAAGTAGTACGTTTTTACACTCGATTACAAACTCACAAATTAAGTTTCTACGATTGTTATATGAACATTTAGGGTTATTTGTTGAAACTTCCTAATAAACCGTTAAAATTATTTGATGAGTGTTTTGACTTGAAATAGGTTAAAAAAAATACCTTTTCAAAATAGAGATGTTTCGTCAGTTGAAAGTATGCGAGAAGTACGTAGATGGTTTGACTTGCTTCACTTCCAGTTCGGACAGCCGTCGTGATGTCATTACAGAAGGCCCGGCGCACCCTGAAGATGGCGGCTGCAACGCGCGCCGACACAGTCGCGGCGCAGTCCCAGATAGACCCCGGGCCAGCCATCGCCGTGAGTCGGGAGAAGTGACATGGAGAGCCCGGTAGTGCTCCTCGCCGCATGTATGCGGCAGTCACTTGTTCCTGTCCTCTAAGGGTCACGGGTTTCTTTCTAGTTGTGTTTGAAATACAGGCTTATTTCACAATGTTTCAAAAAGTGATTTCTTCTCCAAAGCGTATTTAAAAAATAAATTAAGCAATTACTATGCAGGGCCGTTGAGAGGTTGGGTCAAAAGGGGTGGGGGGCCGCATAATCTCCGGGGCATGAGTTTACTCCGAGAGCAGGACGAAATCACAAGTATATTGCGAGTATACTTAATTCCAAACCTACAAGTTATGCAATACATTCAGGACATTTTCTAAGTGTATGTTTCCTTCTGTTAAGTTTCTCCCTTACATTCAAACAATTCTGGTAAATAAATGGCCGATATGGGTTTTTGAGTTAGGTGACCCAGAGATGGCCCGGGTTCTGCAGTTGGCCCGCAGATAATTTGTCATATTTGTACTGCCTCTAATCGCCACGTGGTGGTGTCGCGATCTACGCAGAGAAACGAGTAATCAAGTTTCTCGGTTCAACGGCCGCCATGTTGTGAGCCATTAGAGTTGCGTTGTTCAGGCAAGCCACGCTTGTTATTTTCAAAGCGAGCTTGAACATTAAATAAAACTAGTTATTCGTAACACATTTATTCATGTTATATATTTTCTGAAAGATCTCTTAATTTTTTTTACATGTAAACATATAACACGTGTAAGTTTTATTTTTTTTTTCTCTATGATACCAAAATACTGTTAACGTTCTCGTGTCTTATATTCCTAAAGAGTCCCTAGTGAGCCACCTTCGGAACCTTGTTTGAATTTTGTTAAATTATTGGAATAATATCATTACAGAGAGCCGTACAGTGTAAATATGAATCATAATCGTATTTAGTGAGTTAGTTAAACTCGTCATATCTCTAAATCAATATATATACATATATATGTATATATATGTATGTATGTGTATATATGTTTTGAAGTTACAAGGTACGGTCATGTTAATAAATGATTATTTCAGTATTGGTTTACAACAGTTTGTCAATTTTCAATCATGTTTATGTTATAATTCGGTGGTATCCCATTAAGTAATATATATGGACAGTGTCGGTAAATGCGCTGCCATCACACACAGCTTCCCAGGAGGACCCTGCGGGATCATCTCTCGTCAGGCAGTCGTCAGACGTTCGTTATGTTGACCAGGAGCTAGCACTGTGCAAGCGGATACTCAGACTATCTGATGTAGAAATGCTGCTCACTCCTAATGTCTTAAAAATATCTGTGTTCAATTTTGGCCAGCTTAGTGGATAAAACATCAATATAATCCCAACTCAGCATCAATTGAGAAAAAAATGGTTTAGCTTTTTTTTTTTTTTGCAAAGGAACTTAACAGTATCTAAAAGGAAGTCACAAAATTTGATTTGTAGGTTAGTTGAGAAGCGAAAAAGACTTTTACTTCATAAAGCACGAACTGTTTTAGTTGGGGGGGGGGGGGGAAGGGGGGGGGGGCTAGATTTGTACATAATGTAGCTAATGAAGTCGCGAAATTTGGGTACAATATTAGCCTATGTAAATTAATTCGATTATGTTGTGCCTCCTGTCATCCAGTACAGCGAAAATCGTTTGAAACCAGATGGAACGAAAATTTACCTACAAAAAATCGGGTTTTCAAGACTCTAAAAGGCACGATGAATTCCCATACTTTTGTCAGATGGGTTAAGCACTATTCAAAATACAAGACTCCTAGACCTGTGTTCTTTAATTTTTAAGGATCTCTATACAGGCATAGTTATTGCTGCAGAAGCACATGAGATAACCTTATGTTATTCGCCCAGAAACATAACACACGAAGCGCCCAATACATCTTTTCAGAAGAAAAAGCAGTCTGAAGGTTCCTGGTACTGCTACCTATGAGAAACTAGCAGAGTTGAAGACATGAGACTTTGATATCTCTGTTTGCAGTACGTGTACGAAGCTTGTGAAGGTATTGCTCGTAGATGTTGTGTCAAGATTCGCACTGAATAGGAGCTATTTAGATACTTATCACTTATTTATAATGTCTACCATCCGTGTCATAACTAGAAAATGAGTTTTGATATTATTGTTCATGATTATTTATTTTTTCAATATTGATTAATACATTTTATATCCATCGATCATACTGGACAAGAATAGATAACAATTTATTTGGTATTTTGTAGTGGTATTTCTATACTTTTAATTTTAAATGTCTGCAAAAAGTAAGGGCCACCTTAGGTACCCGGGTTCCAAAGATGGCCCATTTGCTGGTTCTTATATTTTGAATTTTTTTCAGCTGTGAGGACTAATACGCGGCTTTAATATTTGTTATTGTAGGGAATGAACAAAAGATCATAATTATGTAATGAGGAAATTATTAATTATTAATAATAAAATAATAAAATTATTGGAACCTTAGATATGGTCACCTTTGGGTCACCTACCTATTTCAAGAGCATCGTCTGATAATATTCAACTATAGCTTGTAAGAAATGCAACAGAAATACGCCATCTTGATTGCACGTTTTTTTTCGACACAACTTTTAATAATTTTTAATATTAAAATTTTTGCCATGTTTGACCATAGGAAATAATTAATGGAATGTCATGTAATTATTGATGGCCGATTGCTACAAATAAAATGATAAATAATGTATCTATGCAACTGTAATAAAACTATCAATAGTCACTTTTATGTTCTTAGAAAAATCAAATTGGGGTAAATTTTATGTAGGTATACCAAAAATTATAATAATCGATAGCTAATGTTAATAAGCTAGATAGTACCAATCTTTAACAGAGGGCGTCATTTGCTCTGTACTGGGATCTAAGCGTGAGACAGACTACAATAGTTTCACAGTACCGGCGGATGGATACAGGTCTGTGGGCCTGCGTCAGTGTCCAGTTCACATAGGCGGAAGGATGCACAGTTAAGTGGACTTTCAAGAACTTTAGTTAAAGTGAATCAACTCTATCCGCGCAAGAATACTGGTTATTTTTTAAGGCTTACACTTTATGCGACTGCCAGAAATATATGTTTACATAATTGCTCATCGAGTTATGAGAGGCATGGTTCCTGATTTCACCTCCCGCCATCTCTGTGGCTGCAATCACAATGGCTAGATCAAAATATCGCTTTGTTGTAAACGTGCTGTTTCTAACCGCGCGCGCCAGCACATTCGCAATGCATATAAGACAGCCATCAATGTTTACAACTTTGTTTTCGTGGACATGTTTGAAAAAAAAATTCGTTTAGTCAAAATTTAAATTTGTTTGGAAAAATAACGGCTGTACAAACGCGTTAAAAGATTTTGCAGACTAATTTAGTGTACAAAAACTGAAAAAATACACGAATAATAATTGTATTGCCATTGCTGATTTGAGAACTATAATTATAAAAGCAAAATTCGGCTGTTCACTTCAGTAACTTTGCGCCCGCGACGCGATGGAAATATAAAAATTTTTCTAGTTGGAAAGTCAGTCGCGTCCGCAAATTTCGTCGCCCTAACGTTACAGATGTGTCGAACGTGATTGGTTATAAATAATTGTATTCTTTTCGCGCCCGTAGCGTTGTGATTGCAGCGCGAGGGGTTGGCTCCCCTGCGCTCCTTCTGACCCCTTCGCCGGACGGTGGCGCCACGCAGTGACGGCGGCCAATGGCGGAACTACGCCGTCTGTGCGCGCCGTGGTACCGCTGTCCGCCTCGCTCACTGCTGTTCGTTGTGGCGTGCCCTGTACTGCTACTGGGGTGGTTTCGTCTGGCAAACAGTTGCGCATGCACTTTTTATTTATAGATTGAAAATTGAAACCAAAAGGGTTGCGCTTGTTTGAACATTATTTTAGACTTTTAGTCAAGCTACAAAACAAATATTGTTCTTTTTTTCCCCTCACAAAACTTTTGCCAGATAATAAACGCAAGCCGTAAACTTTCAGCGGACAAGCCCCCGACAGGCAGCTTGCCTACTAACTGCTTCCAGGCTAGTTGGGTTTGAGTTCAGTGAGCTGGTGGAACCCACACTACCGCACATTTGCGCACACTACACACTACCAAACATTACTCACTACCTCACACTACACACTACCGCTAACTTGCGCACACTACACACTACCTTACATTAAACACTACCTCACACTACACACTACCTCACACTACACGCTACCTCAGACTTCTCACGATCTCAGATGTTTCACTACCTCACACACTACTCACACTACACACTACTCACACTACACACTACCGATAACTTGAACACACTACACACTACCTCACACAACACACTACCTCACAACACACTAACTCACACTACACACTACCTCACACAACACACTAACTTACACAACACACTAACTCACACTACACACTACCTCACACTACACGCTACCTCACACTACACGCTACCTCACACTACACGCTACCTCACACTACTTACTACCTCAGACTTCTTACTATATCAGATGTTTCACTACCTCACACACACTAATCACACTACACACTACTCACTACACACACTACTCACTACCTCACACTACTCACTACCTCACACTACTCACTACCTCACACTACTCACTACCTCACACTACTCACTACCTCACACTACTCACTACCTCACACTACTCACTACCTCACACTACTCACTACCTCACACTACTCACTACCTCACACTACTCACTACCTCACACTACTCACTACCTCACACTACACACACTACTCACACTACACACACTACACACTACTGCACACTACTCACTACCTCAGGCTTCTCACTACCTCACGCTACACAGTACCTCACATTACCTAATACCTCACACTACTCACTACCTCACACTACTCACTACCTCACACTACTCACTACCTCACACTACTCACTACCTCACACTACTCACTACCTCACATTACACACTACCGCGCACTACACACTCATATAACTTTATATTTATGAAAGTTTTAAAGTTTTAAAATTAAAAAAAATATATATTTAATACTTTTAGATAACTTTTAGTATACGTCCCCATAATTTTCTATAATTCATGCTCTATCGTACTTGTTCATACTTTCCGATAGTTTTCTGTATACGCCGTGGCCTTGCCTAGCACGCATGTATCAATATAAATATATGAAGTTTTTAAATAATGTATTTACATTATGTTAGTGTATAGGTGGCCTCGCTCACGAGGCAGTGTCGTGACTCGATCCCAGAACCTCGGCATCTCTTGAACATAGGAGCACTGAGTCGATACCTAAGAGTTTTGGAGCGCACGTGTGACGTAAAGATCCAGATTTAACTTAGATTCAAGTCTATGGTTTTCAAAAATGTCTTAAAGTCCTGCAACAAACAAATTATTTTGTGAAGTATTAATTTATATTTATATAGGTAATTCGTGAGACATTAATATTGGAATGCAGTCTATTTTCTGATTGTGTTGTATTTTGCTGGAATGTTATATTATTAGAATTACATTTTTATTTTATTTAGAAAAACGTATCTGAAGAATTTAACATCACTTGGTAGCTCTCAGTATAAAAAGTTGTTCCTTTTCCCAAATTTGTCTGGTATAATCAAGATTCATACAACTATGCCTTTATTGTGTTAAGTGACGAAAGTAACTCAGTATCGACTATAATCCTTGGTGAGAATAATTGCCGTATACTTAACATTTTAGCGTTACATTAAATGTTATATGTGATTTGTAATGTGTAGTCCAGAAAATTAAAATTTAACAAGAAATTAGTAAGATGGTTATTCTGGAGGCTAAATTAGAGCGACATTATCTTTTGACGAAGGCATGGCTGATCGTTCGTCGGCTGATTATTTTTAAGTAATGATTGGCTGATTGTGATCCGCCGTATTGCCGTCCAGCTCGGCTGTCTTGTCGGTTTGGGCGGCCGGAGCTCGCGATAAACAGGATGGCTTCGCGTCTGGATTCTTATGAATTCTGAACTTAAATTCACTACCTCTGGCTCCTGAAAAGGTTCTGGCCCAACTGGGATACTCCCGGCCTAATTAAAACAATTTTTTTTTTTCGTAATTGTAAATGTGCCGTTGGCCGGTGGGTTTTCTTGGTATTTTTATTTGGTATTTAATGTTGTTAGCACTAATGCATGTCGTCGACGTTTCAACTCACTGTGGTACCGTTCAACAGTATCGGTGAGACGTTATAAATATAAATCTGAAATTATTCACTCCTTAAATCGGACCCGGCCTATCTCGGGCCGCGGCCTGCCGTCTGAAGATGCTCATGGCTTCACCGCCCAAACCAACCATTACTGAGGCTTTCACGGATGGGCGCGGCCATGCAGAGCTGGAAGTCTAAATACGTGCAGGAACACAAGTGCAGGCCGTTGTACGCACATTTCCGCGTATGGCGCCTGTACCGACAACTTCCACTTCAGCATACCCTTCTGTCAACCAGCTTTAATGGGCTCATTCAATTTTTACACAATCTAGTCCTGCTGTCAAATATCACTTACTATCCGTCGTCATAATGTCATATTTTCACAACGAAAGTATGCTGATAAATAGCAATTATATGTCTCCTGGGCTTAAGAATACACTTTTATTTTATTTTTCTATTCGCGTGTTGTTTGGACTGAGAAAGAGCTATATTTAAAGGTAATTCCCCAGCCCACAGCACAACGGCGCCACTGCTTGATAGGGCGATTACACTGCCATTTCGTGTTGGGCAGTCCTACTAACTTAAAAGTGCACAATTTTTTTGTTATGGCTTTATATTCAATGGTAATAGTCTACTGTGTATTTTTTGGAACTTTTGGTTAACTTCTTCCAAACTGGGGACGTTTTCCAACAGCCACAGGTACCTACGTAAATGAAAACGTTGGTCTGGCTGAACTAAAACTTTGGACAAAGGTTCATATAACTCTCGCTTAAATGCGCAATTTCAGGGTATTGCTGATATCTTACCATTGAAAGAAAAGTATGTGACTAATTATAAATATTTACACTAAAGAAATATACTCACTAAATGGTCAAGTGCGTAATTTAATTCACAATAAAACTGTTTAAGAGTGGTATTTTTTTTAATTGGTTATTCGTAGGCCTTTTTAAAAATCTTTTTGTATATATTCAATACCTGTCTGATTTTATAAAATGCTTTTGCCCGCAACTTCGTCTGCGTGGACTTCCGGTTTGGACCCAGAGGGGAATAAATCAAAAAGGAAAACGAATTCTATAAAAAAGATAGTGACAGTTTTTTGTACAGCATTTTTGCGCTTTATTGACATGGTAGAATCACGGAATTTATATGCTTTCTCTTCCTTAATTTAATATAATATATTTCTTAGACACCGTTATATGATTTATTATTTCCCGGCAGTATGTATAAGTTTTGTGCACTAGATACTCTTGAACAACCAAGATAGAGCTGACCATGCAAGAAGCATGGAGTGCCTAAATGAATTCCTGCAACTTTCAATGTTTGGCCCTGGGACTTATTGTCATCGCAAATGCTAACTTTAGCAGGTGTTGCAGCCTATTAAATTGTAATGGCCAGTTATTGGGAATTATTGGAATGCGGGTAATTAACTCGCTCTCTCCTTTAGCTACTCCGGTGAGAATATGTTTCTCTCCAGCTCTTGTGATGCACAACTTGGTACCGTTGCACAATCTCGGTGCATCAAGGTTACGCAAAACCGGGACGCTCCAGTGGGAAGGCGGGAAACCTCTAGGCAAGACGTAACTGACTCACGAGAAGATAGCGCGTTTCAAATTCAAACTAATGCCAACTATTGAGGAAATTGAAAACTGAACTGTTATTAGCGTCTTAGTTCGCTAGCCGCCGCGAGCTTCACTAAGCGGACGGGTCTTGCCAAGAAGAAGGAGGATAAGAAGTTGCCAGACCTTACTAATGACCGTGTGGCGGACATAGAGAAACAATCACTATTTGTATTGCACTTGGTTCAACAATTTTGACATGAAAAGGTAATTACACAACTACGCTCCAGATCTATCCACAGGAACCGTGCATTTTTTCCTGGATAAAATGTAGCCTATGTAACTTTCCGGCCCATAAACTATCTCTATGCCTCTATGCAAAAAAACATCATGTCGATCCGTTGCTCCGTTGTTGCGTGAAAGAAGGAAAAACAGATAATCACACGTTTGCATTTACTATATAAATATAAGTAGGGATTATGGCTAGTGATGAGTAGGGATTTTTGTTTGATAAAAAACTAACCTTTAAGTCATATTCTGCAATAAAGCAAAAATTGCCAAATTTAGACTCTTTTGGCGTCGAGGTAGAGACATAATGTTCTTGTATTTTGATGTGTAGTTTTTTAATTTGTATTATAGTTGCCAATGAAGGGTCGTGGCGTGGATTAATCCTGGGCGGGGCTCACGTCTGCGAGCGGTGGAGCCAATCGGCGCTGTCTCCCGAACCCTCGCTCGCCGTATCTCATGTCGGGGTGTCCGTAGGTCACGAAATTCACGAAAAAGTAACGAAACTAAAAGTCTGGTCACACAAGTCACGATAAAGTCACGAAATTAATAGTAAAGGTGCTGGAAGCCGTTAAAACTTAAATTTACAGCACTGTTATTTTGTTTATTTTGACGCTTCACTGCAATTTATAGTCTTAAAATTAAATGGAATGTTCTCGAAAACCACGTATAAATTATCGCTGAAAAGATATTAGCTTTAAAATATTAATATCGTCACGCTCCTACGAATTGTAGATGTATTCTGTACTATCTTAAATTTTTCTTATTATTATGTAAAAAAATCCCCAGATATAAAAAAAAAAGATGTTAGAAAATTTATTGAATGGTTTTGAAAAAGTCCCGAAATTGATCTACCAGTTATTTTGAGACAGCTTGGATTTACAGTTCACTGCCTTTCCAGTGAAGGTGATAGCTACCCTCTGCTCTCCCTTTACCTTTACTAGACGGCGAATACGCGGCCACGGAATGTCTTTCCCCCATTCTCTCCGACCGTATTTCGCATGCATCAGTCCTCTTCCATGTCTGTTCTCGCCCCTAATCATTTGTCTTTACCGTTCGCAACCGTACCTTCCCCCCCGTTCACGGTCCTCCGGGTCTTTTTTTTTTCCACTTTCTACTGCTCCCTCCCTTTCGACCACTCACCCTTTCTCTCTTCCTTCAGTCCTCCCACGCCCGCAGGAATCCATTATTCCTTTCTTCCCTTCCAGAAAATTGCGATCGAAAGCTAAAGTGCGCGCCGGCCAAATGATGCAAAGCAGTTGGTCTGGGAGGGCTGGGGAGGGGGTGGTCGTGCGCGCGTGTGCTGAGCTGGAAGAGGCGGCCTTCTGGCGAACAATCAAATCACTCTGTCGCGACTGAATGAAGGCCAATCGTCCCGCTGCGCCGCGGAGAGGGGATACAACCCACGGCTGGAGCTGTCTCCATGTCGCTCCTCCAGGCGATGCTAACACTGCACAGCACATTTCTGTCTCTTGAATGCGGCGGGTATGCATGGTCCTAACAATCCGAATTTTAATGTAAAGGATACAAACAACTGTGCATTAATGCGAAGCACAATCATATATATATATATATATTTATATTTTTATATATACATATATATACATATATACATATATACATATATACATATATACATATATATAGTCTTTTCCAGCTTATCACAATCAATGATGCATCGTTTCGGTTGATATGTGTTTTTATAATTATGTGTACTATAATGTACTCGCCTATCTGTTATCTTACCAGATCGATGGATGAAACAGGGTAAAGAGCGAAATATCAGGGAAATTTGCTAAGTAAGTGTGTGACAACCTTTGCAGTTTGATTGGGCGTTGGATTGGTGTCGTTTGAGTACTTTTCTTGCTGCAAGAAGAACAGTGGTATATCGAGAGGATTATGCAGCACATTTATTTCTATTTTCGCCCTCTAGTGCTCAGTTATCGATTTCTTCCGTGCCTTTGTAGTTCCCTGATGTAAATTTATCTTTAAAAATGAATTGATGGTACCAACCATGGTAATTGGACTCTGTAAAATTGCTGCTGTGTTAAACAATATGTTCATAAAAGCATGTCCCACTTATAATGTTTAATAGCATCAACTGTAAACGTTGTAGAGGTTGGTTCAAAGTCAAAAAGAGTAACTCAAAATGTTTTATATAAGCGCATGCGCGAATACTGCTTTGTTGTTTTCTCGATTGCAACGAGGAAGAATGGCTCTTTCCCCAATTAGCACAGGGTGAACCTGTAAACTTTATTTGGCAACATAATATAGCTCCTCCCCATTGGAATCTCTTTGTACGAGAGTGGTTGAATGTCGATGTCCCTGACCGTTGAATTGGTCGTAATGGTCGAGGCGACAGAGCTCTTTTTCGCTGTCCCCCCCCCCCCCCTTCCGCTACTCGCACACCGTCATGCCTCGGGCTATTGCCACCTTAAGCGCCTGGGAATACTGGGCTTACATATGCCGCCGGGAGGAGTGGCATGAATAAGCATCGCTGTTCTGGGTGTTTCGGGCGTCGGGTTTTCCCGGGATGACGCGACACGTCACAGCCGCTCTCGTCCCTTCGAGAAGGACGTCACGGGTATATAAGCGACGACGCTGGCCTCCGTGGGAGTTTCGAGCGAGTTCCGAGCGAAGAGCGAAGATCGGACCTGCGGAGAGAGTCTCCCTCTCGTTGAGTGATACTGGCGGTACCCGTGAGATCAGCAAGTGGCACTTGCTGAACGAACCGGACCTATCGGGAGGCGATACCTGCGAGTGAAGGCCTGGCGAGCCAGTCGGGTGCGACGAGCGATAGTTGGGGACTGTACTGCGGCGCGGTATGGGTGAGTGTGCGAAGGAAGCGGACAGAGGCGGACAGAAGAGCGAGCCACTGTCGAGCCAAGCTTCTGTGGAATTTTTTAATGTTTCAATTATCAGAGTAAGACTTATTGTTGTGGACAGAGACCTTGAGTGCATTAATTAGTATATTAGTAATAGTATTGGTTCATGATAGAAAATGAAATGCTTATGCTGTAAAATGTTCTCAGCGCATTACTTAATATGTTTACATACCCGAAGATACAAATTTCGACCGCGGATTTTGACCGTAGTAATATACCTATGTGATGAAATTTTACTTCAGTCAATCAGTAGTATTAGTTATAGTAGTATATATTAGTAATAAACGAAACTATACTAATTAATTGGGCTATCCCTTATGAACCAAGTAGTTCTCCTCACATTATACTCGTATCATTATCATGTTTTTTTAAAGGAGGAAAGCAGAGATGTAAACCACATTGGTGGATCAAAGAATTGTATTTTTCCGGGATATGGCTTACGAAACCATCGAATGTACTCCAAAGATTTTTACACGTATGATGCTTGTGGATTTCGAGTTCTTAAATTTTTTTAAGTTTTAGGATAGAAAACCGTGTTATTTAAATGTGAGAGGTGATAACAGTTAAAGAAATATTTGCTAAAACAATAATATTCCCAGCAAATGGTGTCTCGTTTACAAGTATGCAGTATATTTTTTGTGTATCGAAACAGTATATATCTAACATTGTTCAGGAAGTTTGTGATGCAATCATAGACGCACTTCAAGAGTTTTTACAAGGAAGCAATAATGTACGTTAATTTCTTTGGCCAAATATAGGTATTGATTTCCATGTTTTCGATAATGTTAATTTACATCGCCGCCATCTTGTTTTCAATACTTGTTACTAGGAGCACTAGTGTCATGTAGTACATATGTCATCTGCTAGAGTATTTTGTCATTATATTAGTTTAGTTCTTAGCCACTAGAGTGCAGTATTATTTATTAACATATTAACAGACAGTTACCTCTCACGGTATCCGCCATCTTGAAATTTGGACGCCATCGTAGATGAAAATTATCCAGGGAGGGACATTAGTAAATTTACGGATGTCGTCGTCAAATTACGGGTATTTAATTCACTGACTTCGAACATGAACGCAAAACAATCGTATTGCAATGTTAAAAATACGTTCAGCATTTTTAAGTTTTTCAGAAATACAATTCTTCTTCCTGTATGTGCAAGCTCGCCCTGTCCGCGGAAAACAGCGCTCGGAAGACTAACCCGGCGTAGTTCTGCAACTGCCAACAACTCTTTGGGTTATTTGAGGTTAAAAAAATCCTTACATTCACGGCGGTATTTAAGAGATTGGTCCCCTGAATCTATAAATGATTTCATCTTAAATTAAAAAGTTTAACAACTAAGTTTCAAGTTTATATTTTAAGTTCTAGCTTGTATTGGCAGCATGTAATCGTATAGTATACAGTTTTGAATCAACTGTTTGTATGTAATCGTTTATAAATCAATAAAAATTGGTTATTTCCAATATAAAAAAAACAAAGTAAGAATTTAATAAAACAAAATTTTGATTTAATAATAAATGATATCCTAAAATGAATAGTTTTACAAAGATAGATTCAAAACTGTTTACTACATGATTTAATCTTCTTTGCTAATACTAGGACTGTACTATAAATTGGCCTTTAAATTTCTTAAAGCCATTAAATAAGCAATGATTCAATTGATATGTTTTTTTTTTCAAACCATTTCACCGTTCCTACATTATGAAAAAAAAATTTTAAAGTTATGTGAAAAATACGAAGTTATGGAATGAAAGCAACAATGCGGCGGCCTACAGGACCAAGGACCAAGGACCAAGGACCAAGGACCAAGGACCAAGGACCAAGGACCAAGGACCAACGACCAACGACCAACGACCAACGACCATTGACCGCATGTGGCTTCGTCCGGGAGATGCGCCCTTTTTTTCCTTTGAAGGGACAAGGATTAAATTGTCCGTTCGATCAACTGGGGGCGGTTGTGGGTCCTAAGGAAAACAGTAGTCCACGTTCTTAGGATCGCGTGGTGGGTTGGAGGGGTAAAGAAAGGTCGGGGAATTGGATTCGTCCGGTGTCCGCCATAAAATCTGACTGTGTAATACGAGACTCGGCACTATAAACAGCGTATCTTTTCCGTGCGTGGGGATGAAGACTCCTGTGCTACTCTGCCACTCTCCGTTCTAGGAATTGATCATTCATGCTGTTACACTTGCATGCACAACGCGTGAGATAAATGGAAAAATAAAATAATATTGTTTCCATTCTACATCTAAAATTCAACATGAAACCTGTGAGACTATGAAATGGGTTCTTCTGAAGCTGTTCTAACTGCTGCTTATAGTAACACCTCTCCTTGAAGACAGTGACGAGAGTAGTATATAAAAGGAGCTCACTGCTACTGGTTTCTTGGTTTGGTAGTGGTGGTGGTGGTGGTGGTGGTGATGTCCACCATCTTGGAATAATTTGACTTTTTCCACAATTTTGGATTTCGCCATATTGAAATCGATTGCCCCACTCACATAAGATAGACCCTTTTGCTACGGTAGAACATTCCGCCATGTTGAAATTATGACGCAATGTCCGCCATTTTAACTATTACGTAGCAAAATTTCCGCCATCTTTGTTTCCGCTGTTTGTTCCTATGTTGCGACTTTGTGCACATAAGGTCGATGTTCGATTGCGTTCCAGTGCTGTTATGACTCTTATCGACTAATTAAAATTATTATTTTTTATAAAATACATTGGAAGCTAGGTAATTCGAACCACGACAGCTCGGACCTCTGGGTTGGTTGGAAAACATACGCCTTTGACCACCCGGTCTTACTGTATATTGTGTTGTCGAGATTATCTATTAGTATCATCGTTGATTTCCTCTGTCGCTGTGTTGTCCAATGTTGTTTATATGATTACTGTTCTTTTACAAACTCTTTTATTACTGTTCTTTTACTTACCCACTAAAAATGTAATAGCAGATGATTTCAGTAATGAACGCTGCTTCTACAGTGTCTAGTCAAATTACTTTTCTGTGTAAAATAAACGCGACATTTGTCACATATAAATGTCCCACGATTATAGTTCCTTCGGCAGCCATGGTTTTCATATCTTCCTGCATTTTGTCGATATTTAAAACTTTTGTCACAGTACCTACACAGATGAATCGTCGGTAGATTCTGGGTCATCATAGGCTCGGAAAGTACGGTACTTCCAATGTACACTGCTGGAGTCTCAATCCAATGATGTCCGGACTGTCGCATGAGCTGGAGATTTCACACTTGATGATGACAGAACATTTGTATGGGATGACGAAGAAGCTGAGCTAATGATGGCTGATGCAAGAGCTGGAAATTTCTCACAAATTGTTTTATTCACTCAGGCTGATGTAAAATTGCTAATATCGATGTCTCTTCTGCTGTCGGTATGTATGCATTGAAGACAAGGCAACAGGTACAACCAACATTAATCTCTCTGGATCTGTAGGCTCTGATACCATCAGGACATCTGGAGCTAACCTCGACGTTGTCATTAGGATCTGCGTCATCGATGTCGCTGACATCAGGGTCCCCGGGTCCTTCCACCAAAATCTCTGCAGTTGTTGGGCTCTCCGCCATCGCAATCTCCGCTGCTGTCGACATAATAGACATCAGGTCCTCGTTAAAGATGTTAAAAATTTTCACATGAATACCGGACTTAAATGTCAGACGTGCCAGCATTCTTGTCCTGGTGTCGTACCGCCTGGTTAGAGATGTATTTGTGTTAGTGACGCCTTCTGGAGCTTCTAGCAAGGTGCGCAGTCTGAGCTCGCCCGTCCACTCTCGTTATCACTCCAGCCCTCCTTGGCCGGTGTCGTACCGCCTGGTCAGGACTGTATTTGTGTTAGTGCACCTCACTGGAGCTTTTAGCATGGCGCGCAGTCTTCATGTTGTGCATAAAACATTGAGTACTTGCAAGGTTCTGTACTGGGTTTTCCATGCCTAGAATTATGTTGAAAACGCGCGTTTAAACATTTTCACCCTTAAATAATGCGAAATACTACTCATTTTCTCTCAGTGTTACCTTAAATGCTGTTCGTAAACAGACTTAATTCTAAAGCAGTTTTTTAATCGCGTGGTTTCTTCTTAAGCTCTACCAACCATGTGTGTGCTCAGGTAAGGCGGCGCTGGAGACCGAGGATATTCGTGGATTCGTTTTGCGATGGACTACAATCCAAATGCATGACCTCTTGTTCAGCTTCTGGTGAGGTGAAGTGGCGAGTCAGTGAGGAGGGCGGTGTTGGCTTGTCGCAGGAGCTGATCCCCGACAAGGGCAGCCTGCTGTCGGCCGCCGCCAGCTCCAGGTCGTCTGCGTCGCTGCCCGTCGACCTCGTCGCAGGTGAGTGCACGAAGCTCTGCCGAGGTGTGGCATCTGACCAAGGGCGATTTCAGAGACGGGACTGCAAAATCAACCAGGCACATGCGTATGTGGAGGGAGGAAACACCCTCAGGGTGGGCCCGTACTGTGAACGGCCGTGGCCCGAGGCGGCTCCAGCGTGTATGCTATAATGCACCCCCTCATCTTCACAACCAGCCACCACTTAGCACCGCATTACAGCCCCGAGCCCTGACGGTGTCTGGTGTCACACCCCGTCACCCCCTCATCCAAGAAAAGCCAAATAGCTAGACTAACACCCTCTCCGCGGAGCGATTAATAATTCCCCCCCCCCCCCCCCCACTCCCCTGAAAACTGCGAAGGAGTATACGGCACAAGGAGGCGGTGGTCCGGCGCCGTGGCGACACACGTGATGTGGACTGTGTCGTCAGCCAAGCAGCTCGTCCGAGTCAGTAGGGGCTGTAGGTTGCGTCACTAACCAGGGAAGCCTTCTTTTCACAGACGAGAGAGCCAAACGTCTGATCGTGCATCTTCGGTTTTTTTTTTGGTTCATTGTAACTAATGGTCAATTAGGTTAGGTTAGCTACATTATAAATACTTTAAAACATTGTGGACGGTTGATTTGGTTATGATAGCTACATTAAAGATACTGTGAAATGAGATAGAACGGGGAAAAAAAGCGAGCATGAACTTCGGGGAACTTCAGGTGTGGCTCTCTCGTCTTTGAAATGAAGGCTTTCCCACTAACCATGCCAGGCAGGTTGAAACCGAAAATTATTGCCGAGGTTCCATCACATAATTGCCACGCGTATTATGTTCCAAAGCATGATACTCATTTCATCCCGTCATTATTAAAAAAACGAACGCTTCGGCAAACATTTATTTGTATCTAACTGATTTTACACTTCTTACAGCGGAATTTCCTGTATTTTCTAACTGTGTGAGTAGGTGATGTAATGTTGGAACATAAAGTATTACACATGAAACATAAAAAAAACCGGAAATTGATTGACTACTTCACTCGCTAAAACGCATTTAAGCCACTTTCACTTAATCGTAGTCTATTGCTAAATTTATGCTATGTTGAAAAAAAAAATGGTTATGTGTCACTCAAAAGTTTCTTTAAAGCAGAAGGCTGAGTTATAAAATAGTATTTTTGTCAAACTTTTAACAAGGAACATTGAGAGTGTGATAGGACATTTTCGAGATGCTTGTGCAATTTGGGCCAAAACCACGTGACTATCAACTGCTTGAATTAATTTAACACTTTCACTATCTTTCCTTTCGCTGTATTGCTTGATATTTTCGCACTCATTATTTGGTTTGATTAGGGGTGGGCACAACTTGGGAAATTCACTTTGGGATGATACCAGTATATTAGTAGTATTCGAGAAGATGTAACAGGTAGTGTGCGAGAGGGTGTAACATGTAGTATTCGAGAGGGTGTGTAACATGTAGTATTCGAGAGGGTGTGTAACATGTAGTATTCGAGACGGTGTGTAACATGTAGTATTCGAGACGGTGTGTGACATGTAGTGTTCGAGAGAGTGTAACGTGTAGTGTTCGAGACGGTGTGTAATATGTAGTGTTCGAGAGGGTGTAACATGTAGTGTTCGAGAGGGTGTAACATGTAGTGTTCGAGAGGGTGTAACATGTAGTGTTCGAGAGGGTGTGTAACATGTAGTATTTAAGACGGTGTGTAACATGTAGTATTCGATACGGTGTGTAACATGTAGTATTCGAGACGGTGTGTAACATGTAGTGTTCGAGAGAGTGTAACATGTAGTGTTCGAGAGAGTGTAACGTGTAGTGTTCGAGACGGTGTGTAACATGTAGTATTCGAGAGGGTGTAACATGTAGTGTTCGAGAGGGTGTAACATGTAGTGTTCGAGAGGGTGTAACATGTAGTGTTCGAGACGGTGTGTAACATTTAGTGTTCGAGACGGTGTGTAACATGTAGTATTCGAGACAGTGTGTAACATGTAGTATTCGAGACGGTGTGTAACATGTAGTGTTCGAGAGAGTGTAACGTGTAGTGTTGGAGACGGTGTGTAACATGTAGTGTTCGAGAGGGTGTAACATGTAGTGTTCGAGAGGGTGTAACATGTAGTGTTAGAGAGGGTGTAACATGTAGTATTCGAGAGGGTGTGTAATATGTAGTATTCGAGACGGTGTGTAACATGTAGTATTCAAGACGGTGTGTAACATGTAGTGTTCGAGAGAGCGTAACGTGTAGTGTTCGAGACGGTGTGTAACACGTAGTGTTCGAGAGGGTGTAACATGTAGTGTTCAAGAGGGTGTAACATGTTGCGTTCGAGAGGGTGTAACATGAAGTGTTCGAGAGGGTGTAACATGTAGTGTTCGAGAGGGTATAGCATGTAGTGTTCGAGAGGGTGTAACATGTAGTGTTCGAGACGGTGTAACATGTAGTGTTCGAGAGGGTGTAACATGTAGTGTTCGAGAGGGTGTAACGTGTAGTGTTCGAGAGGGTGTAACGTGTAGTGTTCGAGACGGGGTGTAACATGTAGTGTTCGAGAGGGTGTAACATGTAGTGTTCGAGAGGGTGTAACATGTAGTGTTCGAGAGGGTGTAACGTGTAGTGTTCGAGAGGGTGTAACGTGTAGTGTTCGAGAGGGTGTAACATGTAGTGTTCGAGAGAGTGTAACATGTAGTGTTCGAGAGGGTGTAACATGTAGTGTTCGAGAGGGTGTAACGTGTAGTGTTCGAGAGGGTGTAACATGTAGTGTTCGAGAGGGTGTAACATGTAGTGTTCGAGAGGGTGTAACATGTAGTGTTCGAGAGGGTGTAACATGTAGTGTTCGAGAGGGTGTAACGTGTAGTGTTCGAGAGGGTGTAACGTGTAGTGTTCGAGAGGGTGTAACGTGTAGTGTTCGAGAGGGTGTAACGTGTAGTGTTCGAGAGGGTGTAACGTGTAGTGTTCGAGAGAGTGTAACGTGTAGTGTTCGAGAGGGTGTAACGTGTAGTGTTCGAGAGGGTGTAACGTGTAGTGTTCGAGAGAGTGTAACATGTAGTTTTCGAGAGAGTGTAACATGTAGTGTTCGAGAGGGTGTAACATGTAGTGTTCGAGAGGGTGTAACATGTAGTGTTCGAGAGGGTGTAACGTGTAGTGTTCGAGAGGGTGTAACGTGTAGTGTTCGAGAGGGTGTAACGTGTAGTGTTCGAGAGGGTGTAACGTGTAGTGTTCGAGAGGGTGTAACGTGTAGTGTTCGAGAGGGTGTAACGTGTAGTGTTCGAGATGGTGTAACGTGTAGTGTTCGAGACGGAGTGTAACGTGTAGTGTTCGAGAGGGTGTAACATGTAGTGTTCGAGAGGGTGTAACATGTAGTGTTCGAGACGGTGTAACATGTAGTATTCGAGACGGTGTGCAACATGTAGTGTTCGAGAGAGTGTAACGTGTAGTGTTCGAGAGGGTGTAACATGTAGTGTTCGAGAGGGTGTAACATGTAGTGTTCGAGAGGGTGTAACATGTGTTCGAGACGGTGTAACGCCGCGCGGACTGCGCCGCTGGGAGCTCCACGAGTGTAGCGGACTCTGGAACCTGTAAAGAGTCACAGTCGTTGCCTGCTATGACGACGATTGTTATTTGCACAAACACAAACACTAGAAGATTATCTTGGCAACTGTTGCAGGTAGCTGGGTTGAAAACTCGTTAAATAGTTTTCTAATTATACAAAGAATGTTACTCTTTGCATTTAAATAAAATAATTTGAACAGAATCCATACTGTTTATTCCTCTGACGGCTGTAAATACACATTGCCAAGCCGCCGAGACGGCGCGACCTCTGGCCCGTCCCGCAAACAACGACTAACGAAACAATGCCAATATAAATACATACATAACAAGTATTACATATCTGGGTACTTCCCCGGTACAAACCCCTTCCTTTTGGCTACAACACTTATTCCTACAACCACGATTCAGTGATTGGCTGTTCATCTGTCTTTTGTCTTCAAGGCGACATGTCAGTGGTTAAGATATCTCATCATTTTCCATCTCACGTGAAAGTATACGTAGCTTTTCATGAAAGTAAATATTTTGCTCGAAAAGACCGTATAGCATGATGAAGATCACATAACTAGGTAATTACTGGTTAATTTAGGGTGGTCATATGCTGACCTTTGTTATATAACATTATACTTAAACAAGGATGAATAAATTACAATTCAAATAATAGGAACAATTATAAATCTAAGATAAATGTGTCTATTTTCTGAACGTCTTGCCATTGTTTTTGTTTAGTTAGAACTTGCATAATGTTTATTTAGGAAGGAGTGAGGTAATGGACACAGATGAACACGTTGGGACGAGGACAGCAGACAGCGACGGTGATGATAATGTGGATGAACCCAGTGGACGCCGTGTGATGAGTGCGAATGTGTCCGCAGGAGCGCTGATGAGGCTGCTGGCGCAGGTGCTGGAGCATGCTGGCGAGGGCGAGCACGGCTGCAAGGACGAGGTGTCGTGTCGCCTGCAGGACGTCATCAGGTGAGCGGGCGTCGAGGTCCTTGTAGCGCCACGCTGCCCGGTGCGTGGTGCCCGGTGCGTGGTGCCCGGTGCGTGGTGCGTGGTGCGCGGTAGCTGAGCGAGAGACGTTTGCTATCCGTCCAAGGAGCAGCGTGGATATAGATGTAGTGACGCGCTTGGACTGCTATGCCCCCGGCCTAGCTATACGTCACTGTGCAGGCAAAACAGCGGGTTGATTTCTTCCTTTCACAGGTGTTTATGGATCCTCTCCCAAATTTGAGGAATTGAGGTACGAGACGAGGTTAATTCGAAAAATATAATAATCCCGTTTGGTGACCGATGACGGCTCGTAATTTTGGAAATTTTATTACATACAGTTGAAAATTACAAGTGTACTTTTCTTTTCGAAATCATCGCCACACATATCTGGCTTGGAGGAGGTGTGATATGAAACACCTCAACATAACTGCTGCTGGAATTCCTGGGTGCGTCTGGCGCTTCGTGAAGCAACACTATGCCAGTAGTTAGCATGTCCTGTCGCTTGTTCTGGACGGCCCGTTTGAGTTTACATAGTGTATCACAGCAGGCCACATTTTCTATGAAAACGTTCATTTTCAACTCATGTAGTCAATGAGTTAACTGCGTAACACAGTATTCTAAATCCACTGATCGATACCTATTGAACACCTGCTCACAGGGCCGTAACAATGGTGTTGCTATCTCCGCCCATTCCTCGCTCGTGCGCAAACGGATTTTTTTTGCAGTGAAACTTATTTGCTGAGGAGGCTACAATTTTCGAGTGTTACGAAAATTCCGATTGCATGAGGGGAACAGTGAGGTACGTGGTGGGGGAACCGGTAAAGGAGGAGAGTGCGTCAGCGGCGACGCCACTCCAACGCATGCACTAGCAGTCGAGTGGGAAGATGTAAAAAAAAAGGGGGGGGGGGGGTGAGTTAGTTACGTAGTGTAGCATGTTATATGCTAGTTGTAACGGCCGGAAGGGGAGACGGTATGGGAGAGGTAGAAATGACGCAGCAGTGATGCTAAGAAATTCTTGTAACGCTGATGTGTCTGTCTACTCCTCAGTTTTCGTAACGGCTAACGATTTACGCTACGACATTTATTTTATTTTTAAGTATCTACAATTTATTTATTTGGGTCTAAAAGTTTGATTTGTGTAATTATCGTTATAAGTACGATTCGTTTTCATGCGAATAGTATGTTTGAAAACGTTAAAAAAGGATATATAGACTTAAGAGGTTAGTTTTATAAGTGTTATTTATTTTTGGTATGTGAACTGTGTTTTGAAATGACAAAAGGGCTTAATAGGCGTGTGAGATAGACATTATAAGTGTAATAAATGTGCGTTTCGAGTGTTTTTTTTTCTTTAATTTTATGCAGTTAGAGATCGTGACTTTAACGTCATGCCTAAAAACAATAAAAAGGCAGAAGAAGATAAGAGGTATTATCAAAGGCAACGTGGGGAAAAAAACCGCCAATAAATGCCAGTTTACGGATGCGAGAGTACAGGATGCGGAAAAAGGCATTTTTCATTTGAGATCATACCTGCATACTTACTATTCTCAATTATTATCTTTTGTTCAATAAAAATATTCTAATAATGTATTACTATCTATAACTGGTAAGCAATAAGTTTCACTGTTGTCGCGCCTGGACTCCACTCACACGTTTGAAACACGCTCGTATTTTTCTGTTTGACTGCTTGATTTATTGATGAGGGTTGTTTGCAGTTTTTTTCTGGTGGTAAAATGCGAAAATTACATGAACTAAGGCGTTTGAAAGTTTTAATGTTCCTGTTTAGTTATGTTGTTTTAGCTATGTTTATGACTTTGTTTCCGACGAACATCGTTGATGCTGACTGGCCAAACGAATGTGTCACGTGTTTGTAGGCACGGTACTTGTTGATCACGAAAAAAAATCCCGTGTCGCGCAGCCTCGCCCGAGCTCTACCTCTGTATTCACTTCAGTTTCCAAGAGTCCTTCCTGATACCTTACCCGACTCTAAGCACATGTGCAATACTTACATGTTGAAGAATCTGCAATAATAACTTCACCTGCTCCGATGTAATTCAAACAATATTAGAATGTAGCTGTTCGACACTTCAGTTGAGTGACGTAATTGACGAGTGTGTATGTAAGCGGACCGGGCTTGACTTGAGGGCCGCTGCCCCGGGGGTAGACCGGGGCAGCTCGCCCGCGCACGGGGGGCCTCGCCCTTGGAGCGGTCAGTGCGTGGCCACTGGTCCCCGGTGTCCGGCAGCAGTCACCTGGCTGTCCACGAGGGCATCTCCTTCCCTGACTCTCAAGGTAGCAGTTTGTCGCAGCTGGCACTGGGCCTGGTTCTTCATTAAAGCCTTAAGTCATGAAGCAAGTATAAATTTTTGACAGTCGTCAATAGTAGCGCCAGTGTTACCCATTTCTCGACTGTCACTTGCGAAGCAACACATGAAGAGTGGCAGAATGATGCGCAGGCCTTCATTAACTGTCAGATTCGATACTTACGTTACACAGACTGTACGTTGCGAGTTATTGTGTGATTTTGCTGTATGCGGCATTCTTGCGATTCTGGAGTAAATGGCAGTTTCGAATTGAAATAACAATGGTAGATCTTAGAAATGAAATGCGTGTTTTTAGTTTCTCTGCTCGTGATGAGTCGAGCGAGAGGTCGGTCCCCAGCGAGGCAGTCCGCCTTGCGCCGGCTGTACCGCGGCCGCAGGTATCGCTTCCCGGTGCTAAGAGGAAAGGCTTATATGTGTGGAAGTGTAAGAGGGGGAGCGTGGAGGCGGGCCGTATGTTGTGTTTGCCGGGGGAGAGGAGGGGGGCTATTTGGTCGTGTGACGACCACGGCCCTGTGTGTAATCCCCTCTCCCCGCGGGGGCCAGCGCAAACAAGGTCATCTTCCGCAGCGAGACTCTGTCTGGGAGGAGCCAGCTACCGCGCCACGCAAAGTAATCTGTCTCGGGAGCGCTGCGCACACACGACGCGCGGCCTTATTTGTCAACACGGGCCTTAACATGCTCACGTACGCCCGGGCCCGCCGCGGTACAGTCGCGGCCCGAGGTCCCCGGTGCACTGTCCCAGTTGTTACCAGGGAGTTCACTTAGTGGTCGCGTATGTACGGGAAATGCTTAAGAAAAACCTTTCTAATATATTGGCATTTATGGTCCTTCTTATGTAGTTTATTTAAGTTATTTCGCCGTAAGTGACAAATCGTCATTTTTTTTAAAAGTGGTATCCACGGCATTTACTACTTTTTATTCACGAGCATGGTGCAACTACAACTTTTATAATAAGGCAAATACAACTTCTTTTTTTTTTGCCTTATCTTGAATATATAATTTAAAATGAAATATGGGATGGCTTCATTTATTAATTATAAATTAATAATTTCACGTATAATGCACTCTCCTAATATAAAACAATAACAATGAATCCAACACTTCAAAAAAATGAGGGATCAACGGAATGAACAATGTTAAATGTTAAACCTTAATTTCTAATTATGAGTACAGTTGAAGATGTCACTTCTTCTGTCTTAGCACGGCAGTACAGGTCTCGGCAGTCTCAGCAGAAGAATAACAGACGACAATGGCAGTGAGCACTGTGATAATGACTGCGGGGAAGAGGTGTAGCAATATTGCTTAGAATTGGCGTTCCCAAATATTAGGAATTTTCCAAGGATTGAACCCAGTAAGGAATCGAACGAATCAGTTATAGGCTGGTATATGATGAATGACTGACTCTTTTATCATTTTTTGCTATATTTTAATAAATAATAATTTTTTTGTCTAAAATATTTTTTGTATTGATCGAGGATATAACCAAAGACGGAAATCCATTTAATCAATTACTAAAATAATAAGTGTAATTTTTATGAATTTTGTAATTCTTTCCGAATATCTAGCTCAATAATTACAAATTTTCAAAATAGTGGATTCCAAGATGGCAGGCGTGGCGTCATCCAAGATGGCCGACGAGTTCTTGATCACAGGCTTGAAGCGGCGTAAACGCTCGAACATGGTCGATTTACTCACGAATTATAAGCCAAAACTGAGTAAGCCACCAAGCCATAGTCCCATAATAAATACATTAGACCTGCATGCCCTATGTTACACTGCTTCCGTTATTTTGTCCTTATTACTGTATAACGTCACTCTGAAACTCTGGCTTTCTTCCTCGTTGTGCGAGGGCTCGGGGATTACACGCCACCATTGGTCAGGTGTGAGGAGTGTCCATGCGGCCTGTATCATCAGCAGGCCAGGGAGGAGTATTGAGTGAGAGCAGTTTTGCACTGTTGTCATGGGAAAAAATCATGAATACAAAATAAGAAATAAAACACAAAACATAAACCCACAGAAAACCAGCCTAAACCTGCTGATGCCAAATGGATAAACCCAACGATGAGCCTAAACCGGTATTATGGACAACACAGCGATTGCAGCCCAGACGATCACATTCAAACTTAAAGAAGAATTCCGTTGAAGGAATTTATAGTCATGAAAAAAATAATAACAGCACAGAACGAACACAGTGGATTAACAACGACAAGACAGTTTTAACAATAATAGTAAATGCAGACATACAACATCACCTGGACAACGCAGCAAATATACGAACACAATGATAATATGGACAACACCGACGAACACAGTAAGTTTCCTATGACAAAACAGTTGCGACGTTTCGGGAACTGGCATCTGTTCCCGTCAACATGTACAAACCCACTTACATCGGACACTGGAATGGCGGTTTATAAGTAGGCCATATGCTCGACCTCGCTGCAAAATTGCTATGGCGTATGTCCAAGAAATTGTCTTAAATCGGAATTCCCCGTTGCATGAATCATTTAAAATTTAAATAACTTGAGCCAGAGGTTGTCTGGTCACAGGGGGTCTCATGAAGAGCTTCGTCATACCATTCTGAGAATGTTCTGCTCCTCTCAGATCTGAAGGCAGGCAAGGTCCCAGCAGTCCAAACCCCGTAGTTGCTGAGGTGAATGCTGTCCTCCTAAACGGGCACGTTGACAGCCACTCTGAGTCTTGAACCAGAACTCCAGCTTGCAGTTTCTCATGCACTAAGAACTACATACTACCGGCTTTCTGTTGGGAGCTGTTGCGAACCACTTCCGCGTTTTATTCCACGTAAACCTTTTGTTGTGCTTCAACAATTTCATTATGTAATTTGCGGTCAAAACTCTTTACTCACATGGCATTCCAAACGTCGAGATTACTTTAAAATTTGAAACACTGGTATAGTTCAGCGAAATTTTATTTGCGAACCAATGAAAGCTTTTCCTGTGTTGTAAGCATCTTAATCGTACATATTGTTACGATTTACCGGGTTCGTAAAGGATAGTCCAATTAAAGACTTTATTACTCTACACAGTTTTATTGATGGCCACTACTTATGTCACAATTAATCTTCTAAAATGGCAAATAATCAATTGCACTTTAAAAAAATGTTGCTTCCTCAGTCACTCGTTTTCACGCACCGCACACCTCGCTGGGCCGCACCTCTGGCGCAACTCTCGCCGCAGCACCCCTCGCGGACCTCCGCCGCGGGACTCCGTCGCCGCACTCCGCCACCGCCGTCGCAGCTCCCTTCGCCGAGATCCCACTCGACGCCTCGCTGGGAACTTCGCTCGGAACTCCGCCGCGCCCGCGACACTATCGCCCGGAACTGAACTCTTCGCCCTGGAACCTTCGTCCAGGAACTTCGCCGTTCTATCGCCCGGAAACTCCGCCGCGGGAAAACTCCCGACTCCACTCACTCCCTGCCCTGGAACCTTCGTCCAAGGACTTCGCCACTCTGCCGCACCCGCGGCACTATCGCCCCGGAAACTCCGCCGTGGGAAAGCTCCCACCTGAACTCTGACTCTGAGGCCGGCGTCCTCGTCTTATATATCAGCCCAGGCGCTTTCCAGAAATAACGAGTGCGGCTGGGGCCAGTCGCGTCATTCCGCACCGACCCGACGGCAGAAATCTCACGAAACACGTGTCGGTGACTCGCGTAACTCCGCGGCTGTCAGGTTTCGGATGTCGAACTAACAGCGCCGCGCGGGGAGCTGAGTGATGGAGGGAGGGGAAGTGGCGACCCAGGTGCGCGCGGAACGTCACATGTTGCGCGGCCACTTGATGTCAGCCAGCTGTGCACCTGCACGTGTCGCGGCCTTGCTCATGTTCGTAACAATATTATTTGTCTGAATATTTTTGGCTGTGGAATGTTTGCTACATATTTACAGCTAATTTCACAGTTTTAGTGTTAAGTGGTAGTATATATACTTGAATCATGCATTTTCCATCGGTACTTATTAACTGAATTGTAAAAAAAAGGAACAAGCGTTGTAATAATTTAAATTTATGACAGTTTAATAATATACAATTAATATTAATTTAATTATAATAACTTGTAGATTTAATTACAGCGACGGGCATTCCTTCAGATGTTATTGTTTGCGAATTTGCAATTATTTCTGCCGTTTACTTCTAAACTAGTAATGATGGGTTATCCATTCTGGCTGGCTTGGGGGGGGGGGGGGGGGGTTGGTATCTGGTCAGTCCGCTGGCTGTTGGCCTCAAAATGATTAGGGCAGACGAGATTGTTCTGCAGTGGCTCGCCATTGCCTTCTGCAGTATGCGCGACACCCGGTCCTCAACCCAAGAAGGAAAATAATATGAGCAAATGTAAAATGTATTAATTTTATTTTTGTTCTTGTTCTGTTAAATTATAACATTTTAACCGAGATATACTCTTACAAGCATTAAATTGTTTTTTTTTTTTTTTAATATCTTACATTACAGAAGTGCCTGTTTTAGTTTTGCAAATAGGTGATAATGCAGATACACCATTTCATTAATTTTTCATCGAAAACATTTTCTGAATATTTTTTGCCTTTTGAATACTTCTCACATAACTTCCTCATTAACGTATTAAAATAAGGTTAAATACTAAATACTTTGTCTCAGTAGGTTATCTCAGGAGCGCGCGCGTGCTTAGAGCAGTTTCGGAAAGTGTTTTGGTATTGATGCAAGTGTAATTATTTGCAAACGGCAACGACCCAACAGCAGAGGCCGACTTGCTGTTGAGAGCTTTGTTTCCACGGCTCGCTCGTATCTGCGCGGCAGAAAAGGGAGGGACGAGCGACACTCGAGGGTGAATGACGCGCCCTCACTCTGCACGTGGTGCTGCACCAATGTTTCTATAACCAGTAAACAATAATACGTGCATTAATATTACAAAAAAAAAGGGGGACGCACCACAACACCGAAATGCCACAACGCCGAAATACATTAACGCCGAAAAATGTCATTGCAGCACTGCCACAAAGGTTAAGTTAGGTAAGGTTAGGTTAGGTTAGGTTAGGTTAGGCTAGGTTAGGTTAGGTACACAAATTCATTCAGTTGTTTTTAATTTTGCTCCTGTGGCCCCCCCTCCCCGTAGCAACATTTTTCGGCGTTACTGTATTTTGGCGTTGTGGTACACGGCAGTTTTATAGCTGTCGGCGTTGCGGTCAATTTGGCATTCGGCGTTATGGTATTCGGCATCATTGTACGTTCGGCGTTGTGCTATTTCGGCGTTGTGGTAACGACCCAAAAAAAAGAGTACCTAAAACGACGTCGTGTATTTCTGTCGCTCTCCTTTGTGAACGTTCCTTCCCCGGGAATTGGCATTGGCCCTGGGACTCTGTTGGCGTCCTCTGAGCACCCGGTGGCGGTGAATATGCAGCACCTCTTAAACAAATGAGGTTGTATTTTTTTTGTTCGTGGGAATTTTTTTACGTTACTTTTCATAGGTGATGAAACGGGGTAGAATGTGTTTCCAGCAAACATCAAAGGCCAAACCGCTGAATCCCCCTTGAAACGTAGGTTTCTATTTTTAAAAAAGGTTTCCCTTTAATCATGCTTCCTTCCTTTGGATCCTTGGATTCCGATCCTACCATTCTCCCCAGTATTAAAATGATTTTTTTTTTAGGAAAAAATCTAGTTATTATTTAATCACGCAACTAGAAATCCCGCTGATTTTTTTTTTTTTTTAAATAAAACTGCTGCTCGCAATGTTGCCAGAAAATTAATGATAACATGTACTTTCACTTTAAAAAAATTTCACATTAAATATACGAAAAACGCTGGTTATAAATTATCCATCGTTATCTTCTTAAATTTACGGGTACAAAGACACTCACTTTGAACATAAACCCACGAGAATAATATTGTTTTATAAAAGAAATAAAATAAACTGGTTAAGACTCATGCAAAAACCACACTTATTTCTCCCACTGTGTGTTTGCCCTGTTTATACCAATAAACACAACTCGTAAGTTGAAATATGGCATACTTTCTATTAAATACGAACAATTCTTCGTTTATTTGCAGAGCATTCTTCGTGTAACGTGCTGTAATTTCTAACAATGTTGAAACTTGACTTGAGGGTGACATAAAGCTGTTAAAAGTGGTTAAATGCATTTTCTGGCTTATCTTAGACTTTCATAACCGAAGTAAGGCATTGTAAATTCTTTTCGCATCAAAAAATACTATTTATTTAGAGAAATACGTAAAAGGTGGATTGAAAATGGTTAAAACAATAGTTGGCAAACCTTTTTTTCTGAGAGGCAATATGTTTTATTAATTATGCCTGTATTTAGTATTTGGCTTGGACTGCCAAGTTAATAGACTTTTTATCTCGGTAACTAAGATATCTATGAGACCATTTCAGAAAAACAATTAGACCGGAAGTTTTCTAAGGACTCTGTAACAAAAAATCATTCTGCTGTTTCGGCAGTTGTTATTAGTAGTCTTAATATCACAATAAATATATACAGGTACAATAGTTCCAATCTTTAATTTTATTCCCCAGAAAATGTTTCAGTATTTTTGCACTCTTTAGTTCGTGAGAAGCCGAATGTATTTACTGTTATATGTACGATATTCAGCAATATCTGTTGGACTGTTGTTTTGGTACAAACGTGATAGTTTCGACGCTCTTACCTAACATACGGCCAACTCTTGGAATAGTCATTGGAGAGAAAACCTCACATGCAATCTCGGCAGAAACAAATCATTAGTCCAACATTAAATGTTTTAGTTGATAGTTTAACTGTCGAACTAATTTGTCATGAAGTGCTAATTCGTTGTTTCCGTAATAAAAGATTTTATTTTTGTCAGAGTTTTAGTGTAGAAAAAGCGTAATAGTTCGTGACTAGTATGTTAAAAACAAATATTAGTTATATTAAGAACTGACATACAGCGATTTTAACAAAAGTGTAGGTCGGCTTGAATATCAAATGCAAAGAACCGCTTAAGTGTACCTTTGTTTAGCCTACATCATCTGATTGGCCAATAGTCTGCAGAAGATAGCGACGCTATGTTACTATTGGTACTGTGTTCACAATATGCCACATCCATGATTCAAATGAATCGGAAGATAACATCTCGCCGCCTCAGAGATCGTTGGAGATGCAGGAAAGGTAAAACGGTGAAAAGGTAGTGGTGACAGAGTGGTGTCGGCGGGAAGGCGGGGGGGGGGGGGGGTCACAACGGGAAAATTCACGAAACGTTGACAACTGACAACGTCCGTCACGTTTCCCGTTTGCGACTGACGCCGCCCGGAATGGAACCTCGGTAGCAGGCGGTCCGCTTGACGAATGTCCTTTTTTTTAGCCGTCTTTACGTGCATATTTGTGGAGTAAGTGTTCGAAAGCCATGTTATCCCCACGCAAATACTCAAAAATATTTTTTAGACTTGTGTGTTTTACACACTTTCCTTCATTCAAAATTTTTTAATAGTGTTTACTTTAAATGATAAGAGAAAGATTTATTTTTTATTATTCATCACGTGTCACATATTTATTGACAAATACACAAAACATAATATATGTCATAAAAATGGTTGTAAAATGTAGTGTTAACTAATCGGCATTTGTCTGGCCCTAAGATTAAATTCAATAATAAGAAGTGGTTTTTGAAAGGAGTGAAGTTGGCAGCACTGGCATACTGCAAGGAACAGCCCCAGTGTTTGAATACCCTAATGTCAGAACATGTGTTAACTTATATCGTGATTTGCTGTTCCCATTATCATACCCATCCCTCTTATTTCAACACCCTTATCAAGTTGGTGTTATTTTCTCAAAAAATTTAATTGACTATAACTTTCACATCTTAGACGACAACTTCGATCGGGTCCTTTGGTGACCTTGTTTCCGAAGGTTTGGCGGGCCTCAATCCAAGAAGATGTAGATTTATAGAATAAGATTCCTGCCTTTTCTTGTATGGGACTGCTATCACATACTATTAGTCTGTGTAGCATATACATGTTGTCTCTAAATGCCGGTAGGGGTTTAGAAAAACTGTTGCTTGAAAACTAATGGTGTTAGCAACATGTGGTCTTCGGTAGATCGAAGAAAATTCTGGATGTTTTTTTACCACTTTAGTAGACCTCTGTGTGAGCCCCTTTGGTAGCTTTGTGACCTTCCTTTCTATATTCTAGCTCTTGTCATGTTCTTTGTGAATGTCTTCTGGAATATTCTATATCTCATTCCTGATACGGTACTTCAGGGCATCAAGTCAATTAATTAGTCTTTGGAACACATTGCTCTTGACATTACCCCACACGATAAAATCCAGAGGTGTGATGTCAAGCGAACATGGAGACGGAGGTATGGGACCATCTCTACCACCAATCTTCCTTGAAATGTGTTGTCTAGGTACCTGCATCAGTGGGGTGGGGCATCATCATGTCACAGAATGATGTTAGTCTGAAACTCCTGAATGTTTGATACAGCATACGACTGCAGCATGTCTAGATAATTATTCACGTTCACTATCTGCCATTGAAAAAAAAATGGTTCAGTAACCGAGTCATGCATAACTTCACACCACACATTCACTTTCGGAATATCTCTTATGGGCTCTTAGCCACATGTGGGTTTTGAGTGCCCCATATGCCTGTGGACTTTGCCCGATATATCTAATGTTGCCTAATCTGTGATAATGATTTTTTCAAGAACTATTCATTAAATTCGATGCGGTACAGCATTTTTTGTTGCAAAGTGTTGACGCGCTATGTGTTCAACAGACTTCAATTGTCGAACTAACTGAACCTTGTATGCACATAACATCAATTTCTTACTCAAAACTCTGTGTACCATAACACATGGAATAGCTGGTTCTTGCAGAGCTTTGCGTGTGGAATTTTGTAGGACTTTGTCTCAATGTATCACGGATTCGTTTCAACATATTCATCACTAACATCTAGTCGGCCACTTCTTTTGAGATCATGGACGCCACCGGTTTCTAGGAAACGTTAATGCCAGTCTTTTAACGCTGAGTCACTAGCAGTTGCTTATTGAAATTTTTGCGGTAATTTCGTTGAGTCTGGGTGACTGATTGTTTTTTTGTTTCGAAAATCACGCTAGACAATGCGTATCCTTTTGAATGGGCGCCATTTCATAAATAATTTTCTGAGACAAATAAGAACGGCAATTTATGCCATCTTTTCTACAAAATAGAAATATTGCAGATTTTTGCTTCAGCTGCTTCAAACGGCATTTATTTAACACTGCTCCCTCACGATACATTTTCAAAACCCCCGAACGAATTATAGACCCACCCTATATGATAGCCATAATTATAAAAAAAAAAAGGGGGGGGGGGGAGTATTTTAAAGTCCTCATTGGGCCTTATTCACATCGAGTGCTCTGGTTTCTGGCGAGAGCCGTTACCCAACAAAGAAAAGTATGCGAACGAGTCTTTCAGTACTCGCCAGAAATGTGTAACATCTACCTTCGGTAACGATCAAATTCACGTGTTCTCATGTTGCAAATACACTTATAAATGTTTGAACTCGGGGTCTCGGACACGTCTTTTCCCCCTGCAATTCTCTAAAATAATGTCGAGCGTGATTAAATATAGGCGATTTCTGTTTTCAACAAGTCGTTTCCGCACCCTCTGCCCGCATCCGCTGCCTGAGCAGTTAACGTCGACTGTCGAAACATTCGATTTGCAGAGCGACATTTTTAAACTGTGTGATGAAACGGCTCCGACAAAAGGAAAGAAAAAAAAAGGACTTGAAAAATGTCCAAACCTCGGCCCATCTGAAATACTATATAGGTAAGTTTCCCCGTGGCGCGGTGAAGGACGCGCCTGTGGGCTGGCGGTGCGTGGGCGCGCGGGGGGAGGGGGTGGAGGCTGCGTGTGTCGGCGCGGCTGTTGATCCGACGGCCGGCGGGTTTGCCGAGCTCTCCAGCGCTGCCGGGGCTGATGGCAGCGCAAACAGCGGCCTGCCCTCCCCTCCCCGCCTCTCCTCGTCTACCTGGGGCCTGCCCGTGCTCTTCATTCGCAGGTGCATGCACGCCGCAAACATTTCTCCTGCTCCTACAAGGGAAAATCATCGAAAACTCACCGAAATGCGGGCTTTCCTCCGTGTGTATGTATGCACTCGTTGTAGTGTCGGGTTTGTACAAAAGGGTCAGGTGTCAGATATAAACTTTATTCGCAGCCTGTACGCGGAAAGACTGTTTTCTGGAACTGTTGTAATTGTCTAACAAATCATCGCACCGGCGATGCCAGCGGCTGCGTGAATTGTATTTCCTGAATAAATTAATTTTGAAAACCAAACCAAACCTTGGAAACTCTGTTGCTGACGACATATTTTGTAAAATTGCAGTTTTGCAAGTGATACCGTTGGCAACTGAGTTTTCTAGGGGTTTCCTTGTAAAAGTACAAACATTTTTTTTACAGTGTTTACAGTCTGTTGTATGTTTTGTAAAGACGCTTTGATTCATATTTTATCATTATTTTTAACCGCGCAATACTCATTTTGCCAGGGCAGATGTAGCATCGTAAAAAATAATTTGCAGGCATTCTGTCTATTGAAGAGAAAGGGTTTTTAACAGAAACTTGTTTAATTGTATGAACATAGCATCACATAACAGTTAGTGATAGTTGATAACAGTTTAGAGCAAGAAACGTATAAGCGTGTTGTTTATACGTCTAAACGATGGAGATATTTTACTAACACTTTTCGTACGAGTTAAAGATTTTTGGGTTGTAAATGTTGAATACATGCACCGATAATCCATGCAAATACTCCACAATAAATAAATTTCTAAACGCTTGCTGGATATTTAATACTAATATTTTTTTACATTTAAATCAGAATTCATTTTCCGCATATTTTGTGACTTTTAAGCTATCTTTATATATATCTATCTTACTTTTAAGCTAGGCCTATTCCCCACCTTCGTATGCCAGGTTTACTACCTCCAGTATTATACTTATACTAGATAATGCCCGGCATGCGTTGCAATGCCTCAATCAATTTTTTAATTTATTAATAATGTAATTTTTTAAACGTATACTAAGCATCTCTCTTTATCTCTCTAATTCTCTTTATCTCTCTCTATCTTTCTATTTATATCTCTATCTCTCTATATATCTTTCTACATATATATCTCTATATATCTTTCTAGCGGACCCGACAGACATTGTCCTGCCCAAATGTACTTTTTGTGAGATATGGATATGGCGGTAAGTATTTCTACGCTGGACATTTTGTATCTTCTCATTATACATACCCCTCCTCTTGGGCACGCCACTGCCGTTACCAAAAACCTTTCCCATGGTTACGCAGAAGGCAACAACAATGCAAAAGCCCGTTGCCATGGAGGCTAATTATCAACAATGCTTAGTTTTTTTGCTTTTAAAGCGTGTTTTTTTAATTTTTTCTTAACTCAGAATCGAGATAAAATATCCAATTGTGAATCTAAACCATCCTCGAATCCCCGTGAACTCACACACAAAATTTCATCAAAATCGGTCCAGCCGTCTAGGAGGAGTTCAGTGACATACACACGCACACAAGAAATATATATATATAAAGATATTAAATTTGCGTAGCTTTCACAAAAATTCATTGAAGTTTCGTCGAATGATAAATTTTAAAAGATATTTTCACACAAAGATTAAGAGGTTTTTATTTTCTTTTCTTTATTTAAAATTGCAGACTCACCAATCAGTAAATCTTGCTAACTAGAAACTGTTTCTAACCACAAAATTAATAAACATATTCACCTGGTTTTTACAGAGTACAGTCATAATAATGTCTACGTTCTGATCTGGCTTGGAGGGAGAATTGGTCTTTTGGTAGAATATTTACCTGTTGCATCGTGTTGGGCGTAGCTTTATGCCCGTGAAGCACGCAGCAAAGATACGCCGAGCTGAAACATCCACACATCTGTCCAATCATCCTGATCTCCATTTCCTGTGGTTTCGCGATATTACTGCGAGACATTTTTGGAATGATTCTCTATGCTCTACTATTTACATAGCTGAATTGGCTTTTGAGGAACTTCGACAATTTGTTAACTAGTGTCTTTTGTTAGCCGTCTCTGATAACCTCATTATTGACCACACCTAGATATAACCCAACGATATACCAATACAGGGCGAAATAAATGTCGCTTTCTCCGCTGAGCTGACACTTTAATTTTAATTGGTCGTCATAATACAATTTTGCTTTTAAAATAAATACATCAATACCTTTTCTCCTAATTTGGTCTTTAATATTATTTTCAGATTTAATTTTTATAAGCCAAATCAATAAGTTGTATGATTACGTCGTAAAGTGTAAGACAAATCAATTAGCATGCAGTTATTATTCGTAGAAATAAGATTAGTCAATAAAATAAATACGAATGGATAGAAGTCTAATATATTTTATCGCAATTAATTTAAAACAAATTGTAGCATGAAAAAGACCTGTTTATATATAACTACAAACACACACACACACACACACACATACACACACATACACACATACACACATACACACAACTAGGTTGTGTTCGCCAAGGCTTCGAAATAGGCAAGAAATGTATAAAACTGATGGAAGAAAGACGTGAGCCGCGACTGACGGCGACAAACTCGCGTGACGTCACGGCTACGGCCAGACACGACCGCCAGATCTTTTGGTGTCCCACTTTGAGTGTGAAGGGAAGGATTCGTATACTCGTTTTAAGAATTCCTGATCAGGCCGAGAGACGAACCCAGTCCTTGTGGCATCTCAGATGTCCTCACCACCGATCAAAGTGGTGTGATGACTACGTGTGTGTGGTTAGCTTAAGGGAAATATTGATATGAAATTCCACTTAAAACCTATTTTCTTCCTGGCGAGCGAGTTACATAAGCTAGGTGCAGTCACTGAAATATTTTCGTGCCTACTAGTATCACATGACTTAACCTTGATAATTGATCGTAATTCTAGTGTTTCATTTTTGTAGCGATAATATCAATTGAACTTTAGAAATTCCACATTTATGAATCCCGGAAATGTCTTGTACCAGACCGTATGTTTTAATGTAGCAAATTTGTGTGAGCTTGTAGGTGCGTGTTTGTTTAGACAGTTGGATTTTACCTATGCTTGATTCCCGCTGTGGGTTTTTAAAAATCTGATATCTTAATTCGGAATTATGTTCAAGAAAACTCATATGCTAGTTAATTTTGTACACAGTTGTAGTCAAATGCTACTTAGTTTTTTTTTTAAGTTAAGGTAGCATTGAAATTGTGATCAGGTTGTCGCACAATTTTACAGTCCAAAGAAAATCTCACGTGTCTCTTTTGTTCACTTGTTCTCTTATTTAAAAATAAACTAATACAGACTTTCTATAGATTGTAATAATATTGACAAAACAGCATGTTTTATTTATTTTTATTATTTTTCAATTATGAAATATTAATTACAAAAATCTATGGGTTTCCTTTATGTACAGATAGATATTTTACACATCGTACTATCTTAAGAAATCCCCGTTGGGGAGACGAGGGAGGCTCGCACGCAGAGAGCCGAGGCGAGCGCCGTGGTAGCAGTGGTAGCAGTGGTAGCAGCCTGTCAACAGCGCGTCATCTCCCCGCAGCCGAAATGGGGTTTTCTTGAGAGTGGGTTTACTCCGGCCCGCCCCGCCCTAGATTTCCTTCGGTTCTAATTCTCAAGAAGAGCCCCGTCTCCCGCGTGCTTGCTCAGGCTAATTTCCAATTAACGTTCGTGATCCCGCCCCGCGGTCCCGGGGATGTTTTCCTTGGGAAACTTGCGAGATGCGCCCCCGCCTCCTGCGCCGATTACCCTTCCCAGGCCATCCACACTCCCCGAGCGCGGTATTTGGCTAACATCTCTCTCTCCTCCGCCCTTCTTCTCCTTTTTTTATTTCCGCTTCTTCAATATTTAGGTAGGCGGAGCTCTCTCCCCCGCTCCCTCCCCCACGCAGCTTTATTCGTTTCGGCTGGCTGAGACTCTCGAGAACTCTCGAATGATAGGCTTACGGATGGAAAGTAAGTCCTTTTCGCCCGCCGAGGGCGGCGGATCCAAGAGCCGATCCCTGCTCAGCTTTTGCTCATCTCCCCGGTTGTGTTGGCCAGACTGCCGGCTGTCACGGGCGTTGCCTGATACGCCTTGCTTTGCATGGTTCAGGTGTGACAACGACCGCGTAGTTATGCTTGTGTTGATTTATTGCGTGTAATGCATTCCATTCCTGTAACACCGCTGTGTTAGTATTCAGTGTACGAACACTTTTTTTTAAGATTTCAGGGACTTACGACTAGGGTAGTGTTGTGTAGTTTGTGGAAAACAGAAGGTAATTAGTGGCATTGAGGATTGGAATACTCTAAAAATATTTGCGAAAAAAAGTTTTATATGGCGTTGGAGGTTATACAGTGTAAATATATCTAAGTAATTCTAGTAAAATACCTAAAATATTAACTGTATTGTCTTTACTGTTCATGCTTTAATTCTATCATGACAGATTTTGAAGGAAAAAAAGGTCGTATATATGCTACAAGATAGGAAATAGTTTTTTTGGCTAGAATTATATATTTTTAATAAATTAAAACATCGTCTGCAATTTACAGGTTATATATACATCCCTATAACATTTAGGTTATGTTTCACGTAAAAACATCAAAAACATAGGTAGGTACATATTTCTTGCTGCAGAGGTTCAGATATTTTTATAGGAGGTTCGGTTGAATGCTCTCAAATGTATCCCATTAACGTCAAAGCAAATGTACTTTAAATATTACAACAGTGACTGATGTTTTTTTATTAAAATAATTTAAATTCAGTTTGCTGATGTTTTCATGAAGCGAAATGTGCACGCGAATGGCTACAGTGCAATAAAGATATTAAACAAAAAGCTGGTGGTGTTGATTGGGGGTGTTGGTGGATGATGTTTCTCGTGACCCTGTGCCTCAAATTAAGAGGTTTTTGGCAGAGATATTTCAATCCTTAATTTTGATTTGTAAACTTTAATGTTACAGTAATTTTCGAGTATTAATTTTAATTTATTCTTCTCATTTTACACGCTGGTCCTCAGACATGTTCTCAGCGCCGGAATGGATATTTTGATGATCCTTTGTGGGCCCAGCAAGTAGCCTTATTTTTCTCCCGCCTCTCTGCATAAAGACCCCCTCAAATCACTGCCGGCCTACGTGACACCGTGTGCTTCACTCGGCTGCAACCGAGTTCACCCTCCCTCTCCGAGATCGCCCGAGGTGAGCGATTTCTGTCGTGCTCCGGGTTCAGATTCCCTACCGTCCCGGTACACTGCAGGCCCAGTTGAGCCCAATTACCACTGTGACTGCAGTTTCCACCCACCCCACCCGAACTCGACCAAGAACACTGACAAGCAGTAACAGCCATATTTGGACACAATAAGTAGAGACCTGTAAAATTCGCGATTTCAAATCCCTAAAGGATAGACTCCATGATCCTCTATGCACTCGTGTAAATTACATCTGCTGATTGGTTACCGACTCGTAACACCTGTTGACTGGAATGATCGTGATTATTTAATCCTTATGTTAAAGATTTTTTAATTTTCAGAGTCCTTCAGATAAACTGTGGCCCAATCACTGAAGCAAAATAATATCAAAATTATTTGTACTCTATCCTATCGCGAAATGAATCCGCGAATTTTACAGGTCTCTAACAATAAGGTAATACAAAAAATCATTATATTATTATTTTATACAATTATACAATAAAGCACCATTTAAGTATCTAAAAAATATGTTATTATTTTTTTTTTTTAAATTTTTCCGATCCATATGTTAGGTATACTAAATTTTGCGCAAATCTCAAGCTCGCTTCTGACGAAATTGACTTAATTTAAATGGTTTTTTCTAGCCAGCGCAACTTCTAGGACATTCCTTATCCCGCTAAGGGAACAATTAGTATGTCTTGCAGAGCATGAGCATTGCAGCAACCCGGTGGAAAGAATTGGGGTTGGATCGGAAACACCTCATTCCGTCGCTACAGTATGTTCCGTGGCATTGCGGAAGTTACAGCAAGTCAGTGACTGAGAGGCGGTGTTGGAATGTCGCTGACGTGTTGGTGACGTGGGTAGCTATCGCCAGTGCAAACACTCCCCCGCCCAGGCCGGCAGTCGTCCCAGTTGTCGCGCCGATGGCTTCTCCCGCGTCTGTTTGGTCGGGGATTCCATTCCAATTTTTCCCGTGTTCGCCCGCGCCGGAGACGGAATGCGATACAAATTACCTCCTGGATGTCCCCCCCCCCCCCTTCCCGGTCTCTACGCGACGGAGTATTTGCGGAAGGAGGCGGCTTTCCGCGTTTCCTTCTTCCCCCTTCTTTATCCCTTCTCCCTCTGTCTCCTCTTCCTCAGCGGGCGGCCGCTTCAACGGAAAAGTAATTCCATCCCGGGCCAAGTTTTGATTTTAAAATGAGAAGCAAGAACTTGTAATTTTATTTCGCTCGCGCGCCGGGAGAAAGCTCTCTTCCGTCCGAGTGATTTTTTATTTTTTTTTAAATAAAAGGAGCCGTTGCGAAGGGGGATGGCGGGAGAAATGGCGGCCGGGTCTCGTCGAGGATTGGCAAGGGGGAGGCGGGGTTCAAATCGCGGGTGAAGGGAAGCTGGTTTTTTTTTTGTAGTAATTCCTGGGGAGATTTTTTTCATCTTCGCTCTAGCGGGGAAGCATTTTCCGTAAATTCGTCCCTAATGGACCTTGCAGTAGCTGCCGGGACGTTGTCGCCTCGTCCTGTTCCGGACACGGAGCGACCAGGGTACACGATCAGGCCGTCTGAGCGAACTGCACTGCATGCGCTCCTTCGAACAATTCACTTGTTACTGTGATGTGTGTGTTTTTCACTTTGCGGTGCCCGTACATCGCAGTTATGTACGTAAATCGTGGCATCTATCCGATTTACCCGCCAAGAGAAAGTTATATTTAGGAAAATAATATATTTGGTTTTGAACACTAGGTATCTATTAATTAAAATTTAAAAAAAAATATAATGTTTGTATTATTAGACCTCTCTTCCCGAAAATCAAAACGTTTACCAACCCAAATTGACATAATTAGTAGTGTAGTTAAAAGGGGGCCTCATTTTTATATTTACGCCGAAAGCAGTTTTATGACTAGCGTCAGTCGTATCAAATAGTTTGCAAAAATGAGAATTGACCAATCTATCAAACACTGGTGGTCTCTGGTAGGGTTTCATTTTTGCTCTTTTGCATCACGAATGTATTTTTTTCATACTATGGAAGCAGGAACAAAACAGGTATTTGTTGAGATAGCGTGCCAACTGTATGCAGATTGCAAATGTTTGAGCCTCACAAAGCACCGTGGAGAGGGGAGGACACGGCGCATGCGCCTGGGGAGAGGTACCCTTGACGAGGTGGGAGTTCTCGCGTCCACTCGAGCAGAGTGGTCCGCGCGTGAGGCCCGGGCGTCCAAATATCTCATATGTAAACCTTGCTGAACTCACCGACGCGCAAGAACCTGCTACTTTGTTTAAAGAATCCAAGGTTCGTCGAACATTGACAATACTGAGTTAGCTCATTTTGAACATGAATCAACAATAGCATTCTTATAATATTAGCAAAACCTTCAAAATATTGTTGGAATATACAGCAAAAACCTCATTTCCCCCCCCCCCCCTTCCCCGCTTGTGTTTACATTGTTTATAACGAAACACTGATCTCGGAGTCGGAAACAGGCGTAGTTTGTGCGGAGATGCAGTTATCTGAGATCATCAGAACACTTAGTTTATTTGTTATTGATTGTTTGTCGGAAAGACCGTGAATGGACTGTAATCTGTAGGAGTGTGGTTACTCCCGGGTGCCTGTAGCGTGGCGGTGGTCGAGTGTGAGGCAGCGAGGGTCCTTAGGGCGTCACTCGCGCTGTCGGACCAGCGGTGCAGGCGAGCTTCTTCGCGCCGCTCCAGTCACCGCTATGCACAACGGCTTCCGCTGACAGACCGCAGTACAACTGCAAACATTTGGCAACTCCCTACTTACAAATGTCAAACAAACGGGTGTGTTTGTGTGCCGCGAAGAGCACTCATTTGTATCGAGCAAGGTTGACACAGTCTTATAAAGTTTATGTCCAATCCCGGTGATATAGTTAGGCCTACTATAAATATGTGTCGGTGTTTAGTCGTGTTTTAAAAACATTACTATTAGCTGTAAATAATAAAGTGTTAAATATCGTGAAACTTGAAATACAAATTATGTGACTATTCATATTAAGGTACGATGTTGAAATTGTCAGTAAACCCTAGAAACAGAATAATGACAGATATACCTAGTATGACCAAGACAAAATATATATTGCGAAACAAGGTTTTAAATGTGTGTGGAGGTCTGTAACTCCATTACTGTTTTCTTAAGTTAATTTTTTTCTGATGTAGCTGCTTATTCTATCGTCTTACTTCTAGTGGAAGAATATATTGAACTTTTTTTTATACTTTTAACTTTTTGTTGAAACTCAAGTTATCTTGGTTGTTTTCCGTACACTAAGTCCCTAGAAAACACTTCAGACAACTCTTAACTTTTCTTCTTGTAGTTTTATTGAAGCGCATTGACGGACCCGGGACATCTTGGTATATATATGTTTAGTTTTTATCCCGTGTTCTAACATCTTCAGTTGTTTCCATTTTTGCGAAGCCGAATAGTCCGTGCATGCTGTAACTCCCGCGCGACATCCCGCCGCTCTGTTTGTTCCTCGTGTGTCAGTTAGTTTGAGCGCTAGAGAAACCCGACTGCGAGGCCGGGCAGACTTGTAGCTTTGAATATATATACTGTATAGAAGTCGCCAGCCCAGGTTAACATTTCTAATACGGTTTGAGGTAGTTGGTTAATTCACCGCCGCAATCGCCACCATCTCTAGGGCATCGACTTGTGGTGGTCCCTAGCGGACAAGTGCCGAACTCTTCAAACACCCCTTCCCCCTCATGTTGAACGACCTTGAGCTGCAGTGAATGATAGGTGGGGGGTACGGGGAATGACACCGGGCGACAGTGCTGCGCTCTAACGTGTAAATAACAACTATAACGACACAGGGCGTTACGGCAGCGCACTGCAGCGGTGAAGTTCCCAAGCTGCTCATCATACGCTTCTGAAAAACGTAGAGTAAATCCTATCCACTCGTGACTTCTATACAGTATATATATTGAAAGCTTGTAGCGACGTCTGTGGAGGATTGAAGCCCGCAGCCCCTGCAGCGAGCCACTTCCCGCCGGCGCGGATGCCAGACCTGTCCGCGCGCTTGGCAACACCCGTGCCGCGCGTTTTCTTTTCTGTCTGTTCGTGGCTTTTTGACGTCATAGCGTCTTATAAATCGATGAACGAAGAAGCATGACTCATTGTCACGTTCCGCCTGAGCCGAACGTGCAAGAACCGGCCAACCACCGTGCGAGATAATCTTCTATAATATCAAACAGGTTAAGGCGGGCTTTTTAACTAATTGCTCGTGATTATATTTAAGCAAATTATTTAAATTAAATTTGCAATAACTGTAAATAATAATTGAAAATTAAAAAGTATGCAATTTTTAATCAATGTTTTCTTATGACGTTATCACATAAAATTATCGTCTGTAAACCGACTTTACAGACAACCCCCTTTTTTAAACTGTGTGAACATCTTAGCTCTCAGTATACGGCATTTGGTAGGAGTAATTTCGTGGGGAAAAAAATGAACGTAATTTGAAGAACGGAAATGTGACACAAAGATGACGGACTCACGTGTATCAACATAAACCCGTGTATAGTCACTTTCGTAAACATTAGGGTGCATACCAAACGTATCGGTGTGCCAAATGAAACTTTATGTTAGTGAAACTACACCGGTGTATATATTTGGTAAACTATAATTGTCATGGTAAAAAGTGAACTCAAGTATTAAAATACCTAAGAAACTGGCATTACAATGATTATACTACGCATCCTCCTTGCAATATGTAAACTGGCTCGGTAGCACAGCGCGCTTGTTTACCTCAAGGTTGGTTTTAGTAACTATTTAAGCATAAACAAATAACCAAACATTGACTTAGTGTTGCAATGTGTATTTTAAAACGTTTCTGGTTGATATTTTGGTAATGCCATAGAAGTATAACTCATAACGTGTGCGGAAGCTTTAAAGTATTAACTGTTTAGTAAATTTTAACATGATGGATAGTATTTTAGTAAAATTCTTTTGGAAAACAGTTTATTTGCGGTATGAACAACATCAGAACACATAAATGTGCTCGTTATGAAGGTTACATGTTTACACATCAGTGGCGAGTACTAAAAGACTATCTCACGTTTTTTTAAAATACAGTTAACCTATTTTATTTTTTATTCATCACAACTCACACATCACCTACACACTAATCAATGTTGCCAACACTTGCGGTAATTGTGTACGTTGTACGGTAATCGCAAAAAAAAAATACGGTTATTTTGACATAAGATACAGCCTTATTGCATAGCACCTTATATCAATCACATATTTCGTATTTTTCAAAATGTAATAAGTAGAAACCAAAACTATATTCGTCACTGTCCTAAACGTTCAATTCTTCTTACTTTTTAGAGGTTGTGTACCAATCAGAGATGATAGAATTTCCAAAATGGCAATACGGAAGTAAATGATTAGAATAATCCGTAATTGAGTTGGTACTAATTTTTAAAAAAATAAATCATGAATGATTTAATTTCTTAATAATATTCAGTCATAAATGTTGTATTGATGTTTTCACTGTAGATATTGGCAACACCTTGGTGCGTGTTTACATCGACACTTGCATTGCTGCAACAAGGCGCCTTTTCTTCATCTGCGAATCAGACACAGACAGAAAGGTGGTACAGCCCATATTATTTTAATTTTACATGATGTTAGTATCAAATTCCATACCTCTATATTATGGATCATGGTTGGTTGACCGGTGCGGAGGCTGGTTTGAGTCCACAGCCATCGCCATGGCGTGACCGATGTAGAGGCAGTGTGATTCTGCGATGGTTTATGTAATACAAACTAGCATGTTAAATCTTTTGTTTAATTACCCTAAAGCCAAGCTCGTGCAAAATAATTGTGTACAGTTCATTACAATCTTTCTCGATTATTTAATTGAATAATTTTTTTGCCGTTGTAATGAAATTCTGTTAATTAGCTACTTATTTAATACTTTTCTAAAAATAGTTAAGTTCAATTTATTAAGTAGTTATAATTATTGAGTGTTTTGCGTTAAATTCCATTATGTTTAGGAAGTGTTTTTATCCCTATTTTGATTTAATTTTTTCAAAAGTACAACGTTTTTCATAACTCTGTAAAAAAATTGTTAAGAAGTTTAAGGAAGAGTTTTCGTTTTCGTTTACGTTTAGTTTTCTTGAAAAATTCTAAACCGACAGTTTCGTTTTCGTTTCGCTATAGAATAGTCTAACAGAAGTTGCACAACCCTTTTATAAATTATTACGTGTAGACGCATTTCCTAGGCTTCGATTTTCCTGCCATAGCTATTCGAATTTTTGGTTTTGATATTTAAAGAGGTTCTTAGGAGAAAAAAAGTGTGATAGGTAAAACAGTTTAAATTGGGAACACATGCCAAAGCAAAGCCATTCCCCTAAAAGTTTCACTTTAAAACTTAACGTTTGCGAAACATAAGCCTCAAATTGTTTATAATTTTTTTTGGGTTACATAAGTTTGGTTTTCACACGTTATTTTAATTATTTAATTTTGATTTTTTCCTGTTATTTAAAGTTAATTAAAAAAATTAAATATATATATTTTTTTCAAATCAACACGACAGCTTTCTTTCATTGGTTGTTCTGTCACTTGCGCGGTGTTTCACAGGTCGCAAATAACTTTCCGTTATTTTTATTTATTATATTTTTATTTATTTTTTGTTGTGGCCACCAGACCACAAATATAAAAGAGCTTCCGTGATAAAAAATATCCAGTAACGTCCCTTTAAAAAAACAATAGAGAGCCTTAAAGAGTGTGTAAGTATAACTTGTTTCTCGTCTCCACGGAGCTAAGATCTGGGAGCTGAAAGCTGAGAGCTGAGAGCTGAGAGCTGAGAGCTGAGAGCTGGGAGCTGAGAGCTGGGAACTTAGTGCTGAGAGCTGAGAGCTGGGAGCCGTGAGCTGGGAGCTGAGAGCTGGGAGCTGGGAGCTGTGAGCTGGGAGCTGAGAGCTGAGAGCTGGCAGCTGGCAGCTGAGAGCTGAGAGCTGGGAGCTGGGAGCTGGGAGCTGAGAGCTGAGAGCTGAGAGCTGGGAGCTGGGAGCTGAGAGCTGAGAGCTGAGAGCTGGGAGCTGGGAGCTGGGAGCTGGGAGCTGGGAGCCGTGAGCTGGGAGCTGAGAGCTGGGAGCTGGGAGCTGTGAGCTGGGAGCTGAGAGCTGAGAGCTGGCAGCTGAGAGCTGAGAGCTGGGAGCTGGGAGCTGGGAGCTGAGAGCTGAGAGCTGAGAGCTGAGAACTGGCAGCTGAGAGCTGAGAGCTGAGAGCTGGGAGCTGGGAGCTGAGAGCTGAGAGCTGAGAACTGGCAGCTGAGAGAGCTGGGAGCTGAGAGCTGGGAGCTGAGAGCTGAGAGCTGAGAGCTGGCAGCTGGCAGCTGAGAGAGCTGAGAGCTGGGAGCTGAGAGCTGAGAACTGAGAGCTGGGAGCTGTGTGCTGGCAGCTGGCAGCTGAGAGCTGAGAGCTGGGAGCTGAGAGCTGAGAGCTGAGAACTGAGAGCTGGGAGCTGGGAGCTGTGTGCTGGCAGCTGGCAGCTGAGAGCTGAGAGCTGTGAGAGCTGAGAGAGCTGAGAGCTGGCAGCTGGCAGCTGAGAACTGAGAGCTGGGAGCTGTGTGCTGGCAGCTGGCAGCTGAGAGCTGAGAGCTGAGAGCTGAGAGCTGGGAGCTGAGAGCTGAGAGCTGAGAACTGAGAGCTGGGAGCTGGGAGCTGTGTGCTGGCAGCTGGCAGCTGAGAGCTGAGAGCTGTGAGAGCTGAGAGAGCTGTGTGCTGGCAGCTGGCAGCTGAGAACTGAGAGCTGGGAGCTGTGTGCTGGCAGCTGGCAGCTGAGAGCTGAGAGCTGAGAGCTGGGAGCTGAGAGCTGAGAGCTGAGAACTGAGAGCTGGGAGCTGTGTGCTGGCAGCTGGCAGCTGAGAGCTGAGAGCTGGGAGGCGCCGAACAGCGGCCCGCGGTGTGGCCGGGTGGTCCTCGCGTGGACTCCTCCCACGTTCTAGAGGCTGCAGCTCGCTTCCAGCCCGGGCCCAGCGCGCTGTAATTTGCTAATGGACGCCGCCCTGTCCCCTCCCCTCCCCACCACTCCACTCTGTCCTCGGCTCCTGCGAATGTGATTAGCCGGCGAGAGAAGCTTTGATGCGTCACAACGGCTCGGCTGGCGTGGAGGGGTTGCCGCTCCCTCCCTCCTGCGGGCCACACTCGAACTGGCGATGTGCTCTACCCTTGGTGACGGCTGGGTCCTTACTGTCATATCGATGTGTCCCGCGCTCCTGGAGCACACGGGGTTCCGAAGCATAGGCAAGCGAGGGCGAATCCAGAATGATGGTCAGGGGAAAGCAAAATTAAATTTTCTACTACAATATTAGTTTATTTAGAACTAAAATATTTAGTACTTTTTATGTGTGTCTTAAAAACGTACTGCCATCTATAACACTGCAGTTAAATAATACTGAAATAAGTTTAGTAAACCTAAATAAGGAATTAGGAGAAAATTAAAAAAAAAATTATTTTCATGGTTTCCCCCTCCTTTCTGGATCCGTCTGGATTCTATAACTTTACTTCTCTCAAAATTAAAATTTTTAACTAATCCAGTGTCAATCAGAAATGCGATTAAAACCTAATTAATGTCTTAATTGTCTTTAGAGCCCGCACGTCACTGTCCGAAAACACAAGTCCGCCTCCACTTCCAGGCATCGCGTCACCAACTCGCAGCTCAGCATCAGTGTCGCCACCGACCTCTCGCAACCTGCGGCCAGGTTCTTATACACAGCGTCCCAGTGTCAGTGGCATATTTAACAACAAATCATACATCAAATTGAAGGTAAACTAACCTAGTTTCTCTTACAAATGTTCAATATGTGCACCTTTAGTTATACGACACACATCCAACCGATGACCAATTATTCCCACGCTTTAGTTAACACGTCCGTGATAATGGAAGCATTAGCCTATTTAGTTCCGTGTCTCAACTCTGACAAATAAATAGGTAGTGGTGTAACAAACTTGCTGTCTTTTATAAAGCCCCAAAGAATGGAGTTATGTCAGGTGAACGTGAAGGCCACCGAAAAAGAGCTTTGTCGTCTCGGCCATTACGACCAATCCAACGGGCAAGGACTTCGACGTTCAACCACTCTCGTACAAAGATATTCCAATGGGGAGGGACTCCATCCTGTTGCTGAATAAAGTTTACAGGTTCGCCTTCTGCTAATTGGGGAAATTTTTTCTCAGTAGTCGCCATTTTGCGTAGGTTGGCGCTTCAAGCGAGAGAAAACAACAAAGTAGCTCTCGCACATTCTGTTATTTAAAACTCTGTGAGTTACTCTTTAATTGTTACCTTAACCAACACTCGACAAAGCTTTACAGCTGATGCTATCAAACTGTATAACTGGGACATTGTTTTATGGACATGCTGGGTTGATGTGTTGTACCTGTGGATGGTGTGGAAAGACGTGGGGAAGGGGGGGGGGGGGGTAGATACCATTCTGGGCGACTGTCGGCGTCCCAACGAGACGTCGCTCCAGTTGCATGCCACGAGTCAGGCTTGGTGGCGCACCGCCGTTCCCCGCCACACACTCCAGCATTCCAGGCTAGCCAACCTAGCCAGCCAGCGCTATGCCGGGCTCACACATACCCAGCATTTTGTAACACATGCTATTTTTCACCGATATCTAGGCTATTTTGTTACCACGTTTGTCTATCTGTTTCTGTTCGGTAAACATGTTCAATCGATTTTTAACTAACTTCCCTGTGAGCTAGAGACTTGTAATTTTGAACCACAACTGGATGACAATGAAATCTTGCCTGTCTAGTTGTTTGTTTGGTACAAATGTTTGATTTTATATAGAAATGGTCCCCGGATCCGGGGCGTTAGGCTACGTGCTGAACAGTACAGTGTTGCGGGATGCATAACTCAGCACTGCGCAGGCGGTGCCCACATCACCGACTGCTCCAGGTTTTAGTTTTCAATAGGATTGCGGTTGGAATAACTTAATAAACACCATTTATAAATTACTCAGGAATGTTATTTGATGCTCTTTACAAATTCATTAACACTATTAACCCTAAATTTCACAGCCTGGAAAAAAATACAATTCTAAATCTTTTCTCTGCGTTAAGACATTTTCAAAATGTAAAAAAAAAATGTCTCTGAATTTAATTATTTTTAATTACTTTTTGATATGACCTTTAAAAAATAAAAAATAACAAGGGGGAAATACATACAGATAATTATAAATAATTTGTAATTTGCTTTAGAAGAAAATTCAGCCTTTAATTTGCCCAAAATAAAATATAGGTGAGTGTATATATATATATATATATATATATATATATATAACAAGCTGAAACAACTAGATAGGGTTTTATGCGCTTTCTTCAGCCAGTAAGAAACTCACAAACACTTTATAACTTCGTGGTGGAAAAGTCATCGATTTATGGACTAAAAAGCAGAATATAATTAAATAAAAATTTCATAAACCACATTTATAAATACGAATAAAAAGTATATAATAGTTTTCATCATAGCTTCATAGAGATTTATAACTTCATACATATTCCTGTCGCCATTATAGATTGTCCAGAAAATTTGTAATTGTGAAATTTAAATAGTTATCAAAATACTTGTACGATTTTTAAAAAAATGCAATGCGTGCAATGGAATAGTCACTGAAAATTTTATTGCACTGCAAATGAAATGAACTATTGTGTGAGTTTTCACGACAGCTACTCCCTACATTCCTTGTTATTACCTAATGCATATGTACCACGGTACAAGTATTTTCATTGGTATTAAAAATTCACAATCTCAAATTTTCTGTAATGGGGTTAGGAATCTGTATTGGTTTATAAATTTTTATGGGGCTAAGAGAAATTATTTTATACTTTTTAGTTCGTTTTAAAAACGTGGTATATTAAAAAGTATATTTAATTTTTATTTTACCTTTTTAATGTTGATAAAATCATATGTTCCTCTGTTTTTTACATTCCATTTGGAAGCGAGTTGATAAATTATAAATCATGTGCTTATTTTTTGTTGTTGTAAATAATGCAGAATTTTATATTTCCTGTTTAGTTGGATTTTGGTTTCAATTGTAGCTTTAGCAAAATAAAATAAACTTTTTTTTTTACCAGATAATAACATTTTAATAAATCGTAAACACTTCAACATCGATACTTTTGTATCAATGCACCATGCACGGTAAGACATAATAAATAAAACATGAGTGTTCGCCACTTCCCCCCCCCCCCCATTTTTTGCCAAGCATATACATAAACACAGGTTAGTTTTTTTTTCAGTGTAAAAAAATGAGATATTTTCAAAACTGCATCTCTCGCTGAATTGGATTCGGTTATATCTTTCTCCCTAATAAGACCAATACCATCTTAGGAATATAATCACAACTATATTTAAAAAATAACAATTTATTTTCAATTTTTATTAATAATTCTAAATTTAACATGCCACTACTTAACAATATATTGCGTGATAATGCGTGTACGGACACGACTTGTAACAATTTAATTTGATGAATGGATAAGACCAAGGCGATGCTCTTAGGAGAGACAGTGGAAAGCCTTTTCCTCCGCCACTAATTGTCATGTCTAGGCACACCATTCGCTGTACGCTATTCTTTTGTTTCGCCGATGTCACGGCCGCATTCGGCCAACGTTATCTTCAGTTGTTTTTACGAGGGTTATAGAAAAAAAACTCTGGTTGCGCGTGAGCGAGAAATGGGCGGAGATAGCAACATCATTATTACGGCCCTGTGAGCAGGTGTTCAGTAGCTATCTAGAAGTGGAATTAGAAGCTTCTGATGCAGTCGTCTCGTCCGCTACATCGGTTGAAAATGAACATTTGTCACCGAAAATCAGGCCTCTGCGGTGACACTCGAACGAGCCACCCAGAACGAGCATCGAGGCAGGCTGGATCCCGGTATCGTGTTGGTTCGTGATCGAGCTCTCGACCGCACAGCGCTGGACACACTCGAGTATTCTTGCAGCAGTTCCGCTGGGATACCCCGTACAACCCGGGTTCTGCACCGAGCATTACTCACCTCGTCAGGAACACGGAACAGTGACTTGCATGGCACCGCAAAGTACATCGCTGGTGTTGCAGAGCGCCTTCATTCCCAGGCCGCAGACATTTTGTAGAAGGCTTTTCATGACAAGAGCTTCAATGTGTATGGCGATTATTGCGAAGTGTTAAGTACAATAACAATCTACATTTGCACGTTGTAAATATGTTATCCTTAGACCGCATGGTTCCAATTTTGAATCTTGGGCAAGCTTATGTGTTTGTATACTTAGATTATTTCTAAGTCTCCCGCCCTCCTCCGTAGATCCAATCATTTTCACAACATAAATGGATCTTTTTTCCAAGTAACGACTTTATCTTTTATTTCCGGAGGGTATAGTTTGTGTTGAGAAAATTTCGTTTCCTTAGAGTCCTGAAACCTAAATTTAAAACAAAATTTTTTGATACTAATGAATTTAATACTAGTACATAAAAGGTTTAATGACAAAGCCTACATGCTAACGGTTACTTTAAACCTACACACATACTCTCGTTCATGCCAGTTAATGTGTGAAATAACTCACAAAACCGCCGCTAGAGGTCAGAGGTGGTACATTCGAATGCTCGTGTCCAGACCTTGAGACAGGTCGTCCCTGCTCGGGGTTAAGGACCGGTCATTCCTCTGGAGGGGGGGGGGGGAGGTGGATATTTGCAGGTGCCGTTAGAACTGTGCTCTGCTGAGCCTGGGGACGTGCCGGGACGTTGGGGAAACTGAGTGCTGGACATGACTGGAATTGCTCGCGTAAGGCGCGGTCTTAGAAACGGGCTGCTCTGATAGCTTGCAGGGCATAGCAGTTCTTGTCACGGCTGCAGGGAGAATTGCAGGCGACGGGCGTGCGCCAAAGCGAGGATAAGACGAGCCTGAATGCTGGCTCGTGAGATGGTTGGCGAAAATCATATACGGCGCTGGGAACGAATTGGGGAACTAGCCTGACGAAGATTAAGTGGGAGTGTGCAGTGAGTGGAAAAAGTTTAAGTTTAGCTAAAAAAAATTACTGTTAAAATAATAGTTAAAAAAATTCAAATTTACAATTGTGCCGAAAAATGTTAATTGGCGGCACAAGAGTTAAAATATATATCTACATTTAGTTTTTAAAGCCACTAAATACTAACTTCATGTACACAGTGGTATGGATTCAGTTATCAGTGTAAGCAAGCACAGCAGATGACCGAGGGAACTGGCGCTCGCGGCGAGAGGGACTGGCGACCCGGGGCGCTGACGCGGTGCGCGGCGCAGTGACCCCGGTGTCGCGGCGGCCGCTCCAGTGACGTCGCGTATCGGATTTCCATCAGCCGTGCGCTCGATGTGCTTACCTTGTTGGAGAGCCCCGCCAGCACTCGCGACACCTGGATACATGATACACCAAGCACTTCTCGACCAAGCGGCCTGTCTTCTTAGGAGGCACGACATTCAGGAACGTACTTAGAATTTTTTTGGGGCGGTTAGGGGGGGAGGGGGAAGAATAATTTATATCAATTTTTCCCGCGGTTTTCTGCTAAGGGTGTTTAAGTGGTCCAAAAAAAATGACCCTACTTCAGAATTACTTCATCACTCATAATAGTATAAAAATTTTACCTCTGAGTAATTTTTTTTTGTTGTAATTAAAGTATATGTCGGGAGACATTATGCGGACAGCTTCATGCGTTACAGTAATGCTAATATGCCGTAACATTGTCCGGCCAACAGTTTACTTTTAATGTGAACACATCATTCTACACATGAACTTGTAAAATAGTCCGGAATTAATGTTGATTACTTGAATTCATACACCGAATCTAACCCTCGCTAGTTGTTTATAACAACTTATATGCACAACTGCGTGATAAACTAGACAAACAAATCGATAATAGAAAAATGCATTTTTATCGTGAGTGTGATATAGTGTTTAAAATCTAGTGCCTATCGTACAATTCCCCTCTGCGTCGCCCCTAGAACATAGATTTATACTATCTGAAATCCCAGAAACAAGACTAGGTTGGGGATCCTAGAATCAATGAAAGTTTTGTATTCCTCGCTGGAGTGTACATAACTACTTGTTCATATTGTAAATGTGGGTGAATATCAACAGCATTGAAGAACACATTCAGCCGTAGTAGAACGCACAATTGAAACAGCCGCTGCATTGCGTTTGGTCAGTTATATTACCATAGCCTATTTATTATCAAACTACATGCGAAAATCTATAGAAATATTATAACATCCTTCAAACATGAACAGTAAATATGGATACAAACTAAAAATAATTTGGTCACCATTCGTCGAAAGCACACAAGAGCCAAGATGAGCACCAACAGCAGAGTGCTCGATAGAACGACAGCTCTAGTTAAGAAACAGAAGCTTGTCCCTAATTGGCTATAACCACCTAGGCATAATGAAGGTGTCTAGTTGGCCAACAGTTACAGCCAATTAGGAAGCAGGCCCTACCCATGCTAATATTTGGGAAATTGTACTACCTCAGTAGACAACTGCTACCGTGATGATGGTGACTAATGTCAGCCGAATCGTCGGAGATAATGTCCTTTAACTTGACCCGGTTAAAACTCACGAGTCAAAACAATTCGTGAAAACAGCCTCTTATCAACTACTTTAACGACATTGCATTGTACTGGTTGCCATTCCTGATTTTAAGAAGCACTTTTGACGTGACAACGTCTAATAAATCGATGAACGCCGGCTGCACGCACGAAAAAGTGTCCCACTACGGATGTCCCACTACGGATGTTCCTGTTTGCTCATTTTACGCATGCGTGGCATCTCTCTTCATGCTCATTGTACGCATGCGTGGCATCTGTCTTCCACTCGATTGGAACGACCATCGATTTGACTTTTCAATCATATTTTCGTCGTTTGAATTATTAATATTATGTAATTTAACGATCGTCCACCGATTTTCAGCACAATCGGTACGGTTATTTTTAAGTAATGTTGAATATTCAAATACGTTTTGAATCAACAATGGTGTTTTACAGTTACACATAATAAATCAAATTACAACCGGGATCTATTGCACAATGTTTTAAAAAATATTGTAACACCTTATAAATAAGTTCGGTGTATTTGGGGTGCGTATTTGTTATAAATCGAGTTATTAAAACGAAATAATATTATTACCCTACCGTGAACAAAATTTTTATAAAGATATATATAACATCTGAAACTAGCAATTATCAAATATGGCCTCGTGGCTGAGTGGTCAGCGGCGCTATTTTCTAATCGTAAGGTTGTCGGTTTGAATCCCGGCAGGTCCGAAATTTTTTTTCGACTTGTAAAAATAAATACGGCGCACGTATTATTTCAAAAGTATTAAATATATTTGAATAATGAATGCAAATAAAAGTAAATTTATTAATTAAATTGTACATTTCATTTCACTCCTTTGTATCCATACAAAATAGTGATAATTCATTAAAAATGATTAAATTTTATTCATAAAAGTATGCAGAGGTAGATATTATTATACAAAAGATAGAAAAATTTAAAAAAAATTCTTCCTCAAAAAATATAATATTTTTAATGCCTAAATGGTTTGGTTGCAAAAACCTATTACGGCTCAGTCTCAGGCCGAATATGATATTTCCTTTTCTTCTGGATCAATAATTTCATCAATGTTTTGTTATTACGTTGTCACGTTAAACTATCGTCCGTAAACCAACTTTACAGACAACCAATTTTTTTTTGTTTGTTAAACTATTATTTAAAATAATGTATTATTTACATCAAGATTGTGTAAGAGCACGAAGTCACATCAAGTTACAAAAAGGTAATGACGGTATTGGTATTAAAAGGCTAAAATATTTTTTAAAACTTTACAACGGATGCAGGATTTGCGAGTTGTGTGAAGATGAAGTGATTTCCACCATTTGCTTATCCTGAAAGTTTTGTGAAGGAATGCATTATAAATCTTTTAAATTGCGGAGTACGAATAATTAAGGCCTGAATAAGCCCGATTTTTACTTTTTCCATTGGATTTTTTTAATTTTATTTTGTTTTTACTGCAGCGGTCTTTTACTCCTACAAAACTAATTTTGTTTGTGAAGAACTATGTTAGTTAATTCATACAAATTTTCTTCTTTGTTTTCTGTGTTTTTCATTTGTTGGTATTGCTCATTTTTAACAAGTTATAATCTATCACTAAAATGACAGAGATGGGAAAGATAAACCAGTATAAAATAACTCAATGCATCACTTTTGCAGTCAGTCATCATGTAAAATAATAATGGCTGGAACACTTATTTAAACGTAGCAGTATAACGCACAAGCTCCAACACTGAACTCTCTCGCACGCAGAATTCTCCGCTTGGCGCTGAACGCAGTCTCATTGTGCTTGCACTCCGCTACTTAAAGCATCAGCCTGCTGTGACGTCACACCAACTGATAGTTGGTTGAGACTGTGTGTGAGACTGGTGATAATATTATGTTTTTTTCTTCTTATATTGTCAACGTGCGGTTATTTACTCTGAATTTAATTTCGTTAGGGTTGTATTTATTTTGGAATAATATGTAAATTATTTTTTGGTCCGATTCTATAAGGTTTATTGTCGTTTTTTGAACATTAACATAGCAGTTAAGGTTTTTTTCCAGAAAGTTTTCTATTTTATTGTCAACTCTTTCATTGATTATTTTTAACAAGAGACCCGCCCCTTATTCGCACGGATGAGATCCACAAAAAAAAAATCAACAAAAAATGCAATATTTACAAATGACAAACAACGTTAAAAATTAATAACTTTTATAAATCTTCAAAAACAAAAAACGTTTTCTTAAACCGATAAACAAACAATCCTATCTTACTGGAGTAATAAACATTCAGTTAAAATAATTTCATGCAAAACTTATTAACGAAAGAAAAATACCAGGGAATGCTAAAAGCACAAAACGTAACCTAAAATATACTTATTTAACTTACAAATTAATAAAAAGCACGTTGGATGCGCTGGCAACTCTAAATTCTATTTGTTAACCTAATTTGAATAATAAATTAGGAAGTTATAAAAGATAAACCTACAAAAATAATTAGGTTTAATACTATGTCGTTCAAAACAGCTTTGCAAATAACTAATTATTTCTGGACCAATTTTTAAAGAAAAATATGGTTACTGTGGGTCATCCGTAGAAGATAGACATGTGCTATCGCGTAATTTTCTGTAGTATTTTTAATACTTACATTTCGGTAGTATATTAATTTGATGTATCAGTCATTTATGTCAGAGTAAGCCATGTAAGCACTCTAAATGAGTCATTAAAAAACTTGTTTGCAAAACATTGAGATTTTTTTACTATCTTTAAATTTAATTAGAATTTATTATACTCTTAAACCTTCCGGAAGAAATTTCCCAAATGGTGGTGAGGACCGCATCAAAATCCTTTGTGAAGTTTATAAGAAGTAAACGAACAAATAAGATAGCAACTTTGTGTTATACTGTTTAGAAATAACTAATTTAATGGTTGTTTATTTAGAAATTTGATTAAGTGTAAGTGTATGGTATCACATTAACTTCGCAACATACAAGGACGTTAAATAAATAAATTAAAGAAATAAATCACTTTGTCTCGGCATATACGTGCGCTATTAGGAAAGAAGTCCATTCGTAGGGTTGGCTATCCTGTCTGTCACTGATCAAACTAGTGCTTCTTGCTTTCTAAGGAAAAATAGAGTAATGTGTGTGTATCACTAGTAAATATGATGAAGAGTGAATTATTTATTTTTGGAGACTAGCAAGTTACATTTTGTACATATATTTACTAAGGCATGCACACGCACTGCATGTTTGGCCTTCAGGGAGAATATGCTGCTGATTAGCGGGGTCACTAGTCGGTAGCGTACAGCTGCTATGGAGTTGAACATTTTCGGAAGATGGTATAGCTGAAGTCGTATTGCACAGTATTGCAACCTCCAAAACATTGCGGGAGTAGGCCCCGTGCTTGACCACGCATGGTGGTGGTTTAGTAAATATGAATTATAATTTCTGTCGTTAAACATAGTCACTGCCCTAGTATACAGTCGCTTGAGACTTGGTTCCACGTTGCAAACACTAGACTGGAGCCAGTTTTTTTGGAGGTATGTGGACAGGGCGCTACTCCGCCGGTTTCCGAACAGCTGGTAGCTCCTGGTAGCTTGGTCTGTCTGTCGCCAGGCAGTGAACGCGGAGCGGGGCGGATGATTCCAGCTGCATGCTGGCGAATCCTGCAACATGCCAGGGGTAACCAACAAGTCTAAAGTCCCCTTTTATTTTCTTCTTCGCATGCCATCCTGTACTTAATGTTATTATTAATTATAATTATTCTTGTATCTCCAACCAAATTATATATATCGCGTTTATTTATTCTATTTCAGGATGTCCACATTCTGTATAAGTCAGGGAAGTCTATATTAGTCAGGGAAAGTCAGGAAACGTGATTTAAAACCTGGAAAGTCATGGGAATTCCTTCAGTGATGTCATGCTCCGGTGTGGTCGTCTCCCAGACTTAGAACACATTTTTAGTGCATAGTCGTACATATTGTAAAATGGCGTATGCACGGTTCTGTTTGAACTAGTTCAGCTAAAGGGGATGATGGAAACTTTATGTCTTTATTTATTTCAGAAAATCGCACAGTAGGTAAACTATTTTATTTAAAAAATTTGTAGTTTTAGTCATGGAAAGTCAGGGACATTTTTGTACATATTTGTGTGAGCATACTGTATTTAAAATAATTTGTGTATGAGTCTGTATAGAGCATATCATAAAGCAGATATACACGATAAACCTAAATTTGCTGTATCACTTGATGATACACTCGAGGTTAAGCCGGCCCGAGGCAGCTGTGTGGGTGAGCGGTGTGAGGGGAGCTCGAGTGCGGGGACACGGGGGCACGAGAGGCTATCTGGTCGCGATCCCATTGCGAGCACGTGTCGCGCGGCGGGGGCCAATCAGGCCCCGCGGTGATCGATCCTGCCTCGGGGGCCCTTAATCTCGTCAATCTGTCGTTAAGGGCCGCGCCTCGGCGCGAGGGCGACAGTTGGGCGGCGAGCCCCGCCTCGCTGCGACCGCCTCGCTCCGTCGGGCAGACATGCTGACCAGTCATTAGCTTAGACGAGCAGAACAGTGTTCCATTCCCTCCCAAAATACTGCTTCTGTTGTCGCGACTGTCCACCGCCAGGGGCGCAAACCTACATGCTTCATATGATGATACATGATGAGTTTAGCGCTTGGGTTGTAACCGACACAAGTCATCTCTGGGTGGGAGCTGGTACGTTCCTACTGCCCTCTGTGCCTTTATTGAGCAGAAAACTTTAAAATGTACTGAAAGTTTTTTTTCTTCATAAAACATAATTTTAACGTTTACGTTTATCAAACTCGTTTCACAATCGCGATTTTGCAAGCGCAATCGGGCTTCCCTCAGTGACGGGCTTCTTAATTTCAGGGGGGAGGGGGGGTTAGTCATTTGACTTGCGTTGGGGAGAACTGTGGTTAGAATCCTGGTCTGGTCATCCTGGTTGGTTCTTTGCGTCACTGATAATTCCTTTTCCCTTGCGTTGTGTGAGTAGTATTGTCCCTCTAAACCTCACTGTCGAAGAGACGTTAAAGCCCAAACACATTTTAATTTTAAATGTTTATATATTTTCTGAAATTTTTTACGAAGTTTACTAAATGACATTTTGAATCCGTTACAACTTATTGACATGGATTAAATTGTATGCAGCATACTATACTCATATCTGTTGCTCGTCGAGTAGTTTCGTCACAAAGCGTTCTCACTCTTCATAGTGGGGCGTTATTTGTAACATTTTATAGGCGCACTGCTGACAAAAAGACGGTACCTGTACTTGAACACAACGATACAATACTTGAAAAATTGGTTTTAAAAAATGTCGTGGGTAATATCATCTCTCGTCGTTAAGTTCAATGGTTTGCATTAATTCGTTATGAAGCGAGGAGGTGGAGTTGGTTCAATGTTTTCCGAAAGCACTCCAGACACATGCTGGGATGGTACTTTCCTGATTCATTCCGACATCCCTGAATTGTATTGTTTAGTGTCACCGTCTGTGACGGCATGGACAAGAAGACCCTAAGCCCAACAAAAAACAATTGTTCAGAAACAACTTTGCGTCTACTCTGTTATTAATGAAGGTGCGTGATATGAATTACTTAATTTTTTTATAATTTGCAGAGAATATTTTAAGAAAACTATTTATAAATTCGATATCTTGTTTCGAATAATTTCACTATATTTTGAAATAGCGTTTGTATTTTCGATTTTCAGTGGTGCGCACCTCCATTAGTATCCACGCTAGAAATCCCAAGGTGTGCTATGTTTTTCCTAGCCATTATGCGTGAGAAATCATTGATCTGTTTTTTTTTGTACCAGGTACTCAGAATTACTTTGTCTCTATGTGTGAGCGTGCTAGTTGGGTAGTTGCTTAGGTGTGTGGCATGTTTCTCGTCATTCTTTCATCGTCCAGTTCATATGCTAAGTTTTCTCGGTTGATTGGTTACAAGATCTAAATCGCGACTCCTTTGATAAAACTGTACATTGTTGACAAAAACTTTCCTCAGAAGGAATTCTCGACGAACTGTGTTGAACGCGGTGAGTTATTGTAACACACCAGTTAGTTAAATCTTGCAGGAGCTAAGTGTTGATTCCAGAATGTTGGTTCTAATAGCGAAATTCTGAAATATTTTCTCTTTTTTTTTTATGTCGGGGGAAAAATAATGATGTCCAATATTGTTTGGTGAGTTTATATAAGAGCGCTTATTTAAATAATTTATAGTTAAAATCACGTTTATTACTATTATTGATGGGCTGTAAAATAGCAACCGGTTATACTTATACCTATTAACAGGTATGTAAAAGTAGCAGTAGCAATTTGTTAACAAATATCGAAAATAACAGTTTCAGTACAATGAAACTTTGCTGTTGTTTTCAAATAGCTAATATGTATAATGTTTTAACGGCAAGTAACAGTATGTCGTTAATTGTAATTTATTACCTACTTCACAGAATCGTGTGAAGAAAGTAAGTCTATTAATTTATTAGTATTGTCAAAACCGGTATTGCAAATAATAGCCTGTCAATGGTATGAACTGTGATTTTTTCGTTCATTTCAAAGATTTGCGCATGTGCCAAAACTAGTGAAATATTTGTAATATGAGGAACATAATTTGTTTTAATTCTTTTTCGAAAATAGCTCAAATGATTTTGATGAAAACTACAGTATTGAAAATTTTGAAAAAAAAATCCATCTACATATTTCCTATCAACAGAAAATTCAATGTTTCATCCTACAAAATAGATTTTAATAACTTTCTATTATTGAAAAAAAAAATTATGTAAGACCCTACCGTGAAATATTCTGTATCATTCCCAGACACAGCCTATTAAAAATAACAGGTATATTTGGTCCGTTTGTGCCTGATGACGGGAACAGATACCAGTTCCCGAAACGTCGCAACGGTTTTGTCGTAGGAAACCTACTGTGTTAGTCTGTTCTGTGGTCGTTGTGTTGTCCCCAATACCTGTTTAGGCTCGCTTAGCTGATCAAAGCTTGTTTATGTGGGTTTATGTTTTCATTTTGAATTCGTTAGTTTTCCCCGTGAAAACCAGTGCCAACCCGCAATGGCGTATGTCCAAGGAATGGTATTAAGTGTGGTATTAAGGGTATTCGGTTGCTGCTCTGGCCTTAGCCTCGCCTCGACAGCGGGCTCGTGGGTTCGAGTCCCGCGCGGCACGAGAGGGAGGGAGCGGGGTGCATGCGGGGGGAGGCGGCCGAGGGAATGGCATCTGGCGCGCGCGATGGAGACGTCATAGCTGTTTAATAATGACGTATCGCGGGAGGCGGGCGGTAAGTAGATAGCCCTGTAATCTGCGCGGCGCCCCGGCATCTGTATCCATAACGCCGCGTTCCCACATGATGCGGCCGCTAGTGGGCGCCTGGGGAATCTCCCCGGGAACCTGCATTAAAGGCGGGGCTGATTGAATTAGTGCCCGGCGCTCCCTCGCGCGCCTTGCGCAAACATCAGCTGACAGCCGAATAATGCCGGCTCCCCCTTCGCTCGCTGCTGTGTTTTATTTAAGAGGATTGGGAGGGTCCCCTCCCCTCCGGACCCGCGCTGTGACGTGACGCAACCTCCGGGCTCGGTCATGCTCTCATACGCCGTCTTGCCATTTGCCACTGCCACTGCTCGCCACAACTCTCTCTCTCTTGCATTTTACCTCTCTATACACATCCATATCTCTCTTTGTATCTATGTTTCTATCTATATCTCATTCGTGTCTCCCTACATCTCTATACCTCTCTTTATATCACAGGAAAAAAAAATTCTGGCGGGTGCTAGAACTTTAGTCTTGCTGAAGAAAGGGGAAGTTCACAAGCCAGAATTTGTTTTGTATATATATTTTTTCTCACCGATTTTGATTTAGAAAAACTTGCTTTGGTTTTCCCCTTGTGCTCCTGATTAGTCCTGCCAATATTTTGTTGGTTTCTCCAAGAGCTTCTGGTTATTCCTAGCGAGACTTATGTTGGTTTTCTCCGAGTGTTTTTTGGTTATTCCAGAGAAAACAATCAGTGCATGTAAATTTTTTTTTCGTAATGAGACAAGCAAATTAATTCAGAGTTTCGCTTACTTAGTGAATTCCTGTTACCAAATCAACACTTACAGTATTTTATAATCTGGTGAAATTCAATCAAAATTATTCATTACTCAGTCAAATACTATGCCTTTAAAAAGCTTAGAAACACTTTCACACTAGACGAACTGCCATCATCTCCCTGATGTCTAGCGAAGCCCTCCTTCTCTTACGATCGTGAGTGAGCATCCTGCATCCCACATGAAAAATAAATAATACATAGCTACCTCAACACAACATGTGTCTGTATTGGTGGGAATAGGAACTGCTCGTGACAAGTTTCTTGTATGGGATAAATTAACTCTCGCAGACGAAATATTAAAAATTCTATTTAATTAAATGTTCCAATTTAAAACTCTCAATTTGCATCTGATATTAGTTGCAGAAGCTAAAACGGATCCTGGTTCGTTGCCTGTAGCTGTATCAAAAAGGCACAGCTGTAGTTACTGTAGCAAAAGTTTGTCCTGAGAAAGAATGCTAGACAACACGAAAAGAATACTGTGTTAAAAACCCTCTACTCAAATGATAAGTTGTGTTCGGTGCCACAAAGTCGTTTACATGAACAGAGGGCTTAAAAATAAATCGCAGAACTTGTAAAGCTAAGCCCACTTACAAGATACAGGACAACGGTTGAGATATTATTCTAAAGAAGAATGTGCTGCATGACGATTATTATTTTCCTTGTCTTGAACGAGATAATGTTCATAGCTCTCCTGATCCCAACATAGAACTTAAATTGAATAACGTTGATGATTTAAGGAAGACTGTGAAACTATCATTACCATGAAAAGTGAGAATACATTCAAACCCATTTCAAATAGATCCTCCGTACTTTGGACAAATGATGAGCACTTGAAACTTGTAGATGATGAAGAAGCTTCTACGTCAACAAATTTGCTTCCTTTTTTGTCGAATAAGCTTCCAAATTTGCTTCCTTTTTCTGAATGTGCTCCAAATGTGCTTCATTTTTTACAAGACTGTATTCAAGCCATTATTGACTTCGTGGTTTGGAGATGTCTGGTCTAAACGCCTGACATTAGACTTGGCCTTTTTTTAAGTGTTCGTCGAGTATAATCGAAAAATACCACATGGTTATGACGCTTGGCGTGTGCGCATGAGTTTGTACATGGCCTTATTGTAAGGTATTCCAAGTCTCGAAAAATTAGGACTTTCAGGGTAGGCACAGCGATAACGTTTGTATTTCGTCGGACAGGTATCTTGTATTTGTTTGTTTTTTTTTTTTTCCATAAAGATAATGAGTAATAGATTCCTCGAATGATAATGGATAACAGAATTAAAAATTTATTTTAAGCTTTATTTACTGTTATCACAGGCCGAAAATCAAACCAAGGACGGAAATCTGTCATTAATAGGCCATAGTTTTAGTGATTTTTTGAATTTTTTTCCGAATTTCAAGTTTAATTATTACTAATTACCAAGATGGCAGCCAATATGTTATCATCGGCTTACTGGAGGCTAGTAGACTAGGAACCTAAGCTGCTATTAGAATTCTTCATCTTATTTTATTGATAAATCTTTTTTACCTAAAAAAAACCTTTTGGCATCGATCAAGGAATCAAACCGAGGAAGGATATCCATCTAATCAATCATTATTTTAATAAGTATTTTTTTAAATGAATTTAGGAAATTTTTCCAAATTTATAGCTAAATTACTACGGATTTTCAAGATGGCGGCTAATGTGGCAGATAAGCTGGTATATACCACTACAGTTGACTGTTAATAAATAATACTGCACTCTAGCGAGTATAAATTACACTAAATGGCTGCAACAAACTCTAGCATATGGCATGTGTACTATGTGACACTAGCATTAGCGATTACTGAAAACAATATGGCGGCAGCGCTCTCTAGCAGGTGATAATATGTGTTAACTAGCACTCTTGGTAGCAAGTATTTAAAATAAAGATAACGAAAACGTCCTCTAGAAGGCAATGCTATTATTTCTTCAAATTAAAAAAGTACAAGTTCGAATATGTTTCCTTTTTTTATATACCTTATTTAATTCTCGGTCTGGCAAATGTCTCGATGGTCGTGCGGTCAAAGTGGTATGTTTTCCAACTCAGAGGTTCGAGCTGTCATGGTTTGAATTATGCTTCCAATGTATTTGGTATAAAAAAATATTTTAATATGTCGAAAAGTACCACAATAACTTTGGCAGGTATTGGAACATCTATCTTACGTGGATGAGACAGGGTGATTCTGGCGCTCTCAAGGAACAAACAAATTCAAAAATGGTGGTACCCAAGATGGCGGCCTCCAGGATAACCAGAAAAAATTGGCAGCTGTGACTTCATCCAAGATGGCGGCCTCCATCAGATGACAAAAATATGACGGACATTATGTTATAATCGAAAAACGTAACATCAGATTCTAGATGGTGGTCGTAACGAAAATATTTTATATTCTAGAATCCAAGATGGTGACCATAACAGAAAGTGCAGCGGTCTAGAATCCAAGATGGTAGCAAAGAAAAATGGTGGATCCATAATGGGCCGCTGGGAACAAGGTCAATGTTCGATTTCAAGGTCATACAAGATTTCCGCCGTAACGTCAGGGAGGTCGGTCATTGACCCGATCCTCAATCATCACTCCTACTCCTGCACCAGAAAATACTTTACTATACTACTACTGATGTACCTACCTTTGACCAATAACTTGCAGAAGACAGGATACAAAGAATTGACAGCGAAATAGTGAGTTAGTTATGTATTCTTTGGTTCTTTATATGAACATAGAAAAAATATAAGCAGAACAAGCCAAACAATATATATGTATATTAAACTAAACAATTAACAACAGGGTATAGCAGGCTTCGCCCCTCTTGACTAGAAGTACATAACGCAATAAAATAAGAAGTATACCTATACCACCCTGGTGCACCACGGGTGTCGCACATGATCTAGATGCTGTTTGTTCCCTTACTGACTTGGTTAACATCAAAACCACCACAATAAATATAAAATACAAGAAAATACTTAAATGACAATATCACTTAAAACTGCACTTAAAAAAAATATATATAGAAATATAAAATATTTACCACCTTTCACACAATAAATTAGGTGCTCGGTTCAGTTAATCTACTAATGCAATGTTTTTGGCAAATTAATTACTTGCTGCCTCAAACTCTTCCAGTCCAATTCGAAAGTTCATGATCATCAGGCAGTAAAGAGAAAATATATTTACAATAAATTATTATAATAGTTCACAGCCAATTTTCTGCCTCACAAAATACCCTATCGGGCACCTGACTAGACACATTTCTAAATTGACATGATAAACATAGCTACATAAAAATTTATAACGTTATAAAAATTGCAAAAAAAATTACAATAAAATCTCATTAGAAAAATACCCAGTGCGCATAACTCGCATGAAGGGTACAAAATATTAACAATTTCCCTCTCAAATAGGTAATGACTCATTTCCAGACTGTAACCCACTCAGGCCATGTCTCGTAGCAGACAGACTCTCGCCAGAGAAAACTCGTTAACCCAGCGCGCCACAGGTACCAACCTCAACCCACCAAAAGGAAAACAAATGACAAACGCAAACACCGAGTACCGAAAATTGCCGATCAGAGCCTCACAAGTACATGAGCGGCTCTAGATCCTGACAATCTGAAATGTGCCCGCGCTCCTAGATCCACACCTGCCAAAACACCAAATCTGAGGTTACGGCTTGTGCCGCCACACGTCTAACGGTAAATAACACCCCGCCAGTACACAAAAACAAACGCCACCAAATGTGACGTGACACACACGTCACAGCCACCCTTCCTAAAAACACACCCCCCCGGGAAAGAAAAACCAAAGGAAACAAAAGCTTCGAAATTGTCAACTACCTCCAATGCTAACTCACCACGCCAATACAAACAAGGATGCACGAACAAAAACAGAAGAAATCAACAAAACTCCATCAAGGAGCCAAAAGAAAGATCTCAAAAAGACAGAGGATGCTAGTGCCTAAAGCAACAACTAAATCCACACAACCTCCTAGGATGGAATATACTTTTTCACCGCAGACAGATGAGCTTTCTTCACAACTCTGCCATCTTCAAGGTCCACAAGATTTACAGTGACCGGAGTCAGGAAATATTGGACTCTAAAAGGTCCTTCATACGCCAAACTAAGCTTGCTTGAAACAAAATCTACATTTTTGCTCAACATAACCTTGCGACAAACCACCAAATCACTAACATTGATATTGCACTCAATGCGATCTTTGTTGTAGCGTTTACTCATGGTTTGATGAGCCTTCACCAAAGATTTGTCCACTTTGGACCAGATTTCCTCCAACTCTTTTCTGGTGGCTTCAAAACAGGAGGGAGAAATTCCCCATATACTCAATAAGGGATGAGATAATTCTCTACCAAATAGAACCATGCTGGGTGACTTTCCCGTAGTTCCATGAGGAACTGAATTCAAGGCAACATTTAATAGCGGCAACTCGGTGTCCCAAAACCTTTGGTTTCGATGATGAAAAATGGTCAAAGCTACTTTGACAGCCTTGTTCACCCGTTCGACCAGATTTGGGCAAGGGTAATACGGGCCTGTGTGTACTTGCTTAAAACCCCATTAAAGCACATATCCGACATAGTTTTAGAAGTAAAGTGGGAAGCATTGTCTGCGATTAAGAGTTCTGGACTACCAAATATTTTCCAGACCTCACGTTCTAACTTTCCACTAGCGGTACTGGCTTTCATATCCCTAAGAGGGAAAAGAATGATGAACCTAGAGAACCCATCAACCAACAATAAGATGCAGTTATTTCCACTGCTCGATCGAGGAAGAGGTCCGAAGATGTCGATAAAGACTCTTTGTTATACCCGCTCTGGGATTTGTACAGAATAAGGGCCCATTCTGGAGTTCTGGGGCTACTTAGCCAACTGACAGTGGGAACACTTTGCCACATACATTTTAATGTCCTCATGCATGCCAACCCAATAGAATTCCCTACGAATCTTGGCCTCTGTTTTACTAACCCCCATATGGCCTCCCACCGGGGTGTCATGAAAATAGCGTAGTACCATCGCTCTCGCAGCTTTAGGAACCCAAGCGAACCTTCTACCTTGCTTGTTGACAAAATAAAGAATCTGTTTATATATGACAAAATTCTTACAAGTGCCTGCCTCACATTTTTGATGAAGCAAAATCTCTTCAGGATCATCTCTCTGCCACTCACCCAAATTAGTGAATAACTCTGGAATATATTGAAGAACTAAACAGGCCTCTGTTGTTACATTTCCTTGTACCTCAGATTCAGCCTGACCATGCAATAGTAAGACATTCTCAGTAGGCTCACTCTCCCGCACCTCAAACTCACTTTGGTCATACATGCGCGACAGGGCATCCGCCACGTAATTATCTGCTCCTTTGACATGGACAGTCGTAAAATGGAAACGGGTCAATCGCATGACCCACCTTCCTATTTTTCCTAACTGCCTAGGATGGGAGAAAACCCAAGTCAACGCTTGATTGTCAGTAAGAAGGTCGAACTCATCATGTTCAATATAACAGGCAAAACGTTCAACTCCAAAAATACAGGCCAAAGCTTCCTTTTCATACACGCTGTAGGCTTGTTCGTGGTCATTCAGGGTTCTACTCGCGTAGGCAATCGGACGCCGATTTCCCTCATCTCCCTGCAGAAGCACTGCACCTACCGCTATACTACTGGCATCAACTTGCACAGTGAATCTCTCTTTGAAATTGGGCAAAGCTAAAACAGGGGGATGGGAGATGGCCCATTTCAAGTCTGCAAAGGCAACTCGTTGTTCCTCACCCCAGTAGAAAATGCAGTTTTTCTTAAGAGCGTTTAAGGGAGCACAGCGCTCAGCATAATTTGGCACAAATTTTGAGAAATAACCCATCATTCCCAAAAAAACGCATCACCCCCTTTACGTTTTTGGGTTCAGGAAAATTCACTATTGGGGAGATCTTCTTGGGATCCATAATCAACTTCCCTTCACACACCAGAAACCCTAAGAATTTGATTTGGTCACTGGCCCACACAATCTTTCCAGGGTTCACTGTGAGACCTGCCCAACGAAGTTTCTCCAAAACTAATTTGATGTGTTCCAAGTGTCCTTCAAAGGACTCAGAATAAATGAGGATATCATCCAGGAAGGATACCACAAATTGGAATTGAAAACCCTCCAACAGGGAACTTAGAATACGCGACAAACATTGTCCTCCAAAATTCACCCCGAAAGGTACGCGCTCCCACTGGTAGTGTCCCCAAGGAGTCACGAAACCTGTGTACTTCTTGCTGGATTCATCTAGTATACACTGATGAAAGGCAGAATTTAAATCCAGCACAGTAAAGAATTTAGCTTGACTCAGATACTGAAACAGAGTTTCGATATTAGGCATCGGAAATGGTCTACCTTCTGGTTCAGTTGGCGATAATCTAATACAAGTCTAAATTTTCCGGGCTCCTTTTTCACCAAGAAAGCTGGCGAAGCATACGGGGAAAGAGTGTGCTTTATCACTCCTTGCTGTTCCAGATCCTTTATAATTCCCCTAAAGGCATGAAGGTTGGGAGGAGAACACTGATATGGGTGGCATTTTATGGGTTCTTCATCACTTACTTTTATTTTATAGGGCAATAGTTCACATTTACCCAAACGTTTGGTAACAACATCTCCAAACTCATCAATGAGTTCCTGTAATACCTTTTCCTGTTCCACATTTAATCCTTTCTCGCTTGCCTCAATACCAGAGTATGCTTTCACCCCATGCTTTAATTTCTTAGCTAGAGGAATTGAAACCCTTTTGTCGAAACCAAAAATTAACTTATGCCCTGAGCAATCCACAAGAGCTCGCATTTCCTCAAGAAAGTTTAGCCCCAACAACATATCACTCAGAAGGCCAGGCAGAAACCAGAACTTTCTACTCCATGAAAACTTTCCTATTTTAAAATGTATTAACACATTAACCTTCACCTGAACACACCCACCATCTGCTACCTGTAAGCGGAAACCTTCTTCAACCATGATTTTATTTTTCAACTCTGGCATATCCTTGACAACCTGGCTCACAAATTTCTGACTAACAAAACAGTTGGTTGCCCCCGTATCAATCATGGCTTGTATAGTGATATCACCAATATTCACATCAACCCAAAGGCTGCTTGTTTTCTTCCCTCCAAACCCATGCTTTATAATCGCAACATGCTGCTCATCCACCACACTAACATTGGCTGCCTCCAAACTGCTCCTTTTATCCATATTATTTCTGCACTCCCTAGCAAAATTTCCATCCTTCCCACAATTATAACATTTACGCCCTATCGCACTATCACCCCTACATTTAGGAGCTACATGCCCCACTTTGCCACACTTGAAACAGACCACTGTTTTCCCACTATTTCCTGCCGGTTCTGAATCTTTCTTGACACCCAAAGCAACGTCACTTGATTTTCCATGAGACACTTGCACAAAATACTTTTGACAAGCATACATAAGATTGTCAACCTGCATAGCCCAGGAATTTAACTCAATCTTAGTAGTTGGCAAGGTCAAAAAGGCACATTGTTGTCTCATGGCAGGGGCCATGTTTTCCAAGACCAACGAGATAAATTCATTATCGGAAAATTCCATCCCCAACGCATAAGCCGCCTCTCCAACATCTTGCACGAACTCTACCATCCTTTCCTTGGGCCTTTGAAAACGTTTAACAACATTGTTTATTAAATTCTCCTTTTCACGTGTGGGACAAAGCACCGCCCAGAGCTGCTTCTTCACAGTAACCCAACTATCACCATTTTCTAGACCAGCCAGGAAAACCTCCAATGCTACCTCTGAGACTCGACATAACAACCCTTGAATGAGGTCCATATCTGACCGTAACAGTAGACTTCTTTTAACCCTGTCTACAGCAATGATAGAGCTCAACAATTCGCAAGGTTCAACATATTTCAACATTGGCACATTATGCAGTGTAGACAATGCTAATCGACTTTTGAAATCAGTACTTTCCACAGTGCCCCCCCACACTGCATGCCCCCTCCTGCACCTCTCCTTTATTTCCTTTTAAGTACGCAACAAACCGTTTCCTTAAGGTATCAATATCTTCAGTCTCTTCAACTGTGAGACCAGCAGCAATTAAGTTTGTTTTCAAGTCTGGTTTTGATAGTTTCTGAACCCACGCCGTAGGCATTATAAATGGTAATGATTTGTCACAACGATACTACCACCCAAGATCAACCGCAACTAACACCACTGCTCTCGCTGTAGCAGAGTGGTGCAGCCTGTACCCCCCTTTGACCAAAAACTTGCAGAAGGCAAGATACAAAGAATTGTCAGCGAAATAGTGAGTTAGTTATGTATTCTTTGGTTCTTTATATGAACATAGAAAAAATATAAGCAGAACATGCCAAACAATATATATGTATATTAAATTAAACAATTAACAACAGGGTATAGCAGGTTTCGCCCCTCTTGACTAGAAGTACATAACGCAATAAAATAAGAAGTATACCTATACCACCCCGGTGCACCACGGGTGTCGCACATGATCTAGATGCTGTTTGTTCCCTTACTGACTTGGTTAACATCAAAACCACCACAATAAATATAAAATACAAGAAAAACTTAAATGACAGTATCACTTAAAACTGCACTTAAAAAAATATATATATATAGAAATATAAAATATTTACCACCTTTCACACAATAAATTAGGTGCTCGGTTCAGTTAATCTACTAATTCAATGTTTTTGGCAAATGAATTACTTGCTGCCTCAAACTCTTCCAGTCCAATTCGAAAGTTCATGATCATCAGGCAGTAAAGAGAAAATATATTTACAATAAATTATTATAATAGTTCACAGCCAATTTTCTGCCTCACAAAATACCCTATCTCGCACCTGACTAGACACCTTTCTAAATTGACGTGATAAACATAGCTACATAAAAATTTATAACGTTATAAAAATTGCAAAAAAAATTACAATAAAATCTCATTAGAAAAATACCCAGTGCGCATAACTCGCATGAAGGGTACAAAATATTAACAATTTCCCTCTCAAATAGGTAATTACTCATTTCCAGACTTAGCGACGTAGTTACTTGCTGCTGTGTAATCCAAAACAAAACAAAACTTCCTTCAAAAATATTACAGTTATATCCAAACGTTATCTCGAATGTGAAAATACCGGCATAGCGTAACCCACAGGGTCTACCCAGCGGAGGTCCACAGAAGGTCCGTCTGACGTAATCTAGACGAAAACTAAATTTCAACACTTACAGTTTGTCGCCATCTGCTTCCGGAGATATCAAATAAAGAGGCCTCAAAACCAAGCATTTACACTTCCTCGCAGACAAGCCTTAACCGGGCTGAAGGAGGATCAGCAGGACACACGGCACCATTTGACATCCACGACATTAGTGACTAGGCTCACTCGACAAAAAATTAAAAGTCTCAATTTACTAAAAATAAAATTTTTCTTCTCATTGGTAATAACTGCGTAGAACACTGCTGCACTCGAACATTGTGTAACCGACGGAGCAAAACCCCCCGTAACTTAAGTTCTTATATTCCACCAAGGTTTACCAAACTTCCACACAAAGTTACTGCCATGGATTTTATTATGCAGCCACTCCATCGGCAGGAAAAATGTAACCCACTCAGGCCATGGCTCGTAGCATACAGACTCTCCCCAGAGAAAACTCGTCAACCCAGCGCGCCACAGGTACCAACCTCAACCCACCAAAAGGAAAACAAATGACAAACGCAAACACCGAGTACCGAAAATTGCCGATCAGAGCCTCTCAAGTTCACGAGCGGCTCTAGATCCTGACAATCTGAAACGTGCCCGCTCTCCTAGATCCACACCTGCCAAAACACCAAATCTGAGGTTACGGCTTGCGCCGCCACACGTCTAACGGTAAATAACACCCCGCCAGTACACAAAAACAAACGCCACCAAATGTGACGTGACACACACGTCACACTGACATACCACGGGGTGAACAGAATGAGCCATGTAGCAGTTCACATTGACTAACAGATTCTTGTTTTTAAACGTGCACATTGTTAATTTTCTTTTGGCAGCTTCTTTTGTACGACTGTTTTACAAGTGTTGCAAACTATAGATGAGGCTACGAATGTGTAGGTCGTATCTCATGGTGACATCCTGATGGATCCACACTTTTTGGCAGCTTTATTTATTAAGCTCGCTTTTACTGTAAATGTAGCCTACATGTCAAACATAAAAAATGTTGTTTGCAGCAACATAATCTTTGTAGTGGCTCATGTTTAAATAAAAGTTTTGTTCGTCACGTCAACTTGTTTGTCGTGACAAAGAAAGAGGTCTCACAGGACGAAGAGCCGTTGCCTCGGTCATTGATGTCCCGGTCTCTTGCTGGCAGGTTCAGTGGCGGACGGAAACTAAGTGATTTTAAAATCACTAATTCCCGTCTTGGCTCTCGAACCAGCGCATGAAAGGCCGGGGGGAACATGATCTGTGCTACTGGAAATGTCAGGGTGACTAAGGGCAAGGTTCGAATTTACGTGGTGACGGGTCTTGGTTGTGTTTGTGGAGACACGATAGCCTTACTTATAACCAATGAGGCTATTTTCTGACATTATACCTCAGGTAATATAGTTATATAAAATTTCACTATTTTGTAATGTTATTTTCTAGATTGTAAAAGGGAAATATTTACTACTTAAGCATATAATTCAGAGACCACAGAGGGTGGCTGTATGTCTCATTAATTATGAACGATTTTAATTTATATTTTTTCTAAATTACCTATTACAAGGGCAATGTTTTTGTGGGCCGTCTTACTATTATTAGGGAATTACTATATATGCCGGGTAAATATTCCCTGGAGGATAGTTCAGTTATTTTTTTTCTAAAATCGTTACAAAAATTTCAAAATTTCAAAAATAAACAATTGATAATTCTTTAGTGGATTAATTTTGAGTTATTTACTTTAGACAATACATTATGCACTTCTTTACCGGATATTTAAATAAACTTATTTAAAATAAAAAAACATTAATTGTTAAGCTTTCAAAACAAATAAATTGTATAATTTGTGAACTCTCACATCTAATAAAATCATGGAGATCTATCTGTCCTTTAGAAAGTTTATCATGATAGAAAGATGTCTCTCGTTATCTGTGGTTGGAACTACTTGAGCTGGTCGTGCAGGTCAGAAATGTGGGGACAGCCGCCCATCTGAGGCACGAACTGACGGCGGATGCTGAAAGTGGGAGACAGAAGTGGTACAGGCGGGTCCGAAAGTCGACAAGGGGGAAGCAGGCAGCCAAATGTGGGTGACGTGGGGGAGAGGAGAGAGAAAATCATGCGGATGTGGACGTCGTAGCGAGAAAAGATTAGCCGGGCGGGGAGGGGGAGGCGCAGGCCGTCTGGCGCGACGAGAACGGGAACGCGGATGTAACGAAAGATGCAGCGCTTGAGGTCGCGCGTGATGGCAGAGGCGAGACAAATCTTGACATGCTGCCAACGTGGCTTTGAACGGCGTGACGCGTCCGGTCACAGCGGTAGGGCCGACTGGTTGAAGTTTAACTGTAGCAGCTCCAGTGGATGTATAACTAAAGATGATTAAAGATAAGCGCAGACCTGCCAACCCTCCCGCTTTAGGCGGGAGACTCCCGATTTTATACCCTTTCTCCCGCCCTCCCGATTTGTCATTCAAATCTCCCGATTTTTGGTTCTGTTTATCTTGAAGTTTCTAATGCAATAAATTTATAGAATTAATGTTTGTACCATTATTCCGTACAATCGTATAGTAACTACGGTTCGTACCATAACGTATAGTTATTTTAATAACCTAAATGCCCACAATTGTCGGCTAAAACGCTTGGTGAAGCGTACATCTAAGAAAGAAACGTAGTTATTTACGATAATTATGGAAGCTGTTTTGGTACGCGTTCGTCATTGGTGTTTATTAGCCAACCAGAAAAAGGTTTCATTTGTTTTCCAAGATGGAGTGTGTTAACATTGTAAACTGTATTTTCGGTGGTGTTGGTTTGAAATAAAGACGGAGTGGATTACTGAGTTTATGATACCACTGTTTACATTCGTGCGCAAATTCGCTTCGGTTTGTCAGCCGGCTATGTGTGAATTGTTTGTTCGTCCCCGAACAAATTCGCCTTTGTTCGCGTCTGCTCACAGACGAAGTGTAGAGGTAGCATTATAGTAGTCTTCGAATTTATTCAACGGTGTATTCATAAAAATATTATTTTGTGGAAGCAGTTGCGTGATGAGTATTTTGTATGCGTTGTTTAGTTGTAGGCCTACTCCGCAATATGGATTTAATAGAAATGGCGCTAAGTAAGCCTACAGTGAAGTATCTTGCTGTGTATAAGAAGACATTTAGTGACGAATTTCCGTGTATTTTGCAATCGAGGAAAGGTGAACATGCTGCATTTTGTTCTTTGTGTTGTGATTTTTTCGTCTCGCATGCCGGAAAGGGCGACATTGTGAAGCATATAAATACGAAGAAACATGCCGTCAATGCTATGGCATCAAATCAGAAACTAGACGTTTTTCGTGACACAAGTCGGAAAGAAGATAGTGTGACAAAAGCAGAGTGTTTGTTAAAGTATTTTATTTTAGAACACAATTTGCCCATTGCTTGTGCTAATCATGCTGGTTTACTCTTAAAAAAAATTCAAAATTTACAAAATAAACAAAATTCACCCCTCCCCCCCACCACTAAAAAACCTCCCGCTTTTTGACTGGCCAAAGTTGGCAGGTATGCCCTTGATGCTCATGAAAAACATGAATAACTAAAAAAGTAAAACTGTGCCAAGCTAAGTCCTAATTTGCTGCACATTGGGCTCCCACGAGACTGTGAGTGAGGCTGCGGAAGACATGGATGAAAACTAAAAGGTTCCACCGAAATCAAATTTGAACCGCTTTTATGTAAATGGAACCAAGCAACCTATGTATGAGACACAAAAAGTTACGTTTGTTGTATTAATCTATCTGGATGGTGATTTGTTCAGTTTTTTTGCAGATGGCAGCACAGGGTACGAATTTTCTTATGCACTTAGTGTAGGTGACTAAAAAAAATGTCGCATGGTTACCTTTAAAATTAAAGACTTGCAATTAGTTGCTGTAAACTTTTATGTTGTCTATAATCCTTAGTTAATAATTTGCTTACTTTGAATGACATTCTCAGACAATCATACCGCCAGTCGCTGTCACGGCAGGTCAATTCCCCAAAAGGTCCGTATACTTATGTACGCGATTTAGAAGTTATACTTAATTGGCGTAATAAAGAAACTAACTTTGATTTTGCATGAAAATAATTAATAGATATAAAACAATGAAATGACTGGAGTGATATTATAAATACAGTTGGAAAATTATAAATTCATCACATAATTTTTTTTTAAAGTAATACTATTCAATGTACGTATAACATTAATTATTTAATTTAGTAAAATAATAGAGATATATTTTATTTAATAATACAAATTAACACATATGCTGAAAGTTTATTGTAATTGGTTAATTTTAATCATTTATTAATTATAATGTAGTAATTTATAATGCAAATACATTTTTATATATACGGGAACATAGCTTCACAAACACTCCTATGATAACGGCAAGGAGACTATCAAACCTCTCACAAACACTCCCTGCCAGTGACAATGGAATCTCACAATTAACATTTCATCTTTATACATTCGGGATCATAACCTCACTTATATAAATACATTTGAAAATACACTTGAAAAAGTTTATAAACACAATCTTTATCACCGATATTCACAATAAATAAATATATTTTAATTGTACGGACCAGTATTCAATAGCAATCACTAAAGTGAAAGATATAGAAGCACTTATATAATAATTATTTGTATGTAGCCTTATATTCATCCGGTGGAAATGAATGTGAAGAAGTGTGAGTTGAAGAGTAAAGAAGGCACTCTCATGAATGTGAAGAAGTGTGAGTTGAAGAGTAAAGAAGGCACTGTCATGAATGTGAAGAAGTGTGAGTTGAAGAGTAAAGAAGGCACTCTCACGAATGTGAAGAAGTGTGAGTTTGAAGTGTAAAGAAGGCGCTCTCATTAATGTGAAGAAGCGTGAGTTGAAGAGTAAAGAAGGCACTCTCACGAATGTGAAGAAGTGTGAGTTTGAAGTGTAAAGAAGGCGCTCTCATTAATGTGAAGAAGCGTGAGTTGAAGAGTAAAGAAGGCACTCTCACGAATGTGAAGAAGTGTGAGTTTAAAGTGTAAAGAAGGCGCTCTCATTAATGTGAAGAAGCGTGAGTTGAAGAGTAAAGAAGGCACTCTCATGAATGTGAAGAAGTGTGAGTTTGAAGTGTAAAGAAGGCGCTCTCATTTATGTGAAGAAGCGTGAGTTGAAGAGTAAAGAAGGCACTCTCACGAATGTGAAGAAGTGTGAGTTTGAAGTGTAAAGAAGGCGCTCTCGTGAATGTGAAGAAGCGTGAGTTGAAGAGTAAAGAAGGCACTCTCACGAATGTGAAGAAGAGTTGCGTGGCGGAATTAGCGGGCGGTTGGCGGCCCTGCGGCGCGCTATCGGCGCCGTGAATCACCGCCCTCGAGTCGTCGAGTCCCTCCGCGGGGGCGCTCCCCCGCGACAACACCAACACCGTAATGATGGTAATCCCGGACGACAATATCGCTAATGTAAGCCACGCGCGACGGAGAAAAGAGCTGCCCCCCCCCCCCCATCCCTCCCTGAAGGCCCTGCCACACTGTCAAATTTCCGCTCCCAACACCTTCCAGTCAGTTGGAGCGTTGTGACGTCACCAGCGCAGCCATGTTTGATCAGTTGGATGACTCGAGTTCCCGTCGAATATTTTGCACATAGGACGGGTTTTGAAATAAGGTGGATGTTGGATGCGGTCGGCCAATCAAAATCGTGCCCAGCGAAAACGGAAATGACATCAGGTTTCCGTTTCAACGATTCTTTAAAATGGCGAAGACATTTTATGCGTAAAAATGAAATTATTTTTGTACAACTTCTGAAAATTCTCTGAACATTTATTCGATTGTGTAACGAATGTTAATGTAATTTAAAATTATCCATGTTCATAAAATTCGAAAATGCACGAACACAATACGTCAAAAAAAATCTGTCCAACACAGTGATGCATTTTTAAATTTCAAAATTGAGAAGAAAAAAATTTAAATTTGGAGATAGAACAACCAAAAATAAACGTTGATAGTGTGGGATGATTAAAAATATATGTTTGGTTATATGTCCAAATATTTTTGATGAAGAAAAATGGAAGCCATTTTCCGTCCAACTCTGTTGTCAAATTATTGGAGGCAAATATTTGACAGTGTGGCAGGGCTTTGACACCTTCTCCTCGCTGCACGCTTGTTTAGACTCTCTTTTTTAAATTTTACACTTCTAACATATTATTAAAAATCCTTTTTTTTTAACTGCACACAATTTTATTTCACTTCACCAACACGTTAAAATAATTAACAAAAACTTATTTTTTTTTTTCTAATCTTCTCTGGTAACTTCTTATTGACTAACGGTTTTATGCCTACAGGCCGTCAAATAAAATCTGGCCAATTCCCACTTCGGGTACTCGCGAAGACACGTTGTAATATGTGAACAGCGCCGTCATAAAAAAAATAGTTTTGCACCCCCTGGATTTTTGTCCAGTCACGTGACTACCAGTCTACCGCGAACAACGACTGAAAGAGCACACACATTTGACGATTCCGAAACGCACACTTCACTGCAGAAACCCAACTGAAACAAAGCCAGACATGTGTAAATGTCATCATAGACGCTTGCAAGATAACTGGTGTGTATGGTGTGTTAATGTGTGTGTGTTTGTTGTTACGTAACGGCTGACTCCGTGCGTCATGGCGGGTCCCCCACACGGCCGCGCGGGGCAATGAAGATGGCATCTGTGTCCTGATGGCTGCGGTCACGCGCTAGCGTGTTGACCGGGTCAGTTCCCCCACTTCCCCGGCAGGGTGCAGCATGTACCGTACTATCTGTGGTCACGCTCATCACTCACTCACTCACTCACTCACTCACTCACTCACTCACTCACTCACTCACTCACTCACTATCTAACGCCAAACCTTGGTGACCAACGTATCATGAAGCTCCATAGAGGTGTGTAGAAAATGGAATAGCAACAATAGAGTGACATTTTAAATACAGCTGCAAAACGGTAACACGCCAGAATGATTAGATTAAAGCGACGCCTTGCGAATAAATGTGCTTATAATTACTAAAAAAAGGCTTGTATCTAAGACTTTTGAACTCTAAAATGAAAAAAATATATATGAAATTTTTTTCCTGTTTGAAATCCAAGTCAGCGTCACTGAGAATCGTTTCATGATATTTTGAATTTATTACTTATGCCCTTTCAAAAATCTTTGTTTTATATTTTTTTAATATGCGTATGTATTTTAAGTTTCTAATTTTATTTAAAAACCGTTTTAACCACGCCAGATACACTAATTAAGCGCTGTGACAATGGAATAAATAAAACAAAGTTACAATTTAACAATTAATAAGCACTAATTACCTAATCTAACACAACGATGCGAAGAAATTATGTAGACTTTTTAAGTTACTAATGCTTAAAACGTCTGAGCAACACAAATTAAAATTTAACTTGATAATATTAAAAAAAAAAACAGTTAATTTAAGTAAGTCTATATTCAAAATAATACTCAGCCAAAAAAAAATATGAGGATTAATATTAAAAACACGAACAAGTTAGTGCCTTTTTTGTACCGGTCTATTCTTGAAAAAAATGTTATAAAGCTTGTATTTGCCACCTGACAGCTGCGAGAGTGCAAACACCTGGCACTTGTTCAAGGCTTGTCTCGTCGCCCGCTCAGCAGCGCCTCTGGGGGCTGGTGCGCGCAGGTCGCGAGGAGATGTGGCACTGCGCATGCGCGCTGCCGGGGTCGAACATTGGAGGATTGCATTACGAGGCAGCAACCTCCCCCCCCCCTCCACTCTCCTCCTCCACAAGCTGGCAATGTAAAGATTGCATGAATAAATCCCGAATATTGCCCGCAATCTGTCATTCCGCGCGACGCGGGTCTCGTGTATGTATGTGTGTGTGTGTCGGGCCGCCGCGAGATTGAATGTATTCCGTGTTTGCGGGCAGGGTCGTTGGAAAAAAAAGGGGGGGTAGGGTTTGTGCGGGGGGTGGGGGGAAGGGGTGGCATGAGATTGTTCCAATATATTTTTTTCCTCTCCATTGTGTTTAACTGGGGAATGGGTTCGAATTTTTCCAGCACTAAAAAGCAATTCAAAAATGTTAGTTACGCCATATTACCGCATTTTCCTTCGTTTTATTTTTTTTCTCCTTCTTCGTGGAACGGCTGGTTTTTCGCTTGAATAGGTTCCTTCGCCCCTTTTCCTTTCCAAATGCTCTGCGTATGAATCGCGACGTCTATGGCGGCATTTTAGTTTTGTTTGTCGGGGTTACAATATTAAAAAAAGGAACCTTTACTGATTTCATTCTTATTCCCCTCCCATTTTTCATTGCGGTTGAAAGTTACGCATGAAATGCTGCAGGTGTTGGAATGATAGAAATTCAAACAATGAACAAAACTTGTATAAGGTTGTAAATGTTCATATTTTTCTAAACGTATTATAGGCCTGTATTATTTTTATTTCTATGCAATGTTATACTGACAGCTTTTGAAAACTTTTGAAATGTTTATTTTAACTTTAATGGAATCAAAAAATAAAGTATTAAATCATATCAATGTATATTAAAATACTTAGGTGTTTGCAATTACCGTATAACTAAATGTGTCAAATTATAAGGCAGCTTTTTTTTTACGCCATGTAGTCCATGGTTTACAACGGAATGAATAATATGTGGTAAACATGTGGAAAACTACTTCTTTGGTATACACTTGTAGTTTTGGACTTGTGCGCTAAGATATTTCTCTAATAATGAAACTTATAAAACTTCTGCAACTGTTCGAACGGAACAATAATAAAAGTTTCATTCAAGTGTCACTGATTTGCAATAGCCTTTACAGTTTCATATTTATAGTGAGAATTCATTTTAGTACTGGGTTATACTCTTTTTAAATTTTAACATTATTTTTTGTTATAATTTTGGAATCTTATAAGTCGACACAATTTAGTTGGCGCTCAAGCTGTAGATAAAGCACACTAGACTACCTCACGTTCTTACAGTTGTTCTTACAGTTGTTAGCCCCGGTGTCTTCGTGAGACCAACCAGAGAAGACTCGGATTATATCTGAGGTTAGGTCCGTGCCTCATCGAACCGTAAATTAGGTACAGAAAGCACGCTGCAATTCGGAGATGAAGATTTTAAAAAAAGTTTTATTTCCTTTTTATATCTCTTAAAATATGAGTAATCTGGGGATTTTACTACAAATTTTACGTATGCCATTCCGTTTTATTTGTATGTGCCCTCTCATTTCAATATTTACCTATCTTTCATTGAACCAAAACTTTCGTTTCGAAAGAAACCATTCTCTGTGTAATATATTAAGCCTTTATTAATTGTATGCAGCACAAAGCGCGTTAGGAAGAATTAGGCCCCGCCATCTTAGATGAAATTTTTTTTCCACAGGTTGCAATGCAGTTTGTGTATTAATTGTTATTTTTTTGGGAGCTTTACGTGGCATAGTTTTGTACTCGGGGACTGGGATGATTATCAGGCCAGTTGTAGTCGCCCGCCAGACATAGTTACTGCACTCTGGTCGTTACAGAAGTAGCATGTTAGTAAATATCAAATTGTAACAAGGTATCAGTACCTGGGGAGATGTGCCTTATGCCTCCACAAACCAAAATTCAGAATAAACAATTCCAAAAAGAAATCTATCAAATCATTTTTAAAATTTAAAATGTGCTTAGACTTTGTTCCTCTTCTGTGTAGAAACTATACTAATATGTAAATGTTCGTTCGTTCAAATCTCCGCGAAAGTTCTTCGCCGATTGCTTTGGAATTTTGACACAACGTTGCATTCGAGTACGCGCATGTTTTTATTTGCCTATGTTACAAATGGGGGAAGTAAAAAGATAGGTAAAAACATAGTTTTTGAATATTTTCATTGCTATAGAGTGACATAGGTACATAGATCTATAGAGACGGCTATAGATACATATAGGAGAAAGATAGAGAGATAGAGGGAGATATAGATATATGTAGAGAAAGGTAAAGAGGGAGAAGAATATTAGATAGAGATATAGAGATATGCATAGAGAAAATAGAGATAGAGATATTATATATATATATATATATATATATATATATATATATATATATATAGAGAGAGAGAGATTCTTTGTTTATGTCTACCTACTTCAAAAAATTACAAAATAAAATTGATTGAGGCATGGCAACGCTTGCGGTGCATTAGATAGTTTATAATAATTTTATTGCGTGGTTTTCACGCTGTATGAGTTTTTTTAATTTTAATATTAAACCACTTAAATTTCTTAACATTTAATTAACATTAGTAATTGGAGATCCTCTTGCTTCATTAACTATAATGGGTGTCCCTATGCTTGCTAAGAGACGCGTACTTGCGGCGATGCGAAGTAATTGACTTCAAAGAGTTGGCGCCCAAGTGGTTTGGATGCCGCTATAATTGAAACATGACCATGCATTACCACGTATTACCGCGTCGCCCAGCTGAACTCAGTGTCCCGTGTTTTCATTCTGTCAAATATGACGTTGAAATATGCTGTAAAATCCCTGGGCTACAATCCTGCCAACTGCAGCAACTGAATGCCAGGCTAAGGCCGTGTTGGCACGAGGGCTGTCCGAACTGCAAGTCAAATATGTTGTACTTCTCGCGTACCTACACGTAAAGAACCGTAGCCATTTTGAAAGGCTTTTTTGTTGTTGTTATATTTGATTGAACACTTCAGTAATCAAAGTACTTGGAAAACTATTTTCACTTTATACTCGTATTCACCAGGATTAACTTTCAAAATAAAATAAAAAAATTTTTAAAGAAAATTTACGAAATACGTGTACATTTACCGATTGTAAGTAGAAACCAAATTCGGTTGCCATAAATTCATTTGTCTTAAATTGAGCGTAAACACTCATCACCTAAGTAATCGGTCGTGGTTAATGGCATAAAGACCAAGAAGAGCTCTGGTAGACCTGGGGTTTCGCGGGTTCGATGCTGGACACGGCCTGTGTTTAGTTAAGAGCCGGCGCGATCGTGGTTGGAACCGATTGTGCACCGTGCAGGGCCGTGAGCTGTGCGTGACGTCACGCGATCTGGCATGACGGCCGCACTGACCCGGATACGGCCGTAACCACTGTCCCCGGGGACCCGCCCCTGCGCGACCCATTAGCGGCAGTGCGGTGCGTTACGTCTCGTGCGGCGGGGAAGCCTGCTTCGCGCTGCTGGTCACAGACAAATACCTCACGAATGGACAACAAATAAAACACACGGGAAAACAAGCCTACTTTTACGTGGTTCCCTCCAAGTAATTCTTTCAGATAAAATGATAGCACAGACGAACACCGTATTCGGACAACGACGAGATAGTTGCAGACAGACCGGTTAATACGAGGGGGAGGGGGGGGGGGGGTGAAACCCACTTTGGACAACATAGCGACGGACATACCATGAAACCGAACAGATAAACCGGACGACACAACGATTACAGCACGGACGAACACAGTAGGTATTTTTATGACATTCAGCATAATCCAGTAATGATTTAAGTATTATAGTAAAGGGGATACTGGAACTGCAGTCGGAGTGTGGTGCATGGTGCTGAAGTTCACCATATTGGATTGAAACATCACGGCGGCCATCCTGGATGACCTTGACGCCGGTGGCCATTTATGATCCGCCATTTTGTTTTCCGACAATCTCCGTACGTTGCAATTTTCGTCACGGTCGTCATGTTTAATTCTAATAACATGTCCGACATCTTGGATCTGATGTCTCAGTCACATTTTTTGATTCTGACATGACCGCCATCTTGTTTTCGTCTTCTGGAGGCCGCCATCTTGGATGATGTCATGGCTGCCATCTTGATTTTTCTGTTCCACTGGATGCCGCCATCTTGGATTTCGTCATCTTTGTTTCTGCTGTTTGTTCCTAGAGAGTGCCACCATCGCTCTGTCTCATTCTCATGCACATAAGGTCGATGTTCTATTACATGCCCGCTCTGTCTCATTCATACAAAATGGGCAGTATTTTAATAAATTTTCTGGTCGAAAATCAGGTCCATGATGGGGTAAGTGTTTTTTCGAGTCTTTTCGCTTTTATCGGAGCCCTTTTATTAAATAGTTTTAAATTTCGGTTTGCAAATCGAATGATTCTATAGTCGAAGTAGCTACTCCGGCAACGATTTCTAGCGGCGGGTGTGGGAACTACGTGTGATTCGCGTCCAGAAATGTAGTTGAAAACACAATTAGCCTATATTCATCATGCTCGGCATTATTTTTAAGAATTCTAAGTTAAATTCGGTGTCCAATTTTAGTATTATAAATGTATTTTTAATATGAAAACATATGAATTTGCTCGTTACCGAGTTTATGCGTTATACATCACTGGCGAGTACTGAAATAGGTACTTGCTCGTAACATTTTATACATCTTCTACCGACCAGTGTTTAAGTGTACGTTTTATTTCACGTACTGTTTTTAAAGACATAATATAGTGTTGAAGGTTCAATTACCATAGAAAAAGATTTTAAAAAAAATAAGTTTTAATGAGGTTACTTTTTTAAATTACAATATTAAAAATTATTTTAAAAAGTACAGAAACTAAACTTACTTATTTACTATAGCATTACCTGAACTCTATACATATTCAAGGTCAAATTAAAAAGTTATGATGATAATTTATACATATAAAATAGGTAAGATGGACATATATACCGTTGCGTTTTAATTTTCTTAGTAGATATAGTATGATTATTTTTATATATGTCTTGTTTTTCACACTTTTTGTAGATCACAGAATTTTGTCAGCCCATTCTGCGCCCCCTCTTACCCAGTCCCGGGCAGTCTGTAACCCCCCCCCCCCCCTCTCCAATCGCCCTTCTCCATTTCTGAGAAGAAGTTCTCGCAGGCTTGGAGGCTCAGGTGCGTGGCCTGAGTAAAGGTTGGGACACTGCAGGGAGAATGTGGTATGGTATGCGCGCGATAGCGCGGGTAGCCAGTGAATTGCTGCGTACAGCCATAACAGTTCACGCATGCTTTGACCGTCAGTGGCTACGTAAAAAAATGCACCCTTGAATATAAATACCAAATTATTGTATTTTTAAAAACGTCACAAACTACTAGTCGCTAAAACATAAATCGAGTTCTGCATTACGGTTTTTCCAAAATGAGCTATTGTTAGATAAAATTTATGTTGTATTATCCCAAGTGTGATATATACGTGTTGAAAATAATTTTAATTTGTGTTCAAATTTTACTATGTATTTATTATGAGCCATTTTTCTCCGTTTTGAGTCCTTCGGTTGAACAATATAACTAAAAATTAAATATATTCTGAACAAATTTGGATAGTCGTATTATTTATTTTAAATCTAACTACTACACATTTAGTAATGCCATTTAGGTATAATTTGCTATTATACTCTTTCAGTTTAATTTTGCTGCATGTGTTATCACTATTAATTATTTTCAAAATAATTAAAGAAAACACCGTTCATTTGTTTTAGGACCAGCGGATATTTTTGAATTTGTTTAGGACTATGAACTACAATTTTCGTTCGTAAAAATACTGTTTGAAATCATTATTATCTTGTCAAATTTAACGGCTTCCCCTTTCATTAAAATATAGTTGGTGTTTATTATAAACACAAATATTTTTCGCAATAAAACTGCAAGGCTCATGAGTTTTTCTATTATTAAATGCTACATGTGTTACTACTCCTGGTTTACTAAAAGATAATCACATACTTAATAAGATATATGTATAAAACATGTATTATGTTAAATAGATACCATGCGAGAACACTGGACTCACATTCATGGCTCTCCGACCATCGTAATTATGGTCTCCGTGGTCCATCTGTATCACTCCAGGTTCCATGCCTCAAGCCATGCCGAGTAGCTACTCCCTTGTGTTATCTTGATTGGCTTCTACATATCCATCTCTCACCTGCCTTGCTGTCTTAAAGACGTGAAGCCTGGCTGACGGATGAGGGGTAAGATGGTGCAGCGATGCAGGATCCGGGAGGACGCGGAGAAAAACACTTGCTCACAGCAACATCTCTCCCTCCCCGACTCAAATTCAGTTTTCTCACTATCGGAAAAAGGCTAGGAATCGAACATTGATTGCTAGGGACCGGAAAAATTCGCGATTTCAATGGCCTTCAGGATAGACTACACATTCCCCTGTTAGACTGGGGCAAATAACGCAAGTTCATTGGCTGCCGACTTGTAAGTCGTCTCAGCTGGTTTGTCCGTGATTCGATCCTTCTTTGGTTGAGGGTGTTTTTTATAACTGGTTGAGATTCGTCCATATGAACAGTAAGCCAACAGCAAAATCGTTATAAAGGTAGGTATATGTATTTGTATTCTAGCCTATCGCCGAATGAATCTGCGAATTTTTCCGGTCTCTATTGATTGCCTTGATGGAAGGGCGCGTGTATAGTCAAAAAAAATGTGAGCTATAGTATTTCAGTACTCGCTAGTGATCTGTAAACATCTAACGTCGGTAACTAGCAAATTCATGTGTTCTCATGTACCAAATGATAAGAAAATCGGACACGTAATTTAAATTAGAATTTTTTTGAAGTAATGCTGAGCGTGATAATTATATGAAAAGTATTCGTTTTAGGGAAAACCTGTATTTTTTTTCGAATTTAAATAAACCTAACCTTATTTCTCATGGCTGGCCAAACAACACGAGCACTGAAGCAGTCGCATGTAAGTGCTTCAACGCTGAACCTGTGACATTTACCCCTAGACTGGAATCATCACAGCCTACTTCTTTAGGCCGGTTGAGGGTGAAGTTATAGTACGCGCCAGAAATGCAATGAAATAAGCGCGCACAACACAACTGAAATGCAACACTTGGAAATTGCCGTGCACATGCATACAGAAACTCCTATAAATACGTCAAGATGGCAGACCCACGTGTGGCAACATGCACCCGTATATATTTAATTTCGTGAACATCGGGGTATGTACTAAGCGTATTAATGTGCCAACGTAAACTTTATGGTGATGTAACTAACCTGGAATACATTTTCAAAACATGATATCAAGATATAATTGCAACTTTTAAAATACATATTATTTATTAGTCAGGAATATGGTGTTGGAACAAGCATGGCATCAAATATATTTAACATTATTTTTTTTTGGGTTCTCTGAAGCATTACGAACGTGGCACTATCTTTTAAGTATTTTTTTTTAAACTAAAATTTGCAGTCCAATATATATATATTAAAGCAAAATTAACCCGAAACATTTTAAAACGCGTATAATAACACTAAGTCTATGTATGTATATATATTTTTGCTTAAACGACAGAAATTTGTGTGTAAATACTTCCTACAAACAAGCCGTAATCTTATTGAGTGATTCAAGTTTTAATATTTAACATTAAAAATTTGATCAGAAATTCTTTTAATTTTCATGGTGTCAAATATATGTAGGCTAACAATTTCTTGTATTTCTACAAAACAGTGCTATCTCTACATTCCAATGTTAACTAAATATCATCCAAATTTAATGCATATTCTTAAAGTTGCCATTATTTTCATGACTATAAATTATGACGTAATGAATTAAAGGATAGTTTTACTATCATAAGGTTTTATTTTTTTAATACCTATGCGCGTTGAAAATTCTGCTATTTTCACGAAAGCAATATATACGGGTGAAATACGCGGGTCCGCCATATTTTTCAGATTTCTGACACTTCCAAAAATGGCAGCGCCGTTTTAACGTATTTCCGTTCCAATCGACTTCCGTTCTATTCACGAAATTACTCCTACCGAATTCCGTACACCGAGAACTAAGATGTTTGTTTACACATGGAAAGAATGAAGTGAAACTTTGGCACTTGCACGTGTTGTTTTCTTGAGCAGGCGAATCGCGCGGTCATGCCCGGGTGCTGGCTCGCCATCGCCACTAGCGCCCGGGTCTGGCCCGGGATTGGCGGCGCTCGGCGCGAACAACCACCCCACGAGGAGGGTAGGGGGCGGGACTTGTTAAAATTCATAAGTGGCGTGCGCGCGCAGCCCCGACCCTCCCGCAGCCTAGCTTCCAGGGCGAGGGAGTGCATCGAAGGAGGGGTGCATTTCTCTCTACCGGTTGTCCATACAACAGTTATACTGCAACACGAACCAACTCATTGTCAGTATATTTTTAGAAATGTTGTGTTGTTCGTCAGTATAATGGAACTCATTTCATCACTTTTTTTTAACTTTATAGTATATATGACATATTATTTTTCCCCTTTGATAAAGATTTGCATAATACATTATTTACAGGCTAAAATGTTTCTTGCTGTGGGAAAGAATAATTTGAAAATATTTCAATTACATACTCCATTGCCGTATTCATGTGCATTGTGTATTCATATTTGTTGTTCAGACAATTAGTGTAACCCAGCAATGGTGCATGTCCATGAAATATTTTTGATAAATAATTTATAAAGTTTTCATTTTCGTAACAGCCTCCGTTCAGTTCACTAGTTTGCGGTTTCGGAATATTAATTTTTATTGTTTCATTATTTGAGTGTGTGTAATTATTTTTTTCATGTTTAGTCGCTAACCTCGAATTGTAACTGTGATAACGTTTTCTGGAATGAGCTTAGAAATCTGTTGCTGTCCGTCATGGCTTTCTAAGTGACCCGCCTTGTAGAGATACATTTGGGTAGTGAGGCGGGATGATAAGTGCGACGGTCGATGGTGCTTCAAGCGCGGTATCGCCTCTAAGCGCAAGGCTCTGAACTGGCGCGTAGTCTTCTCGTCGTGCATTGGACAACTATGAATCTGAGCGGTATCCATGACATTATATGACGAAGAAATCAAGATAAAAGCTGTAAGACAAGGCCCTTGGACTGTGCCTTACTGGCCGTTTCATGTTCAAAAATAACTCTGAAAACACGAGAGTAGTATATAATAGTATGTCCGAGATCAGGGTTCAGGGTGTGGATTGAAGATTGTCGGTCCGCCATCTTGGATTCTGACATCACGGCGGCCATCTTGAATTGTTGTGACCTTGACCTTTGACCTTGACCTTGAATTTGATCCTCAAAAATCGCCAAAATCCACTAAAATTGGGCAAAATTTGCCCAAAATTCCTCAAAAATCGCCAAAATTTCCATTTCTGTGGAAAAAAGTTCCGCCAAAAAATCTCAAAAAATTCCACAAATTAAAAATTTCCGTTTTTAGTCCTTAAAAATCCCAGCGGCTGAAAATTCCTAAAACTGGCTTAAGCATCCTTAACTCAAGCCTCAGTTAAGCCATTTCTAGGAATAAGGATACCATGACCGCCATCTTGGATTATGTCGTCACCGTTGCAATTTTCGTTACGGACGCCATCTTTAACTTTTTTTTATTTACTATCCGATTTTAATAAAAAAAATTAAAATTTATTAAAAAAAATTCAAATAATAAAAAATTAATAAAAATATTTAAAAAGCATACTTTTTCGACACGGAGCTCGGAGTCCTCGGTTCGAACCCGACGAGTGCAAAAAAATAAAAATGACGACCGATCCTTCCCTCGTGGTGGGTGCTGGCAGAATGACTCCCACCACTTTTTATCATCATCTAGTATGACGTCATGGCCGCCATCTTGTCTTCGATGCTGGAAGCCATCATCATTGTATCGTTGGCTAGAGTGCGCCGATGACATGTTAGTTTAATTCGTATCCGCTAGAGTGCAGTAATCATTTATTACTGTGACACCCGCCATCTTGTCATTTGGCCGCCATCTTGAAAATCCGTAATTATTTATCTAGAAATTCGGGAAAAGTTCCAAAATTCATTAAATAAATCACTCATTAATTTACATATTGATTCGATCGATTCCAGTCCTCGGTTCGATACCCGATCGTTGCAATAATGTTTAATCTTATGTAAAAATAAATAATTTAAATAAACTATGTTCAACATTCGTAAAGAGACTCTAAATCCTCTACGACCACCATCCTATCAGACATCAAGACCACCATATTGGAAATGTGTAATTTTAATGCTAGAGATCCGGGAAAAAGTTCAGAAATCATTAAATAAATTTCCGATCAATATACTGATTAATTAGATCGACTAAGGTCCTTGGTACAATCTAGGATGATGCAAAAAAAAATTAAATATAACATCAATTTAACATAATAGTAACAGGTTCGAGGAATTAAACACCGCAAGTTCTTTTACAAACATAATATTTATTACATAATTTCTATTCTACTACAGGATCACTTACGAAAGCCAGCAATCTTATAATCATTTAGTTCCGCAGCGTGTGAAATGACTAATTCTTAGCTCCAATCGGTTTATACTAGACAGAGTCCAGCCAGAACCTTTACAGACATAGTCCACCTCTTCTTGACAGAGTTTCTGGATACCGTTTTTAACAGTTTGCTTCACATCGTTAGAACTGTAAATTACTGCAGCCGATGTCTTGAATGCACACTTCTTCACTTTGTCATCGAACGGATATGGCTTTCCATATATACAGTCCAACCACAAGTTATATTTCAAAGGTCCGTTTGTTGCTACATCATCAGTAAGCTGATTGATTATCTTCTGTCTGATATCGTCAAGAAAATTACAAATGTCCTTCGACTCACCGAACGTATTTAGATAATAGTAGTCTTTCAACGTTCCACGAAATGCAGACTGCGCCAAGTAGAAGCCATTATCGTTCACTTGTAATGCTCCGAACACAGTCTTAGGTTTAGTTCCATGTTCAGACGTCATAACAATCGGTTGCTGGGCATCTGTTTTTTTGGTTTACGCTTTCGTGTCTCCAATCTAAAGCGAGGAGTCGAAATGTCGGCAGGTAGTTCAGCAGTAGGAGCACAGACTCCACCTTTACATTTTTTCGCATGATGTCGCAAACTGTCAATTCGAGTAAACCATTTAAGGCACTCATCACATCGAAACTTTATGCGAGAAGGATTCTTCGTGCATTTGCTCCGCTCATGTCTTCGTGCATCATGGGAAAATGTGAACGACGTATCGCAGTAGCTGCAAGGATACCGTGGTGATGAAGACGATTCTTTCAGACCCGATCCAGATACAGGCGTTGCAACAGTAGTACCATTTCCAGGCATTCTCTTATGCACATCGATGCATCGTTGTTGCGACGAAACCTTTACTTTCTGCCGCACAGCAGGACCTTTGCATGCCTTCATGTGCGTTTTCATATTATCTTTTCTGGCAAACTGCTTATGACATTTCTCACAAACAAACATTTTACGATATAGGTTCTTGACACATTCGCTCCTCTCGTGTCGCCGAGCATTGCTGTTGTTTGAGAAAATCTTGTCGCAGTAACAGCACCGATGTTCGCTAGTTTTCAAATCAGCATCCATTGAAGTCTCCATCGAGGTCGTATCGTCGATCGTCGTGGTTTCCTGCACATCCAGCTCAGTAGTCATTAAGCTATCTTCTGCTGGTGGTATCACATCTGTTGAAATATCCTCCAATGTTGACGTCGTCGTCGTTGCCAACGAGATCTGCTCCACCATTGTCGTCGCTGACGTCAAGGTTCCCGTAGACGATGGTACAACGTCCATCGAGTTCGGCGTTAAAGTCGGTAAAGATGCCATAGAGTTCTCAAGAACAGGTAATTACGCGACTTATGCACCAGATGAAATAATCTAGGTGATCCTTACACCGTCGACGACAGTAACAAACTGAGCGACCTGCTGTCTAGGACTCGCTTATATACATGCACCGGATGGAATAATACGCTAGTCAAATCAAGAATCATTAACAATAATACTAGAGTCAAGACAACATTAAAAAAAAAGGACCATCAACGAAAAGGCAGCACATTTGGAAGCACCGACAACGAAAAGGCAGCACATTTGGAAGCACCGACAAAGAGAAGGCAGCACCGCCAACGAAAAGGAAGCACATTTGGAAGCACCGACAAAGAAAAGGCAGCACCGACAACGAAAAGGCAGCACATTTGGAAGCACCGACAACGAAAAGGCAGCACATTTGGAAGCACCGACAAAGAAAAGGCAGCACCGCCAACGAAAAGGAAGCACATTTGGAAGCACCGACAAAGAAAAGGCAGCACCGCCAACGAAAAGGAAGCACATTTGGAAGCACCGACAAAGAAAAGGCAGCACCGCCAACGAAAAGGAAGCACATTTGGAAGCACCGACAACGAAAAGGCAGCACCATCGACGAAAAGGAAGCACATAAATTTGTCATTGACTCCAATATTCATTGGCTCCAATATTCATTGGCTCCAATATTCATTGGCTCCAATATTCATTGACTCCAATATCCATGAGCTCCAATATCAATTGGCTCGAATTGCTCCAAAAGGTTCCATCAGCCTTTTGGCTCCAACAGTCTTTTGGCTCCGATAGTCATTGGCTCCAATAGTCATTGGCTACAATATTCATTGGCTCCAATAATCATTGACTGCAATATTCATTGGTTCCAATATTCATTGGCTCCAATATTCATTGGCTCCAATATTCATTGGCTCCAATATTCAATGGCTCCAATATTCATTAGCTCCATCAGTCATTGACAACTACAGTCTTTTGGTCCCAAAAGTCTTTTGGCTCCAAATATATTAGGCTAGAATTCTTCGAGTCTAAGAGACTATGAGACCACATGGCTACGAGTCTAAAATGATCTAGCTGGTTACGAGTTATACATGGCTTGCGAGGCTACAGAGCTACGAAGTTTCTAGTACACAGGTTTACATGACTGCGAGGATACAGGACTACAGTCTGCAAGAGTACTTGACAAAAAATACATAAAATTCTGACTTGTACTATAACTCTATCTTTGCTCAACAATGATAAGTTTACAAGCTAGCAGAATCTGTTTATGTATTTTTTGTTTTTATTTTAAATTTTTTTATTAATTTATTTTTATTTTTAAATATTTTTTTCTGTAATAATATGATATCAAAGAAAACATGTGTCGTTTTTCTCCGTGTGCTCCTGATTATTCTTGCCAATATTATGATGGTTTTCTCCGTGTGCTCCTGATTATTCCTATCAATATTTTGATGGTTAATCCGTGTGCTTGCGATCATTCCTGCGGTTTCGGTCAAAGGTCAATGTCTTACCCATCCAAGATGACAGCCGTGACGTAGCAATCCAAGATGGCGGACCGTGATAAATCTGAGAAGCACTAGCAGGAAGGACGAACTTCCTTCTCCTTGAAGACTATCGATGCCATTCTTCTTATGCGATCGATAGTGAACAACCCGCATCCCGCATAAAATAAATAAATATTATTTTACCTGCAAGCAAAACGTGACGTTATCTGATGTTGAAAAGCGGAACTGCTTGCAGCAAGTACCATTGCATGAAATAAATTAACTCTCACCACTGAATAGTGCTATTGTAGTCAGTTAGAGACATAAAGTTTGGTAGCCATGTGGCCAATTAGTCATGCATTCTCGTAACCATGCGTTCTGGAAGCTTCGTAGTCCTATAGCCTCGCGACGACGTAACCTTGAAGACTTGCAATCGCATAGTCTCGTAACCTCATGGCTCGTAGTCTCGTAGTCATGATGTATTGGAGCCTCGTAGACTTGAAGCTATGTAAGCACGTAGCTTTGTAATCTTATAACATAATGCTGATGGTGTAGATGTAGCAAAAGAGAAAATTCCATCGAAGACAGGTGTGTCAATTGGAGCCTTGTAGACGAGTAGCTTCGTAGTCAAGTACTCTTGCAGACTGTAGTCCTGTATCCTCGCAGTCATGTAAACCTGTGTACAAGAAACTTCGTAGCTCTGTAGCCTCGCAAGCCATGTATAACTCGTAACCAGCTAGATCATTTTAGACTCGTAGCCATGTGGTCTCATAGTCTGTTAGACTCGAAGAATTCTAGCCTAATATATTTGGAGCCAAAAGACTTTTGGGACCAAAAGACTGTAGTTGTCAATGACTGATGGAGCCAATGAATATTGGAGTCAATGAATATTGGAGCCATTGAATATTGGAGCCAATGAATATTGGAGCCAATGAATATTGGAACCAATGAATATTGCAGTCAATGATTATTGGAGCCAATGAATATTGTAGCCAATGACTATTGGAGCCAATGACTATCGGAGCCAAAAGACTGTTGGAGCCAAAAGGCTGATGGAACCTTTTGGAGCAAATCGAGCCAATAGATATTGGAGCTCATGGATATTGGAGTCAATGAATATTGGAGCCAATGAATATTGGAGCCAATGAATATTGGAGTCAATGACAAATTTATGTGCTTCCTTTTCGTCGATGGTGCTGTCTTTTCGTTGTCGGTGCTTCCAAATGTGCTTCCTTTTCGTTGGCGGTGCTGCCTTTTCTTTGTCGGTGCTTCCAAATGTACTTCCTTTTCGTTGTCGGTGCTTCCAAATGTGCTGTCTTTTCTTTGGCGGTGCTGCCTTTTCGTTGTTGGTGCTTCCAAATGTGCTTCCTTTTCGTTGGCGGTGCTGCCTTTTCTTTGTTGGTGCTTCCAAATGTGCTTCCTTTTCGTTGGCGGTGCTGCCTTTTCTTTGTCGGTGCTTCCAAATGTGCTTCCTTTTCGTTGGCGGTGCTGCCTTTTCTTTGTCGGTGCTTCCAAATGTGCTGCCTTTTCGTTGTCGGTGCTTCCAAATGTGCTGCCTTTTCGTTGTCGGTGCTGCCTTTTCTTTGTCGGTGCTTCCAAATGTGCTTCCTTTTCGTTGGCGGTGCTGCCTTTTCTTTGTCGGTGCTTCCAAATAGGCTGCCTTTTCGTTGTCGGTGCTGCCTTTTCCTTGTCGGTGCTTCCAAATGTGCTGCCTTTTCGTTGTCGGTGCTTCCAAATGTGCTGCCTTTTCGTTGTCGGTGCTTCCAAATGTGCTGCCTTTACGTTGTCGGTGCTTCCAAATGTGCTGCCTTTTCGTTGTCGGTGCTTACAAATGTGCTGCCTTTTCGTTGTCGGTGCTTCCAAATGTGCTGCCTTTTCGTTGTCGGTGCTGCCTTTTCTTTGTCGGTGCTTCCAAATGTGCTTCCTTTTCGTTGGCGGTGCTGCCTTTTCTTTGTCGGTGCTTCCAAATGTGCTGCCTTTTCGTTGTCGGTGCTGCCTTTTCGTTGTCGGTGCTTCCAAATGTGCTGCCTTTTCGTTGTCGGTGCTTCCAAATGTGCTGCCTTTTCGTTGTCGGTGCTTCCAAATGTGCTGCCTTTTCGTTGTCGGTGCTTCCAAATGTGCTGCCTTTTCTTTGTCGGTGCTTCCAAATGTGCTGTCTTTTCTTTGGCGGTGCTGCCTTTTCGTTGTCGGTGCTTCCAAATGTGCTTCCTTTTCGTTGGCGGTGCTGCCTTTTCTTTGTTGGTGCTTCCAAATGTGCTTCCTTTTCGTTGGCGGTGCTGCCTTTTCTTTGTCGGTGCTTCCAAATGTGCTTCCTTTTCGTTGGCGGTGCTGCCTTTTCTTTGTCGGTGCTTCCAAATGTGCTTCCTTTTCGTTGGCGGTGCTGCCTTTTCTTTGTCGGTGCTTCCAAATGTGCTGCCTTTTCGTTGTCGGTGCTTCCAAATGTGCTGCCTTTTCGTTGTCGGTGCTGCCTTTTCTTTGTCGGTGCTTCCAAATGTGCTTCCTTTTCGTTGGCGGTGCTGCCTTCTCTTTGTCGGTGCTTCCAAATGTGCTGCCTTTTCGTTTTCGGTGCTGCCTTTTCGTTGTTGGTGCTGCCTTTTCGTTGTCGGTGCTTCCAAATGTGCTGCCTTTTCGTTGATGGTCCTTCTATTTTTAATGTTGTCTTGACTCTAGTATTATTGTAAATGATTCTTGATTTGACTAGCGTATTATTCCATCCGGTGCATGTATATAAGCGAGTCCTAGACAGCAGGTCGCTCAGTTTGTTACTGTCGTCGACGGTGTAAGGATCACCTAGATTATTTCATCTGGTGCATAAGTCGCGTAATTACCTGTTCTTGAGAACTCTATGGCATCTTTACCGACTTAAACGCCGAACTCGATGGACGTTGTACCATCGTCTACGGGAACCTCGACGTCAGCGACGACAATGGTGGAGCAGATCTCGTTGGCAACGACAACGACGTCAACATTGGAGGAGATTTCAACAGATGTGATACCACCAGCAGAAGATAGCTTAATGACTACTGAGCTGGATGTGCAGGAAACCACGACGATCGACGATACGACCTCGATGGAGACTTCAATGGATGCTGATTTGACAACTAGCGAACATCGGTGCTGTTACTGCGACAAGATTTTCTCAAACAACAGCAATGCTCGGCGACACGAGAGGAGCGAATGTGTCAAGAACCTATATCGTAAAATGTTTGTTTGTGAGAAATGTCATAAGCAGTTTGCCAGAAAAGATAATATGAAAACGCACATGAAGGCATGCAAAGGTCCTGCTGTGCGGCAGAAAGTAAAGGTTTCGTCGCAACAACGATGCATCGATGTGCATAAGAGAATGCCTGGAAATGGTACTACTGTTGCAACGCCTGTATCTGGATCGGGTCTGAAAGAATCGTCTTCATCACCACGGTATCCTTGCAGCTACTGCGATACGTCGTTCGCATTTTCCCATGATGCACGAAGACATGAGCGGAGCAAATGCACGAAGAATCCTTCTCGCATGAAGTTTCGATGTGATGAGTGCCTTAAATGGTTTACTCGAATTGACAGTTTGCGACATCATGCGAAGAAATGTAAAGGCGGAGACTGTGCTCCTACTGCTGAACTACCTGCCGACATTTCGACTCCTCGCTTTAGATTGGAGACACGAAAGCGTAAACCATTAAAACAGATGCCCAGCAACCGATTGTTATGACGTCTGAACATGGAACTAAACCTAAGACTGTGTTCGGAGCATTACAAGTGAACGATAATGGCTTCTACTTGGCGCAGTCTGCATTTCGTGGAACGTTGAAAGACTACTATTATCTAAATACGTTCGGTGAGTCGAAGGACATTTGTAATTTTCTTGACGATATCAGACAGAAGATAATCAATCAGCTTACTGATGATGTAGCAACAAACGGACCTTTGAAATATAACTTGTGGTTGGACTGTATATATGGAAAGCCATATCCGTTCGATGACAAAGTGAAGAAGTGTGCATTCAAGACATCGGCTGCAGTAATTTACAGTTCTAACGATGTGAAGCAAACTGTTAAAAACGGTATCCAGAAACTCTGTCAAGAAGAGGTGGACTATGTCTGTAAAGGTTCTGGCTGGACTCTGTCTAGTATAAACCGATTGGAGCTAAGAATTAGTCATTTCACACGCTGCGGAACTAAATGATTATAAGATTGCTGGCTTTCGTAAGTGATCCTGTAGTAGAATAGAAATTATGTAATAAATATTATGTTTGTAAAAGAACTTGCGGTGTTTAATTCCTCGAACCTGTTACTATTATGTTAAATTGATGTTATATTTAATTTTTTTTGCATCATCCTAGATTGTACCAAGGACCTTAGTCGATCTAATTAATCAGTATATTGATCGGAAATTTATTTAATGATTTCTGAACTTTTTCCCGGATCTCTAGCATTAAAATTACACATTTCCAATATGGTGGTCTTGATGTCTGATAGGATGGTGGTCGTAGAGGATTTAGAGTCTCTTTACGAATGTTGAACATAGTTTATTTAAATTATTTATTTTTACATAAGATTAAACATTATTGCAACGATCGGGTATCGAACCGAGGACTGGAATCGATCGAATCAATATGTAAATTAATGAGTGATTTATTTAATGAATTTTGGAACTTTTCCCGAATTTCTAGATAAATAATTACGGATTTTCAAGATGGCGGCCAAATGACAAGATGGCGGGTGTCACAGTAATAAATGATTACTGCACTCTAGCGGATACGAATTAAACTAACATGTCATCGGCGCACTCTAGCCAACGATACAATGATGATGGCTTCCAGCATCGAAGACAAGATGGCGGCCATGACGTCATACTAGATGATGATAAAAAGTGGTGGGAGTCATTCTGCCAGCACCCACCACGAGGGAAGGATCGGTCGTCATTTTTATTTTTTTGCACTCGTCGGGTTCGAACCGAGGACTCCGAGCTCCGTGTCGAAAAAGTATGCTTTTTAAATATTTTTATTAATTTTTTATTATTTGAATTTTTTTTAATAAATTTTAATTTTTTTTATTAAAATCGGATAATAAATAAAAAAGTTAAAGATGGCGTCCGTAACGAAAATTGCAACGGTGACGACATAATCCAAGATGGCGGTCATGGTATCCTTATTCCTAGAAATGGCTTAACTGAGGCTTGAGTTAAGGATGCTTAAGCCAGTTTTAGGAATTTTCAGCCGCTGGGATTTTTAAGGACTAAAAACAGAAATTTTTAATTTGTGGAATTTTTTGAGATTTTTTGGCGGAACTTTTTTCCACAGAAATGGAAATTTTGGCGATTTTTGAGGAATTTTGGGCAAATTTTGCCCAATTTTAGCGGATTTTGGCGATTTTTGAGGATCAAATTCAAGGTCAAGGTCAAAGGTCAAGGTCACAACAATTCAAGATGGCCGCCGTGATGTCAGAATCCAAGATGGCGGACCGACAATCTTCAATCCACACCCTGAACCATGATCTCGGACATACTATTATATACTACTCACGAGTCTAGTCCTTTTTCACTTCCAAAACAGTTTAAAATGTAAATGCGGAAAAATAACTACCATTCCATCCTCAGCGTGCACTTAAATGTTTTTCGCGAAGAGAGACCACGTGGATAATCTGAGCAGTTCACCAACCTCGGGGTTTCCTCTGAATCTCCTTCTAACCTTTTGACATTTTCCTTGAAACTGTAGTTCGTTGCTATAGATTTAAGAAATAATATAAGTACTCAATTTTAATGTTAATGTCAGCTAACATTGAAAGTCGAATAGTTATTCGAGATTGAAAATAATTTTACCCCATACAAGTGGCCTGGCGAACTGAAGAGGATTTTACGCCGCACCGAAATCGATTCACGAATGCGAAGTTGATTTCAAAGTTTCATGATACATTTTTTTGTCAGCAGAATATTTGTTTTCTCTCAGAGTGTGGTGCGCTCTATGGAACAGCCTGTGCACATGTTTAGAGGGGCGTTGATGGCTGTTGATGATGTTCTGCCTCGTTGCGCGCACATTTTCATTATCTCATTTTAATTACCCACGACTATTAGCCACGTGGTATACGAAAGTCGTTCTCTCTGTGCCTTCATACCCTCTGGTATTCTTAACCACCACCCAGAGAGGCTCTTCACGACGGTGACTAGCTGTAGGGCGTCGCACGGAGGCTGCAGACTGGTGCTTCAAGGTCATGGTGCGCTCCGGACCGCCTCCGCACCATCCAGGTGCTCACACGCTGAGCACTGCCATTCCACTCTCGATGTTCCATGGATGATATGCGGTGCGTGTAGACTTCACAAACATGTTTCATTTACAAAACGGGTAATATTTGGCCCGGTCGGGAGATGAAGGGTCCATTTCAAGGGCCATTAAATCATCGCAAGCGAAATCCGTAATGACAGTTATACCTGTGTGACGATGCCTAATTGGGGGCACAAAGCTTCTCTTTTAAACTGAACGAGTCGTGATATATCTAAGTAGCTACCGATTGTTGGCCCAAAGTCTCGGTTATGTGGTGGTTTGGTTCCGAACCATCGTCTCTTTTACATATTCGCCTTGTGAGCTTGGCTTGACGCCTGAGTGTAGCTACTTGGTAATTATCACTTTCTTTTCTTTCTCTCTCTCTCTCCCTCCCTCCATCCCACCCACCCCCACTACCCATCCCCATCATCCTCCAACTCTTTCCTGAATCAGAAACGGCAAAGATTCTTGACCCGCCGACCAAATGAGCAGCATGTCTACAACGGTTTCTAAGTTTACTACGTTAGAGACGTACGTAGTGTAAGCTGTCCTACAAAATTCACTTGGGAAATGCCCAATATGTTTACTGGTGTAATATGTTGTTTTTTGAGCACTTGTTGCGGTGGTGGTAGATATTACTGGAAAAAATTGAAAACATGCGTATTTTCGGAGCATGTGTATGTCGCATTAAACTATGACAGTGAGTCATCCGCGCATAGACTGTAGCATGTATCATTCTTAGATAGCAGTGTGCATTTAAATTGGCATTAATTTTCTCCTTCCAATGCACGATATGTGCTTAGCGCTGTTCTTGTTTCAGTGCGATCTTTTTCCAGATATGCGCTAAGAGCACAAAAGTTTGACACATCTTTGTATTTTATTGAATTTTTAAAAAATATAAGTAAAAACTTCGATTTTAAAAATAAAATTTTGGAATGAGAATTTTTATAATACATTTTATAACTGGGACTTTTCATGGACATACTGTATACATGTAATTTTATTTAGAAAAATGATTAGTTAAGGACTTTTAAAAATTATATAAATTGCTGAACGAAACTTAAGGCAAAGATCAAGGGAAACGAAGACAGAGAAGAAAACAGACACAAGCTGACGATCTCAAACAAGCAAGGAAGGGGTTGTGACAAGGGTCTGCGGTTAGAGCAAGCCAGCTGGTTGGTTAAGAGGTGTTTATCATGGTGTTCCAGTTCCCCCGCTGTTACCTACTCTGTGTGTACTCTAACCTCAGTACCATTCGCGTCCCTTGTGCGCGAGACTGGTCGGAACTGGATTACTGCATGTGTGAACAGGTGAATGTAGCGATGTGCGTCGCGTGTTTGCGAAGGGTAGCTTCATGCGACGGGACTTGCAGATTGCAGTGGGCTTCTAACCGCCTCCGACTCATGAATGTGAGCCCGGCCTCATGGCTGTGATGACGGCTGTTTTCTCATCAGAGCTCATTTCTAGCCGCTTTTCCAACTGTGCGCAATGTTGACAAGGATCGCAGGCTCTGCATCCTCTGATTGGCCAGCAGCTCCGAGTGACATGACCAACCAGCCAACCAGAAGAAAGGAAGGGCCTGCAACCAATCAGGAAACACGCTCCTATCGGGCGAGAGTATATAAAGGCAAGATAATTTTCAAGTTATTCCATCAACAGTATAGGGAAATGGGGCCGATGATGTGTCGAATTATCCAGTGGGTGCAACGATATCACGTGGTGTTCCTTATGTGTTTTATACCAGGCATCTTCGATTACCATTGTTTTTATTTTTGTTTTATTTAATTTTAATTTCGTGTCCCTTTTTTTAGTAATTTCTCTCTTTACATAAGTATACTTTGCAGGCGCTTGGTTTTTTAAACTAATTTTTCCCAGTAAATTGTATAATACCCGGAAATAGACTTTAAGGTGTTTGTCTCCGTTGATATGAAAATACTTATATCCAGTGACAGTGGAATAAATAAAAAACTGGTTTAAAATGCTCTAAAGAATTTGTGTCTGTTTGTTATCCTGTAGTAACGGTATGTGTGACATGCTATGAACCCTTACTAAATTGAAGCTTTTGGGAAAAAAAAAATCTAAATTGGTAACTAGATACTACCCTGAAGATGACGACTGCAAGTTCGACCGAGTCGTCGATGAAATATTCGCCTTCGACACGGATGGAACCCAGAAGCCAAGCAACTTTGGCGCAATATTGTTTTGACTGGCTGCAAATACTCGAAGTCTATTGTCGACGTTATCAAACATTTTTTTTCAGAAAGTGAAACAAAATATAAAAACCAGCAAGTAATTTTTTTTTAATTGTAAACCGTTCTGCCAAAAAAATTGAATTAGATGTATAATTTTCGATGGATCGTGGGCCATGTTTGCCAGCAAGTGTCGGTATGGAGGAATTACGGGGCGTAGCGGCGACGGCTGTGAGGCAGTCCGCGGCAGTGGCGTGAGTCATGCGGAGAGCGCACCCTCCCTAATGGACACATGGCGTGGCTGAAGGCTGTTCTTCTCCACACCGACGGTCCGGTACGCTACCCCGCTCCTGTGCCTTCCCGCCGTGCCGGCAACCTATAGAATATTATTTCATATCTACCACAACAATTTATTGAAATTTTATCCAATAATAATCTTAAACTATCAGTTTAATATTTATAATTAATTATAACGTACAGATTTTTAAAAACGTTTATTTATTTCATACCTATAAAGTATGATGTCGGCTAGACCCCACACGTTCTGAGTTTCATAAACTCCATTTATCATTGAGCTATAAATAATTGTCATCTTCGGTAGGTATATGAAAGACTCAAATGGTAAAAAATTGTTTTACATATTTTAATAGACTTTTTAGTTATCTTCGGAATGCAATATTATTTTGTTACTTAGTTTCGTCTGTTCCATGAAGAAATAATAAAATAAATAAATAACTTGTGATACCTTGAGGTAAGCTACCGTAAGTAATGTATAGTGGAAGCTTTGTTTGGATTGTAAATGTATTTCATTGGTTGCTACGAATTTACGCAGCTAAAAAAAATATTGCCTCGATTAAAACCAAATATTCTCAAGTGAAACTAGGCAGTCCCACAAAGTTTGTGTTTATTTACAATAAATAATCGTGTTTTCTTTTGGCATTTAATATAATTCAGCTATATATAGCCCATATTTTCAACTGTTTGAATGAAACTTTTGTTGTTTCTAACACGCTTTTCGGTAGCTTTTTTTTACTGCAATATAGTAACAAATGTGAAATATGTTATTATTAATGCTAAGTGAAATAATTGAGACATCAGCGAAGACAGGGACACCACTCCACAGACCGTCTTCCTCCAGCCGCGTGCCTGAGCGATAAGGGTGTGCAGCATTCTGGGTTTAAAAAAAAAACAAAAAAACATTGGAACAGAATATTTATCCATCTCAACTAAATTACCTATTCCAATTGTGATGATTACACAGGCCAACAATAGTTTAAGTGCCTGGGTATTTGTAGCTGATTTCATATGATTGTTATGCCCTGAATTAAAATATGGCCTTAGTTTTTGCCTAGGAGTTCAATTTTCTAAGCTATGATGTTTTAGTGAAATATACATTTTACGTTATTTAAGGTTAAATCCGTGAATCAAATCTAAAAATTAAAAATGAAATTTGTATTATTAAACTACACAAATATTATACTATACAAATATCAGTATATTATACAATCATTATTATTTTATACTAATATTATTTTATATACAAATATAATACCAAGTAATCGATGGAACCTACTAGTCACTCAACACTTCGGAAGCTTCTTTTTCATGAACTTCTTGAACATATCTTGGAACAGTCCCTTTTTAAACTCCAGCCGTATTGTGCGTATCCCATCCTCCTTGATAATTTGATTATCTTGATGAAATATTTCACCTTGCTCCTCACTGTCGTCTCCTAACTTTTCAGGAAAACGGTCCAGGTGGCTATGTAAATAGTGCACCTTAATACTCATGTTGCACCCAAAGGATTTGAAATTTATGAGCATATCGTTTACCAGTTCAACATGGTAAAATGATTTTCGTTTGTCCAGAAAATTTCCGACTACAGCAGCAAATGAAGTCCAGGATTTTCGGTCAGCTTCATTCATGGGATTTACGAAGGCTTGGTCCTTAATGAATTTTATTATTTCAGGTCCGTTAAGTAGGATTTTCGGTCAGCCTCATTCATGGGATTTACGAAGGCTTGGTCCTTAATGAATTTTATTATTTCAGGTCCGTTAAGTATTCCTGCTTTAATTTTTTCCTTACTCAAGGCATTCCCCCCCCCCCCCCCTTTATAAATGCTAAGCATGATTATTCCATATCAAGAGCCTTTACAAACTGCTTCATAAGGCCCAGCTTGATATGCAGTAGAGGAAAGATGATTTTCCCTCGTTCAACTGAAGGTTCGTTAGTAAAGTTTTTTCCTCCAACGACCATGTCTTCTCTCTTAGGCCACTCTTGTCTAACCTAGTGGTGTTTTTTTGTCTATGCTATCCCAGAGGCATAAGAAACAAGGATATTTGGTGTGGCCACTTTGCTGTCCGAGGAGAAAGTTTACATTTTTAAATTCACACAAATCACCCATTGATGTTCACGATACCTTATCTTCTCCAAAACCAACGCTATGGTGCTATATGTTTCTTTCATTGTCATTGAGTGAGCAATTGGAATTGAACGATATTTTTTGCCATTGTGTAGAAGAACACATTTCAAGCTTCGCTTTGAGCTATCATTAAATAGGCGCCAATCATCTGGAAAATGTTCAGGAGTCCTCTATATCGTGTCAAAATACAAGATTTTCTTCTTGAGAGAAGCATAATAGCAGATACTTTTCTATTGTACAGTAAAAAGTAATTTTGGTTACTTGTTCCAGTAAATATTTTTCCTTCAATCTGGGAGCCAGTAATTCAGGAGCGTCTTTTGACAGGTTAAGATCTCTGACGAGGTCATTTAACTCATCCTGGTTGAAATGTTGAGGAATTGTTGACATCCCCTCATAATCACTGTCACCTTCATTAGTATCAGAAGGGTGGTTATAGGGACAACACTCGTCCTCAGAAAGCTCTGGGAGCTGGTGAAATGCTGGGACCGGTACTTCCTCTGAGTGAGGGACCGGGCATCTTGCAGAGACTAAATCAGGATAAGTCCACTTGCTATGGTTGTTTTGTTTGATTCCAGTAACATTTACTAGACAGAAATTTGGGTGCTCTCCAAAGCATCGGTATGCCGAATTTCAAACTTTTTATTTTCCCGCTAGTCCATTGGCTTATATATTCTGTACAAGTTTTACAAACCTGATGCGGTGCTCAGGATTGTTATCAGTATCCATGATGAGCTCATTTTTCAAGGTCACTTAACAGTCTTTCTATCATCTTTTAATGTGTATTCTCCGCATATGTTGCAAAACACATCTGGATGATTTACACGACTTCTTCTACTGGGACTAACTTTTTATCAACTTCGATCTATCCTGCACGGCTAAAATTCACAAACTGACCTCAAATTTAGTTGAAGCGTTGAAATGAAGCTGGCTGGCTAATATTAGGTATTGTGTCATTTTTTAACACGTTAGGTTAATAGTTTAGGTTAGTTAGTTAAGGTATCCATGAAACTAAAGTTATCAATCATTTAGTTTTTCTAACATTACCCAGTCAGAGTTTGGTAGACCTATGTGTACACAATTTTTTTTTCCAGTTATTATTCGAACTTTACTCAACAAACTTGGATAATGCTAAGTTAACCCATGTGAACATAGGTTCACTTATTCTTCTTCTAGCATTACCCGTAACGTAACATATACAGTATACGTGTGCATTGTTGTGGTCCTTGTTGCTATCTCGGTGCTGGTAGCGTCGCCTGTTGAGTGTAAGTGCACTGAGTTTCTACAGTTAAGAAAGTTATGGAAAATCTGGGAAAAATCAGGAAGGATGTAATTGGTCAGGTAAAGCCAGTATTTTGAGTTGAAAACGTCATGCGTCAGGCTGCCATCCCCCAGACTGTGAAAGTATATATTTTTTTAGATGGTGTTTAGTGCGTTGTCATATATAGGCCTACTATGAAATTGCATATGCAAAGTTATGTTTTAAGTAAAGAAAGTGGAAAGCGAGCCAGACCAACTATGGGACTACTGGAAATTAGAAAATTGCAAAAGAGGTAGGCGATATTAGAAATGGTGAAATTTGAAAATTTGTTGAGGATATGTCAGGGAAACCGTATCATAGATTTGTGCGTGGATCCTGCAATTAGGTAAAGTGGGCACTAGGAGTTGTCCCTCAGTGAGGCAGGACTGCCTTGGGTTGTCGGGTGGAACAGGCTCCGAGGTGTTCGCTTCAGCTAGAAGGTGGCGCAGCTAGTGGGCATAGGTGTTATCGGATCGCAGGCGCCTGTGCAGTGACGTCGTGCGGTGCCATTGACTCTCCGCCTTCCTCCCCGTGGCCAATCACCGCTTCCTCCTCGCGACCTATCACCGCCCTCCTCCTCGCGACCAATCACCGCCCTCCTCCCGCGACCAATCACCGCCCTACTGCTCGCGACCAATCACCGCCCTCCTCTCGCGACCAATCACCGCCCTCCTCCTCGCGACCAATCACCGCCCTCCTCCTCGCGACCAATCACCGCCCTCCTCCTCGCGACCAATCACCGCCCTCCTCCTCGCGAGCAATCACCGCCCTCCTCCTCGCGACCAATCACCGCCCTCCTCCCGCGACCAATCACCGCCCTCCTCCCGCGACCAATCACAGCCCTACTCCTCGCGACCAATCACCGCCCTCCTCCCCGCGAACAATCACCGCCCTCCTCCTCGCGACCAATCACCGCCCTACTCCTCGCGACCAATCACCGCCCTCCTCCCCGCGAACAATCACCGCTTCCTCCTCGCGACCAATCACCGCCCTCCTCGCGACCAATCACCGCCCTCCTCCCGCGACCAATCACCGCCCTCCTCCTCGCGACCAATCACCGCCCTCCTCCTCGCGACCAATCACCGCCCTCCTCCTCGCGACCAATCACCGCCCTCCTCCTCGCGACCAATCACCGCCCTCCTCGCGACCAATCACCGCCCTCGTTCACCCTCCGGCCTGCGCCGGGCTCCTGGAGGTCTGATCAGGGGCGCAACCAAATGTGCGGAATACGGCCACTAAAAACACTCTGCGATTCAGAAATTCCAACTTCAAAAATTAAGTTTTAAATATAAACAAAACAGAAATTTCTTAAACATAATGACTTAAAAAAAGTAATTTTACAAACTTTATAAGTTCAGAATTTATGGAATGGTTTATTAACGAAGTAGCTTATTGAGTATAGTTGCAAAATAGATACTTTGGAAATTTTTTTGACATTGTTCAATAATCTTGGTTGCAGTAAAATAAGCATGGCTGGCATGAGCACATGTGCAGACGTGTGCACGTGTGTATTTTTTTTTTTTCAATTGAAACTGAAGTCATGATTTTCAACGATCATACTTTGCAGTTATGCAATTTTTAAGTTTTTAAACAAAATACAAAGTAATTTAACATACTGTTTTGGTTGTTCCGTTTTGGAAAATAGATAATATGGGACATTTATGGTATATATTCCCAGTAACGAAGGACCAAAAAAAAAAATATCAAGGTAGCTGACATTTTGTTTCGAAAAGTAGATTTTTAAGTTGTTAGGTTGCCGATAAATACCGCACAGTTAGCTGATCTTCATAGAAAGTAAGAGCTTTAGTTGCGAGTGCATTAAGTTGCGAGTGCATTAAGTTGCGACTCTTTTATCTTCTTTGCTTCGTGAGTGCGGTCAAGTCTGGGGTTTTCGCGGGCTGTCAGCTGGATATGTGATCAGTGATGTATCTGTGTGGGTGTGAACTGTAGCCTCGGGAACAGCACGTCGCAATCTTTCACCATGACTTGGCGGTCGATGTAGCCTGACGTCACCCGCAGTCCTTGAGCTCGATCCACGTATCGTCATATGGCCCTCTCTTACCTTGTATGGAGAAAATATAAATATTTGCAATAGAGAACTCCTAAGAAGGCTTGTTACTTTTTTTTTTCTGTAATTATTTTTCCTTTTGAATGTCGTGGAACATGCAGAACAAAACTGTAATACACGGCAGTATCATTGCGATCAGCAGTAGGTATTTCTACAATTTACTATTACATAAAAACGATTTTATAAATTCACATATGTAAAATAGAATATACGTTTTTACAATTTTTATTTTGTTTTTGTTTAGTTTTGAATATATAAAAAAATAAAACAGTAATAAGCCACACGTTTACAGCCTCATGTAACCAGCAATGTCTCTCTCCATTTCAGTAGATTTTCGTGTCAACAAATAATCTTGCGTTTACTTTTTTATGTATAAAATTCACTGACACGCTAAAATACATACGCAATCATTTTATCTTCAATTTCACTTTCAATTCAATTCATGGTCAGTACAATATTGCCTTTTAGTTTTAACGACGAGGAGCTAAGCAAAACAGTTTCTTATTTGTTACAACATTGGCTGTATTTGTACACCCTTTATAGAGTGGTGCAAAACAGTTTTAAGTAAATTATTTTTGTTCACATTGTTTGACATTGTGAACATTAAATAAATGTGTATTTTTTTTTTTTACAACAGAGACAATCTATGTGCTACTAAAGTTTTTTTTTTCTACGTACATGATTAATTCTAAATGAAAAGTGTTTAAACGCGTGTTGTTACCATCATTATTTTTGGTATGAGCTACCGCAAAACATTTTCGTTAAAGTGACTGGGTGCTTACAACACTCATTTTTCTTTATGCACAGAACAATTTTTGTTGTAGTTTACAATAGCTTCCTTGGTAACCAGTTGCCAATATATAGTTTGTAATAGTACAAGGAAAATATTGTTTATTTATGCAAAACATTGCTATGGTAATTTTTACATAGGTATTATATGAAGTAGGTACGTTATTGGAAATAAATCTGAATATTTTTTGTCACTCTTGCTAAAATTGGTGCATAGTTTAAAAATTTGACTGATGTTTCAGACAAGCTTAGCAATTTTAAACCATGGAAACATAATCGAATATATCCCCTAATTTGACTTTTTTTTTTGGTTTTTTTAAACTTATTGGTGTGCTCAGTCAGTAGGCTGGAAATCTATTCACGTAACGGTTTACAAATTACTTTAACTATTGTACTACTGAGACAACACACAGCATAAATGCTCGGGCAAGATTCTGAACCCAGTATTACTGAGAAAATGTTTTTTTTTGTATCGTTACATTTGATTTCATGTAAATGTGCGCCATTGTTCAGCTGTTTCTGGGTGCACGCTCTTTTTTTTTGTAAACTGGGACGCTTCAATGATATTTATATTACATTGTTCAATGATATTGATTTTACATTGTTCAGTAATTTTTATTTGTATATTGTCTGTACCTTCGCATAATGTATAAATAAATTGTCTGTAACATTGTATTATGCATTAGAGATTAATTATGAACCTCCATTGTGTACGTTATTGTTTAGTTTTATTTTTCAAGGGAACTATTGAATTTTTTGCTTTGTTATCAAGTGTAGCTACCATTGAAGTATGTGGCTTCTCTTCTATCGCACGTGGCTGCCACGCGTCCATTTTTTCTTATCTCGCAAGAGATATTTTGTGGCACTGTAATTGTGCTAGTACCTGAAAGCCCCTAAGGTATCCCTGCGGACTTGCGCCGCGGCAGAATGTGAGTTCCATTGAGCGGGGACGCACCACAACGCGGAAATACCACAACGCCGAAACAATAACGCCGAAAACTATAACGCCGAATGCAAAATTGACTACAACGCCGACAGCTAGAAAACTGCTGTGTACCACAACGCCGAATTACCACAACGCCTAAATACATTAACGCCGAAAAATGTCATTGCAGGACAGTAGTATATGAATGGCGGAGCTGAAACAGGATTCAGGTTGTGGAGCCTGTGGAGCCGACCGCCATCTTGGATTGTGACGTCACGGCGGCCATTTTTGACTCAAAATTCCTCAAAATTCCTCAAAATTGACTCAAAATGACTCAAAATTTCCCGTTTTCGAGGGAAAATTTCCCGTTTTCGAGGGAAAAATTCCCGTTTCGAGGAAAAATTAGGATTTCGAAAAACCACAAATGTCTTTTGCCTTAGAAAGAACACAAATTCCTGATATAGGCTTAAGCATCCTTAACTCAAGCCTCAGTTAAGCCTCTTTTAGGATTATGACGTCACCGTTGCTATTTTCGTTACGCCCGCCATCTTGAAAATCCGCAATTTTTATGTTAGAAAATCGGGAAAAAAATTAAAAATCATTAAAAAAATTATTTGATCGAATTAAAAAAAATATTAAAAACCACTGTTGCAGTTATCGTTACGGTCGCCATCTTGGATTATATAAATGTTGCATATTTCGTTACACCCGCCATCTTGGTTGAGTACCATGTCATTCTTACACTTTACGTTACGACCACCATATTGGATCCTATTAATGTTGCAATTATCGTTATGGTCACCATCTTAAAATTTAGACGCCATCTTGAAAATCCGTAATTTTAATGCTAGAAAAGCGGGAAAAAATCCAAAAATAATTAAAAAAATTAACTAATCGAATTAAATAATAAAAAATCCTTAAAACCACCGTTGCACTTTTTCGTGACGGCCGCCATCTTTAAATCACCCGCTGGAGGTCACCATCTTGTTTTCGTCCGCTAGAGTGTGCTGATACCATGTTAGTATAAGTATCTAGTCACCATACCTTTGTCCTCAACTGTTGACATTGAACTTTGACCTTGACCTTGGACTTTGACCTTAACCTTGAAATTTGACCTTGACCTTGAAATTTGACCTTGAACTTTGACCTTGATCTTGAACTTTGACTTTGACCTTGAAATTTGACCTTGACCTTGAACTTTGACCTTGAAATTTGACCTTGACCTTGAAATTTGACCTTGACCTTGAAATTTGACCTTGACCTTGAAATTTGCCCTTGACCTTGAAATTTGACTTTGTCCTCGTCGTCCATCATAAATCCGTCATTTTATGTTTAGTACATGCTACCAGGAGCTACCGCCTGCTAGTGGTCATTGCCACCATCTTGTTTTCGTCTGATGGAGGACGCCATCTTATGTGTACTCATCTTACCATCATGATAGTTTTATTCTAACCCGATACAGTGCAGTAATCATTTATTACTGAGGTGACCACCATCTTGGAAATTCGTAATAACTAACACATAAATTCGGAAAAAATTCCAAAAGTCTCCGAAAAAATCACTCATTAATTTACAAATTGAATCGATGGATTCGTGTCCACGGTTCGATTCTTGACCAGTGACAGTTGTAACTAATTATTAAATAAATTTTAGATTCTGTTTACCATTACCTTTCGCGGAGTTTATTGTCCATTCACTCCTAAATTCACCTAAAAAATCACCCATTCAAGTAATGATTGATTCGATACTTGGTTCGATCTATGGTCGAAGCTAAAAATAAATTTAAATACCAGATAAGTGTAAGGCTCGAGAAATAAAACACTGCAAGTTCTTTTACAAACATAATATTTATTTCATCATTTCTATTCTACTACAGGATCACTTGCGAAAGCCAGCAATCTTATAAACATTTAACCCTGCATAGGCGTGAAATGACTAATTCTTAACTCCAATCGGTTTATACTAGACAGAGACCAACCAGAACCCGTACTAACATAGTTCTCCTCTTCTTGACAGAGTTTCTGGATACCGTTTTTAACAGTTTGCTTCACATCGTCAGAACTGTAAATTACTGCAGCCGATGTCTTGAATGCACATTTCTTCAATTTGTCATCTAACGGATATGGCTTTCCATATATACAGTCCAGCCACAAGTTATATTTTAATGGTCCGTTTGTTGCTACATCATCAGTAAGCTGATTGATTATGTCCTGTCTGATATCATCGAGAAAAGTACAAATGTCCTTCGACTCACCGAACGTATTTAAATAATAATAGTCTTTCAACGTTCCACGAAATGCTGACTGCGCCAAGTAGAAGCCATTATCATTCACCTGTAGAGCACCGACCACAGTCTTAGGTTTAGTTCCATGTCCAGATACCATAGCAATCGGTTGCTGCACATCTGTTTTTTTGCCTTACGCTCACGAGCCTTCAACCTAAACCGAGGAGTTGAAATTTCTGCAGGTACTTCTGCAGTAGGCGCACGGACTTCACCTTTACATTTTTTCACATGTCGTCGCAAATTATCAATTCGAGTAAACCATTCATGACACTCATCACAGCGAAACTTCATGCGAGAAGGATTCTTCATGCATTTGCTCCGTTCATGTCTTCGTGCATCATGGGAAAATGCGAACGACGTATCACAGTAGCTGCAAGGATACCGTGGTGATGAAGACGAACCTTTCAGACCTGATCCAGATGTCGATGTTACTACGATTTTACCATCTCCAGGCATACTCTTATGAACATCAATGCATCGTTGTTGCACCGAAACCTTTACTTTCTGCCGCACAGCAGGACCTTTGCATGCCTTCATGTGCGTTTTCATATTATCTTTTCTAGCAAACTGCTTATGACATTTCTCACAACCAATCATTTTACGATAAAGGTTCTTAGCACATTCGCTCTTCTCGTGGCGTCGAGCATTGCTGTTGTTTGAGAAAATCTTGTCGCAGTAACAGCACCGATGTTCGTTAGTTGTCAAATCAGCATCCATTGAAGTCTCCATCGAGGTCGAATCGTCGTTCGTCGTGGTTTCCTGCACAGCCAGCTCTGTAGTCATTAAGCTCTCTTCTGCTGGTGGTACCACGACTGATGAGGTCTCCTCCAATGTTGTCGTTCTCGTTGCCAACGGGATCTGCACCTTCTTCGTCGTCGCTGACGTCAAGGTTCCCGTAGACGATGGTACAACGTCCATCATGTTCGTCGTTAAAGTCGGTAAAGATGCCATCAAGTTCGCAAGATCAAGTAATTACGCGACTTATGCACCAGATGAATCAAATTAGGTGATCCTTGCAACGTCGTCGTCAGTAACAAACTGAGCGACCAGATGTCTAGGACTCGCTTATATACAAGCACCGGATGGAATAATACGCTAGTCAAATCAAGATCAATTTACTATAATACTAGAGTCAAATCATCATTAAAAATAGAAGCACCATCAAAAAGGCAGCACATTTTGGACGCGCCGTCAATAAAAAGAGAAGCAAATTCTACAAAACGAAAGCTCATTTAACGAAAAGGAGGTACATTCGCACTTACATTAAACTCGATAGGATGCGATCGTCAGTGTTAAGCTAGGATATAATGTCTCCATCAATCTATGAATCAACCAGTTTGTAGTTCTATAAGTAATTGGCATCAACAGTCTTTTGACTCCAATATTCATTGGCTCCAATTTTCATTAACTCCAATATTCATTGACTCCAATATTCATTGTCTCCAATATTCATTGACTCCAATATTTATTGGCTCCAATATTCATTGACTCCAATTTTCATTGGCTCCAATATTCATTAACTCCAATATTCATTGGCTCCAATTTTTATTGACTCCAATATTCATTGGCTCCAATTTTCATTGTCTCCAATTTTCATTGGCTCCAATATTCATTGGCTCCAATATTCATTGGCTCCAATTTTCATTGGCTCCAATATTCATTGTCTCCAATATTTATTAACTCCAATATTCATTGGCTCCAATATTCATTGACTCCAATATTCATTGGCTCCAATTTTCATTGGCTCCAATTTTCATTGGCTCCAATATTCATTGGCTCCAATATTCATTGGCTCCAATTTTCATTGGCTCCAATATTCATTGTCTCCAATATTTATTGGCTCCAATATTCATTGGCTCCAATATTCATTGGCTCCAATAGTCATTGGCTCCAATAGTCATTGGCTCCAATAGACATTGACTCCAATAGTCATTGGCTTCAATATTCATTGGCTCCGACAGTATTTTGACTCCAAAAGTCATTGGCTTCTAAAGTCATAGGCTCCAACTGCCTTTTGTTTCATCAGCGCCAAATATATTTGGCTAGTATGCTACGAGTCTAAGAGACTATGAGCCGCAAGACTACAAGTCTAAAAGGATCTAGCTGGTTACGAGTTATACATGCCTGCGAGGCTACAGAGCTACGAAGCTTCTAGAACTCAAGTTTAAGTGACCGCGAGGATACAGGACTACAAGTCTGCATGAGTACTTGACTACGAAGCTACTCATATACAAGGCTCCAATTGACGCATCTGTCTTCGTCGGAATTTTCTCTTTTGATCCATCTGCTCCAACAGCATTATGTTATAAGAATTACAAGGCTACTTGATTACGTAGCATCAAGTCTACAAGGCTCCATTGCATCATTACTACGAGAATACAAGCCATGAGGTTACGAGACTATGCGATTGCAAGTCTTAAAGGTTACGTGATCGCGAGGCTATAGGACTACGAAGCTTCCAGAACGCATGGTCACGAGACTGCATGACTAATTGGCCGCGTGGCTACGAAACGTCATGTCTCTAACTGACTACAATAGCAATATTCAGTGGTGAGAGTTAATTTATCTCATGCAAAGGTACATGGTGCAAGTAGTTCCGCTTTTCAACATCAGATGACGTCACGTGTTGCTTGCAGGTAAATAATATTTTCTTTATGCGGAATGCGGGATGCTCACTATCGATCGCATAAGAAGGATGGCTTCGATAGTCTCCAAGGAAAAGGAAGTTCATCCTTCTTGCTAGTGCTTCTCAGATTTCTCACGGTCCGCCATATTGGAATGCAACGTCACGACGGACATATTGGATGGATGTGACCTTGACCTTTGTCCTAAACCGCAAGATTGATCGCAAGCACACGGATTAACCATCAAAATATTGATAAGAATAATCAGGAGCACACGGAGAAAACCATCATAAAATTGGCAAGAATAATCAGGAGCACACGGAGAAAACCACCAAAATATTGTCAAGAATAATCAGGAGCACACCGAGAAAAACGACACACATATTCTTTGATATCATAAAATTACAGGAAAAAATATTTAATAAATAACAAATAAATTAATAAAAAATTAAAATGACAAAAAAATACAAAAAATACATAAAATTCTGGCTTTTACTAGAACTAAATCTTTGCTCAACAATGAGAAGTTCACAAGCTAGCAGAATCTGTTTATGTATTTTTGGTATTTTTTTGTCATTTTAATTTTTTATTAATTTATTTGTTATTTATTAAATATTTTTTTCCTGTAATTTTATGATATCAAAGAATATGTGTGTCGTTTTTCTCGGTGTGCTCCTGATTATTCTTGACAATATTTTGGTGGTTTTCTCCGTGTGCTCCTGATTATTCTTGCCAATTTTATGATGGTTTTCTCCGTGTGCTCCTGATTATTCTTATCAATATTTTGATGGTTAATCCGTGTGCTTGCGATCAATCTTGCGGTTTAGGACAAAGGTCAAGGTCACATCCATCCAATATGTCCGTCGTGACGTTGCATTCCAATATGGCGGACCGTGAGAAATCTGAGAAGCACTAGCAAGAAGGATGAACTTCCTTTTCCTTGGAGACTATCGAAGCCATCCTTCTTATGCGATCGATAGTGAGCATCCCGCATTCCGCATAAAGGAAATATTATTTACCTGCAAGCAACACGTGACGTCATCTGATGTTGAAAAGCGGAACTACTTGCACCAAGTACCTTTGCATGAGATAAATTAACTCTCACCACTGAATATTGCTATTGTAGTCAGTTAGAGACATGACGTTTCGTAGCCACGCGGCCAATTAGTCATGCAGTCTCGTGACCATGCGTTCTGGAAGCTTCGTAGTCCTATAGCCTCGCGATCACGTAACCTTTAAGACTTGCAATCGCATAGTCTCGTAACCTCATGGCTTGTATTCTCGTAGTAATGATGCAATGGAGCCTTGTAGACTTGATGCTACGTAATCAAGTAGCCTTGCAATTCTTATAACATAATGGTGTTGGAGCAGATGGATCAAAAGAGAAAATTCCGACGAAGACAGATGCGTCAATTGGAGCCTTGTAGATGAGTAGCTTCGTAGTCAAGTACTCATGCAGACTTGTAGTCCTGTATCCTCGCGGTCACTTAAACTTGAGTTCTAGAAGCTTCGTAGCTCTGTAGCCTCGCAGGCATGTATAACTCGTAACCAGCTAGATCCTTTTAGACTTGTAGTCTTGCGGCTCATAGTCTCTTAGACTCGTAGCATACTAGCCAAATATATTTGGCGCTGATGAGACAAAAAGCAGTTGGAGCCTATGACTTTAGAAGCCAATGACTTTTGGAGTCAAAATACTGTCGGAGCCAATGACTATTGGAGTCAATGTCTATTGGAGCCAATGACTATTGGAGCCAATGACTATTGGAGCCAATGAATATTGGAGCCAATAAATATTGGAGCCAATGAATATTGGAGTCAATGAATATTGGAGTCAATGAATATTGGAGTCAATGAATATTGGAGTTAATGAATATTGGAGCCAATGAAAATTGGAGCCAATGAAAATTGGAGCCAATGAATATTGGAGCCAATAAATATTGGAGACAATGAATATTGGAGCCAATGAAAATTGGAGCCAATGAATATTGGAGCCAATGAATATTGGAGCCAATGAAAATTGGAGCCAATGAATATTGGAGCCAATGAAAATTGGAGGCAATGAATATTGGAGCCAATAAATATTGGAGTCAATGAATATTGGAGACAATGAATATTGGAGTCAATGAATATTGGAGTTAATGAATATTGGAGCCAATAAAAATTGGAGCCAATGAATATTGGAGTCAAAAGACTGTTGATACCAATTACTTATAGAACTACAAACTGGTTGATTCATAGATTGATGGAGACATTATATCCTAGCTTAACACTGACGATCGCATCCTATCGAGTTTAATGTAAGTGCGAATGTACCTCCTTTTCGTTAAATGAGCTTTCGTTTTGTAGAATGTGCTTCTCTTTTTATTGACGGCGCGTCCAAAATGTGCTGCCTTTTTGATGGTGCTTCTATTTTTAATGATGATTTGACTCTAGTATTATAGTAAATTGATCTTGATTTGACTAGCGTACTATTCCATCCGGTGCTTGTATATAAGCGAGTCCTAGACATCTGGTCGCTCAGTTTGTTACTGACGACGACGTTGCAAGGATCACCTAATTTGATTCATCTGGTGCATAAGTCGCGTAATTACTTGATCTTGCGAACTTGATGCATCTTTACCGACTTTAACGACGAACATGATGGACGTTGTACCATCGTCTACGGGAACCTTGACGTCAGCGACGACGAAGAAGGTGCAGATCCCGTTGGCAACGAGAACGACAACATTGGAGGAGACCTCATCAGTCGTGGTACCACCAGCAGAAGAGAGCTTAATGACTACAGAGCTGGCTGTGCAGGAAACCACGACGAACGACGATTCGACCTCGATGGAGACTTCAATGGATGCTGATTTGACAACTAACGAACATCGGTGCTGTTACTGCGACAAGATTTTCTCAAACAACAGCAATGCTCGACGCCACGAGAAGAGCGAATGTGCTAAGAACCTTTATCGTAAAATGATTGGTTGTGAGAAATGTCATAAGCAGTTTGCTAGAAAAGATAATATGAAAACGCACATGAAGGCATGCAAAGGTCCTGCTGTGCGGCAGAAAGTAAAGGTTTCGGTGCAACAACGATGCATTGATGTTCATAAGAGTATGCCTGGAGATGGTAAAATCGTAGTAACATCGACATCTGGATCAGGTCTGAAAGGTTCGTCTTCATCACCACGGTATCCTTGCAGCTACTGTGATACGTCGTTCGCATTTTCCCATGATGCACGAAGACATGAACGGAGCAAATGCATGAAGAATCCTTCTCGCATGAAGTTTCGCTGTGATGAGTGTCATGAATGGTTTACTCGAATTGATAATTTGCGACGACATGTGAAAAAATGTAAAGGTGAAGTCCGTGCGCCTACTGCAGAAGTACCTGCAGAAATTTCAACTCCTCGGTTTAGGTTGAAGGCTCGTGAGCGTACAGGCAAAAAAACAGATGCGCAGCAACCGATTGCTATGGTATCTGGACATGGAACTAAACCTAAGACTGTGGTCGGTGCTCTACAGGTGAATGATAATGGCTTCTACTTGGCGCAGTCAGCATTTCGTGGAACGTTGAAAGACTACTATTATTTAAATACGTTCGGTGAGTCGAAGGACATTTGTACTTTTCTCGATGATATCAGACAGGACATAATCAATCAGCTTACTGATGATGTAGCAACAAACGGACCATTAAAATATAACTTGTGGCTGGACTGTATATATGGAAAGCCATATCCGTTAGATGACAAATTGAAGAAATGTGCATTCAAGACATCGGCTGCAGTAATTTACAGTTCTGACGATGTGAAGCAAACTGTTAAAAACGGTATCCAGAAACTCTGTCAAGAAGAGGAGAACTATGTTAGTACAGGTTCTGGTTGGTCTCTGTCTAGTATAAACCGATTGGAGTTAAGAATTAGTCATTTCACGCCTATGCAGGGTTAAATGTTTATAAGATTGCTGGCTTTCGCAAGTGATCCTGTAGTAGAATAGAAATGATGAAATAAATATTATGTTTGTAAAAGAACTTGCAGTGTTTCATTTCTCGAGCCTTACACTTATCTGGTATTTAAATTTATTTTTAGCTTCGCCCATAGATCGAACTAAGTATCGAATCAATCATTACTTGAATGGGTGATTTTTTAGGTGAATTTAGGAGTGAATGGACAATAAACTCCGCGAAAGGTAATGGTAAACAGAATCTAAAATTTATTTAATAATTAGTTACAACTGTCACTGGTCAAGAATCGAACCGTGGACACGAATCCATCGATTCAATTTGTAAATTAATGAGTGATTTTTTCGGAGACTTTTGGAATTTTTTCCGAATTTATGTGTTAGTTATTACGAATTTCCAAGATGGTGGGCACCTCAGTAATAAATGATTACTGCACTGTATCGGGTTAGAATAAAACTATCATGATGGTAAGATGAGTACACACAAGATGGCGTCCTCCATCAGACGAAAACAAGATGGTGGCAATGACCACTAGCAGGCGGTAGCTCCTGGTAGCATGTACTAAACATAAAATGACTGATCCATGATGGACGACGAGGACAAAGTCAAATTTCAAGGACAAAGTCAAATTTCAAGGACAAGGTCAAATTTCAAGGTCAAGGGCAAATTTCAAGGTCAAATTTCAAGGTCAAAGTTCAAGGTCAAAGTTCAAGGTCAAGGTCAAATTTCAAGGTCAAGGTCAAAGTTCAAGATCAAGGTCAAAGTTCAAGGTCAAATTCCAAGGTCAAGGTCAAATTTCAAGGTTAAGGTGAAAGTCCAAGGTCAAGGTCAAAGTTCAATGTCAACAGTTGAGGACAAAGGTATGGTGACTAGATACTTATACTAACATGGTATCAGCACACTCTAGCGGACGAAAACAAGATGGTGACCTCCAGCGGGTGATTTAAAGATGGCCGCCGTCACGAAAAAGTGCTACGGTGGTTTTAAGGATTTTTTATTATTTAATTCGATTAGTTAATTATTTTAATGATTTTTGGATTTTTTCCCGCTTTTCTAGCATTAAAATTACGGATTTTCAAGATGGCGTCTAAATTTTAAGATGGCGACCATAACGATAATTGCAACATTAATATAATCCAAGATGGCGACCGTAACGATAACTGCAACAGTGGTTTTTAATATTTTTTTTTAATTCGATCAAATAATTTTTTTAATGATTTTTAAATTTTTTCCCGATTTTCTAACATAAAAATTGCGGATTTTCAAGATGGCGGGCGTAACGAAAATAGCAACGGTGACGTCATAATCCTAAAAGAGGCTTAACTGAGGCTTGAGTTAAGGATGCTTAAGCCTATATCAGGAATTTGTGTTCTTTCTAAGGCAAAAGACATTTGTGGTTTTTCGAAATCCTAATTTTTCCTCGAAACGGGAATTTTTCCCTCGAAAACGGGAAATTTTCCCTCGAAAACGGGAAATTTTGAGTCAATTTTGAGGAATTTTGAGTCAAAAATGGCCGCCGTGACGTCACAATCCAAGATGGCGGTCGGCTCCACAGGCTCCACAACCTGAATCCTGTTTCAGCTCCGCCATTCATATACTACTCAGGACTGCCAAAAAGGTTAGGTTAGATAAGGTTAGCACACAAATTCATTCAGTTGTTTTTCATTTTGCTCCTGTGGACCCCCTCCCCGCAGCAACATTTTTCGTCGTTGTTTCGGCGTTGTGGTACACAGCAGTTTTCTAGCGGTCGGCGTTGCGGTCAATTTGGCATTCGGCGTTATTGTACGTTCGGCGTTGTGGTAACGACTCCCATTGAGCCAGTATCGAGCTCAGAGGGCGTCCCTAGTGAACGACGCAGTGAATGAGTCGTTGTGGATTCAAGCATTCGTCTTGAGAATAATTTGGGAAAGGAAGGGGGGGGGGGGGGTGTTTATAAGAACCACAAATTAGGTAATTCACTTCGTATACTGATTCGATCACGATACCCGGGGGTACCGCTGTGTATGTTATCATGTTTTTCCATTAAGGTACTTACTTATCAAAGGACCGTCAGGAGTATCACTCTGGCGTTGTATCAAATAGGCGGAGTGCCCTTGAGGTATAGGTCACGACCATACATTTCTTAGATCATTTATTATGTTTCATTCGTGTTGAGATGACTGCAGTCAAACTCCCATCCCTTGGAAGTGTATTCGTGTACATTCAGACCCTTTCAAAACATGAAAGCGGACATGTTCCCAATCATCCCAACCCCTGCACTGTAGAGTCTTTTTCTACTCTGACCAACTCTTCATTCTGACCATTCTCTGTATCCTGTATTCTCCTGCACTTAAACTGAACCCCGCATGACTGTGCCTAGGGTTTTCCCTGTGTCTATGCAGGTTTTACGTGGAACCAACTTAACATAGTTTTAATCTAGTTTTAAGATGGGGAGGGGAGGATTAGTCATGGATTCAATCGCTGCCATGGCTGGCCCATCCCCTCCCAGCACACGGGGCATGCGATGCCTGGGTGCACAGGCCTCGGCCTGAGACGGTGGAGCGTGAAGCAGGGGCGCGCGTGTTGCAGCTACGCGGTGAGCGTGGGCATCGTGGACAAGATGGCGCTGTACTGCGGCGGCGTGAGGGACCCCGTGGATGAGGACCCGCAGGCCAGCCACTTCCTGCTGGGCGGCATCGGGCTGCTGACGGTGCTGGCCGCCAGGTGCGTGCAACACTCTAACACTCTCCCAGCGTCCCTATACCTGCAACACTGTTTACAACAGTTCCAAGATGTGCGATACGTGCACATTCAGCTGTACGGCACTCATCCGACCTGAAATACAATTCTTCCCGTACTTCGGTCAACACGCCCGGAGTGATGTAAGCAATAGCTAGAGACCTGCAAAATTCGCGGATTCGTTTCGTGATATGCTACAATTCAAACAATTATATCTTGGCGCTGCTTCTGCAATTGGTTCACTGTTAATCTGGAGTAATGAGGGCCAATTATAGACCCTCACTCAAAGAAGTGTCGAATCACAGACACTCGGTCGAGACGACTCGCAAGTCAGCAGCCAATGAACAGGTGGCATTTGCCCGAGTGTGTAGAGTGTAGTAGAGTCTATCCTGGAGGTCATTGAATCCGCGAATTTTGCAGGTCTCTAGCAATAGCCAATTCCGTGTCTCAACTCTGGCAAATCATTAGGTAGCAGTAGAACGTAGACACGATCTTTTATAAAACCCCAAAGGAGAAACATCGCATGGAGTTGTGTCAGGTGAACGTGGAGGCCAGCGAAAAAGAGCTCTGTCGTCTCCACCATTACCACCAAACCAACGGTCAGGAACTTTGACGTTCAACCACTCTTGTACGAACGAAACGCACGTCGTGCTGAAATTACAGATTATCTCTTAGCAAATTGCAGAGCACTAAACGCTTTACGCTCAGGAGTCGCCATTTTGCGTAGGTGGCGCTGCAAGCGAGAAAACAACAAAACAGTACTCGCGCATGCGCTTATCAAAAACGTTTTGAGTTACTCTTTAATTGTGACCTTGAACAAAAATTCTACAAGGTAACCCGGGGGAAGATGCCACATTAAAGGGGTTTTCACTTCACAAATTTCGAATTACACATGGCAAAAAATGTAGCAATATGATACCATTTTCGTTGGACATTTGTGTACATCAGAAATGGACGAAAAGTTTCGTAAAAAAATTAATGGAAATAAAAGTTAGCGAAATGTTAAAGCCCGTAGAAATGGCATGTTCCCCCAATAGTGCGGGTAAGATGCCACTTGATATGGGGGAAAATGCCACCATATTTAATAGTGATTTGTAAAATATTATGAGTGTTTTAAAAAAAGTTGTTATATTAGTTTGTAGAGTAAATATAACATACAGAATTACACAAAATAACGCTTGGGTTACAAAACTCCGTTAAAGAACATCATGGCATACCTAACACTTATCACACAGTAAATTGTCTGAACTACAATCTTCATGCAACCATTTTCCACATGCAACACATTGGATCCAGTCGCACTTCGGACCTTTATTTTTAGCATAGAAGTACCCATTACATACTGCACAAAAATCATCACTACCATTGATATAATCTAGTTCACTGTCACTCATACTATCTTGGCAAGTTGCGTCACTACCTACACGAAGTCGACGAGCTCACTTTCCTCTTTCTTTTTCGTTGGGGAGCACGCTTGGTCGTTTTTTCTTTGATTTTTTGTTTCATCTTGTTTTTTTATCTTGATTTCCTTTTGAAGTGGTGATTTCCGCATGTCCCATAGTCTTGCTGGTGAATTCAGCACCACTGCTCTTTGCTTCTTACTACCAGTTGGCTTAGGCATACTAACAACAGGAACAGGCGATATTTCTTCGAAGGGACTCATGCTGCTATCTGTATTTATCGACTGTTTTGACACATCATTTGCAGGATCAGTTGTCTCGTTTTCAGGAGAATAGGAGCAAGAAGCAGCTGTCGATGCAATAGGCATCGGGACATTTTCTGCAAGAGTAGAATAAATTTAACTTGTAACAACACTATCAGCACATGCTGCTGCGTTTATGTTGTTACCAGAAGTATTGTTTGATAGAGCGAAAGCGTGTGCAGGAATGTTTTGTGGGTTGTAAGGATAGATTCCACAAGCAGAAAATCCTGCACTACCACTGCCAATTGTTGCGGATAGACTCCAAGCTGAATTTAACAATGTCCTAAATTGGAGACGTGTCAGTTTTCTTCCGGGGTTGTCGTGTATCCAAGTGTTTACAGTTTGCTGCTAAAATTTCTTCAAAGGTTTGAAAAACGACCGGTCTAAGGGTTGCAAATACTGGGTTGTGTGGTTTGGAAGGCAGACTAGTATTATGTCGTTGTCTGCAGCGAAGTCCAGTACATCAACATCTGAGCAGTGGGAACTAAGACCATCCAAAACAAGCGAACACTTTCCTGCTTCTTTTCGAGGCAAAAAATGTGTTTAACCAGTCAAAAAATATCTCAGTATTTACATAAGCAGACATTTGTTTCATTTTGACGTGTAGCCAGGTGGCACGCCGTCTTCAAATTCAGGCTTCTTTCTTTTTCCTTTAAAAATGCTGTATGGGGGCAAGAAGTTCCCTTCGGCATTGCAAAAAGCAATTACGCTGATCGTCTCACCTTTCTCTCCAGATGTAACATGGTGAACATCTCTACTATCTTTGGTAGCTATCACTCGACCTGGATTATTGTTGATTTGAAGACCACACTCGCCCATGTTGTAAATCTTCTTTGGGGCACTTAGAAAGTAATTTTCTTCACAAACATGCAAAAGCACTTGAAAATAGTGATCAACTTCTTTACGGCACATTCCAAGTCCACATGCGATGGAGATACCCTGTGCCTTCGTAAGTGTTACTTCAGGATGACGTTTCAAAAACAGTTTTAGCTAGTCGTATCCAGCTAATTTCGTTTCAGTGTGCTCCTTTAGTAACATTTCCAGCATCAATTCGTCTTTTCAATGTTCTGTAGGGTATGATAAAACTGGGACGCATCCCATACTTTCATTTTCCCGTTTTTCACATCTTCAGAAGCAAGAAGTAAGTTTCCTTCCGACCAGGACGCGAGATCCGTTTTCCTCTCGTACCTGCGGGGCTTGGGAAAAGGTGTAGAATTAACAGCTTTGCTAAAAAGTAGTTAATGCATCGAAATAATATTGTTATCAACATGGAATTATAATACATTATCATGGGGGAAGATGCCACTTGACGTGGCATTTTACCCCACGTATTGGGGTAACACGCCACTGACATTTTTTTTAACTCCAATATTCTCAACGGGAATCGCCACACTTCACTTCAAAAACGTTAAAGAGTGTTGAATCTGTGTATACCACTAGTTTTATGCATAAATATAAATTAAATTTCTTACGTCTTACGAGATGGTAATAAAATATTATAAGATACGTACTCACCTTTCAATATCTTCGAATATTTAACCATGAAACGATGAAAAACGGTCCTACACGCCGTGACTCCTCGTGGCTTCTTGTACACATTCAGCGCTATTGCGCTACGCGGCTGGAGCTACTGTCTGTGTTTTTGTTCGGAAATACGTCCGCCTCGGGCATCTTCCCCCGGGTTACCTATGTTTTTTTGTAAATACAATTTTTAAGAGAATATATATATATTTTTGTTTATTGGTTGTTATACATAATTACACCGCATTAAATTTTTTACAAGAAGTGTAATATTAATTCGTACAATTTAGCCCTCCGATTGGTTTTAGAGACATTAGCTCGCCCTTGAAAAGATTGGAGTTGCCATTACTGTCTTAAGTTGACTGTTTCTCATATATTTCGTAAAAACAAACTAAATATGAGTGATAACATCTTGTAACTGTTCAGGCGCAAAACATTATCCTGGGGTCGACCATGTTGGATAGCAATATACTAAAATAAGTTTTAATTTTACCCCACCTTTTAAAAGGTACAATTTATCTACTGACCGAATTAAGGATACTACCAAATTTATCTTATCTAAAAACGTTTGTAAAAACACCAGTTTCGCCTTTTTCTCGTTGTCAAAAAAAAAGTGTTAAAAATAAAACCATAAACCGAAACTACCGTAGTAAAGTGCATTGGCTCTTTTATGCTATTCCTAATCAGAGAGAAGCGTACGCACTGTTTGCTTTCGAATTCTTGCCTTTTGTGGATAGGAATTTTATATATATATATATATAATTTTGGGTGCGGTTATACATCCCTCATCTACCCTACCCTAAGAAATCTTCAATGGTTGTCTAATATGGCTCTGCAAGACGGGTGCCATGATGAATCATAATAAACTGGTACAGTTAAGAATTACAAAAATGGTAAGGAAAAGTTGTAACGTTGCTCAGTTCCGAATAGAATCCTACGACCCTGGGATCTGCGAGATCTCCGCAGGCTCTGAAACACCTCGGTGCCGACTTGGCGCTCATGAGATAGTCAGCGGTGGCCTTTGGTATCGAACCCGGATCCTCGTAGCCACATCGATTTTTCTCGCTTGAGGCGTAGCACATGTCGCAGTTTAATGCAAGATTTGTAGCTATCTAATTATCTTAACTTTCGCATTGCAGCATACATCTTCAGGGTTCAAAAATCAAGACGAGATAGTAAATTATACAATGGCTAGAAATTCTGCAATTTACTCTGGTATTAATTAGTATCAATTTAAATATAATGTTCCAACTATACATTTATTTTAAATAATTACTGCAGTCAGCGTCTGGCATGGACGTAGTGGGCATAAGCTCCGCCTTGGACAGGGTTGTATTCGTGACGATAATAAATACGAGTGAGGCGATGTTAGAGGTAAATTCGACACCTTAAAAAAATTAAGTAATTTGGTTCACGAAGTTTAGATCCTAGGATGGAAAAAAATAGTTTGGACAAAAATGCGTTGGTGCATTAAATAACGTAATACTATAACATATTTGTATTATGACTTAGGCTCGATGTGTGCCGCATTGGTGCACATATTAAACATTTGTAAGTAAGGCTACGTTAGTTAACCTTCAATTTGATGTATTATTTGTTGTAAATAGTCTAAAATTAACTGTTTTAAATTCCATTGAAACTGGGACATTCTTTTATGGACACACAGTACTTTTTCGTAGCTCCAGACGACTGGTTCTTCGTAGGAAGTACGTGTAGTTCCGACCTGCCAGGGGGTGGGGGAGTCAGCGTAGCTGACCAGGCCCAGGCCAAGAAAGGGGTATGGTAAAAGTAAAAGGCGGGAATGTTAGTGTGCTGGCTGGTTTTCGACAATACTATTCTCGTGTGGAACATTCATTACATTCGTACTGCTAAGAGACGGTCGCAAAATAGTATGTGCTTTCTGTAGGAATTGCAAGGTCAGTGTTTCTTGGAGTTGTTATTGTGAAGTGAACAGTAGTTTTAATGTTTAAGGCCAGTTATCTGATGAGTTTTTCGTGATGACTGAGATGAAGTGTGATAGTTGCAGTAAGACGTTTAGTCACAACAGAACGCTGACACATCACATAAAAGGAAGGTGGTGCGATGCTAATGGAGCATCAGTGGAGTGAGATGGCAGGGCAAGCTCGCCGACACAGAGCGAAGTCCGCCACGTTCACTAATTGCACAAATCAAGGTCGTGCCCCACCGGGAATAGAGCCCGCGTCCCCTTTGGTGGGAGGCGAGTGCTCACAGCCAATATAAACTCGCTCTCACAGGAAGTATTGTACTATTGTATCTTCGGTGCTATTGTTTGGCTATCGTGAGTCCGTGTTCAGTGTAACCAAACTCAGTAGGTACTTGCCCGAAAATTGAAAAAAAAAAAAAAAAAAAATTAAATAATAATGTTTGTAAATTTACAAAGAGCCTTGTGATGATGGGTAACCAGCCTTGCTGATGTATAACATCTTAGCTCTCGGTATACGGCATTCGGAAGGATAAATTTGTTGAATGGAACTGAGGTCGCATGGAACGGAAATGTGTAACCACGGTGCTGCCATCTGTGAACGATGGTGCGAACCAAAGTTTACACAGCCAAAGGGAAACGTTATATTATCAACTGTGTAGTGAATTTTAACAAGATGTACTGTATTTTATTAAACTTTCTTATCGAAAATCAGGTCCAAAGCCGGGGCTTAGCATCTTTTAAAATTAAATTTTACTTTTATCGGAGACGTTTTATTATTTAGTGTAAATTTTTCGTTCTACAAATCGAATGATTCTATGCTCCGGCGAAGAATTCTAGCGGCGGTTGCGTAAACTACGTGTGATTCGACTCGAGGAATGCAGTTGAAAACAAGAACTTCCGTAAATTTATCACGCTCAGCATTACCTTAAAAAATTCTACGTTAAAATTCATGCCCGAATTTCGTGTTATAAATGTAGGTATTTGCAACACTAAAACACATTAATTTGCTCACTACCTTGGCTAGATGTTACACATCTCTGGCGAGTACCGAAAGTCTCGCAAACGTGTAAGTTTAATGAGAGTATTTGAGAACTGTGCTGCTAGAATAGGCATGTGACGCGACTGAACGGCGCTGGTTGTAAAGGCGACTGGAATGTGTCAGGTGGCGCAGGAGCTGGCCCCCGGCAGACGGCGTCGCGCCCCCAACAATGGCCCCGCGGTTCAAATATGCCGTCACCGGCGAGCGACCTCCCCCTGGCGCGGCGGGCAAACAAAGGCCGGCCGAGCGCCCGTCATGATTCCGAAATGAGCCCCGACGGCCAAAATGGCACAAATCAAAACCGTCGCACGCAAATAGGACAGCGGCGGGAGCCCATGCGGAAGGGTTGGATTGTTAAGGGGATGGTGGAGAGGGGGGGATTCCCGTCAATTTTCCATGAGGGCGACGGGCGCAATCGGTAGTTGGCGGCCGCGTATTGGCGTATCGGCGTATCGGCGAAACGCCATAAAAAAAAGAGAGAAAGGACGGGGGAAAAAAGTGGCTGTTGCTGTTATTGGAGTCGCTGCCGGGATTGATGTATTCTATTTGAACAGCGGCGAGAAAGGGAGGCGCCCACGTGACTTTTCGGCGATGCTGGCGCTGCGTGCGGCGACAATGGAACCTCCACCGACCCGACCTTACGTGTGTTTCGTCACGGCAAATAATGTATTTTCTACGCTGGCCTCCGCTCAAGCAGGTTTGTTTGCTTACCGGCCTATGACGTGGCCGGGGAAAAAGAGAATGAAGTTGACGCATACAAACTGCTATAAGTTTTGAGTAGAAAGCAGAACTGTCCGAACATCCATTACATACCGCGCCCGAAAGCGATGTTTCATTTTATGTTGTTATAAATATGGGTGTATTTATACTAGTGACGAATCATGGAGTGTCTAGGTATTATAAGTAAGGACTGCAAATTTGTTGATTTAAATACCTCTTAGGATGGACTCCGTTACTCTATATATTCGGGAAAATTAAACCTGCTCATTCATAGGGGCAGGCATTTTTCGCGAATAAATCTGAACGCCTACCAGACTGCAACAAGGTATACGCGCACCAGCGGTTTCTTCCTTGTGATTGGCGGCCGTCTGCGAGAGAAGTAGTTGCCTTATTTGGCTGAGCCACTCAGAACGCATTTGGTTACGCAATGAATTACTGTGATTGGTGTTTTTAACAATAGTTGTGTACCTGAAAGAAACTCGCCCTATCATGAAACACGGACGATGCTACAGTGCTTTAACTTTCAGCTAGTCTCGGAATCTTTTCGCGGTATTTGCATGCCCCTACTCATTCATACTGACTCGTGACACCTTTTAACTTGATGTTTGTGATTCGTTGAAGGTTATTCGATGGCTCAGTCTCGGAGGTAAACTGCGGTCCAATCACTGAAGCAGAAAAAAGGTTTTACGCATTTTAATTCTAGCTTATCGCGAAATGAAACATACTTTTTTTTGCGGCCTCTTATTGTAAATGTGAGTGCCGTGGCTGCGGCCGAGAGGTGCCACTGCAGTCCCGCACTCGAAGCGCCCGCGAGCTGCCAGGACCACCCGGCACCGCCGCCGTCATTAGCGCCGCGGCCAATCAGGGCCTCGCTGCCGACGGCGGCAAATTGCGACGCGCCGCCTGGGATGCCGGGGTAATTTATTACGCGAAATTAGGAGCGTGTTGCGGGCCTGGTAATGAGTTCCCGTCGTGAGGCTGCCCTCCCCGGGGCTTGTGGCGCTCCCTGTCTCCAGGCGGTCCTAGTCCTGGTCCCACTGTATAGGACGTCACATCGTCGCACGGTCTGCAACTGTCACATTGTTTCTTGTTTGTGGTTTCCATGCGTGTTTTTTTTTTTTTCCAAACTGTAACTGAAAATTCAAATATCGCGAGTGTTCTGTTGTTGTTCTGAATATTAGGGCCATGCAGATTTTGCGAAACGATTCCGAGATTAGTTATAAGTTAAACCACTGTAGCATCGCCCGTGTTTTGTGATTGGGTGAATTTCTTTCAGGCACATGTCGATTGTTACAACACCAATCACAGTAATTCAGTGCGGAAGCAAGCGAACCCTGAGTGGCTCGGTCAAAAAAAGAAACGACTTCTCTCGCAGACGACCGCCAATCACAAGGAAGAAACCTCTGGTGCGGGTATACCTTGTTGCAATCTAGTAGGCGTTCAGATTTATTCGCGAAAATTGCCTGCCCCTATGTATTACCTAAAGACAAAGATTCGGACCATCGCCTACACCACACATGACGTCATAGGGTCACGTGGACCAATCGACGATCAGTGTCCGTAAGACATTGCAAATGTAGACGGACTTTTGGGCGTATGCCCGTTTCCTCCACCCCTGTTTTCGTCGCCCCATCATCTCACGGTTTTACATATTTTGTGCATACCCTACGACGTGACAATCTAGCTTTAATTTTATTTGATTAAATTTTAATCTTGCCAGTGTTTTTGATGAGGCCTATTTATGGGTATGTTCGAGTATTTAATGACAATTTGTGTGAAAGCAGAGGCTAATTGAGGCACTATTGGGGTATCACAATTTTAAATTACATACTGAACTCGGTTTAATAACATCCACTATTGAAGGTGTGCCTTATTCTTAGAATAGATTATGCCAACCCCTGTTGATTAGATAGCTCCAACCAAGGACAGAATATCGGGGTATAGTCTTATCTTGTTTATCCCTCTGACACCATTTAATAGTGATGGATATAGACTGATCCCTGTATTCTGCGAAGGAGTCATCACTGACGACGATTTTCTAACTCAACTGTCAAAAACCGGTTATGTACGTTTTTTTTGCAAGTGGTACTACAACAGATGCGCGCTTCTGTTAAAAATATTTTTTTTTAATTTGACACAGGTCATATTCACTTGTACTAGCAATGAATTATCAATTAATAACTCCATATGAACTCAAACATGAGGTTTCATAACTTCAACAACTGGCTAACTGCATCCGAATTGACGAGGCAGCCGGAAAAATTCGTGGGTTCAATGACTTCTAGGATAGATACCACAGTGCTCTACGTACTCGGGTAAATGACGCCTGCTCATTGGCTACTAACTTGTGAGACCTGTCGACTGTGGCCCCTTCGCGATATGAACCCGTGAATATTTTCGGTCTCCGGCTGCGAAACCCGTCTGTGGCCGTACATTGCTTGGTCCGTATTTGTTTGCTTGCTGCGCTGCTTGCGATATATAATACGTTAGTTACCATAGTTATGGTTATCTTACTGCTGTACTGTTATCCTACGAGCGCCTGCAGCAAGCCACGTTTTTGCATGCGAATGTTTGCTCGATGTTTTCTGCAGGGGCGATGGACAGAGTAGCTTTTTCGTTCGCCGTGGTTTTCTATACCTATGTATTTTCTGAAATGAGCAACCACGCCTTTCCTCGCAGTTCAGGTGGATTATTATCAAGTTCGCTGCTGTGACCTTGCCACGACCTCTTCAATGCGCCGTTTGGCTCACTCGCGTCCACATGACGCCATGTCGCGTGTGTGTTTGCTAAGCCCGGACAGCTGCCTTCATCCCTCTGTCTCTGTGTGTTGTAACACTGCTCTGTGCTGTGGCAACCGATCACGTGCGTGCGAGCATTTGTAGCATGTTGCGGTTGTGTCGCGCTCCAAGGATTAGCGTCATTTTTTAGTTAATCATTGGGATGAGCAAGCCTCGCCCGCTTGTCTGCTTTAAATTCTGTTTGAAACACGCGGCGTGTAATCCTCGTCATTCGTAATTCGCAATATTTCACCGATTGTATCGCGAGCGGTCCTGGGAGACTCCCCCTCCCTTCCCTTCACCACCCCCTTTTCCTGTGACGTGACATTCCTGTCATTGCGCGCGCTGTAGGTATATCACAACCGGCACTGGTCTTTTTTGTTTCTACCCTAGAGCCGTCATTAATTATAACGTTGAAACCAAACGAAACAAAAACGGTTTGAATTGTTCCTACATTCGCATTTTTTAAAATCTGAATTTTTGTCGTTACCTCTTGTCGGTAAATTTTGTGGGTAATCTTCATTGATAATATTATGCCGCGCATCTAACTAATATTTGCAAAATTTCAACCTTTTGACAAGTAATTGATGCTTAAACCAAAGCCAACAAAAGTGGATTCCACTTTATTAATGGGAAAGATGTTGCTGAATTTCGTGTTGTGAAATCATTATTTTTCAAATCGTGAATTATTTATCATTACCTTAAACAAATATCCCATAAATGTTGGTATTGTGTAACCATCCCAAATCTTAGCGTGTTCTAAGAGCTCATGGAGAAAATGCAGTAGCAAGCAAAACATGCAGCACCGTTTCTAAGACAACAGTCACACTTGTGTGTCGCACTCGCTTAAAAGCGGGACCATGCGAGGAAAATTTCAAGCAAATTATACATACCTTATAAATAGGGAGGTACTTGATGTCTTCTCAGTCACTAAAGACCTCAAAGAGTTTTTTTTTTTAAATTTAATATAACTAAAATCTGTTTCTTATATTGGAATGTGGCCTATTGGATTTTATATTGAGTCGTACATAAATGTATGTCCTACGCCTGGTTTCTGGGTATGGTGTCGGTGACCGCCATCTAGGATTCTGACGTCAAGACGGCCATCTTTGATGACCTTGACCTTCAAAATATGCCCAAAATTCGCCAAAATGTTTAGTTGTTTGAAAGGAAAAAATTTCATGCTTGAGTCTTCAAAAATGCCAATGGCTTGAAAGTTCCCCGACGACAAGCCGCTCTAAGCCGCTCTAAGCCGCCGAGGTCATGACCTCGACTTTTAGGAAATAACGGCCGCCATATTGAATTACAGCGTAACTGTTGCAATTATCGTTACTGCCATCATGAAAATCCGTATTTTTTGCTAGAAAAACAGAACATTTTAAAATTTATAAAATAATTAAATAATCATATTTTATTAAATTTTTAATTAAAGAACACTTATTTCATGAGGTCTTCAGTTTGAACCCGGTGAGGTCATTCGATTAAAAATGGCGACGGATCCTTTCTCCACGGAAGCCACCGGCAGACTGGCCTCCCACCACTAATCCAGCAGCTCCTGAGTCGGTTCGTAGGACACAGGAAAGTGCAAAAACCACCAGTGCTAAGCGCCTCCATCACAGGCTTCCATATACGTGCGCAGATATCTGGCATCCCAGTAGCTTTACTCGACACTGCTGAAGCTAGGTCTTACACTCACGTACACGTTGGCAGGATGAAACGAAAACGTCTTTTTGCAGGTCGAACGTCAACTGAAGACACGAATGGTTGCATGCATTTTATATATACAGGCTCCTCACACTGCGAGTGCCATTTCCGCATTAACTGCGAGTTCGTACAGACACATACTCGTTTGAACTTGCTTCACTCTGTACATTTCACTAAGCTTGCGAAGGGAAAGACAGCCGTAGTTAGTCTGCAGGTCTACAATTTCAACTGGTGTGTCACACAACTTGCTCAGCCATTTCATCTGCTCAGGTCAAATCCAGTTTGGCTCTGGAGATGCACTAATCCTCGTGAGATCAATGCGCGAATCATACTAAATGATTACCTTGTAAAAAAAATAACACGATAGTCAACCAAGAAATAAGAAATGGATCACTCCCTAACTCCGTGGGATCACATCCCTTAAGCGAGTTGGCCAGTCGCCACGAGAAGGAACCGACCACGGTGACGGCAGAAGAACCAGTCAATTGTTCCTTGGGGTGCATGTAGTTAAAAGTCTCGCTAGGAACCAAGAGGCTTATGAAGTGGGGGAACTAGCCTCTGATTGGCTGTAGGTTGTGGTAGAGAGATCGCTCCGATCACCAAAAAGTAAAAAAAAAAAAAGTGGCTGGTAGCCTAACTTAAGGGCCATCGGAGGTAACTCGTGCTCCGAAAGCAGCACGCTCTGTTGGGACACGGGAAAAACAGACTAGGGGCTAGTTCTCAAAAGTCCCATGTGATTTGGGGGGGGGGGGGGGGTGTCGTAGATGACACCCATCAACCTAGTGCTTATAAGCCCGACTGTACTGCGCTCTGTCGGTCTAGAAGGGAGAGAGAGGTGTGGCAGCAGCCACTAGAGGCATCGCGTATCACCTAACTAAAGTAGTTGCGTCTTCGCCACAAGATGGCGAAGACAGACCTTTCGCCGAACAGTGAAATCTCCTTCTTGATTTCGACCCGCCGTTTGCTGAGGTTAAGGCCCAGTCAGTGTTCTCGAAAAAGTTCATTGAAACACAGGAAGGGTGGATCAGCTATCCTGATGGAAAGTGGACTTGACCGGAGCCCAGATCATGCCTAGCAGGTCTTAAACCCTAAACAGGCTCACCTCAGGCAGGTTCTCGGAATGGAGTTGCCCTGGTAGCATGCTGAGGAAGGCACTAGGGGGCATGAAGTTAGACAAAGTTACAAGATGTGGTCATGCCCCGAGACAGGAAGAAAATGAGTCTAGTTGCTTGTGCCGCGAAGGGTTTGAAAACTCAATTTAGGTGCTACGAACCTCTCGAGGAACCTGGTGGAATGATTTAATGGGATAAAACAATAAGATGACTAAGTATATGTTAAGCTATAAATTCTCTGTCAAAATTAAAATTCAAAATTAAATTTTAGGTAAAAAATAAATCGTTGCTGATAATCCCAAATACTCCCCCTCAGAAAGACGAAGCCAGGGTAAGCGACCAACAGGAGAGATAAATTACAGCTGAAATACCTACTTATTCTCTACACCTCTCTTATTATACTGATTATATTTTTTCCCTGCTCGCCTCGTTGGCTAATACAGGTTTTTTTTTAGCTCTTCTCTAGACTTTTCTTATGTATTGAGGGTCATCTGGTAGTAATTAGCTCATCTAAGGACCAAAGATTTGAAAGTGGAAAGTTGGGTTTTTGTATGTGAACATGAGTTCAAACAGTGTGGTTTTATTACCTTTTCGTCTGGCATGATTAAAAGTCATTTGTAATCATAATAAGTTTGTATCCCATTTATCCAGCGAGTTCACATTATATGCTATTATAGCAGATCGGAGGTTCCTGTTGAAATGCTCCGCGTGCGAAAGCTATGGATAGTATGGCGCGGTGGTTGCATGTTGAATACTGTGGGAAAAACACATGTTCTTGAAAATTCTGGATGTAAACTGTTTCGCATATCTGACGCAATTATTGAAGGCAATCCTAAATTTTTAAAAAACCTGATTTTACAATGCTTGTATGGTTGTTTATGGTTGGCAGTGTGTAAAATGTGGCTGTGTTGGAAGTGTGGGAATTTGGCAGTGTGGGCAATGTGGCAGTGTGAGCAATGTAGCAGTGTGGGCAGCGTGAGATATTTTGGCAATGTGAGAGAATGGGCAGTGGGTCAGTGTGAGCAGTGTAGGGCAGTGTGGGCAGTGTGGCTAGAGTGGGGCAGTGTGGCTAGAGTGTGGGAAGTGTGGCTAGAGTGTGGGCAGTGTGGGCTAGAGTGTGGGCAGTGTGGCTAGAGTGTGGGCAGAGTGGCTAGAGTGTGGGCAGTGTGGCTAGAGTGTGGGGCAGAGTGGCTAGAGTGTGGGCAGAGTGGCTAGGGTGTGGGGCAGTGTGGCTAGAGTGTGGGCAGTGTGGCTAGAGGGTGGGGCAGTGTGACTATAGTGTGGGGCAGTGTGGCTAGAGTGTGGGCAGTGTGGCTAGAGTGTGGGCAGTGTGGCTAGAGTGTGGGCAGTGTGGCTAGAGCGGGGCTAGAGTGGTGGCAGTGTGGCTAGAGCGGGGCTAGAGTGTGGGCAGTGAGGCTAGAGTGTGGGCAGTGTGGCTAGAGTGTGGGCAGTGTGGCTAGAGTGGGGCAGTGTGGCTAGAGTGTGGGCAGTGTGGCTAGAGCGGCAGTGTGGCTAGAGTGTGGGCAGTGATTCCAGAGTGTGGGCAGTGAGGCCAGAGTGTGGGCAGTGTGGATAGAGTGTGGGCAGTGTGACTGGAGTGTGGGCAGTGTGGCTAGAGTGTGGGCAGTGTGGCTAGAGTGTGGGCAGTGTGGATAGAGTTTGGGCAGTGTGGCTAGAGTGTGGTCAGTGTGGCTAGAGTGTGGGCAGTGTGGCTAGAGCGGGGATAGAGTGTGGGCAGTGTGGCTAGAGCGGGGCTAGAGTGTGGGCAGTGTGGCTAGAGCGGGGCTAGAGTGTGGGCAGTGAGGCTAGAGTGTGGGCAGTGAGGATAGAGTGTGGGCAGTGTGGCTAGAGTGTGGGCAGTGTGGCTAGAGTGTGGGCAGTGTGGCTAGAGTGGGGCAGTGTGGCTAGAGTGTGGGCAGTGTGGCTAGAGCGGGGCTAGAGTGTGGGCAGCGTGGCTAGAGTGTGGGCAGCGTGGCTAGAGTGTGGGCAGCGTGGCTAGAGTGTGGGCAGCGTGGCTAGAGTGTGGGCAGCGTGGCTAGAGTGTGGGCAGTGAGGCCAGAGTGTAGGCAGTGTGGCCAGAGTGTGGGCAGTGTGGATAGAGTGTGGGCAGTGTGACTGGAGTGTGGGCAGTGTGGCTAGAGTGTGGTAAGTGTGGCTAGAGTGTGGAGCAGTGTGGCTAGAGTGTGGGCAGTGTGACAGGAGTGTGGGCAGTGTGGCTAGAGTGCGGGCAGTGTGGCTAGAGTGCGGGCAGTGTGGCTAGAGTGTGGGGCAGTGTGGCTAGAGTGTGGGGCAGTGTGGCTAGAGTGTGGGGCAGTGTGGCTAGAGTGTGGTCAGTGAGGCTAGAGTGTGGGCAGTGTGAGGCTAGAGTGTGGGCAGTGAGGCTAGAGTGTGGGCAGTGAGGCTAGAGTGTGGGCAGTGTGGCTAGAGTGTGGGCAGTGTGGCTAGAGCGGGGCTAGAGTGTGGGCAGCGTGGCTAGAGTGTGGGCAGCGTGGCTAGAGTGTGGGCAGTGTGGCCGGAGTGTGGGCAGTGTGGATAGAGTGTGGGCAGTGTGACTGGAGTGTGGGGCAGTGTGGCTAGAGTGTGGGGCAGTGTGGCTAGAGTGTGGGGCAGTGTGGCTAGAGTGTGGGGCAGTGTGGCTAGAGTGTGGGGCAGTGTGGCTAGAGTGTGGGGCAGTGTGGCTAGAGTGTGGTCAGTGAGGCTAGAGTGTGGGCAGCGTGGCTAGAGTGTGGGGCAGTGTGGCTAGAGTGTGGGGCAGTGTGGCTAGAGTGTGGGGCAGTGTGGCTAGAGTGTGGGGCAGTGTGGCTAGAGTGTGGTCAGTGAGGCTAGAGTGTGGGCAGCGTGGCTAGAGTGTGGGGCAGTGTGGCTAGAGTGTGGGGCAGTGAGGCTAGAGTGTGGCTAGAGCGGGGCTAGAGGGTGGGGCAGTGTGGCTAGAGTGTGGGGCAGTGTGGCTAGAGTGTGGGCAGCGTGGCTAGAGTGTGGGCAGTGCGGCTAGAGTGTGGCCAGAGCGGGGCTAGAGTGTGGGCAGCTTGGCCAGAGTGTGGCCAGAGCGGGGCTAGAGTGTGGCCAGAGCGGGGCTAGAGTGTGGCGGCGCGTGTCGCAGGTGCGGCGGGAACGCGCGCCGCGGCGCCGACGACCCCACGCAGCTGGCGGCCACGCTGCAGGTGACGGAGCTGGTGGGCGCCGCCTCCATGCTGTACGGCGTGCTGCTGCACCAGGGCGCGCCTGACCGCGGCGCCGTCTCGCCGCCCCCCTCGCTGCCGCCCCACACGGTCAGCGTGGCGCTGGCCACGGTGCGCCTGCTGGTGCGCGTGGCGCAGCTCGACCTGCCCATGTTCCAGGTACCTACATACCTCATTGCTAGAGACCTGTACAATTCGCGGATTCATTGAGCCCAAATACTTTTGACATTATTTTGCTTCAGGGATTGGGCCACAGTTTATCTGAAGGACTCGGGGCCAATGTTAAAAAACCTTTAACAGAAGAATTAGCGAATCACGATCATTCCAGTCAACAGGTGTTACGAGTCGGTAACCAATCAGCAGATGTAATGTGCACGAGTGCTTAGAGGATCATGGAGTCTATCCTTTAGGGATTTGAAATCGCGAATTTTACGGGTCTCTACGCATTGCTCATTGCTCCTGCTATTGCAATACCTATACTGTCGCACTCACTGAAATTGAATAATTATTTTACAAATTCACTAACGTTTTATTCCAACATACATTTTAAACCATAGGGGAAAAAAATATAACTTTCATCAATTTGACTTCAGATGTTTTATTATGCTTGTTAATGCTGGAAAGCCAATCAAGGAACGATTTATTAATGTGGGTACTGGACCAACACAATCCATATATACCGGCGCAAGAATCTGAAGCCAGGGTTACTGCGAACCTTTTTTTTCTAACGATACGGTTTTTTTCGTGTAAATGTATAAATTTTAAAACGTCTCTAATTGTTACATTGTTATTTTAAGTCTATTTATATAAATAAAATTACAGTTGTACTAAAAAAATTAACAAGTGTTGAATAATAAATCCTGTGAAGTCTCTTAATTGCCTAATTTTACGTTCTTGGCGGACAGCCATCGAGTTTGACACTAGGAAACACCTCCGGAGACTGTAAGGCAGACCAAAGGCGAATCCCTTGAATCCGTTATGGTTTTTACTGCACACCCATGATTACACTGGACGTGTCGTGGCCAACTCTTAAGCCTGTATCTCGTGGCTCCGCCCAACATTTTCGCTGAATGGAATATGAGAAAATGTCCATTCGATCAATTTTAAATATTGGAGAACATATAGGATGTTATGTAGGTTAAGTTTTCAAAATGTTCCAAAATAAATAGATACATGGAAACCTACCTGCGCATGTAGGTTGTGCCGACATGTTTTGTTCTATTATCTTTAATGCTCATGGTGTGATAGTTTCATGTAATGCAGAAACTACATTCCTTTGACTGATAATAGCGTTACTCGGAGATTTAAACATTTTCGTCTAAAGTTTACTAAGAAAGCTGGTTACAAATTTTCCAGGGATCTTCGTCAATTTACCTTTATCTTCGTGAAATAGCTAGTACTAAGTTTACTTACTCTAAATATATACTCACGAGAATAATCTTGGAGTATTTGCAAACTTCAGAAACTTTTTAAGATCACAATAACACACTGATTTCTTCCGCGCGTGTTCATAACGAAAAATAAAAACTCGGAATTTAAAATACGTTGTAGTTTATACGAATATCAAGTTTTCTGAAATTATCATGTATTCTTCGCAGAAAAATCCGTAAAGTTAATATAATTTATAACAGCGTAAGTTTAGGGTGATAGAAAGGGTGGGGAGGGGGTTCCAGCTAGCGGTAGCAACGGTCTCGGCTACACCTAGGTACGTCTCAACACTGCTGCTATAGTATAGCCACGCTTGGTTTCCTTACGCCCCGATGATATGACGATGACTACAGGTATGCTATACCAAAAATTGATTGAAGTTTCTTTGGGTGTTGGATTTGTTCGCGTGGGAAGCGAAGGTTTCGCCGACGTTTCGGTGGGCATTGCAGGGTAGCATCCTACTTCATCATCGGTGGGATGCTACCCTGGTGATGACACGGTAATATGCTACCCTGTTGATGGTACATTAGGCTGCTGCTGTGATGATGGCGACTGCAACTTCGACAGAAACGTCGGTGTAAACCTTCGCCCTCGACGGCCAAATCCCACCGACCCAAGAAACTCCAGGCTGCGGGCCTGCGGGCTTTATCGAAAAATTATTTCTGGGTTGTAATTTCAATACCACTCATTATAGACCACATATAGGTACATATAATCATAATTTAACAGGTACAATAAGAACTCAAATGTATTGATCCATTTTTGGCAATAACCACACAGTTAATCCAAATAAATATCATTATATAGATTTTTATTTTTGATTTAAAAATAGTTTCAATTAAACTATATCAACAGTGAATCACTTTTTAATCAATTTCTATATTATTATTGAAATAAACGTAGGGTCAGTGAAGAAACAACACATGAGTCGACGACAATCTCATTATGTATTACCATTGCTTGTGATCGTTCCCGCTACATAGTGTTACGAAGGGGGAAAACGGGTTCGTAAGGATATCCTAATAAATTTTTATACATTTTTATTTACTACTAATATTGACATTACTAATCAAATCATCTGTTTAAATTCACTCGCACTTTAAAATGTCTGTTCACAAATCACTATCTGTCCAGTCCACATTTCACACTCCTCACTGGAGCCAGGCTCAACAGTGGTTCGCACCACACCTCGCGCCTGTCCACTCACAGTCTCACGCCACTCAGTCGCACTCGCTCGGTCCCGTCGCTCCGCGTCGCTCTGCTCGCCGAACTCACACCTCACTCTCTCGCCTGTTGGAACTCCCGCGGAGGCCGGCTTCGCGGCTTTTATACCCACTTGCCGTCTTTCTGAAATGGACGAGAGTTGTTGTGACATGTCGCGTCAACCCGGGCCGACACGACGCTCGAAGCATCCAGAACAGCGGCGCTCATTCACGCCACTCCGCGCGGTGGTCCAAAGAAATTCGCAGAATTCCCAAGCCATTAAGGGATAGATGACAGCGCCGAGGAAGGAGCGAGAGGGGCTTGGGTAAGCGGGTGAGGTCGGGCCGCATAAACCCCGATGGTATGCGAGCGTGACGTTGCATTTAAAGGAATCTCAAAAAAGTTATATAATGCATGCTATGCCATAGTATATGCACACCACAACTAAGCACAATCCACAATCTATACCGGCTGCGAAAAACATTCAACATCCAATTTTAATCTTTAGGGGGAGGGGGAGTGGTAGGTCTTTGTTCCTTCCCATTTCCCTGAACGAGTTGGAACTATGAGAAAAAATTTAGTTTTTGAATTATGAGTATGAACCCTCAGTATATTGCGAAACATATTTAAAGGAAATGCTACATTCTGGTAGTAATGTTAGACTTTTTAAACATTGTTGATTTTATTTATAAATTTCAATTTTAATGAATGGTGATAACATATTTGAGTGGTTGTAGAGAAATGTAAAAAGCAATCAGCTGGTTTAAGGGCTCTGTGGAGCCGCTTGCCGTGAAGGAAAGGTGGAACAGGCGGGACCCGCCCGAAGTCGCCACTGACTCCCCTGCGGTCCTCGGCGACCCTCGTCTCCACTCTAATCAGTCGCGTGGAGCCCGCCCAATGAATGAGAAATGCGCCGAGAGGGGTCGGAGGGGAATGTGGGCCGAGGCCAGGCCGGGAAGTAAGGCAGCGGCTGAGGGCAAGGGGAGGCGGACCAAGCATTGTCCAAACAGGGCCCCGGACTGTGTTTGTCTCGGAGCTCACCGCTATTTGAACTGGTTTAATTGAATGATTTCACCATCTAAATTAGCTCCTGTGCCCGGGATCGCCCTGCCCTCCACAGAGGCACCCCCCCCCCCCCCCCAACTCTTCCCCCCCCCCTTCGCCGCAATTGCCTTTCGATACGAGTCTGTGTACACTGGGCCGGCGGCCGCTTCATCTGTGTACACAGCACTGCCGCTGACTCGGGCTGCCGCGCGGGCTACAGGCAGACCCGCAAGTTGCCTCGTCCCGTCGCTGCCCGCTGCCGTCTTGCTCCAGCCAGTTTATGACGTGTAGTAGCTAGTAGTAACTGCCGCTTTGCAATAACAATTCATTAGCTTAATAATGTTGGCTGTTGTTTAGTCTCCTAGCGTGTTCGGCGCGGCGCGAGCTCACCCGACGCATTCCAACGACTTTACAGGTTCGGTCGTGGCACTGGGGTGTACTTCTTCCAAAAGGTATCTCCATCCTGGTTGTGTGTGCGTGTCATCAACCTTACACCTTCTCACTCTCCATCTCACGTATAAAGTGCTGCTCTTAATCGGCCTTCTCCTGTTGGCTAGGGGGCGACGCGTCGGTGGTGAGGTGATCTGAACTCGCGCCCAATGAGAGACGTGGCGGACGTTTGCCGTGGCCCGGCGAACTTTCCCAGTTCTTGCATTGGGCGTCGCCGTACCTACTTCTCGTCAGCAGCCAATGACTTTGATGTCTACCATACGTCAGTTCGTAACCTATAACCAGTGTAAAGCCATGGATATAATATATCAAATCACATCGCAACGATTTAATTGACAGTGTGTGGAGACACGGAAATTTCTCGAATTCGTTTGGTATCAGGCTAAAATTAAAAGCATTATGTTTGACCTACCAAAGTTTGTTTTTAAATTGGCACGAAACGTTTTGTTAATGTTAATCGGCACTGCCTAATTCACTTTACTTCCCTCTTAAGCCGGGCTTCTATGCCTCACGGTCTTGGAAGGGTGTGTCCAATAACTGCGGTTCAATCACGAACACAGTGCTTGAGTGTGAAGGTTCGCATTCCAGCTTGCGGCCAAATGAATCAGCGAAATTTTCGTACCTCCTGACTTTGTGACACGAAATCAGCTGTGCTGTCTTACGAACAGTATTTTGTTGGTGCTTGGTCGGACGCACCCACAGTTCGTCATCCTTCGGTGTAGCTCCCTCGCGCTCTGCTCCTTGAGGCTGGGCGGGTCCCGCGGCCAGAAACAACCCCCCCCCCCCTTCCCCGTCACAAGGGGTCTCCTGCTGGTTGTCGGCTGACCTTTCCCAACGTATCAACCGACGGAACAAACAGGCCAGTCTTAACTTCATCTAAACCAGGTTCCGCCAGTTTTACTATTTACATCATTTCTTTAAAATTTCCGTAATTTCCGTAATTTCCGTAGTATACTTCCAAACTCCTGCTATATCAGTAGAAGTAACATTATGCAAATATACCCGAAAGCATGGGCTTAAGACATGGGGGGGGGGGGGGGTTGGACACCTGGAATCACAAACGCCATTTCCTAAGGCGGCCCGCTAGCGCTTGCAAAATCGTAACTGTGAAATGGGAATGATGAACATTATCACCCCCACCCTTCCCGGAAATCATACATATTTTCGCTCATGTCTGGAAGTGTAAATAAGTAGTAGTAACAAATATATTGAGAGACGTGGGGGACATCTGTCACATATTGTTCACAGAAATGTATGTTTACTAGACGTGCAATCGATTGTAGCGTTCTAGAAGTTGAGGCAAATGTGCACGTATAACATGCGAACCACTGTGCCGTCTGCACTCTTACTTACTGCGAAGACTTGGATGCAGTTCACGTCACTTGCAGTGCTGCAGATAGTTTCCCATGAGCTCATGGGTACACCATTGCGGAGCTACCTCGTGCTAACATAGCTAGCATAGCTAGCATTCAATAATCATCCACAATAATATTTTTACTGTTAATAACTGTATGCCCAGAACATCGCTAGGTGGGATCTAATGAATGAAGATTTTACGTGTCGTAGACATCAACGTCGTTATAGACGGGTTGCGTGTGAAACGTTGACTTGGGTACTGTCGGAATGTACACGTGAAGGAACGTGAAGGAACCTGAAGCACCGAGAGGGAAGGAGGTCTGGCGAGCAGTCAGGTGTGGTCCCGCCTCGCCTGTCAGGACTCGCTCCTGAGCCCCTAGTCCGTGTCGACGGAGGGCGCGGGTCAAAATCCCGCATGCTTGGGAAAAAAACAACAGGTTTGGTAAAACGACCTATTTTTTTTGTTAAACCAGGTTAATTTTACTGCGTTAGTTATTCTGTTTCTCACCATGTTCAAATGAAAGTCATACAACATCCCGCTTTCTGCCACTCGTGTTGAAACAGAAAATTTATACCATCAAGAACAGAAGGCCAGTAGATCTGCTTATCTGACTGGGACGTAACCACAGGAAGAGGATTCTCCATAATTGAATGGTGTTTCCCACAGCATTGTAATAGTTAATATTTGAACATTAAGTTAAAATTTTAATTTGTTCTCATAATATTTAGTCTATATCATGCTTAGTTTTTAATATTCAAATCTTTGATGTAATTGCAGAAAAGTGGTTAAGTGTAAGAGAAGCCGTACCGCCTTAACTTCGCCACCAATAAAGACGATAAATAATAAATAAATAAAATATACAGTTCAGTCGGGGATTTCCCTGAGCATAGGAATTAACTAGTTAATATGTTTAACTTGAGAGAAGTATTTAGCTGGGTATAATTTATTACGTATTTAGATAATTTTAATTATAATATTTTGATTAGTATAAAATATTTTGTTCCTGTAAATCACAAGAAACATTAATGAGAAAACGTTTTTGTTATTACAGTGGAATTAAACATTTCATTTAAAAAAAATTAGGATATGGTATTTTAAAATACATTATTGAAAAAATCCTGTTGGTCTTTTTTATAAAAAAAAAAACACTTGGTTAAAATGACAGTGGTTGTGGTTGCAAGCAGCCAACCCTGGAATCCCGGTCGGCCCTCCTGATTGCGGGTTCCCGAGGTTTCAGCCAATAGCTGACAGGCAGTCGTAGCGCAGGCCACGGCATGTCCTAGCCCGCGGGCATAGAGCGCAGAGAATACTGACCTCTACTGTCCCGGCACTAACTGCAAGTCCAGTGAATCTCGGGCACAGCTTAGACTGCAGCACTCAGTTGTCATATTGACGCTACCAAGCGTGTTAACATTAACATTATTATTTAATATACCATCTATAATTATAATAATAATTTTTAATATTTTTTTAATTTGACTTTTTATTTTTTAATGCCATAAAATATGGTCGATTGTTATTACATTTTTGTACATTCTACAGGAAAAAAACTATTAATTCTAAACACAAATTATTTATTCACAGTAGAAACTATTCGTAGAAGTTAGTCACTTTAAATGACAAGGCATTCCATTGAATTTGTACTATGGTCAAACGAGCCAAGTATATTAATATTAAACAATATAAATTAATTATGGAAAAAAAATATTGAAAATAAGATGGCATCTTTCTCTGATGTTTCTCTTATCTGTAAGAATTGAATGTTATCAGATGATGATTTTGATGAAATTCGACTAGAAATTGTATTTAAAAAATTCTTGTTCCAAATATTCACTTTAAAAAATAAATTACTTTAGGTAGATTTAAAAATATATATATTACAATATAAAGTTTAGTCTAAAAATTTTGTGTTCTTTGGATGCAGCACACTGAAACAAGAACAGCGCTGATAGCAAACATCGGGTCGTTACCACAACGCCGAACGAACAATAACGCCGAATACGATAACGCCGAATGCCAAATTGACTGCAACGCTGACAGCTATAAAACTGCTGTGTACCACAACGCCGAAATACAGTAACGCCGAAAAATGTTGCTGCGGGGGGGGGGGGGGGGGGCACAGGAGCAAAATAAAAAACAACTGAATGAATTTGTGTGCTAACCTTACCTTACCTAACCTAACCTTTGTGGCAGTCCTGCAATGGCATTTTTCGGCGTTAATGTATTTCGGCGTTGTAATTCCGCGTTGTGGTACACGGCAGTTTTTTAGCTGTCGGCGTTGTAGTCAATTTGGCATTCGGCGTTATTGTACGTTCGGCGTTGTGGTGCGTCCCCCGCAAACATGGTGCCTAGGAAAGACAGTGAATGCCCATCAAAATGCACATGAGGTACGGTGTAGCGAATGGCAGATGGGCAGGAACTCGTGATATCAAGTGTAGCTGACCTTGCTGTGGCGCGGCTGGGGCGGGGAAGGGCGGCGAAGGGCGGAGACGACGCGAGGCTGCTGTGTCGCAGAGCGTGCTGGGCGCGGAGGGCATCTCGCTGCAGTTCCGCCACATCGCGAGCTACCTGCTGTGGTACTGCTGCGCGCACGACGACGAGATGGCCCTGCTGCACGAGGTCATCCGCGTCGTGGGCTACTTCACCGTCAACAACCACGACAACCAGGTGCCATTATAAACCAACTGCAATTATCCATGCTAATAACTAGAGACCTGAACAATTCGCGGGTTCATTTCGTGTTATGCCTTAGTGCTGCTTCTGTCATTGGTTCACTGTTAATCTGGAGGACTGAGTACCAATTAGAGACCCTCACTCATAGAAGTGTCGAATCACAGGCCACCCAGTCGTGACGACTCACAAGTCAGCAGCCAATGAACAGTTGGCATTTGCCCGAGTGTGTAGAGGATATTGGAGTCTATCCTGGAGGTCATTGAACCCGCGAATTTTTCCCGTCTCTACAAATAACTAATAGAAATAAAATAATTTAAAGGACTGGTTTGATATAATTACGGTTGGTAAATTATAAATTCAATTAAATTAAAAAAAAAATAAAAATGCTGTTATAATTAATATAAACTCGTGTATAAAATTAATTATTTAATTCAGTAAAATAATTGAATTTTTTTTATTAATTTTAACTATTTGTTAAATAATAACGTTATAATTTATAAAGCAAATAAATTACACATACGGCAACATAATCTCACTTTACGCTGGAAAATACACTTAAAATTTATAAACACAATTTCTATCACTTGTATTCACTATAAATAAATGTATTTAAAAATATGGACCAGTATTCGTTATCAATCACTAAATTATAATATTTAAAAGAATATATATAATTTTTATTTGTATGCAGTTTTTTTATTGTGTGTAGCTTTTTTCATCCTGTGAAATTTTCGTTGCATGGTGCGCGCCCATCGTAAACATTCACTCAGCAATTTTTTCATAACGTGCCTAAAGAAGTGTAAGTTCGAAAATAGCGTCCTTAAATACGCCAAAACATTTAAAAATATCAGAAAGGTCCGGAGACACCATGTCCATGTTGAAGTTAAAATTAGCCGCAGCAAGGCCGGAACACGCAGCTGCAAGTACTTGTGTGTACAGCTAGTTGCATACCACCAGGCGACCACTTTACTGCGTCTCCCACTGCAGCAACACGCAGTAACAACCTCCAGAGACTTCATGGAACACATGCTTAGTAAATCACGCGGTTCGCCAGGGGACTTAGCACTCTCCTTGTAACTATAAGTAACTGTTTTTGTTGTGACCTTCTACTGACTGAGATCGCCAGCAGTGTGCATAATGCCTCAGCACGCTCTTTATGGAGGTTTTTATTGCCGTGGGAGATACCTCATTCCCAGAGACCTGCAACATTCGCGGGTTCAAACACCTCCAGGATAGACTCTACTACACACTACACACTCGGGAAAATGCAACCTGTTCATTTGCTTCTGACTTGTGAGTCGTCTCTACTGAGTGTCTGTGATTCGACACTTCTTAGAGCGAGGGTCTTTTATTGGCCCTCATTAATCCATATTAACAGTGAACCAATGGTAGAAGCAGCGCTAAGGTATAATTATTTGAATTGTAGCATATCACGAAATGAATCCGCGAATTTTGCAGGTCTCTACTCATTTCTCTGGACTTACACGCCGCAATGTTCCCGTGTGGTGAACTGAACACAATAGGCACGTCCACATAGCGACGCGTGAAGGAAACATGTCGCCTTTTTTCCAACCAGGCACTTCTCAAAGGTCGTGGTCCGCCCAAGTTCGCTCTTGGTGCGAAGGTCTGCTGTATTTCGCTAGCAAACCGTGCGGCTGAAGTGGAGGAGGATGTTTCGGCTGCCTGGCTACAGGCAACTCGCTGCACACACACGTGCTTGCAGTGGCGGGATATTGTGTAACGTGCATCGCACGCGGCGGGTCGGGCGCCTGCTCGCGGCAGGGGGGTGGGGGGGTGGTGGTGGGGGGAGGTCCTCCAGACAGACAGGCCTGTGGCACATCCTGCCCTGGCGGCTGGCTCTGGGGTCGCCCCAGGTCTGCTCGGCGCTGTCGCTATCGCGGCGAACACGACCCTAGGCGCCAGCCGGGCCGCCGTCCACTCCCCTCTCCCCTCTCTACCACCCTCCTACACTTTCCTCTGCGATTTATAGTTGCAGCACCAACCCTGGGAGCATGTCGAGCAGGTCTGTCTGTAATCGCACTTTTTCCACAAAAAATACCTCTGGGAATTTTTAAGGATGGCCACGTGATCTTATAAACCCGTTTCGTATTATTGTGGTTTTGTAGCGCACTGTAGCCCTGTTTTCTGTACCGTAATAGGCCTTTCAAATAGGTGTATTAAAAAAATACCTTTCCGGTCCAGGAATGAAGATTCATTATTTATGTTATTCTTCTCACGCAAAAGAAAAGATTGTTTTTTTTTTTTCTTTTGTGGACTCGTGACATTAATTTTCTTAACTTCATTGGAATACTACGTTATGGGGATGTTTTAAATGGAATGACGCTAACTGCTCCGTGTACTTATCGACAGTTTTTTTTTTTTTTACTTATTTAAATGGTAGTGTAGGTTCTTCACAGGTGGATGCTGATAATGCTGTATGTAGGTAGGTGTACTGAGAAACTGTAAAGAACGCGTTTGGTACGGCAAACTTTTGTGACAATGCAGGACTAAAGTAAGAGACTTTGTTGGATTCGCCTTAAGGCATTCAGAGATTTTTCACTTGGGAAAATAGAGATAAACAAATGTAAAGCACTGAACGTGTATGAAAAGTAAATTGTAAAAACACACGTAGGGTTTCCTTCAGTGGCTGATTCAAACTCGTGTTGGGAATTTTTTTTTTTTTTTTTTTTTTTTTTTTGCGATCATGCCCTTCAGCACCACCGCCCACAACCATTTGTTTGCTTGTTATATGGCATTATTTTGGGCACCAGTGACCCTGTTATTAACTTTCTTTTCTTTGAGCAGCAGTGGCTTACTGAAATAGTTTATTATTTCCATAGTGCATGTAAACTCTGTTGTCAAGGATATTAGGAAGGATAGTCAGTGTCGCGTGGAGACAAGAGGTCAGTCAACGACCTCCAGCCACCACATTCATTCCATTTATTTGTTTGTTGGCCACGTATCCATTCACCTGCCGTCTCGAAGGAAGCCGAGGTAATAAATTGTTCTGAAATAAGTTGAATGTGGATGTGAACTCAAAACTAAACCAGAAACCTTCTGGCATTAAAGTTTATTTCATACAAATCGGGTGTCTTTGAAATTACCCTGTTGAAGTTGTGATAGAGAATAATACATGGTTAAATTATCGACAGTGTAACCACAGAGATATTTTAATTTTATGTACAAAGCTAGGAAAATGTATCCTCGGCTGACAGTGGGACCATGGTAACGCCTGATCGCCACGAGGGTGATGAGACGGCGGAAGGTGAGGCACGGGAGCACCCCGAGAAACCCGGCCCGGGGCAGATCCCGGACGGCGTCGCCGAAGACACCCAGGTCCCGTCGTCGTGGCAACTTTTCAAACACTGGTTCCAATAATATTCACACAATTGAATCGTAATGATCCGACCACAAACTTGGTTGAAATGGAAAGAGTGGAGGTTAAAACGTATTATTGAAGTGACAACGTCTAATAAATCGATGAACGCCGGCTGCACGCACGAAAAAGTGTCCCGTTACGCACATTGTTTCGTTGCTATATGTCCCGTTACGCTCATTGTTACGTTACGCTGTGTCCCGTTACGCTCATTTTACGCTTGCGCCGCACCGACAGAAGTGAAAACTTAAAACTTTGTTTATAAATGTGTAATATGAAATAATTTCTACGTCAAATGTACGTAATAAAATGAATCTGATTACTAGTACAATTTCAAGTATTTATTCTTTTATTATTAAAAAAAAGTAGCATCTGTCGGCGAGTGCAGTAATAATAGGTTATGTTATATATTTGATTACTGTTTATTTATATGAAAACTTGTTCATAATTATATTTAAACGAAAAGTTAATGTGGTTTTCATTGCTTATTACAACTACAATTTCGGCAATAAAGGTTAATTATTATTCTTGCATTTTAAAAATCTGATTACTGGTATAATTTCAAGTATTTATTCTTTTATTATTAAAATAAAAATGATTCAATTTTATTCATAAAGTATGCAATCATTTCATCAATGTTTTGTTATGACGTCACGTTAAACTATCGTCCGTAAACCGACTTTACAGAAAACCAATTTTTTTTTATTATTTACTGCATATACAAGGTAGTCAAAAGTACGTGGGTGTTTAAAAACAAATGTAGATTGTGAGTGAGGGGTTATTTTTGTTTCTCTGATGGCTTGATTCGGGACATGGAATCGCTGTTTCGCAAATGCTCTGGGTGACGGGGGACGTTTAATTCGGACGGCAGTTGTGTCGGGTTGCCGCAGTTGCTGGACGCCGGGGCTGACACGGGGCGGTGTAGCGACACGCACATGCATCATGGCCGCCGAGCCCGCGCAGTTATTATTTCCGCGGCTCCAACACGCTACACGTGTCGCTCGCGGTCACGGCGGCCTCTGGGGGTGTAGGGGGGTAGAGGGGGGTGGAGGCCAGGCTGTCGATGGCCCCGCCGCCCGTGTCAGCTCGCGCATTAGCCGCCCTCGCACTCCGGTGTGTTCCCGAGGTCGCTCCTCCCCGCAGCCGGGCGCTCGATACCCCGCGCTGAGCCAGTGGCGGATCCACAGTATTTCACACTAGCCAGACAAAAAATGTATTAAAATTACTAAAGTTGTATTCAATCTACTCACACTACACATAACATCCAACCAACCAGTGGCGTAGCCAGGATTTGTGTATGGGGGGGTGTTACGAAGCATGCCCGCCCCCCCCCCCCCCTTCCCACAGTATTAAAGCGGTTGGTCCGGGGGTCCTCCCCCGGGAAAATTTTGATTTTAAGGTGTAAAATAGCAGTTTCCGGTTCTAAAATTTAAATATTGTACTGGTAAAAATTTTATTAATTTTAATATTAAATTTGTTTGAGTGATGAATAAGAAATTAATTAAAGATTTGGTGCTAAGCGGGGGGGGGGGGGGGGGGGGGTTAACCCCTAAACCCCCCCCCCCCCTGGCTACGCCCCTGCAACCACCAGATTTTATGATTCTACAAGAAATTAATTATATTAAAATAATTTATTGGTTTCAGAAACAATAATTTTTGTCGGCAATATTAATGTAGCAGACAACTGGTTTTTCGGGGGAGGGGGGGGGGGGGGGGCACTTACCTCTGGTGTGTCCCCCCCCCCCCCCCCCCCCTTGGATCCGCCACTGCGCTGTGGATGGTTACAGTGTAGCTAGTCGCGGCTGAAACCCCGGCCCAGTGCATCTTCAGTCACGTCGCGTCGTTTAGTTCTCTGATCGTCGCTGCCCATGGTGGGAGGAAGAAGAGGTTTTTTTCTCTTCGATCAAGAAATTATATACAGATCTCATATAAGCTAATTAAAATGACAGTGAATATTCTAATAGTTGGTGTGTAAAAATATTTGGCCAAAAATACTTTTTTTTTGTTGTTATTGCTGTTAGTAAACGTCTTTTGTCCAGAAGTGCAGGTCAGCTTTGCGACGCAGCCTCCTCCTCTCCTTGTACAGTCTGTCCATAAAAGAATGTCCCAGTTATAAATTATAATATGTAGTATAAACTGTGAGCGTTGTAGAGGGTCAGTTCAAGGTCACAGTTAAAGAGTAACTCAAACAGTTTTATATAAGCTAATGCGCGAGTGCTGTTTTGTTGTTTTCTCGCTTGAAGCGCCACCCACGCAGAATTGGCGACTGACGGTACATTAGGACAGTTATGTTGATATTGTAGCACCGCGACTTGTAGAAGGAAACCGTCAGCAATGGTTGAAAGGAGCTCAGAGTATGTGGCATGCACTGTGACTGGTGGTAGTGGAGGTAGCCATCCGTGCGAATGCATTCCGCGCGTCGAGGCTTCGGTTTGTCTCCCCGCGACAACAGGAAGCAGGCGTGTACCGTGAGAGAGAGAGAGAGAGAAGCGACGCCGTGTGTGTCCGCGTTACACGATCAGGCTCGAACACACGTTTCCCCAGGGGGAGGAGGTGGTAAGAGAAAAAAAATAATGAAATATACTGCGCGGGTATTTTTTTCTGTCGGTCCTCCGACCTCGCAGCTCGACATAATTACGCCGCGGAGATACGTGTGCGCGGGCAGGGGGAAAAGAGGGAGGGTTATTAATAAATGACTGCGTGGCGCAGCGGACAGTTGAGGCATGGGTGCCATCAGTCACGTGGCTGATTGCAGCACAGGTATCCCCTCCCCACCCCCCACGCCTTTCTTCCACACCTGTGCTTCTAATTACAATACGGGCGGCCTTCCCTGTGCCTGGGCGCGGCGACCGGGAACACACACGCGGCGAGCAGAGATTCAGGAAAATAAACGCGATTCGAAAAGCATTTAAGAAAATCTTGCGGCCCAAGTAGTTTTGTTTCCGGATTAAGTTTTTAAGCTGTGTTTATATAAGAGTAAAAATGGCTAAAAGGCGTGTTTTCAGAGTAATTTTTAGGCATAAAAAACCGATACAGATTCTTGAAAGCACTCAAGGGATTTGTATTACACCTTTATCTTCATTTCTCCGCCATATTATGTTACGGTCACCGTCCAAATTTCGTAGTTGTCCTATGCACGACGAGGAGACTGCGCGCTAGTTAAGAGCCTTGCGCTTAGAGGCGATACCGCGCTAGAAACACCAACGAGCATCGCACTTATCATCCCGCCTCACTAACACAGGTACATCCTGTACAACTTAGTCGCACATCTCTTAGAACACCCTTAGGCGTTTAGTGTGGTGCAGCTGCTGATAATGGCAACCAGTGGATGATAGCAGTAAAACATTGATTGTATTCAAAGATGTGATTTTTTGAAGTTAATCTGAAACCAAGTATAGGTTGCGGGAAATGCGCTCGAAAATCTGCATGGCCGTGGAAGTGGAAAGAAAATTCGGAATGTTTAAATTAATAAAACTTACGAATTGTCACCCGTAATTTCAGTCTGAATTTCTGATAGTCAAGACACTAGCTTAAAGTTTTTTTTTTCTTTTGAAAACATGCAGCTTTACAAAACTCACGTTTAGTTACAAATAAACGCATTGTAAAACGTGGGCGATGCTTCGTGATGCAACATGTTAGTGGCCTGCATATTCCGTGCCTACAGAGACACGTTCGCTTGGACGGTCAGCGTGAAGGCTGTGTGCCGAAAACAAAAACAGGGGATGTTCGTGTACACCTATCCATAGCAACACATCTCAGTCTGTACAATAAAAAAACATCGAAACGCATTAGCTCATATTTTATTCACAAGATGTATCTACAAACACCGAACATCAATATAACAGTTTGTACAAACCTGAGATACTAGTTAAAAGTTGTAACTAAGGCGCCCGTTGAAAAAATTATGAATACAGAAATCATTTTAATTTAATATACAAAGAATGTCCATTAAAAAATCAATTTATTTTAATTTTGTGTAGGTGAAAATTTCTTTTATTTATATATATATATATATATATATATATATATATATATAATGATAAAAAAAAAGTGACAAAAACGGTTTCTAATGAGGAACCTCATGAAAAAATACATTTGGGGTTAATTGTATCTGGTCATTCAATAATCTTCTTTACTGTGGATTCGATTCAATAATCTTCTTTACTGTGGATTCGATTCAATATACACCAGGATGCCAACCATATTGGCAGTTAGATTTGTATGAAGGTACTCAATCCTGTATATATATAGTTATGCTTATCACTCACTGATAATTAACAAGCGACAAGTGACAAGCGACAAGCGACAAGCGACAAGGGACAAGCGTATCATGAAGCACAAATACATATTAGACTTCTCCATAGAAATTTGTATAAAATAGAAAATGGAAGTGATGGAAGTGTAACAACAGAGTAACATTTGACATACAGCGACATAAATGTAACACTACTTAATTATTAAATAAATGTGTATGTTGATTTCATCATCAGGTGACTTAGGAATAACAATGCTTATAAGTACTAAAAAAAATGCTTATATCAGAAAGTTTAGCTCTAAACTAAAAAGGAGAAAAATTTTCCTTTTTTTGGAAATCTATGTGTGTCTGAGAATCTTTTGATGATATTTATGTATTTCGCAAATTTTTGTTGTTTTTTTTTTTTTAAATATTATTGTATCTTGGTAGTTCAAATTTTATAAAAATTTCTTAGTTTTTTTGTTTTTTTATGTGTGTGTTTGTGTTTGTATGCCCGAAAGTATTTTTGGCCTATTTCCTTTTTTGTAGTTGCACCTTTTTGAATTTTTATATTATATTCTTCTTTTTGATCATTTTAGTTTTTGCTGCTAAAATGATCGATTAATAGTAGCTACATATGCAGTTAAAATATGTGTATGTATATATAATACATTTTATTTATATAATTTTTTTCAACTATTTTTTTTATCATTTCATGTATCAGAAACTATTTGTATTTGCACAATATTAAAAGAAATTGAATTTTTAATAAGAAATTTTGTCTGTACTACATTAGAGTGTTTGTTAAATTCATAATTTTTCAACGGGTGCCTTAGACTCCTTACAAGCTCCTAGCTGAATAGAGTTCGCAACAACGTTAGAATGCTACAATTCAAATGTCCTTTATCATATATTGGCAATTAATTTAATCCTATCATTATGGTTGGAAAATTGACACAACTGTGCAGGCCAACAACTTGAATTATATGAAACAAATATATACGTGGCTAAAACGTGGCAATCTAAGCCACGGCTCACTACTTCATCACTGAAAAATGCTGAAAATATCGGCCTCGTCAAAATATTATCCATGTTGCCCAGGCCGAACACAGGGTGATATATAGTCTGCGATTTAAAGCAAAATTGATAGCGCTATTTGACAGTGTGGTGGACATAGTGAAATGACACACAATTACTTTTTGTATGTCTATGATCTATGATTTTCTGTTTACCCACGGCGATCAGGTAAACGGTTTAGAAGTTGATGCGCTGTAGCGCCATGTAGCGGCGATTTACAAAAAAAAATGGATAGCGTTAAATCTTCTTCATGAAAAAAAAAAATTTCGATGTGTCAACTTTCATGGCGATCGTTCAAACATTGTCGGAGTTTATCGACGTCATACATACATACACAGAATCAGTAACTTGAATTATCATTAAATGAAAACTGGTGGTTATTTAAGGAGTATTGCCTGGACAACCACAGGCTGCAGCACACAGCAGTCCGGACACCAACTGCCGACTGAGGAGCGACACTCACTCCCCTCACCCCCCGCATGATCGCCTCGCCAGGGGTTACCTCAGCGCGCAGTGAAAACGAAATTTTACACTGTGGATGTCGAGTTCCGAAAGTATACCGAAATAACCGATCGGGAATCGATTTGAAATTCCCGGTTCTTTTGCTATAGGTATCGGGCCCGGGATTTCCCAAAAATTCCGAACCCTGGGTTATAGCGCGAGCGAGCCCTTATCGGCTGTTAATCCGCACATGACCGAGTACCCCGCCTCCTGTCGAGAGCCTGGCGGATGTTTGCGGTGGTCTATCCCCCCCCCCCCCCCCATCTTCACCATCGCCGAGAGTGATCGTTTGTTGGCAGATGTGGCGTCCGTAGCGGCTAATGGGCTGAATTTATTTGACACCTTCCCTGGTTTAACTGTTACCTCCTGCCATCTGCAATGCTGTGGCCCAAACCTTCGCCTTGTTCCTCCGCGGGTGCATGCTGCCACGCACATGGTCATGAGTTCTAACCGGGAGGTCGCCTGGAAGCACCCTCAGCAGGATTGGCCGCCTCGACTTGGCTTGCTGGGGAGCTGGACTGCCTCTGTCATCTTCTATAGCCCGTCCCACTCTTAGATTGCAGTACACGGCTTATGGCGCGCGCTGTTGCCAAATCTTTAACACATTACGAATTTCAGGAGATGTGTGTCTTTGTAATTCGGATCGAACAAGATGCATTTTAAGAAATCATATCGTAATTTATAATATTTTATACTATTACACACATAAATTTGTAATAATGACACTTTTATGTAAATTTCAAATAAAAACTACCTATTGTAGACGAAAATTTCTTACAGTTTTCTTTTATGTTCTAAAAATCCCATATATATATATATATATATATATAATCTCATTTTCATAGGCCCGATAAATGCCGTATTTTTGGACAAGTCATGTCCAAAATTATAAATAAAATACGGTAAATGAAATTCTCGGTCGAGTAGTTATGGGAAAAATCCGAACAATTGGGTCGAAATGGGGAAGATTTTTTGAAAAACAGAAAAATCGCAACAACTCCCATAATATGAATAATATCGCATCCGATTTAACGTATGATAACTCGGAGTACCTAATGCCAAAAAATATTTTCTAAATAAATTTTTGATACGACCAGCCATAACTGCATGGGTCGAAAAATATTTTCACCGGACAAAAAAAACGTAACTGCCTTAGTAGACACCTTATCAAATCTGTTTAAATTGTTTGTAAATATCATAATTATTTTCCAAAACTTTGTCAAAAACAATGTTTGATAAGATGCTTGGTGTTGAGAAGGATAGAAAAATAATTCAAAATACCATCATCGCTATTAAATTCCTCCGTATTTATTTGATACATTTTACATATTATATTCAAGATTCGATTAAAATATATTTTGTAACAACCATTACTGCAAGGGGAAGAAAAAAATATGGGTTTAAGGATATAAAAATCCCTTTTTGTTCTAATGTAAAGAAATATAACCATCATAATCTTCCTGCGCCTTTAGGCTGTGCCGATAAGGAATTTTTTTTAACTTTAACTTACAACAAGAATCTGTTCACACACATTTCATTCATAGGAATGTATACGATAAATGTAACGTTAACTTGATTAAGAAATTAATAACATCACATACCTTTTAATCACTATCGCTACCGCTGACCAATGTTGATACCCCTTCCATAAGAGTAGCACAGAGCTGACCAGAAGAATGGTAAGCTTCCTTAATTGCATTGCACACACTCATATTTTTTGAAAAATACTCAAAATACATTCAACACAATTTTGCGCTCCCTCCCGCGTAGCCTACCGATATAATTTATTTTCGGTGTTCTAACTTCCATATTTTATATGTACGTAATAAAAATAAAATTAGAAAATAAAATCACGTATGTTAATATATAATTTGTTTGTCAAAATTATAACTGTAACGAGTCACCGGACACAACGCGTTGCTTCGTCGCGAGACGCGATACTAACTGGCAGTCTGGTTTTCAGAAATGCGTGTCTAAGGAAATAGATGGTTGACTAAGGAGTAAGGAAGCCATGTATTTGAAATTGCTTGCAGGACAGAACCCCACTTATCTAAACACACGACCCTGTTTCCTCTTACGACGGCAGCTTGTGAGAGAAACCTCTATTTCAGCGCGCTCTTGAACTGATAAGACACATCTTTAACACCTATTTCCACGTCCCCCATCTATCTTTAATAGAAAAAAAGTTTTCCGCTGGTCAACTTTTTGATGTGTCAGTTTGTGAGAAAATGCATTTCAATATATTAAAAAAAATATTTTATTTAAGTGAAACCTGTATAACTTTTGTCTAAAAATTTGTTCGGTGGCGTCCTAAGGCATTAATTTATTAATAAAAAAAATCTGAATGAAATACACATGTAGGTTTTTTTTTATGTGAAACATATAGGAATACTTCAAAACAGTTCGCAGTGAATAAGTTATGTTTTTTAATTTTTTCGGACACTTAAAATATTGTTAAGTATTCAAAATAAGCATTGACTGATGCGTATTTCGATGCTATACAATATGAAAAAAAGCTTGGTCCAAAAATTAAAATTTTAATTTCGTTTGATATTTGGCAACAACGCACGAAGAAACAAGGACAGCGCTAACGGCAATCGGCGTGTGTTAGAAAGAGAGAGAATGCGCCCATTTACTTCCACACTGCAATCTAAGAGGGGGATGTTCTATAAACACTGGCAAATGACACAGGGCTAATTTATCATTTAAAGACTTATCGGTAGAGACCTGTAAAATTCGCGGATTAATTTCGCGATAGGATATAGTCCAAATACTTTTGATATTATTTTGCTTCAGTGATTGGGGCACAGTTTATCTGAAGGACTCTGAAAATTAAAAAATCTTTAACATAAGGATTAAAGAATCACGATCATTCCAGTCAACAGGTGTTACGAGTCGGTAACCAATCAGCAGATGTAATTTACACGAGTGCATAGAGGATCATGGAGTCTATCCTTAAGGGATTTGATATCGCGAATTTTACAGGTCTCTACTTATCGGTTATTCATGTTCCTTGCCCAATACTATTCTAAAAGAATGTGCCAGTTGTAAAATTTAATAGTATCAGCTGTAAGCGTTGTAGAGTGTTGGTTCAAGGTCACAATTAAACAGTAACTCAAACAGTTTTAGATTAAAACATGAGCGTATGCTGTTTTATTGTTTTCTCGCTTGCAGCGCGAAAGAATGCCTCTTACCGCAATTAGTCGAGGGTGAACCTGTAAACTTTGTTTGGCAACAGGGTGGAGCCCCTTCCCAATTGGAATCTCTTTGTATGAGAGTGGTTGAGCGTCGAAGTCTCTAACCGTTGGTTTGATCGTAATGGTCGAGACGACAGAGCTCATTTTCACTGGCCTCCACCTTCACCTGACATATCTCCATGCGATTTTTTTTTCCGGGCTTCATAGAAGATCGTGTCTACGTTCCGCCGCTACCTAATGATTTGCCAGAGTTGAGGCACAATTGAAGAGGCTATTTATTCCACTACTACGGACGTGTTAACCAAATGTTGGAATAATTGGAATTTATGTTGGATGTATGCCGTATAAATAAAGGTGCACATATTTAACATTTATGAAAAAACTAAATTAGTTTACCGTTAATTTGATATATGATTTTTTTAAATAGTCTAAATTGTTATACTATAACATTGAAACTAGCAATTTCTGTAATGGAAACTTATATAATTGAGACTCGCTCGTTTAATGGGGTAGTATTTTGTTATAATATTTCGTGTTTTCCACGTGATTTTATATAAATTCGTTATATAGCTAATAATAATTGTTTATAAAAGCTTTTTCTACTAAATAAAGTCCATGTTTTATGTCAGCCCTAGCATATACTGAAAGCATGAAACCAAGTGGGATACAGTTTTGGACTATCCGTTCGTGTTTAACCTTCGTCGTGAAATCTTTTTTTTAGTATATCATTCATAAATTAATAAAAATTAGGTTTTCCCAAAACCAGAAAATCTCAAATATCTGTGGTTTTTGGGAAAACCTTATGTTTATTGATTTAATAAGTTTTATATTAAAAATAAAGAATTTTTAGACGAACTCTACATGCGAACGATTAATACAAAACTGTATATCGCCTGGTTAAATGTTTGCAGTAATGCTTGTTATGAAAATTTTTCTTTAAGTTCATAAAAACCATTAAATTAGGAATTTTTTATGAGAAAAGGCCTATTAAAAAAAGTTAATGTTTTCTTTCTTATGAATTTATGTAAAATAATGTCCAAAAACACTAAAAACCACCCCTTTATGTATTCATGTTGGGTTGGTCTAGCTGGCGCTGGCCATCGCAAAGTAGTGACCACACACAGGATGACCAGCCAGAGTGATTCTGCGGTGGCTTGCCGTCGTCCGCCTAGATCGACGCATCACGCTATCTTATACACGAGACATTTGGCCCACCAGTCTGACCAGTGGATCGAATTTTTGCACATTTTCGTAAGCGCATGTTCTACGTTAATGCCTAAAAGGTCGAGAGCCCATAGTAAATATAATTAGATTGTTTACCCACATAGCAAATACGTTTATTGTTATCTTTAAAAGATTTGTGCAATGGGAGTGCATGACTTGATGTAAGTTTTTGGACATACGCCATTGCTAAGAACTTTTTTTGTGTTGTCATCATTTGTGGGGATTTTTTCGTTCTCTTAGTACATTTTTCTTTGTTTTTTCTTTGTTTGCTGACCATATTCCTGTTTCGGAATATTTTGTGGTGTTCATATCCTTGTTGACAACAGCAATTGTTTGCTTAATTTTGTGTGTTTTTTGTATCTTTTTTTGAGTATTTTTATTTTTATTTTTATTTATTTATTTTATTTATTAGTTTTTCTTCAACAGAAAAAGTTCTTAGCAATGGCGTATGTCCAAAAACTTACATCAAGTCAAATACGTTTATTGTCAGCTGTCAGAATGGTGGCGGCCAATGCAGTAACGATTCAAGAGTTAAAAAGTTAATGGTTGAGAACTTACAGATCATATGATACATGAGGCTTGGACCATATGTTTGGCGTCCTCTCTTTAAAAACAAAGCGTGGCTGTTTATCGCCGCGCCGTGACCTTGACTGACCTTGTATTCTCTCGAAACCTCTACTCGATTTACGGCGCGAGCCATGAGTCGCTTAAGTATAAGACATCCTCCTGTAATCAAGTTGACCAATGCGATCCATCGCGTTCAACGTTTCCTCAGTACAATCGAGAGTTTTGAAGCGAAACTACTTTTGAGCGCGATGAGAGTAAAATTTCAAGGCCTAATTTCAATGCAACGTTTTCGCGAAACATTGCTGTGAAACGTTTCTGACGCGAAAAGGACAGGGAATAGATTCTTGGCCAAAGAGATATAAAGAGATCACTATGATATATACATTGCTGGGCTCGTATTCGTTGTCCTCTTTATGCGATGATTCATTCCTCGCAAAAAAAAAATAGAACCGAGTGAGCGAGATAAACTAAAGAATAATACAGAGAGAATGTGTATGCACTTCTTCAGAAAATAGATATAGGTAGTCAGCTGTGAATGCCTTGAATTTTATATTTGCTACCAGCGCGCTCGCGTTTCTCCTTGTTCGATTAGCAGCGTAGAGAGCGCTGTTGAGACAGTAACTGCATTGTCTGCATAAATAACGCTACCTGTTTTGAATGCCCTATTTCGTTCAGAAATTTGGCATGTTCCAAATGGCGGAATTGTTTGAAGAAACGGTAAGTAACACGCACAGTTTTTCTTTATGATGTGAGTATTTAAACAGTCATTAATATTAATTGTTTTTTTAATAATGATTGATAGAGACGTAATTATTGATATCCTGAGCAGTTATTTTGGAGTGAGTAATAGCTGTGTTGATTCATGTTTATTTAGAAGATTGTCTTCTTTCTTGCTTTCTCTCTCTCTCTCTCTCTCTCTCTCTCTCTCTCTCTCTCTCTCTCTCTCTCTCTCTCTCTCTCTCTCTCTCTCTCTCTCTCTCTCTCTCTCTCACTGTGTGTGCGTGTGTGTGTCTGTGTCGTTTACCCCTTACGATATACTAACGAGTCGAGGTTTGAATCGCCAGAAATGTTTCACTTCAATCGCGTGTACTGAGTTACACGCGCACATTTTTTTTTAGTAATTAATTTAATACGGAAAAACATCATAGCAAATGTGATTGCAAGTAACTAACTTACTTATCTGTGGTAAGCATCGCGGGTCGGACCAGCACTTCGGCATTTCTGGTGTTTGCCACCTGTGAGTCGACAACCAAGTAGTGTGAGCCCACTCATCTGGAAGGTCTCGTCGCCTTGAGCTCTGAGCTGGTACCCAAGAGACCATGCCTCTTTTTCTATCATTCAAATTGTACAGATATTAGCGTCGAGAGGTTTAGTGGCGAACTTTAATAACCATTAGAAAAATAGGTGTGTGACCTTCACGCTCCTTATATGTGAAATTTCACACCTAGTAATCGTTTTTGAACGATAAGACTAAACAGTGTACACAGTGGAGGTTCATAACAGTAACAAACATGATAATGAAAATTCTTCAGATATTACTCTCCCATTTATTCGTTAGTACCCCTTCCCCATCCTTGTTACGCCATCGAGCGCTTCGCTCGCCTCGACTTGCCGTAGGGGCTGTGAAGAAGCTTCACTTGAAGAGACCCTGCCGAGTTGGGACTTCAGGGCTATGACATCGCCGAGGGCCCACATTGCGCCTGCAGTCGAGGGGACGCAACCCGCTAGTCGTCCACGCGTGTGGCTTGGCGGGCCTCCAGCCAGCGAGGCCGGTCGAGTACACACAGTTGTTCAACGCGCCGCGTGTTCCACAACTACAGTGTGTCCGTAAAAGAATATCCCAATTATAACTGTTATTAGTAACAACTGTAAACGTTGTAGAGTTTTCGTTTAAGGTCACAACAAAGAGTAACTCAAACAATTTTATATAAACGCTTGCGCGAGTACTATTTTGTTGTTTTCTCGCTTGCAGCGTCACCTACGCAAAATGGCAACTCATGAGCGTAAAGCGTTTTATGTTCTGCAATTTTCTGTGAGTGAATAAGTAATTTCAGTTCTACGTGCGTTTCTTTTAAAGTGTAGTTGTGATCGCTCACGTGACAAAAACATCCGTCGATGGTCGCAGTGACTTTCTTCGCTGGCCTCCACGTTACCTGACATGACGCCATGAGAATATTTTCCTTTTGGGCTTTATAAAAGATTGGGTTTACGTTCCGCCGCTATCTAATGATTTGCCAGAATTGAAGAGGCTATTGCTTCATTACTCCGGACGCGTTAACCAAATTGTGAGGAGAATTGTACCTAAGGTTGGATGCGTGCCGTATAACTAAATGTGCACATATTGGACATTTGTAAGAAAAAAAACTAGTTTAGTTTATTTTCAATCTTAATTATGATTTGTTGTAAATAGTCGAAACTGGGACATTCTTTTATGGACACACTGTACTCGTGTTCCACGACGCTGTGAGCTCTACGAGGCTGCAATTGTTTGCGGTGAAACTTGTTTACAACCAGACGGGTAAGTGGAGGCGATGACGTCATCAAAGCGTAACTAAAAGTGAAAATTAGCGTAACGAAAAAAAAAAGTGTTACGTGCAGAGCGTTACGGGAAGTTTAACAGTTAGGAAGACAGTGGTGTGGCGGCATGTTTGTTCTGCTTGTGGACCTTTGCGGCGACACTGGGTGATGAGGGGGGGGGGGGGGGTGTGGCCTCGTGACTGCGAGTACGTCACTTCCACTCTGCACGCATTATTGCGAAGTTTTTAACAGTATTGTGAAATAAATTTTGACGTGACAACGTCTAATAAATCGATGAACGCCGGCTGCACGCACGAAAAAGTGTCCCGTTACGCACATTGTCCCGTTTGCTGTGTCACGTTACGCTCATTTTATATTGTTTGCTAACCTGAACCTCCTAGCATTGCGACCGAGTCCGTGGCGTAATTCTGTTTTCATGCACTTCAATGTAATATTTTCATTGCTCTTTGCTAACCCGTTCCTCCTAGCATTGCTGCAGAGTCCGTGGCGCAAATATATTATTGACGTGACAACGTCTAATAAATCGATTAACGCCGGCTGCACGCACGAAAAAGTGTCCCACTACGGATGTCCCACTACGGATGTGTTCTGTTCGCTCATTGTACGCATGCGTGGCATCTCTCTTCCACTCGATTGGAACAACCATCGATTTGACTTTTCAATCATATTTTCGTCGTTTGAATTATTAATATTATGTAATTTAACGATCGTCCACCGATTTTCAGCACAATCGGTACGGTTATTTAAAAGTAATGTTGAAAATTCAAATACGTTTTGAACCAACAATGGTGTTTTACAGTTACACATAATAATGCAAATTACACCCGGGATCTTTTGCACAATGTTTTAAAAAATATTGTAACACATGATAAATAAGTTTGGTGTATTTGGGATGCGTATTTGTTATAAAATCGTGTTAATATTATGCCCCTACCGTGAACAAAGTTTTTATAAATACATATATATATATATATATATAATATATATATATATATATATAACATTTCAAACTACATGATAAAATCTACCTCTGCATACTTTTATGAATAAAATTGAATCATTTTTATTGAATTATAACTATTTTGTATGGATACAAAGGAGTGAAATGAAATAAGCAATTGAATTAATAAATTTACTTTAATTTGCATTCATTAATTCAAATATATTTATTACTTTTGAAATGTTGCGTGCGCCATATTTATTTTTACAAGTATAAAAAAAAATTCGCAACTGCCGGGTTTCGAACCGACAAACTTTAGATTAAGAAATAGGTACGCTAACCACACACCCACGAGGCCATACTAAAATGAAGTAGTTTGAAATGTTATATATGTATATGTATTTATAAAAACTTTTTTCACGGTAGGGGTATAATATTAACACGATTTTATAACAAATACGCATCCCAAATACACCAAACTTATTTATCATGTGTTACAATATTTTTTAAAACATTGTGCAAAAGATCCCGGGTGTAATTTGAATTATTATGTGTAACTTTAAAACACCATTGTTGGTTCAAAACGTATTTGAATTTTCAACATTACTTTTAAATAACCGTACCGATTGTGCTGAAAATCGGTGGACGATCGTTAAATTGCATAATATTAATAATTAAAACGACGAAAATATGATTGAAAAGTCAAATCGATGGTTGTTCCAATCGAGTGGAAGAGAGATGCCACGCATGCGTACAATGAGCATGAAGAGAGCCACGCATGCGTACAATGAGCAAACAGAACACATCCGTAGTGGGATATCCGTAGTGGGACACTTTTTCGTGCGTGCAGCCGGCGTTCATCGATTTATTAGACGTTGTCACGTCAAAAATATGCAATCATTTCATCAATGTTTTGTTATGACGTCAAGATAAACTATCGTCCGTAAACCGACTTTACAGACAACCATTTTTTTAGGTTTATTTAAATTTAAAAATTCGTAATTTACAAATAAATTGTATATATACTGTACTAACTAGCATTTTCTACAGCCCCTCGAATAGCTAATTTATGTATCATAGTTTAGCTTTTTTTTTTTTTTGCAGAAAACACAGATGCTAGCGCTGTTAGTGAGCTGACGGAGAACTGAAATGAAAATACATTTACTTGCACCAACTACTGTTTGCGTTCAAACCTATTTCGTGAAAACGTACTATGGAAATTTTTATGTTGGAAAACAAAGTAATAGGTTTGTAGAGGTTAAGGTTTGTTACTTTCAATACCTACCTGTCATCATAGCGTTAAAAAAAAGTGTTAACGCTCATGAAAGCTACGAAATGTGCAACGTTCAGGAATGGAGCGTTCGATGGCAGAGAGCTTGAATGAGCTCAGGAGTGGGGCACTCGATGGCCTTTTTCCTTTTTGCATTATAGTACACCTGTATATATGTGCACTTGCATACTTATGCACTAGGATACTTTCATGCATTTTATATAGGGCCTATACATCCTTGTGCCTTATCTGTAAATTTTCACTTCTAGCGCGCATGGTAATGCACAAATGTTTTTTTGTTTAAGATATGTGTCCGAGTGAGTGGTTATATTGAATTTCACAGAAAAAGCCTTCCGGTGGAAGGAGTAAGGGAGAAGTTCACACGCCTACATTCTTTGTCAGTGGTTTTCTGTAAAGCCGTCTCGCTGAACTACGCATAGTTTTGTCAACAACATTGCCACTTCACGGAATAGGAATATTTTGAGGAGCCATCCCATCGTTTTTCTGAAGTTATTTCGGACGCCAGGGTTGGGACTCGGAAGCCGAGTCCACTGGGATGCGAGTGCCTACTCGCTCCATTGCAATTCAAACATTAAGCTGTTAAAACAACTGTAAAGAGCGACAGTTACCTGTACTTAAAAACCGTCAAAACCGTTACATTTGCGAATCGGTTTGAAGCGGTGTTATACCACTTTGCCTTCAAATGCCGTTTTTAGCCAAGGTTAGTAGAGAGAGGTTGTCTCGATCCCATAAGAATAATGTAGACAGCACGACACTCCGCTCTGACGTCATCTGCAGCCCCGCCGTTCCCAGCCGTAATACTACACCTGCTGACTGACGGCTTTCTCTTATCAGCTCGGCTCGTTTCACATGTCTGATACGCAATACTTATAGTATTTCATTTATGCTTTGTAGATTACTGTTAATCATAATCGTTTTGATTTGCTTTTCAAATGACAACATGCTGTGACTGAAAACAAGGATGAATTATTAATTTCAACATATTTTTTCAGTGACAGTAAAAATTTTCAAAATATCAATGATGAATCCATGAATTTTTTTTAAATTAATACAATTAATATGTAACTAGTAAACAAAATGGTTTATTTGTATTTATTTCTCAGCAAGATTATAATATTTAAAATAATTGCATATCAATTTCTTAGTGTTTAATAAAAGTAGCCATAGCTCATTAAAACGTTTTGGGAATGATTGCAATATAAATAAACTGAAGTTAGATTTAAAAATAAATTTCTAACATGAATAGAGCAGTTATTCGTGTAATCGTTTCATCCTCTTTTGCATCATACTCGAGAGTTTTCTTCACTTTTACTTCGTCAAAGAACAACAATGCGTTCGAAGTCTAGCAAAGAAGAACGTGCTACATTCAAAAGTTCAAACATGTTTTACTAGGATACCTTTTCTCATGTCAAATGAAGATGCCCATCGTTGAAGAGTTGAAAGTCCAGGCAATGGGAAGTAAAGTTTATGTTTTAAAAATAAATAACATCGCTTACTGAAATAACGCAAAGTGAAAGCGAGAGCTATTTACTCATTGGTCCAGTTTACTCTTTTTTTCAACGAAAGTAATAAGTCAATTAGATTTATTGAAAAAACACTTCAAAGAATATTCCGCATACGGAACTAACGAAGAACGGTTTTTTGTTTGTTTTTAATAATTACGTTTTCTTTTTTGAGTTTTTTCATGACTTCCAAATTTAAAACTAACTTTCTTTTAGGAAGAAACAAATTTTCTTTAAGAATTTGGATTTCCTTCCTAAGCATTTCAACCGAGTCATTGTTAGAACAAGACTTAGAATGCTTTAACTGACTACAAGAACATGTTTCTTCCTCACTTACATTTTCATTTGAATCTACGATTAATTTACATAACATTTTTTTTTTTTTTTGTTTTCCCTGAATTTAACTTGGTCTTCTCGGCGCAACCGACTTTCCAATGTTTCTACAGGTGTTGTAATTCCAAGTTTTAATGAAGGTACAGCATTTGGTTTAAGACGTCTTTTAGCGCATGTATTTAACAACTCAGCTTTCAAGTCGGGCTCGTAATCATCATATGTAAAGTGCTCTGAACATATGTAAGTGGTTTTTGGATTCCACTCACCATCAAGTCGGCATTTCTGAACCCACACTTTCAACAGATGATCATCACGTGGGAATCGATGATATTTTATATGATTTGTTTCAGGTAAAGATTTTGTTTTTACCAAACTATTTGTACACACAGCCACTGTACACCGCGTACCTGGCATTGTAATGTTTAAATACAACTTTTTAACAGCGTTTAGCCTAACAAAACAAATTCACTTTAAATTCGTGTTCTTAACATTTTGCCTGCTAGTTATAATTAACGAAGCACCTGTGCACTTATGATATAAGCAACACTAACATTTTATAATACACGCACTCTCAATTAAACTCCTCACAACAATAACTCTCCCTGCATTACGCTGTAGTTTGACACGTTATTACGAGCAGATGTGCTTGTAAACAAAGTAACTGATAGGAGCGGACGGGCTGGCAAGCCGAGCCGGGGCTGCAAGTGACGCGATGCGCAGAACGATGCGCAAGCGATCGAGGCAACCTCTCTCTAGTAACCTTGGTTTTTAGCAGCAGTTTATACTATTTGGTGTTAATAGGTTTACTTTACAGATATCATTCTTAGACGGTGGCCCAATCATTTTTTTTTACAAAACATTGGAATGTATGGGTAGTAGTAACAAAATGAATTGTGTTTTATAGCAGATGTTTTCTTGGCGTGTGGTTTAGCCGCGTCAAAAGTGAAGGAGTACACGAGCTTTCGTTCAACATTGTAGCCGCCATCAGTAAGATACATTTTCACTTTTTACCACAATCCAAGACTCAGTGGTCAGTGGCCGTGGGATTCAAGTGATGATTCCGACGATGATAATATTCTGCCGGCTCTCCCAGTATGTGAACGTAAAAAGAAATGGGTCAGTGAGTTTAATTTAAGAATTTGAATAACTTCATCATTTGACGAAGCAGTTGCTAGTGAGGACGAAACCATATTTATATATTATTTCAGGAATAAATCAACTCAGTTTGATAGCATTCCCTAGGAATCAAATCAGGGGGGCAGATTGCACGTCTTGAAAAGTGGAGTTTTTTTAATTATGTTTTAAAAAAATTCACTTCATAATTCGAAATAAGTCACTATCATTAAACTAAACAGTGACAGTGATTGCCTTCTGAACTGAGTGTCCAATCACAGAAGCCAGGTGATGCAATCGTATATTGGCCAGTTACCCTCCGCCTGTGCCCATTTCACCAGCTCCTTCCATGACTCGACTTGACAAAGCAGCGCCTACGTTCTTGTGAGCACTACGTAGTGAGCGCCATGGGGTTGTTTCAGAAAAAGGGGGGTGGGTAAATACCGAACTGGATCCCAAACTCTTGACATAGCCATGAGTTTCAGAAGGGAGGGAGTTGTTATCCCGAACTGGATCCCAACCTCTTTACATAGCCATGAGTTTCAGAAGGGAGGGAGTTGTTATCCCGAACTGGATCCCAACCTCTTTACATAGCCATGAGTTTCAGAAGGGAGGGAGTTGTTATCCCGAACTGGATCCCAACCTCTTGACATAGCCATGAGTTTCAGAAGGGAGGGAGGTGTTATCCCGAACTGGATCCCAACCTCTTGAGATAGCCATGAGTTTCAGAAAAGAGGGGGAGTGTTGTAGCTCCGAGTCAGTTGGGGGCACGGCGGGAGGAGGGGGAGGAGGGGTGCCGGCCGGGGTCACCTGTGCTCGCGGCAGGTGGCGGGTCTGACGGCGACCACCGCGCCGAGCATGCGGGCTGCCGGACGCGCCTTCCCGCCTTCCCGCCTTCCCGCCTTCCCGCTTCTCACAACATACTGCATGTCCGTGAAACAATGTCGTAAAACCGTAAGCGTTGCAATGTGTTGGTTCGACGTCACTGTTCAAGAGAACTCTAAAACTGTTTTAGATAAACGCGTAACGCGAGTAATTTTTTTTTCACGCTTGCAACGAGAAAGAATGGCTCTTCTCCCAATTAGACAAAGGGTAAACCTGTAAACTTTATTTGGAAACAGGACGGAGCCTCCCCATTTGAACGTCTTTGTACGAGAGTGGTTGAACGTCGAAGTCCCTGACCGTTGGATTGGTCGTAATGGTCGAGACTACAGAGCTTTATTTCGCTGGCCTCCACCTTCACCTGACATAACGCCATGCTTTTTTTTGACGTGACGTCTAATAAATTGATGAACGCCGGCTGCACGCACGAAAAAGTGTCCCGTTACTCACATTGTCCCGTTACTGTGCCCCGTTACGCTCATTGTACGCTTGCGCCGCATCTATCTCTCTTCCACTCGATTGGAACAACCATCGATTTGACTTTTTCAAGGCACATTAAACTTGAAACACTCCCATTTGTTTCCTACTTTTCCTATCATCGTCCTATCCTTAACAGAATAACACAGGTTGTAAGAATTTAAATAGCAAACATGTGTAAAAGTTATAGTTAAAATAATCTCTTCGTTAAAGTAATAAACATATTTGAATTAATGAGTGCAAATAAAAGTAAATTTATCAATTAAGTTGTATATTTCATTTCACTCCTTCTTTGTATCCATATAAAATAATGATAATTCAATAAAAATGATTCAATTTTATTGATAAAATTATGCAATCATTTCATCAATGTTTTGTTATGACGTTGTCACGTTAAACTATCGTCCGTAAACCGACTTTACAGACAACCAATTTTTTTTTCTTGCCTTTGGGGCATTATAAAAGGTCGTGTCTATGTTCCGCCGCTACCTATTGATTTACCAGTGTTGAGACAACGTTTTGCTTCCATTACTTTGGACGTGTCAACCGAAGTGTGGGAAGAATTGGACTTCATGTTGAATGTGTGCCGTATATCTCAATGTGCACATATTTAACCTTTGTAAGAATAACTAAGTTAATTTGCCTTCAATTTGATGTATAATTTGTTGTAAATATTATAAATTATACTTTTATAATATACCACTGAAACTGGGACATTCTTTTATGGACATACTGTATTTATTGTATGCCTACACACACACACTCTCTCTCTCTCTCGCTCTCTCTCTCTCTCGCTCTCTCTCGCTCTCTCTCTCTCTCGCTCTCTCTCTCTCTCGCTCTCTCTCTCTCTCTCTCGCTCTCGCTCGCTTTCTCTCTCGCCGCGCTTCTCGCCAAACCTCACCCGCACTTTATACAGCTTATATTCGCACACGTAAATACTAACATAAATAAGAATATATGCTTAAAGTGTCTACACTCTCAAAATATTTATATATAAATAACAAGACCATTTAAAAGTTATATAAAAATTTAACTATAGACTTAAACTAAAATAAAACCGTCTGTTTCTCCGAATTGCCAGCTCATTCCAGTATTTTCAAAATCTTTGCCAACCTGATATAATAACAGCCAAATTTACCAAAAGTAAATAAAATAAAATAATTAACAAATAAAATGAGTGAACTTAATTATAAATGTAATTAAATTAAACTGACATTACTAAAATAATCAGAAAATAAGTTCAATAACTAAGAAATAAAAATACAGTGGCAGGCCCATGCCACAGAGTTACTCTTCAATTGTGAGATTGAACCAACATTTTTTAAAGCTTACAGTTGGTAGCCACTATTAAATTTTTTTTAACTGCGACATTGTTTTATGGACATTCTGTATTTCGAGCTAATTTGGCAGTATTGCTTGGCGTAGTATTTCTATAATCTATGTGGTGTTAGTGAAACAAGAAAATAAAGGTTTGTCTGGAGTAGCTTGGCTTCTGGGTTGTAGCCGCGTCCTCGGCGAATAATTCACCGACCTTTCGGTCGACATCAGGGAGCAGTAGGTAACAGGGGCCAAGCTGCTTCAGACAAAGGCCGTGGAAGTTTGTCGTCGGGTGCGATGCTGTGTGGTTGTCGACGAGGCTGGAGCGGTGTGGCGGTGTGGCGGTGGCTGTGGCAGATGATGATCCAGTCGGGCTACATGCCCACCGTGCTGCAGCAGCTGTGCAACCTGCCGTTCCCGTACTTCAGCCAGCCGGAGCTGTCGGCGCTGCTGTTCCCCACGCTGCTGGCGTGCTGCTGCGGCAACCACGAGAACCGGGCGATCCTGGAGCAGGAGGTCAGCTACCAGGTCGGTGCAGCCCGCCAGCCGCGTGCTACGTGAGGCTGATCAGTGCCGTGTTCGTTCAAGGCAAGGGCTTAGCCGGGGGGGGGGGAGTTAGGGGTTCAACCCCCCACACCCCGCCTCATCACCAAATCTTTAATTAATTTCTTATTCATCACTCAAACAAATTTCATATTAAAATTAATAAAGTTTTTATCATTACAATATTTAAATTTAAGTACCGAAAACTGCTAAAATAGCACTATTTTAAACCTTAAAATCCAAATTTTCCCACCCCCCGCTTTAATACGGGGGGGGGGGGGGGGGGCATGCTTCTTAGCACCGCCCCTACACAAATTCTGACTACGCCACTGGTTTAAGGCAAAGGAAAAAATTTCTGTTTCGTTATTGACGTGATAAACGTCTTATAAGTCGATGAACGCCAGCTGCACGCGCGGGAAAAAAGCATGACTCATTGTCGCGTTCCGCCTTGAGCCGAGCGTGCAAGAACCGGCCAACCACCGTGCGAGAAAAATCTTGTATAATATCAAACAGGTTAAGGCTGGCTTTTTAACTAATTCTTTGTGATTATAGTTAAACAAATTATTTAAATTAAATTTGCAAAAAACTGTAAATAATAATTGAAAATTAAAAAAGTATGCAATTTTTCATCAATTTTTTTCTTATGACGTTATCACGTAAAATTATCGTCCGTAAACCGACTTTACAGACAACCCCCTTTTTAATTCTCCGTAGTTGGCTACAGTTGTATTAAATAAACAGAGATACACTATCGCGGGTAAACAATGGACGGTGGCGGCAGTGTGAAAACACAGGTGTTGTAATGTAAGCTTTAAACCTTTTTTTTTTAAATCTTGAACTGCTAATGTTTCGTTTATTGCGTCACAATTACTCACGAAAGTTACCGTTGGAATTCCTGTTTCAATATTATTATCAGTCCGTAAATATTATCTACTTAATCTTTTTTTATTTTCTTCATTGCCAGAAAAAAATAAATGTTTGCACGTACATGACTAAATATAATTTTTTGAAAAAAAAAATGTAAATTATTTTCATCTGTGATAATACGTAATAACGATACCAGGGGTTATTACTTTTAAGATATTCTAAAGCGGACACAACATTATCAAGATTTACAATAAAATCTTTACACCAAGGCACAATATGTTATTATTATATTTATTTATTATAATTATTGCCTGACTAATTGCACCGTGGCCACTCATTTATAAGTTTACACAACTGGCTATCACATCTACTAACTCATCTTCGAAATATTTATTCATGAAACTCTGTTATAAGCGAAAAAGCCAAAAATTGCGATTGAAGCCAAGCCTTAAGGTTTATTTTAGCTGGAATTATGCACTAAACGTACGCACCTGTCTGCACCTACATCTATCCAACTCCGTGAGATGAGATGCATTGTGGTCTATGGCACAACGGTCCTTTCTATATTGAATGTTTTTGTATTCTCTTTTAAGTTCATTTACACACAAATATTACACTATTACAAATTTAATCTAATCATGTCGTGCCAATACTTTAACATGTTTTCTGGTAGTGGTGTAAATTTGAGTGACTTTTATTTGTTAAAATGTGATGTACTTATTTGCTTGTAAATATTGTGAATACTAAAAATTATATAATAGCATTTTAAATATTATTTTCGTGTTTGTGTAGGCAGTTTTTAAAGCAAGTTTAGAATAAGTACATTAAACTTCCAAACATAAAGGAGCGTCTTGTGGTCATGGGATCAGTAGGCCTGCAGACGGACGGTAGGCGACACGGTGGTCCGGAGTACCCCGAGGAAACCCACCGCCTCGCGGCTACGTCGTCCAAGCTTCCTACTCGTGATTGGTGTGGGAATATAACCCGGTCGCCTTGGGTTATACTGTGCCTGGTCGTGCTTCTAGGTTTTACTGTCATGATACTTCGGACAAAGTATGTATAGCATGCCCCGCACAATTGCACACATTCGGCAGACTTCAGCTTCTGTTGGATTTGTTGGATATGTGAAGGGATCAGCGAAAAATTATTTACCGGGAAAAAAACGTAATCTATTGACGTTTTCAACACAACCAGGATTTAAAAATGGCGAACACACATATATATAGTGTTGTGTGTGTGTTTTTTTGTGTTGTGTTTGTGTGTTTTGTGTGTGTTTGTGTGCGGGGGAGGGGTTGCGGAAACTAAAGTGTGTTATCTGTGTTGTTGACTAGCCTGTGGTTCTCCCGAGATGTGGGAGCTCTTGTGGCAACAGTCCCCTGCAACCAACCCACTTTCCACTGCGCCTTCACTCGCCTTTCCTTCATTTAGGGTTTGCTCGCAGTATGTCCCCGGTGGGCGTCCTTGGGAGCCCGAACATGACCCCTGTCCTCTCCCAGCAGTCGGCGACTACCTCGCCCTACCCCACTGTACATCCCGGGTCAGCTGTGCATTTTACAGTTTGGTTTCAGAAAGGCACCGGAAGCCAGAGGGTTGTCGTGTGAGTGGAAAGGCTTAGCAAGGCGTGAAACACAGGCGACGCATCACACTTCATTCCAGTAACTTCGTTTTCACCCACTCATACATTATAATTGCACTTAGTTGGTAAGTGACATCAATACACCAAGTATCACCACCTGGACCACCTTTAAAACTGAATTTCTGTCAGTTAGAAACTGCTCCAAATGTTGGGTCACGGTAACCCGCAAAGGGTTTTTTTTTGCAGCACGAGAGAGGTCAAATTCCCGCCACTTTGTACAGACCTAGAGAGTTAAAGGCGTCGCGAAGTGGGTTGGTGGCCATGGTATTGACTCAGGAAATTGCAAAGAAGGTTATTGCCAGTGCCCTGCGACACGAAGACAAAAGCTTGCCCAGCTGACGGAACTAGACTGCACACGACAGCCAGTGCCGGTCTCCGAACCACGGGGCGCAGGCCACGCCCGGCGCTCGGCTATCGACCGCCTGCGGGGATGACCCCGTCGAGTGACCCCTTTTCCCGTCGTCGAGAGCTTCTGGCGCGCACCTGCGGGGCCCGGCGCCCTAATTGCATCAGCGGCCCCGGCTCTCGGCGCGCCCCGCGCTGCTAACTCGCTTAGCGGCGATCGCCAGCTGCCTGGCCCGAGCTGGGCTCGTGTGCTCGTGTGCTCCAGCTGCCGGCATCTTAGTCCTCGGTGTGCGGCGTTTGGCAGGAGGTGTGGCACAAAGATGGCGGACTCACGTGTAGCTACATAAACCCATACGTAGTCACTTTTTGTAATGGATACCAAACGTATTGGTGTGCCAAATAAGACTTTATAATAGTGAAATTTCCCTGGGATATATATTTATAGTAAATTAATTGCGTGTTGAAGTTTTAAGCTCGTGTGTTGTTACAAACGATGCTTTTTTTTGCGTGTACTAATATTTACAAGATAGGCTTAACCTGCATTTAAACACATCTTTCCTTAATTCTATTTTTGTGTCACGAGTCAGTTTTATTTATTCTTTTAGACTCTGGCATGAACTTGCATGTTTTTATTTGTTGTTTAGTACTGAATTGCCAATTTTTTGCTTGAAAAAGACTGTGCTTTCATAATTTTCGCTATACATATATTATGAGTTTTTTCTCTCTGACCATTGTGACATCGTAGAGTGTCCCGTGGCATGGAATGCAGAATGAAGCCATCTTTGCATACACACCTTGCCCATACCATACACACTAAAGCACCGTAGCTGTTCTGAAACCACCTATAATGCATAAAGTGCACTAACTTTACTTTTAGTTAATTTAAGTTACCTTGCCTGCACCAGCGCACTAAGTGTATCAACTGTTCTGAAACTACCCGAAGCGCATCAGGTGCACCGACTTTGAGAAAAGTATAGGAAATAAATAAAAATTAGCGTAACATATCTGGGTTGGGTTGGGTTCGGTTTGGTTTGGTTATTACCATCTTGTTAAACGTAATTATATTCAAGTTTTGATTTTCTTAATTAACAACCGAAATTAATTATTTATGTCAATTTTATTAGGCAAAATGAGACAATTGAGGCGAATTTTGTGTTTTGCCTTGAATTTCGGTGTTACGCAGTGTATTGACTTCAATTTCGCTGTTATTTCGGTTTTATCGCAATCTATCCACTATATAATATTGGCTCTAGGTAGAGACCCGGAAATTTCGCGGATTCGTCTGGCCTCAGGGCCATAGGTGTGCTCCACCCATGTTTACTTTCCCATTGGTTGATTTATGAGCGAAAACACTAGATGATTCGCTTACTTCTCTCCTTGCTGGGCATCGTTGGCTCGCGGTCGTAGAGGGGCGTGTCCAAATAACTGCAGTCCAATCATGAACACGGTGCGACTATAGGAATTCGCGAAATTTCCGTATCTCTAGCTCTAGGTATCAGACGTTGTGTTTTCATTGCAATATTCAAAAGGGGAAATGGCGGGGGAGGGGTCGATGGACTTGAATCAGGGAGGTTGGACTGAGATTGCAATGTCTTCAGCACTGTGCCGACTCGCTCCTCTGCAATACTCCGGCAGGTGGTTTGGCCAGATGCGGGACGAGAGTCAGTGAAGGTCGTCGATGGCCGTGTAACCTCTGCAGGAGCACCGAGTTGGTAGCCGAGGATGTCGTGTTTCAGCTGCTGCTGGACTTCCGCGGCTCGGAGCAGGGCAAGGCGAACCACCTGGTGCGCATCCTGGGCGACAAGAACAGCTCGTGAGCGCGCTGCGCCTCTCGGCACTTTCCGTCGTGCGAGTCTCGAAGTACGGAGCATCTGTTTGTTGCTGATTGGATGGCATTTTTCCTCATTTGTTATTGTATTTAAAGTATATCTTGTATACCAGTTCTTATGTGGGAGTTTGAGGAAGTATAAATGTAAAATGAAAAATAAGAAGTGTCTTAGGAATTGCTAATTGGATTTCATTTTCCCTCTTTGTTATTGTATTTAAAGTATATCTTGTATACCAGTTCTTATGTGGGAGTTTGAGGAAATATAAATGTAAAGTGAAAAATAAGAAGTGTCTTAGAATTATCTTTTCTACAAGATTTAATAACAACAAAAATGTTTTTCATTAAAAAATAAAATTATGTTAGTGCATTTTTTCCGAGTAGAATATGTTATGTGATTAATTTTTTTAAGTAAACTATTTAATATTTAACCAAAGATACTCTTAATTAGCATAATTGAACTGACTAGTACTTACACTTCTTTAAGAAAGTAATTTGATAATTTTTGTTACAGCTTATTGGGAAAATATATATTGTTTATCTTATGTTTATCACCGCTGTTTAGGCGTGTAAAATATTTGTTAATTTAAAAAATATGTATACTTATTTTATTTTATCTTTGTGCTTATAAGCTCGTAGAAAAAACCTATCTTTGTGCTTATAAGCTCATAGAAAAAACCTAGTATTAATAATACATGGTTTATCTGTACTTAAAGCATATTTGGTTAACAAATACATACTCCTGTAACTGTAAAAAATATTTCATTTTTTGTATTAAAGACTGAAATAAAGGCATTTTGAAATTTGTTTGTAGTCTTTAAGTAAGTTAAAGAAATACGTGACCTCTAACTCTCTGCTGCTGCTATATTATTGACTCCAAAATCTCACGATAGCGATGCGGTAAAGTGAAATCTATTCCAGCTTATTTCAAATATTTTGAAATCACCATGTGACTGGAATACCAGGTATAAAATTTTGCATACATGAGTTTTGGTCATTTCTTATATAGAAAAATTTAGGGAATTTTACTTACACTCGTGGATAGAATTAAATCGACAAACGTACATCCCAAAAGATATAACAGAAAAAGACAAAAATAGATAAAAATAAAAAAAACAAATTAGATATCTACCAGCATTGGCTAAGGCTAATTGGTCGGCAGGGCCATAGGAAGACATTTTAACCATTTATGGTTGGGAATTTGTTGTACTTAAATATATGATTTTGTGTAGTGTGGGAAATGGCAGAAAAGGGTTTGGGAGGGGGATAGTGCTACTTTGGACCCGATGTTTTCCTTGGGTGGTCGCCAGCACACTGCCGATAAAGTGACTCGTAGATTCCTCCATTTTCCATGATCCCAACCGACTAAACCTTTCCCATAATTACAACCGAATACTATTTCCCATCAACAGGGCCGGTGCAAGGTAAATTGGCGCCCTAGGCGAAAAACCTTAATGCCCCCACCCACCCTCTCCCCCCGCCGGACACCCCAAAAAAATTTTCCTTGCCTCAAAATACATCACGTAAGCCTAATATTTTGTCAACAATCAAATGTAAGCAGGCTTGTGGTTTTTTTTTTTACTTATTACAAATCATAAACAGGTCACCGTGGACTTTAAATAATTACTTATATCAATATAAACATTCCGAACTGTTACAAAAATCCATTTTCATCTAGTTTCAATAACCGTTAAACATATTATATGAGCTGTTATGTGTCGTGCTGCGCCGCCCCCAGCTACTTGGCGCCCTAGGCGGTCGCCTAGTTCGCCTATATGGACGCGCCAGCCCTGCCCATCAACCCAACTGACTAACCGTTTCAAAATTAATTGATTTAAAAATTAATTTGCGATCACCGACAACAAATCTTAGGTTCAAACACACACATATGTTGATGTTGATTCGAGAAGTGAATGCTTTTCTTATGGACAACTGAGTGTTGGTCATTTTTTGCCAGGGAGTGCTGAGAAGCAGTATATTTTGAAACAGTTCAGAAATTATTCATAAAATTTTGAATACTCTCAATATTAAATAAATCAGTATCGGTAAAATTAAACAGATGATAAATTTTTCTCATTTGCCTTGAGAACCTATCCTTGCTCTTTTCTGTAATATTTTTTTTGTATTTGTTTCGAAATCAACAAAACTTAAATATAAGTGTTTTTTTTTATGTTTCTTTAAAAGTTTTGTTTCTCTGTTAAAAAGTTTTTCCCACCCGAGTTAAGCCGAGGCACGTTGCTATAGAGCATCCCACTCTTAGATTGCAGTGTGGAAGTAAATGGGCGCATTCTCTCTCTCTCTAACACACGCCGATTGCCGTTAGCACTGTCCTTGTTTCTTCGTGCGTTGTTGCCAAATATCAAACGAAATTTAAAATTTTAATTTTTGGACCAAGCTTTTTTCATATTGTATAGAATCAAAATACGCATCAGGCAATGCTTATTTTGAATACTTAACAATATTTTAAGTGTCCGAAAAAATTAAAAAACATAACTTATTCGCTGCGAACTGTTTTGAAGTATTCCGATATGTTTCACATCAAAAAAAAAAACCTACATGTGTATTTCATTCAGATTTTTTTTATTAGTAAATTAATGCCTTAGGACGCCACCGAACAAATGTTAAGACAAAAACTGTACAGGTTTCACTTAAATAATTTTTTTAATATATTGAAATGCATTTTCTCACAAACTGACACATCAAAAAGTTGACCCGCGGAAAAAAATTTTTCTATTAAAGATAGATGGGGGACGAAAGCGAGAAAAATGTTCACAATGAATTGAATTAGTTTTTAAAAGCAGCGCCATCTCAATTGCTTCTACAGTTTCCGTGGAAATAGCTGTTAAAGATGTGTCTTATCAGTACAAGAGCGCGCGCTGCCGTCGTAAGAGGAAACAGGGCCGTGTGTTTAGATAAGTGGGATTCTGTCCTACAAGCAATTTCAAATACATGGCTTCCTTAGTCAACAAAAAATATTATAATTGATTCTTGAACATAATATTTAAAATGTATGAAATAAATACGAAGGAATTTAATAGCGATCATGGTACAAAATTTTGAATTATTTTTCTATCCTTCTCACCAAGCATCTTATCAAACATTGTTTTAGACAAAGTTTTGGAAAATAATTATGATATTATTACAAACAATTTAAACAGATTTGATAATGTGTCTACTAAGGCAGTTACGTTTTTTTGTCCGGTGAAAATTTTTTTCGAACCCATGCAGTTATGGCTGGTCGTATCAAAAATGTATTTAGAAAACATTTTTCGGCATTAGGTAATCCGAGTTATCATACGTTAAAACGGATTCGATATTATTCATATTATGGGAGTTGTTGCGATTTTTCTGTTTTTCAAAAAATCTTCCCCATTTCGAACCAATTGTTCGGATTTTTCCCATAACTTACTCGACCGAGAATTTCCATTACCGTATTTTATTTATCATTTTGGACATGACTTGTCCAAAAATACGGCATTTATTGGGCCCATGAAAATGTGATATATATATATATATATATATATATATATATATATATATATATATATATATATATATATATATATATAATTATATAGGTATATATATGGGATTTTTAGAACAGAAAAGAAAACTATAAGAAAATTTCGTCTACAATAGGTAGTTTTTATTTGAAATTTACATAAAAGTGGCATTATTACAAATTTATATGTGTAATAGTATAAAATATTATAAATTACGATATGATTTCTTAAAATGCTTCTTGTTCTATCCAAATTACAAAGACACGCATCTCCTGAAATTCGTAATGTGTTAGAGATTTGGCAACAGCGCGCGCCATAAGCCGTGTACTGCAATCTAAGAGTAGGACGGGCTATAGTCAATTATATTGTTCAGGGTCGTGCTAACAAAGGGTTTGAAGGGGCGGGGGAGTCTTCTTTTTTTCTTTCATCATATATATATATATATATATAGTTTATTTTCGACCTTCTACCACTCTTAGCACGTTGGCACGTCGGCACGTCGGCACGTCCTGATACAAAAGTACAATTCAAGATTCACTGGATTTTATCTACCTATTGACGTGATCCGCATCTTAAACACTGAACGAATAAAATGTATTCCTTTTGCTGTTACGCCTGTTAGATGTTCTCATTGGAGAATTAATTAAAGCCGGTACATATTTTCTATTATTATTATTATTATTATTATGTAACACTGGCTTCAATTATTTTATGTGTACTTTGATATGGTTTGAGCAGTGTTGTTTCTAAAGGGGTGCACTTTCCCTCTGTGCTTCTTCTGGCCCTTGTTCCACACGTGGCCCAGCGCTCAGCTCCGATCCTCCGCCAGGAGTAGCTGGTGACGGTGCAGCGGCGATGGAACCAGCTAGGAGCACCCAGAGAAAACCCACCGCTCGTGGAAACGTTTTTTTCCCCCTGAAAAACACGACTTTACTTCCGCCGTGAATCAAACACTGATCGCTGTGGTAAAAGGCGCGTGACCTGTCAACTTTTTTTTATGTTTGTCTCGTTTTTAATGCCAGTCATACAACTTTGTATTTACTTTTGACAATTTTAGTTGACGTTTTTAGACCATACAAATGTCAACTCACCTCTGACCCGCGGGGACATGACTGGACTGGTTTACATTCGAGACAATTTTTTTTTTTTTTTAAATCAACCAAACCAAAACCTTTTCCGACAACACCTCATATCGCCGCCACATTTTAATTCCACGATAACAAATATTTTGTGGTTTAAATTAGATGGTAAATAAAAATATTTATTTGCAGTCATTTCATTTTTTTAATACCTACATCGCAAGTTGGATAGTACGCAAAAAATACAAATTGTGAATGTTAGACGATTGTGCATGACTGTGTCTTTCAATAAAAATAATTCTCAGGGTGTCTACTGACCCTGGAAAACCTGGAAAACCTGGAAATATCAGGGAATTTTGTAATCAGGGAAAAATCAGGGAATTTTTTTAAAAATCAGGGAATTTTTGTTTGGTAGGTTGTAGTTGGCAATACGTTTTTTGTTTATTGATCAGCTTGCATTGACGTGGTATCATGTGTATCCCCTCCCATTTTTATTTTGGAATGGCAAATAACGAACAGTTCCCACGTCCATTTTCTTTTATTTACCATCAGATTCGGAAGTGGCATCAAATCACGTGATACAAACTGGTTCAAGCTGGTCTGTTATCCTGCTGACGTGACGTGCTGCAGCATGTGCTTCCCACGTTCAGATTATACCGACAGGTGCATTTCATTTTAAGTATCTATGGATGCCCTCAACGTAAACTGGACATTTTTGTTAGCTTTGAAAATACATATCACAGACACTTTTGGTGAATATTTGCCACTGTTGCTAGAAATTGGTAGCTGTGGGCTTCATACGGTCCATGGTGCTTTCAAAACCTGGAATTTCTGCTACACAATGGGACGTTGTTAGTTTTTTGAGGCACAGTTACTATTTGTTTAAGCACGTACCTGCAAGGAGGGCAGATTACATTAGAATAACTGGATCAGAGCTTTTTCCCAAGAAATTTTGTGCAATCAGATGGAATACTGCAGTTGCTGAGCATGCCATGAAAACGTTACCCCACCTAAAGAAATTTTTTAGTGAAGTTTCAATTTCATCTCTCTCTTTCAGTGTAGTGAAAAGTGCTCTTGAAGATAATCTTTTAAAAGTAAAATTGACATTCTTCCACTTTTCGGCATCAGAGCTGGAATTGTTTCTCACAATGTTCCAAAGTGAAGCACCCATGGCACTTTTTCTCTATGATTCACTGGTAGACATTTTATTAGCTTTGGCAGGAAAGTTTTTGAAACCGGAAGTACTGAAGAGCTTTAGGGAGAAACGCAATGTATCTCAATTGGATGTAGATAACCAGGAAAATCTATTGACTGCTAACAATATCAATTTGGGTTATGCAGTACGCCATGCTATCAGAAAGAGAAAGTACCAGAAAAGTCTGTCCTGTTACAGAAAAATGATAGGACTTGTCTAAAGGTTATGGTAAAAAAACTTCAAGACAAAAGTCCCCTGAAGTACAATCTTACCAAGGGGATTTCCTGCTTATGTCCGTCTGTGGCTTTAAATTCGGGTGTGAGGAAACAGCGTGTGAAGTACAGTTTAGAATGTTGTCTTCAAAACAAGTGGCTATCAGGACAAGAAGCTGATAACATTGAGTGATCATATCATTTGGTATGTTCCTCGCAAGATTCTGCAGCACTGTTCTCGTCTTTTTCTCGAGAAGACGGGCGCCTTGATCACTTGTAGATGCTCATTCTTAAGGCACATACAGTAGCTTCCAAAACAGGCCTTCAAACGTTTGTGAGAATGGTGTTGGTACTTTCCCATGGAAATGCATCATTGGAAAGAGGATTTTCAGTGAATTCTAATCTGCTGACTGAAAACTTGCAGGAAGAAATACTGATCGCACAAAGACAGATGTATGACTTTGTTCAACGTTCTAGAGGTGTAGAGCATGTTGATATCACCAAGTCCATGTTACAGTATGTAAGAAATGCTAGTTGTAGGTGTAAGGAAGCCCTGCAAACAAAACAAAAAGAAAAGGAAGCTACAGACAAGAAGAAGGCAGAAAAAAGAAGAGTTGAAGAGGAGATAAAGGCATTGCAGTTGAAGAAGGCTCGAATGTTGGATTTGGCTCGTTCTGAAGTAAGTGCAATATACGCAAAAGTTGAGTCACTGCGAAATTGATGGGAGCTTCCTTTTACTAATGTTTTTTGCAAAAGGAAGTGTGTGAAATATTTGTAGCAGCATATTTTATTTGCCATCAATTGAATCACTTTGGCCACGTTTGGAAGAAGGTAATTTTTTTACTAATTTAAGTAAGTTGAAATACTTTGAAACCCGTCAATGTAATATAATGCAGTTTTTTTTTTCAGTTTCTTGGAATGTCGTAATTGTGTTAAAGAAAACCTGGAAAAATTCAGTTTTAGACCTGGAAAACCTGGAAAAATCAGGGAATTTAATTTACTAGATCTGGTAGACACCCTGAATTCTTTTCATCTGCCCTCCAACATATTTTTTTTGTTCAAACAATGCGATATTCAAGGCAATATCTATAGTAAAGATTACTCTGCCTGTAACCCCGGGTGGCAACACCCCCCCCCCCCATGCGGCGACCCATCTGCCCCCTCCAGTTACGTCCCTGCTTACCCGGGACTCGAACCTAGAACCCCACGCCGAGAGCCGGCGTGTGTCCGACTGCACGGAGGTCGACTGCCTCAGCTGTCTCCCTGACCATAGAAGAATTTTCCAGTTATATATTTTAATAGTATCAACTGTAAGCGTTGTAGAGTTTCGTTTCAAAGTCACAATTAAATAGTACCTCACTGTTATATAAGCGCATGCGCGAGGACTGCTTCGGTGTTCTTTTTCTCTCTTACAGCACCATCTACGCAGAATGGTGACACCTGATCGTAAAGCGTTTAAAGTTTAATTCACATACCCCCCATGTGGCAAAACCACCCACCAATGCTCGCGATGACAAGAGCTCTTTTTCGCTGACCTCCACGTTCACCTGACATAACGCAATGCCATCTTTATAAAAGATCGTGTCCAGCCAATGATTTGAGACACAGAATTCAAGAGGCTATTTGATTCCATTACTCCGATGTGTTAACCAAAGCGTGGGAAGAATTTGACTTTCGGTTGGATGTGGGCCGTACGACTGAAGGTGCACATATTGAAATAGGTTAGATTACCTTTAATTTGATGTATGAATTGTTCTATATAGTGCAAATTAAACAGTTATAATCTACCATTGAAACTGGGACATTATTTTATGGACATCCAGTAGCAAATGAAATCTCGGTGATGCGGGTCGTCTAGGAACCAGGCAGCAGGGAAGAGCGGGAGTGGACGAGCAGGAGTCGAGGAGGATGAGCCGTGGCGACAGGGAGAGAGGCCTGGTGTGTGCGTCTGGACGGGGTCGCCGCGCGCTCTGCACGGGCGCTGACGGAGACACTCCGGGCCTCCCAGACACTGTCGCACCCGGCGCCGCTCGAGCGATGCCTTCTGCCTGTGTCTGCATCACAACTTCCCGGCCAGCCGGGACTTGGGTCCAGTATGACCATCATATCATTTTCCTGAGTCCATTTTCTTTATACTTTAAATTTAAAATAAAAAAAATGGCTGTCACACTAAAATCTTATTATCTTTGAAAGATTTGTGCAATGGGAGTGCATGACTTGATGTAGGCTTTTGGACATACGCCAAGCAATGGCGTATGTCCAAAAGCCTACATCAAGTCACTAAAATCTTCAGGGAATATTAAACTTTTTGAACCTAGCTTACAGAAATCTGTACATTTTACATTTTGGTTTCTATTTAATTATTTTTAGTACTTTGTTCTCAAGTTAATTATTTAATGACTTCGTTAAAACAAGCCATAAAGGCACAGGGTAAAGGTGGGGCAGACGGTCACCGTAAGGACATACTGTCAAATATCTCCCGCGTGGTTTGCTGAAACTTCACATAAAATTACACAGTCTCCTTTAAAAAAAATATATACTGGTATGCTTGTATGCGAAGAAATGTTTGCCACTGAAATTTATGACACTTAAAAAATAAACGATCATCATTGCATCAGTGTTCATATGCCCACACCATTGGGGAAAAGGACAGCTAGTGTGGGAATATGGACACTATACCTACTTTATGAAGTTACTCCGACAAACACTCATGGAATTAGAAATATAGCTCATTTCCATCATGAAAGCACTAAACATGAAACCAGAACATACGCTGCAGGTATTGCACACAATCTTCATCCTTTTGGAGATATTGTTTGCATGTATGACGTTCATCTTGTTCGGCCAGTGCATATTTTATCCTTCTGAGGTGGTTAGGGGGGGGGGGGGGGTTCTCGTGCCTTCTAAACCCGCCACTGCTTGCAGGCGCGCGGCAGACGGGCGACTTGGCTCGCTGTAGCACGCACCCGCTGCGCGCCTGTTGTCGGCGCCTCAAAGAGAAGTGTTGTGCTACCCCTCCCCCCTGCCCGAGGAGTCGTCGTGTCGGCCGGCGATCAACACGCCAGCCAGCCAGCCATCCAGCCGGCCGGGGGGGAGGGCAGGTCGCCCGGCGCCTTCCTGCAACCCTTCCACAGAGTCGGCTTCATCGCACGACTTTCACTAATTAACAACATTTCAGAAAGTTATATTCATACTAATTTTCGCCAATTTTTGTTTTACTTTTTACTTCTGCTTTCCTCATGTCGAGATGAATGTGTGCTTCTTTTTAGTTTTTAAACTTTTATTTTATTATGTTTAAAATAAAACAATCATCTATAAGTAATGAAAAATAATACTTTTTTTTGTGTGAATGTGAAGATGAAATTGGTTCACAATAATCTTTATGTCATTTCATCTAACACGTCACCGTTATGAAGTGGTATTACCTGCTTGTCTAGTCCACTCAAGGTCTAGTCCACTCGGTAAGCCTGCCCCATGGGACTTCGAAGAGAAGGAATCCCAAATAGACGACCGTACGTTCGGTCGGTGCCCAGCTCAAGACCAGTGTCAACACTTGCCTTCAGAGACACCATTCCTGTGTTTCGCCGGGAACTGATTCGCCGGTGGCTTGATCACGTGCGACGCCACCAGCTGGTGAAATGCCGCCGTTCGGTTGGTCTCGTAGAACCCGTGGCACCAGATGATCTCGGTGATAAAACCCATGTTGCCGTACATCAGTCGCTTTGCCACGTCACATTATATCCCATCACTTCAGCTCTCTCGACAATCCGGAACACTTGGGAAGTCGTCATCTCTTCTCTTATTAATGTCTTCAGGTATAAAATGGCATGGAGGGACAGCGCGTAGCGTCACCAATTTGATCTAGTGCGTTTATGGATTTATTTTACACCTTTTCTCTGGAATCACTTAAATTGTTTATATACAAGCTACTAAAACTGATATTTATTTATTGTACTGTCATCAGTTCTCGATACGTTGGAAAAATTTCATGTTAATTCAATGCCTGCAAGAAGGGAATACTTGAGTTGCAAGATTTGATTACATATAGACTTGTTAATAACACGCGGCTTCGCTAGCAAAATGTGAGAGAATTGCCGATATTTTACCATTGAAAGAAATGAGAAATATATGTAATTAATTTCAATCATTTTTACTTAATAAATAGACACAATAAATGTTCATGTGCATAAAAAATTTAATTCATAACAAAGAAGATTTAAGATTTTAATGTGTAGGCCTTTTTAATAATACCTAAGTATCTGATTTTACAACTTCTGTTTCACACTTACCTCCTTTCCATTTGATAAGGTAGACAAAATAAAATTTAAACACGTACCTATTTCATTTTAACTAACTTTATGCCATCGTTTACACTAACACTATCTTTTACTATAATTTACTAGGGTTAAAGCTATGCTTAGAATAATTAGACAACTTCATCTTATTACAAATACAGTACCTTACATTATTTTAATATATTTTATACAATCGCATATTAATTCAAATGTAGAGGATATATATCTAATTTATTATCCAAAGTAATAGTTGGTTCTAACATATGAAGAGTATAACTTGATATTAATCCCAAAACTTTTACCCCTCTCCTCTGTTCCCACAAGAATGCCTACAGTAGGTAATTTCTCCCTGATGATGGTGACTGCAATGTCGACCGAAACGTCGGTGAATTATTCGCCAAGGACACGGCTACAACCCAGAAGCCAAGCTACTTTACATAATACGATAGACTAAAGCTCCACCAGCACCAGCGACATTTGGCTACAAGACTACACGGATACATGGCTACAAAGCTACGCGTCTAGAAGGCTTCAACTGGCTATGAGGCTACAAGACTACAAAGATACGAGGCTTCGAGTCTACAAGGCTCCAACTGGCTAAAATATCTCCATTCAGCAGCGAGAGCTAATTTATCTTATGCAAAAGACCTTGTTACAAGTAATCCCGATTCTTGCCAACAGATGTCGTCTGTTGAGGTAAATATTATTTATTTATTATGTGGGATGTGGGATGTTCAATCACGATCGCAAGAGAAGGAGGGTTTTGCTAGACATCGAGGGGAAGTAAGTTCGTTTTGCATAGTAGCATTTCTCAGCTTTTTTAAGGCAATGTATTCTATTCAGAAATGAATCTTTTATTCGATGTTTTCTCTAGACAGACATTTTTTTCATGTGGGATGCGGGATACTCTATCACGATCGCAAAAGAAGGAGAAGGAAGTTCGTTTTGCCAGATAGCATTTCTTGGCTGTCTCAAAGCATAGAAATTGACAGAATAATTAATAAATTTTTTTTTTGTTTGAAGTTCAGCTGAAAGTGTATTTCAGTTGTTTTAAGACTAAGTAATCGACTGGTAATGATAATTTTTTTGTCTGCCCTAACATACACCGCTGTGGTTCATTCTTAACTTCTAACTTTTAGATCTAATAGATTCGGAAATATGTTTTTTTTTTTAAACCAAACATAAACATTTTACATACCTTAAGGGGGAAATGTTGCAAAGTAGTAAAGTTATAGTTTTAGTTAATATTTTTGCCATTTAATTTACGTCTTAATTAATTTTGGAGTAATGAATTATTAAAATAAATCATAACTCACCCCATTTTCACCCCCCTTGAAAGAAGAATTTCAATAATTATATATACACATACCAGCTACAGTACCCGGCGCGTTGCCCGGGCTCAACTGAGGGAATTGTCCGCGAGATGAAGCGTATATGACGGTGTGGTTGACATAGAGAAATGTGACACACAATTGCTGTTGGTGATTTTCTGTTTATCCATGGCGATCTGTTGATCGATTAAGAAAACGATGCACAGCAGCGCCATCTAGCGACGAGTTACAAAAAATGAATAGTATAAAAACCCTCACATGAAAAAAAAAACACTTCGATGTGTCAACTTTCGTGGCGATCGGTCAAACGGTGTCGTCGGAGTTTATCAACTTCATAAATACCAACATCCTATTTTATATATATAGATGCAGTACGTAACTGAAGATTAAAGTTTTTTTTTTATTATCTTACCTGTAGTTCTTATTGAATTCAAAATGTTAGTTTTTCATTTTTCACCAACCTTATGGTTTGAATTTCTCAAAATGGTGAAATTGTGGTTGGTAGCATAATAAAATTCGGAGTAATAATCATTTATCTTAAAAATTTATTAACCAATTTTTTACCCTTTAGGGAATGAATATACCTACTACAATGGTAAAGTTGTTGTTGGTAGTATTTGTCTGGTTGTTATTGGTCCCAACATATTTTATTATCCTTGTTTAGCTTCGGGGATATAAGTTATTATTTTAAAACAATATTTACCCTTTTTTATTACCTTTGAGGATGATTGTCGCAAATTGGTAAATTAGTTTCTTGGTACTTTACGTATGTTTATTATTAACATCCAAAATCATTTATAACGTGTAATTAAATTCGGCGATAAAATTATTAATCCTAACATATTTCACCCTTTTTCCCCATTTAGGGATCGAATACAAAAAAATAATTAAAAAATAATATTTAAAAATATATAGTTTTAAAAAAATATGGTTCGTATTTTTCGTACATTTATTATTGGTACCCAAAATAATTTATTACGCTTAATTAAATTAGGAGATATAAAATTTATCATTTAAACCCTTAGTGTTTAATTTTGTAAAAAATATCAATATTAGTTTGTATTTTTCGCATGTTAATTATTGGTATCCAAAATATTTTCTTATGCTTAATTAGTTTCAGAGATATAGGAAATTAATCATCTTATAACCATATTCACCTCTTTTTCACCCCCTTACGAGTGGAATTCTGTAGTTAAGATAACAAAGATCTTACTAATAAAAACTTTTTCATCAAAATCTGTGAAGTAGTTTTCGATTGATTCTGGAACAAACAAAAAAAAACACAGTTAATAATTTTAAAAAAATAGTTCTCAATAACGTAAATAGCTATTAATAATAGTTTTTTTTTTATAATTTCATTCAATGTATAAACTTTTTGCCTTGAACAGTTTCATTATTAGTATGGATAAATCTAAATAATCGCTATTAAAAACTGAAGGTTTGGACACTTTTATGGTTATGGCCAACTGAAGAAAATAGTGTTTTGTAATCTTTATTAAATGGACAGTGACTTGAAACCTCCAAGTATATCTAAGAATACAGAATAAATTTAAGCTAGCCAAACTTTTAGAGACATGATTTAACATACGTACATTCCAAATAAAAGGATACCTTTTGAATGTCTTAAAACTCTCCAAAGATTGGTAGTTCAGTGTGCTAAGAATGAATGAATGAATGAATGAATGAATGAATGAATGAATGAATGAACGAGTCTTGACGTGTCGACAACATCGAGGTCATTACAGACGGATGGAAGGTGACGTCAGACGGAGAGGGAGGGGGCCAGTAGGAGCCACACCGAGAAACCCCGCCTGTAAACGGCAACGTTCGCCACGTTTCCAAATAGCGGTAAGTGTGAGCAAGGGTGGCATTATGAGTGATGGCTGTGACCACTCAACGCCCCCGCGGTCGAGTGGTCCGACCTGAGTTGAGCAGTCCGCGTGGATGAGCTGACACATGGTCAAACAGTTGGAAGCCGTGTGGATCGTAACCCACTCAGTCAAAGGCACGTGTTCTTTTCCGTGAAGCTGAGCTGGAAAATAAGAACTTCTTTGAGTCTTGAACGCTAAAGACCATGCGTTCCAAACAATTACAAGCCCCTGATGATGTGCTGTTTATCTCCACACACGCTGACGTTTCTGGGGGGAAGGGGGAGGGGGGTAACCAGTCAGAAAGGACGCAGGATGGGCCGACAAAGTGCAGACCACAAAAAATGTGAATTAAGAGGCTAATATAAAAACAATAATTAATATCCACCATTATTTTGATTTTACTCATTATCAATAATCATGTTTTCAATTGAATAATTTATTACTCAGTTTTCAGTGAGTTGTTGCAGCATGTAAAAAACTAATTATGCCTGGTACGCTTACAGCATTTATTTTTTATCTTTTGAAAAGGAGGGGGATCAAAATTTCTGCGCCGGGCGAAGGTGATCCTAGATTTGCTCCTGGACACGTTGCCTTGAATTAAAAATGTTTCTCAATCAAAAAAATATTTCTGAGTATGACTGCAAACTGCAATGTAAACTGGTTAATACGATTGACCACGCAATGTATAGATGCGTGGAATGTCGTGTTTCTTGGAAGCTAGCCGTTGGCAGAACTGTACATGGGTAAATAAACAAGTGATATATAATATACCGCCATGTCCTTGTGTGGGGAAGCCTAAGATACACATAAAGTTCTGCCATTCCCGATTACACCCGAACAATTCACCTTCATCCAACCTCGGGTTTATTTATATATATTTATATTTCTCTGTTTATTTTAATGTAGCTTTACTAACCTAACTAACCGTCCATAGTGTTTAAAGTGTTTTAATGTAGCTAACCTAACCGACCACTTTTAATATTTGAATTCATTTTTCCTGCGCAAAAATAAAACAAATCCCGAATTGGCCGAAGGTGAATTGTGTTCGGGTGTAATCGGGAATGGCAGAACTTTATGTGCATCTTAGGTCTCCCTCTCCAATGACACGTCACCTCGTGCCGCAATGCTCGCGGCTATAGACCATTATCTCGCAAGTCACAACACGTAGTCCACGCCGACAAGCTAGTTCAACTGGAGATTCCAGGCCCGATTGCCTGGAACGTCTGGACGCCTCCAAAGAAGGTAGCGAACAGCTCGCACTTCACGTCGCGATAAGCGACTTGACCGACTCGCCGGTACTTAATTAACTTCTTTTTTTTTTTGCGACCATGTGAAGTTGACGATCAAGATCTAACTAAAAGATACGATCCACATAGTTACGCCCCGCTACGGCAGCCAGGGAAAAGCAACACCGCAACTGGAGATTTCTTGACCGCATGCGGTCGAGTGTGTTGCGAGACGCCAACTACGTAAAGAGTATTAGGTAATGATAATGGTCCATTCAAAGACGTAATCTTAAGCACAAATGATATTAAGATCCATGTTAAAGGTTGAAATTTTCACTAACGTGTCTCAAACATAAGCATTAATTTATCTTCATCCAATTACATTGAGTCAAGAGAGAAATAATTTAAGTTAATATATACTTAAAAACTACCTATTATAGTTACACTTTTTCGCTAAAAAGTTTTTTGAATCGCCTCAAAAAAATCAACAAATGATTAATTCTTTTACGTTACTTACTTTTTCTTATGAAACACACCAAACGAGCAGATATAGCATAGGGTTAGGTTTGAAATAAAGACGCGGGCGACTGTGGCTATGGCGTGAAGGAGCTCCCGGGCCCGCAGACACAGACACCTGGTGCACACAGCACGCGGCACGCCCTCATGCGCGCGGTAATTGCCTCGCAGTTCTCGGCGGCTCCTCCAGACCTCCGTGCGGGCCTTCCTCCGACCCGCAGCCGGCAGGTGCAGCCGGGCTCTGCCTTGTCTTCAGCGCCTGTCTCCCCGGGTGCCCGGGTCAGACCTCTGAGCAGCCGGTCATCTCTGCTTGTTACAAGGCCTCGCAACTGCACATCACACAAGTTATTCCCAAGCATCTTAACACTATTAGAATCTGAGTTTTCAGGTGTACCTACATTTGAAGACATATAAGTTACAAAATTCCCTGTGACTGTAGCACTGTATTGCACGCGACACGATGTATCGTATTTGTGCGATAACGTCACTCACCGATGACACAGATGGCAGCAGCAGCGCTGCCTGAAGCGCCGGTAGAAAGCTGACGTGGGACTGCGACCATGCAGGGGCATGGCGGCCACGCACCCGTGAGATGTTTGTGTGGTTGTTTCTGGTCGACGATGTGCCACGGCACAGTTCAAGGAAGCTCGGCAAGTAGCAGCCACTCTTTCTGAGAGAAATCATGTTGTAGTTTCCGGGAAAAACTGAGTGGTTTCCGGGAACCATTGAGGGATTCACGGGAACCATAGAAAGGCTTAAGGAAACCATGGAGTGGTGTAGGGTAACCATGAAGTAGTTTAAAAGAACCATGGAGTATTGTAGGGGAACCACACCTATAGTGTTTTAGGGGAACCATGGAGTAATATAGGGGAACCATTAAGTGGTTTAAGGGAACCATGGAATGGTGTAGGGAACCATGGAGTGATGCAGGGGAACCATTGAGTGGTTTAGGGTAATCATGAAGTGGTTTAAGATAACCATAGAGAACCTGAAACCGTGAATTCCGGAGAAGTATAGATCTTGAATGCGCGTTCATTGAGTTAACGCTGCGGAATCTCGCACGCCATTCCCCCCCCCCCCCCCCCCTGTTTTCTTAATATTTTTTCCGACGAATGATATTGGTTCATCCTAAATTAAGTTAAGTGCTAAATTCCAAAACAAAATGATTACTTGTCCGTGAATTTTACTTTCAAAGACGATCGGCAGCCCAGGATGCTAGTGTTCCGTGTAACTATAATGCCAGGTATGATCCTGACTTGTTTCTCTGTTAAAACCCAGTCAGCGTGAAAGTAATGGGCTGAGCGTGTGGAATGCCAGAATTAGGTGCTTTAGGGCAGTGGCTGACCAAGAACCCATGAAAAAGAGAGCCTTTGAGTACCGTTAATTATCTTTTTATCAGATTTTGCCTTAAAACTCCCATATTATTCAGTGGAAGTTTTAATCATTGGCTGGGGCCGTCAGTCCCAGCTACACCCATTTATTTTTCTCGTGCCTGCCACCGTTCGCAGAGAACAGGGCATTCACCTGACGCTTGTGCAGTGGTCACGCGGCCTCATGCGTTAAGTCCGTTGAAGCCAGGTGACGCAGTAGTTAAGACCTTGGACTCGCATTCCAGAGGGTCCTGGATCTAGGACCGGTACGGCTGTTCGTACTTCGGTTCACCATGACTTCCCTGTATCTCTCCAGGCGAGTGCTGGGATGTGCTGACTGCGGGTCACTCCGGTTCCTGAACTGCGCGTCGCTCAGTTTATCCGTGTCTGATGTTAGGATGTTGGCATGCATGAAACTGACAAACTGCTACACCTTTTGACCGATCGCCATGAAAGTTGGCACACCGAAGTGTTTTTTCATGGAGAAGGTTTTATACTATCAATTTTTGACGTGACAACGTCTAACGGCTGCACGCACGAAAAAGTGTCCCTTAACGCGCACTGTCCCGTTACGCTATGTCCCGTTACGCTCATTGTACGCTTGCGCCGCATTTATCTCTCTTCCACTCGAGTGGAACAACCATCGATTTGACTTTTTCGAGGCACATTAAACTTGAAACACTCCCATTCCTTTTCTACTTTTCCTATCATCGTCCTATCCTTAAAAGAATAACACAGATTGGAAGAAGTTAAATGGCAAACATGTATCAAAGTTATAGTTAAAATAATCTCTTTGTTAAAGTAATAAACATATTTGAATTAATGAGTGCAAATAAAAGTAAATTTATCAATTACATTGTAGATTTCATTTTACTCCTTCTTTGTATCCATACAAAATAGTGATGATTCAATAAAAATGATTCAATTTTATTCATAAAAGTATGCAATCATTTCATCAATGTTTTGTTATGACGTCACGTTAAACTATCGTCCGTAACCCGACTTTACAGAAAACCAATTTTTTTTACATTAAATGTATTCAGTATAATTCCAGCCTCCGCAAGAACGCACCTGTTATCGACAAGGGCAGGCCTGCAGGGGAGGCTATGCTCACAGCAACAAGGAAACCAATGACGAATGTCAACGAAGATGAACATCCACAGCCATCGAGGATTATAACTTTCAACCTCGATCCTCCCAGACTGCAGTCGCGCCAACGTTAACGAGAACCGTTACGACAGCGACAGCGGCAGGCGGTCAGCCTTGAAGGCCGACGTGAGAGAGTATCAAACCCGATAATAAGGTGAAAGAAAACTGAACTTTATACTAAACTAGCTGCAGTACCCGGCTTTGCCCGGACTGAACACCAGGTGATATATTGTCCGCGAGTTACAGCAAAATGGATAGCGATATGTCCAGTGTGGTGGACATTAAGAAATGACACATAATTACTGTTTGTGTATCTGTGACCTATGGTTTTCTGTTTACCCATGGCGATCGGTTGAAAGGTTTAGAAGTTGATGCGCTACAGCGCCATCTAGCGGCGAGTTAAAAAAAAATGGTTAGCATAAAAACCTTCTCCGTGATAAAAACACTTCGATGTGCCAACTTTCATGGCGATCGGTCAAACGGTGTAAGAGTTTATATACGTCATACATGCCAACATCCAATTATATATATTCTTATATTTCGAAATTTTGGGGCTTTCACTTTTGCGGAAAGTGGATGTTCAGGACCTCGAATGGTTTGGAACACTCCATCTCGAAAGAATAGATATTTGAAATTCCTGAAATTGTCGAAATTTTGGGGCTTTTTTCCCAGAGGGGGGCGGGGGTTTCGAGGACCCTGAATGGCTCGAAAGCACTTAAAATCGAAAGAGATAGATTTTTAAAAATTTTTAATCTTTCGAAATTTTGGGGCTATAACCACCGGGAAGGGGGGGGGGGGGGGGGTGATATTGAGGACCCCGAATGGCTCGGAAACACTCCAAATCGAAAGAAATATAAAGAAATATAAGAATGTAGGCATTTACTGTACTCCTATCTACCATAATAACAATATTGACAAATAGAAAGCTTATTACCTACCTATGAATAATTATCTAAATAAATTAATAAATAACTGTATGTTTAAGAATTTACGTACATACATAATATTAAACTTCAAACTATACACACCAAAAAAAAACTAAGGATGTTTTTGAAACTATTTTTTATTTGTCATAATGTTTAAAACATTTGTAGGATTTGTTTATATGTAAAACTGTGGTGGCAATATTCCGCTTATCCAAAGGAGTATAGAAATTAATAGAGATATCACTCCCTGTACGCACCACAAAACTTTGAATTAAGTAAAAAAAAACATAGTCCAAAATGAAACAAAAAGTATAAATAACAACTAATTTGACAAAAAAAAATTATACAACAATGACAATGTTAACATCCGCCTGAAATTTAATATAAATAGGTAGGTAAGAATATATATAAGAAATTAAATGAAATTAAAACATACATAAATAAAATTATCTCACACTCAACCAAACATAATGTTTAATATGAAATAAAGGATTATGGCAATTACACGTAACTATTCTAATTAATAAAAAAAATCAACTTTCCTGAAATAGTAAAGTTCAAAATTTTCAACAATATATTACATAATTCATAAATATTTCTGGTCTTCGGTCTCGGCAGCCCTAAGACTCTTGACGCTCAGCAGATAAATTATAAACACTAAACCAAACTCCTTGCAAATAAGTTGGTACTGTAAAAAAATAACAATATTGACAAATAGAAAATATTACTAGGCCCTACCAACCTATGAATAAATTTCGAAGAAATTTATAAGTTTAAGAATTTATGTACCTACATAATATTAAACTTGAAACTATCCACACAATAAAAACCTTAGAATGTTAGTGAAACTATTTTTTTTATTTGTCATAATACTTAAAATACGTATGTTTCCAAAATGAAAAAAAAAAAAAAAAATAATGACCAATTTGACAAAAAAAATGTACAACTCGAATGACATTGAAAACATACACGTGAAATTTAAAAGAATTATGAGTGCCCTAGGTAGGGAGAAAATATATAAGAAGAAATTAATTTTTAAAATGGGTGCGTGTACTTAGGTACGCGCATGAGAAGTTATACTTCTTTGGCATCATTAAAAAATAGTTTTTAATTGCATGCAAAAATATTGCGTGGAGTCCCTCCACGTGGAAGAAGTGAAACTTCGTAATGTGGAAATGAAAATAGGAAGGGGTAGAAATTGATTTTTAGTGAAATCATATTGTATCAAATCAAACTAAAAAAATAAAGGAAATAAATTTGTAACGATTCATAGATTGATCTTCAGAGAGAGAGAGAGAGAGAGAGAGAGAGAGAGAGAGAGAGAGAGCGAGAGAGACAGACCTATTGAATGTCTATAAAACTAACTTTTTTATGAGAGCAGATTTTCATGAAATAAATCATGAAATCATTCAACTATAAAAGCTGTTTATTTAACTAAGCGGACGGGTTCGCCCCAAGGCAAGACCTCTTGGACATAGAGAAATGACACACACTCACTATTTATGTGTGTATGAAACATTTTTTTCTGCATCTTAAATTGTAATATACAAAAACGGTATTGAAAATTGAAACAAATATGGCGACACTACAAACTGTCAAGATCTTTATTTTTTTCTTACTCTCTACTTAGTTCCTTACAATAGCAAAACGTAACGTAATGGCTTGAAAGCTATTGCTCGGCAGACATATAGGAATGACACTAACAGTTTGTATATCTATGACACACATTACATAAAATTAAGATATATTTTTTTCAACCCGTTTAAAAAAATTTTTTTTAGACAAAAGATAGCCTATGTCCATCCCCAGGATATAATCTATCACCTTGCCAAATTTCATTACGATCCGTCCAGCCGTTCAGCCGGGAAAAGGTAACAAACAGACAGACAGACAGAGTTACTTTCGCATTTATAATATTAAGTAAGGACTAGCTGCCCGACCCGGCTTCGCACGGCTATACTAATGGGGGAAAAAAATAAGCCACATCTCCCATTTACAGTAATGGTAAATAAAAAAAATTCATTGAAAATTTATTACAATGCTGTATAATGTACCGGAGAGAAAATGAATAGCACCGATGGTTTCCCGACTCGTGCACGCAACGTACAACTGATGTACCCGTACTTCGCTACGGCAGTCTACAGGCAGATCACTCTTGCGCCGCTCATTATACATGCGAACGTGCATTTATCGAGGAAGGATAAAGGCTATATTATATTATCAATAACATTAGGGATCCTTACTAAAAGTCCAATTTAGAATCAAATGCGTTGGAGGGGGTTAAATACAACATGCAGTACACGTACTGCATAATAATAATAATAAACGGCGATAATATAATATAGCCTTTATCCTTCCTCGATAAATGCACTATCCAACACTGAAAGAATTTTTAAAATCAGACCAGTGGTTCCTGAGATTAGTGCGTTCAAACAAACAAACAAACAAACAAACAAACAAACTCTTCAGCTTTATAATATTAGTATAGATTAAAGCTGAAAATAATAATCTTAACGTTTCTCTAACAGACTTGTTCCAATGCTATATCAATTTGTTTCGATTGAGATTAATTTTGGTTGTTTATTGTATGTGACGAATTAAAATATATGCATATATAAAAAAATTAAGGTGAAAATCTGTAGCAATAGGTCAATAGTAGTATATAAAAGGGGTTCCGGGCACAGGCTTCAGGCCTGTTGTGCCGCACACCATCTCTATTGTAACGTCACGATGGCCATCTTGGATGACCTTGACATTAAACTTGACCTTGACCTTTGAAATTCAAAATTTGCCAAAATTTGCCCAAAATTAGCCAAAATTAGCCAAAATTTTCATTTTTTTAAAAAACAATCTGGCCAGAAATCTCAAAAAATTTAATAATTCAAAAATTAAGATTTCAAAAACCTAAAAACTCTTTTTGCCTTATAAAGAACACAAAATTCTAAAAGCGACTTAAAATTCCTAAGAGCTAGCCACTTTAAGCCGCCATGGTCATAACCTTGAAAATTAGCATGCCATTGCAGCCATTTTGAATTATGACGTCACCGTTGAAATTTCCATTACGGCCGCCATCTTGAAAATCTTTATTTATTATCCGATTTTAATAAAAAAAAATTAAAATTTATAAAATAATTAAATTATTTAAATTTTAATAAAAAATATTTTTAAAAACATACATATACGACATGAAGCTTGATATCTTCGGTTCGAACTCGGTGAGGGTAAAAAATGGTGACCGATCCTTCCTCCACGAAAGCTGCTGGAAGACTGACACTCCCACCACATATTTCAAAGTTTATATACATCGTCACCTAGTATGACGTCATGTCCACCATCTTGAAAATCTGTAATTTTAATGCTAGAAAATCGGGAAAATTTTTAAAAATTAATAAAAAATCTTTAAAAACTTCGTTGCACTTTATGTTACGGCTGCCATCTTGGAAAACAGTATTTTTTATGGTAGAAATATGGAAAAAATTCAAAAATTATAAAGAAATTTTAATAATCACATTTTATTAAAATACTATTTAAAAATGTGCCTACACTTTGAAGTCCTTGGTTCGATCCTGGTAAGAGCAAAAAAAAATTTCGTTAGATCCTTCTTAAATTTATTTTTAGCTTCGTCCAGAGATCGAACCGAGGACTGGGACTGATCGGATCAATAAGTATGTTGATTGAAATTTTTTTTTGTGAGTTATGGATTATTTCTCGAATTTCTAGCATTAAAATGACAACATGAAGCCACCTGGAAGCCACCTGCAGACTGACCTCACACCACCAATACCAAGGTATATATATATATATATATATATATATATATATATATATATATATCATAAGCTGGTATGACGCTGTGCCCGTTATCTTGTTTTCGTCTGCTAGAGGCCGCCATCTTGTTTTCAGCTACTAAGAGTGTGCCACCATCATGTTAGTTTAATTTTACCCGCTAGAGTGCAGCAATAATTTATTATTATGGAGATACCCACCATCTTGTCATTTGGGTGCCATGTTGGAAATCAGTAATTTTAATGCTAGAAATTCGGGAAATAATCCAAAACTCACCAAAAACATTTGCAATCAATATACTTATTGATCCGATAAGTCCCAGTCCTCGGTTCGATCTCTGGACGAAGCTAAAAATAAATTTAATTAAAATACCAGAAAAGTGTCAGGTTCGAAGAATAAAACACCTCAAGTTCTTTTACAAACGTAATACTTATTACATAATTTCTATCTTGAAGTGGTCGGTGCGCGTCACTTGAACTTCGCGCCGCGCGGCGGACTTCGGCGCTCCTTCCCTTCCTACCTTCCACCCCCTCTCTGCGTCCAGTGCTGTGTTTTGTCTTCCCCTCGTGAGGTGTCCGCGCATGCGCGTGGCGCCCTCTTGCTTAATTAAAACTAGGTGTAATGCCTTGAAGGCTCTTCTTGTTCGTTAGCAGTCAGTCGGTGCTGGTCGTGAATTAAGCATGTAGTCTGATACTTGCTTTAGAGAGAGTGTGTGACAGCGGGGAGAATGCACGTAAGTGTTGTAAGGTGGTGACCCTTACAGTAATGTAAACGGTACTTGGTAATAGCTGCACTATAAATTCTCATTTCGGCCGTCACCGTCTAAATTCTATTTGGCATTTATTGTTTTCCTTGATCGTTTTTGTATTAATACCATGCATAGTTTGTTTGACGTTTCTCCCCGTCTGGTCTACAGTCTTCGTTAGGACTTGTTTTTTACGTAATGTATTTAATGTATTAATTTGTGAATTTTCCTTTTATATCATGCCTTATCATGCTTTACAGTAAGCTTATACCGCCTAGTGTAGGTTAGGCCGCGGTCGCCTGCATGTTCATTTGACGTTTTTGTATTCTCTAATGAGGCATGTTAGTGTTCATTATCCTTGTGTGTAAGCGTTAATACTTAATTGTAAAATTTCTATCAAGTATTTATCAAGTTAATATTATGTATTCAATCAAGCATTTAATCCTAAAGAAAACATGGATATGCGTTCACGTAATTTGCCGTGGCATGTGTACTAGCACTATCAGTTTAAGCAAGTATTAATTATATGTGAAAGAATGATGTATTTGTATGATAACCACGTGAGGCCTTTGCCCATGATTAAACGAACTAAGTTAATGTAATTATTTGCTACTTCAACCTTTGCATCCATCCTTGGCTATAATTGTTAGATTACCTCTTTGAAAACCTTTTATTCAGCATAATTTATTCAGTATTTTTAAGGATTGTGTTACACGCAGTTGAAGGTTCACGTGAATGTACTTCACCTGTTTACACTTTCCCATGAAGCTCATGGAAGCCTTCAACTGCGCAACTCTGCTGTGTTATGCTGACCATTAAAGTGTTTGTTTTTCTCTTTTGTCTTGCATGCACCATGGGGTCACCGGTCACGGGATGGGTGTATCGTCTACGCCGTGACGAGCTGGTTCAAATCCTCTCCGAGGAGGGCGTTTCCTTCGAGGAGGGCTCTACTGTTGCTGTTTTGAGGAGCCTACTCGTCCAGCATGTTCGTAACTCCTGGGAATCAGCTGATGAGGTACCGTCTCGGCAGTTCCCACCCCCTTCTGGCCCTGCCTTGAACTCAAAGTTTAATACAAAAATATTTTTTTCTAACCTTAAGCTTCTTCCTCGGCTTGATAGCTGCGAGCCACGAGCTGTTTTGGATTTTTTAAGTGCGGCATCACGTCTTGAAGGGCTGAAATTAGTTAGTGAGGCAGAATTGTTAAAGGCCTTGCTAAGTCTCTGTGGAGCCGCATTTCTGCAATTACTTACTGACGCAATTACTCAGAATCTTTCTTTTGCTCAGTTCAAGAGCTCAGTTTTGCAATTTGCCTGTCCTCCACGTGTGCTTGAGAGCTGTAAACGTGACTTAGTATTTAGGTTTCAATTGCCTAACGAGCCCACTCTTCAGTTCATTAATTCCGTGGCCAATTATGCGGCCGTTCTTAATTTAAACCTCACAGAAACGGAGTTAGTACAAACTATATTAGGGAATGTCTCTCCGCTTGTGCTTCAACATAGCGCCATGCTTAGTCCTCCCACAACTTTGAATGCTTTACGCAAGTGGAGCTCTGAAGTGGAGAATCGCTTGCTCGCTGTTAGAAAATATAAGGAGGAATTCCCCATTTCATCTACATCGCGGTTTTATAAGCCTAAAAACGTAGAATTTCAGCCTGCTGTGAATGTTTATTCTCAGTCTTCTCGTGCTACGCGCGCGCCGCAGCTCGTTGATTGTGCGGTTAGTGTAACCGAGCCCCTTGTCGGCGCCGGCCGCGCTACCGACAGGCGCTCCCCTCCCACTAATGCGCCCGGCCTTAAGGCCAGCCGGTCTAGGTGTGCCAACTGCGGAAAGTTCGGTCACGCGGTGTCTGAGTGCACGCAGCCCGCTGTGAGCCGTGATTTACGCAAATGCTTTAGGTGCAACCGCGCAGGGCACTATAGGGATCAGTGTCCGGGAAACGGGCCCCGATCAGGGCGTATGAGCGGTCGCCGCGATCGTCGTCAGAGAAAAGCCGCCTTTCATAAATTTCACAATTTTGTTCATGTTAATTTGTTTAGTGATATTGTTCCGGCATTAGTGGATTCCGGAGCCACTCGTTCTTTGTTGAATGCTGATTTTTTTTATTCCTTATGTAATAAATTTCCTGCATTGCGGAGCCGTGTGACTACGTGCCCTGACGTCATTATTTGTGTAGCTAACGGAGAAGTAGTACGCGCTAACATGACAGTTGAGCTTCACATTAAAATTGCCGGATTTTCCTGGAACTGGCATTTTTACATTATTCCTGGTTTGTGTCATTCACTTATCCTTGGTCTGGATTTTCTGGGGAAAACTCGTTGTTTGATTGACGTGGCTAATCAGCATCTTGTTTTTGGCTTTCGCCCTTCATTAAAAATTAAATTAATTCCGCAGAATGCCGCCCCTGAAGTCATGTCTTGTCCTGACATGAGTGACATGACCTTCAGAGACTCTCTGATTTCGGACGTTTTCAGTCGTTATCCTGACGTAATAAACAGTCGTATAGGTAGGTGTGATGTATTGCCCTACAAGTTTTATTTAAAGGATCGCACGCCTGTTAAGGCCAAAGGCCACAGAGTATCACCCCCTAAACTACAAAAAATGAAGATTATTGTCGATCGCCTCATGGAAGCTGGGGTCATTGCCCCATCTATTTCTGATTTTAGCTCGCCTACTTTTCTAGTTCCTAAAAAGGAGGCTGGAGAATTTCGCTTGGTTCACAACTTCAAATCTTTAAATGATAAGGTCATTCAGGACTCTTACGAATTACCGACGGTAGAGAGCGCTCTACAACACCTAGGAGAGGCAGCCATTTTTTCCGTAATCGATTTGAACGCCAGTTTCCATCAAATCCTCCTGCATCCTGATTGCCGTAAATACACCGCATTTTCTACCCCTTGGGGACAATTTCAGTTCAATAGGGTGCCCATGGGAGTTTCATTTGGTAGTCAGGCCATGAGCCGCGTGCTGGACCATATTCTTTCTGATTTAAAGTATAAATTTGTCTTTAACTATATTGATGATATTATTGTTTATAGCGCTAGCTTAGACGAGCACAAACAACATCTAACTCAGGTGTTTGACCGTCTTCGAGCGGCTGGGTTAACTGTTAATCCTGACAAACTTCGTTTGGCACAGGACCATGTTAAGTTCCTTGGTTACATTATTTCTAAGGGTAAGCTCATTATGGACCCTGACAAGGTTTTACCCATAGTTAATTTTCCGCCCCCTAAAAACGTCAAGGGAATTCAGAGATTCCTAGGCATGACAGGTTACTATGCACGCTTTATACCGGACTATGCTGCGGTCTGTGGTCCGTTGAATAAGCTGCGCAAGAAATACACAGCCTTTGAATGGGGTGACGCGCAACAGAAAGCCTTTGATAATCTTAAGGCCCTTGTCTCTTCTCCTCCCGTTTTGATCCTTCCGGATTTTCAGCGTAGGTTCGCACTTCAGGTCGATGCGTCTAGTATTGCTCTAGGAGCCGTCTTAGGTCACCTCGAAAATGATAGATTACGCCCCATAGCTTATGCTAGCCGATCGTTGACAGACGGAGAAAGGCGTCTCGGCGTGTATGAGAAGGAGGCGCTTGCATGCTTGTTCGGCGTTGAGAAGTTCGCCTCGTACCTGGACTGTCAGGAATTTGACCTGTACACTGACAATCAGGCACTTAGCTGGTTATTTAACCACCCTAACCAGCTAGGGAAATTAGGGCGCTGGGTGTTACGGCTGTCCCGCTTTAACTTTAAGCTACACCATCTTAAGGGTAGTGACAATGTGGTCGCTGACACGTTGTCACGGATGTTTACCCCTGAGGAGTTTGACACCAGTGCCTTGCCAGTATCTTGTTCTGAGCCGATTAGTGCCGCGGTGTGCAAGGTCTTCCCAGAGTCTTTTCTTAGTATCCGTGATTGTCAGAAGGATGACCCGCTGTGCGTTCACATACGCAGGGATTTGCATCATGGCACTGTTACGCCCTACGTAGAGGAACAAGGTGTAATTTATTACACAGGGAAGTCTGGCAAGCAGAGGAAGGCAGTGGTTCCTGCCTCCCTTCGTCCGATGGTTCTTAAGTACTTTCATGACTCATTGTTGGGTGCTCACTTGGGTATCGAAAAAACATTCCGCCGCATCAGCGCGCATCTGGCATGGCCCGAACTACGTGCAGACGTGCGTCATCACGTGAGGTCCTGTGTTGACTGCCAGGTTTCTAAACCCCCGCAATGTGCCAAGGTTGGCCTGTATTGTGCGGATCCCCCGGTTGCTCCATGGCACGTTCTGCATATGGATATTTTTGGCCCCCTTACACGCTCCAAAAAGGGAAATATTTGCATTCTAGTGGTTCTGGACATCTTTTCCAAATTTGTGTTACTACTCCCCTTAAAAAATATGAAGGCGACTAGTATTGTTAAAGCCTTAAGAGAGCAAGTGTGGAAATTTTTTGGTGCTCCTGCCTTGATAACCTGTGATAATGCCCGTTACTTCCGGTCTGTATTATTTAAGGATATGTGTTTTGAATGGGCTATTAAACCCATTTACAGTAGTCCCTATTGCCCCCAGGGTAATCAGTCTGAACGTGTAAACAAGGTGCTTAAAGCCACTCTAACTGCTTATTACAGGGATGACCAGTCATTGTGGGACAGTGACCTTGAATTCATCAACGTGGCGTTTAATTCTGCTGTCCATATGGCGACAGGGTTTCCCCCTTCCATTCCCTTCATGGGCCGTGAGTTGACCCATCCCTTGCTTAACTCCTGGGGACTGCCGCCTCTGGAACTCGCCTCTGACAGTGATTCCCTGGAGGCCATGCTTGACGATGTGAGTTGTAATCTTAAGAAGGCCCGCGAGGCTGTAGCCGCCTCTTATAATGCTACGCGGAGACCTCATGGTTTTGCTGTTAATGACTTGGTTCTCTTAAAGAATTTTAAATTGCCAAAACTGGCTGATAATGTTAATTCAAAATTGATTTCTGCTTTTGTTGGGCCATTTGTGATTGATAGATTTTTGGGAGACAACACGGTCCTATTGCGTAACCCTTCTGGTTCTAGAAAATATAAAAAGGCCCATGTGGGTCAATTAAAGAAATTTCATCAATAATTTTTTTTTTCCTTTTTTTGGACTTAGTTTTTTTTGTTGTTGTTTGGGTGTTCGTGTTTCCTTCTCTTTTTTTTTTTCCTTTCCTCCCACCGATGCTCCCGCCACGCCCAGAAGAGGACTTCGCGCCGCAGCGCACCCGACGCTCCTCGCCCTGCCCGAGATAGCGTGACCGCAGCCGCCCGCCGGGTTCGTCGTGTCTGCAAGGTCACTTGCTTGCTGGGACGTTGGTCGCCGTCACGTCACCGATGAGGAGCGGTGGCATGGAGTCGCCGCCGTCTCCTGCCCGTGAGGGGCCGTGACGCGTGCGTGACTCTCCTGCAGCGGCCGCTTCGGACGGCCCTGCCTGCCAGGCGTCGAGCGTGGGCAGGCGGTGGGGACGCCCGCCGTTCTTGCCCTGGGTTCGCGCTGGGTGAAGGCATGCTGTTCCTGCTACTCTGGGATGAAGAAGATGCTGTCCGATATTGAATTTATTAGGGACGTCCCGTACTCTAAACTTTCTCTTCAGCGCTGAAGAGTCTTTATTTCAGTGGAAACGCTGAAGAGTCTTTATTTCAGTGGAAACGCTGAAGACACTTTATTTCTGTGGATACACTGAGAATCCTTGCTAGGTGTCCTACACGGAAAATTATGCCAGTCATGTACTCACTTCAAGAAATTGTTATTTAGAAACATTGTTTGTATTTGTATACACAGAGAAATGTGTTGAACTCACTTCAAGAAATTGTTATTTAGAAGCATTGTTTGTATTTGTATACACAGAGAAATGTGTTGAACTCGCTTCAAGAAATCGTCAGTTAGATACACTTTTGTTATTATACACACATAGAATTGTGTTGACTTGACATTTGAGTTACTTCAAGAGTGTTGTGACCGGACCTGCAGTTCCTCGAGTCCTTGTGACTTGGTTGGCGAGGCTCGCGGTTGCGTTCGTCAAGGGTGGGGGAGTTGAAGTGGTCGGTGCGCGTCACTTGAACTTCGCGCCGCGCGGCGGACTTCGGCGCTCCTTCCCTTCCTACCTTCCACCCCCTCTCTGCGTCCAGTGCTGTGTTTTGTCTTCCCCTCGTGAGGTGTCCGCGCATGCGCGTGGCGCCCTCTTGCTTAATTAAAACTAGGTGTAATGCCTTGAAGGCTCTTCTTGTTCGTTAGCAGTCAGTCGGTGCTGGTCGTGAATTAAGCATGTAGTCTGATACTTGCTTTAGAGAGAGTGTGTGACAGCGGGGAGAATGCACGTAAGTGTTGTAAGGTGGTGACCCTTACAGTAATGTAAACGGTACTTGGTAATAGCTGCACTATAAATTCTCATTTCGGCCGTCACCGTCTAAATTCTATTTGGCATTTATTGTTTTCCTTGATCGTTTTTGTATTAATACCATGCATAGTTTGTTTGACGTTTCTCCCCGTCTGGTCTACAGTCTTCGTTAGGACTTGTTTTTTACGTAATGTATTTAATGTATTAATTTGTGAATTTTCCTTTTATATCATGCCTTATCATGCTTTACAGTAAGCTTATACCGCCTAGTGTAGGTTAGGCCGCGGTCGCCTGCATGTTCATTTGACGTTTTTGTATTCTCTAATGAGGCATGTTAGTGTTCATTATCCTTGTGTGTAAGCGTTAATACTTAATTGTAAAATTTCTATCAAGTATTTATCAAGTTAATATTATGTATTCAATCAAGCATTTAATCCTAAAGAAAACATGGATATGCGTTCACGTAATTTGCCGTGGCATGTGTACTAGCACTATCAGTTTAAGCAAGTATTAATTATATGTGAAAGAATGATGTATTTGTATGATAACCACGTGAGGCCTTTGCCCATGATTAAACGAACTAAGTTAATGTAATTATTTGCTACTTCAACCTTTGCATCCATCCTTGGCTATAATTGTTAGATTACCTCTTTGAAAACCTTTTATTCAGCATAATTTATTCAGTATTTTTAAGGATTGTGTTACACGCAGTTGAAGGTTCACGTGAATGTACTTCACCTGTTTACACTTTCCCATGAAGCTCATGGAAGCCTTCAATCTTACTACAGGAACATTTACGAAAGCTAGCAATCATACAAACATTTAGCCCTGCATAGGCGTGAAATGACTAATTCTTAGCTCCAATCGGTTTATACTAGACAGAGACCAAACAGAACCTTTACAGACATAGTCATCCTCTTCTTGACAGAGTTTCTGGATACCGTGTTTAACAGTTTGCTTCACATCGTCAGAACTGTAAATAACTGCAGCCGAAGTCTTGAATGCACACTTCTTCACTTTGTCATCGAACGGATATGGCTTTCCATATATACAGTCCAACCACAAGTTAAATTTTCAAAGGTCTGTTTGTTTCCATGTCATCAGTAAGCTGATTGATTATGTTCTGACTGATATCGTCAAGAATGTCTTTTGACTCACTAAACGTATTCAGATAATAGTAGTCTTTCAATGTTCCACGAAATGCAGACTGCGCCAAGTAGAAGCTTATCATTCACATGTAGAGCACCGATCACAGTCTTAGGTTAAGTTTCATGTCCAGACGTCATACCAATTGGTTGCTTCTCATCTGTTTTTTTGCCTGTACGCTCACGAGTCTTCAACCTAAACCGAGGAGTCGAAATTTCTGCAGGTAGTTCATCAGTAGACACACGGACTTTACCGTTGCATTTTTTCGCATGTCGTCCCAAACTATCAATACGTGTAAACCAAACATGACACTCATCGCAGTGAAACTTTATACGAGGATTCTTCTTGCATTTACTCCGTTCATGTCTTCGTGCTACATGGGAAAATGCGAACGACATATGACAGTAGCTGCAAGGATACCGTGGTGATGAAGACGAACCCGAACCAGATGTCGATGTTACCGCAATTGTACCATTTCCAGGTATACTCTTATGCACATCAATCATTCGCTGTTGCACCGCGCAGCAGGACCATTGCATGTCTTCATGTGCGTTTTCATATTATCTTTTTTGGCAAACTGCTTATGACATTTCTCACAAACAAACATTTTACGATAAAGGTTCTTGGCACATTCTCTCTTCTCGCGTCATCGAGCATTGCTGTTGTTTGAGAAAATCTTGTCGCAGTAACAGAACCGATGTTCGTTAGTTGTTGACGAATCACCAGCCATTGAAGTCTCCATTGAGGGCGAAACGAAGTTCATCGAGGTTTCCTGCGCAGCCAGCTCTGTAGTCATTAAGCTCTCTTCTGCTGGTGGTTCTACGACTGTTGAAGTCTCCTCCAGTGTTGGCTTTTTTTGAGGAATAAAATGGGAAATAATATTACCTAAAAACTTGAATTTTTCCTCCAAACAGGGAAATTTGTAGGAATTTTGAGGAATTTTAAGTCATTATTGAGGAATTTTGAGAAAATATGACACCAAAAAAGGCCGCCGTGATATCAGAAGCCAAGAGGTTGGCTCTCCGACCCAATCCAGTTCCTCTCGAGAGACCTTGTCTCCAAACCGCCATTTACATACTACTTTAATTGTTTAGTTTCATTTCCAGTTAATCATTGTAGGCTATATTTAGGTTTATTATTCATACATTTATTAAATTGTAAAGTTTCAATTGTGACGTGCATAGCGGCCAAGCAGACACAATCTTTCCTCGGTACGTAACTAAGGAGTGACTGGACTCCAGTGTCCACAGACACACGGGTAGAACCAGAGGCAGGACTCGGTGCGCCGGCTACAACAACCAGGGGCGGGCGCGCTCCATTCGCGACATAAATAATTCTCTTTCTGAAACGCAAGATGCGTGGTCGTTGACGGGTCGCCGGAGGAGGGGGAGGGAGGTTCAAGTTTATGATGGGCCCTCGGCAGAGTATGAAATGCCGGGCTTGGAAGGACCCCAAAGATCTGTGCGGTGTGGGCGAAACCCATAATTCCCCCCACCCGCTCCCCGAGTGGCGGGGTGGCGGATGAAGCGCCACCCCCGCATCTGCCGGCCCCCACCCCCGCAGCTCCGCCAGACCATCAACGAGCGAGCGAAAAGCTTTCATTTTTCATGTGTCGGCATTGTGTCCTCTCCCCGCCTGCGCCCCCCCAGCCCAGCGCCCCTTCGGTCTGCTAAGTGCTCCTGTTAATCTTCGCCACCAGGGGCGCTGCCCGGATACTGCGCGCTAGGGGCGCTTCCAGCGGGGGAGGCATTCAAATCTCGAGCCTTGTCGAACATCTCACGCTCCGCGGGACTCTGCTGAAGAGTGCGTGTGGTGCGAGTCTTTTCCGGCGTACCTGCGACATCTCTCGCCCTCACAACCACCGTAGTCTCCGGGCACATCTGGCCCTTGTTGCAGAGTGCGCCGTGACGCGCCCTCTCGCGAACAAACTGACAAACTACAACAGAGCGATGTGCCGAGTCGACTCGACTTGCAGTGCGCCCGATCTGTGGAAAACAGGGAGGGAAACAGGAGCAGCCTGAGAAAACTCACCTGCTCAAACTACCGTCAACCACGTTTTGAACCCGCTTTCGCCCCGCTGGGAATCAAACAAGGATATTTGGTACATATTCATTCTAGACTTTTTCGCATGACTGCAACATCAGCTTACGATTTACCAATAAAAAGTCACAATATGCCGATGTAAAATTTGTCAGTGTGTTTGTATAAAAATGGTACCCCTATATATTATTTATTATTAAAATTATGTATTCCATTTATTTATGTCATTTACACAGTCAAACTATCGTTTCTAATAAATTTAACATGCACAAAGGCAAGCTGGTGCGTAATCACTACTTTTCTGTTTATGCTAGGTCCGGTTTTATAACTATATTATCCATATGCGCAATAAAAAGAAAAAAATTAAAAAGTACAAAAAATTACCAAAATACAAATAATACAACAATTTAAGGAAAAATCCCTGAGGTATTTTGAAATTATGCCTCTCTTTCTCGATAAATGTCAGCGATTTCTGGTATTGGTATCTATTTAGTGTATTTGGTAAAACACTTAAGACCTTTACAAATAATCAACTATTTATAAAAGTCGACCAATTGGGTTAAAGTAATGAAATTTGTTATAAAACTACACATATTTGATTATATTAAATATTAAAACATTAGTTGAAAGGAATTCTACTTGAAAAACAAGTAGTATTAATATAAAACAATTCATTTTGCTCATCATTCGGTTTAAATTAGTTTTATAAAATTTTCTGGGTAGGAAAGTGCTTTAAAACATTTTTTCGACAATGAACGTGTGTCTATAAGTGTGTATAAGCATAAAAGAATGTTTGTTATAGTTAATTCCTCGTAATTTATCAAATATGACTTGAATATTATTTGTTAGTTGATTAAATTATCATGGGAACACATTAGACAGTACCTTATAAAAGTACCAAATACATTTTAAATTATGGATGAAAATCACTAAAAAAAAACATTCGAAACAAACATTTGTAATGAATTTGGAATATTTAATCCCTTACACGACAAGAAGGTAGCAGTCATGGTATTTTAATTATGTTTTGTGCAATTCTAGTTAAATGTGAATTCAGGATAAATGTTATGTAGTAAAAGGGGATTGGTGTGGGTGCGGGGGGAAATATAAGTGAAACCTGTCACAGAAACTCAAGAAAATATTTACAATCACTCAAAATTAGTGTAGTTATTGAGCATAAATGTAAAACAATACATGTGTAGAGTCTGAGTGCCAGCAAATAAATTAGAAACAAACTTTCTTTCAACGTATGTTTATTAGGTGTATGACTGAAAGAACAATACTATTTAAATTGTAAACAGGGAATATTTCACATGTGTCTGAATGTACATAGTTAAGAGACATTGTGCTGGCACTGAAGACCCCATACAACCCGCTGGGGTCCTGTGTAGTTCAGTAGTCAGATTAGTCTTCTCCCCCCGAGGTGATCCCAGTTCGATTCCCGATGTTTCACGCAAGTGTGCGCGCATGGGTTTTCTCGCGGTACTCCTTCCTACCTCAGCAACAACAAACCGGGTTGACCATTTGAATGTTTATAATTATTTGTGATTAAATAAAACAATAGAATGAATATCTTCACTCCGCACTCGCTAAACACTCTATGTGAATGTGTGCGGAAGGGAGGGGGGGGGGGGTGGTGGTTTAGGACTTATTGCAACAGTCCATTATTTTCTTCTCAGTATGTAAACCATGGGGTAGTACCCCATTTGTCCCTGATTTTCTCATACCAACATGGCGGACATTTGTTTATGTTGGTATCAGCCTGTGTTGATTAACTACTGTAGTTAAGTTGTTCGGAAGAAAATTAGATCAAAATATTACCGGCTAATATATATATATAGTTAGAAAGAAACTTAAATAATTAAGATATGAGTTTAAATTATCAATTTCACATAAATCTACAGTGTTTTCACCTGAAATACAAGTACAGCTGATATATTTGTAAACAAACGACCGTCGTATTGGTATTTTTAGCACAGGGGTTTCCCCTTCCCCTTTAGGCTTCAACAAATAAGTACTTGCTACACCAAAATTTCCAGTTTTTAAGGAAAAAAAAAGTTCTGCCAAGAAATCTAAAAATTCATTTTTCGAGAGAAAAAAAACGGTAAAAAAAATCATAAATATGAAATTAGATTTGCCTCAAAATATATTTGCCTTAGAAAAAACGAAAATTCCTAAAAGCGGTTTAAATTCTTCATCGGCAAGCCGCCATCAGCGGCTGAGGTCATGACCTTATCATATCATGGCCACCATTTTGAAAATTATGGCTCACCGTTGCACTTTTAGTTACGGACGTAATGTTGAAAATCCGTAATAGTCGGGAAACATCTTAAAATTCCCAGAAAAATTTAATTAATAAATTTTTTTTAAAAAAATCTTTCGCCATATTGAAATTTGTCTGCAATCTTAATAATCCGTAATTTTCATTGGAATTTTTTTAGAAAAATGGTAATATATATAAAAATCCAGTTAATTAAATTTTGATGATAAAATTTATAAAAATGTACTTGTTTAGAAGCCAAAGAAGTATTCAATTAAAAATGTCGATATATCCTTCCTCCACCGAAGCCACCGACAGACTGGCCTCCCACCACTAATTTCATGGAATATATTATATAAGCCAGTATAACATCATGGCGGCCATCTTGTTTTCGTCTCCTGGAGCCCATCATCTTGGATCTGCTAGAGTGTGCCACCACCATATTAGTTTAAATTTTGCCCAATAGAGTGCAGTATTATTTAACCGACAGTCTACTATCACGACATCCGCCATCTTGTTGGCCGTCTTGGTCACCATCTTGAAAATCTGTAATTTTTGACCTAGAAATTCGAGAAAAATTAAAAAAATCATCAAATTAATCGCTTATTAAATTAATGATTGATCGATCGATTACGGACTGAATATTGATACCATCAGTACAGAGTTAATTAAATTGATTAATTATATATTAAACAGTCCAAGGTTCAGGACAAAATAACTTTAAAAAACATCAGAGTCACATAAAACAACAGTAGAAAGGAGATAGCACACATAAGTGCCTGTCACTCTTGTGGTAAGGACCAATTTTTCGATACCCACACACCAACTTTCTACTTTATTTTTTGCCTTGCTTAGAAAATGACTTCCAATAGCTACATGTGAAGTTAAAAGTATTCACGTACGACTAGTCAAAGTACCTAAATTCAACCACGTTGACTACTAAGTGTTTAAAAACATTCACGAGGCTGGACGATGCCGAGCAAGGCCAGTCCATCACACGCTCGCGGGGAGAGATCCACAAGCTTGCAGGAGCATCGGGTGCTCGCGCGAGTGACTCAGGGCGTCGCTTCCCGGCCTTCACGCCAACACGTGAAAACCTCTCTGAAATCATAACCCAGTCCATGAACAGTACCTGATGGAATCGCTTCAAAGTCTGAAAAACGGAACGAGAGTAGAGAACGAGCCTACCAAGGTAACATTTGCACCACGAAAAATTTTGGTAGTGCATGTGATCTATCACAGAGTAAAACCCAGGTCGTATGCCACACAAAAAGACATCGTCACGAATAATAATAATAAACAACAAATCTTCACACTGCCCAAGCGTCTCTGAACTAAGAGATATTTTTCGTCGTTACTCGGTGAATATTTTATAAAAGGCCACGTTCAATGTCAGGCATATGGGCCAGTGTCTTCGAACCAAGAGGCAAGATCATGGCTTTACTACAGTCTTGTCGATGTATATTCGTCAAAAAGAAGCACATTCACAAAAAGGAAGCACATTTGGAAAAAAAATCAACAAAAAGGAAGCACATTTGACAAAAAAGCACATTTGGAAGCACATTAAAAAAAGGAAGCTGTATTATTAAAACTCAACCTTAATTGCAAATCCGATTGCGAGAAATAAAACAATCATTTTAGAAATCAGAAATATATAGGTAAAGTAGTATATAATAGGGGCTACTGGGACAGGATGCAGGATGTGGATGGTGCGGATTGTGATTGTCTGTCCGCCATCTTGGATTTTGACGTCACGGCGGCCATCTTGGATGAGCGTAACGGGACACCGCGTAACGTGACACTTTTTCGTGCGTGCAGCCGGCGTAACGGGACACAGCGTAACGGGACACAGCGTAACGGGACAAGTAGATCACGGCGGCCATCTTGGATCCACCATTTTGGATGACGTCATTTTGTTTTCTAGAAAATTCCGACATTGTGTTGTCCGCCATTTTGAATTATGACGTCATCGTTGCAATTTTCGTTATGGTCGCCATCTTGAACTTTAGACGCCATCTTGAAAATCTGCAATTTTTATGTTAGAAAATCGTGAAAAATTTTAAAAATCATTAAAAAATTTAAATAATCGAATTAAATAAAAATCTTAAAAACCACTGTTGCAGTTATCGTTACGGTCGCCATCTTGGATTATATAAATGTTGCATATTTCGTTACACCCGCCATCTTGGTTGAGTACTATACCATTCTTACACTTTACATTACGACCACCATATTGGATCCTATTAATGTTGCAACTATCGTTATGGTTGCCATCTTGAAATTCAGTCACCATCTTGAAATTTAGACGCCATCTTGGAAATCCATAATTTTTATGTTAGAAAATCGGGAAAAATTCCAAAATTCATCAAGAAATTAACTTAATAGAACTCCGATTGATTATATCGATTACCGTCCTAGGTTCGAACCCGGTGAGGGCAAAAAATAAAAAAATCAGATCCTTCCACCACAGAAGCCACCTACAGACTGACCTACCTCCACCAATAACAAGGTATTTACCATCAGCTGGTATGACATCATGTCCGCCATCTTGTCTTCGTCCGCTGGAGTCCACCATCTTGTTTTCGTCTGCTAGAGTGTGCTGACGTCATGTTAATATATTGTTCTGTTCTCCATACCTTTAACCTTGTATATTAACATTAAACTTTGACCTTGACCTTGAACTTTTACCTTGACCTTGACCTTGAACTTTGACCTTGACCTTTGACCTTGACCTTGAAATTTGACTTTGACCTTGACCTTGAAATTTGACTTTGACCTTGAAATTTGACCTTGGCCTTGAAATTTGACCTTGACCTTGAAATTTGACTTTGTCCTTGAAATTTGACTTTGTCCTTGTCGGCCATCATGGATCCGACATTTTATGTTCAGTACATGCTACCAGGAGCCACCACCTGCCGGAGTACGCCATCTTGTGTGTGTACTTGTATTATAGAGGACATTCCCATCTGGATAGTTTTATTCTAACCCGCTACAGTGCAGTAATCATTTATTATGGAGGTGCCCCCCACCATCTTGAAATTCGACCACCATCTTGAAATCATGTAATAATGTAGCTAGAAAAGCCAGAAAAAAATCCAAAATTAATTAAATAAATTTGTAATCCATATAATGATTGATTGGATCGACTAAGGTCCTTGGTTCGATCCCTGGCCGATACAAAACATCTTTAATTTAAAAAAAAACTAAAAAAGTGTTGGTTTAAAAAAAAAACACCGCAAGTTCTTTTAAAAAAATTTTATTACATAAATTCAATAGGAAACGAAACGTATACACACATTACACACAGGAAACGGAACGTACACACAGTACACACAGGAAACGAAACGTACACACAGTACACACAGGAAACGAAACGTATACACACATTACACACAGGAAACGGAACGTACACACAGTACACACAGGAAACGGAACGTACACACAGTACACACAGGAAACGGAACGTACACACAGTACACACAGGAAACAGAACGTACACACAGGAAACGAAACGTATACACACAGTACACACAGGAAACGGAACGTACACACAGTACACATAGGAAACGGAACGTACACACAGTACACACAGGAAACGAAACGTACACACAGTACACACAGGAAACGAAATGTATACACACATTACACACAGGAAACGGAACGTACACACAGTACACACAGGAAACGAAACGTACACACAGTACACACAGGAAACGAAACGTACACACAGTACACACAGGAAACGAAACGTATACACGCAGTACACACAGGAAACGGAATGATCACACATACAGTATCGGAAACACACACGCTTAGTTGGAAATCAGAATACAAGAAATAAAACATACTTTAAAATATATAATAATTTATTTATTTGTCAATAGTACACACATGAAAGTTAAACAATTTATTATTGTATGTAGCCAGCTTTCCGAAGTTCTTTAAGTATGGACGATACTTCCTCGATATACGAGTAGTTTCCTCTACGAACAGATGCCACCATCAGTCTTAGCCGGTCATCCAATATGTTTGGTTGTTTCAACGATGTGTTATCAATCTCTTCTGTCACCATCTTCCTTGCAGGTTTATAATAAATATTATTATCTCCGGTGTCTACCGTTTTATCGTCATCCACAAGGTCACTTTCGTCATCGAGCCAGTGATTATCACAAGCTTGATCAGATTTATTTATTGCAACACGTCATTTCCATCGTTTCGGTCTCAATCCACCATCACAGTCTTCGCTCTTACATGCTTGAGGTGCTTCAGCACAGTCTTCGATCACGCCATCAGCTTCAGAGTCACTGTAGCAATCACCGTAGAAGGCACCGTCTTCACCCAGATTACCGTATGAATTCGATAGCGTTGACGTCGAAGTGTCTTCATCTTCATGCTTCATTTTTAGGAGTCCATCATTTTTACAAAGTATTGTGGATCTACTGAATATCGGCTTGGTTGTATTCTCACTTTTCACGGTGTTGTTACTTCCATTAGTTTCAGTCTTCACGAAGCCATCAGCATCCTTCAATTTATGTTCTTCAACATGATCGATCGATCTAATACCATCTCGCTCAGGTCAAGGAAAAATTATTGTTGTATTCTTTAGTCTAGTGAATCCATCGATGTGATCTATGACGTAAGTAGGCTTGGCTTTACATGTTCTACCATGTATTTTTAATCCGTCAATTCGTGTTAACAACCTGATACACCGATTACAGCTTAACATTTTGCGTAGTGGGTTTTTAACACAATCATTCTTCTCATACCGTTCAGCATTCTTTATCAAGGTAAACACCTTGCTACAGTATCTGCAGTGATGTTGTTTTGATACAGCTACATACATCGAAGGCTCCAAAAGGCTCCAATTGCTCCAACAGCTTTTTGTTTCATCAGCGCCAATGATATTTGGCTAGAATGCTACGAGTCTAAGAGACTATGAGGTCTCAAGGCTACGAGTCTAAAAGGATCTAGCTGGTTATGACTTATACATGGCTGCGGCGAGTCTGCATGGCTAAAATACCGCATGGCTACGTAAAAACATGACTATGAAGCTACATGGATACAAGTCTACTCGGCTCCAAATAAATGCAAGACGACATGGTTACAAGAAAACTTGGATACAAAGCTTCAATTCTACGAGTCTACAAGACTCCACCAACTACCTTCGAGTGTTTAAAGCTCCAACTGCTCCATCAGCATTATGTTATAAGATTACATGGCTACTTGCTTACGTAGCTACAATTCTATGAGGTCCCAAGACATCATGACTACACGACTACGAGCCATGAGGTTACGAGACTACACGCCTACGAATCTTAAAGTTTACGAGACTGCAAGGCTACAGAGCTACGAAGCTTCTAGAACACAAGTATATGTGACTGAGAGAATACAGGACTTCAAGTCTGCATGAGTTCTTGACTACGAAGCTACTCGTCTACAAGGCTCCAATTACCGTATCTTTCTTCGACGGAATTTTCTCTTTTGCTCCAACTGCACCATCAGCTTTATGTTATAAGATTACAAGGCTACTTGCTTACGTAGCTTCAAGTCTACGAGGCTCCAATGCATCTTGACTGCGAGACTACGAGACTATACGATTGCAAATCCTCAAGGTTACGTGATCTCGAGGCTATAGGTCTATGAAGCTTACAGAACGCATGGTTACGAGACTGCCTGACTAATTGGCCGCATGGCTACGAAACTTCATGTCTCTAACTGACTAAAATAGCACCATTCAGTGGTGAGAGTTAATTTATCTCATGCAAAGGTACTTGTTGCAAGTAGTTCCGCTTTTCAACAACAGATATCGCCACATGTTGCTTACAGATAAATAAAATTTATTTCTTTTATGTAGGATGCAGGATGCTCACTAACGCCCGCAAAAGAAGCACGGCTTCGGAAGTCACCAAGGAGAAGGAAATTCGTCTTGTACGTTAGTGCTTCACAGATGTCTCATGGTATATTACTAGACTGAGTAATAATATTTTTTTTTATTTCCACCTCATTAAAAAATATTGCAAGTGACGATTTAGTAGCCGAAAATCACTAATTAAATGTAACTTTGAATAAAATGACATGTCTCATTAAGAGTAAAACTCCTTCATGGAGAGATCGGTTTCTCAGAAATAACCAGAAGCACTTGGAGAAACCACAGGAATGATCGCAAGCACACGGAAAAAACCTTCATAATATTGACAAGAATAATCAGGAGCACACGGAAAAAACCTTCATAATATTGACAAGAATAATCAGGAGCACACGGAGAAAAACCATCATAATATTGACAAGAATTATCGGTAGCACACGGAGAAAAACAATCATAATATTGACAAGAATTATCGGGAGCACACGGAGAAAATCCATCATTATTTTGATAAGAATAATCAGGAGCACACGGAGAAAACCCATCATAATATTGACAAGTATAATTAGGAGCACACGGAGAAAACCGACATAATATTGACAAGAATTATCGGGCGCACACGGAGAAAACCACCACACATTTTCTTTGATATCATAAAATAAAAAAAAATTAAAAATAAAAATAAATTAATAAAAAATTTAAAACAAAAAAAAATCTACAAAAAATACTTAAATAGATTCTGCTAGCTTGTAAACTTATCATTTTTGAGCAAAGATAGAGTTTTAGTACAAGCCAGAATTTTATGTATTTTTTGTAGATCTACTTGTCCCGTTACGCTGTGTCCCGTTACGCTGTGTCCCGTTACGCTGTGTCCCGTTACGCCGGCTGCACGCACGAAAAAGTGTCACGTTACGCGGTGTCCCGTTACGCTCATCCAAGATGGCCGCCGTGACGTCAAAATCCAAGATGGCGGACAGACAATCACAATCCGCACCATCCACATCCTGCATCCTGTCCCAGTAGCCCCTATTATATACTACTAGGTAAATATATTTTTTTAATTTTATACACTTGCAGCTAAAACATGTCATTATTTTATGAAGCCAGCTTTCCTCAGTGCTTTGAGTGTGCAGGGTACTTAATTAAGGTGCAATTCGTTTCCTCAACGAATTGATATCATCAGTAGTTTCAGACGATCGAGAATATTTTACGATCTTTACATGGTGTATAATCAATCTATTCTGTTATTGTCATCTTTCTGGAATTTTTGTTATAAGTATTTTCATGTCCACTATCGTAACAATGCTCATAGTAACCTTTATCAGAATAACTAATTTTATCGAATAGTTTCCATCGTTTTGATCTCAGGGCTTCATTACAGTCTTCGATCTCTCCAGATTAAGGTGCTTCAACACAGTCTTTGGTGGTATCATCAGTTTCAGAGTCACTGTCGCCATCATCGCAGAAGTCAGCATCTTCACCCAGATTACTGTAGGAATTCTAAATCGTTGATGTCGAAGCTATTTCATCGTGTACAAACTTCCTTTAAGTGTTTATCACTTGTCCAAAATACGAAAGATCTACGGGAGATAGGCTTGAATGAATTCTCACTTTTCAAGGTAATGATTCGTCTTATGTCTTCAGTCTTCCTTAAATAATAAACATTCTTTATTTTAAGTTCTTTGTCAAGATCAGGAGACCTATGAACATAACCAAGTTCAAGATAAGGAAAATATTTATGTCATGAAACAGATTCCTCTTTAAAGTAGTAGTTACATAATTGTCCTCTATCTGGTACATAAGTGGGCTTGATTTTACAAGTTCAGCTGTATCTTTTTGAGCTCTCTCTTTGCGTAAACAATATCCTACACCGAACACAACTTAAAATTTTGCGTAGGTTCTTTTTTAACACAGTCCTACTAATGTTATCTAGCATTCATTCCAAGATAAATTCCTTGCTGCATAACTTACACTTTTGTCCTTTCGATACATCTGTAGGCAACGAACCAGGATCCATCTTAGCTTCTGAGACTAATGCCAGATGCGATACTTAAGAGTTTTAAAATGAAACAATTACTTAAATATAAATTTTAATATTTCATCAGCAGGAGTAAATTTATCTTCTACAAGAAACTTATTGCGAGTAGTTCCTATTCCTGCAAACAAATGGCGCCACGTGATATGTTGAGGTAAATATATATATATTTTTTTGTGTGGGTTGCGGGATGCTCTCTTACGATCGCAAGAGGAGAACTTCACTAGACATCAAAGAGAAGGAAGTTCGTCTAGAATGATAGTGTTTGTCATCTGTCTCAAGGCATAGTAATCGACTCAGTAATGTATCTTATTTAGTTTGAATTTTACATGATAAACAAACATTGTACGTACTGGTTTGGTAGTAGGAATTCTCCAATAAAACGAAACTCTGAATACAGTTGCATTTTCATTTAGGAAAAAAAATGCATTAAGCGATTGTTTTCTGACATAACCTGAAGCACACGGAGACCACCGGCAGAAGTATTGTCACGAATATTCAGGAGCACACGGAAAACTCTAACAGCCATCTTGACAAGGAAAAAAATCAGAAGCACTCGGAGAAAACAATGAGGAGTCTTGAAAATCCAGCTCCGTGGATGTTTTATTTAGAAGATTAATATATATAGCATGCCTTGCATAATAATGTGTTTAGCATAAATTTGTCACAAATATACCTATGCATAAAGCATATCAATATGCTAGGCATACAATTATATAAAATATGTAAGCATACATATTAGGTAAATACCTATATTTTGAGAAAAATCGGATTTTAAATTTATGATTTTTTTACGGGTTTTTCTCTAAAAAAAGAATATTAGAATTTTTATATTTTTAGTGGTATTTATTACTAGAAACTCGAAAATTTGGTGAATTTTGGCTAAGTTTTGGCAATGTTTGACAAATTTTTAGTCATTTTTGGCAGTTTTTTTTATTCATGGAAGGTCAAGACCAAAGGTCAAGGAAAGGTCATCCATTATATACTACTATACAGCGTGATTTCAAGCATGCAGTATGCGGTTTTTTTTAAATTTGCCTATGTTAGTCCAGCAAAGATCACAAAACTTAGTGGAAAGCTGTGAACAGTTTTAAACTAATGCACGCAGGAACCTCTCCATGCAGATACAAGAGCTGGCATTAGGGACATGTGCTCGAAATACTGCAGAATAATGTGACAATTAAGACAGTATTGGCAATGGATCTGGGTTTGAATTCCTTCTTTCTGTCTCTCATGGTCTTCAGAACTCACGCCAAGCAAGTGTTGGGGCGACAGCATTGCCGATTCCTCTTCCGAAATATTTAGTTTCTGCCTTGCGCTACCTTATCTCTTAGCTTGCTTGCCGACTATATAGAAAGAGAAGAGAATTTTAAAATATTTTTAAAGTAAAAAATTAATAATTTTTTCAAACAAAAATAAAATTAGTTCTCATCGTTAGACAGCATATGCGCTAGTAAAATAATGCGTTCTATTTTTATACAGTGTTGATATATTGTTTTAGATTCCACAAGAGTAAGACACTAAAAATGTTGTAGAGTGGTAGAGTGTCAATAAACATCAATACGAGCTGCCGAAATGGATGAATTTTACTACATGGCTGTAGTCGATGAAGGGCTCAGGCTGCTTTCCAAATAACCAGCTGACAAACTACCATCAGTGCTACCATCCGCTCTTGGCTCGCGCTCAAACTTCTACTCCTCACGGCGAAGAAAGCATCCTCACTCACACGTCATTTCTGTCATCGTGCCACGAGTGTTTGGCATTTCATTTCTGTAAACCTGCACAGCAATTACTAACAAAATTAGATTATGACGTCTTGGTGGCCATATGGGATGACCTTAACCTTGACCTTTGACCTTGACATTTGACCCCGGCGGCAATCTTTGATCCATCATTTTGTTTTCTGCCATTTTGTAATTTAAAACTTTTCACCATCGTAAAATCAAACCGCCCCTCCCTAACGTTGCAATTTTCGTTATGGCCGCCAACTTAAAAATCTATCATTATTATTCGATAGTAAAATGAAATTTTTTTAAATTAATATAAAATTTTAATAAATAAAATTATAATAAAAATACCATCATATTATTTTATGATGTCACCATTGCATGTTATGTTATGGCCGCCATTTTGAAAGAAAAAAATGTTATTTACATTTAAAAAATTAGGAAACAATTTAAAATTTATAATAAATTTTATAAATATTTTCGAACATCATACCCGCCATATAGAATGACTTCACATACGCCATATTGAAAATCCATAATTTATCTGCTTGAAAATCACGAAAACATTTAGGTACAACTTATAAAAAATTATAAAATATAATTTTGATTGTAAAATTTATAACAAGTACCAGGTTTAAACATGGTGAGGTTATCCGATAAAAAATGGCATCACATCCTTCCTCTACGGAAGCCACCGGCAGACTGACCTCCTACCATCTTGCTGTCGTCTGCTGGAGGCCACCATCTTGTATTAAAATATTGTTTCCAACTGATACAGGGCAATTGCACCATATAAGTTTAATTTTTATCCATTAAAGTGCGGTAGATAATTATTTAATGCCAGAGCACTTGCTATCTTGAAGTTTGTCCACCATTCTGAAAATCTGTAATTATTAAGCTAGTAATTCCGAAAAAATTCCAAAAATCACCGAAAAATCACATGTTAAATTAATGATTGATTCGATTGATTCCTGTTCTCGGTATTTTTTTTTACACATTTATTATTTAATTAAAATTACAAAAAAAAAATATTCAAAAAACAAAACCACAGAATTACAAATAAAACACATTTAATTATTTCTACTCTATAAATACAAGATAAGAAAAAAAATTAAAGTTATTTTTTCATTGAGTACAGTCTGATTGTTCTCATTTGCAATCGTTCAACGTAGCTAAGTGTTTATCAGCTATCTTTTCCCTGATATTATTCCTCTTCGTAACAGATATTTTCAATGGCATAATTATAGACTATTCTACACCGTGTGATAGGTAAAGAGCAGAATTCATTGTCATAAATTCTCTTTTGCAATTCTCGTCTTGAAATGGCTGAGGTTTACCGTAAGTAAATTCCAGTAGCAAATTTTAATTCACTGACCGATCGTGTTCAAATATTTCTTCCAGTTGATTAACATTATCCTTCTTAGCTTCAGTTAGAAAGGTACAAACATCTCTTGGTGCAAGAGAGGTGTTCAGGTAAAAACAAAAATCTTTACGCATTCCACGGAATACTGAATTTGCCAGGTAGAATCCATATTTATTTGGTCTGAACGCACCAAGAACTTTCGTAGGTTCTGTTGCATGATGGCTACATAGCGAAGCTTCTTGTTACGGTTACGTTTTATGTTAGAGGCATTGCGCGTGCAAGTCTCACCACTAACTTGCGGAGCAGACTGCAACACTAGCTGGTTCACAGCAGGTGAACAGACTTCCCTTTTCAGTTTTTTGCGTGTCATCTCAAATTGTCAATACGAGTAAACCATGCATCACACTCATCACAGCGAAACGCCAAGCGTAATGGGTTATTTGCACTTTATCTTTTGTCAAGCCTTCGTGTACCTCGAGAAAACCCAAATGTCTTTTAATAGAAGTTACAGGGATATCTATTGTCTGTATTCCTCGATGCATACTTAATATATAATGTACCACCAACCCGGGTCTTCTGCAATGACAGTCTCGACCATTTGACGGGAGAAGAACTTTTTTGCAGCTAATGGTATGTATTTTTAAATTATCATTTCTTGCAAAGTACTTACAATATTTCTTACAGTTAAATTTTGTACGCCACGGATTATTAGCACATTCCCTCTTCTTGTGACTGCTAACATTACTGTTGTTCGAGAAAATGTTGTCACAGTAACGACACCGATACTGGGAAGATGCCGACGCACCTTCTGTGGACATCATTGATGCTATTGGTGATGTAGTCAATGAAGTCTCCTTTGACGGCGGAACGTCATTCATTGAGGTTTATCTCTCCAGACAGCACTGCAGGTATTAAAGTCTCTTCTGCTGGTGGAACCACACTTTTTGAAGTCTCCTTTAATGTTGTCGGTGACGATGGTACACATTCGATCGAGTTCTGCGTAGTTAACGATGCCAACGGGATCTGCGTCGCCGTCGACGTCGCTGCCATCGAGTTCTCCGCTGCCTTCTACGTCTCCGTTGCCACCATTGTCGCTGTCATCAGGGTCTGCTCCACCGATGGTAGACCATCCATCAAGGTCGAAATTTGATCAGTAAATACCTAACAGGTAACGTACTAAAGAGAGAGCCGATTCGCACTTCACAGCTATGAGAGGAGAACTGAGGCTTTGTCGCCTAGATCTCACTTATATTCCCATGGCTGCTGGTATACTACGTTAGTCATACACGATCCATATGCATTAATACACGAGGCAAAACAACTTTATAAAAAGCACCTTAGGATGCACATTCATCAAAAAGGAAGCACATTCAAAAAAGAAAGCAAAAATCGATAAAAAGGAAGCACATTTGGTAGCACATTCGATAATGAAGCACATTTAATGAAAAGGACACACATTTTGACGAAAATCCACTCAGTAGGATACGATCTCATCGCAGGGATACGGTCTGGTCACAGGTATACGATCTTATCAGTAGGATACGATAATACAGGCATGACTTGGTACATTTAACGAAAATGATGTATGTTTTCACGAACATTCAACTCAGTAGAATGCGATCAACTTACGTCCAACTGGCTTTACTCTAAATGTCTTTGTCTCCAACCGTCTTTGGCTCCAAATGGCATTGGCTCCAAAAGTCTTAGGCTCCAGCAGTATTGGCTCCAACAGTCTTTGGATCCAAATGTCATCGGCTCCAAAAGTCTTTGGCTCAAAAAGGTTTTGGCTCCAAATGTCATCGGCTCCTAAAATTTTTGTTTCCATCATTCTTTGGCTCCAAAAGTCTTTGGCTCCTGTTTTTGGCTCCAAAATTCATTGGTTCCAACAGGCTTTGGCTCATGACACATGGTACCGTTTGTTGTTTAATTACAAGTAAAACATGTTTTATTTATCTTATACTGGAAGTGACCCGTGTCCCGAGGACGAAGACCCGTGACCCGTGACCCAGTCGGTTAGGGCGAGAGCCGAATAGAATCGACTGGAAGAGACACAGTTGACTCAAGCGTGCCGCGTGACCCATCAACCGGGTCATCCTAACCACGCGACTTCCTTCTACGCCAAGGCACACTTCGGGACTCGATCCAGGGATCCTAATTTATTGACCAGTAACACGGGTCACCAAGAATCGTTGCCGAGTTCATCGTCGAAACGCCCAGAAGAGACCCTGATCACTGAACGCTGATCCGTAAGCACGAACCGAATCCCTGGGCGGTTCTTTTCGTGTAGGTATATAAGAAAGCCAGTCAGCACCATAGATCACAGTCTACACCATCACTTCAATCTGCGACTACTTGGGATCGTCACTGAATTGACCTGCAGTCGCCGCCAAGCCCGCCTCAGACGTCACGCTGTTGGAGGAAGTAGCCATGCCAGGATGGACTCTGGAAGATGTAGCGGTAAAACACTTTCGTCATGTACGAGTGATTGGTAATGCTGGGGAGAAGACGAATTGTTAATGTTGTATCGCCGCTGGTAGCTATTGAGAGGCGAGTTAGCGAAGGTGCAGGGCAAGGTGTGGAGGACATTACCAGAAGTGTGACGGACGGATTGGTCTTGACGAACTACGGAGAAGCTCTGAGCAGACAGAGGGAGAGTCCATTATGTTTGTTGCTAACGAGTGGTCAGAGAGACTCCAGTTGCAGTTTGAGGAATCATCGTGGACGAGTGGGCGAACCGGCCGAGCTGCCTGCCGGAGCGCACGTCGACGAAGAGTAGCGGCGTGATGAGGGAGCGGACGTTTCCGGATGTGGCGTCAGATGTTGGAGATGTCGCAGTCGCCGTTCGTCATCTGACGGACACCTAGCAGCGAATGCAAGCCACCGATCATAGAGGAAGTATCAACCGTCATTTCAAATAAAATGATCTCACTGGGTTTGAACCCAGTAACTTTCATAAATTTTATTATTTACATTTTTTACTAACTATAATTTTCCCCCGAATTTCTATAATAAAAATAGAGATTATCAAGATATCGGTTGTGAGATAATTACATTTTTATTACAATTTTGTTATTTAATTTTTTTATCAATTTTAAATTTTTTCAAATTTTTTGTGATGGAAATTATGGATTTTCATGATTTCGGCCGTACTTAAAGTGCAACGGTGACGCTATTATTCAATATGGCGTAAGTTTTTATTAAAATTTTACTAATTCAATTTTTTTTATTATTTTTTTTTTAATATTTCTTGTTAAAATCGGATAATAACTATGGATTTTTAAGACGATGGACGTAATAAAAATTGTAACGTTAGGGAGTGGGGATTTAGATTCCAAGATCGAAGGAAATTCTATAATTCAAAATGGGGAAAAACAGAACGGCGGATCTAAAATGGCCACCGAGGTAAAAAGCCCAGTTCAAAGTTAAAGCTCATCCCATATGGCCGCCATGACGTTGTAATAAAAGATGGCGGACACCGGCTCAAGCTCCTCGCACCGGCACCAGTACCCGGACCGGCTATTATATAATACTAACATATTTTTGACGTGACAACGTCTAATAAATCGATGAACGCCGGCTGCACGCACGAAAAAGTGTCCCACTACGGATGTCTCACTATGGATGTGTCCTGTTTGCTCATTGTACGCATGCATGGAATCTCTCTTCCACTCGATTATAACAACCATCGATTTGACTTTCCAATAATATATTCGTCGTTCGAATTATTAATATCATGTAACTTAACGATCGTCCACCGATTTTCAACACAATCGGTACGGTTATTTAAAAGTAATGTTGAATATTCAAATACGTTTTGAACCAACAATGGTGTTTTACAGTTACACATAATAATTCAAATTACACCCGGGATCTTTTGCACAAAGTTATAAAAAAATATTGTAACACATTATAAATAAGTTTGGTGTATTTGGAATGCGTATTTGTTATAAAATCGTGTTCATATTATTCCTCTACCGTGAACAAAATTTTTATTAATATATATATAACATCTGAAACTACATTACTTTAGTATGGCCTCGTGGGCGTGTGGTTAGCGTACCTATCTCTTAAACTTAAGGTTGTCGGTTTAAAACCCGGCAACTGCGAAATTTTTTTTTGTACTTGTAAAAATAAATACGGCGCACGCTACATTTCAAAAGTGATAAATATATTTGAATTAATGAATGCTAATAAAAGTAAATTTATTAATTCAATTGCACATTTAATTTCACTCCTTTCTATCCATACAAAATAGTGATAATTCAATAAAAATGATTCAATTTTATTCATAAAAGTATGCAGAGGTAGATTTTATCATGCAAAAGATAGAAAAATTAAAAAAATTCTTCCTCAAAGAATATAATATTTTTAATGCCTAAATGGTTTGGTTGCAAAAACCTATTACGGCTCAGTCTCAGGCCGAATATGATATTTCCTTTTCTTCTGGATCAATCATTTCATCAATGTTTTGTTATGACGTTGTCACGTTAAACTATCGTCCGTAAACCGACTTTACAGACAACCAATTTTTTTAATCATTGCAAACTTTTTATAATAGTAAAATAAATGGTAACATGCATTACAAACCAAATTATAATATTTAAAGATTGGTTTTTATAATAGCAAACATTTTATAACATTAAAAGTAACGGTTACAGTAATTACAAATCAAATTATAAAAATTAAAAACATGTTTTAATCATTGCAAACATTTTCTAAATATAAAACCAATGGCATGAAATATGATATCGTGGATTGCAAACCAACATTAAAGACAAGTTAAAATAAAACCTAAGTGAAGACACGAAGGGCGCACATACCAACTGCACTCGCACCAAGTACAACACGCGACGGTGTAGCTTACCCGGGTACCAGTGTAACTAACTTTGAGCCAGCAAGAGCAACAAAATAGGACAACATAAATGGCTTTGAATCGCAAACGTTAATAGAACCTGTATGAAATACCAATTTACGTGTTTTTTAGCAGGTTAAATTTAAGGAACCTTTAAATTTTAAAGGTAAATTTACCGGTAAGCAAAATATTTAATTTTTATCTTTTATTGTCATTCCTATACCTTACCTTAAATATCTTAGATTGTTACCTGTGTTTATTTAATGCTCTGAAACAAAAAAAAATCGTTTTTAAGTGGTTTGAAAAGATATTGTAACGCGTCTAAAAAGTTTCACAACCTATTTAAGATGAAGTGTCTCTTCATCATCATATTACACAGGTTCTTCAGCAAACAACCATACCTTGAAATAATAATATTGTGTTATAATAAACAAAACAAACAAATACTTGTGTAGCACCAGACTAACTTATCACGTATCAATAATTATTTTGTTAATTTTATAAGAATTTTCTGTTGTCGCATTTGAATTTTCGCTTAAACATCTGCCAAAAATGTGACACTTTATATTTAACAAAGTTATGCTTTTCTACACCGGTAGTATTCTGAAGATTCTGTAGAGTTTTGGTTCGAAGTCACAATTTAAGAGAAAATCAAGCAGTTTTAGAGAAGTGCATGCGTGAGTACTGTTTTGTTGTTTTATCGCTTGTAGCGCCACCTACGCAAAATGGCGACTCCTGAGCGTAAAGCGTTTTGTGTTCTGTAATTTGTTAAAATAGAATCTATAATTTCAGTTAAACGTACGAGAGTGGTTGAACTTCGAAGTCCCTGACCGTTGTATTGGTCGTAATAGTTGAGACGACATAGCTCTTTTTCGCTGGCTTCCACCTTCACCTGACATAACGCCTTGCAATGTTTCTCCTTTGGGGCTTCATAAAAGATCGTGTCTACGTTCCGCCGCTGCCTAATGATTTGCCAGAGTTGGGACACGGAATTGAAGAGGCTATTGCTTCAATTACTCCGGACTTGTTAACCAAAGTGCGTGAAGAATTGGTCTTTAGGTTGTATGTGTACCGTATAACTAAAGGTGCACATAGCGAACATTTGTATGAAAAACTTTGTTAATTTACCTTCAATGATGTATGATTTGTTGTGAATAGTCCAAAGTTAACTGTTGTAATATATCATTGAAACTGGGACATTCATTTATAGACATACTGTACTATAAATATACAGTGTGAGTTTATTTGTTTATTTGCATGTATTCAATATAAAAACTAATGGACATATTTAAAAAATTCTTCAACAGTTGTTAAACCTACATTATTACACATGTACGCAAGTGGATTTTTATAAGATGTAGAAATATTTGTAACAGGTAGATTTTTCTAATTATCTATTACTTCTGGAAGTAATTTGGAAAGTTCTATTAACTCCTGAAAAATTTTAAGAACTTAATTTACATAACATCCTTCATTAAAAAATTATCGATTAAGTATTTTCTCTTATTCCATGCAGCGAAAATATTATGAATGATTTTAGCTCAATGCATCCAGCATTGAATGTCTTAATAAATTTCATATTATGGTTACTAGGGTAGTAGTTATACAATTATTTTAGATCTTTCAACAAAATTTTTCATCCCATGCACTAATATGTGGTCGCATTAAATTTTTTTGGACTAAGGTTTATGGTTATATTAATATTGTTAAAAATAAATTTATTACGAATTTTATACTAAGGAAGTTATATATTTTTTATTTCAACCCTTGTTTTTACGGTAATAGTTCGTTTCATCAAAAATTGAATCAGCCAAAGGGTTTAGATAAAGTTTAGGTGTTTAAAATAAATTATAACATATTTGGTAGAATATATCTATTAAAAAATAATGACTTGTTTGTCTTTTTACTCTTTTCAACCTTTGCAGTACATACAATTTTTTTAGACTAATGATTTCAACAATATTTAAAAAAATAAACAAAATAAATATTAAATAGATAGAGTATATAGTAGTGAAGTATTATTTATTTTCTTATTTAAACCTAAGGTTTTAGATAAAAATGATAAGATTTGTAAACAATGTGAACGAATTTGATGGTATGCATGCGAAGCGAGTTCTGGTATTTTTTGTCCACCAAACCTTGTTTATTACACCCCGTGCAGTAATGTTTGATCTTATAAAAATTATTTCAGACGAAAGTTGTAGATAGTATTTTAAGGTTCTATAATGAATCAAACCCTGATTTAATAGTGTACTTGGTACGGAATATATAATATTTTTAAAATTATATTCTTTATTTGTTTAAACCCATCTGATAAAAAATTGTTCCAGACAAAAGTTTTAGACAAAAATTATAATATTTACAACCAATTTGAACGGATTTCCTACAAAAGAAAGATATTATTTTTTTATTTACCTTTTTTTTCAACCCCTTGCAGTAATAGTTCATCTTATCAAAATTGTTTCAGACAAATGTTTTAGAAAAAATTATAATATAGTAACAAACAATTCATTCGAATTCGATGTTGTGCCTACTAAGAGAGTTATGATATTTTTTGTCTACCAACCCTATTTTTTCAACACCTTGCAGTTATGATTGATCGAATCAAAATTTTATTCACACAAAATATTTTGTTATTTCTCCTCAAGAGTTATAATACGTTTGGACGGATGTGATATTTTTCATATTATAGGAGTTACAGTGATTTTTCTGTTTTTAAAAAATCCTTCCCCATTTCTACCCCTTTGGTCGGATATTGCTCATTAACGAACTCGACCGAGATTTTCCACTACCTGATTTTATGTATCCGTTTTGAAATGATTTTTGAAAAATTGTTGCAGCTATCGTGTCTACAAAATTGTGATATAGGTATATACTATATATATAAACTTTTGAATGGATAATGGTATTATATAAAAAAATTCTGGAAGTCTCGCCATGGTAACGGCTACAACAGGTAAGTAGTATTTCTTTGAAATCTACCTAAAAGACCACACTGAATGTTGCTGCAATCTTACGCCGAATAACATGTGACATATGTAACGTGGTTGTAAAATTTAAACTATACAATAAAGCAAACAAAACGTAGACAAATCACAATTGTGGTCCGTATAGCCATGCTTTATCGTGTGTTTATACCCTATGAAAAGTACCCTATGATAACAACTGCATATTGCCATGTCCACCCGCGCGAAGCTTACAGTAAGTCTGGCTGTGCCTCACCAACCGTAACTACCTTTGGTTGAACAGGAAAGGTTTTTTGGCACAGCGCACGAACGAGCTATGAAGATGGAGCTCAAATGGGCGCCTGCAGCCGATGAAGTGGATCTTCGTTTTCCGTTTGCTTGACGTGACAGGGAAAAGGCCATGACCGTGGAGCGAAAATACTGCAGAGCTCGCTTATGTTCCTACTCACCGAGCCAAGACACAGGCCCCTGTGAGGCGTGTACTGGCGCAGATGCATTCAGAGTCTAAGACATTCGCACTGTAAGTATAGCTTGTTGTTGTTGATTATGGGTGTCTATATATGTCGTTTCTAGCGATGAAACGCGAAAATAAGATGTCATTATGATTTTTAGAGCAGTTTTGATGTACAGATTGAGTTGTACTTGAAATGAAGTCCGTTTGCCACCGCGCGTCGTCTTTAGCAGCAGACGTCCTTGGTGCTGGTAGCCTAGCGAATGTGCGACGTGCCTGTAGGCAAGGTAGAGTGGCGCTTCTCTACCTCCACAGCCATCCCACAGCGGCGGCGGTCTAGCCCGGGAGGAGGGGGGTGGATGGCATGCAGATGGCGCTGAGCGCGGCAGATAGCGGGGGAGCATATCCGTGTTCCCTGAGTGCGTTTAGTCTGCGCCGGCAGCGGGCGCCACAACACGGTCCCTAGGAGAGGGAGGGGGGGGGAGTTATCGGGCGCCATATTGATGTCGCCGGCTCTAATGGACCGCGCCCGGGGAGAGGGGTGGGGGGCACCCGGAGATTTGCATGCGACCGTCATTCGTCAAAACCCTTTGCGGAGGCGCGCGCTGAGAGAAGAGGCGCTGGGGATTCCACTAGCCACTTGCCACCGCGTGGCAAATGTTTGTCCATTACAAAAAAAATTCAACTATTTTTTTCATTTTTATTACCATTCGCTTTGCTAAGCAAAAAATATTATTATCAATGTCCATATTTATAATTACAAATGATTTTGTAGTTTTTAATATATGATTTTCAATATATATATAAGTAGGGAGAGCGTGCCGACTCTGGAACATAGACGAGGGGGGAGCGGGGTAATCCGGGGATTATCCCATTTTTTATGGTTTTTTACGCTTTTTTTATAGTTTTTTATGTGCAAATCCAGTTTTTTATGCGCTAATCCAGTGGCTAATCCGCTAATCCAGTGGCTAATCCGGAGATCCGCAAATCCGCAAATCCGCAAATTCGCAAATTCGCAAATCCGCAAATTCGCAAATCCGCAGATCCACAGATCCGCAAATCGCAAATCCGCAGATCCGCAAATCGCAAATTCGCAAATCCGCCATTTTGTATTTCTAGAAATTTCCACCAACTTCGAATCGTGACGTCATGATTCTGTGTCGTCTGCTGGAGGCCGCCATCTTGATTTCTTCTGGCCGCCATCTTGTTTCGTCTGCTGGAGGCCGCCATCTTGATTTTTCCTGGTCGCCATCTTGTTTCGTCTGCTGGAGGCCGCCATCTTGATTTTTCCTGGTCGCCATCTTGTTTCGGCTGCTGGAGGCCGCCATCTTGTGTGACGTCATATAGTTCTGTTGGTCGCCACCAGGTAGCAGCAGGTATTATTTTATTTTAACTAAAATATTTTCAGTGCCGAGGCTGGGATTCGATCCATGGGACGTGAAAACGTCCAGGATGTCGTGGTTACGAGGCGGACGCCTTGACCACTAGACCACGAGACCAATTGGAATATGGTGGAATAAATAATCTATATATGCTATGTACTGACGGCAAGTTTATGATAAATGGGGGGGAGGGTGTTTTTGCCTTCCTTAATGCATACCTAAGGCGCCACATTTGAAATTAAAAATCATTATACAGCCGCCATCTTTAATTCCAGCACAGACTACCAGATGGCGCCAAATTCAAAAATTAGTTGCCAAAGGCGCCGCCATCTTGGTTCTCAAGTTGGCTGGTAGATGTCGCTAGTATCGCGCGCCAAATTCAAAAATTAGTTGTCAGAGGCGCCGCCATCTTGGTTCTCAAGTTGGCTGGTAGATGTCGCTAGTATCGCGCGGCAAATTCAAAAATTAGTTGCCAGAGGTGCCGCCATCTTGATTCTCAAGTTGGCTACCAGAGTGTGCCACCGTCGCCATCTTTATTTCATATTTCAGCTGCCAGGGCACAGCACCATTCGATAGGTCGAATGCTAATCGATATATTTAGTAACAAGTGTTGCTACCAGAGGGCGCGATATTTAAATTTAAAAAATATTACAACCTTTAAACAATTCTCTGCCATCTTGGATTCAACAGCCCCACCATCTTGGAAGCACATGATACACCCAAGGACTCGTTCCAATACATGCACAGAGTGCACCGAAAAGATTGTTCCCTTACATGCACAGAGTGCACCATATTGAATGATCATGATATGTGTTCCTTTATATGCATCAGAAGCAGGCATAAGAAATATTTTCTTATAGGCATACTTTAGTGTTAGCTTTCCTGTAATGCATTTAATAATAGTGTAAGCTCATTATTATTATTTAGTGATAGTGAATTTATAACTATGATGTGTAGTCTCATTCTCTTCATCTCGACGTGGCGGAAGATTCTCTGGAGTGTAAGCTGAAAAAAAAAATAAATAAATAAAAACTTGTGTTTGAATTTATAGTGGTATGCTGCTTTCCACATCACCTTAGAGACTATGTCTCAGGAGGTACAGCATTAGATGCGTTAACTCCTTTTTTTTATACATGGCGAGTTTCCCCGAGAGGCCTATTTTCCATGTTTAACAAGGGCGCAAGCATTATGCTTCACCGTCACTCTCTCCCAAGCCGCTGTCCACTCCATCATCTGGCTCCACTTGCTCTTGAGCCTCCATTACAGCTTCAAAGCATGCTATAATACCGTTGTAAAGGTATGTTAGAAACTCGTATTCCTCTGGAAATGCAGCGAACAAATTGATCGCGGAGACCTCTAGATGGTGTACTATCGCATCTATATTCATGCCGATGCAAGCATGAAGCGCATATTCAATGCAATCGCGCATTTCCTCAAAAGCAGCCATGTTCATTATGGAATTGTCAGAGACAGAATGAAGACTATAGTTGACCTGGTCTTGACGGAAAGATGACATGCAACCCCGATGTCGCGCTACACATTCCAATGAGGCGCCCAGCGCGGGCTGACGTCACAGCTTGTTGATCCCAAGCTGCAGAGTGCTGGGTCGTGTTCAGGAAGTAGTCCACACATTATAAATACATTGCAGGAATAGAATCTCAACAACAGCCCACACAAACGATTCCATAGAATATGCTTCGATTGAGAACAAGCAATAAGGTAAAATAAAATGTGTATATGTAATCTTAAACTCCCATATCCTTTCTCTTTACCCATGTCCTCACGGTATCGGGAAACCCCTTCCAAGACACCTGGAATCTTTCACCACGCTTTCGATGAATTTTATTTACCAAGTATGTATCGGGGTATTTTGTAATTTGAATTTCTGAAGCATAAAAAACACCTTGTATTTCATTTCCATCCATATCACTCAAGTTATACACACGCGGAAAGCTGGACCTCATAGCTGTTACTTTAAACACTTCGTGAGACCAATTCGGTGTAAACCCCTTTTCAAAAGCTTTCTTGTTTCGTGACACGCGTACATGATCCCCCACACGAGCCTTAGGTTTTCTAGGGTCAATTGTCTTTACATATTTGTAAACACTTTGTAGCAAAGAGTCATCCTTCACTTGATTCGGAGCCATGCCAATGGTGCGGTGGAATCTGTTATTGTAGACACGTAGAACTTGTGGTAAAATTTTAAGCCACTTATAATTTCCTTGAGCTGAAAACTCGCGAAAAAGCAGCGATTTTAGAGATCTATTAAATCGCTATACCACACTTGCTTTAATCTCACTGTGAGTGGAATAATGATTAATATTTTTTCTTTTCATAAGAGCTCTGAAAGTTGAGTTATAAAATTCTGTTCCCGCATCACTTTGAATACTTTTAAAACTTCCTGCTTCTTTCAAAATACTTCTCATGGCAGCAGTAACCATCACACCTGTCTTTTGTTTAACTGGAACTGCATAAGCACGTTTGCTGTACACATCTATGGCAGTCAGGATGTACTTGTAACCACTGTTCACTTTACTGTATGGTATCATTTCTACCAAATCAATCTGTAGTAAATCATGGAGTCCATATGTTAAAACCCTTCTGCGAGGAAATATAATACGTTTGCCTCGGTGAAGCTCGTATGCAATCCCACGCTGTGCGTCGCTCATTTTGCAATGTATCCTGATTCTTGTAACTCTTCAAGTATCGAAAGGATTTCGTTATTGTGTCCGGTGTGGCCAGAAGCCTGCGAGGCCATTAACAACCTGAGTCGATCTACTATCTCATTCGGATCATTCCAATAAATGAACTCTCGTTTACGACCTAAATCCAATGTTTTATGTAACAATCCACTTCCTCGTTGCTGCGAACCAATATGTGGAAACAGTTGCTTAATGATATCAAATTTCGCATGTGACGTGCTTTTATAGAGATTTGTTGCAGGATCATTCTTTTTAAAATAAGCATTTGTAAGCTCTAGTAGATTACCATATTGTTTAAGGGCCGATTCCGAGTACGTATGCGGCTCTCTGCGAAATAAAAGTTCAAATAAACCAGGAGCAGGTTGTATTAGTTCATCTTTAACGCGAATCATATTGTTATCGTGAAAAAATACTTCCGTGTCCCCTAAAAACCAGCGGTTATGTCGTTTAGATACACCATAGGTTCCATCACCAGAGCGAAGGTTGTAGCTCTGCAAATAAGACTGCACTCCACCTAAAGAATCATCATATGGAACACCGTGATGTTTTAAAGGAATAGCGTTCGAGTCATCACTGTCGCTTGATTCTAAATATTGTTTCACAGTAGCTTCTTCCGCAGAATCCTGCTTCACAGTATCGATAGACTGTGCGAGCGATGTAGTAGGTCCAAGTTTATCCAAACGCGAATTAACAGACTTGAATATTTCTTCATTAATTGCATCCCTCTCCAAACGAGCTCGTTTGGCAAGTAGATACTTTGCACGAACATTTTCTATGACGCGCTCCAACTTACTAGCCTCAAGAGACATGACTGCAGAGTTAGCGATAGCATATCACCCTTTTATATACAACTAGCATCAATACGTGAGTGATCTAGGCATGTCTAGAGCTTGATGGTTTTGGAGGTGCTGGTTTTGGAGGTGCTGGTTTTGGAGGTGCTGGTTTTGGAGGTGTTGGTTTTGGAGGTGCTGGTTTTGAAGATGCTGTTTTTGCAGGTGCTGGTTTTGGAGGTGAAGGTTTCTTAGACAACACACCGCGAGAATATTCATCAGGAGTAATCGTCAAAACACCAACAGTGCGATTCATTTGTGAAAGCTGTTGTACAATTCCAGCATTAATTTTCAATACCATCTCAACCATGTTAGCATTTAGTGCATCATTTAGTTCCTCTATAAATGTTTGTGCGAATAAATCTAACCTGCTCTCCAACGAGGTGCACATATCACCCAACTTTGTCGACACAGCTGAAAGACTTTCATTTAATTGAGCAATTAAATGCTGTTCTTTAGCCTCCATATTGCGCAAGAACTCCATAATCCCCACTTGCACATCTCTTGTTACAGTAAGTGATCTGTTGATATCTGTAACTTGTCGTGTCATACCATCAGTCATCGAATGCAAAGCATGTGTAAAAGCCCCGCTTACTGCGTCAACATACTTCTTATTAGCAGCATCACCATCTTGTTTAGGATCACCAACTCTCTTCAAATGTTTCCAGCTTAAGTCGCAGTCCCCTTCACGAGTAAACGTCATGCATGAGTCGTGCGATCGTTTAAGTCCACCACCACCGAACTTTGACATCATGATTCATGAACCTATCACAATAAACTGATCAAAACCACATCTGTAACGCCCTTTATGTAGAGGAAAATCTTTAGCTATCACAATGAAACCATGCTCATTAGGACTGTTCCAACAGTGACCGCAAAGAGTTTTAAATCTCTCAAAGCTCATATCTGTACCGACATGGTCGGAAAACACATGTTTTAGATTAAGATCGTCCATTTTAAACAAAATTATTAGATTACAATTATCTCGCACTAATTGCTTTCGGGTTTGGGTATAAGTTTGTACCAAGTAGAAACAGTCGATCTTGTGGTGTCGCCCCATAGAATAATACTTTTGAACAATGCTTTGTTTATCACAAGCAACATCATCGAAGATTAGCACAGAGTTGGGGAGGGCTTGACTGGGGTCTAAAACATCAGCATTTTCTCGAAATTTAAAAAATTTCACTCCCCCGACATTTTCCAGCACATGGGCTAAACGTTGATATTTTGGTTGTTCTAGGGACTTGCTATATAAATACACATTCTCAAAACGTATCCCATTGGGGTGTTCTAGAAGTGAAAGAATAAGACAAGTTTTGCCAGAATTCGAAGGACCTGACACTATACACCGTATGGTATTTGGTAACAGAGATCCATGATGTTCTTCAGTTTTACTAAACACATCATCATCAATTAGTGAAATTGGTAAAGCGAGCTGTTGTTGAACAACCTCTATTCTTAATACTAAACCTAAACACTATAAAACAGTCATCCTTATAGTGAAACCACTCAGTGTCTTGATATGTCTTGTATGAGACGGAAGAGAGGTTCAGGCTTAGTTAATTCTGTTATAAATAAGCTACCATTCGAGGCACATCTTCCGGGCTACAATTTCTGTGGACCTGGCACGAGACTAGCCGAGAGACTAGCAAGAGGTGATCGTGGTGTGAATGCACTAGACGAGGCGTGTCGTCTTCACGATATTGTGTATGCGAATAGTAATAACTTGGCTGAAAGACATAAAGCGGATAAAATATTAGCTGACACGGCCGAGAAGATTAGAAAGTCTCCCGAAACTAAATTTGGACAGAGAGTATCCGCGTGGACCGTTAACAAGATTATGAGAGTGAAACGTAAGCTTGGTGCAGGTTTAAGATTTTCATCATCATCAAAGAAGAGAAACCGTAAATCTGTCAGGAAAGCCCTGGGGAAGAAGGGTGGTCTATTACCATTTATATTTCCAGCACTCGCTGCATTAGGCAGCTTAATTGGTGGAGCTGCGGGCGTTGCTAAAACTGTTTCCGATGTCCGGAGTCAGGCACGTATGCAAGCGATAGCACGTGCAGCAAAAAACGGTTCAGGACTTTATCTACGCCCCTACCCACAGTCGGGTGGTGGGGGAAAGCGAAGAGGAAGAAGAAGAAAGAAAAATCGCGGGAGCAGGAAGCGATAATCAAAAACTTACCAAAGCGAGCTCTTACAAACCTCGAGTTAATGAAGGCGATAAAAGAATTGAAAATACCATACTTTAGACAAATATACATGCGCGATTCGCTACCTAAGAAACCATTGCGTAATGAAAGTGCTATTTTGAATCTAGACTCATCCAAAGGACCGGGAACGCATTGGACTGCTTATGTCAAGACCGGTCCTAACGTTGAATATTACGATAGCTTCGGAGACTTGCCTCCACCAGTGGAACTGATACGATATTTAAACAAGTGCAACATAACCTATAATTATGACAGGCAACAAAAGTTGCATTCATGGAATTGCGGTCACTTATGCTTAAGATTTTTAGTATCAATATATAAGAAGCATTAGTGTTATCATAAGCCACATATGTGACAGAGTGTTTATAGAGAGACCACACACAACGCGAGACGCAGTGTAAACTAGACAAAATGTCAATAACATTAATTTTAACTGGGAAGAGCTCGATTATGAGAACCTACTACTTCCCTCCCTTGCAATTGGATGGAGAGTGGACAATGGCATTGATCGATCTGACAACATATAACTCGATACCGAACATTGATGAAAATAATCAAGTTTTTCGATACATCGCAAACAATGAACATCATGAAATGAAATTACCAACAGGTGCATATGAAATAAGTGACATGGAAGCTTACATAAAACAGAACCTACCTGCAGATTCAACATTTCTATTACGAGGCAACCCCAACACCTTACAGTGCATAATGTTCAGCAACAATATACATGTGGATTTTAGTGGAAAAAATACATTAGGTGAAATGCTTGGATTTTCTTCTCAAGTATACAAAGCAGGTGAGCTGCATGAATCGACAAATCCTGTAAATATATTCCCCGTGAATGTTATACGAATTACAAGCAATGCTGTGGGACACACATACTTGAATGGTAAATTAAACAATACTATTCATGAATTTTCCCCCATAGTACCTCCGGGATATAAGATAAATGAACGACCTACCACGCTCATTTATGTCCCAGTTACCGTTCAATCGATATCGGAGCTCGACATTCAAATAGTCGATCAGGAAGGACGCTTAGTTAACCTAAGAAAGGAAGAAATAACTCTAAGACTGCATTTGAAAAAACAATGGGAGTGAAATATTTTTCTAAGCATAAATGGAGCGGTTCAGGTGTGTCCTTATCCAGTAGACGACGAGACATCAAGCAGCTAACATCTGTTAACGTGAGATTCCTTAAAAAACTTGGATTTAGAGTTTATCCTCATGGAGAACACCGTTCTTGAAGTCGAGCAAGCACCACAATTTGAGGATTCTATTTCAAAAACTGAACTGCATATTTACAAACCATACTTAAATGGACCCTATGCCCCCAACTCTGAAATCCGTATAGTGATTCAAAATCATGATGCATACACAAACATCTCAAAATCCTTTTTGCGTATACGTGGAAAACTCGTAAAGGCAGACGGACGGAAACCGGACCATGCAAAGATTATAAACAATGGTGTATTACATATGATCAATCGGATAGGATTTGAACTGAACTGCGTTCTTATAGATCAGACCAGATCACTAGGAGTGGTATCTACAGTGAAGAATTATCTTTCACGAACTCGTGATGAATACGCCATCAGCAAAATGGAGGGATGGTGTCTCGAGGAAAACTATAGCTTGCCTCTAACAGCCGATGGTGTTTTCGAAATCTGTGTTCCGCTAAGCCATCTCCTCGGCTTTGCTGAGGATTATCACCGTATACTTCTAAACTCCAAACAAGAGTTAATTATAGTTTTAGAAAATACGTACATTAACTCGATCGTAGATGCGAGTGCGCAGCCTCAAGCAGTTAATTTAACCATAAACTCTATCGATTGGGCCGTACCACACATCCAAGTGTCTCCAGCGGAACGCACGCGACTGCTTAAGCTTGTGGAGAAAAGCAGAAATATAGATATAGCATTTAGATCTTGGTCTGTTGAAACATATCCCAGCATGCCACAAGCACAAAATGTCAGCTGGTCAGTAAAGACAAGCTTCTCGATGGAAAAACCACGATACATAATAGTCGGCTTTCAATCGGCTAAACATAATGTAATGGCTGCCGATAAATCGAGGTTTGACCACTGCAACATAAAGAATATAAAACTATTCTTGAATTCAGAAAGTTATCCATACACGGATTTGGACATAAACTTCGACAATGGATTTTACTTAATCGCATATGATATGTATTCAAATTTTCAAGAGTCTTACTATGGAAAGCAGAATGCACCTTTGCTTGACCCTCATCAGTTTAAGGAACTGGCTACGTTATTCATGTTTGATGTAAGCCGTCAAGCTGAGAAAATACCTTCGAATATCATAGATTGCAAGTTGGAGATCACAAGCTCAGACAACCTACCGATCTTAACACAAGCATTTGCAATAATATTGCACGACAGACTTGTCTCCTATAATCCACGAGACAAAGCTGTTAAAATACTGGGTTAAGCATAGTAGAGGCTCAGTCGTGTCTCAGCCACCATGAAGTATGTTAATCTGCAAGGATTTTTCTCTCAGTATGGCTTTATTACCAAGGAACTTAGCATTGCTGACTCTGAGGGGAACATAATTACGCGAACATTCAAACCGCCGTTTGAGTGGAGAGACATTAGTCGTAAATACCGGAGAAGTAATGCGTGGCTCACTAAAAATTTTCATAGTTTAAAATGGGAACACGGATTGTTTCCCTACAACAGTCTTTCCACCATCTTGACAACTCACTTGAGTGGAACTGTAATAGTTGCTGGAAGCGAACAGAAAAGATGGTTGGGTAAACACTGTCTCAAACACATGCACATAGTGGATGCACAAGAGGAATATGGCTGCCCGGCTTTCAAAAAATTAGACATAATGTATGCTCAAAATCGTGACAGCATAAGACCTGTATCGTCTCGCCGTAACGTCGCATTGCTTAGGGCTTGGATGCTAGAACACAGCGATCCTGGAATGTTGGATGACGCGCTCGAAATGGAATCAACAACAAGCGAAGCAACGGTAAACATGTCTGGACTGGAGGCGCTATAAATTGAGGTCATCGTCCCGGGGTACGACAGTCAGCATACAGTTCGCGGTCGTGCGGGCGTAGACTCACTATATATTCAAGAAAAATGACGTTCGATCCATCGGCACGCTACGCAGACGTGTCACCCGGCTTTCGTCGTGTGGCATACCTTACCGGAGATGGAGAGTTCCACCTCATAGTCTGCAACTTCAATCATCACTGGAGCACCGATTGCGATCTGGAGGCTCCGGACTTTATTGAGACGCCCTGCAATCAGGTAGATTGTGTTGTGCACTACTTGAGACCCGACAGTAAATTTCCTACTACCTTAGAAGAACTTAAGGCAGCAGCCGCTACTGAAACTATAACCTCAGAACCAGATTATTCTGCAGTAAGGTGTGATTTGAGACGCAGCACGAACCCAGAGACAGTTGTGCATTGGGAGGAGCAGTGTGATGGTTATGTTCACAACACAACTTATGAAAACAGTGTTTGCTACGAGACATGTAGTTTCCTTCAGTGTAAACTTTATCGATTCACCCCATTCGCTTAAGTTTGAGAGCTAAGACAATACCTATGTCAGTCATGTTATCACCGCGATTCCATGATATAACTCAAAGCCAAGAAGATGCCGTAATAGATGAATTGTGGGCACCGAGCATCTTAACATGGGATGAAGCGACAAGATATTTTAATTATCCTCCTGATCCACGATCTAAAGAAATGAAGCCTTCGACTTTGTTTGACAATACCGAAAATAGGTATCTTTACAAACGTGCAAGTCTGAACTGTGTTGAATTTCATGTAGAGTTCTATGAATTTGATATTGGATTGAGTAGTCTTCGATACGTTTATTTCGAACTTTGTCGCGAAAATACTCATTTCCGACTGAGGTGGCACGCTGATAGACCATACAAGTCCGTGACTCTCTTGACTGTTTTCGACTGTCAGCATAAAGACTGTGTAATAAATCTTAGTCATCCAATGGCAAAGTTTCCCTGTACTATTGATGAGCTCAAGACATCCCGTGACAGAGACTATGAAAGTACTTTCTCCGAATGGTGTACCGGAATTAAACACTATCGCCATAATCCCGCTACATGCATGTGGAACCCACCTCACGACACGCCTTGCAGTAATCATTTGTGTTCCTTGTCGAGAGGTCGTTTATTACGAGAAAACAAATTCTCGGTGTCGACGCATCTAAGCAAGCAACTATGGGGATATAGATAATGGACTGTTCTACGAGATGCTCTACTCTATGGAATTTCGTAATCAATTTATTCATTCGGATGGGCAATATATTTTTAAATAGGATCGCCGCTTCCTGGGTCGACAGTCGAGCTGAAACTGTGTCGGTGTGAGGATCTGTGCCAAGCAAGATGTCTAACTTTCATTCAAGCAAGAAATACGTGAGTGTAAATCCTGGTCTAGGCAGTGTTGATTACAGCGAGTGGAGTCAAGACAATTTAAAACACATATCGGAAAGCTGTGACGGCATGTTTCACTCGAAACAAATACTCGACCCAGGACCTCAAGACATACCATTTGAATTAATTAACTGCTCGGGTTATGGACAATGTATTGTTAACATGCTTCGACACGATACAGTGCTGCCTGCCACGAGTGAAGACGTCTACGCACACGCATTCAACCAGACAGCTACCCAATCGGTTCAGGTTATCCCTGAATGCATTCAAATCAGCCCTGATTCGCCAACATCCATCATACCTGTAGCTGAGCCAATCACCGAGGCGACACCGAAGTCCACCAGACGACAGCGAAAGCCTGCTGCCTCTCGCAAGAGTCGAACCAGAGATCTCAGTCATTTAGGACCGGTGAGTCAAGATGTCGGAGTTCAAACAGAGTCTAGTGCTTCCATACAAAGAACTGACGAGATGGCCCGGGTAGCAGTGCGCTCATTACTTCTAGAATTATTAAGCAAAGTATAATTGAATTTTTGTCACTTTGTGTATGTAAATGTTTCAGCTGAATACGTAAATATAATATTCTTTGTGTGTAAGGAAATGTTCAAGTTAGCATTCAAATCTTTTTTTTATCGTCACTTTAATACTCTTTGTATGTAAATGTTCAGGTTTGTATGCAAACATTATGTGTGATTTTCTTGTAATATTTCAGTTTTGCATAAAGTTTTAAAATAAATTGTTAAAAGCATAATGCATATTTTATTACCGAAACTGTTTGCAACTTAAGTAAAGAACGTGTAGGTTACTGTATTTTTTAATAATACTCTTTTCAATTATATAATTTTCTGGTTTAGTATAATTTAAAAAAAAATGTATTCAAATTATCCATCAGTCTCTGCGCCCGCACGTTCACGAAATGTATGTTGACTACAATAAAACTAATGTGTAACCTCTGATTTATTGTTATGATTTAAGTATTCCTCTGATATAAAATAAAAGCTAGCATTGAAACGTCCTGCCTTCCTGGGCCGACCAGCGGGTTGACGTGCGAGAGCCCGTGGATGAAGCTCTCTATTTTCAGAGAAAGGAATTTGTTTTTCCAGACAACTGTCGTCGCACCTAAGAGGTGTCTATATGCTGTCACAGACTTGGTTGACAGTTTCTGCAATCGTTGTAATGCATTACAACGATTGCAGAAAAATGTTTTCAGTAAGCTATAATAAAAAAACATTAATTAAATTTTAATTCTGAAAAAAGTGAATGGTAGAAAATCTACTTTCTAAAACAAAAAACATATAGTTTAACTAGTTTTCCATGATCACCATATTATTAAATGATTTTACCAAATATAATCTACTCAACTTTCTTAAATTAATAATTTTCAGTTTATAACTGTCATCTAAAGCCGACACACAGAGTAGGCGATTCCGCGAGAATTCAGGTCATCGCCCGACGCAGATTTATATATATATACACCTGCCACAGAGGTCGGAAACCTCATTTGATCGCAGCCAGCCCTCGTCAGCCCTCGATACCTCCTCCGCAGAGAGACGTTCTTCTCCAGATAAGGTATGTGTTCTGTCAGTTCTGACTGACAACACGAGATGGAGTACATTCGTTTCGTTAAAACACGTTCGCGCACTGTGTTTACAGTTCTTATTTAACAATATGTCCACTATTTTAAATAAATAAACACGTTAAAACGGTCGAATTAAGCAATAACTAAATCCATGTATTTATATTACTTAAATTGTGTATTATCACGGAAAAATTACTAAACTCTATTTTTTTTGTTGCGATTATATTACTTTGAATATTATTCCTGTTTTCGCTTATTTATTAATGATTGAGAATCAACTTGTTTTCATAATTATTTTTACAACGGGATGCGTGTATTTAATATTTCTTTAATACATCTTTCATTCTGTTACTGAACGCTATGCGCGATTTATAAAAACAACAACCATTCAGAGCTCGTTCTTTGCTTGCAAACAGTTAAATAAATTTTGTCAAACTTTAAACAATATTAAGCGTGATATGAAGTTGATATACATTTGTTTTCAATACAGTATGTTCCATGTAAATAATAATTCTCTACATTCTCAGAATATACCGACATATAATTAATTTCTTGCACATTGTTTACATGTCTTAAACATTTTATATTTCTACATTATTTACAACTTGAAATACTTCACAAATAAATATTACAAGAAGTTTTCTCATGACATACAATTATTTCATATTTACACTTATTTTTTCAATACAAATTTTTACACATATTATGGAAAATAATAAGTGCTGATACAGCTGTTGGTTTCAGTATATTAGAGCAAGCATCTTTTATTTATTTTTCAGGTTCTAACTTGTTGAGCGTATCCTTCTTTATTTTTTTTAAATTCCTTTTATAATAATGTCTTCTCCATACTCTAATAAGCGTGCTAGATTTGAGGAAAGCGAGCCTTCGATGTCTGAGCTCGATGAATCATCTATTGATTCATTGATTTCATCTTCATCATCATTTGAGTCAGTGATTTTATCGTCGGCTGATGATTCATCCAACCTAGAGATCGAAGACACGCCACCTCCCTCTTTGCCTAGCCTGAAGCCCGTCGCTTTAGATTCCGCATTCCAGGGTCGACTTGTTGATTCCAGAATCGCGAATGATATTCCCCAGCCCGACCCCAACATTAATAGATTTCTCTCCAGGTGCAGGGAACCCTTTCTGGACGTAGTGGGTGGCGTTCTCCGCCCATTCAAAATTTATCTTACATTGGCCGCGGTATTTATTAAGGAGGATCCTGTGCAGGGGCCCATCAGTGAAAGCTTCCACTTCGCCTCCAAAAGTATCCCTGTTTTGTTAAGTGAGGACCTAGCAGAAATTTTCAGTTTCACATTAGTTTCTGTGCTTATGGAGCATGTAAGTGAGTTTGCTTTGCGCGGGTCTGGATGGATGTTGAGTCATGTAAAACATCTCGACATGCATGTCTCTGCATACCGACCATTCACGGTGGGGGCCGCGCATACAAAGTTGCCTGCATTTTTGTCTAACCGCAAAGCTTGTGTAAACATCGAGACTGACCGTGAGATGTGCTTTCTGTATGCCGTTATGGCAGGTGTGACGCCGGCGGCTGGGATGGTTACTCGTACTGGATCGTATCCTAATCCTCTCGAGGTTTTTGATACGACCGGTATGACGTTCCCCATGACACTGAATCAGGTTAAGATCTTTGAGAGTCTCAATAATATTTCCGTGAACATTTATTCTTGCGTGAGTGATCAGGGAACGATTATTGACGAGGATTTTAACAAACCCACTGATGCAAGTATCCAGCCGATTTGCATTACCTCTATGCGATGTGATCGCCATGTGAATATTTTGGCTATTCGTGCGTCTGGTGCTCCCGCTCATCTCCATTTCGTGACTATTAAGAATTTGTCCCGCTTGCTTTCTTCTCAACTCTCGCGTGATCAACATACAAAGTGGGTTTGCGACCGCTGTCTTCAGTATTTCCATACTGCGGACAAGTTGAACTCCCACACTGATTTGTGCAGCCAACACACGGCCGTTCGGTCAGTATTCCCGACTGAGGAGACCAAATGGCTCGAGTTCACAAATGTATCCAAGAAGGAACGTATGGGCTTTGTCGCTTATTGCGATACAGAGACCTACTTGAAACCGATGTCCACCTGTTTACCGGAGACCGATGCCTCCAGCACCACGACGGTGAACGAGCACGTGCCTTATGCATGTAGCATTTTATTAGTTTGTTCGTACGATGCTTCGCTTACCAGATATGCGCACTTTGAAGGGGAGAATTGTGTTGCCGACATGGTCTCTACCTTGATTGATATGACTAAGTGGGTGTGCGCGATTTATGCTAAGACCGTTCCCATGAAAGCCCAGACTCCTGCTGTTGCTGCGCGGTTGGCGAGTCAGACACATTGCCATATATGTAATAAGACACTAGGTGACAAGTCAGTGTTGGACCATGACCACCTGACCGGTGAGATTCGTGGCTATGCGCATTCTAAGTGTAATATTGCATTTAGACTGCAGAAGAACCAACTGGTGGCTATTTTCCACAATCTTCAGAATTATGATGCCCACTTTTTGATGAGACCATTAGTCTCACGTCATATTGCACAACCTGACGGTTCCTCCATTTTGGAGAACCCCGGGGAGGTCAGGGTTATAGGCACGTCTCTTGAAAGTTACAAGAGCATAACAAAGTACATACCGATTACCGGTAATGATGCGAGAGGAGGTACTCGAACAGTGCGTTTAAGATTCATTGACTCCCTTAACTTCCTAACTTCATCTCTGGATACTCTGGCAGGTAATCTCTCGCCTGCTCAGCTGAGCCTCACTCGTGTCCAGTTTCCAGAAGACGCACAGTTTGATCTAGCTCGTAGGAAAGGGGTGTTCCCATACGATTTCGTCACTAGTATGGCAGAACTGCAGACGACCTCACTACCCCCTAGGGAAGCATTTCATAATGCTCTTAGTGGGACTGACGTGAGTGACGGGGACTATGCTCACGCTAGATCTGCGTGGAATGTTTTCCGCTGTAAGACTTTGAACGATTACGCGTTGCAGTATTTGAAGGTGGATACGTGTTTGTTGGCTGACGTGTTCGAGAATTTCCGTTCAGTTTGTTGCCAGTCCTATGGCTTAGATCCGGCGCACTACATTACGGCCCCATCACTTGCGTGGGACGGTTTGTTGAGCAAGTCTGAGGTGTGTCTGGAATTAGTCACCGATCCAGATATCTATCTTTTCTTGGAGAATGCTGTTCGGGGTGGGATCACCAACGTTAGTCGGCGCTATGCGAAGGCTAACAATGTTTACATGAGCGATTATGACTCCAGCCTGCCATCTTCCTACATCTGTTATTTCGATGTAAATTCTCTCTATGGTCATACGATGCTTGGTAAGCTTCCGGTGGGCAACTTCCAGTGGGTGCAGGAACTCGAATATGCAAACTGGAACTTTAGCACCATGGACACCGATGGTGACTGCTCATGTTTTATAGAGGTGGATCTATCCTTTCCGCGTGAATGTCATGACCGGCTATCAGACCTGCCGCTTGCACCCGTGAATGGCGTACCGGTGAACGGCAATATGTCAAAGCTCTTATTGACACTTGAACCGCGAAAGAACTATGTTTTACATGCAAAAACACTGCAGCACTACCTTACGTACGGGGCCGTTCTTGACAATGTCCATCGTGTTTTGCGCTTTGAACAAAAATCCTGGATGGCGTCGTACGTACGGTATAATCTGAATTGCCGTGCTCAGGCAGCGAACCCCTTTGAGAAATCCTTCTATAAATTAATGAATAATTCCGTTTTTGGCAAATCTTTGCAGTCGCCGCGTAGGGAGCGTGACATACGTGTGGTTTCGCGGTACGATACCATATATGGTGCGGCAGAGTTGATAGGTCGTCCGTCATTTAAGGCAAGGCGGATCGTCGATGAGAATCTGGTCCTCATTGAGTTAGCCAAAGGTTCGGTAACCTTCAACAAACCCCTTTACACTGGTGTGGCCATCTTAGATTTATCCAAATTGCATCTCTATGATTTCCACTATAACTATATGCAGGTTAAGTTTCCCTTTCCATCTCTGCACCTGCTTTACTCAGATACCGATTCTCTTCTGTACCACATCGAGTGTCGCGATGTGTATTCTTCGATTCTCCCCGATTTGGCTTCTCGATTCGACACTTCGAATTATGCTCCAGATAATGCTCAAAGGTTTCCATCAGTCAACCACGGCATGACTGGTGTCATGAAGGATGAAGCCGCTGGACGCATCATTACTGAGTATGTTGGTCTTCGCCCCAAACTTTATGCATACAAGATGGACGATGGTGCTTTTACGCTTAAAGCCAAGGGTGTGAAGGCCAGTGTACTCAGCTCGCTACTTTTTGAGCAATATCTGGATTGCTTGCAAACAAATTCACGGGTTTGGGGGACTCAATATCATTTTCGTTCACGAAATCACATTGTTTGTACTGAACGCGTGACTAAGGTGGCGTCATCAGGTGACGACAAGCGGAGCATTTCCGATGATGGAATTAGCACGCTTCCATGGGGACATTACCGTCTAGATCCCTGAACCTGAATTCCCCACATAATAAGAGATTCTAACTTTTTATTTTATTTTATAATTTTCCAGTTTATTTTTTTTTGTACTATCCTCATACCTTGGTACGCTCAATAAGCATTGCTGCTCCGAGTCGAGTTGTAGGAAAACAACAGCACTCCAAACTCCTCCTCCGCTCGGAGTGGCCAACTGGGTAGATGGCAACCAACTTCGATTCATTGCCTCCCCCTTCAGCCATAAAACATTAAGAATGTTGGACAGAACTCATGCACTACTGTACTGCGCATGTGGAGATAAAACCATCGGTATGTTTAACATGTAGAGATTGCACTCATCTTATTTACACGGTTCAGATAGTGAATCTGATAGTTTTCTTTAAATGCTAGTCTGTTTAATAATTTAAAGTAAATTTGAGTCTATCCTGATTTTAAATGCTAATGTGGTTAAACTTTGTTGCATGTCATCTTTCCGTCAAGACCAGGTCAACTATAGTCTTCATTCTGTCTCTGACAATTCCATAATGAACATGGCTGCTTTTGAGGAAATGCGCGATTGCATTGAATATGCACTTCATGCTTGCATCGGCATGAATATAGATGCGATAGTACACCATCTAGAGGTCTCCGCGATCAATTTGTTCGCTGCATTTCCAGAGGAATACGAGTTTCTAACATACCTTTACAATGGTATTATAGCATGCTTTGAAGCTGTAATGGAGGCTCAAGAGCAAGTGGAGCCAGATGATGGAGTGGACAGCGGCTTCGGAGAGAGTGACGGTGAAGCATAATGCTTGCGCCCTTGTTAAACATGGAAAATAGGCCTCTCGGGGAAACTCGCCATGTATAAAAAAAAGGAGTTAACGCATCTAATGCTGTACCTCCTGAGACATAGTCTCTAAGGTGATGTGGAAAGCAGCATACCACTATAAATTCAAACACAATTTTTATTTATTTATTTATTTATTTTTTCAGCTTACACTCCAGAGAATCTTCCGCCACGTCGAGATGAAGAGAATGAGACTACACATCATAGTTATAAATTCACTATCACTAAATAATAATAATGAGCTTACACTATTATTAAATGCATTACAGGAAAGCTAACACTAAAGTATGCCTATAAGAAAATATTTCTTATGCCTGCTTCTGATGCATATAAAGGAACACATATCATGATCATTCAATATGGTGCACTCTGTGCATGTAAGGGAACAATCTTTTCGGTGCACTCTGTGCATGTATTGGAACGAGTCCTTGGGTGTATCATGTGCTTCCAAGATGGTGGGGCTGTTGAATCCAAGATGGCAGAGAATTGTTTAAAGGTTGTAATATTTTTTAAATTTAAATATCGCGCCCTCTGGTAGCAACACTTGTTACTAAATATATCGATTAGCATTCGACCTATCGAATGGTGCTGCGCCCTGGCAGCTGAAAAATGAAATAAAAGTACATATATCGATTAGCATTCGACCTATCGAATGGTGCTGCGCCCTGGCAGCTGAAATATGAAATAAAAGTAAATATATCGATTAGCATTCGACCTATCGAATGGTGCTGCGCCCTGGCAGCTGAAATATGAAATAAAAGTAAATATATCGATTAGCATTCGATCTATCGAATGGTGCTGTGCCCTGGCAGCTGAAATATGAAATAAAGATGGCGACGGTGGCACACTCTGGTAGCCAACTTGAGAATCAAGATGGCGGCACCTCTGGCAACTAATTTTTGAATTTGCCGCGCGATACTAGCGACATCTACCAGCCAACTTGAGAACCAAGATGGCGGCGCCTCTGACAACTAATTTTTGAATTTGGCGCGCGATACTAGCGACATCTACCAGCCAACTTGAGAACCAAGATGGCGGCGCCTTTGGCAACTAATTTTTGAATTTGGCGCCATCTGGTAGTCTGTGCTGGAATTAAAGATGGCGGCTGTATAATGATTTTTAATTTCAAATGTGGCGCCTTAGGTATGCATTAAGGAAGGCAAAAACACCCTCCCCCCCATTTATCATAAACTTGCCGTCAGTACATAGCATATATAGATTATTTATTCCACCATATTCCAATTGGTCTCGTGGTCTAGTGGTCAAGGCGTCCGCCTCGTAACCACGACATCCTGGACGTTTTCACGTCCCATGGATCGAATCCCAGCCTCGGCACTGAAAATATTTTAGTTAAAATAAAATAATACCTGCTGCTACCTGGTGGCGACCAACAGAACTATATGACGTCACACAAGATGGCGGCCTCCAGCAGCCGAAACAAGATGGCGACCAGGAAAAATCAAGATGGCGGCCTCCAGCAGACGAAACAAGATGGCGGCCAGAAGAAATCAAGGTGGCAGCCTCCAGCAGACGAAACAAGATGGCGACCAGGAAAAATCAAGATAACGGCCTCCAGCAGACGACACAAAATCATGACGTCACGATTCGAAGTTGGTGGAAATTTCTAGAAATATAAAATGGCGGATTTGCGGATTTGCGATTTGCGGATTTGCGGATTTGTGAATTTGCGGATTTGCGGATCTCCGGATTAGCAGATTTGCGAATTTACGAATTTGCGGATTTGCGAATTTGCGGATTTGCGGATTTGCGGATTTGCGGATTAGCCACTGGATTAGCGAATTAGCCACTGGATTAGCGCATAAAAAACTGGATTTGCACATAAAAAACTGGATTTGCACATAAAAAACTATAAAAAACCATAAAAAATGGGATAATCCCCGGATTACCCCGCTCCCCCCTCGTCTATGTTCCAGAGTCGGCACGCTCTCCCTACTTATATACCTAAATAAATAAATATAAAAGCATTTCCCCCCTCAAAAATAGTTTTAACAACACGTCTTACTGCTAGGTGTTTCATCCACTCTTGTCAATGTTATAAGTATAGATATGCCTGGTGTATGGTGACTAGCGGGATGGCAATACTTTGTTTCAAGCATTTACTAATGGATGCGCACAAACTCACTTTTCATAAAACACGATTAGAGAGCCCCATAATATTCGCCATTATATTCGCCGACGTGTTAGACTACAAATCATTGTGGATTCGAGTTGCCTTATTCTATTTATCACGTGTTGCTGGACACGCCCAAAATAAACTTTAAGCCATATTATAGATTTAAAAAATGGTTGAATATATTTATACCTGGCGAGAATGTAAAATGTGGCTGTATCGAATCAACATTTGCCTGGCGTTTCTTCGGCAGGAAGAGCTGAGAGCAGGATGGACCCTGTCCACAGCGAGGGAGCTCAACGTCAGCCTGGATTGGCTTCCAGGGACCACGGACAGCTGGACAGCTGGACAGGACTGCGAAACCGGGCCATGCCTACTTTACCACTGCGCTCGGTACCTCAGAACCAAGCAAGCCTAAATCACAGTTGGACAGCGTTACACGAGTGTAAAAAAACTGCTCTTCCTATGAAGCTATGTTCCCACCAACCTCCACTGTTTGACCAAGAATTTATTTACAAGCTAGAAATTCAACTTAATTTTCTTTCATTAGCATATTATAAATTTTTTAATAATAATTTTAATTACTGTACCATTTAATATAATTATATTAATTTTTACATTCATAAAAATATAAATCTTTATGAAGGGCAAATAATTAAATTAATTTGAACTGTAACCCCATCACTACAACTAATACATTTAATACCTATATGAAATTAACAACTCAGTAATAACAATTTGACATCAATATGCGTGTAGCCGACAAGGAAGAAATTGTGGTTAATAATTTCTTTCATGTAGGGTACTTTAACCATTTGCCATGGATACGTAACACTGTAACGGACCCCACGCTTGTCTTGCTCTACTAAAGCTTTCGGCTTAAGCAACTCTCGCTAAACGAATTAGAAAAAAAATTGGTTGTCTGTAAAGTCGGTTTACGGACGATAGTTTAACGTGACAACGTCATAAAAAACATTGATGAATTGATTGCATACTTTATGAATAAAATTGAATCATTTTTATTTTAATAATAAAAGAACAAATACTTAAAATTATACTAGTAATCAGATTTTTAAAATGCAAGAATAATTAACCTTTATTGCCGTTATTTTTGTTGTAATAAGCAATGAAAACCACATTAATTTTTCACTCACTTTATAAACAGTCGAGTGGAAGAGAGATAGATGCGGCGCAAGCGTACAATGAGCGTAACGGGACACAGCGTAACGGAACAATGTGCGTAACGGGACACAGCGTAACGGAACAATGTGCGTAATGGGGCATTTTTTCGTGCATGCGATTTATTAGACATTGTCACTTCAAAATGTTTGCAGGTGTTACGAAATTATAATTCCATAGAAAACTAACTTTTGAGACACATTCTACAGTAAAACCAAATCGCCAGGTGTGTACTAGGCTAGTTCGGCTCTGAGGTACAGATAAGTAAATGCCACCGACACTAAGTTGTGTGCAATGCTATGAAGTCTAGCCTGCGACAACAGAGGAGGAACGCGACTGCTGCAGGAACGCGACACTCAGTCGCACCAGAGTTCGACTTGGCCCGTCGCAGGCTCGATTTTCTCGCCACATTATAGTAGCGTCGCCTCAGGCCCGTTCCTACACAATACACGATCAACTAACACTAATACGCAAGCTACAGATTCTTATTTCTTGAAATTATTTAGGGAATATAACTGGTCCGCTGTATATGAGGTGTTTATTGTGTGACAGCAAGTCAGGGGTGTATTTGTTTTAGTGAGGTGGGATGATAAGTGCGACGTTCGCTGCTGCTTCTAGTACGGTATCGCCTCTAAGCGCAAGGTTATGTACGGGCACACTGTCTCCTCGACTTGCATAGGGCAAATATACCTAATATTAGAGTGGTGACTAACGTTATATAGCGGAGAAATAAAGATAAAGGTGTAACGCCAAGTATATTGAGTGCTTTCATGGATATGTATCGAGTGTTTTATGTCCAAAATAAAATTATTCTGAAAATACGCGTTTTAAACATTTTTCACTCTCCTAAAAATACACGTTAGAAGCTAAATCCAGAAATAAAAAATCTGATCCGCCCTCGCAGTACGTTCTTCGTAAGCAGGTCCCACGCGGATATCTCACCAGTTTTCAAATCGCGTCGTCTCTCCTGAAGCTCTGCATGCCGTGTGTGTGTCCGTGAAGCCGGGCCTTGCGCGCTATGTAGTCCTAGAAGTTCATGCCTGTGCAAGCCGTTAGTTACTGAAGTGAAAACTTCTATGGGAATATTTGGATAGGGAGTAAATTCATGTAAGTCGTCATCGACATGGTCACGTGACGTGTTAACGATAACACTATATCTGTACCTATTAATGTTCATATTGAGCTTTTAAATCTTAAGTATATACGATTACTGTGCTTTAAAAATTGATTATAAAATTTATTAACATACTCATATAGATATATAGTTTGAAATACGGAGAAAACGGAGTCTGTAGCAATACAACCGAAATATTTAGAACATCATAATTTTTTTTAATAGCTACAATTACTATGCAATGCGTATTGTATAGTAATTTAGGAGTTATTTTACTAACGTGATAAAACAAATTTGTTGTGTGATAATATTTTGTTCGTAAAAATTGCGAAAACGTTTTCACTTCAGTCGGCAGTCCTCATAACTGCTTTGAATTTTTTTTTTTTTTTTTACCTCAGTGACAGAATTAAGCACCGAAAATCATTTTTGTGCATACAAACTAACATTGAATTTACTTTGCTAGGATATACGGATTTACTGATTTCGCTTTGTGATTTGGATATTAAAACTTAACGAAATTCCGTCTATGCTTTCTATAGGTTTTATTTTATATTTGAATTCTTAGCTATAATAATTAATTTATTGAGTTTGCTTTGTAATTTGGCTGCCTATTTATTACACTCGCTCCAAAGTAAAATCATATAGGCGGAAATGGTGACGGGAAATGGTGCAGGCGAGTGTGATTTACCTATACCCGAATCCCGCTTATTCCTAACAATTTCACATTTAGCTTTGAACGTGTACAACTCCCGGTAAGCTAATGTTATGCCGTGACCATAAAGAAAGCACAAGGTAGACGCTGCGTGTTACGGGCTTGGACCTTACTGTCAGTTGCTTCTCGTACGGCCAGCTCTACGTGACTATCCCGTGTTAGTGAAGAAACAAGCACTTTGTTTGTGTTCCCTATCACACTGCTTCAAACGTTGTATACAGAGGAGCTTTATAAGTCAAAAGTAATTAAACGCACTGGAAGTCGGGGACACAACTAGTTGAAAATACAATTGTTCGATGTAAAAAGTCTCTAAATTGGATGAAATTTTAAAAAAAAATACTGGAAACAGCTATTAACATTGCTTCGAACTAAATATTACAGGTTTTGATTTTTAGTTTGCGTTTAGCCTGTTTTTTTTGTTGGGTTGTTTATCCGTTTGTTCCAACATTAGTATACAATAGCCGGTCCGAGCCCTAGTTTCTGGGTGGGGATTGAATATTGTTAACGCCATCTTAGATTGAGACGTCACGGCGGCCATCTTGGATGATCTTGATTTTGAACTCCAAAATTGGTTAAAATTTGCTAGAAAGACTCAAAATTTGCACAAAAAAGTGCCCAAAACGAGTCAAAAACAGCCAAAATATCCAGTTTTTTGAAAATATTTCCAACAAAAATCTACAAAAATTAAAAAAAAAAAAATGTTCCCATTACGAGGGATGGATTAACTTTTGAGGAAGAATTTAACGTTTTATTTCACAAAAATTCAAATATTTGAAATTCTAAAAACTATAAAACACTTTTGCCTTCGAAAGAACCAAAATGCCGCAAAATTGCTTAAAGTCCGCATCTGCAAGACTCCAATAAGACTCTGGCGGGTAACTTTGTCCTTGACCTTGAAAGTAAAATTTAATTTCTGAAATATTTGATTAAAAACTTCCGAAAAAATTAAAAAAAAAAAGCAACAAAAATGCTTAATTTCAATATTAAGTTACTTAATCGACATCGATTTTGGTTCGATTCCCAGCGAGAGTAAATGGGTAATTTATTAATACAAATTTTAAAAATTATTAATTAAAATGTTATTAAAATAAGAACAATTCTTTTCTTATATTACACACGCCATCATGGATTCTGGAACGTTGCACTTTCATTACGGCCGCCATCATGAAAAAAAAATCCTTAAATATTAAGATTGAAATTCGGGACGGATATTAAAATGAATAAAAAGTTATTAATAAATATTTAAATAGAAACATTCCGGCAAATTGGTTTATGAAATCACAGACAGCCTTCATGAATTTCGGTATTTTTTTAAAGCAAGGAAATCAGGGAATATATTAATTTTTTAATAATAATTTTTTTAATAAAAACAATACTCCATCTTGTTTTAAGAAGTCACGGCCACCATCATGCAAATTAGTAACTATTATCAGAAATATGTATTAGGAAAAAATTTAAAATTTATAAAATATTTAATGAATCAAATTTTAATAAAATATTATTTAAAAGAGCAATTACATCATGGAGTCTTCAGTTCGAACATGGTGAGAACAAAATAAAAATGACAACAAATGCTTCTTCCACGGAAGGCACCGACAGACTGATCTCCCATCACAAATGCCAAGGTATATATATCGCCAGGTAGTATGACGTCACGTCCGCCATCTTGTTTTCGTCCGCTGGAGGCCAGCTTTATGTTTTCGTTTGCTTGCGACCGCCATCTTGTCTTCATATGCTAGAGGCCGCCATATTGATTTTTCTGCTAGAGACCACCATATTATTTTTCGTCTGCTAGAGTACGCTACCGCCATGTTAATTTAATTTGTACCCGCTAGTATGCGGTAGTCATTTATTGCCAGGGTGTCCACCGTATTGCACACCATCTTGGAAATTCGTTGTTATTTAGCTATAAATTCGAGAAAAATTCCAAAAATCATCAAAAAATCATCATTAAAATAACGGTTATCTCGATAGATTCTCGTCCTTGGTTAGATTCACTGTCAGAGATGAGAGTTAGAAAAACTTTTAACATTTTTAAATTCTGTTTCCTATTACCTATTGTGCAGTTTACTAATCAATCTCTCCACGAAAAACGACTCTAAACAAGATAGCTGTCCGACGAAATAAATACATTATCGCCCCATTACTGTTGAGTCGAGCTCCGGTGGGGACAGAAAATTGTGGACTTAATGAATGATTAATTTTGGAATATACATTTAAATTTTTGTAAAATAATCAAAAGTGTAAATATTAACTAATGAATAAAACTGCAAGTATTTAAATGAGCTATTCTTCCCAGATCTGTTTTTTTCTGTTTTCCCCACTCATAACAATATATTGGGTTACAGTAATAAACATACCAAAAATAACAATCTTTTTTGACAATTTTGTTAATTTACCCCACTATAAGGGTAAAAAAAATTTGGTAAGTTTGGTTTCATGGCGATAAATTAAATTGAATTGAGAATGAGCAACATGCATACGGAGTAAGATATGTAGCCTACTGTACGTTTTCCATATTTCATATACCAGCATTGGGGAAGAGTGTTTTGGGGTGGAGAAGGGGGGATTTTTTGAGAGAATTGTTTTATTATTCCACTACGAATAACTAACAATGTAACAATACGCCAGTCAAGATATTTGATATCTGTATTTTACATTTCAAATAAAGATGCGATTCAACAAAACATCTTAGAGCTATATTCCAAGCTGTTCGGGAAAGGTAGCAAATAATCATTGCCTTGTTGGGGTAAAACCGTAACCTTACCCGTGGGCCGTATTCCAGAACATTTCCAAAACGAATCGCAGTTGTAAATCAAATCAGCAACAGTTTTAATACACGGTACCCTGCCGGATGCTAGAAACTGTTTTCAACGCATTCTAGCAGACGTTTAGCAACCATACTTAAAACGTAAAAATCCAAAAGATAGAAGCATCGTCGCACAAATTAAATGGTGTTAATTTTATCAAGTAATTTTTACGTTGCGATTATTTCATGGCATGGACAAAAAAGTGTACAAATTGTGTTCCAGATTAGTTTCGTTACCATAAAGTTTCATTTGGCACAACAATACGTTTGGTACGTCCCTCGATGATCACAAAAGTGACTATATACGAGTTAATGAAGGCAGACGCGGGTCCGCCATCTGGACGAACTCAACAAAAAAGTGAGCTCTGCGCATGCGCGGAATTTGAGCGACATCGGCAACGGATAGGACACCGCCATAAAGATAAGGGACTGGCCGTGTCGGATCGTGCACTTGTACAGGTGTAGCATATTCCACACCATAGCCCTTATTCTTGTGTCTGGGAATACCGACCTTAAAGTGATATCTGTATGAAGGCCCTGCCTGCCCGGGCACACACGCGGTGCGCAGAGCTCCAGAAGAAACCACGTCTGTTTACGGAAACCATTTAATAATGGGTAGTTCTGTCTCCGTATTTCGTTTTCAAAATATATTTTTGACGTGACAGCGTCTAATAAATCGATGAACGCCGGCTGCACGCACGAGAAAGTGTCCCGTTACGCACATTGTCCCCTTACGCTGTGTCCCGGTACGCTCATTGTACGCTTGCGCCGCACCTATCTCTCTTCCACTCGATTGGAACAACCATCGATATGACTTTTTCGAGGCACATTAAACTTGAAACACTCCCATTCGTTTCCTACTTTTCCTTTCATCGCCCTATCCTTAACAGAATAACACAGATTGGAAGAAGTTAAATAGAAAACATGTATTAAAGTTATAGTTAAAATAAACTCTTCCTTAAAGTAATAAACATATTTGAATTAATGAGTGGAAATAAAAGTAAATTTATCAATTAAATTGTATATTTCATTTCATTCCTTCTTTGTATCCATACAAAATAGTGATAATTCAATAAAAATGATTCAATTTTATTCATAAAAGTATGCAATCATTTCATCAATGTTTTGTTATGACATTGTTACGTTAAACTATTGTCCGTAAACCGACTTTACAGACAACCAATTTTTTTTGAAGAGTGGAAAGGGCTACAACGCATGTTTTCAGAAAATAAAAATTTACATATTAAACGAACTATAAAGATTCTTGAAAGCACCAAAGGGCCTTGCATTACAAATGTCTTCATTTATCTGCCATTTAAAGTCATGGCTACTGCTCAAATTGTAGAGTTGTCCAATGAACTGCGAGAAGACTACACACCAGTTCAGAGCATTGTGCTTAGAGGCGACACCGCGCCAGAAGCAGCAGCGAGCGTAGCGCTTATTGTTTGGCCTCACTAACGCATGTACGCCCCTGACTAGGCGGGCCATTTTATGTGAACAAAAGGAATATTTGATTACATGTATTGTGTGCATTTAAGGAAATAAAATAGTAAAAGCTTAAGATGGCATAAAGAAATTTAAGATAAGTACGCGTGCGCTTCACGAACGAAAAGGGCTTTGTGTGTTTTTGTAAAGGTAAAAAATAACTCATAATGCAAAATACAGGAATAATAAAAACCAGCATATTTAATCTATATTCAAAATTAAACATGCATGCACGTAAACACTGTCAAAAAATCTACATGAAAAGTTTTTATTGTGATTGAAATCTTATATGCACCTTATTTGCATTAATTAGCCATATTATCACATAACTTAATAAGTCATCAAAGTAATTTTTTTAATACTTTATGGCTGGTCTAAATTACTCGATTAAAAACTGTTTTCTGCTAAGTCTCCTAATATTTTTTTCTCCCTAAATGTATAGCATATTTAATTTAATTTCTTATTGTTATCAGTAGTTGGGTTATTCATGATTGGGTAGCAAAACATTTTATTTGCAGTATCTAATAGTTTGGTGCAGGGTGGGGATTTATATAATTGAAAAAAAAAATGTCTGTTACTAGAGATGACATTTTGTTTTTTTGATTGAGAACCGTGAACTGTTGTCGGCTTGACCTTGAGTTACGGGACCCCTGGCAGGTGGGTCCATGAGGATTCCCTTGCTCAGGCCGAGCTCAGCTGAACTGCGCCTGAGGAATCAGGGCAGGCTGCTCAGCGCCCCAGAGCGGGCAGGCTGTGGAGGGGCGACACCCTCTCGCTGCACGTATCCATTACACATATTGCATCGCCTTGCCGGTCCGCTAATACCCTTTTACACCGATGAGGTATCGATTAGCTGGAGTCGACCAGGCATGCGTGACCGGCCCGGGGCTGTCGCGTGACGTCACGTGCCTGCGAGGCGGCGAGAGTTGGCTCACCTGGGCGGAGCTGACCGCCATCTTGGTTGCTTCATTCTCCGGCCGCCGACCTTACGTCTTTGTATCACGTGTGTTGCATTTCATGTTGCGTCCCAAATCTTGCTCGATAGGTATTTACTAGAGATGATAATGTTCGCAGGCTTTCACGGCCATTGTCTGAAGTAGCTTGGCTTCTGGGTTGTAGCCGCGTCCTTGTGCGAATAATTCACCGACGTTTCGGTCGACTTTGCAGTCGCCAATATCAGGGAGCAGGTACATACAGCAGTTATCCCAGAAGCCAAGATACTTTGCTAAAGAGAGTTTAATATTGTTAAAAAAAAACAACTTAAGTGTTCCTCATTCATCATTATGATTACTTGCACAGTGTTGGATAGAGTAAAATTTTCAGGAGGGATTTTGAAAAAAAAAAAATTAACACACGAATAAAACAACTTTACTATTGACATTAAAACACTGACATATGGACCTACAGTGCCATAGGTGACGAGGCTTATAACACATGATGTCTTCATTGATATTTTACAAATGATTCATAATTTCTATATAGGAAAGGGTGTGAGATATATCACTCTTAATCTCTCCATCAGAGTCCGCTCCTGCACTTGCATGACATTTTGCAAATTTGAAAAAAGCAATTAAAATACACGCAAGAGAACTATCGGAATAAATTTTCAGGAAAACCAAATGTTAACAGTAACGCAGAAGAAGGAAATGATCAACTCGGAATGTAAAACAAAGCCTTAAGATTATGTGTTCTTGTAGACGTTGCATTTTTTTCTGTCCTTTAAAAACAATTAAACAAATAAATTGGATTAAATGTTAATTAAATTGATTTAATATAAAATTTAGTATAAATACTCACTATGGCATGAAAATCATTCTAAATTGTTTTTAGCGCTAGTAAACATTGCATTACCAGTATTTATTTCTCGTATGTAATCAAAATATAATATTACAGTTACGTAAATATTCAGAAAAAAGTAAAGATTGCATAATGCCATCTCGAGTTAGAAAACAATAAGTATAATAATTTTCATACAATTAAATTATATATATTTTTTAAACAAGTAAAATCTAGTATCATTTTATCTAAGGATTAATTTTTTACAAAATTATTCTAATCATCATTTAAAAGATAGTTCAGTGAACTGAAATATTTTCAGTGAACTGAAATATAATTATTTGAAATAAAAAATAGCTGAATATGCAATACTTTTCAGAACAAAATCATGTCAACAACAGGTTCGGGTAACAGCAGTGCATTTAGTTCAGTTTATGAAAATATTATTTGTACGATTTACGCAACTCTTATCCCATCCAAGATGATGTGTTTTGGTTACGTAATTGGTGAAACACTACTGTACAGGCACCTTATTCACTGTAATACCTCGTTAAGCTTTACTGTACAGGCACCATGTACGCTGTAATGCCTCGTTAAGCACTACTCTACATGATTATGTACACTGTAAAGCTTCATGAGCACTACTGTACAGGCATCCTGTATGCTTTTAAGCCTCGTGAGCACTACTGTACAGGATCACTGCACGCTTTAACGCCTTGTGAAACACTACTGTACAGGAACCATATACGCTTAAATGCATTTTATAGTACCACTGTACAGGTTCCTTGTACACTGTAACGCCTTTTAAACACTACTTTAAATTTATTCTGTACGCTGAAATGCCTCTAGAAACACACAGTACTGACACTATTTATGATGTATCCCTCGTTTAAGCATTAGTATAAAGCATCCTGTATGCTGTAATTCTTGGTGCTACACTACTGTACAGGCACACTGAATGCTGTAGTATAACGTGAAGCACTACTGTAAATGACTATGTACACTTTAGTTCTTCGTGAAGCACTACTGTACAGGCACACTATTTGCTGTTATGCCTCAAATAGAAATAATCTACATGTTCCCTTACGCTGTAATGCCACGTGAAGCACAACTGTACAGGAAACTTATACGCTTTAATGCCTCGTAAAGCACTACTGAACAGTTGCCTTAAACGCTTTAATGCCTTTTAAAACATTACTGTACAGGCAACTTGTACGCTGCAATGCTTCTTAAAGCATTACTGCATAGGCACACTGTACTTTATAATGCCTCATAATGCACTACTTTTCAGGCGCCCTCTATCCAGTAATGCCATGTGAAGAACTACTATACATGACTTTCGCGTTGTAATGCCTCATAAAGCACTACTGTACAGGTGCCCTGTTCTCTGAAATGCCTCTTAAAACACTACTGTACAGGCACCCTTACGCAATACAGTGCCACGTGAAGCAATACTGTATAGGCACCCTGTACACTTGTGTACAGCCACCCTGTAGGCTGAAATTCCATGTAAAAAACTACTGTACATGACCCTGCACGCTGTAATGCCTCTTTAAACACAAGTGACATGCACCCTCTAAGCAGTAATGCTTCGTATGGTACAACTGTTAAGGCACCCTTTATGCTATAGTGCCTCGTGTAACACTAGTATACAGGCACCACTGTACGCTGTAATGCCTCGAGAAACACATGAGTGTATAGTTGCTCCTTTGTAGCAATGTGGAGTGTTTATAATTGTAAAGTTCCTTGCAATCAGCTGCATTGTAGCAGCAACGTGGGGTTTTAATGAGTGTACTTTGCTTTGCATGCAGTCGCCCTGTAGTAGCAAAGTTCGGTGTTGATTAATGTACAGTAACTTGCATGCAGTTGCCTCATAGTAACAACGTGGGATGTTTATAAATGTACAATGCCTTACATACAGTTGCTCTGTAGTAGCAACATGGGGTATTGATAAGTTTAAGGTGCTTTGCAATCATTAGCAACGTAGTAAAAAAGTGGGGTCTTAATTGGTGTACCGTCACCCAGTAGTAACAAAGTAGGGGGAAAAATAGTGTACTGTGCCTTGCATGCAGTCGCCTGTAGTAGCACTGGTGTGTGGTGATGAGTGTACAGTGATTTGCATGCAGTAGCCCAGTAAAAAAAAAAAAGTAGTTGTTGATGAGTTACAGTGGTTTGAAATCAATCGCCAAGTAGCAGAAACCCTGGGTGTTAATGAGTGTATATTATCTTGCTATCAGTCCTACCCCCCTCTTACTAGCGACGTGGGGTGTTGGCGAGTTTGCATACGCCCCTTAGTAGCAAAGAGGTTTTTAATGATTTTACAGTCGTCCTGTAGAAGCAAATTGGGTTGTTGATAAGCTACAATGCCTTGCATTCCTACGCCCCGTAGTAGCAACGAGGGGTGTTGATAAGTGTACAATACCTTGCATCCCGTCGCCCGTTAGTAGAAACATGGGGGAGGGGGTTGATAATTATACCGTGCCTTGCTCTCAGTCGCCTAGTAGTAGCAACGTGGGGTTTTGATGAGTATATAGTACTTTGCAATAATTCTCCCCTTAGTAGCAACTTGGGGTGTTGATGAGTGTGCATTCGCCCTGTTGTAGGAACGTGTGGTGTAGATGAGTGTGCAGAAGTCACGTAGCCGCAATGTGGGGTGTTGATGAGTTTACAGCCACTCTGTATTAGCAATGTGTGGTATTGATTAGTGTACAGTCGCCCTGTAGTAGCATCGTGGTTTGTTGATGAGTGTACAGTAACTTACAATCAGTCGCCCTTTTGTTGCAATTTGGGGTATTGATGAGTGTACGGTCATTGCATGCAGTCGCTCCATAATAACAACGCAAGGTGTTGATGAGTGTACAGTGACTTGCATGCAATCGCCCCGTAGTAGGAACGTGGAATTTGAATGAGTGAACTGTCGCCCCGTAGTAGCAACGAGTAGGGTTAATGTTTGTATGTATCTATGAGGGTTTTTGATGAGTTTACAGTGCCATGCATACAGTCTCCCTGTAGTAGCAATGTGGTGTGTTTCTGAGTGTTCAGTTGCTTGCAATCAGTCGCTCCGTAGGAGCAACGTAGGGTAGGTGATCCTAACATGAGACCCGGCCTTAATATGAGACCCTTGGTTATCTTGACAAGTAAGAGCTGCTACCTATCAGCCGCTCTTGGAACCACCAGCAGCCTCCATTTCCCGACCACGGATAGAGTGAGACTTTTATCTGACGCGCGCGAGATCCAGAATAACAGTTTATACGATATTCTTCATTTTGAGTTTTCGTGAGTGGCATCTTGCAGCTTTATTATCAACATAGAGGTACGTTTATATTAATTATCCATTCATACTCTCTTATGAGCAGTTAAGTAAGCTTCCGTGTGTATAAATAAGGAACAATGGCAGTTTATAATTTCAGCCTTGATGTTGTGTTTTGTAGCGGCTATTATAAGGTGCCTAATATGAGACCACTTACATGTCCTATTTTGAGATAGGGTCTCATATTAGGAGTAAGGGTCTCATATTAGGTGATTTAGATTTAAAATAATACTGTCGCTGTAAGAACAGTAACTAATAATTTTAATTTTATATAAAATATCTTAAAATTTTGTAATAGAACATAGTTAGATATGTTGGCCCTGCTGAGAAGGCCAGGGAAAGCCACGTTTCGATAATCTGCTTACCTCCACACACATCTCATAAGATGCAGCCGTTGGACGTAAGTTTTATGTTACCTCTCAAGACATATTATGCTCAAGAAGTAGAAGACTGGCTGCGCCAAAACCCAAATCATGTTGTTATGTGTTGGTGCACCTCCTATCACACCCAGCCCTCTTGACAGAGAGCCAGCAGGGGTGGTGGAGGTTGAACTGCTGATCTGGCCCCACGTTGGGCGCCAACTTGACGGTCTTTGTTGCTTGTTGTGGTCCCGTCTCCTCTCTTCTCTCACCGATGTCTCTCTTGGGTGAGAGCCAGGTATCGGGTGGAGAAGGTCCAACTGCTGGTCTTGCGGCAGGATCCGCAGTTGGCTGGTGAAGGCGAATAGCTAATGGGGTGAGGGATAGGGGGCTAAGCTATTCATTGAAAAATGTCTGTATTTTACACGGAACTTTTATTGACCTGAATTGTCCAAACAGTTCAATTTGTCGCCTGCATCGGATTTAACAATATACACTGGATTTACACACGGTACACCCTATCGTCCAGAAAGGGGGGGGGGGGGGGGAAGGGAGACAAATTCCCTAGGCCGAGATAGGTCCTCGGATGGCCTGACTCGCGAAGGAGGGGTGCGAGCAGCAGAAAACGGATAGCCAGTCGTTCTGCTGCTCCCCCTATGATCGTCCTATGGCCAGTGGGCGGATTCCAGCCTCACTGGCCGTCGGGCCGATCAACTGACTTTCAGGTGGATGACCTCGCCTTTATATAGGGAGAAATGCGCGGGAACGAAGAAAAAGAAGGGAGGGGCGAACTAACTCCTCTTTGGAAGGGATGAGATGCGCGCGCATGAATCTCGCTGAAATTTCCCTGCCCTGGTGGTGGAAGTATAAACTAGTATTAATAATTAAAAAGAAAAGATAAACTTGACATAAATAATTATATGTTCATACATATATATAATCCTATGTATTAAAAATATTTAAACTTGCTTTCACAACTTAATTAGTTAAATTTATACTTTTATAAAATATAAATACAGTTGGTAGTTCGCCGGTCACAAGATGGCGTCACAATGTACATGTTTAGCTGTGGCAAGAGAAAAATATACATTTGTGTACATAACTCGTCCATATTTACAATTATATTCTGCAGTACATTAATATGTGTGGTTATAGCGACGTAAAAAATAAAGGGCAAAGATGGTTGGTTGCTTTAATGAATTATTCTATTGTTCGTCGCTTTGTTTATAACCTACGACGTCGCACAGATTCGTCGCCGCATATTACGTGAGTAGGCCTATTGCCGAAATGCCTTTTTCCCTGAATTGCTTCTGAACTTATTAAAACTCGTTTTGGGTTTAATTATAACGTAAAGTAACGTGATATTTAATATAGGAAGGGCGGGCACGCGTCAGTTACAAACTTTACAGTGGCTAAACTTTTCAGTGCTGCATACCAAAGAGCAGCAACAATGGAAATATCTGTTAATTCTTTTAATAAAACAGGCCTGTTTCCATTTAACTAAAACATATTTCGTATTTATGAATTTGGTGCTTTCTCTGGATCATTAAATGGCCAAGAAACTAAATAAGAAAATGGAGCTCAAGAGAATTCAGAAACAGCCATTTGTAGAGAAGACCAGAGCCACCCAAGAGAAACTTCGATGCAGACAGATAAGCCATGTTGCAGCAATGCAGTTAGGCCCTTTATCAGACCTGTGGATATTTCACCACTACCAAATTTTCCTTCAAAAGAAACATCCAGTAGATGTGGCAGTGCTAATGTTATCACATCATCACCATACAAAACAAGCTTGGATGAAAATGTCGCAAGAAAGAAAAAGGCTGAAGCTCATAAGAAATTGATTTTTGGGAAACAGAAAGGAAACGATGTTAGACCTACACAAACTAGATCTCGCAACACGGACAAATTACGGATGACTACCAAATCATTCATCGCTGTAGATTCTGAGGACTCCAGTGCAGTGGCGTAGCGTGGGTGGGGCGGAGGGGGCGGCCCGCCCCGGGCGGCAGCCCGCGGGGGCGGGTCGCCGGTGAAGCGGGTTGAGATCTGATCTATGATTCATTCATTACATGTGTCAGACACACTATAGTGTTCCATTTTTATCTAAAATTTTGCGCACCAACTATTTTTTAATATTTATTTAAAAGAAAAACTGCGAAATCACTGACAGAGCTCTTTATAACGTTTGTTTGTTTACATACGAACGGCAACATCGCATCACGCCGCGCCGCCCGGCGCGCGCGAGCCGAGTTGAGCGGCACTCCTTATTATGTTAATTACTCATACAAAATCTTTTGTTTCACGCGTCGGCCCGTGTCGATGCCTCTCTTTCGCACTCATTGAATTTAGTACTACGCATTGTACTGTAAAGTTTGACCTTAACCCAAGGCAAACCAAACAACTTCCGCAAACCGGGACACAGTAAAACTCATATATTGCCCCGTACCGCGAGCGCAGGTAAACCCAAAAAAAAATATTAAAACCCAAACTAATAGCAGGCTTAAAAAATACTAATAAGGTTGCGAACAGTGAGAGGAGGCAGCAAGTTAAAAAGACGCAAAATTTATATGACAACATTTAATAAATAAATATATATATGTATCATAAAATCGTTTCATCACAAATCGGTGCATCCATCATAAAATACATACCCTATTACTACTTATAAAAAATAGCTATATAATAATACTAAAAAAATACTTTAACAATTCCCCCGAAAAATTATAATTTGATCATATACTTCGGAGCTCCGAAAATTAAATATAATTACCAAAAAGGCATTAAAAATATATAAGAACATAACTCCGCTATACTATCAAACTTGACTATATTGTCGATTGAACAAGAATTGGCTGCTAATATTGATTTTGACAAAGTTATTTCTGACTTCGCTGCTCATAAGGCCCGTAGAATCCGCTTGTAAAACCGCTCATCCTATTTTAACTTCAATAAAAGGTACCTCATTGCATGTGAAATTTAATTTTAACTAAGCACCTATAGAATGGGGGCGGCAAAATGGGTTTCCCGCCCCAGGCGCCGAGATGGCACGCTACGCCACTGCTCCAGTGACGAAAATATTTCACTGCATGACAGTTCAAATGAAAGTGATGGATCTGAAAGTGATGATGATGATGCAGAGTGTTTGTTATGCTGCTGCCTTTTCTCAGACGACAAACATGGCGAGAAATGGCGGCAGTGCCTCAAGTGCTATGAGTGGGCTCATGAAGATTGCGGAGCTGATCCATGTTTTGTGTGTCCTATGTGTAACAAACGAAAGTGCAAAAAGTGACTAAATGATATCAAATATGGCATTTGGAACATAATGGAGGGGATGTCTCATATTAGGAACACGTTTTTGTTTTCATAAAATTTCGCATTTTTTTTATTTCTTAGTTTAATTACTTTCTGTTTTAATACAAGTTCTCAATCCTGTTTTGAAGTAAAAGTGCATTACATAATATATCATCTAAGATAAATAAATCTACCAATAGTGGTTTTAATAACAAAATATAAATATTTTTAAAAATGGGTCTCATATTCGGTACACTTGCCCTAGGTGATTATGAGTGTACAGTTGCCCCGCAGTGGGGTGTTGATGAGTGTACTGTTTTCCAGTTTTAGCAACTAGGGGTGTTGATGAGTGTATGCTGGGGGCTCCAGTGTTTGGGAAGTTCCACATGAAACCATCATGTCGGGCGAGGTCTAGTGCCCAGGTCTTTCAGCCCAGAAGGTAGTTCAATTGATGTTCCTGGAAATGCGAAATCAAAATCATTAAGCGCTGTGTGTTGGGAAAACATGTTTTAGTGGTTTATTTGGGCTTAACGTATCGTCGTCTAGAAATTGTGATGTAGGACGTGTAAATAAATAAATTAAATTCTACAAAAACATTTTTATGACAATAACAGCAAATTTTTTCAAGGTAAAAAACTACTGTGGCTTTCACACTTTATCTAAACTCACTTCTTTTTTGTACACACAAGTTTCAAAGTGATAAATAAAAGTTGGTTAGCAATAGATTGCACAAGTACATGCGGTTTAGAATCTGGAATATTACCTCAAATTGAAGACTGATTGTTCGTATCGTATTATTTATAAATAGAAGTCGTGTTTAAAAATTTAAAGAAAAATAATTCATTATGGTTTATTCTCTGTCAATTTTTAAAAATAAATTTCTGGAAAATTTTGTGCATTTGGACTATGTGGTCCGGGGAAGGTGTCTGACATCAAAGTCTGTTAAGATGTAAACTCAACGATACAGGATAATCGATCATGGTCCATCGCTAGCAACCTTTCCGGCATTCATCTGGAGTGCTGTTGTGGAACCATTCACCAATGAATCCATGACTGTAGCAGGATTACAGAGTCCTCTGGAATGGGAGTAGCCTTTTTAGTTGCAAACTGAAAATGACGAGGATGACATAGCTGGATTCTGACCTGAAATATATGTTTGCAGTTAGTAAACATCATTTAAATGCACGGCACCATTGTATTTAATCAAGCATTCAAATAAAATATGTTAACAGTTACGGACTTTAAAATCGTGGTAAGTTCCTGACATTTTTTTTAAATTTGTTGCTGTAGATTGTAGCCGTGCAATCTAAAGTAATATACAAATAATTCATTTCAGATTACTCCACTAAAACTATGAATTAGTGTCTGTAAAAATGGCAGACATTGGATTTATTTTCGTTAGTACTTCAGGCGATATTACGGAAATATTTCTGACTGTGTGGCTGGATAGGTGTACATACCACCCACCAACTCAATGTAACAAGAGTCACACCAATGGACTCTCTTTTGCACATGCAATCAGAGTTGTTCGAGCAGCACAGGCAAAACTGCACCAAGGAAGACTTCGCCGACCTCGTAGAAAGTAACGAACCACAATACTGCAGTTTTCAAACAATCCTGGTGCACACGGTGTATGCACCCCGTTGCATTCTCGCTTATCATTCACATATTATCCTTTTAGACCTTTGGTAGCTGTCCAACTTTTACCAAGAAAGTTATGATCAAATACGTTTATACAAAGTCTCGGTGAATTGTTAGTTTCACAAAAAAAATTTAACTTGCCTAGTATATTATGTTCGATGGTATATCTGGTGTTACAGTCTTGGGCCTGCAGAGCGGTAAATCTCCTTTCTTATATTCTGAGTTTATTCTTAGTTATCGGTGTCCATATAAAAATGAACCTCACTTGTCTAAACTATGCGTTAACAATCAACTTTTACACATGCCTGAACAACACTAAGGAAGACGGGCAAGTTATTCTTCATTTATTGGGTTTTAAAGTTTCGTGGACACTGACAAGAGACGGCAATGGAGAATTTGCGCGTTTTACATGGGTATAACATGTTTGTTAGTTTAGAGTTGTTATTCTGGACGTGCTGATTTACTACGGAAAAGGGACAGTATTGTACCGTCAACACATACAGTTCGTGAGTTCAGCTGTTCTCGTGACTGGTTGTGGTCAGGCTGGGCAGCTGGCGCGCACTTGCCTGGGCCAATGAGAACGAAGATGTTGCAGTATGTATAAGGGTCGAAACCACTCGCGGTTTCACTTCGTGAGTCTATGTGTAACCCCCGACGATAGAAGTGTCGGATCAGTGGCATATATCAATTGAGCAGCCAAAGATATGCAGACATTTGTCTGAGTAGGCATATAACATATCTCATCTTCAGTTTGCAGAGGCCATTTAATCTCTCTCTCTCTCCATTGCATGATTTATGCCATTAGCGATGAACTTGTTTCGGTGTGAACTTTTGCCAGATATAAGCCAACAGTCACAACAGTTTTAAACACAATTATGTAATTTTTAAATTTTATCTGAAGCTTCGCTCTCAAGTTGGTTACATAACTTAACTGGATAAATTTAAGTACAATAGTAAAAAATTGGTGGTCTGTAAAGTCGGTTTGCGGACGATAGTTTAACGTGACGTCATAACTAAACATTGATGAAATGATTGCATACGTAAATGAATAAAATTGAATCATTTTTAATGAATTATCACTATTTTGTATGGATACTAAGAAGGAGTGAAATGAAATCTACAATTTAATTGATAAATGTTCTTTTATTTGCACTCATTAATTCAAATATGTTTATTATTTTAACGAAGAGTTTATTTTAACTATAACTTTTATACATGCTTGATATTTAACTTCTTCCAATCTGTGATATTCTGATAAGGATAGGACGATGATAGGAAAAGTGGGAAACGAATGGGAGTGTTTCAAGTTTAATGTGCCTCGAAAAAGTCAAATCGATGGTTGTTCCAATTGAGTGGAAGAGAGATAGGTGCGGCGCAAGCGTACAATGAGCGTAACGGGACACCGCGTAACGGCCAATGTGCGTAACAGGACACTTTTTCGTGCGTGCAGCCGGGGTACATCGATTTATTAGACCTTGTCACGTCAAAAAAAAAAAGGGTGGGATATAAATCACAATTTGATTAGTCTTGAAGTAATACCTTGTCCTTGACTGAACGCACCATTGCCAGTTTCCCCGGCACTATAGAGCGGCCCGGCGCGCAGTTCGCGGTGTCGGACACCAGACGGCGCTGTGCGTGGTCGCGGCTCACATGATCCAGAGATCTCGCGGCCATCGCGGGCCGTCCAGGTGCGGCTATCAGCGCCCCAGGGGTCGTCGCTTAGGGATGGTCCATTAATCACGTGAGGCTCGAAAAGGGGGGGGGGGGGTGTCGGGAAAAATCACGAAATATCACAAGGGGGGAGGGGGGGTGTAGAGAGATATCACGTGTATTTATTTTTTCGCGCGATTTCTACTAAACCGAAAAGGGACGCGTGACCTTGACTCGCCGTAGCCAGGCAACAATATCCCCGCCCGCCGCAACATGAACCACCCGGCTCGGCTTGCCAGTCACCAGTAAGACCTTTGAATATATATACTGTATAGAAGTCACCAGCCCAGGTTAAAATTTCTAATACGGTTTTGAGGTAGTTGGTTAATTCACCGCCGCAATCGCCACCATCTCTAGGGCATCGACTTGTGGTGGTCCCTAGCGGACAAGTGTCGAACTCTTCAAACACCCCTTCCCCCTCCTGTTGAACGACCTTCAGCTGCAGTGAATGATAGGTGGGGGGTGCGGGGAATGACAGTGGGCGACAGAGCTGCGCTCTAACGTGTACATAACAACTAAGACGATACAGGTCGTTACGGCAGCGCACTGCAGTGGTGAAGTTCCCAAGCTGCTCTTCATACGCTTCTGAAAAACGTAGAGTAAATCCTATCCACTCGCGACTTCTATACAGTATATATATTCAAAGGTAAGACTGTGATTTTGGCGCCGAATACATGCGTATATCACATATAAGCCTTTCCTTTGTTATTTTTATGCCAGTGAGAATAAACCTGCAACCTAAATGTGTGTCTGGACATTTTTATCACTGTGCTTAATTTTCCAGAATTAAATTAGATTATACCTATATTTAAAGATAATATTCTGAAATTTTTAAAAATATTTTGTACCAAAACAATACACGTGATTTATTGGAGGGGGGGGGTGTAAGTCTGAAACCTCACCACAAATCACTAGGGGGGAGGGGGGTTAATAATTTGCTAAAAAAATATCACGTGATTAATGGACGACCCCTTATCGCGAGAGGCGCTACTCCGCGGCCTCGCTTCTGATTCACGGCCAGTACCAAGTCGCCCCATTCCCGAAGGATATCGTTACGAGTGTCATGTGGGGAGAACGGTGTTCGTAAGGGACGGACCAATTACGTTTTATTACCCTTTTATTGATTACTTATATTCACATTACTAATAAACGATTTAATTTTAAAAAAGTCTTAACACCAATCACTCGCACTTAAAAATGTTAATCCTCAAGTCACTCAATGTCTGTCAAGTTCCGCAGTTCGCACTCCTCACTGGAGCTAGGCTCGACAGTGGTTCGCCCTCTACCTCGCGCCTGTACACACACACAGTCTCGCGCCACTCAGTCGCACTCTCTCGGTCCTGTCGCTCCGCGTCGCGCCACTCTCGAGGGGGTCTCTCACCCTCTTCGCCGATGTCGCACTTCACTCTCGGAACTCCCGCGGAGGCCGGCGTCGCTGCTGAAATACCTGAGGCGCCCTTCTCGAACCAACGAGAGCGGCGGTCACGCGTCGCGCCATCCCGGGCCGACCCGACGCACAGTGGGAGATTTGCCCGAAAACGTGGTCAAAAATACAAAAACCAATGTTATGTCATACAAACTTCATTATAGGGGTTTTCGAGGACGCTGATTACGAATTTAATGTTAAAATCAATTAGTTAATGGCCGTTCATCTTTTAGAGGCTAAAATAACAAAAATACATATAATTTGTAGTATATAATATGCATATTAAATGTTTGTAATTATATTGAAAATTGCTCATTTAGAAGTTACTTAATAAAATATAACAGAAAAAATTACTTTTACGTGCATATTATTCAGAAAATAGTCAATGTTTCTTGAGAATCTTTCCATTTAGTGTTTAGCTTAGAAAAAAACGTGGACAAAGCAGGCCTTGCACCCGCAGGTATTGTTATAATGCAACCCCGTTTCTCGGACAACACTTTCTGTAGGTGTTTCAGACTAGTTCTTGTATCTGTAGTTAAGAAGCCCTTCAGCATCAAGAATAGCTCCCTCCTAGTATATGCCAGTTCTTCTTCTCCTGATCCTAAAATGAAAATTTTGGCATGACTGCAATGCAATGGCACTTATTAAAATCATTGGGCGGGTAAAAAAGTTCAGGTCGGGGAAAGAGGGAAATTTGTTTGCAGTAATGGAGTCCTTTCTTGGATTATTTTCTGTATGAATAGAGTAACATAAATTTAAAACAATTTGGAATATTAAAAACATAATATTCACAAATTATCAATACCTTTTTGTTGAAAATAATTACAATAGTGTAATAAAATGCATTGCTATTTTTATGCCATTCTGTTATAGTGAAAAAAGAAAATACCAAAGAAAAAGTCAACAAAATTCTACCATAGTTAAGATGTCAAAAATTGTTCATTACATTGGGTTGTTTTTTGTGATTCGTTTACAAGTTCTTTGTTCAGTTCTCATTTGCGTTCGCAACAGTAGACCCTTAGGAATAATGTCTTATTCGCGGGAATGATTCTTGGTTATGGTCGACCCGGAATTTCTTAAGGGGGGAAATATAACTGACTTGGCCCTAGAAGAGCTAGTTTTCTCAGATTGCTTCCCATTTCACTGTTGTATTCCATTCATGCTTCGATTCTACCCCAAATCACAGTCACTGGCACCGAAGACCTAGGCTGTTAAACTTCGCTCAAATTTCTCAATTGTTGCCATTTCTTCCATCCCATCATTGCATACAGTCTCGTGAACTAATTTAGGAAGTTTCTTCATCTCATTAGATAACAATCATTAAATTGTAAAACAACACAAGACATAAACTTAATAAATTCCTTATGGGTTTGTGTGTACCCACCCATCATATACTTTTAATGGTTATTTTACAGCTGGAAAATCTAAAACAATTGTCCTTCTTAGGGAACAAATTCGAAGGACTTTAGATTTGTTTTTTACCAGTAGTAAAAAATTCCGTATCAATAAAATATCTCACTATACAAACACTACATGTGGTTTTCATCAAAGATTTCTGAAAGGCTAGACCACCACTAATTTTAGTAAACTTCTCCAGACTTTAACTGACATCGATGACGATGTCGAGAATGAACTGACAATTAGTGAAGCTTATGAAGGAATAAGAAAAAAGGCATCTGGTATTGGACGGGCTATGCACATTGTCGACAATGATGGGTCGGCTTAGACCCGCCATAGCCTCAGGAAGTCGCCACCAGTGCAGCAATGAAGAAAAAAATATCGTACACAAAGGGTAGCACATATTAGCAGCTAGTTATTGTAAATTCGTATTACTAAAACAATAAACTAAACGCCCTATTTCGAAATAAAGGTGCATAATGTGGCATACCCAACTAAAAGCCTCGATGTAATATGATAAAACTAAATTTTCATTATGTTCACAAAGTCGCTTTAGAAAATAAAACAAAAAACATTAAAGCTTTATATATAACAACATAAGGCAGCGATATAGACGCCATACCTCCAGGAATTGCATCCATTTTTCAGAACTCAAAAATATCAATTTTTACGGCCGCGACATTCACTTTAGTACAGCATGGAATTATCTTCAACACAGTTAGGTCCGCCCAACGCACTCGACCCTCACTTGTCAACTGCCGTGAAATCTCAGGATGTGGGAATTTCTCATTGCCATATCCGTTTTACCATACAGGTATGATTTAACATTACTACCACATCGCCAGTTTGGTCGGGATTTTAAGTTCGCGATTTGCATTTTGACCACGTTTTCGGGCAAATCTCCCACTGTGCGACGCCCGAAACATCGAGAATGGGGACGCTTTTTCACCCCACTCCGCGCGGCGGCCTCTGTAAGCCCGGAATTCCTTGTGCAACAGCTAACAATAACTGTAACCGATGTTGCAAGTATTAATTAAAATAAATTGCATTTATTCTTGGCGATAAATAATTATAAATTCATGGTGGACGACAAAAAGGTTGGTATTTTTGAGTACCAAAGCAATGTTTCGTTGGTGCATATTACGGGACCATAAAATTTGGTTCGTATACCAAGAAGTTGGTACGTCAGTCAGTCAGTTCGGTATTATCAGTCGGAACTTAACAGTCGGAACTGCCATATGTGGCAACAGCGCCTCGCCAGTACAAACAGTCAGTCCATCAGCTGAGTGTCATGGCAAACATCTACTCTTTGGTTGCTTTTGTACCCCCCCCCCTTTTTTTTTCCTAACCAAAACCGCAACTGCAATAGCAAAAACTAATGTTTCTGCCGTATTCCACGATGGAGTGATACATTCAAAAGCTACAGAAACCACAAGACTGTTCGTGTTTGCGGAAGGCTTCAGTTCAGTCCAAACTGTCAGTTCTGACTGAGCAGTCCAAATTGCGTCCACTGTTAAAACACATTCATTCTACCCGGCTTGTCAACGTAAAGATTCCTATTTTGGGTACCATCAATTATAATAATAATAATAATTTAAAAAAAAATAATTTTAATAACTGTTCATTTTTTTCTAAGAACAAATAATATTGTCTTTTGACAGCATTTTGACAGTTGTATACATTCTCAAAGAAAAAAAATATATACATTATTAACACCAATTATTATTTCAAAGGAGAAAATATTTTGAGCAGTCGATCACTGTTAATAACAAGTCACACAATTAATAATGTACTATAAACAGAGCCAAAAATGTTAGTATGAAATTATATAAAAATTATTCAAAAATGTATGCAACCAAGACGGAGACTTTGTATTACTTTTTTTTAAATTTTAGAGTAGATAATATCAAATGATCCCTGGATGAAATGCATCAATAAAATGTGTTTCCGAAATTCTCATTCTTAATTTCGTTTTGAATATAATTTTTTTGTACTTAAAAAAAATAAATTTAACTATAAAGCTCTATATAAAAAAAATGTTTGTGCTCTGTGATGTAATCTGGCAATTCGTTAATTTTTCCAACCGTCAATGGATCACGTGATCGAGAGGTCTCGCGGCACGACTAGGTGATCATGCATCGCATCACTCTAGCAAAGCTCTGGCAATGCTCTAGCAACTCTCTAGCAACGCTCTAGCAACGCTCTAGCAATGCTCTAGCAATGCTCTAGCAACGCTCTAGCAATGCTCTTGCAACGCTCTAGCAAAGCTCTAGCACACTGTCGCCTAGTGGCGGGCTACGGAACATTGTCTGCGATACACTGAGGTTAAGTTGATTGCATTATGCCCAGGTTGAGGAAGGTCCTGATAAGAGCGCGAGTTGTGGGAACAGCTTCGTGAACGCACACATCGCCTAAGTCCCAGGCTTAACGGAGCAGATCTGGTAGGAACGTCACGTTGTGCAATTGTAGTCGCGTCATAAATGCGGTTTTTGTTTCCAAGGCTTCTTTTCGAGATTCTGTTCCTCGCGTGGATGTGAGAATGAAACATGATTTCAGGCCCGCCCAGAGATGGAGCATGTGTAGTAGGTTACCTTTTTCCATGACCCAGTAAGTAGGGAACTCCACAAATTGATTAGTTTATTTATTTTTTTGAATTATTGCTATCAAATGTGTGTTTATCTGCGGTATGCACAACTGTTGTTTAAGTAAAGCAAAAAACATGGACAGATAATATACACATTAACCGTCACTGATTTCCCATTATCTTCCTGAGCCACTTTGAAAGATGCTACAAACAGTGGGCGTGCATAGATATTAACAGAGTAGGCATTCATACAGCTAACACGATGAGGTTCCGATGGTATAAACAAGAATGTGCTAATCAGTATCTTTTTTAAATTTTGTTTCAAGATTGGCATTATAAATTGAAGAGTCATTCCGCTGTGGTTTCCACCGGGAGCTGAGTATTCATCAAGCGGGCCTGCCCTATTCCAAGACTTACATTTAACCATCTCATCAGACTGCTGCAATAAATATAAGAACTACATGGATTTATCTTTTAAATTTCGCCTAGGGTCATCATCACAATCAGCAAACTATTCATCAAAATCTTTCACCAATCGAATGTAAGCACATCGCCATAAATCGCCAGTCACGTCGATCAAATACATCATTACACATTGGTACAAACCAGAATTTTGGGAAAGGAATCGTTCATTGTTATTAGCAAGTAACCATCCCAGCATGCACATAGAGTGGTTTCGATACATCATGGGAAACCATGGGAAACTGAAATCAAGATGCCAGATCGGATTTTAACCTGGGTCCTTTGGGAAGAGATTCCTGTGTGTTACCACCCCACCATCTCGCTCCAAAGAGTTCATCAGTGTTGTGCCTTTCTCTATGTCACTCTGTTGCAGGGGCGATGGAAGAGATGATGTGTAAAGAGGCTTAGGTCAGACCGTGGTCCAGCAGCAGGAAGCTGCCCCAGTACCTGGCTGCTTTCTCAGGCCCGTCCTCCGCGTGACTCCTATCTTGAGGCTGACTAGAGATGATGATGGTGATAATGGTTATGATGGTGATGTAGATGGGTAACTCAAGAGTGGTGATCCGAGAGCAGGGCATTGTCCACCGAGTGGCATACTCCTAACAGGAGGCCCTGAGGCATACACTGATGCCCTGTTATGAAGCAGTAATGGATTATGCAGCTGGGAGAAAACATCCAGTGCTCCGAGGAAACAACTGATCACCAACTCTTTTCGCGGTTGTAAAATTCTGGAAAGGAAAACCCGGGGATCTATCTCGGAAAACCGCCATGTTGATTACACTGTTAGAAATGTCCACATGAAACTTATTTATTTTGTGTGTTTAAATTTCTTCCCAAGAAATTGCCAAAGAGACAATTTTTTTAATATATACTAGCACAACAAACAAACTAGTGAAAAAACTCAAAAAATGTACTTCCCTATTTTATGGGAAAGTCTTATAGCGCCATGCCTGTCAGAATATCAAACATATTATCGTGTAACATTTTCCATATTCGGACTGCCTTTCTTAGGGATGATGTGAATTAGTCACCTGAATGCCAACCCTCACATATTTGCTGCAGGTAGGGCTTCGTTGATGTTTTGATTATTTACAGTTTTGCACAAAAGCTTGAAGTGATGGGATCCCCGAAATTTGGGTGAGCTCCGGATGTCTTGGGTAGCGACGATCAAGCAGGAGGAGTTGTGGTCGCACGGTGTCGTTGCAGCGTCGCTGATGTCGTTCAGCGGAGGCATGTGCCTCGCCTGGGCGTCGCCCGCCACGCCCCTGCTGCAGGCAGCGGGGGAGCTGACGGCCACCCAGGCCTCCTGGGCGGGGTCCCTGCTGCCGCTGGGAGCGCCCTTCGCCCTGGGGTACGCGGTGCTGCTGGCCCTGCACGCCCACCCTGCGTGCCTGTACGCAGCGAGGCTCCTGTCAGGGGCCGCCCTGGGCGGACTGTGCGTCGCCACTCCCGTCTACCTCGCCGAGATCTCCGAGGACTCTGTGCGTGGAGGCCTGGGCTCCTTCCTGCAGGCAGGATGATGTGTGATCCTTGCACTTTGCCAAGACAAACTCACTCAAGCATGTGACGACTACCAACACACCAGAGTTTCTTGAAGTCGCTGTGCTCAGCTAGAAGCACTAGGCGATGTGTGGTCCTTTCACTTCGACCGGCAGTCGTAAATTCCTTATTTATATCATCCAAACCTCATTGTGTTGGCTGTATGAGTACCTACTCTATAAATATATCTGCACACCTACTGTTTGTAGGGTCTTCCGAACTACCCGGCTTCTCTGGGGTCTCTTTACCAAGGCAAACTCAAGCATGTGATGACTTCCAACGCACCAGAGTTTCTTAAAGTCACTGTGCGTACCAATATCATCATTTGACATCCACAGACTTAATTCTTCTTCTAGATGAACCTAAGTGTACATGTTTGTAGATGGGTTCATTCCCTTTTACATAAAATTGGAATAAAAAGCCTTTTGTTGTGACTACATAATTTACATGTTTTCTTACACTATGTTGTTACTTACTGCATTAAGGGTACAATTAATGACATAAGGGGAGTTTAGGCACTTTTATAAACAAATCATTTTGTCTCTTGATGTATGTTAATCTTATAAGGCTCTTCTGATATCTTTATTTCGGCTCGTGTGTGTCCTTCTGCCCATATCAGGGTGAGCATTGGCATGCACCTACATGAAATACTTAAGTGTTGTATACAATATGAATACTTAAGTGGTAGAATATAATGTGTTTTTATTAATGTTACTATAATGCTAGTTACCACACGACATTATATTGCAAGGAACGATACCATTTACGTAAAAGGACATTACTTGTAAATTGCCATTTTTGAAGTACGATTGAAAAGGAACTATGCTTTCTAATTGAATGCTCAATTTACTGATTCATGGTAAACGTATGCTCTAGTAGTGATTGTTTGCTGTTACATGCTAGTCTCTTTAAGTTTCATTTCAAAGATGACGAGAGTGGGAATGCGTTCTGAAATAACACGCTTAACCTAACCGAGTCAGCAGAGCCTTTTTTTTTCTTCTTTCAATAAACTCAAAGTAGAAGTTTGTCACGTAGAAATAAATCATCTGTCAGTGTTGACATGTGCAGAGCCGGTTGTCACGTTCGCAGCTCTTGTTCAGCAGCGGCATATTCTTCGTGCACCTGCTGGGTCTGGCGGGCAGCTACGTCCGAGGCAGGAGGCGACGGAGTCCCTGCGCTGGCTGCGCGGGGGTCGTCCTGACCTGGCCGGCCGGGAGGAGGGCACCTGGGCCTCTCCCTGGGCCTGGTGGCCTTGCAGCAGCTGAGCGGCACCTGCTCCGTGCTGTTCCACGCCCGCCGTCCCCGGGGGCGGTCATGGTGGCCGCCTGGGGCGCAGGGTCCTGCTGCTCTGAGCCTCACCTCGGGGCTGCTCGGGGCACACTTCCTGCTGGTGGAGGCGTCCCTCTCGCGCCTGACCCTGGCCTGGGCGCCGCTCCTCAGCTCCTGCGTCGGCCTCGGGCCCCTGCCGCCCCGCGCCAAGGGCCTCCGTCTGCTCCTCCTGCTGCTGGCTGCTGTCCTTCATGGTCGCCAAGTCCTTCCAGGACTTCTGCTTCTGCTGCTCCGTCGCCGTCGTGTGCGTCCACTGCGTCAAGCCGGAGACCAAGGGGAGGTCTCTTCGACTCATACAACAAGAAATGACAATAAAGTAGAAAGAGTGGTGTTACTTACATTCTTCTGCTCTTTCCTGTTGATTGGATACAATGCCATCGACACAATGAAGAGCAATAATTGAACATTATTGATTCCTACTTGAAACAATACTCTCAAAAATACTTTCGTTTTAGTTTTTTTTTCATATTTCATGTAATTTGATATGACAAACCATGATTATTGATAATATGGAAAAAAAAATTAAATGGGGAGAGAAAACTATGATCTGTATTTTACTGTCATCATCTTATTTAATTAATTTTACATGTCAACAACGTTTATGTTTAACACAAAATTTCTTCATTTATTGGCATAGTTCTATAAACATTGTTATTCATCTGTCACTAGTTAATTGACAATATATAAGAAAAAAATTAATAGTATTTAAATCGGGCACAGGCTATTCTTCATTTTTTCAATATTAATTTCAAATGATACTAGTAACTAGTTTACGCTAAAATCTCTATTTGTTTATTTAATTTCATGGTCATTACTTTTAATCGCCAATTTTTAAGTAGATTTCGAAGAAAGACTATCTATTGTTGCTGTTACAATGGTGCGACTTCCAGAAAATTGTTATATGGTTTTTCGTTTCATGGTCCATTGACCCCACAACCATCATCAACTCAAAAGTTTTAATATATAAATTTATATAATCACACTTTTATAGACACGATAACTGCAGTAATTTATCACAAATCACTTCCGATCTGATACATAAAATATACTAATAAAAAATCTCGGTCGAGTTCGTTAACAGGCCAAATTCCACCAAAGGGGTAGAAATGAGGAAGATTAAAAAAAAAAACCAACAGAAAAATCACTGTAATTACCATAATATGACAATTTGCATCCATTTGAACGTGTTATAAATCGTAGGAGTAATACCAAAAACATTTGTCAAAATGTATTTTTGATACGACCAAACATAACTGCAAGAGACTACATGGCTCCATCTTTTGACTCCATTTCAGCTGCGAGAGTTAATTTATCTCATGCAAAAGGACTTGTAAGTAGTCCTGGTTCTTGACCACATATGTCGCCACGTGTTGTGTTGAGGTGAAAATTATTTATTTTGTTTTTATGTGGGATGCGGGATGCGCACTAACGGTCGCTAGACACCAAGGAGAAGGAAGTTCGTCTTGCATGACAGTACTTCTGAATCGTCTCAAGGCATTTTATTTGACTGAGCAATGGTTGTGTGTTTTTTATTTGTTTAAATTCCACCTGATAAAAATATTTTTAGTGATAATTTTGTAGCAGAAATTCATAAATTAAATGTATCTTTGAATAAAATTGCGTGACTACTAAGTAAAAAAAATTTGTGCAGAGATCGATTTCTCAGGAATAACCAGAACTCGGAGAACATCAGCATAATTCTTGAAAGGAATAATGAGCACATGAAGAATACCATCAACATATTGGTAGGAATAATCAGGAACACATGGAGAAAACACATAATATCAGCAAATCACAGGGGAAAAAAAAATTAAAAAATAGAAAATTGCTAGATATTAAAAAAAATTATAAAAATACAAAACAAATAACAAAACATTATGGCTTGTGCTAGAACTCCATCATTGCTTAACAAAGAATAAGTTCACAATCTGGCGGCATAGTTTTTTTTGTAATTGTTTAATTTTATTATTGTTTGTTTTTTTATAAAATTTTATTGTTGATTTTTTATTATATAATAAATATTCATTCATTTAATTTTTATTTTTATTATGTTAGGTAAGGAATCTTAAAAATACTTAATGGTGTTCAGTAGTACAAGTGTTTCTGAACAAAAAAAAAAAAAAAAATATTTTCGGGAATTAAATGTTTTTAGCGGAGCACCTTCTCTAGGAAATAATTATGACTTTAAACAGAGATAAGTTGCTGGTAGAGAAGTTTAGAGTATGTTGGCTAAGTTCAGTGAAGCGGGCTGGCAGATATGCTATTAAAACTGCGGAAGGAAAAGTATGAATTTTTGAAAACTTTGAAAATTTAAATATTGAAAGCTTTGTGAAATGTCTAATAAACCATGGAACATATTTTTTACATAACTTTTTTTTTATATTGCAGGAGGACAGATGATTAACCTTTTACCTTGTTTTTTGCAAGCAATGGCTTTTAATCGGATGAGGTTGAACTAACCTTCGAAATAATTTGTTTTCTCCTTATCTACAACCACGAATTTATTATTTTCCCGCTCAGTATTTTGTTAACTACAAGCATTTTGTTTATAAAAGTTTTCTTCGACGATTGTCACTAATCACGATCGTGGCAAGCAACAACTCACTAGAGTCATTGCTACAAATGTTCAACTTTATTTCAGCCAAACATGAGTTTTGAATTTATTTAAATTTAAAAAAACCTCCGAGCTAAATAAAAAAAAATGGACAAACTTGAAAGCTCTCGTAGCTTTCATCCATTTGAAACCTATGCCGTTGGGAGACAGAAAAAGAACCCATCTATAAATAACTTATTTAGTAGTAAATTAGACAAACTAATTATAGGTATCGAATGTATCTTCTAATATACTTTAATGAAAATCAAGCTGCCATAAAAATAAATAGTTGTTGGCAATCGCCGTTTGAACAAGGTGTAAACACAGTTTCATGTACATTTATTTCCCTATACCCACTCCAGCAGAATAATTCCAGAGTGACGTCACAACTCGTAATTTAGAGAGCACACCTACATGATTCCACGATCCGTACGAAGTCAGCATTTTTTTTTTTAAGTTGATAGTGGCCTACAGCCTGTAGCCCACGGCCATAGTGTAATGTGTCATTATTCGAAGCTTTCTTAATCATATCTTATCAATCAAATCTCTGCAGGAAAATTAACACTCATGCCTTACCCGGGACTCGAACCCAGGACCCCTCGCACCGTGAGCCGGTGTGCATCCGACTACTCCACGGAGGTCAGCGAAACGTCGGCCTTGAGTGGCACGCTGGGACTGGGAGCTCCAGCAGTCAGGGATGCCAACTTGGGGTTTTTCTCCCCAAATTTAAGGGGAACCAAGATGTAACGGTTTTTTTTAAGGGGAATTCTTTAGGGGGATTTTTTTAGCGGGTACATTATTTAAGAAATTTTTGAAGGTGTGAAATTAAAGTGTATACCTTGAAAACAAAGTGGAAAAAAGAACAGCAACACAAGTGGCGCTGGTGGCTGAATTTCGCACTACGACCAACAACTTGCTGGTCAAGAGAATTCCGTTTTTTTTTTACTTTTAACGTTCAATGTCTTCACGTTGTAAGTTGTCTGGTTGTGGTTGTGTCCGTCAGTTTGTTGTGTACTCGCGAGTTTTATTGGATTGCAAAGTAAGTCGTTTATGTTTTTCTGTAGTGCCAAGGGAAAAAAAAAGACAAGAATAATAATTAATTATTCGTGTTCAAATCTTTTCCACATACAAAAATAAATTCATATAAATTGTAGATACTGCATGTTATATTTCAAAATTATTATGCTCTGTTTGGGCAGAAAAATAAGGCACTTTAAACACGCATAATCTATATTGAAAATTGAAAAAAACGATGTTCAACAGAAAATAATTTTAGCTCTTAAACAGGGTGTACAGGGAAAACCTTGGCGGTTTTTAACCGACATCTAGGGGGAAACGCGCCGCAGCAGGTGGCACCACTGCCAGCAGTCGACCTTCGTCGGCCAGTGGAGACAGTCGCGTCTGCGCAACGTGGATATTTTTCGCCGTCCGCATTACGTCATCGCCGAGCGAGTGCGCCGTCGTCTGCACATCTGCCACACCAGGTATCACCTCGCACTAGCGTGTGTTCTGGCGGTGTCTTCAGGGTGTTTACAGTGTCCACGTGGTGCGCAGTCGGGAACGCAGCCAAGGGGCCCGCCTCGCGGCCGATATTTTCGCCGCTCGAGCTCAAGAGGTGTAGTTTTGCCTCCAAGCAGAAACACACTGCGGTGGGAGGAGGGTCAGTCGGGGAGTGGGGGGGACACAGCTCCATCCACTTTCCTCTTCCTTGTTTCTTGACGCGACCTTGAGCGCAGAACGGGAGGAGGAGAGAATGAGAGAATGAGAGAATGATAGCAGGCCGTGGTGTCAGGTACGCGTAGCTGGCGACCGCTCGCTTCCGTGTCCCCTGCAATGCTTCTTTTGTTTGTATAATCTACACGCTAGGCTATCCCGTACAAGACGCACAGTATTAGCCTGTATTACGCCAATAGTTTCTCTAATTATAATGCTCTATTTGCTACATTTTTTTTTTAATTTTTAACACTGCTGCATAAATAAGGGTTTATTACAGAAATTCAATTCTTGCAATTTTTAAGATAGATATAACATTACCTAAACCTGCAGACCTAACAAATTACTGGTAACTGAATGATAAAATTTTCTTAATCTGCTTGAACCCATAAACGTGCCTAGTTTAATACATTTTCCTGTCATTAAACTTTAGCGTAGATTTAACTTATATAGGTTTTAAAAACTTTGTTCGAAAGGGGAATATGTATGGGTAAAAAAGGTAATCATAATTTTTGATGAAAAATCAATTTTTTAAATTGGTTTTTAAAGAACTTTGAAGAAAACATTTTATCTATTTAGTTTACAACCGAATCTGGAACATAATATTCGTACTTTGGCGTCTCAACTTCTTATACTTCAGAATTTAACTATCCAGTTATTGTTGTTGTAGGTTAGTTCACGTAAACATCTCTATATGATATTCTTCACGTAAATTAAGCCCATTCCACATGATGCCAAATTTATGCTATACCTTCAATTATACCCATGGGGATAAAAATAGGCATAACAGTTTATCTAGCAGAAGAGAACAAATAATTGGTTACTCCATACACACGATACCTAGAATGCTAACAGAAAACCAGCCAATGTAGTTGCCGACAAATCAAGCTCATCAGGCTAGGAATCATGGTAATGTCCATTTAACCAATTACTGTAAATATATTAAAATTTCACGTGTGTATTTAAAAAATAATGTAACCAGGTGAATGAATTTTGGTATTTAATCGTCTACGCTTCACTTGCAAAAAAATACAACAAATTTTGTGCATTATTTAAAAACACACAGAGTCATTTAAAAATTAACGAGGATGCATATTCCTTAGAAGGTTTCAAAATATACTAATATAAAATTAAAAGGATACAAGGGAACTCGTGTTTGCTTAAATGTAGTTTATTTATTATATATTCATAATTTTGCATTTATAGGACAGCTCATCCAAATAATTCACAACATCAATTGTTATATTGTTATGGTACTAGTTTCAAATGGTACCGATTCGCATATTTTATGTGTACGTACATACTGATTGGTTACTAACTTATTCTACTACATTAAGAAATTGATACTAACAATTTTCGTTAACAAGTAAGACAAAGAAACACGCTCAGTTTAACGTAGTAAGTAGTTGATCGCATAGTAAACTTAAATATGAAGTGAAGTAAAACCGTCTCTCATTTTCGTTTAGGTTAACAGGTGTGGGTTTATATGAAGTGCTAAGTTTGTTCAGTAATAATATATGGAGATTAATTTCCTATTAAACGTAGAATATTAAATATTTGTTAAAATACTTGTATGAAATAATCAAACCAAAGGACTGAGCTATGAATTTAATATTATTATGACAATTCTATAAGCAATTAAAATATATTAGTAGGTATTTGCTTTAAGCACATTTTTAAATCAGTAATATTTTATCAAAAAATAAATAAAATTATTTTTCAGTACCTAGGTTGAAAAATAGCGCACTCTATCGACGCACAACCAAGACTCTGGGAACTTTAGGAGGATATTATTTATTATTAATAGAGCAATGCAAGTGTTCTTACGTATTTTAAAAATTGAGATTACTTCTTTCTATTACTATTTAAGTTTACCAAATAAATTCCAGAGTAGTTTCAGTATCATAATATTTCATTTGGCACACTTTTACGTTCCCTAATGTTTACAGTAAATATATACAGGTTTATGTTCTTACACGCGGGTCCATTATCTTGACAACATTGGCTCGTGGGTAAAGCAGAAAAAATAGAACACGTTCTAGTACGGTTTTAGCTAATATTTTCGGTATGAAAACCTTTATTCCCAGTTCCAAACCCCTTGAAAGGTTGCTGAAATGCTACCCACACGGGAGCAGACGAGCTAACATAAATTTTTTATGGAAACTGCTAAGGGAATGGGCATCGTAGTGGTCGCAATCATAAATGTATATATGTATACATTTGATATGTAAATATGTGTATGCATTTACACATATATACATATAAAGTGTGTGTGCATATGAAACTAGATTTCTTATTGTTCATTTTTTTTCACATGTATTGTACAACTGTGGAGTTGGTTGAAAACCAGTGATTTTAAACGAGGGACCTTACAGTACAATAAGTTCAAATTAAATTTAAATCTACCAAATTTAGACCAAAGTATCACTCACTCAGGTTTACTACACCTCTAATTTACGTCATAAACAGTAGTCATGGCATATCTCATTTTTATGGTTCATGGTCTGCCCAAATTTATGTTTCATAAGGTATGTGGCAGTATTGTTTTGTTGTTTACAACATAATTGACACTCTACAGGTCCATTTCTGTATAGTTCTAACTGCTACAACGACAAATACAATATGTGGTTACGCTATATAAATTGTAATTATTTCGTATGCTTTAGCCCGAATCAAAAGGAAAGGAACTTGTGTGTCACTGTCATATTAAAACTTGCTTAAGCTTTTCCTATTCAGAATTAAAGTTGTTCAATATTGCTGTATGCAAAGTTACTTGCTTACGCGATCCTCCAACATACACTGACTGAATTTCTTCATGGTACTTACAGGCATAGTTTTTTACTGTAACAATTTGTAAAGCAATTTCGGTTGCGGACAATCCATTTATACAGAGAGCCAAGATGTTAAACATCAAAAATTACAACTCGATCACAAAACATACCACTCAGTCACACTCTTCTTGATAGAGGTGCCTCACGACAGAGGTGTAAGATAGCATAGTTCGAGATTTCCAGCCTGTACCTAATTATTAAGTGCACATCAAACTCGGCACATAGACAGATTTACTTGGAAACAATAAAATAATAATTCAGAATATAAATTACAAAACATTTCACAGTATTAACTTACGTGACATAGCGGTAGCCGAATAAACACACTCCGAGCGACTGGCTCGGCTCGCCGGACGCAGAGATGCACGACACAGGGCAAAGCACTCAAGGTCAAAATATCTAACGTGCATTATCTGTTTTGTAAAATGACTGGCAGAAGATAAAAACAAAAATAATATACAGAATGAAGCACCCAGTGAAATACATTTTTTTAAATATAAACAATAATGTTTATTTTCATATGAATAAAGTACGATTTTTAGAAGTTGAATAATGCTCTTAAGTTAGATGAAGTCATTATATTATTTTCAGCGAGAGCATTTTGAAACATTAGGCAGCGCAAAGAGACACGATATATTTGTATGCAACTATGTCATATTTTTTGAATAGCCTACTATGTCACAATAAGTGAAAAAAATAATGGAAATACGAATGCAATTCGACGATATTATAAGAAAGAATATTAACTAAATATTTTTGACAAATACAATTTTTTTTTGTGAAGATGCATCGTTGTTGATGGAAAAGAAAGGTCCATTTACAGTTTTAAAATTTTCATTACAAAATTTTAAGTTTTCCGTACCATGAAACAACTAGGGTTGGCGTTACATTCTACTCCAGCATACAGTATGTGCGAAAGATTCATCCTTGGATCGTCTTTCATCAGATACACATTCCTAAAATAATTTCATTTCTAGTGATGCATTTTAATTGCACGTTTCCTTTGAATAAGCACAGCAAGTTTAAAAAGGAATGTTGCCTCAAATTTAGGGGAAGGGAGGGTAAGATGACGAAGCGGGTAAGATGACGAATCTCGAGTTTCTCCTTCCAGACAACAGATAGCAGCACAGTGGTAGGTGCGAAAGTGAGCCATACTGGTCGCTTTGTGAAATGTGTAGTAGCACTCCATTGACTAAAACCTTTGGAGCTAAGGAACGAAAAGTTTGTTTTGTGAGCTGCCGATGTAAGATTTCGTCGCAAGAAAATAAGTATTGAGATTAGCAAGGTTAGTAATTATTAACACCTATAATTTTTTTTATATTTAACAAACATATATGCATGCAACCTGTGTTTATTGTTGAAATATATTTTTTGTGTAAGTTTTTTATTATAAAAATCAAACATGGCTATGTGGGGCAAGATGAAGAATTGGGGAAAGGGGCAAGATGACGAATTCGTCTACTTGCCCCACTCTACATAATTTTTTTTGTTCATAAATTATTGTTTTTTTTTCTATTCTATTACAGGTGTACACTGCTGTGAAATGGTACGTGACTACAAACGAAAGACAGACAGACAATGGTGGTCGAAAGATAGCATGAAAATAGCCATTGAATTGGTAAAAAATGGAAAAAGTGTGAATTCAGCAGCAAAACAGTTCGGTATACCAGAGCCAACATTGAGAAGATATATTAAAGAGTACAAAGAAACGGTGAGTGATTACACTGTCAATAGTAGTACTTACATATAGGTTTATGTTTATTTTTAAAACTAATGGTTTTAATTACGCTAATTTTTGCAGGGGTTTCCTGAGAATGCAGGAAGATTCAAAAATACGTTTTCGCCTGAACTGCTAGCACAATTGAAAAAATATGTTGTTGATATAAACAAAAGAGCATTCGGACTGACAAAAGATGAGTTTTCTCGAATTGCCTTTAATTTTGCTGAAGGACTTGAAATTGACCACCGGTTCAACAAACAAACAAAAAAGCAGCTGGGAAAGACTTTATCTGTAGGTTTATGGAACAGTGAAATATAACCTTGAGGAAGCCAGAAGCCATATCAACCACCAGACTGACTGCATTCAATAAGGTAAATGTGGATTTTTTTTTCTGTTTTGAAGGAGTTGCGACTGGAAAAAGGTTTCCAGGTTTCCCAAATTTACAATGTAGACAAGTCGGGATTTCCTACAGTACCCACGAAAACACCGAAAGTTCTGTCACCAGTGGGTAGTCGCCGAGTCGTGAAACTCTCGTCAGGTGAGAGAGGGCAAAAGGTTACTGCTGTTTGTTGTATGAATGCCGCTGGAAATTTTGTTCCCCCGATATTTATTTTCCCTCGAGTGAGAATGCAACTTTTTTTCTTGGATGGAGTACCTCCTGGATCAGTTGGAATTGCTCATGAGAGTGGCTGGATGACCTCTGATATTTTTGTAAAATATCTAGAACACTTTGTGAAGCACACAAATCCTAGCAGTACCAGCCCATTACTATTATTAATGGACAACCACACTTCGCACATTTCCCTAGAGGCAATCAACTTTTGGAGAGATCACCATGTCATAGTCATGGGGTTTCCAGCTCATACTACGCACAGATTGCAGCCTCTAGATGTATCATTTTTTGGTCCCCTCAAAACAGCTCATTCGAAGGAATGCGAAAATTTTATGGTTTCTCGGCCTGGAACTATTATAACCATCAAAGACGTGGCATCGTTGTTTTGCTCAGCATACAACAAAGTTGCCTCTGTAGGGGTGGCTGTGAATGGGTTCAGAGCAACAGGGATCGAGCCTTTTAACGATAACATCTTTACAGATGAAGATTTTTGAGCTTCAAAAAATACAGACAAGTCTATATTCATGTCTGATCAACCAGCCGCATCGATCAGCACTACTGTAGAACTACAGGACACACCAGTGGTGGCTGGTGTAGCACCAGAGGATTCACCAGGGGTGGCTGCTGTAGTAGCAGAGGATTCACCAGGAGTGGCTGCTGTAGTAGCAGAGGATTCACCAGTGGCTAAGCAACAAAAACTTTCCTCCCAATCTACTGAAGCAAAATCAACATCCACATCTAACCAACCAGTGCCAGCAACACCTGCTACAGAAGACACATTGCATACTCCAGACATATCAGAAGCCATCTCCCAACCAAGCTGCAGCTATTCATTGCCTATTCTCCCTGTTGCTGACCTTAAGACTAAGCGTAAACGCAGGAAGCTCCCTTCATTGGTAATATCCAGTTCACCAGTAAAGCGAGTATTAGAAGAAATAAAAGCCAGTAAAGAAGAAACTGCAAGGAAGAAAAATGATCGTCTTGAAAAGAAAAAACAAAACAAGAGAGCTCCAAGGAACAAATTATCAGCAAAAGCAAAGAAACTAGCCAGCCAAAAGAATGACTCGGAGACCTCAGACAATGAAAGTGTTGTCTACATGGAAACAGAAGATGAAAAAGAACTTTATAAGGATAGTGACTGTATTCTGTGTGGGGAGAGTGGGAAGAAAGAACTGTGGAATCAATGTTCTATATGTAAAGACTGGGCTCATGCACAGTGTACTGGTTGGGATAGAGATATTGCGAAAGTTCGAGCATGGGAATGTGATTTTTGTTTTCATATTCATTATGATAATTATAGTTGTCAAATATTTAAATTTGATTTGTATTTTTATTAGAAAAAAATCACGAATGAATATGTAACACTAAAAGTTATAAGTCCAACCATTTTATTTTCAGTTTACAAGTCATGCCTACTTCAATATACATTTATGTGAGTATTTGAACTGTTTTTAGTTAATATATAAATGTCTTTTGTTTAATAAATATTGTTTTCTGCATTAAAATCACATTCGTCATCTTACCCACCTGTGCGTGTAAGATGACGAATATGCATAATTTTATAAAATCATTTTTGCCTTTTAATTCTTACACTATGCTGTTTGAACCATTAAAATTTACAAGAGTTATAATTATACTTTCATATTCTATAGAAATATAAAATCTTTGTACATCCCAAAGGCTATAAAGTAAGTATGAACCTTACATTCGTCATCTTACCCTCCCTTCCCCATATATACGTATTACAATAATTTAACGAACGATTGTTTCGTCAATAGGCCGTACACGTGTTATTATTACATTATAGGAAAGTTTCACAACAAATGCTGATAATCCTTCGATTGTTTAATATTAGTTGTATAGAATACGTTATACTTAAAACATGTAAAAACGACAGTGTTCATGAATATCGTAAATAGAATAAACATGATATACGACAACGGGCCGGTTTTATTAAACCTTTAAAATTGTATTATTATGAATATCGATGTTAAAGAAGGTAACATAAAAAAATCAATTTTAAAATTTGAGATATTAGCTAAATATTTTGATTGCAGGGTTTTAGGTAGTAAATGTTTTTTGTATAATTCCAAAGCAAAATTTAGGATTGCAGTTAGCGTAGCATCGGTAGGCAACACGTAGTTCATAGTCAGCAGTCCGGAGTCGCCAGTCAAAATTACATAATATGATCAAGGGAGTATTTGATTAAACCATATCATCGCGAAAGATTTTCTGATAGGTGAAAATATTTTGGCAGCTGGTGGTCTGGCAGTCCGAAATGAAGTTCGATGATATCCCAATGCTCCACTGGCGACTGCTGGACTGCTGACTGTGGAACAGTCATGCCAGTTGTCAAACTGCGGACTGCGCATTGTGAATAAGGTCCTAGACGCCGAAACGTCCGGCGTCGCCTCTTCGTAAGCAAAAGAAACTAAAAATTGAACATTTATATCCAAATGGTTTTATTCTGCGGGCTATAATGACAAAAATCTACTCAGGCATGCAGTCCGACTGCCGGGCTCGGGTGCTTGATGAGAATGTAACGTGAGACGAGTGGAACGGTATGTGCACAGACGATAACTTTTTCCGCAATGCGTAACACGCCAGCGCAGAGAGAGGTTTAAGTGACACGAGATATTAGTATAAACACAGCGTCTTTTTTTTTTCTTATTTTAGCGGCTGCTACACATTACACGTCTCTCAGTAACCTGTGGAATTCGTCAAGGTTTTACAAGTAGCAGCGGCAATAATGAAATATGATACTTTTTTTGAACCGCTCTCACGGAGTTCCGTTTGTCAACTGTGAGTCTGAGCTTAGTGAGATTGACACGTGAACGTCTCCGAAAGCATACGCTTCCAACTTCTAGAACCGCACGTATGTTGCTAGACTCCGACGTTTATGGTTTGAATCACCGTTAAAAAACATAGAAGTGTGTACTAATCGTACGCCCAATATTAACATGCAACAAATGCTATTTATAACTTTTATTATTCTTGTTTGCTGTATAAAAGTTTTCAAATGTGTAGAGGTGTTCCCACTATAAAGCATCACAGCCAGCCACGGACAGCCGGCAAAATACCATTTGTTTTAATTGTGACTATAATGACAAGCTTCTATGTCCAAATTAAACTTACACTGTCTCAAATACTGCAACATTTATGCATGTTTGCACACACCGAACAGTTTGTAGCTAATTGCTTTGGGCACCAAATTCTGCTTACCAAATAAGAACCCCCCCCCCCCCCCCCGAAAAAAGGCTCTTCTTATTCTTACGTTTATTCACCATTGCTGTTAAAAAAAAAATACTTTTTTTAATGTTACGTGAAATTCTTTATTTCAACTTGACGTTCTTAAAATGGTTAAATGCATATTTTGGTTAAAAGTGTTAATTGCATATAAATGTATACCATTAAAAATACTAATGGCCACATATAAAATAAAATTAATGAATACGTAACTAACAAAGCCATATAAAATCGATTTGAATATATCACTTGTATAATGAAATATTACTTATTCCCAACGATTTGGCGTTTACTTCCTTTAATGGTTTTGTTCTTCTTCCGAGGTGCATTCTGTCGTAACCTTGCCTTATGACCCCGCCTGCAGTCACGCTGAATTCCCATGCCGTTCGGCCTCAACACAACTAACTGTGGAATACGCGTGTACTTGGCCCGGTGTGGTGTCCACAGGCCCGGCCTAGTAAGAGTATTCAGTCTAGAGGTGGGTCGAAAAGTATCAACCTGTTACTTTGGCACTGATACGCGCCTGTATCAGGAACGGCAAACGAGTACACTTGAAAAGTATCAAGTACTTTAGTATCAGTTCAGAATTCGCCTGGAATAACACCACGTCCAATGTGCGCAGAACCCGATCGCAGATGACGGTCACTTGGGCGGAGCTTGTGAAAGGGGAGGGAGCAGGAACGACGAATAAGGGATAAAGAATGGAAATAATGTAGGGGAGGAAGCGCAGGGGAAGGCGTTGAAGGAGAGGCGCAAAGCGAAATTGTTACGAGTCGTTTGGTTATTGTCCCACATCAAAGTACGCTCAGTGCGCAGTGCGTGCACAGTCTCGTTCAATAATAAAACTAATGAAATTTTAATATTAAAAAGTACATTAATACAAGATATAATATTTATATTTGTGCACCTAACATCTATGAAAATGCAAATAAATTCTCAGTTGACACTAATAACAGATGTAATCAACATTAGGACTTTTTTTTCCCGAAAACAATTAGTAACTAGTGTTTTCATACATTAAAAGATTACGATTTTATCAAAAATAAAAAATAAAAAAAAACAGATACGTACATTAGTGAGCATACTATATCAATGTTTACGTTTCAAATGTTTCTTCAGATTAGTCGATGATGATTTATAACTCAGTTTTTGTTTACACAAATTACAATTAGCAAACTCATTATTTTCCGTAAAAAAATTCCACACAAATGAAGTCTTTTTCCTGCACTTATCCATTCCTTATTTCACTATAAAGATACTAACTACAAAGCATGACAGCCCGCAACAATGTACATGGTGATAATTAATACACGGCCAGGACGAACTGTAGTGAATGTTGAACGGATTGATACTGGCTGTATCAGGTGGGCATGAGAGTAACAGAGGTAGAGAATTACCGGGCGTGATAAATAATGTATCAGAGAAACCGATACCTTTTTACGCTGGTGATGACGGCACGGAGGATGTGTACCCTGTAACGAGAATGCTGATACCTTGTCACTTCCTGGGACCGCTACTGCTCTGATACAAAAGTATCAGATACTTGTAACTAGGTACATTACTGTATCAGTATCAGGTTGGAACAGATACCGAAAATTGCTGTAACAACCCACCTTTAATTCAGTCCGGGCGAGCGAAGCACAACTGAAGGAGGACGAGAAGAGGCAGCGCGGAGACCCCCCTTCCTCCCGCCACGTCAGCCAAGGTCAAGCGGCCGTGGCGGCGCCACATGCTAGGTACATGCTAGGCGCAGTACACGTCGTAGAAATCACGGGTTTCCTCAAAATTTTCCGTTGTGACCTAGTGCAAATTATATACGCAGCGAAAGAGAAAGGATTGGTGCACTATCCAAAAGTGGTTTTACGCAATAGTAATGAAAACTGTGAGCTTGGCGTGCCTCTGAAAATACGCTAATTAGGCTTATTCGGCATGCATTTACTAATCGACTATATGTCTGAGACATCTTAAACAACTTTAGGATCATGCCCGGTACCTTAATCTCTTTTATATCCGAAATCGGTAATCGCATGTCAAATAGTTTCGATAAAAACAATTAATTGTTAAACCTCTGCAGCTCTCTTTGCACTGCATGTAGGCGGGCCCCATAACGCCCGAGCGTATTTGTAGTGCGATTGTACGCTCGAACGGCGCGTCCCATAACTATGTAGTTCAGCGCGCCGTGGGCGCCTGCGCGACTCTAATCAGTCACCAGCTGTGTGAGCTCGTTACTGTGCTTCCAACTCGGGTTACAGACCTGGGACTGCGGGCTGATAACGGTATTCTCCACGCTCCAACGGAAAACGTACCGTAATTCTCTGACTGCGCACCAACACGCGGAGTGCGTTCCGTTACGGCACTCGTGAGCGCCTCGGTGTGAATCGGTGACGTCGAAGGTAAGCAACCACTGAATAATCAGCGTGTGCGTAAAATACACTATTGTGTCAGCGAAATACGAACAGTTTGATTCATGATAAACTACAATTCTTTTTTATTTTATTTCAACATAAATTCATCAATGATTTCTTTAATAACTTTACTTTTAATTTAAAGATAGATTAAAATAAATGTGTCTCTTCAATGATTTCAAAACCCGTGTATTGCCGTAGCAAACATAAAATTATATAAAAAAATACTGTACAAGTTCCTAACCTTAAATATTCTTTACGTTAAACTTCATTGTAAATATGTTTGTGTGGCTCCTAACGCACACAACTATATTAAAAGACAACCGTGCAACATTATTTAATACTAGCTAAAGTTACAATACATTGTTAACCTCTTATTCGTTTCACATTATCAACGGATACACACGTAGTAAATAAAGTAGCACCGGTACGATAAATGCTACCGTACGATATTGTGTGATTATACTCAAATGTTACGATATATGGCGTCAAATCGACATCAGTGGTCGGAGTTTAAGAAAACAAATGGGGTGTGGCTGTGTCATGGACACGGCCGTGTGTTGTACGTGAACACGTGTACGTAACAAGTAGTATTTTCTAAACAAAAAGTAAAATACGATATTTTATTTATTTTATAATCATGTTTGAACACTGAGAAGTCATTCGGGTTTCCATGTTTTGTTTATGATAGTAACTATTTCCGGTCGTCGTGTTCGGGAAAGAAATCAAGTAAACAAATAACTAGTCGACCCGTGCGGAATTTGGCAGTGCGCGGCTAATCGTTTTGTGTGGCATTCCATTTTTTAAAAATTTGGAAAAAATGACATTTTGAAGACGAATAGAAAAAAGTAAACGGGTGTTGGTACAAACGAAGACGTGTTATTGAACACAACAGTACAAATAGCTGTTACACATTTTTTTTTACATAAGTATTATACTCAAACATAGGTACCAATTGTAGCATTTCTGAAGTAGAGTTAAAAACACATAGTAAAAAAAGTAGAAAGTTTTTTTATATCGCCTTCTTACAGAATTAATTTAAAACTTTTAAAACCATAGCATTACTAAGGTTTTCAAAAACTACAATATGGTTTTTGTTTGACGCTGTTATTAAAAGAATTGTGGCAATCGCGTGAAAGAGTCTGTTGGCTTCTAAATGCCTATCCCACGGTCGGACTTAATTTGGATGAAGTCCGGCCTTCACAGACTCAAGTATTTGCTCGGTCAGTCAGTAACACCAGAATGAACAACATGCCCTCTTCTAAAGCTGTGTGCAGCTTGAAGTACAGAGTAGATTGCAGTACAGAGTAGGTTGCAGTACAGAGTAGATTGCAGTACAGAGTAGATTGCAGTACAGAGTATGTTGCAGTACAGATTAGAATGCAGTGCAGTGTAAATGGCATCCACTGTTGCCAGGTGTTAACATTTAAATCTTTAAATAATTATAATTATTGTCAATATTTTTTTTATATATTTCTATTTTGTTTATTTTTCTAGGACCATAAATATTGTCTGTTTACAGCATTATTTCAGCTGTTATCATTCCGAAACAAAAATGCAATTCTAAAAAAAAATAATTCACGTCTATTATTTGTAGCAGTTGGTCACTATTAATAACAAGGCCTTCGATTAAATTAATTTATTTGCTGAAACACAGCACACGGTTTTAATATTAAATATATAAACAAATTTGTTGACAAAAATATTTGAAACTCAAGATAATGTTTTTCAGTTTAGTCACTTAAGAATTAAAAATTGAATATTATTAGGTGAAGGTTTTGATGAATTACAAAAAGAAAACGTATTATCACAATTCTCATTTTTAATTTTTCTTCAAAAATTCGCATGCCAAAAATTATATTCAAATTATTGAAGACTTTAGTAATGCTATGGTTTTAAAAGTTTTAAATTATTTATCCAAGATGGTGATCTAATGTGATACAATAAAAAAACATTTATAGAATTTAAACAAGGCGTTTTTAACATTGTACTTCAAAAGTGCTGGAACTCCACAGCAGAATATCTCATAGATACATCTAAAAAAATTATAATTTCAAGTTGTGTGTAAAACTTTTATATATATATATATATATATATATATATATATATATATATATATATATATATATATAATGCATCAGAGAACGCCGAAATAAAAGCGCTAATGGAAGAAATCGGGCATTGGAAAGAGAAAGTAAATGTCCATGAAAATGCACTCTGCTAACTAAGGATGAAGTCTTATGTCACCGCATGTCACTGGACCTGGTGAACTACCAAGGCTCTACTTTCATCCACGTAAAATGCAAAGCAGAGCTTAAGCATTATGTATAAAAATATTTAAAATAACATGTTACATACTTAACTTACAGAGATTATGTTCAATTTAAAATTTAGTTTTCATATTTATTAAATTGCAGTTGGACTAAAGTTCATCAGTCCACTTCGGGTATGCTGTGTCTCTTACTATAAAATATTCCTTGCTATGCATTTCTAGTAATAGTGAAAAACCTTTTTTTTATGAAATATATATTTTTTACCCCCACCCCTACACCTTTTCTGGTTTATGTCGCCTTCTGTCCCTGGTTCATTCTTCGAAGAATACTTCGGTTAAGTTTGGTGAAAAAAGGCATGGGGTAATCCCCAAATCATCACCACATTCTTGTCTGTGGCGGGAGGAGAGGGGGAAATCTACCCACCACGTTTTAGGTCGTGTCCCAAACTTAAGATAAAAATATACAATATACCACACAGTTCATAGATGGATTGCTCGTTTCACGTATTTTACTGTTCGCACCAGCGTAACGCCTTTAGGTAATTCCGACTCTTGAAGATGGCGACTATAATGAAATCCGAACAGTCGGATATTGATTTTTCATCGTGATGCAATTTCAGTTAGTAACCATGAATAGTTTATCATAAACCGTTAATCATTTCTCATCTTCCTGTCCACCATCTAAAGTGTGTTGCTCTGTTGGAAGGCGATGGAACAGATGGAGTGTGAAGAGCCTGAGGTCAGACCGTGGTCCAGAAGCAGATCGCTGCCCCAGTTCCTGGCAGCTCTCTCAGGTAGGTGCCCCGTGTTGCCTCTTGAGGCATCTGCTGGTGAAGGCTGTGATGGCAGTAACCACCTGGACATGGAGTGTTTTAGACTCTCTGTCATCCATCATCCTGCGACGGGAAAAACGAAATTATGTTCTACACTTTGCAGTTCATGGCTCTGGCCTCTATAGGTGGAGGAGGCAGGAATTCCTCAAGGAATTCCAGTGGTCAACTCCATTTTCCTCTTTTACTGCCCAATCACAAACTCTTTATAACTTCGGAGTGTTTTAAATTCCTTATACAATGATGGAGGCCACAGTAAGCCTGCTTTAAAGCCAAATAATCATTCGCACACATAGATGTGACTAAATTTTTGCCAATGGGTGGTCTAATTCCTAGAATCGAAGTGAAAACCCCTTGATATATTATATAGCGTGATAAAGTCCCAGCATATATTATTACTAGCTGACCCGGCGAACTTCGTACTGCCTAACAGTCAATGAATGTCGTGTTAACTTTTAGCTAAACCTAATTTAGGATTTTATTAACATTATAAAATGAATACTCAAAATTCAATAAAAGTACAAAAATCAAGTATTTCAATGGCGTGTCAGCAAGACATTTGCTTTATTGGAGCTATGTATTTTGCTGCATTGGTTGCACTCGGGTTGATTCTCTTCAGTGAAGCACCTTGTTATATACGACATTTTTCCGTTTTGTTATCAGGCGCAAGAACAAATAAAGCGGATGGTTTGCCGGCAGGTGAACATGCCACGTAAAATAGACCATGAGAAAAACACGCATTTTCTAGATTCAGACCACAAACACTTAAGGATTGGCCTTGTGATTTGTTAATAGTCATGGCGAATGCAAGACGAATCGGAAATTGAAATCGTTTAAACTAAAAGGGCATATCGGTTGGAATCATCGGAATCTTCGGAATGAGAACTTCCTCACCTTTGAATTTTTCTTTGAGTATCATGGCGTGAATCAGATTGATCATCAGTTTTCTTATCACTAAACGCGTTCCATTGCATAGTTTTGGTTGGTTTAGATTTCGAAGCATGATGACTACCGATGACAGTTATTAATTGTGCGGTGGTAAGCCAGGCACATCCAAGCGGTTTAAAAATTCATTTGGATAGTTGATGGCTTCGTTTTCGTTTGTTTCACAATCAATATATTTGAATGAATGCAGAGTACCAACGATTTGATTCTGAATTACGAAGTTTAAGTCATCCACAAATTTGTTCTTAGCCACCAAAATTGCTAGCTCACTCAACCATTTTTTTATTTTTGTGTTTAGCAATAAAGTTCGAGAACACTTTGTTGATGAGCTCGTCTATCGATGAGACGAAAACGCGAAAATTCTGAGGAAATGAAATCAATCCGCGTGATTCGTCGACAGGAACACGGTCATTACCGATAGTCAGCAATTGCTCAGAGAAATCTTCAGCAGATGTATCATTCAGCAATGCACCTCTCATGTTTGTTGTCAGCTGAAGTTTCTTCACATAGCACCATAGATTCGATGATTTGAGGCAAGCGTTTATTTCGTCGGCAGCAATTGATCTTTGAATTACTGGCACTGTTTGACGGAAATCGCCAGACAGTAAAATCATTGCGCCTCCAAAACATCTCGAGTCATTGCGTAGAACTTTTAATGTTCGGTTAAGTGCTTCCAATGCACGTTTAGGCGCCATTGTGCATTCGGCCCAGATGCTGTCAATCTGTTTTTTATGTGGTGTTGCTGTAGTGTTAATGCGATTGGGTGATTCATTTTAATTAATTTTAAAGATAAAAGTAAACAATAAATCACAAAATGGGTAAGAACAATTGCCCCAAACATGGCGACGACAAAAGGTTTAAAGATTTAGTTTTTCTTACTCTCTCTTCTTTATTCGTTTGAATAGCTTCGCGGCTATTGCTTGGCGGACATAGAGAAATAACACTCACAGTTTGTACGTCTGTAACTTTGTATGTCTATGGCCAACCTGCGTGACATGAGTTGTCAATTGCGGAATATGGCGAAGTTACAAACCTAATTTATTTAAAAATAATTTATTTTTCTGTGAATTTTATCAACATTTTAATAGTTATTCTGCTATTCGGTGCGGAGATGAATCCAAAAAATCAGAGATCATTAAAATCGGTCCAGCCGTTCTTGAGTGAAAAATGGTGTAACTAACCCGTCTTTGTTTTATATATATATATATATATATATATATATAGATTAAATTTGCAAAATAAGATTTTCGTCAATTTATATAATTTCACAATATTATTAGGTTTTGTTTATATCGCGCCAAAGACAAACTGAAAGAAAATAGTTCGCACATTGTATAGAAAACCATTTCGCTCATGTGCGAACTCTTTTCTTTCAGTTTGTCTTTGACGCGATATGAACAAAGTCTACTAAATATTGTGACATTTAATTAAATTAAAAGTGAAATTTAATTAAATGAAAAGTGAGACGGGGTTATGATTATTGTGAACAATATATATTTTTGATTTTCTATTTTTTAGTTTGGTTTTCTATATAAAGCGTTTTTTTTAGGTTTTTTAAAACTATTATTTATTCCCCCCCCCCCCGGGAACACGATAAAAAAGTATCCTATGTCCGTCTCCTGGTTCTAAGCTACCTCCCTACCAATTTTCAGCCAAATCGGTTCAGCCTTTCTTGAGTTATAAATAGTGTAACTAACACGACTTTCTTTTCTATATATAGATTATTATTATAGTTGAAAATAAAAAATAAGGGGAAAGAAAGAATTGGTATCTGTATATTCTTTTAAGCAGAAAAATTCTTATTAAATATGTTACAATATAATAACAGGATATCAGTGTTAGATGTAAACACATTATTATTACTCGTAAAATAGTATAAACTACATTTCAATTAATATAGCCTCTAGTTATTTACGAATGAGTTAATAATTATATATTAGTTCGCCTGTTTTTAGCTATGTTTTAACAAGGTGAAATGCAGATGTAAGATAACGGCGATTTTAAAAGCAATTTTGACATTCAGGTTTTGTGTGTTTCAATGGTTGTGTTTGCATGAAAATTATTGTCATTTTCTCGCCCTTTGCGATTCGGCATTAATCCTTGATACAGTTTAGTCAATGGCAGTGCCACATGTTTGTAGGCACACTTGATGTTGGCCACCGCAAGTGGACTCACCTGTACAAGTGTCACCTGTCAGACCTGAAGGGTCACCTCGTCACGCCTATGTATGCCCGCTGTTGGAAAGAAACCCACGACCCAGGAATGACAACTGTGGAATGATGGTCACTATACCAGCTTGGCTCGAGAGGTGCAGAAGACAAATCTCGTCGTACACATGCCATGAGCATTTTGCAGTCGATTACATATGTTTGTCTCTAAATAGTTCAATTATTATTTTTTTTTGTATTCAGGATGATTTTTTTGGTAATGGCATGTGTTCGCAAATTGATAAGAAAATCACTTTGAGTTTCCGAAGAGCAAAAATTATGTTATAAAAGTTTTATGCCTGCATTGACACATTTTTAATAAATTAATAATGACTTTTTTATTATTCATCTATAAAAATTATATTTTACCTTACATTAAAACCAGAATTTTTGTGTCTGTGCATAGAATACAGTTTCAAAATATCTGTAGGATTGGTAATAAAATGTGATTAAAATCTAAAACAGCATGTTTTACGTTTTGGTCTGCCTGGTTGTCTGTTTATCTGTTACAGAATCTTACCCAATGAATTTGGGGAGAAACTAGCACAATAATAATATATGTGTTTTTAAAGTAACATTAAAAAATTGTACTTAATAAATTATATCATTTCTGCAGGATTCACAACATTGATCTCGCACCACGTCGCTCTAAAACTACTCTATGCGAACTAAGTCGCAGACAAAGCTAGTATAACGATCACGTGACCCTTTTCAACCACATCCTTCATGCATTGCCATCTCATATCAAGAAGTTTATTAGGAGTTGGCTTACAAACAGTTCCTAGAGACACCCATGTTTGAGGTGGAACTGGAACAAACGACCACTAGACTTCTAGACAGACATGCTGTACCTCAAACAACCAAGGCCAGTAAAATTAAAGATGTGACGAAAATTCCGCCATAGCTCATTGAAAAGGTTAATGCTATTTTTTTACGACTAAGATCCATGCAAACGACTCGAAGGTAAGAGTACAGCCTTTATTTCCCCGGTTGGTCCTAGTCATTGATGCCCTCTTTATCCAAGAGCTTAATGTCAGTGCCCCGTCAGCGTAGAGTTCTAGGCAATTGCAGTTCCCAATGTCGTGCTATGTCATGTCCATACTTGCGTGTGAAACTAGAAAAATTATATCGCTCCACGCGAGGGCATTGAACCCACTCACTGTTCCACAAAACACTACAGGGTTAAACCTGCAGGAGCTAAATGAATTGGACTGAGATGTATCCCACCTCTACAGACAGACATATTTCAAAACGAGTCTTATTCCTGTAAACGATGTCATAGCCTTTCGCGGGACTCTTCCCAGTCTGCACTGTACCGTTAACCACCAGAGCCTGCCTTAAGCAGGACACTTTAACCACCTGTCCCCTAAAGACTTACCAGAATGATTCTAGATGAAAGAGCCATGGATTCTCGTGCGTCACACGAGGCACCGGCGACTCTACTAAGCATTCTTATGTTTTCACCCCAACTGGAATCCACAGCTCCAGAGGATACCAGACAGCCTTTATCCAAGCTTGTATCTACCGAGCCCTGGCCACATTTCAAAAAGATACAGTTACCCAAGGCACCGGTGACTACTATGCACTTAGTGTTTTCACCCTAACGAGACTCCACTGCTCAAGAGGACACCAGATAGCCTTTATTCAATCAGGCATATAGTGACCCCTGTCGGCCATCGTTCAGCAAAGGGCAAGGGGTCGCAAACATAATGACCTCAGTCGAACATTGCACAAGAGTATTCTGTTCTTCTGCAAACAAGAACATTATATGCCAATTCTTCCTCACAATGTTAGCCACTGAAGACCAAAATTTTCCAGTCCATAGCACTTGGTGTGGGGAGTGTATTGGTTAAGAGAGGGTATATAGTTGCATGATACTCCTTTCCATCGACAGATAGATCTTGTAGGAGTGAGAATTCGCAGCATGGGAAACATAGTTACAACTATCAGGATAAGGAGGAGATTTAATTAGTATATTTGAGTACCTACCCACCTTACCACTTCCACACTTGCTTGTCCCTACACCCACCATGGCTGATAAACTGAAGCTATAACTAATTTTAAAGGCAAAGTGTCAGACAGAAATAACTTTTTCCTCTCGAGAAACCTGTCCATGATGTGCGCAGTTCTCCTTTCTCTGGTGTACCGCTTGGTGAAGTGCTAGAGTTCCATGGACGGACCCACGAGGTGCGTGAACATGTCCTTAAAGCCGCAATCATACATATGGAAACTGTAAGGATTGGGCATTATGGTCAAAGTGTCCAAGATTGTGGGTTCCATCCCAACCACCCGCTTGAATAATTCTTGAGCACCGATTTGGTTATCGAATTGTTTTAGAGCCTTCTGTGGTCTTGTAGGCCTAACCCTATATAGCACAACCCTGACTTAAAAATCCCAATTGTTTTACCTTTGGTGGTTTTTTTAAAAACTGGGAATTTTTACTGTCTTTAGGTAAACTTTCATACTAGCTGAGAACCTTGGCAAACATTGCGACCGTAAAATCAATTATTTTATCCTGTGTTAGTGTAAACATATTCGTTTTTCGAATTCTGATATAGTTATTTTTTTTTTGTTTCTGTTAATGCAATTAACCACATATGTTCTGTGCCGGAAATTAGGCATTTCGTCACTTTTTTTTAATTTTTTCTATAATTTTAAAATTTTTTGGGGTTTCCATTTTTTTAAATTTATCTGGTGGTTAATGGGGGTGATTTACTTTTTGTTAGGCGGGTGTACGCCGCCGATTTAAACTTTGTGCCAGTGGACCGAAGCCCCTTCCCAGGGGGCCAATCTGATATTTTGCTGTCTAATGTGGACATGGTCAGCCCGGTTGAAATTTCTCTCGCCTGCAGTCACGCCCCGAGTTTGTAATTTTAATTCCCTGCATGACCAAAACTGCTTTGAGCAGCTCCTGGGCTGCAAGCTGCTACCTTGTAGAGGCCTGCTGAGAAAAGCAAGTCTCGTCACGAAGCAGTCTCCAGTGGAGCTGCGTTCCCACCTTAGTGGCTATTTCTGCCCCCCCTTCCTCTCTCTCCTCCTCACTTTAGTTCTGAGAAATTAAGCTAAGAGCAGTGACCGGACGGGACGATGACCTGATGCAAAAACCTTCTCCCGGGTCCGACAGACACATCCCTGACATCTAGCGGCAAAAAAAGTAACCGCGGGCCTGGTCGCCAGCGTGCAGAGCTTACCCTCATGACACCTGGTGGCAAGTCTGCTCACCACTTCAAGTAGTTCCCCCTTACGCCGCTAGAAGGCAGCGTCGCGGTGCCATAAGGCACTATGCTTTCCTCTCGCGGCCCGGAGAAGTCGATTGTTCTTTGTTTTCGTTTCGGTCCGGTAGAGAGCGCGCATGTCGTGTTGTTGCCACGACCGCCTCGGACTCCTTCGGAAATTTTCGGCTTAGAACCGAACCTACCCCCTCCTTTGACCCGGGGCCTTACCGCCCGATTTAATTAGGGGTTTTGGCCGATTGCGGGGCACTCAGCCCTCTGACCTCGGCTACTGACCTCGTCTCATCTACGTCCTCTGCGCTAAGAGGCTTTTTGCGGGAACGGTGATTTTCGCGTGCACGAGAATGTAGTCAGTTTGCTTAAGGGATGTGATCCCGTTTGTACAGTAGCCAGGCAGAGGTAGTTTTTAGAAAAGTCATGCGTAGTTAAATTTTTATTTCTTCTTATTTAATTCTAAAAATTCCGGTTTCGTCCGCGCATCCTGATTTCTCGGTCCGCGGCATCCTGATGTCGGCGCGAGACACCTAGTGAGCTCCGAACTCTACACCCTGGTTGGTGAGTAATTTTTTTTCTTTTCCCCCCCATTCCCGTTTGTTGGCCTTTTGCGCCGACGGTATAGGACTGTCTGGAAGCAAGTCTAATTCGTTTTGGATTTGATTTGGGTTTCAGACAGGGTCGAAGTGCTGGAGAGACAAATTGCTCCCAGCTCGTGGTCCTGCACCTCCACTGCGGGTCACGTTAGAAGAGAGGTTTCCGCGACCCTACGTTATTTTTTGAAGACCCGGGTGGTAATGTGAAATTAACATCCCCCCCCCCCCCCCCCCCACTTTCTAGCTACGAACTACATTAATCGAATGAATAGCCTACCAGCGAACAGTGCTTTCCTCAAGAATATGTAGAATCAATAAAACTAATCAGCGATGTAATTGTTGGGGCATTCAAATTTGGTGCAATTTTTAAATTTTAATTATGTAATAATTTTTGCTAAGGTGTAACATGTACTGTTTTAATTACTCCTGGGGCGCCCTCTTTAACTTTGTTATTTACTAAGATTTTTATTGTCAGTTTTGAATAATACGAACACAAAATTCCTTAATAATAAAACAGGGAACCTATAGACCAAGCTACTTGTGTAGTGTTAATTTATTTATGATATACCTTGTTCCCTTAAAAGATCCACCAACTCCCCAGTTGCTTGTGTCAGGGAGTTCCAAATTATCTTGTTCTCCACCTCGTGCCACCTCTGGTCAATAACTTAATTGTCTCATTTTTCTTCCCCAGCAGTTTCCAAGGCTCTCTTTTTAATTAATTTAAAATAATTCAATTTTGAGGCACGAGGGGCGTTACAATTGGTAGCAGAGCATGGTTTGGTCTATAGGCATACCTAAATCGAGTAGGCATACCTAAAAAAATAAAAAAATAATAATAATAAATATAGAAAAAAAAATTAATTAAATTTTTGTGATAGCAAATTTGTAATAATAACATTGTGAACTGATCGCTGGTACACCCGGTAGTTATATTGCTTTTCTATTTTAAAGTTATGATTGAGTTTTAAAGGCCCGTGTGGACTTAGTCTGCGCGCGGCGCAAGAAGTCGCGGCGTGCGGTCCGCTAGCAGGCCGGCAGCAAGACGTGTCTTATCACTCGGCTCAGCTGGCGTTCCCCCCCCCCCCCCCCCCCCCCATCATCCTGCTTGAGCCAGCGACACGCCCGTTATCTGAGGGCGACGACACAGCCGTTTCCTCCCGCACACCCCTCTCCCTTGTCCGTCGTGGCAGACGACCTTGTGAGCGGCAGGTCAATCCCCTTGTGGACATATACAGGTGGTGCAGGTCAACCTGACAGGGGATGTTCGCGCAGTTGTTTGAGTAGCACGGCGACTTTATACGCAAATAAGTTTGGGCACATACCCCCCCACCTTGAAAGTGTGGCTTACTCCCCGCGCATTGGGGCTAGTTTGTAGGTTATATTAATATAGGAAGCCTTAGGAGGTATTTAAAATTAAGATAGTTTTTAAGGGAGGAGTATTTATGGTGTACGTTTGAATCGTACATGTATGTTAAATTTTTGTTTTAATTAGCAGTAATTTACGTCCGAGCAGTATGTTTAAGCCGGAGTTATTGCTGTCAGACGAGCTGACCTATGAGTTACAGCTACGCAATTTGCCCTCCAGTGGCAATGTCCAAGTCCTCAGGAAGAGACTCAGGGCCGCCCTTCATGATGGTGTGCCCACTAGTGTAGCGAATTTGGATTTAGATGTAACTGAAGAATTCAACCTTGCTTGCGCCAAGTTTTATGATATATCGGCTTTCGTAAGCTATCTAGATGTGGAGGAAAATTTACCCAATGTCGAGCGACATATAGTCAGGCTAAAACATGTTACCCGACGTTTGCAAAACCTGAAACAGCTTTCGGCAGACCTTCTCCATGGAATTTATATAAAAGAGATAGAACGATGTTTGCAACAGACGGCAGGTTTCCATACAAAATTGGCGGCGAGAGCAGCCGTTTTGGAAGGCACACGACGCAGTCAGCATTATGTGGCTGAGGCAAAGGCTTTAGGCATCGATTGTCCCGCCTTCCCGGAAGGGGACGCTCCTAGCTTGCCCCTGGGAGTAGAGCAACCCGACACGCGACAATCAGAAGTGCGGGCGACGGTAAACAGACAGGAGACGGAAACGAGCAGATTACCAGACGCAGCCCCTGACGCTCAGCCACTAACGTCGTTTCCAAATCAACCGATACCCGTATCTACCACTCATTCAGAGCCGCTTGTGCAGTTGATGACAGCGGCGACAAACATTACAACGGGTCATGTGACAACCCACCCCATCACTAGTGTGACATTTTCACAGGGATTACCAACCTTGGCACACCAAATGACGCAACCGTACCCACCAAACATGTTTTTCCCGTATCCGACCGCTCAGGGATATTTTAACCCTTATGCGCAATTTCAACCACAGTTTCCTTCATGGCAAACCACCCCACTTCCGAGTGCTGGTATTTTGCAGCCGCCACTCATAACGCCTCAGCTCACTCCACCACAGGTCAGTCCCTCGGGTGCGACTCGGGAACAGACTCAGTCGCACCCGGTGTCACACCAGCCTTCACCTCAGCCGGCAGGAGCCGCGGCTCAGCCCCACGACTCAGTATTGAGGAGCACGACAGCCCCAGAAACTGGCTACAGTTTCTACGGAAAAATCACCCATCCTGTTGAAAGGCTACTCAGGGATTTGCCAGAGGCGTCGGGTCTGGACGCACACAAACTAATTGATTTCCTTCGAGTCTTGTTAAAGCTACGACAAAAGGGAGGGATTCCCGACAAACGAATTTTTGAAATTGTTTACCCATACACCCAAGCTCCCTTAAGTGAGCGGATCATGGCAGCCATTGAGAATGACCTCACTTTCGATGAGTTTCATGAAGACGTGTTAAATTTTTGTATACCGAGTAGGCTACTCACAAACATTCGGTTGGAGTGGTTTAACCGACTGCAGCAGCGTAATGAAGCCTTGCCAAATTACGTGGCTGACATACGCGAAGCCAACCAGGTACTCAGGTTAAAGGTTTCCGAGAGAGAGGTCGTGAGTACTATTCTAGACGGTTTGAACCCAGCGGAGCGCTCGCGCTCAGTGTTCCAGGCACGCCCCCAAAATTATGCTGAACTAGACAAACTTTGCGTACACGCCACAAACATAGAATACGCTGATTTTCAGCGAAATAAACAAGCCACATTCGCTAGTCAACAAGGTAGCAGCGCGGGAACGGAGCGCAGTAATTCGCAACATAAGAATGCAGCACAGAAACATCAGGGCAATACATTTTTCTCTTCAAGGCCACAAGGGAGATATCAACAAAATGCACATTGTACTTTCTGTAAAAGAGACGGACATTCCCTGTCCCAGTGTTACCACAAAAACAACAAACAAAATGGCGACACTCCAAAAAACGCATAACGCGGTGGCCTGAACAACCTTATTCAGGGCCACCGAAAAATTCAAGTGTTAAAAATTTTTCTTATAAGTGGGAAGTTCAACTTGCGCCAAGTAATGGCCGTACACAAGAAACACCATTACACAAAAACAAGAATCCTAACAACAAGGAGTCCAGGAATAAAAGTAACAAGCGAGCTCACAAACATAAACAAAGAAAGCACAATAGCAGGAGAAATAACAAAAATAAGGGAAATGGTAATTCAACGCACACGTACTCATGTAAAACGTGTGTTGATCCTACAAATAAGGGCAAGAGAAAGTGCCACCAAATTTTTGGCAATATTCCTACAGTAATTCCGTATGCAGTAACAACGATTGGCGAACACACTGTACCGGGACTAATTGATACGGGATCAGCGCGCAGCCTAATTTCTGGACGTTTGTTTAACAAGTTAAAACAGAGCAAATTAATTCTAAGGACTGAGACCACTAAGTTACAATGTTTCACAGCTTCAGAGCAGCCATTAAATATTACGTTAGCAGTTGTGATCAAGGTGAAGATTGATTTATATTCATGGAATTTCCCATTTTTGGTGTCTGATCAACTTGCTACAGACCTAATCTACGGGTCTGATTTCATTGCCAAGACAGGTCTAATCATTAATCTTCAGGCGAAGAATTTCGTTTTCAAATTCAACATGGGTAATCCTATTCCTTGTGGGACCCCTGAACAAATAGTTTCATTTCCGGCCGAGCCAACGGCAGCCATCTTGGATCAGGGTAACACCACTTCACACGAGCACCTTAATACACAACAGCGGGCCGCCATTGATAAATTATGCAGTACTTTTCCAGATGTCTTGACTAGTAAATTAGGTCGCACAAAATTAGTCGAGTACCAAATTGAGTTAGCGGATAAAATACCAGTGAGATCTCACCCTTATCAATTTTTAGGCCCTAAGATGCAGACGATGCGCAATCATGTTCAGGAGCTTTTGGAAAAAGGGGTAATCGAACCCTCGACCTCCGCCTACAGTTCCCCAGCTTTTCTGGTGCCTAAGGGCAAGGATCAACAACGATGTGTAATTGATTACAGAAAAGTTAATGAGAAAATAGTCATACAAAACATACCTTTGCCAGACCTAAACACTGCTTTTCATTGGTTCAGTAAGGCCAAATATTTTAGTGTGTTTGATCTAAATTCTGCCTACCACCAAATTCCCCTTACTGCGGATTCAAAACCCATCACAGCCTTCTGTGTCCCTTGGAACTTGTACCAATACACAGTAGTACCGTTCGGACTTGCCACGGGAGCCCAAGTACTAAGTCGACTCCTGGATCAGATACTAGGAGATCTAAAATTCAAAACAGTGTACAACTACCTAGACGATGTCGTCGTATATTCAGAAACATTCGAAGAACACATCAAACATTTAGAGGAAGTCCTAAGTAGATTTCGTAAAGCAGGGTTAACTGTCAACACAAAAAAGGTTAAGTTTGCAGTCCAAGAACTGTCTTTTCTAGGACACCTGGTTTCTAGCAAGGGAGTCACCATTGATCCTTCACGTACACAAGCCATTCGTGATTTTCCGCCTCCCACAAACCCTAAGGGTATTTCACGTTTTATTGGGATGGCAAATTTTTACTCAAAATATATTCCTAACTTCGCTGAGCACGCAGCACCACTAAATACCTTGCGCAAGAAAAACACACCTTTCATATGGGGTCTGGAACAAGAAAAAGCTTTTAATTTCCTGAAACAGGCGATTTCTTCCTCGCCTGTACTCCGCATGGCAGACTTCACCAAACCTTTCATTTTACAGACTGACGCGTCCAGTGTGGCTATTGGCGCAGTACTGTCACAGGAAGTCGAAGGCTGCAGACAGCCTATTGCGTTTGCATCGCGGACACTTACCCACGCCGAGAGGAAAGCCTCCTCGATCTACGAATTAGAATGCCTCGCCGTGGTTTTTGGCATTGACAAATTCCGCCAATTTATAGAACACAGGGAATTCCTGTTGGAGACAGATAATCAGGCATTAGCCTGGCTTTTGGCACACCCGAAACAATTAGGGAAACTCGGGCGATGGATTGCGAAAATTTCTTCTTTGAAGTTCAAAATCCAACATATTCGTGGCACACAGAATATAGTAGCGGACACACTGTCTCGCATGTTCGAAAACCCAACTCAGACTCCGCCCGAAGGAACACCACTCTTATGTCAAGCCCTATTGACAGACTTTCCGTTGGCATTTCAGGATTTACAGAGCCAGCAGGAAGCTGATCCCCACATTTCCAGTATTATTAAACTTTTTAGTTCAGGAACGGCGCCAAAATACTTTAGGATGTCTAAGGGGCTGTTGCAAAAACGCACCCCCCAATCAAAAACATACAAAATTGTGCTCCCACAAAATCTGCGTAATATGATTTTCCATTATTATCACACCTCGCCGGTGGGCGCACACCTCGGTATATACAAGACCATTCAGGCTATCCGACGTCATTTCGTGTGAATCGGCATGCACAAGGACATCACCGAGCAGGTGAAACTATGCAAAATCTGTGCGCTGAGTAAGCCAGCGCAGAATACTCGTTTCGGTTATTTAACTTCAGATGTGGCCGAGCGCCCCATGCAAAAGATGTTTATAGACTTTGTCGGATCTTTCCCGCGCTCAAAGACAGGAAACACTATGCTGCTGGTGTGTATTGACGCCTTCACAAAATTTGTCTGGCTCATCCCCATGCGAAAAGCCACCGCAGAAAACACTGTATCTGCGCTACGTAATCAGATCTTCAAGACGTCGGGAGTCCAGTCTATAGTAGCATTGAATATATATAACTTATAGAAGTCGCGAGGGGATAGGATTTATTATTCCAATTTTCGGATCCAAAACTGAGGTAGTTGTTAGCTCCGCCGCTAGACAGCTCTTCTTTCCACAAGAGGGTACTCGTAGTTACCAGCTTCCACGCCAGAGCGCTGTAGCGTCGCTTTTTTCAAGGTCGTGCGCGTAAATCTCTGTTTCACTCTATCGAGAGGCGGTGCCTTTTGTTGAAATCCGAGCGCTTAGATATCGGCGGGCGCAACTGAATTGGAGGAGTACGGCCACCGAAAAAAAAAAAAAAAAAAAAAAGTGCGGTTAAAAGATGCCAACATCAAAAATTAAGTTTTAATAATAAGAAAACTACAGAAATTTCTTAAAGCGTATCAGATTGGAATGTACAGTATAGTGTACATTCCCACTGACATTCGTAGTTCAGAATTTATAAAATGTTGTGTTAACGGAGTGGCGCATTGAGTAAAATGGCAAAACATAATTTGGAATAATTCTTGACAACGTTGAATGATTTTGGTAGCTATGAAACAACTATGGCTGCGATGACTGTTCAAACGCGTGCACGTGTTGTTATTAGTAACAGAAACTAATGGTATGATGTCATACTTTGTGACTATGCAGTTTATAATTTTTTTAACATAAGATGAAGCATTTTTACATAATGTTTTGGTTGTTTCGTTATTCAAAATAAATAATCTTAAACGTTATATGGTGAATATTCCCAGTAGCGAATGACCACAAAAAAAATCAATTTTGCCAACATAGATCTGAAAAGTTAACGATTTACTATGTTAAGTTGCTTATAAATAAAGCACATTTCCCGGATCTCCAAAGAAAATAAGAGTGTTTGTTATAGCATTGAGTTCCCACTCTTTATATTCCTTGCTTTGAGGTTAGATACACAAGTTAAGCCCGGGCTACATTCGCAATAGCAAGCAAACAGCACAGACGCACAGAAGTTCAACATACACTATTAGATATGAGCTGCCACATTGGCAAATAGCACGCGCACAGAAAAATAGCACAGGATCGGCGCACAGAAAGTTCATTAACTTTTAACTTTTAGGTTATTTTCTGTGCGCGACCATGGTGGTAGCCAATCAGCAAACAGTTTAAGTACTACTCGAGTGGGCTTATAAAAGAACAATTGTCACGAAAGTATTGGTGCTCTTGACTTGAGTAGTTTGTTATTGTTTTCAAACACGCGATAACATAAAAATGGAAGGCACATTTGATAGCTTTTTGATAGCTGTAATAGAAAGTAAAAATATTTTGTATGACAGGGGATCCGCAGGATACAAAAATGAAGAAGCTAAATTAAATGCTTGGAAGTCTGTGTCTGAATGTGTTAAAGAAGCCGGATTTGAAATAAACAGTGATATATATTTTTGAATGCTCATTGTGTTTTGTACGTAAACTTTGAAATATTTAAAATATTTCTGGGTTTAACGAAAACCGTACCACAATAACAACACACGAATCTAAACAAACGTCACGTATGCCAACTTCAGTGACCAAAATTGTGAACGGGAGTTTTACATTTAAAAAACTTTTTTGAATGCTTCCGGTATTATTTTGTGTTGTGTTGTGCGTGAATGTAGCATCAAGCTCTGTGCTATCTCTGTGCGTGTGTGCTATCTGTGTGCTGTTTGCGTGCTATTGCGAATGTATCCCGGCCTTTATGCTCGTAAAAACGATGCGCAAGTATTTTGAATACAAATATATTTTCTTTTAATAACCGAAAGGTAAATATTATTTCCATGAAATATAATACTATTCTTTAAACACAGACAACATATAAGAGCTATTTTTTGTTTATTATTCCATCTGGCGTGATAAATATTATATTTTAAAAACTGTTTGTGGATTTTTAATATAAAATAAATATTTGTTTATGACATCAATTTAAGTTGTTCAAAAAATTCACTTTGGTATGAATTAAACCAAATTCATGTTATCCAGGGCACAAAATTAGAAACTACCAAAAAAGATTATTTACATTGCTGTTTTGTGTAAATCTGTGCACGGACTTAGTAAGTGACATATTTATAATTCCTCATTTTAGCAACCCATTTTAACACAAGAGAAAAATGATTTTATATTAAAAAATTATTATTTTAAACCATTAATTAGCAGGAAACATGTATGAATAATCTATTTAAATTTGCATTTGAACAGTGAATATTATTTTACAATAATAAATATTTTTATCATCGTATATTACTGATGAAAAGTTTGTATTTCCATCTAATCAGAAGTATTATGACACAGTTAATTAAATTGATTTACAAGTTTTTATTCACATGAAAATCATTAAAAATTGGTTGGAAAGTTATATAAATATACAAAAACAAATCATTATACATACAATTTTATTATCTTAGTGGATTTAAATTAATGGTGTCCCAGTGACTACTGCGAAGAAAAAAGTCTTGCGAAAGGTTTCCTCGTAATTGAAATTCGTCAAAAAAACTATCTCTCATTTTTGGTGACATTTCTGACAAGTGGTACAATGAAATTTGAGACTGGCAAATGAATGTTGTGAAGCAATAAACAAAATATCACATTCGTGAACTACAAATGCATAATTGTTTTTATTTTATAATAAAAGTGTATCTAATAACCCGTGGCTTTGCTCACGTAATTTCCGGGTATTGCTGATATTCTACCATTTTAAGAAAATATGTATTAAATTTCAAATATTTTTGAAGAATTATACACAAAGAACTGTCAAGTATAGAACATATTTAATAAATAAAAATATTTTTACGACTTATTTTTAATTGGTTTAGCGTAAGTCTATTTTAACTTTTATTTAAAATTAAGTACCTACCTTATTTTCTATCTCCCGGTTTAGTGACTTTGAGAATATATTTTTCCTTGATGAAATTTTAACTCTTTTCCATCTGACGAAGAAGCCAATTAAAAAATAAACTAAGACTCGCGCACTTATTGTATGTTAAGAATGCCATCGTTTTAAATTACTGTAATTTTTTTAGTTATAGTCATGCTTAGTATAATAACATAATATGCCTTATTACGCATACATTTCAGTATTCATGAAACCAGTGCATTTTTATTTGAAATGTAGAGCAGTTACCAAATTTCTTATCTCGCATATTGATCTTTTGGTATGGCTAGTATTACTTAAACTAAATTTTTGAATTTTCACTGATGCACTGTTTTCCCTTTTCTATGTGATTTAGAAAATATAGCAATATACGTAAACCAATTAAACCGAAATCATCCTGAATTTTTATTACCGAAAAAAGTTAATTACAAAAATTTTTAATGTGCGTATTTTAATATTGAATTTATATATATCTTGCCAATACTGATTTAGTGGGTTATATAATTTTTTTTTTATTTTTAAAAATAATATCTACCCCTTTTACTACTTAATAGATAACGTTGAATAAGAGAAGGTTGTTTAAGGTATGTTGATTTTCCTTGCCAATATCTAAAAGTAAATTTGCACAAACGCGAAATATAGTTTAAATAAGTATTTTAATTTTAAAATAAAACCATATTTTGAACGTAACACTGACTATTGGCCCAATACAAAGTTTTAATAGCTAATTTTCACTTCACTCGGGTACAGAATCCCATCATTCAGTGATTTCCGTGGCTAGCTTCTTTTGGGATTTCATCATTCTCAAACGACGGTAAGGGAAGCTCCTCTTCAAGGTCGCCTAACGATGTTGATAAGACCTGCCGGGTAATTTGAATCGTTGGTCTGGGATTTTCGAGGGGGGGGGGGGGTGAAGGATGATGTCACGACTGGGCTGGTTAACCTAGTTCTGCCAAATACCGCCAGGGGCGTATACGGCCGATACCCAGCGATGAAAGCGATCGCAGCGGCGGAGCTTGGAACTACAACAATTCTTCTAAGAAACCGGACAGAAAATTTAACCTGGGCTCGCGACTTCTATACATTATATATATTCAATGATAGTAGTGTCAGATAATGCAACCCAGTTCACGGCTAGGATTTTTAAGAACATGTGCTTCTCACATGGCATTCTGCACGTCACAACCTCGCCTTATTATCCACAGCCCTCGCATGCTGAGAGATTCAACCGCAATCTCCGGTCTGCTTTAATAGCTTACCATGCGCAGGAGCAGGATAAATGGGATTCGATTCGAATTTGGTGTGGCTGCAAATGGCCTTTAATTATGCACATCATGAAGGACACAAAAGTACTCCTTTCGAACTCATGTTCACTTACCGACCTAATACCCCTCTTTCAAATCTTTGGTCTTTGAATGACCTATTGCCCGATGATCCGAGAGACATCAGGGAGATTTGGAGAAGAGCTCGTAAAAATCTCAACCTGGCTCATGAGAGCAGAAAAAAGAAATACAACGAAAACCGATCTCCTAACCCTTACAGGGTAGGCGATTTTGTGCTTTGTATGGCACACCCACTCAGCAAGGCAGTGGATAAGTTTTCCGCCAAGCTGGCGTACCGCTGGAGAGGTCCTTTTCAAATACAGCGATTTTTAACGCCAGTGACGGTTAGCCTAGCTGACCCCAGTTCAGGAGAATTCGTGACCAGAGCGCACATCTCCCATCTAAAGAAAACACATGCTGACTTAAAGTAGATGTGTTTAATTTCTTTACCCTAACATAGGGAACTCTCTAATATTAGGCATGCCAGAAATCCTCGAGGTCTTAAAAATCCATGGTACTAGAAATAAGAATGCTAGCTTTACGTTGTATTAGTTTTAAGTGGCCACTTAGTTAATAAGTTTGTTTAAGGGTTATCGATATGTTGTGCCTGAGAGGCGGACGCGTCTCAAAGGTGTTAGAATATAAGTAGTAGGATACAGGCGAACCTGGTACTAGTTTTACTGAGCAGTGTAAGTGTTGTTTTTTTTCTTCCCTATATGCTCCGCATTCAAGCGGGGGAGTATGTGCCGGAAATTAGGCATTTCGTAACTTTTTTTTTTAATTTTTTCTATAATTTTAAAATTTTTTGGGGTTTCCATTTTTTTTAATTTATCTGGTGGTTAATGGGGGTGATTTACTTTTTGTTAGGCGGGTGTACGCCGCCGATTTAAACTTTGTGCCAGTGGACCGAAGCCCCTTCCCAGGGGGCCAATCTGATATTTTGCTGTCTAATGTGGACATGGTCAGCCCGGTTGAAATTTCTCTCGCCTGCAGTCACGCCCCGAGTTTGTAATTTTAATTCCCTGCATGACCAAAACTGCTTTGAGCAGCTCCTGGGCTGCAAGCTGCTACCTTGTAGAGGCCTGCTGAGAAAAGCATGTCTCGTCACGAAGCAGTCTCCAGTGGAGCTGCGTTCCCACCTTAGTGGCTATTTCTGCCCCCCTTCCTCTCTCTCCTCCTCACTTTAGTTCTGAGAAATTAAGCTAAGAGCAGTGACCGGACGGGACGATGACCTGATGCAAAAACCTTCTCCCGGGTCCGACAGACACATCCCTGACATCTAGCGGCAAAAAAAGTAACCGCGGGCCTGGTCGCCAGCGTGCAGAGCTTACCCTCATGACACCTGGTGGCAAGTCTGCTCACCACCTCAAGTAGTTCCCCCTTACGCCGCTAGAAGGCAGCGTCGCGGTGCCATAAGGCACTATGCTTTCCTCTCGCGGCCCGGAGAAGTCGATTGTTCTTTGTTTTCGTTTCGGTCCGGTAGAGAGCGCGCATGTCGTGTTGTTGCCACGACCGCCTCGGACTCCTTCGGAAATTTTCGGCTTAGAACCGAACCTACCCCCTCCTTTGACCCGGGGCCTTACCGCCCGATTTAATTAGGGGTTTTGGCCGATTGCGGGGCACTCAGCCCTCTGACCTCGGCTACTGACCTCGTCTCATCTACGTCCTCTGCGCTAAGAGGCTTTTTGCGGGAACGGTGATTTTCGCGTGCACGAGAATGTAGTCAGTTTGCTTAAGGGATGTAATCCCGTTTGTACAGTAGCCAGGCAGAGGTAGTTTTTAGAAAAGTCATGCGTAGTTAAATTTTTATTTCTTCTTATTTAATTCTAAAAATTTCGGTTTCGTCCGCGCATCCTGATTTCTCGGTCCGCGGCATCCTGATGTCGGCGCGAGACACCTAGTGAGCTCCGAACTCTACACCCTAGTTGGTGAGTAATTTTTTTTCTTTTCCCCCCCATTCCCGTTTGTTGGCCTTTTGCGCCGACGGTATAGGACTGTCTGGAAGCAAGTTTAATTCGTTTTGGATTTGATTTGGGTTTCAGACAGGGTCGAAGTGCTGGAAAGACAAATTGCTCCCAGCTCGTGGTCCTGCACCTCCACTGCGGGTCACGTTAGAAGAGAGGTTTCCGCGACCCGACGTTATTTTTTGAAGACCCGGGTGGTAATGTGAAATCAACATCCCCCCCCCCCCACTTTCTAGCTACGAACTACATTAATCGAATGAATAGCCTACCAGCGAACAGTGCTTTCCTCAAGAATATGTAGAATCAATAAAACTAATCAGCGATGTAATTGTTGGGACATTCAAATTTGGTGCAATTTTTAAATTTTAATTATGTAATAATTTTTGCTAAGGTGTAACATGTACTGTTTTAATTACTCCTGGGGCGCCCCCTTTAACTTTGTTATTTACTAAGATTTTTATTGTCAGTTTTGAATAATACGAACACAAAATTCCTTAATAATAAAACAGGGAACCTATAGACCAAGCTACTTGTGTAGTGTTAATTTATTTATGATATACCTTGTTCCCTTAAAAGATCCACCAACTCCCCAGTTGCTTGTGTCAGGGAGTTCCAAATTATCTTGTTCTCCACCTCGTGCCACCTCTGGTCAATAACTTAATTGTCTCATTTTTCTTCCCCAGCAGTTTCCAAGGCTCTCTTTTTAATTAATTTAAAATAATTCAATTTTGAGGCACGAGGGGCGTTACAGTTCTGACTTTTTCCATTGTTAAATGTATCATGCCATTAATTGTATATTTTGTGTGATTCTTTTCAATGCATTTGTTCGAAAAGCGTTAATATGTTGGTAATAGCAGTCGCTCATGTTGAACCGGGCATGCCCGCTGATGGCACGTGATTGACTTTGCAGCCACGCTGACGTCATTCTGCAGCGGCTCGAGCCGGGTCTGGCTCAGCCTCGCGACGGGCATGCTGGAGGAATCAGCAGCTCCGACGTTCGGGCAGCAGAAGTCGGCGTATCGGCTGCAGCTCCTGGGCGCGATGCTGGGGGCGCTGGTGGCCGGCCGCCTGCTGCAGTGGCGCGGCCCCAGAGGGATGCTGCTGCTGCTGGTGGTGCCCTTCGCCCTGGGCCACGCGGTGGTGCTGGCCCTGCACACGCACCGCGCGTGGCTGTTCCTCGCGAGGTTCCTGTTCGGCGTCGCCAGCGGGGCCATGCACGTCGCCGCGCCCGTCTACCTCGTCGAGATCCTGGAAGACTCCCACCGCGGGAAACTGGGCTGCTTCATGTGTGTAAGTGGACTCGCCATTCACGAATCTCTCTGGTTCTGAGAGTTGGCGCTAGTGACCTTGAACCGTGTGATGTCCTGGTTGGCAGCTAGACTTAAATATTCCCATTATATATCAGAGGTGGACTGATGCCTGGTATTATATGATTAATTGTATTTCCCATCCAAAAAAATATGTTCATATATATTTGGTCAATACTCGGCTAAGTATTATTCCACATTTTCGAAAGTACTTTTCCATTTACTTTTTTTAAATTTATTTCTGAGCTTTGTTGAACCTTGCTATTTCTGCTTACTGGACTTGAGACATTGAAGCCAGACTGCACTGTTCGCAGCTCATGTTGAAAAGCGGCCATCTCTTCGTGCACCTGCTGAATCTCGCGGGCAGCTACGTCCTCCTGGCCGCGTGCTGCTTCGTGGTGCCTCTCGCCTCCACGGCGGTGCTCTTCTGGATGCCCGAGTCCCCGCTCCACCTGCTCGCGAGGAACCGCCGGCAGGAGGCGACGGAGTCCCTGCGCTGGCTGCGCGGGGGACATCGCGACGTGGCGGGCGAGCTGCAGTGCCTCCAGGCCTCCGTCGACGAGGTTGCCCGACCGGTGGGCACCTGGAGGGACCTGGCTTGCAGTCCCGTGGCGGCCAAGGCGCTCGGCATCTCGATGGCCCTGGTGGCCTTCCAGGAGTTGAGCGGCCACGACCTCGTGGGGTCCCTGTCCATGATGTACTTAGTGCTGGCGGGCAGCAGCTGGTCCAAAGAGACGACCCTAGTGGTGGTGGCGGTGCCGGTGGCGGGCTCGTGTCTCGGGCTGCTCCTCGCCGACCGTCTGGGCCGCAGGGTCCTGCTGCTGACGACGGGACTCGCCGTGACGGTCTCGCTGCTGGTCCTCGGGGTGTACTTCCGGCCCGACGAGCCGGCGCACACGTGGGTGCCGTTCCTCTGCGCTTTGGTCTTCTCGCTCGCCTTCAACGTCGGGCTCGGCCCCTTGCTGTGGACCCTCATGGCGGAGCTGATGCCGCCCAACGTGCGGGGTCTCGGAGCGGCGCTGGTCGGCATGTACTTCTGGCTGCTCAAGCTGATCATGTCCTGGCCGTTCTACTCCCTGGCGAGGGATGCCCACCGGTACGTCTACTGGTGCTTCTTCCCCTGCTGCATCTTAGCCATCGTCGTCGTGTACTTCATCGTCCCGGAGACGAACGGCAAGTCTGTGCGCCAGGTGCAGGAAGAAATGAAACAGTGCATGTGGTCCCTGAGGCAGTGCACGCTAAGGACCCCCGGCTCCTACACATCACGTAACTGAGGAGCATGTTGTTGATCACGATCCAGTCAATCTTGAAAATACTCTCCGGAAAAACTTTTCATGCCACTTCAAGTGCTACACCAAGGAAAGAAATTTGACTAAAAAAAATCTAGCATTATGTGTTATTCATATAGAATCTCATCCGTCCAAGCTCTTATGAATTTTTATTTTCGGTCGGATTACTATATAGGAATTCCCACTATAGATACTTGTATTGCTTATTCGTTGGCAGTTATTTGTCACTAACATTGAAATATATTTAGTACTTGGAAAAGAGTAAGATATCAGAAAACAAATTTGTGCACACACTATGTTACTTAATATAATTTACACTGCAATGCGCATGGTTTCAAGATAATAATAGCGAAAAAAATCATTGTTGGATCTGATAGTTGCATTGGTAGAAGTACATGTTATTGAAATATTTTATTTTTGGACATATAAGAGGCATTATGCATATAAAATTTCAGTGAAAAACATTCTGCATTAGAACAGTCGATTTTGACTTTTTTTTATATATTTTTGTAACAACTATGTTTTTGAAGGAAAATGTATCATTCATAAATAAATACATAATCTCGTGTCTAGTAAACAAAATTGTATAAATATTTACTTGAGTTTTTTTATGTCTTCGACTACCTAAGCATAGCTGCGTGTATGGTTGCTCATGCTTATTTTATTTAAGTGTAACTTTTTTTCCATATAGTATAGTAAGTCAATGCGATTAATAATCAGAGCATAATGAAAAGAGCAAAGTTGTGGAGCCTCACCTACACATGATAGTGTTCATTGCGTTATTGTGTACTTCATTGTTTAGTTTTAATTTTATACGTGTATTTCTCAGTATTTAGTTTTTTTATTGTTCGAGTAGATTACTGGAAGTGTAATGTTTCACTTCCAACGCGTATGCCGGCTACATTTATTTTTGTCATAAATATTGGCCTTTTAGTTTGGACATATTTTTTATCTGGCTGACAACAATATTACTAATTAAAAGCGACTATACTTGAGCATTTTGAAACTTCAAGTCACTTATTTTGAAACTAAATGTAAAATACATGATAAAATATTTTTAAATGTGACATGTCGCTATGTTAGTAATACATTAGCAGGTGGGCCCGAGACAACTTCAGGGAACCAGGCTTCGGCCTCAGCAATAAGTAGTTCTTTCCCGTGGGGGGACTGTCACAGAAGGGCGTGACGAAGGACAGGGTGAAGTTCATTATTATTGTTGTGAAAAAGCAAATGCTAGAAGTTTTTTTTAATAGCTTGTGAGAAACTCTTTAAAAATATATATATTTCAAAAAATGTAATCATGGAGTGGGTATAGTTAAACAAACATTTTAACAACATATGGGCAAGAAATTATCTTTAAACGTGATTGTAACTAGAAGAAAAAGTATTTTTTTAAAGGGTCGTTCTAATTTTGATTTTAATTATTAACATCACACATCTCAATAACATCTTACCTACATGCTCAAGGCTGCGAAATGGACTACAGTTTCTCTGAGGACACCGCGTGCTCAACAGATACAGTCACGAATTTTGGTGTTAATGCATATAAATGTTTTTAAACTTATTATTATTATTTTTTAATTTCCCAATCCCAGTTGATAGTTATGATTACCGCGCCTTCACAGGTGAGAGAGGGAAACTCAGTAATGGTTCGAGACTAGTGAATCTGATTCTTTTTCACGGTTATAGACCATCAAATACTATGCAAGTAAATTTTAATATAAAATTAAAATGTTCTACAAAGATTTTTGTTTCGGTTACTGGATATTTAGAAACTAACAGACCTTTGTTACAAAATGTGGGAATAGGGTTTGAAAAGATAGCCTGATGTATTCACTAATATTTACATCAGTGTCGGTCTGCAACATGAGAACAACGCACGCCTCACGTCGGGGCGTGTGAGCGCAACACTGTCCCAAACACCATGGCACCACTCTCACCTTGAGTTTCGCTCTTCTCCCTGAAGCCACAGTCGCTTGTCGCCGGGAAAATCCCCTGCTCTCTGTTATCGCAAACCGCAGCTCGCTGGTATCCCTACCAACATCTCCAACTCCAAAACCACGACCGTAGTTGGGAGGACAAAAAACCCAGGGTGCGGACATCGCAAGGGCCCCGGTTACATTGCAAAACTTATATTGTTTAAATTTACCCTGATAGCAGGACGAAATTTACAAATTTGGAAACCTTACGTTATGCGATATCTTCATATCACGTTTACAGTCGTGGCCGCGGTAACTTTGTATTTGTATAGGTTAATCTGCCTGAAAGAAAATTATAACAGACTAGCAGACCCGGCCACGCGTTGCTGTGGCATTTTACTGAAAATAATAAAAAATTCAATCAAAATGAGAAAATAAAAAGCAAGCACTTAATACATAGATATTTTTGTAATTTTTATAAACTAAGATTATAAAATTTGCAGGAAAGGTACAATTAATCAATACTTACAAATTGTTTAACATGAATTAAAATTTGATGAACTCTGATTCTCTAGTTAATATTATTTGTTTTATTATTATATCTGTAGATTGACAGCTGAAGATATGTATCAATAATTGTAAACACGTGAGAATAAAATCAAAAATAATACAAAAAAAGCGAGGTTACGTAGTACATTAATCAACGAAAATGTGCAAAAGATGGAGAAAAAAAAAATTCGAATTGAAACGTAGCGCCATCTATGAGATATTTATGTCAGACAGTACAGCAGTTGTCTGTAAAAAACTGATTTAAGGCGCCATCTGTTTGAGACTTATGAAACTTATGATTAATAACACCAATCAACATTGATAATCAGCTTATTATTAATTATAAATTATTAAGACCATTAATCGAAATAAAAACTATCCTATCTCTCAAGTTGGAAAAAATTACACATAAATGCCAATTTTCATCGAAATCGGTTGACTTGGTGAAGAGTTCACTGGAAAAAAACATCAGAACACTGGATTTATATATATTAAAACTACAAGTGTGTGTGTGTATGTCTTATATGAGTTTGTGTAGTGTGTGTGCCTACAAGTGTGTGTCTTGTCTAAAAGCTTGTGCATATTTTCCAGTTTTACATACATTTTTAAGTTTTTAAATTTAAAAAAAAAAATTGTCATATTTTTTTTTAAAAAGATATAAAGGAATTAAAATTATGTTTCATTAATATAAATAATAAAAATTCTATAAATGCGGTTAAAAATCAGTTAGCGTTAACCTATTTATACAGCATGATAATCTCTTAAATGTTTGCAGTGATTTGGGAGAGGGGGGTTGTGTTTGAAGAGTCGTGTACTAGGTAATAGGAAGAGAGGCCGACCTAATGATTTGTAGGGTTACCAGACGTCCGGCAAAAGGAGGACATGTCCTCCTTTTTATGTATTTTTTTGCGTCCGGCCGGATTTTCCTTAATGCTTCAAAATATCCGGCTTTTTTTTATAAAGTGAGATAATTCCTGCAGTTACACTCTGAGTGTCACCCCACTAGTAAGTAGTTCTATGACAGCTTGGCAGGTAGCAGCACATGCAGAAGCACGTGTTATTAATATGCTGTACATGCGTAGTTTGTTTGATTCTTTATACTGCAACTGTATTAAATGCCAAAACATTGTAAAATATCGTACTCCATTGAAATTAATTCATGGGTTTTTAAAAAAATATATTGTCCTCCTTTTTAGTGAAATGTCCTCCTTTTGCGAGGTGAATGTCCTCCTTTTTTATTATCAGTGTCTGGTAACCCTACCCGGGGCCCTTAATTCCTCTCGGCAGATGGCCCGCACTCGCCAGTATCGCAGACCCGCTGGTGTCGCCAAGGGCATCTCGGCTGGTCTCACTGAGTCTCGTCGACCAGGGCCTTATAATTAATACACCCTTTTTTGAAAGCCCGCATAAATGTCCTGTAACCTTCCAATTGTATTGCATCACGAGGCGATGGCCAAAACCGTCCAAGACACCTATTGGCGTCCCCAAGGAGCCGATGACACAAGTAGCATGCGGGTGATGTCGCACGCATGTAGCCCTACCCAGGGCCGGTGCAAGGTAAATTGGCGCCCTAGGCGAAAAAACTTTAAGCCCCCCCCACCCCCTACCCCGGGCCGACCACCCCAAAAAATTTACCTTGCCTCAAAATATATCACGTAAGCCTAAGATTTTGTCAACAATCAAAAGTAAGCAGGCTTGTGTTGTTTTATTATTTAGCTTTATATTTTTTACACACTTCAATGGAAAATAGTAATTTTTTTTACAACTTCATAATTTAAAAAAAAAATTATAACATATTAACTGCCAGAGAATCACAGTAAAGGTAGTGGCAGTACATCAATGGTTGAACTCTTAAATTACTAACACGATTACGTGCAAAATTAAAATGATCCATTTTTCATGTTCCAACAACCGTAACGTTAGTTTAAAACTGTATAAAATCACAATATTATATCGACTCTCCCTCTTAGTAACAGAAAATGAAAATTAAATAAATGTATTATTTAAAAATATTCCACTAGAAAACATTAAGTCTATTTAAGTATGTGAGTGAATGACAGAATTTGGTCAGTGCCTAAGCGGCCCGCCTCCCTTGCTTTTGAACTGCGTTGCAGTTGGTTAGGAATATCAGTTTATTTGGAGAGTTTCTATACTTTTTTTCAATGTATACCTGTATATAAAGATAAAACACATTCTAGAGAAGGGTTGTTAAGTACATTGAAAACACTTAATGGGCATTGGAAATGCTATTTCCGAGCCCTCCAACATGACTAAAAATTACCTTTCGCACAGCTATATCACAAAATATCTTATTCAGGTTGATACGAAATAATTAAAACCTACAGTGAACTTTAGTACATACTTTTTTTCCAGTAATAAAATTATAGTATGACCGCTTTCCCAGCGATACAATGGCAACACTGCGTGCCAGTTTAGCACCTTGCGCATAGGGGCGAAAAGACACTAGGCGCGCGCGTCTGGTGGTTCTTATTGTTGCCTCGTATCTGAGCCTCCAACGTGTAAAACAGCACGAGGGAGGCAGGTCTTAGGCCTGTAGCGTTGGTGTGATGTGACATGAGATTAAGTATGGAGCAGCACTGGAATGAAAGGGTTGGGGGAAATAGGGAGATCCCCGAGAAAACCAGCACGACCAACGGCACACCTTTATGTTATAAATTAATAAATTCAAGTGCAACAATAAATTGAAAATGTTTTAACCAACCATGCATAATGAGTAAAATTTAAACCAATCATACCTTTTCCACTGTACGAAATGTCACGTCTTCAGAGCTACTTCCATATTGGCTTAATACACACTAAAATACGAAAACAGCCTAAACAAAAACATTGTGGATGTCAAAATTGCCTTAGGTCAACCAGTGGCACCTAAATGTACCTTTTAGGAAGAACAAAGCTCATCGGCAACTGAGAAAACTGGATGCGCATTCACTTCAAAATACAGACTGAGTCTTGTGTAGCTGGCAGCCTGGAAGTGATGATAACACGTATACAGTTAGGTACTGTTTGAAGGGTGTTATTCAAGATTCTGATAGAAATGTGTGATACTCTATCACGAGAAACACGAGAAAAAGAAAGGTAGTGGGGTGCCTCGCCGGCACACCTGCTGCTGCAACAAAGGACAGCACATTTAAAGTCACAACCGTTGAGGTGGTGGAGTGAGGAGGCTGGAGGTATTGCCCTCCTTGGCGCCCATCCTCTAAGTTACACCATGCCCCAGTCAATTGATACCTACCAGGGTAAATGAGTAAAATAAGCAACAAGAGTTCATAGTTTCCCCCGTCCTTGCTTTCCGGCGCCGCTTCCTGCTAGAATTACTACCCTCATCGTCTTTCAAGCATATTGCTATTCATAGCCACCCAAATCACTCTCAACTTTACTTTTTTACTTATTATAAATCATAAACAGGTCACCGTGGACTATATATAATTACTTATATCAATATAAATATTCCAAACTGTTACATAAATCAATTTTCATCTAGTTTCAATAATCGTTAAACATATTATATCAGCTGTTATGTGTCGTGCTGCGCCACCCCCAGCTACTTAGCGCCCTAGGCGGTTGCCTAGTTCGCCTATATGGACGCGCCGGCCCTGCATGTACCGAGGAAAGGGGTAGAATTCACTGATAGGACACATGCGATTACGCCACATGTCATTCTGGAGGGGTCTTCTTATCAAAGTGAAACAATCGAAATAATCTGAATAGAAACAAATGGATTTGAAATAAAACCAAATAAAACGAAATGATTTGAAACATAATGTATCCAACAAAATGAATTATTACAATACAAATAAAAAAAATGAAATATATCCAAATGTAATGAGATAAATGAAATGAAGTGAAATTACATGAAACAGAATCAAAAGAAACCAATTCTAATGAAATAAAACTATTTTAAAAGAAAATAATTTCAATTAATTCCCAAGTCGGCCAAGCTTGGGTAGGCTGGCCGATGGATGACTGTGACATAACAGTATATTCCTGTGAAGGCCTTGTCCAACAACACGCTAGGGAGGAAGGTCGTGGTACAACAATAGTCTCCTACTGGAGATAGGGTTGATGAAGGCATGTCATGGTTCAACAACACGCTAGGGAGGGAGGTCGTGGTACAACAATAGCCTCCTATCGGAGAGAGGGTTGATGAAGGCATGTCATGGTTCAACAACACGTAAGAGAGGAAGGTCGTGGTACAACAATAGCCTCCTACTGGAGAGAGGGTTGATGAAGGCATGTCATGGTTCAACAACACGTAAGGGAGGAAGGTCGTGGTACAACAATAGCCTCCTACTGGAGAGAGGGTTGATGAAGGCATGTCATGGTTCAACAACACGCTAGGGAGGGAGGTCGTGGTACAACAATAGCCTCCTACTGGAGAGAGGGTTGATGAAGGCATGTCATGGTTCAACAACACGCAAGGGAGGAAGGTCGTGGTACAACAATAGCCTCCTACTGGAGAGAGGGTTGATGAAGGCATGTCATGGTTCAAACAACACGCTAGGGAGGAAGGTCGTGGTACAACAATAGCCTCCTACTGGAGAGAGGGTTGATGAAGGCATGTCATGGTTCAACAACACGCTAGGGAGGGAGGTCGTGGTACAACAATAGCCTCCTACTGGAGAGAGGGTTGATGAAGGCATGTCATGGTTCAACAACACGTAAGGGAGGAAGGTCGTGGTACAACAATAGCCTCCTACTGGAGAGAGGGTTGATGAAGGCATGTCATGGTTCAAACAACACGCTAGGGAGGGAGGTCGTGGTACAACAATAGCCTCCTACTGGAGAGAGGGTTGATGAAGGCATGTCATGGTTCAACAACACGTTAGGGAGGAAGGTCGTGGTACAACAATAGCTTCCTACTGGAGAGAGGGTTAATGAAGGCATGTCATGGTTCAACAACACGCTAGGGAGGGAGGTCGTGGTACAAAAATAGCCTCCTACCGGAGAGAGGGTTGATGAAGGCATGGCATGGGTCAACAACGCGCTAGTGAGGGAGGTCGTGGTTCCCTACCGGAGGGCTGGCATGTTGACCGCAGCGAACCTGGCGACGCTGTGCGGCGGCTGCATCGTGACGTGGGTGTCCCCGGCGCTGACCTCCCTGGCGCAGCAGACCTCGCTGGTGCTGAGGACGGCCGACCAGTCGTGGCTGGGCTCGATGCTGCTGCTGGCGAGCGTGCTGGGCCCCGCCCCGGCCGTGCTCCTGGTGCGGCTCTGCGGCTGCCGTGTACGCCTGCGGCTGGGTCCTCGTGGCGGCCATGCGCTCCGTCCAGGTGCTGCTGGTCGGGAGGTTCGTCCTGGGGCTGGCCATGGGCGCCACCTTCGCCGTGCTGCCCATCTACACCAGCGAGATCGCGCAGGTCGACGTGCCTAACTCACCTTGACGTCTCTTCTATGACCCTCATCTGTCAGTACATAACTACACATTCTATACTCGTTACTGTGCACTTTTAAAAGCTGTACTAGGCTTACAATGTGTTGATCAGGTTTCAAGCTTAGTCTAAATCTAATGTTTGCATATTGGTCAAAGATTAAAAAAAAAAAAAACAGTATACTGATTTTGTTCGAAACATGCTTGGCAGCAGCTGGATGGAATCTATCTGCTGTTTCATCTATTGTCTAATGTTTATGAACAATTAATCACTACACTTGTTGAACGTGCAGGTTATTTTTTTTTCTTTGTCACGTCAAAAATTAATTTGCCTAGTATATTTTGTTCTATGGTTTTTCTGGTGTTACAGTCTTGGGCCTGCAGAGTGGTAAATATCCTTTCTTATATTCTGAGTTTATTCTTAATTATCGATGTCCATATAAAAATGAACCTCACTTGTCTAAATTTTGCGTTAACAATAAAATTTTATACATGTCTGAACAACACTAAGGAAGATGGGCAAGTTATTCTTCATTTATTGGGTTTTAAAGTTTCGTGGACACTGACAAGAGACGGCAATGAAGAATTTGCGCGTTGTAGGTATAATATGTTTGTTAGTTTAGAGTTGTTATTCTGGACGTGCTGATTTACTGCGGGAAAGGGACTATGTTGTACCGTCAACACATACAGTTCGTGAGTTCAGCTGTTCTCGTGACTGGTTGTGGTCAGGCTGGGCAGCTGGCGCGCACTTGCCTGGGCCAATGAGAACGAAGATGTTGCAGTATGTATAAGGGTCGAAACAACTCGCGGTTTCACTTCGTGAGTCTATGTGTAACCCCCGACGATAGAAGTGTCGGATCAGTGGCATATATCAAGTGAGCAGCCAAAGATATAGAGACATTTATCCAAGTAGGCCTATAACATGTCTCATCTTCAGTTTGCAGAGCGCATTTGCCCCCCCCCCCCCCCCCGTCTCCCTCCATTGCATGATTTATGCCATTAGCGATGAACTTGTTTCGGTGTGATCTTTTGCCAGTTATAAGCCAACAGTCACAACAGTTTTAAAAACAATATTGTAATTTTTAAATTGTATCTGAAGCATTTTATTTTGTAAAGCAAAATTTGTGATGAAAATTTTGGAAATACATGTTCTGTTGTATTTCATCCAGAGCATCATATTATTATAATTTTTTTTCATTTATAAGGAGACATAATTGAAAGACGCCAATTTATATTCTGCTGGTTTTGTCAAAAAAAATTATACTCTTTGATATAAAATTTTTTGGCCTTTTTCTCAGCATAGCACACAATTTTATGGAATGTCTTGTTTTTAATAGAGACTTGATGCTGCAAATAAGTTATCCTGTGAAATATTTTTTTTAAATTCAATAATATTGAATTATTTTTCTGTCAGAATGACTACAACTGTAGGTATTAATACAATTTAGTGGTCTTAGAAAATTAAAAAAAAAAATGTAAAATATTATAAAATTTTTTGAAACTTGAACTTGACAATGGTGTGTGAAATAAGACAAAGTTGACAAGCCAATTAGTTTGAATGAGGGAACAATTGTTGCCATGTATTAAACGTCAGGCAGACTACAGTAGAGATGCCAGCCGCAGGAGCTAGAGGTCGCAGCGGCGGCGGTGCGACCGTCAGCCGCCAGTGGCGCGGCGCGCGGCGGCTCGCGGAGTTAACGAGCGCCGAGTGCAGCCGGCAGTTGGGAGTTTGTCGTGTAAACAAGGAGCTGGCGGGTGACCCGTGTCGCCTGCACGACGAGGGGAGGGGGGGACAGGAACTGTACAATACGGCCACCATTACCCGAGTTAGGCCCCTGGAACGCAGGTGGTCGCGCCTTCGGTAATTTCCCCTAATGCCCTACGCCTTAACGCACTTCCCTCGCCAGACCCCCCTCCCCTCCTGGTTCACGTTGCAACTTACGCCAATGGCAATCGCTTCCACCCCGTCTCCCGCGCGGCGCGCAACCCCCTTAATTAGTTTACCAAACTCCCCGGGCAAACTTTACCGACGCCAGCAGACTCCGGCGTAAGCGCGCAACTTAAGGTCCACCTACCTGAGGCCCATAAGCTTTCTTCACGAGCTTCACACACTTTCCCTCCTTACATTTCTCTCGGTGCTCATTACAGGTTCCGCACTTAGCTGCCTCGGTTTCGGCAAAATATAACATGCTAAATTGATGGCGCATCTAGGTGTAAGCATGGTTGCAGTGGTATCGATCATTTTTCCCGCGCACAGACCGTTCGTTGCAAGTGGATGTTAACTGTGATTCAGCAAGACTGTACAGAAACACTCTCCAAACAGTTAAGTTTTTTTTAATTAACAATATTTAAAAAATAATTACCAATAATAAGTTATTTTTCCTCATCCACCCCGTGGTTTAATCCTATCGCGTTTCATTGTTTTATAGATTAATTTTTTTTTCCATGTATGATGTTTTTTTTCTAAAAAAAAAAGTTATAGTTTAATATTGCATCGTGCATAGGGTTACCAGACACTGATAACAAAAAAGGAGGACATTCACCTCGCAAAAGGAGGACATTTCACTAAAAAGGAGGACAATATATTTTTTTAAAAACCCATGAATTAATTTCAATGGAGTACGATATTTTACAATGTTTTGGCATTTAATACAGTTTCAGTATAAAGAATCAAACAAACTACGCATGTACAGCATATTAATAACACGTGCTTCTGCATGTGCTGCTACCTGTCAAACTGTCATAGAACTACTTACTAGTGGGGTGACTGTGCGGACAGCACATTAGCGCGCACCGCGCGCTTCACTCAGAGTGTAACTGCAGGAATTATCTCACTTTATAAAAAAAGCCGGATATTTTGAAGCATTAAGGAAAATCCGGCCGGACGCAAAAAAATACATAAAAAAGAGGACATGTCCTCCTTTTGCTGGACGTCTGGTAACCCTAATCGTGCATAACCAGCATACGAATAGTTTCCTTTGACCTGTTTTCAACTCACTTGCATCGCTCATATTTTAAGCAGTATGACTCATCTCAGTACTTTCAACTTGTATCCTAGTATGACTATGTACTGCAGATGGATTTTTTTAAATAATGGTGCTCTATATTTTTATTGTATATTTTAAAAACTGTTTTTAATTGGAATAAAAATTCGGTTTCATAATACTTTTACATAAAATAACTTACTTTCACATATTTGCTCATGTTTCCTCATACTTTTATATAGGCCTTTATGAGCTTACTTTCACATATTTTGCATATTTTTGTTCATTTTCTTTCTTTTACCCACATTTTTCGCAAGCGTACTTTTTTATTCTAATGCTTAATTTCGCTTACGTGTGCATCCTTTTCATTCGTTCTCATAATTATCCGCACGTTAAAATTACTTTGCATACGATTGAACGCTTTACCATATCTTTGCGTACGTTTGCTTATCATTTGCATATTTCTGCATTTGTATTCTTTATGATACTTTTGCACACATGTGCAGTTTTTCGCATTCTTATCTCGAATACCTTACATACTTCTTCGTAATTTAACATATTTTTCATGCTTCTAAGCATACTTTAACCATATTTTGCTTACTTTTGCACTTTTTGCTTCTTTGCTTCTTTTTTCCATACATATGCATACTCTTACATACTTTTCCATATTTTTTCAACACACAATTAAAAGCACTTACCTTTTAACTCTCATGTCTGAAGTTATATTCTGTTTAGTTTTTACAAAGATCCATTTAATTGGCACCATGAAGAATTATTGGTTTATTTGATGTGCAGTTTTCGTAGAAGAATCCGTAAATTTGCTTTAATTTCTAACAGTGAAGGTAAAAAATTGGTGGAATTTAAGAATTTGCTGGATTGGGGCAAATGTAGAAATTTAGCTATATAGAAAAAATACTAAGCAATCTTTCACATACTTTCGAATACTCATACATACTTTTGCATACTGTACATTTGTTTCCAAACTTTCTCCTACATTATAATTCATTAACATACGCTAACATATTTTTTTTTCATTATTTCGCATATTTTTATCTTCTTTTGAACACTTTCGTAAATGTTGTGCACTTTCACATTCTCTGCCATACTTCCATATGGGGCTTTCAAGACTGGGGCCTTCGATGATGGAGAAAGGGAGAGGCGTCAAGAGTGAGGAACTCAATGGTTTGGTGAAGTGGCGCTACAAAGCTACATTTTTCGTTATGCTGGACCCAACAAAGGGTTTTCTATTTAAAATTTTAAGTAAATCGGTAATTTTTTTTTTGTCGTACCACTATATGGTGATTATACCATTTGTGTCAGTGTACGAGGTGCGGCTATTAAATAACCGGACTGATGCTGCTCCCAGCAAACTGCGAGCGTGCCGCGACATGTTTGAACATGACCGTGTCTGATGGTCCTTCCCCCACCCTGAGCTCGCTAGACAAGCCAGCAGGTCGCTCAGTTTGGCTGTAGCAGTTGAGTGAACTAGTCTACGCACTAGTGACGCGTCGGGAAAATGCCAAGTGGTCAGACGGAGCACCGGGTTAACCTCAAGTTTCTTGTTAAACTGGGGAAAACTGACACATAAGCTTATGAGATGTTGAAAGAAGTCTACGGGAATGAACGTTTATCCCGCACTCAAGTTTTTGAGTGGTTTAAACGGTTTAAAGAAGGGCGTGAAACGACCGAAGACGATCGGCGCCAGGACGGCCCTCAACGTCAAAAACGGACTAAAACATCGAACAAACTGGTAAATTAATCCGCGCTGATCGTCGTCTGAGCATCCGAGGGCTTGCTGAAATGACAGGAATCGACAAAGAAAGTGTTCGGCAGATATTGCATGAATCATTTAACATGCGGAATGTTTGCGCAAAAATGGTGCCGAAACTCCTCACTCCCGAGCGAAAGGAATCGAGACAGAACATTTGTACTGACTTCCTAAACAACATCGCCACTGATCCAGATTTGTTAGACAAGGTGATTACTTGTGATGAATCTTGGTTTTTTAATAAAGATTATGAAACAAAGAGGCAATCCATGCTTTGGAAGAGACCAAGCTCGCCAAGGCAAAAAAAAAAAAGAAAGCAAGGATGAGCAAATCCAAATTCAAAGCAATGATGATTATCTTTTTTGGACATTCGTGGCATTGTCTACGTTCACTGGGTACCCGAGGGTCAGATGGTCAATCAACATTTCTACATAGAGGTTCTGGCGGCCCTACGTGAGCACGTGAGAAGACGAAGACCCGATTTGTGGAAGACCAAGTCCTGGATCCTTCACCAACCCATTCTGCCTTGTCTGTGAGAGCGTTCCTCGCAAAATACGGCATCGCCGTGTTGGAACATCCACCGTACTCGCCTGTGACTTTTTTTTCTGTTTCCCAAGGTCACGTCGGCACTGAAGGGGACAAAATTTGAGAGTGTGGAAGCGATTAAAGCAAAAGCGACGGAGGTTCTCAACCAGCTGACAGAAGAGGACTTCCAGCACTGCTTTCAACAATGGACACGTCGTATAGAGCGGTGCTGGGATCGCCAAGAGGAATACATTGAAGGCGATAGAACTTCTGTTGTAATTGGTGACGAATAAAAAGTGTTATGACTAGAGACAGGAAAAATTTGCGAATTCATTTCGCAATAGGATAAAATACAAATAGTTATACCTCAGTGCTGCCTCTGCTATTGGCTCACAACTCCCCTGGATGACTCTGGGTCAACGAGAAACACCCGACCAAAGATTTATCGAATCACAGGCTGCTACGTTGGGACGTCTCACAAGACAGCAGCCAATGAGTGGATGACATTTGACCGAGTGTACGTAGAACTATGGAGTTCATCCTACAGGCCACTGAACCCGCGAATTTTTCCGGTCCCTAGTTATGACTTCAGTCCGGTTGTTTAATAGCCATACCTCGTATGCATAGTGATGTAGCTATATGGAGAGCTTAGTGCATCAGAACACTATGCGACGAAACTGTAATCTATCCCGTGAACGACGTGTAACACAGATAGTTTTGCTATAATGCTTATTCAGAATAAAACACCCGAAGAAATTTTAGTTCATACAAAAAACACAATGGCCGCCTAACATGGCGGTTAAAGCTAAGTCTTCTAAGGAGTCGTGAATGGCCTGGAAGCCTAGCAAGATGTGAAGTGTCAGGGGGACGCACAACAACGCCGAAATACCACAACGCCGAAATGCCAAATTGACCACAACGCCGAAAAACGCCGACAGCTAGAAAACTGCTGTGTATCACAACGCCGAATTACCACAACGCTGAAATACACTAACGCCGAAAAATGTCATTGCAGGACTGCCACAAAGGTTAGGTTTGGTTAGACTAGGTTAGGTTAGACTAGGTTAGGTTAGACTAGGTTAGGTTAGACTAGGTTAGGTTAGGCTGGGTTAGGTTAGGCTAGGCTAGGATAGGCTAGGTTAAGTTAGGTTATATTACGCTAGGTTAGGTTAGGTTAGGTAAGGTTAGGTTTGATTGTGGTATTTCGGCGTTAAGGTACATTTAAGAAACACACACAAATTCATTCAGTTGTTATTTCGGCGTTGTGGTACACAGCAGTTTTCTAGCTGTCGGCTTTGTGGTCAATTTTGACATTCGGCGTTATGGTATTTCGGCGTTGTGGTAACGACCCAAGTGTCAGCATACAAGTATGTTTCATGAACCCTGCCACGCTTGTAGAATTCAAAGTACGTAACCGTTATTTGTTAAATGTGGTTTGTCAGATGGCCTCCCTCCCCGCTCGAGTGAAGCCCTTCCCGCGCGAGCCACGTGTTCTCTCTGCCGTCGCCGCGGGGAAAGGCGCGAGCAAGCTGGAGGCAGAGTGGCAAGACTCGCCAGCCCCAGGCAGCAACTCACCCTGAAACGAGGAACAAATTTTAAAAATATTCGCCTCCCCATTCATCGGCACCCTCTCCGATCGATTCGAAAAAGAAAAAAAATATATTTCTCCCTCGCGTTATATTTTTTTTGTGACGTGCAATCTCAGCTATTTTCGAATCGGAGGGGGCGGTAGTGGAAAGAGGGGTGGGTATTGTCGCTAATGGAGAGAGGCCAAGGGTCTGGCTCGGGGCGCGACCCTTTCATTACGGCGCGCGGCAAGAAAGAGATGACAAGTAGACTAGCATGGGAAATTTGACAGGATGACAGAGTTCATTTTCAACTGCGCCCCCTCCCCGCCCGCCTGCACTTGCCACAATGCGCGCTGGGGGGAGTGTGCCAGTGTTTGGGCAGGAAGCGCGGGCAAAACAAGGAGCTAGCCGATCGAGCTGACCTTGGATCACGCCCGCACGAAAACAAGCGAGCCGCGAGGCCGCGTGGTGGGGGGTGAAACTTTAATGATTACCTGTCACGAGATATTGCCTAGTTTCCTGCTTTTAACCACAACCTGGGGGGGAGGAATGCAGATTTTACACCTTTAGAAGTCTGCGTCATCAAGTTTGTCTCAAAAGACAGTTCTCAGAAGTAGCGCCGGTTTCCAGCTGACATTTAAAAAGATTCACATTATGCTTGTTTACGAACATTGACAAAAACACAGTTGTTAACAAACACTGTTGACATAACAACAGCAACAGAAGGATACGCAGCCCACTGGTACTACTTTTGACAACCATCGAATTCAATACCAATTACATTAGATGGACTACATTTGCAGAGAAACCTATTTAGTCTTGAGGGCAGCCTTACGCTTTCATTGTTGCTTGCTCACTCTTTTGAGACTTCTAGGGAAACCCTTTTCAGAACTATCGATGCCTTCCCAATTTATTTAAACAACCGAAAGTTACCAGATTACGAGGAGGGACCCAAAAATAACCGGAATCATATTGTTGCGCTTCACGTACTTGTAAATGTTGTAAGACTCTCCTGACTCAGTCTGCCAAGTGGCGTCACCCGAAAAAGATGAGTGTAGTTTCCACTGCGTTCTTGCCAAGTGAAAAACAAAACTTACATCTGCACTTTGTTTGTGAGAATCAGCTATTTTTTTTCGTGTCTCGAGTCCACTAAAGACACTTACACACAACTGCAAACAACAATTAAGCTAATTACGTGAGAGAAGGCATCATTCTCATAAAAAAGAGAAATAAATACGTGTTTATCATTAAATTAGATGGAGGAAACATCTCCAAAAAAACTTAAATCCAGATACGCTATCGTGACACGTGATCGATGTTAAATAATGGACTTATTTATTACCGTTTTTTACATTCCTATCGTGAGTGTTGTTGATAGAAATGAAACCTTATAGATGTACACACAACACCTTTTATTGGGTTTATTGCTTTACTTCAGGATGTTCATTACGTACTTTTCTTGCAATTTCACAGCACCAGCACTATGCTGAAATTTGCAAAAGCGAAAGCGCAGGGGGTAGGATAGTGTACAATAAAATATTTGCCAACTGCAGTATCGCCATGTCTATAGTTACGACAACTCATAATATAAATGTCAAACAACACAATTTTTTTTCAATTTAGCAATATTAACTCAAATGCCCAAATAATTAACCTTAAAAATGTAAAAAAATATTATTTTCTATATACACAAGTTGTATTTCTCAACTTTGAAGTATATTGATATCTGAAATCAATTTAATATAAAAATAACTGTTTTTCCAATCGTTACTGTTCTCCACGTTGTCTCAAAACAATAAAATGTTCCTTCAATTATAATAACTCTCAGCTTAACAGATAAGAATATGAAAACGGTTGACGTGGAATGTATTTATAAGTTTACTAAGCACCGTTAATACGACTGTGTGTTTTGATTGGTCATTGGTCTTCCCAATGTCTAGAGATACTGGGTTCTTGAGTGCATAATATAATCACTCATTCTTTCATGTTGACCTAGCTGTCTGTGGAATATTAGACTTCCTGGAGTAGAAAGTATGGAAAGCAATTAAAGTCAACCGCGTAGAGTGGTACACAAATCGGAACTGCTTGATGGATAGATAAAACGTCTTCAGAAGATGAAGTTGTTCTTCGTAATGAATTTATCAAAACAAACAGCCAGTAGCTGAAAAAAGAAATAAATTAAAAACCGTTCTTTCAGTAAACAATCGCAAGTTTTATTTTTTTATAACTTCTACGGTATAATATTCGTTTTTTTTTTTTGCCTTTATCATTCGTGGCAATGATGAATTACTGTTTGTCTTCGAAGTTGATGGGGAAAGAATAGTCCGCCGGAAGGTTTTACCCCAGCTATTAAACTTCAAGTTCTCGATCAATTAACTTTTCGCTAATGACGCATCTAAAGAGGCGCATCTCCAACCTCCTCGGCTATCAAGTTCCACGATGTTTGAGAAAACTTGGTAGATTTTTTCCTTCTTTCTGCTAGTCACTGCAATGGCCTTCATTGCTGAGGTGACACGTCCAACTCCTTGAAATGATCTAATTACGATTAAAATCTAAGTTGGTACTCATGTCGTAGGGTCATGCATATTTCGCGAAAAGATTCCGAGACCAGCTTAAAGTTAAAACACTGTAGCATGATTTGTGTTTCGTGATTGGGTAGTTTCTTTCCGATTGATGTCGATAGTTTAGTAACCAATCACAGTAATTCAGTGCGCAAGCAAACGCGGCCTGAGTGACTCGGTCAAATATGGCAATGACTTCTCTCGCAGACGGCCGCCAATCACAAGGAAGAAACCGCTGGCGCGGGTACACCTTTTTGCAGTCTATTAAGCGTTCAGATTTTTTTTCGCGAAAAATTCCTGCCCCTACTCATGTGGTTATGGTAGACCTTGCCCTAAGGTGCATATGTATCATCCATGTTGAATTTTAAATATTTCTTTGTGGATTAATTTTAGAGCTAGGTGCATTAAAAATAAGTGAATTGGTTGTTTGACACCAGATAATATAATATGTAATTTAACGATTTATGTATAAAATATTGTGTGGTCACACCTCTTGCCGCTAGGTTATTTTCCACACACTCGCCTGTATTGGTAGGGAGCTGTCCTATAGTGTATTTGCGACGACCACGCGGTTTATAAAGGTGGTGTGTACAGGAAGGGGGGGGGGGGGGGAGGGGGGCAGGAAGCAGCAGGCCCCGTGTTTCCTGCGCGGTACATTCGCGAGTGTCGCTGTGTCGCGGCGCGCGCGTCGCAGGTTCCCACGCCCCGCCTACCAGCTTCCTGTCCGCGGAGCGCATACCGCCAGGTCCTTCGATGCAGCTGACACACAAGTGCGACTCTTACAGCGGAAACTGACATGTGACATGTGACGCTTTCTATTGGGTGGGCCAGTAGCTACATACTAGCTAAGAAACTTCGACGGGAGGTTCATATCCAGAGTGTTAGGTTTATAATGTTAATTAACTACTTGACGACTAATTGCTTAGTAACAGAACACTTAATTAATTTAAATAAACACTTAATGCTCTTTTGTAAAAAAACCGTATTTTTTATATAAATTAGTACGAGTAATATATATATATTGGGGGCTCATAGTCCAAGGTCCAGGATCAGGAACTAGAGCCGATGTCAGCCATCTTGGATTGTGATGTCATGGAGGCCATTTTGACAGAACTTGACTTCGACCTATGACCTTGACATATAATGTGACCTTTGGTACCTTGACCATTGATATTTTACTCTGGCCTTAACCTCGTCCTTAACCTTGACCTTTTACCTCAGTAATCATCTTGAATTCCGCTATTTTGAAATCTAACGAGCCACACCCCGAATGTTGCACTTTTCGTTACAGCCGCCATATTTAATCCTAACGACATGGCCGCCATCTTGGATCTGATGTCACATTCATTATTTTGATTCTAATGTCTTGACCGCCATATTTTTGTCTTCTTCAAGAGGCTGCCATTTTGGATATCAAGACTGCCATCTTGTTTTTTTTTCTGTTCCACTGGAGGCCGCTATATTGGATACAGATATATTTGTTTCTGCTGTTATATTCAGTGGCCTGTGCTTGACCAGTCGGTGGCCAAGGCACACCCAGTTGGAGGTCTGGCACAGCAGATAAGTTGGTCAGACACATCTAGCAGGTTGGCCAGACCCAACTAGTAGATTGGTCAGACAAATACATTTGTTGGTCAGGCACATACAGTCAGTAACCAAGATGTCTAGTTTTTCGATACTCCATTCTGGCTTCTGATAGAACTCTATTCTTGCTGAACAAAGGGGAATTTCAAAAGCTGACAAAAGTTTTTTAATTTTTTTTAAATATAATGTTTTAATTCACTTATCTTGATTTATAAAAACTCGCGTTGGTTTTCTCCGTGTGCTCCTGATTATTGCAGTCAATATGTTGGAGGTTTTCTCATTGTGCTCCTGATTATTACTGTCAATATTTTGTTTGTTTACTCCATGTGCTCCTAATTATTCCTGATAGTATTTTGTTGGTTTTCTCCAAGTGCTTCTGTTCATTCCTGAAAAGACCAATCCTTGCATGTATTTTTTTTCGCAACGTGACAAGTCATTTTATTCAGAATTTCGTTTAGTTAGTGAATTTCTTTTACCAAATCATCACTTACATAATTTTTTTATCAGGTGAAATTTATAAAAAAAGATTCATTACTCAGACGACTTTGTCTTAATAATAATTGAGGAACATATCATCTGGACTTCAAGAAAAGAATATTAATTACTCATTCAAACACTATGCCTTAAAACAGCTGAGAAATGCTATCATGCAAGACGAACTTCCATCTCCCTGATGTCTAGCGAATTCCTTCTCTTGCCATCGTGCGTGAGCATCCTACATCTTACATGGAAAATAAATAATATTTACCTCAACACAACATGTGGTGACATCTGTTGTCAGGAATAGGAACTGCTTGCGACAAGTTTTTTGTATAGTATAAGTTAACTCTCGCTTACAAAATATAACTATTCTAATTAAGTAATAGTTTCAATTGAAAACACTCAGTTTACATCTGATATTAGTTGCAGGAATTCACATTGATCCTGGATCATTGCCTGCAGCTGTATCAAAATGAGACTGCTGTAGATACTGCAGCAAAGTGTTTCTCCTGTGAAAGAATGCTAGACAACATGAGAAGAATGACAGTGTTAAAAACCCACTACGCAAAAATAAGTTGTGTTCGGTGTAGCAAGTCGTTTATGTGAAGATAAAGCTTAAAAAAAACATACAGAAATTGTAAAGCCGAGCCCACTTACAAGATACAGAATAACAATGGTGCTACTATTCTGACGAAGAATGTGCTGCATGACAACAATAATTTTCCTTGTCTTGAATATGATTATTTTCATAGCTCTCCTGATCTCGACATGAAGTTAAATTGAAGGATGCTGATGGTTTAAGGAAGACAGAAACATTGGAAGTATCATTATTATGAAAAGTGAGAATGCATTCAAGCCCATCACAAGTTGATCATTCGTACTTTGGACAAATGACGGACACTTAAAAAGGAAGCTTGTAAACTATGTAGAAGCTTCGATGTCAACGATTTCGAATTCTAACAGGAATCCAGGTGAAGATGCCATCTTCTGCAATGATGGAAACAGTAACTTTGAAGCTGGGGATAAGACCAAAGACTGTGATGAAGCACCTAAAGGAGGCAAGATCGAAGAATGTAACCAAAATGATAGAACTGACATGATAAAATAAATTATTCTGATCAAGCTTACGATGATCACTGGGATGATAGTGAACATAAAAATAATAAGAAACATGCAAGAAATATGACAGCAGCAGAAGAGATAGATTACACACCATGGGAAGATCCTGACATATTAGTCGACACGTTAAGAGTTCTATTTGCTTCGCTTAATGTAGGAAACTATTCGCACCTCAACGAAGTAGCCACGATATTCAAAGACCTGAGAAATGCAGGCTACATAAAGTAATAACATGTTTGTACCTGCTTCTGTATAAATGTGAAAAATAAATAAATAATTTGGATTTCAAAAAATGTTGTTATTTCTTATAATCTGATTTATAACTAAGACTGAGTTCTCATAATACAGCTTCCTTTTAGTAAATGTGCTTCCAAATGTGCTTCCTTTTTGTCAAATGTGCTTCCAATTTTGTTACTTCTTATAATTTGATTTATAACTAAGACTGAGTTATAATGTAGCTTCCTTTTAGTAAATGTGCTTCCAAATGTGCTTACTTTTTTTGATGTGCTTCCAAATGTTCTTTCTTTTTTTTTTAAATGTGCTTCCTTTTTGTCAAATGTGCTTCCACTTTTGAATTTTCTTCCAAATATGTTTCCTTTTTTTCGAATGTCCTTCCTTTTTTGATTGGGCTTCCAAATGTGATTATTTTTTAACGTGCTTCCAAATGTGCTTCCTTTTTGTCGAATGTACTTCCAAATGTGTTTCCTTTTCGTTTATTGTGCTTCCAAATGTGCTTCCAAAGTTTTTAATTCTTTGATCGCACATCGACAAGACTGTATTCAGGCCATGATTGACCTCGTGGTTGGAGATGCCTGGTCTATACGCCTGACATTGTACATGAACTGTTTAAAATGTTTGCCGAGTATCGAAAAATTAGACCTCTTGTCTACTGACAGTTTGTGCCTGACCAACCAGCTAGATATGTCTGACGAACCTATCTGACGTGCCTTGCCACCTACTGCATGTACCTAGTTAACAACTGGATGTGTCTGAACACCATCTGATCGTATAGCCATTAAATCAACGTGTCTGACCACCAACTACTGATCGTATTAGCCTGACCAAAAACTGGATGCGCCTTGCCACCTACAGGATGTACCTAGTTAATCGACTGGCATATGGAAATGGTCTGATAACACATGTCAAGGCATGTAAAGGACTATGTTAGCCTTCTATGAAGACTGTAGGAAGCGTGAAACGTTTTTAAATTTCTTTTTTTTCCCTCGTAGTAAAGTAGAAATTATTTAACAAATGTTTATATTTGTAATTTTGTGTTTTTTTACCTCAAATTCTCATTTTTATTGTAAATAGATGTGATATTCAATTTAAATATATTTTTTGCATCAGTTAAATACCAAAGCAAGAACAGGAATCCATCGAGTTTATTATTATTATTTTAAGTCGCGTTCGTGGCCTGAGGCGGGAAGAAAAATTATATCTAATACTTGGCTGGCGAAATTACACCAGGCTCTTAGTTACGGCGCTGGGAAAACGTTGCGGGACTCTTGTAGGAAAGATTTGATCAGGATGAACAATAGGCTAACAAAGTTTATATTAGGGGTTTTAGGTGAAAAAAAATTGTGCTAATTATTTAAAATTTGCGGTACAGGAGACAATAACTATCATTTACATTCATGAAATTTAATGAAGCGATTGAGCTACCATCGTGACAGTCTTATGATGTGTAGTGATGGGATCTAAACTGTCTTAATGTAAAAGGTTTATCAGGCAATTATTTGTTTCGTTAGGTTGGTAACAATTCAAAACTTAATAAATGCTTTGTTTAGGAAGTGGCAGTCGTCTTTGTTATCTCGGGAGACCGTGCGTAGATAACCTCTTTATATATTTTACGATACTCAATACTTCTTCGCTGATCATAAGTAAGTTGAAAAAGTTAGTTGAAGCATTGGTTTGATACTGTTTATGATATTACCCTTACCAGATCAATTGCGATTGCTGTGGTGGAATAATAACTGAATTGTGTCAAATGTATGTAAACTTTGATTTATGGATTTTAAAATATTTAATATTTATAAATAAAAAAGGCAGTCACGGGGACTGTCAACAGAACTGAAAACTGAAAACTTTGTTTTTAAACGTGTAATATGACATCATTTCTACGTCAAATGTACGTAAGAAAATGATTTTGGTATTGTATCACTAGCATGCAGGTGACGCGAACCCATACGTTTTGCCCCTACCAATAATAGGTACCTTTAAAAGTAGAAGAATTGAAGTTTTATCATTAAAACAAATGAACATAAATCCACAAATAATCAACATTACCTCTCATAAATCAATAACCTGACATTTGAAGAAATTCGCTACCTAAATAAATAAACAAAAGAAAAAAGCATAACCTCAACTTAACTACCTACTAAAAAGTAACCAATTCTCGCAATATGTACCATACAATAACGTTAAAATTTCCTTGGAAAATAAAAATAAAATGCAAAACTTATAACTTTAAAATAAGAATAACTGAAGTTTTATCCTTGAAAGAAAATGAACTTAAATCCACAATTAATCAACATTCACTACATAAATAAACAAAAGAAAATCGGTAATTTCACTTACTGCTACTACAGCATGTCGGTGACGCGAACTCACAAGATTTTACCCATCCAAAAAGAGTCCAACACCCACATGATACAGTCGAGTATATACAATGTATTGGTGTGTATATATGCGTATGCATGTACACAGGCCGCTGGGCGTCGCCAGTCTGGCGCAACACGTCACTTGCATTTCGTTGATACGAACCCATAAGTTTTTCCCCTACCAAAAATCGCTCAACGCCGCTAAAGATGATTTCAATTCAAAATTCAATATATTTTAGCAAGACCAAAACATCTTGAAATATGAATATATTAAGATATTGTAATTCTTTATAGTTATATATTGTTACGAACGCAGACAGGACCGCGACACGTGCCAGGTTCGGAGCTGGCTGGCGGCCCTGCACGGCCACTGGCGTCACGCGCCGTGTCACGTGCCGTCCACTGACGTAAGACATGCCACGCGTGCTTGGCCCGGTTACAAGGGTCCTCGCAACCCCCTCCCCTCTCCCCCGCAACCCGGCGCATCGTCCTGTCTCGGCGGCGTCATCCGTCGCTGAGCGGTCTTGGGAATCCCGCGGCCGCCGCGCAGAGTGGCGATAATGGACGTCGTCCTTCTGGACTGTTCGGGCGTCGGGTCAGCCCGGGTTGACGCGACTCGTCACAGCTGCTCTCGTCGGTTCTGGAAGGACGACGCACGAGTACTTAAAGCAGCGACGCCGGCCTCCATGGGAGTTCCGAGCGAGTTCCGCGAGTGAAGGGCAGTGCGACATCGGCGAAGAGGGTAGAGACCCCCCTCCTGAGAGTGTGACCGAGTGGCGCGGGACTGTGTGAGTGGACAGGCGCGTGGTAAGGGTCGAACCACTGTCGAGCCTCGCTCCAGTGAGCAGTGCAAACTGCGATACTGGACACACATTCAGTGACTTGAGAATAAACATTTTTAAGTGCCAGTGATTTTTGATCGGGCATTTTTATATACGATTATTTATTATTAATTTAAATATTAGTATTAATAAAACTGTAATAATACTTCACTGGGCTATCCCTTACGAACTCAGTTCTCTCCACATAGGTCGAAACAATATGTTTTGACAATATTGTTGTTGAAATTTTTGGAAACAAACGAAAGATTTGTTTCCATTTATTCCACATAAGATATTCATAAAATCAATCACTGTTTTTACATGCATTTATTTGATAATTATCTTCAATGACTTGTCATGATAAAAATGTTTGTGGTTGAAACATTTTTTGTTACACGCTTTATATTAGCTTCACCTGTATGTTTGTTTGTATGCTTGTAACAGACTCCTTTGGGTGCGATTTTGACCCACTTTAAAGGGCCAGATTTCATTCAAACTTTGTAGATTTATCGAACACCAATGACAATACACAAATTTGATAAGATTATTCCATTATTAAATTTGAAAAATAAGATTTTTGTCAATTTATATAATTTCACAATATTTAGTAGGCTTTATTTATATCGCGCCAAAGACAAACTGAAAGAAAAGAGTTCGCACATTGTAAAGAAAACCATTTCACTCATGTGCGAACTCTTTTCTTTCAGCTGGTCTTTGGCGCGATATAAACAAAGCCTACTAAATATTGTGACATTTAATTAAATGAAAAGTGAGAGTGAGTTACGATTATTTTAACTAAGCTTGTGAATCTATCAGAATTGCACAAAACTCTTTTAAAAAATAACACACTTTAACGTGTGTAAAATGTCTACATATATAGATTTTATATTTTTGATGTGACAGTCTAATAAATCGATGAACGCCGGCTGCACGCACGAAACAGTGTCCTGTTACGCACATTGTCCCGTTACGCGGTGTCCCGCATTTACGCTTGCGCTGCATCTATCTCTCTTTCACTCGATTGGAACAACCATCGATTTGACTTTTTCGAGGCACATTAAACTTGAAACACTCCCATTCGTTTCTTAACTTTTCCTATCATCGTCCTATCCTTAACAGAATAACACGATTGGAAGAAGTTAAATAGCAAACAAGTATAAAAGTTATAGTTAAAATAATCTCTTCATTAAAGTAATAAATATATTTGAATTAATGAGTGCAAATAAAAGTAAATTTATCAAATAAATTGTAGATTTCATTTCACTCCTTCTTTGTATCCATACAAAATAGTGATAATTCAATAAAAATGATTCAATTTTATTCATAAAAGTATGCAATCATTTCATCAATGTTTTGTTATGACGTTGTCACGTTAAACTATCGTCCGTAAACCGACTTTACAGACAATCAAATTTTTAAAAATAATTCTTGGTTAAAATGTTTTTCCAATTTGGCGTTGATTGAAACAACGGCGTGTAAAACTTTGCCTCGTCGACGAAGGCGCGGGAGTTTTTACACGATTCGTTTACACGCTTTATATTAGCTTCACCTTTATGTTTGTTTGTATGTTTGTAACCGACTCCTTTGCGCTCGATTTTGACCCACTTTAAACGGACAGATTCAATCTAAACGTCGTAGACTTATCGAGGACCGGTGACAATACACTAATTTAATAAGTTTATCTCATTATCCTGATTAGGATCGACAGAATTATATAATTTCCCCACCCAGCCTCTGTGTGAGAGCAAGTGAGACAACCGTGCAGTCGGCGCATGCGTACCGTCTACCTACTTTCCAGCTCGAGCACTCGGGGTATTAGTATTATTGCAATATATCCTTGACAGTTGGTTTGTTGGCCGAGCGGATTAAGGCGCGGGTCCGGTCCACGGCTGAAAAAAAAAATATTTTGTTGTTTTATTTTCAACAAATTTTGGGATTGGTGCCGTAAATCCAACTGTAATTCGTCTGGGACTTCGCCAATCCTTCTATTCAAACTAAAAAGTGAAAAATAAATATAGCTTAAAAAAACTAATAAATACGCTTTTAAAGCACATCAAACTAAAAAGTGAAAAATAATTTTTAAAATAAGCTTAAAACAATATTGAATGAAAAGTACTAGTAATATTGTGAAAAAAGCATGGGGCGCTTTGTTCCATATTTATCGTACATCGAGCGCCCGATGGTAGAGCAGCCGACATGTCATTGGAAGGCTCTGGGTTCGAATCCCAGTCCGGGCTATCCGAATTTTTCTCACATATTCTATACACTCTCAATCCTTATCCTTCCCAAAATTCCTGTTACGTAAATGTGGAACGCTTCACTGACTATCAATACAGCTGTACACATTAATAATTTGGAAAATAATTACAGTTACTTATAGTTATCACGGAATTAATAGTAGATTATAACAAATAACAGTTAAAAAAATTTAAACAACACGTTTTTATAAATAAATAAAACTAAAAAGTTGAAAATAAATAATAGCTTTAAAAATTAAAAAAACATGCTTTTATAGAAAATCCAATTAAAAATAGAAAATAAATTTTAATAAATTTGAATTAAAAATAGTGTAAAATAAAAAAGTATGTTATTTAAAAAAAGCGTGGGGTGCTTTTTAAGATATTATCAAAATGATAATGCTTCTACTCATATCTGTCAATAAAATAATTATAACTATTGACACCATGCACCACACGCTTTTTTAAATAACATAGGTACTTTTTTTATTTTACACTACTTTTAATTCAAATTTATTAAAATTTATTTAATGGTTTAACTTCCAAGAAACGAGAAATATTTACATCGCATGCATGGATTTTTAACGGTTTTTTTGGGCGTTCAAATAAAAAGAATCAACTGGACAACATGACTAATCCATTTTTTAGGTTTAACAGAAATACTAGTGGCTACGTCATGAAACGGTTGCTGGCCTTTTAAAACCCTCAAGTTTGTGAGGTTTTGCCATCTAAGCAAACTGGAATTAGTTTTTGGAATATACATAAAAATCATTTCACGAAGTTGTCAGTATAATTGCTTTTAAGCCTAGAATGTTTTAGTCCAGTATTCTAGTTGACTCTTTATTTGTACGCCCCCAAAAACAAAAAAAATGTAATTTTGGCAGCTAACCATGCAAAAAGTATGCTATGTTATTATATTTCGTTAAAGTTAAACTATTCAAAAGGCTACGAGTTTATCTGTGATTAAAGTAAATATAAAATCATGACCTGAAATGAAGGCACCCCCTTAAGGCTGCCACCTGGCTAGGTTCCCAAACAGCGTACAGATCTCCGGGTCTGAAAGCGCCATTTACAAACCGTACATGTATGAAAAGTGTCTGATTAGGAGTAGTATTTAAGAGCCATTGCACTTGCCTATACATGTTTCATTCCATCTATTAACGCGTAAGTTTCGGACAGTGGAAAAGGCTGGAACGAATGTTTTCACTGACGTTTTTAGCTATGAAAAACTCTGCACACAGTATTGTAAATTGTATAGGCAGTGGCGGATTTACAAATTTTCAAGGTATAGGCTGTAAAGTTTTGGCCGCCCTTGCCTCTACAATTTTCATGTCCTAGATTATTTTTGCAATCCAACAATTTCGTTGAAATTGCACGTAAAATAATTTTTTGGTATATTTTTGAGCTAATCAAAGCTCAATCATGTACGATTAATAAGGCGGGGTAATGCATGCTACTTACACAATAATGTACATTTGGTAAACGTGAATAAATAATCTTTATTGCGCTTACAAATATTTAAAAATAATCAACTCATTGAAGTTATAAAAGTTCGTTACAATACCTTTTTGCGCAATTTTTTGTTGGCAAAATCATCGATGATATCGTCGTAAGTAATCTTGTTCATTATATACAAACCATCCAGTTCGCAGACTCCAACCAGTAGTAGGACTAGCATGTATGGGTTGATAGTGGGAAGAGAGAAATACATTTTCTATAATTTCGCTCTTTTCACTCATTCAAAGTGTGGGCAGAGGAACGTACAAAGACAAGGGAGAGGGGAAAGTCATCGGCAAAATTTGTTGCAGACTTCTATCTGTAAAACATTAGAAAACAGAAAACCATCATCCAGAAATCTTTTTGATTTCTATGAAGTAGCAAAAAAAAAAAAAAAAAAAATCGGTCCCCAAATTTGCCGCTCAAAATCTGCCGCCCTAGGCTCAAGCCTACTCAGCCTGCTGGTAAATCCGCCACTGTGTATAGGAAAGTGCAGGGTGCTTTTGTCTCCAATATTCCACCACAGAACTATAGAGGCGCGTTTCCGGCGATAAACACTGCGCTCCAGCTCGTTGCCCGGCGCGTAGAGGCGAGGAGGCGTCTGCTGGGCAAGCCAGAGTCGCCCTTACCGTCCGCGCGCTTCTAGAGCTCGCTCGCCGAGTGTCAGGACGTGTCCTGTGTTCGTCACGATGGCTCTCGTGCAGTTCATGCTTCATCTCAAATTCTCTCAACGGATATTCACTCGATATTTTCTAAAAGCGGTAAAAAGTCACGCAAGTTAAAATTATCACACGATCACTTGCGTGGCCTTTTACGTATATAAAATAAAATTTAGTAAATATCCGGGGGAAGTGTTTGTGACCCAACAATAGATGTCAGAATGAAAACGGAATTAATTTACAGGAATAACTCCCTTAACTAAAGGCAATGACAAGTAAATGAAATAACAACCCAGTGTGTGAGGGGCCGTTAATTTAGGACTATTTTGGCCATTTTTGACCACCACACCCCCATGTAAGGACACAAAAGATTGTTCAACCCCTCCCCTTTTTTTCTCCTCTTTTTCTTGCGTAAGATTTTTTTATCTAGGATTTCCCTTTAAAAAAAGCGTTAAATAGTTAAATGTCGTTAGAATATGTTCACTTATACTAAAAATATATATTACTTGACATAAATGAAAAAAGTAATTATCTAGTCTTTGGAAAATGTTTATTATGATTAAATGTAAGATCTGAAACAATAATAAAGTAAGGATACTAATCAGTCAAAAAACTACAAATGAGGAATACTTTTTGTAACATAATGAACCACTGGATTTGAAACACTTTACTATTTCTTTTTCCGTGCAGGCAAATTACGTAAGAATGGCTTTTACCCCTCCACCCCTTTTTCCACCACGAGGTAAGGTCATGTAGAGATTTTATAACTCGGCCTTCCTATCGGGACCTTACGTAATAATGAGCGGCCCCTAGGTTAGGTTGCAAAGAAGTTTAACGCTAGTTCATTGCTCGTTTCGTGTTCCTTGCAAGCTATTTCTCCATGTTCCCGCCAACAGAGCGTTAGGCTGGTCGTCCACTGGAAGCGTATTCAAGCGTGTTCACGCTCGCGCGACACAAGCGTAAACAAGCGGCTTCGCGCGACAGATCCCACAACCATGAGTCACGTAAAACGGCGTCCACTGCAGGCGCCGACTCCTGCGCAGCTTCAGGCGTACTCACGCTCGCGCTACACGTCCCGTCTGGATGGGATCTGTCGCTCGTATACGCTAGTGCGCCTAGAGAGACAAAGCCAGTCGTCTGCTGTGTGTGTTGTGTTCAATAGTGGTTTTATTACAAAAATGGAAGACAATACCGACAAGTTTATAAACACAGTAAGATTGTTTAAACCGTTGTGGGATATGAAGGACAAGCGGTATCATTCAAGAGATATCCAAAGAAACCTGTGGGCAAAAGTAGCTCAAGAACTGGGAGAAGAAGGTACGTTTGTTGACTAGTTTGTTGTAATATATAAATATACTGTATGCTTCATCAACTATAATAACTATAATTTGCCTATGTTAGGTTAAAGAAAGTTAGCTTGGGTTTGGTAAACCTAGCCTACATTATTATAAATATGTTATACCAATAATATAACAAAGGAAGTATTATAACGTAACCTAACCGCCACAATGAGAAGTATAATAACATTTCAAAATTTGATTTGTACTTTAAAAGAAATTATATTGCTATGTAAAAAATATTATCGATCCAAAAGGTGTGATAAATGATTTTGTATCAAATATTTTACTGTATTATAAATGCATTATTAAGATGTAATGAATTGGCTTGTAATACCATGAACAAATTGTCATTGTGTACTTCGTAACAACATTTACTTCAGTAAACATTAATTTGATAAATTAAATAATGAAATAATTTGGTATGAGTTAACTTTTAAGAATTGTCAAACTTGACAGTTTTACTATTAAGATATGTTACTTAAAATGGGTCTAGAAACGTTAAGAAACATTAAAAATTTGTCGGTATCACTTAAATTTGGTGCTAGAACGATTTAAAAAAATGTCTACAGCAAAGTAAAAAAAACCCTTACCGTAGTGTAAATTCTTAAGCAAATTCGTTTAAAATAGGATTAAAAGGTTATTAATAGCTTATGAAATTGCCAAATAAACAAATAACAATAATTTTTCTTCATTATTTACTTTATTTCATAGTACAAGTAACAGAATGTACAATACTCCTAATTCACAATGTGGATTAACACTTGGTAACTTAGGCCCTATACAGTTTCCATTTCAGAAAAAAATGCCACGAACTTATCCCTTACTGTATAGGCTGCGTTAGAGCCCCTATTTTCACCCAAATAAGTAAATCTAACAGGTCTGCTAGTAGTGTTGTCATCATTACTATCTTCTTGTCCAGGTGATACTTGTTGTTCGCCTTCTTTGTCGATGACAATGTTATGCAACAAGCATATGCATTGAACTATGGTGTCAACAAAGTCTGGCTCCACTTCAATGCTTTTCTGCAGCAGTCTCCATTTGCTGCTAATTATGCCAAATGTGCATTCAATAACCTGACGAGCTTTAGAGAGCCGCCTATTGAACAGCCTTTTAGCCGGATCCAAATTATCTCCTGGAAACGGTCGCATGAGATAAGTTTTGAGTGGGTATGCTTCATCGCCAAGAATAACATGGGGAACCTTTATGTTCGTTCCTGGCAATGCAACAAATAATTGTGAACCTAACCCCCCTTTTTCAAGTTTTTCTGAAAGAATTGAATGAGAAAAAATTCCCCCGTCACTTTCTTTGCCATAACCGCCAACATCGACAGCAATAAACTTATAGTCAGGTCCGGCAACACCTTGCAATACAATCGAGAAATATTGTTTATAATTTCTAAACATGCTGCCAGAATGTCGTGGGTTTCGTATACGTCCATGTTTACCGTCAACACAGCCTACACAGTTTGGGAATCTCCATCTTTCCCAAAATCTTTGTTTGATTGATTCAATCTCTTGGTCTGTTGAGGGAAAAGTCATGTGGGCAGCTTGTAGTTTGTCCAGGATTGCCTTGCTTGTTTCCTTAACAATCCTCCCGACTGTTACATCAGACATCCTATAGGTGTACCCCAATGTCTTGAAAGATGATCCTGTTGCGAAGTACCTGTAATGAAACAAACCATTAACGCACGCCAGGTAAAACAACTATGTCAGGGAATCCTACATCGGATAGTGCAAAGAGTGCCAATGGTTGGAATTAGCTAAATGACATTACTTTTATATCAACCTATGGTTAGTAGAATATTTTTGTTTGTTTTAGTGGCTGAATTGAAAAGGAGGTGGAAGGGACTTCGAGATGCATTCAGAAGAGAATACAAAAAATTGTTGAAATCAGGTCAAGAGGCACCTGATGAATTTGAATCCTCGTGGCCATTTTTTGATCAAATGCTTTTCTTGCGTGATGTTATGGAACCTAGGCAGCTCAAGGGGAACATTCCTCTTCCAGTAAAACATACTGAAACTGAAACTGTAAGTGAAGATGCAATTGAAGAAGACCTAGAATTAGAGAGCGAAAAAGACGATTCATTCCTTGAAAACTCCAACAGCAACTCCGCAGTTCATCACAGCGAACCACACCTAGCGCCAACTGCTCTTCAAACAATGGGTCCGACCCTAACAACTCCGACTAACAGAAAACCCACAAGATTGGATATCGACAGAAAGAACAGAGACCGAGGATCTCCAGGAAAGAGCAGCTCGAATAAAACGAAGAGGTCAGTAGATGTCAGTGATACTCATTTCTTAGAAATTGAGAAAGCCAAGCTGAAATTGTTAGAAACATCTGCTTCATCGAAAAATGATAGTGAATATCAGTTTCTTGTTAGCCTGCTACCTTATTTGAAAAATATTCCAGCCAGCCGGCAACTCCAAGTAAGGAATAAACTTCAGCAGGTTTTGATCGACGAACAAGAACGCAACAGTTTTGTCGCAATCAATTACAAGGATCCCTTGCCTTCAACCGTGAATCAATCACCTGGACATTCATCTTGGAGTAATAGTGCGTACACAGGATGCAGTTCCGATACTACCTCCGAATCGTCGTGGGATGTTACACCAGTAAACTCTCCATTGCAAAGTTTTATAACCAATTTTAAGTAAATGTCTCAAAGATCAAATATTGCCACCAATGTAGCTAAAGTTACAATTCACAAATTATTATTTTTTTATTCTTGATTTGTTTGATGTATAAACCACAAAAAATAAAGTAACTACTTATTTTATACAAATTAAACTGTGACTAAATCTTGAGTGTACATATCATATTATATTTTGCAAAAAACAATCTGAAATAAAATGAACATTGAATGTTGTATCCTGTTACACTTGATTTACTTCTGATGTTCTTGGTGATTCTGTACTTTATGTTAATTATTTTTTCGTTTGACATACAAAACAAAACAAATTATTATTAAAAAAATAATTGAACAACAATTTTACTAAAATTAAAACATCAAATTCAAATCAATAAAATATTATAATGTGTTAATATTGTCGCGGTCTGAAGATTTCATTACTTTTTTTTCTTAAATTTATTTTACTTTTGTTTCTCGTTAGGTTAACGTGTTGGTGTACGTGCGCGTTTCCAGGCTCGGCCGGTTGATTTCGACACGCGGGTATTGGAATATAGGTTACTGCGATAGAAGTTTACTGGCACCGCGGCTTTTGCGAAGCTGCGTGGTTTGCGTTTTCTCGCGGGCCGCTGGCCAGGGCTCGCCGAGGGATTGCACCACGTTGTTCCAAAAAACCCGCTGCGCTATGCTAGTCTCTTGTTTGTCGTTCTGTTTGTTCTGCCACGCGAGGCTTTTGTGTACTCGTTTCGAGGACTCTGTCCTGATTAGTGTTGCCATCTTGCGTCCGAGTTTGGAAACGTAGACTGAAAAAAACAATCGAGCAGCGCAAGAGGGAGAGGGGGAAACTCGCTCGCGCCTGCGCAGAAGGAACAGCTGACTTCGCTTGTTTTCTTTTTTCCTTGTGGGAAGGGGGGACCGCCAGTTGCCCCGTGGCTAAGTTTTCCCGGTGTTCGTGTTTTTTTTTTGTTTGAGTGGCCTAATTTTGTAGTTAAAACCTCCTTCCAGGGAGGGGCCGAGGCTTTTTGCCTGGGGACCTCTCTGGAAGCCGGGTCCACGTCGGTTTGGAACAACTTTTCTCCGTCTCAAGTCAGAGGGTAAGTGATTGGCAGTGATGGATAGGGAGACTAAGCTTCGGGCTGGACGATCTTCATCCTGTACTTAATCTTTTAAGAAATAATGTAGTATTATTCCATCCCTATTATTTATTATTTTTTTGTTTTGGGAAAAATCGACGTCTGGTTATAAGCATGTATGTAGTGGTAACTGGGAAGTAGACTATTCCTCAGCGGAGCTGCGACGACGAGAGAACGGCCATGTTGTTGTAGCGATAATTGTTTGCCGGCTGACGTCTCTTTAATGTGTATTTAATGTATTTTTTTATTCGTGAATCTATTTGTTAACTTATTTGTTATTAATTCTTTTGTTAAACTTTTTTTTTTATTTCTCAGAGTTTGTTTATTGTGTTTCTAGTATTTGGTCTAGTAAATAAAATCTGTGCTTGAATGAACTAATCATGTCTCTTTTCAGTGCATAAATTATACCCTACACTTCCTGTATAGGGAGAAGACTTGGTCTCGAGTACCATGCCTACCAACGAGCTACAGTACCACCCCCCCCCCCCCCCAATGTTATAGGTTATTTATTATTTTGTGTATAGGTGTACGCGGGACGTCTGGCGGAGTCACATCACAAGTGGTGGAGGCGCCGGGTAGAAGTCTTTTGTAGGGTTGTTTGTGCTTTATTTATTTTTTTTATCTTCTCTTTTTCTTTCGAATTTAATCATGTTTTATTCCAGAGCAGTGGAAGCAGTGTCGTGTGGGAGCACGCGGCGGACGCGTTGCGTTGTGCTTCACGTATTTTTATTAGTAATGTTACTGTTGTTTTGTTTAAATTTTATGAATAAAAAGTTTTTGGTTTAGTTAAGTTAGTCACTCAGTCAGTCAGTCAGTCAGTCATGGGTTTCTTTTTTTTTTTTTGATCAGGTCACCAATAAAAGTTTATTAATTTTAATTACGTAAACTCTAATCCCGGTTTAATGATTATTTAATTAATGTTGAAAATTATCATAATACAATTTTGGTTAAGAGTTTGTGTGGACTTTAGGTTTAGGAACGATGTTAAAACTTGTGTTAAGTAATGTTGTAGACAGTGCTTGTTGCGGACGAGGAAAGTCATGTGTCGTGGAGCTGGCTTGCTACCAACGACGAGAGCGTTGCCTAGTCAAGACATCGCGTGCTATGTGACGAGCGCGACAGTCAGCTGTGCGCTGACCTTGAGCGGTTGCCGGCCTGGCGCGGCCCGGCTCGGCACGGCGCGGCAAGGCTCGTTCCGGCCCGGTGTTTACCGGCCGGCTGGTCTTCCAAGGACACAGATAAGATTTTCATAGTTATTTTTTTTAATGATTTGGTTTATGTGCGTTATTAATAATGTTGAGAGTAATAATTTTAAAGTATTTATTTGTCATTATAATTATTTTTGTTGTAATAATAATTAATTTTTTTTTTAACTTTCCGTTTTAAATTGTAGGAGGTACACAGTAGAATGGATTAGCTCTGAGAAAAGTGTGAGGTTGGTTTATTTGTGTATGTTAAGGGAATGAACTCCAGGGGAACAGTAAGGTATAATTGGTGTTGTCTTTGAGATGAGAGAGTTGTTGTGATTGTCCAGCCAGTGGAGCTGAGCTGGGACAATTTGAGGTGTCCCTGGGAGAGTAGGGACTGTAGCGCAGACCCATAGGAGATGGGCTGGCTACTGGTTAAGGGTCGGGAGAACCCTGAGTTGTTAGTAGTTTGGGGCAGGAGTTCCCCATGGTAGTACCGAAGTGGCTATCCCGTATGGGATAAGGGTACCACTTCAATTAATTTTGTTGGTGGGGTTAGAGTCCCCTGTTGTGTAGTGGGCCTATAGGAGATAGGCACTACAGCGAAATTTTTGGTTGTCCTGGAGGTAAATTCCCTGGGTTAAGTTAATGGAATTGTGTTAAAATTTAGGAAGGAGGGGTAATGAGAAACATAAGTGAGTTAGTGTACCTGCCAGGGAATTGGCACCACAGGGATGATTGGTCGAGCCAATCCTGCCGCTGAGAATTTTTTTTTTTGTTGTTGTTGGGTTAGAGTCCCACAATGTGTGTCCACAGGAGGTGGATGTTGGGCATCTATTGGCTTTTGTTGTTTTGAAAAAGTTAGAAGCATGTTGCTAGTCATCGATTTCGGGTTGGAGTCATTCGTGAACCAGGTGCCAGAGGTCAGACCGTCAGAATAATTTAAATTTTGATTGATGAGATTATTTGTAAAATTATTTAGTTTCGGTATTGAGGTTTTTGTCCATGTGGGTATGTTTAATATTTTTTTTTAAGACTGTTCAAATAGTTAACCTATACCCATCTTTGTTTAGAATCGTTTAACTATTAGTGTTGCCCAAGTACAAAAGTATTTTCATTTGCCTATTTGTCGCTGTCACATTTATCAGGAGAACTTGTATGTCAAACTTAAGATACCTATTGTTCATGTTAATTCCAATTGGAAACTATTTCAGTTTGTTGCGGTACCTTTCCGCTGGAAAAATAACACTTGCCACTTAGAGCACGAGCCCAACTTTTTAGCAGTAAATAATGAGCAACTGGTGACCATTCAGGGTAGAAATTTGTTGGATTGTCGTCCCTTCGAAGACAGTTTATGTTTTGTTCCCAGATTTTCAGGTGATGCCATGGGAAGTTCTCTATGTCCTAAAGCTTTATTTCAGGGAGTGACTGCAGAGAAACTTGGTGAACTGTGTGCTTACAGATGCCATTCGGGAACCCACCTCATGATTACGCAGGCTGGTCCTGAACGGTATTTTCTAACTAACCCTGTTGGTAAACTAGAAGTACAATGTTTAGTGAATAAGAACCAAACCTTGTTTTTAGCTGCTGCGGATCGACCTGGCGCTGTGGACATTGAGGTCCCTTGCGATTGTCGCTTGTACATGAATGATGAGCTTAAAATTAATGAACTTTATCCGTGTGATTTTCTTTCTAAAGCTAAATTCCAAATGATTCATGTGATTCCAGCTGCTTGGTCAAAATTAAAAAAATTAAAGATTTTACCTTTAACAGCATCTTCACACACAGTTTTTCCTTCATTAGAAGATTGTTTAGACGAGGATTGGCCTTCTGTTATTCCTCACTTGAATTTGGTCGTTTCACGTTCCTTTGCGAGGCCCGAAGAATTACAGCTGCGAGACCCGGTGGAAGTTGTAAGCTTTTTGTTAAAACATTTACATAGTATATCTTTATTTGTGATTGGTGGTACTTTATTACTAATTGTTGTAAGAAACCCTTATCTCGTGGGGATTGGTACCTTACCCTGTGTATCAGCTTTTAGTGAAAATGCCATGTTAACAATGGAGATAAGCATAACTGTATTTATACTTGGTGTCATAATGTGTATGATTATTTTTCTGCTATGGAAATGGTTGTCACTCAAGTGGAAATTACGAAAAACTGAGGACATTTCACCTACTGTACAGACTGTTGTTGCGACCACAAGTAAAACCTTTAACTTACATGAGAAATTTTCTGAGAATTGTCGATTAAAATCTAAGTTGGATAGTGAGTCAGGTGAGGAATTTCATGTTTACCTCACCCTGTGTGATTAATTAACAGAACTGTTGTTTATGTTTGTTTTGTTCACCCCATTAAGGGCACATAATTGTAAACACTCTTGTGGTTAGGATTTATAACGTTTTTGTAATTAACTGTTCAGTTCAGAGGTCTTACTTCTTGTTAAAAAAAAAAAAAAAAACAACACTCGAGGATGAATCTAGGGGTACAAGCAATTATTAACCTAGGGTTAAAATTTTTTTAATTCATTTGTTTACGCTCGACTTTGACTTAACCTGGGTAGGGATACCTTGTTCCTGATCTATTCCCTCCCCTGTCCAAACCGGTGTGCACTTGTGCCTCTGAAGACAGTATAATTTATTGTCCACAGACTCAAGTGAGGCAGTGTTGTTAGCAACAAGTGTTTACGTTCTCTTTTTCTTTCATGAAGAAGAGATAGTTCTCCGATTCACCACATCCAGAGACTTCAACGATTACGTTACGTGAATTATGTGAAGAACTTTCCTTCACCATGTATGTCCTCCTGACTGAGGACCAGGTGTTGTGCAGCCATGGAACTTGTGTGGGAGATGGACTACTGTTTCCTCCCCTGTTGTGTGGTGGGCTGCTTATAACTCATGAGGAGTTATACTGTGGAAGCCCCTTCCCAAATCGGTTGCTGTGTGTATGTGAACTTTCTGTCTTAAAAGAATGAAGAAACTGATCAGCATGGGGCTCGTTTTCGTCGACTTGTGCCGAACGAAGAAATCAGTTACTCTCGGCCAACCAGTGACAATGCTATTTTTTTTTCTGTTCTGTAGCTAGTAGCTGCAGAGGCGTGTTTTGAAGATCTTGGACCTAACCCTATGGACATTACAGGTTCCTTTCCTGATGTTTATCCTTTGTTTTCCCTGACTTGTATAATGCATTCCTTTTCTCTTGGAGGCCAAGCTATAATTTTAATTTAGCTGTGTTTGTTTTCATTTTATTGACGTATTTGTGATCATCTTTGTTGTTGTTGTTGTTAGAGAATAACATGCCCCTGGACTCATCCTTGGTTAGTTATGCTGTTTATGGAACTGATAAAGATTAAATGTAGGGTGGATCTTTTTGTGTTAATCAGTCACTTTATTCAGATGTAAAATATTTGACAACATTGTTTGCTAATTATTCAATAGGGTCACTTCACAGTTTTACTTAATGGAATAATTAACTTTTTTTTGTTATCAACCTTGTACTAACATAATGTTTGGATATGACGTTAAAAATAAACCCTCCCCCCCTAATTAACTTGTTGAAATAGGCTTGACAGTGTAGTGTATGTTCTTTGGTGAGATTTTGATACTGGTGTTGAAATGTTTGTTCAGTTTCACTGGGGAGACATCTCCAATGACATGCTGCGAGGAAGGCGGGCTGAGGGCAGAACTGCTCTGAAGGCTGGATCCTGGGTGTGAGCTGCAGATCACACTTCAAGGACTCTTCTCTCCAGCTTCATCTAGGGCTGATCTGTCCACGGTTCATGCCTCTCCTAGTTGTATGTCGTACGAGTAGTTTTACGATGTGCCAGCCACCAGCGATTCTTACAGGAAAGAATTGTTTCCTGGGCTATTTACTAAAATTGTATTATGTATTGGTTTAACTTTTTCAGTTTAGACTTTGAATTTAATTGTTGTGGTAAAACCCAACCTTCGTGCGCTGTAGGCATTTAACTTGTAATTCTTTGCCCCTTGGTTTTATTCATTGTCAGGAATTTTTTTTTGTATGGCTTGTGGGGCACAAGCCCTTGTAGACCGGAGTAATGTCGCGGTCTGAAAATTTCGTTACTTTTTTTTCTTAAATTTATTTTACTTTTGTTTCTCGTTAGGTTAACGTGTTGGTGTACGTGCGCGTTTCCAGGCTCGGCCGGTTGATTTCGACACGCGGGTATTGGAATATAGGTTACTGCGATAGAAGTTTACTGGCACCGCGGCTTTTGCGAAGCTGCGTGGTTTGCGTTTTCTCGCGGGCCGCTGGCCAGGGCTCGCCGAGGGATTGCACCACGTTGTTCCAAAAAACCCGCTGCGCTATGCTAGTCTCTTGTTTGTCGTTCTGTTTGTTCTGCCACGCGAGGCTTTTGTGTACTCGTTTCGAGGACTCTGTCCTGATTAGTGTTGCCATCTTGCGTCCGAGTTTGGAAACGTAGACTGAAAAAAACAATCGAGCAGCGCAAGAGGGAGAGGGGGAAACTCGCTCGCGCCTGCGCAGAAGGAACAGCCGACTTCGCTTGTTTTCTTTTTTCCTTGTGGGAAGGGGGGACCGCCAGTTGCCCCGTGGCTAAGTTTTCCCGGTGTTCGTGTTTTTTTTTTGTTTGAGTGGCTTAATTTTGTAGTTAAAACCTCCTTCCAGGGAGGGGCCGAGGCTTTTTGCCTGGGGACCTCTCTGGAAGCCGGGTCCACGTCGGTTTGGAACAACTTTTCTCCGTCTCAAGTCAGAGGGTAAGTGATTGGCAGTGATGGATAGGGAGACTAAGCTTCGGGCTGGACGATCTTCATCCTGTACTTAATCTTTTAAGAAATAATGTAGTATTATTCCATCCCTATTATTTATTATTTTTTTGTTTTGGGAAAAATCGACGTCTGGTTATAAGCATGTATGTAGTGGTAACTGGGAAGTAGACTATTCCTCAGCGGAGCTGCGACGACGAGAGAACAGCCATGTTGTCGTAGCGATAATTGTTTGCCGGCTGACGTCTCTTTAATGTGTATTTAATGTATTTATTTATTCGTGAATCTATTTGTTAACTTATTTGTTATTAATTCTTTTGTTAAACTTTTTTTTTTTTATTTCTCAGAGTTTGTTTATTGTGTTTCTAGTATTTGGTCTAGTAAATAAAATCTGTGCTTGAATGAACTAATCATGTCTCTTTTCAGTGCATAAATTATACCCTACACTTCCTGTATAGGGAGAAGACTTGGTCTCGAGTACCATGCCTACCAACGAGCTACAGTACCACCCCCCCCCCCAATGTTATAGGTTATTTATTATTTTGTGTATAGGTGTACGCGGGACGTCTGACGGAGTCACGTCACAATATAGTTGAAATATTAGGTCTACTCACCTTAAAGTTACACTCAGACGTTCACTAGGTGAAATCGTCTCCCTAAAATTTGATTCCTTTGAAATACTGTTCTCTATACTATTTAAAATGTAATCAAAAGTGTCTTTGCTCATCCTATAATAGTCAGAAAATTTTGCGGGTTCTCTTTCCAAATCTTTATGCAAATGGTTGTACTCGCCCATTGTTTTCCTCTTCTTATAAATTGGACTCATCCAACAAGACCTTTTCTTTCTAGCTGTCATCCGACGCCTCAAAAGGTAAGTACTGTCGAACAAGTATAACTCCTCGACATCTATTACTAAAAAGGTTACCAAACTAGATACTGTAACTAAAACATAACACAACAAACACACATCTGTCTGTAAATGCCAACTCACGTACACTGCATATTCGCTTGCAGTGGAAGAGTTCTACGCTCGTTGCTGCTCAGCTTGTAGTTGCTCCTTGCCTCTCGAGTACGCGCGAGCGTGAAGACGCTTGAATACGCTTCTAGTGGATGACCTACCTTAACATTCAGGACACACAGAGAGCATTATTGAGAGAACGCCAGGCAACTATATCATTCAGAACTCTGAGCCGAGTCATGAAGCTGTTAGATGTGAAGTTGTTAGTGGTGTGCACGTGTGCAGCGATGGTGTGTGTGGAGGCGCGGTGTCTGCACGGGCCTCGACCCGTCCTGGACGACGAGGCTGCCTCGGAGAAACGCGAACCAGGTACCTCGCTGCTGTGGTTGGTGTAGCCCACAGTCGCCACTTTCAACACCAGAAACCGTACTTTTTAAACCAACTAATGTTCATTTATTATCTTTCCGAATTGATTTTTTAATTTCTACTCGATTGTGAAATTTTCTAATGTCACATTTGTATCTCGAAACGTCCACGTTTACGTGCAATAAAAAAGCTAATTAAGAATTTAACTTTGGCGTTAATCAAAGCATTACAGAACCTGGAAAGAATGTAATTATAATAAATAAAGGATAACTATTTCCGGATTTTTGTTTTCTCTCGGAAAAGTTGGTACTTTAGAAAATTTCCCTTTTCTTTCGCTCGCGTATACGACATAACATACTTTTTAAACATGAAAATGTTAGCAACTACTGCAAACCAGTGACATGTCTACAATTTATACTAAAACTTTGAGTTTACTAAGGCCGGTTTCACACTAAGCAGAGGTTGGGCCTTTTATACTCGGTGATTTCTTCTAGATCTATTGTTTACAAGTTCGTTTTTTCTAAAATTTATTATAGGTAGTGCATCCTTGAGAAACCTGCATTGCGCACTCTTAAGAAAAGCGGTCGAAAGAACATTCGCCCATAAAAGCTGCGGAAGCTAGTCGCAGCGGCAGAAACCCGCGGTGTGACACAGGCCTAACGGTGTACAAAGGTCTCAGACTCTTCTCTCGTTCGTAACTGGCCAGGGCCGCCCAGGGCGTATCAGGAGAAGTGTGGTCTGCTCAGGGTCGCTGGTTGAAGCTAAAGACCGGAGACACCCGTGGGTTCGATGGCCTGACAGTAACCGGGTAACTGTGACGTCTGCTGGCTGAAATGCCTGTGGCCCCTCGCTGTTTCCATTGGCTCGTGATCCTTCAGAAACGCGCTGTGCCGATCACCGTAGCAGCACGGTGGCAAACTTGTTCGCATCCTGATTTATAGCAACATTCTGATCGTGAGCTTACGGGTCGGAGTGTTCAGCTTCTTGGCTTTTGGATTTAGACCGTAACCCAATAAGTGCTCGTGGTCATGGCTTGCCAGCTGCAAGGGTGGAAAGGGGAGGGGGCCACGGTCTGGCCAATCAGCAATTATAAATACTGTGTAAATACTAGGCAGGCCTACAGGCCTGATTCACCTGGACTTACAGGTACGGGCTAACTAATTCCGTCGAAGGAATTTACTCATAAAAAAATATAATCAGCACAGACGAACCATAGTTTTAACAATAAAAGTAAATGCAGGCAGACAACAAACTTGGAGAACGCGGCAAATATACGAACACAAAGATGAAGACAAACCTGATATTATGGACAATACAACGATGACACACCAACGAACACAATAATTTTCGATGACAAAACAGTTGCGACGTTTCGGGAACTGGCAGACTGGAAAAAAGGAGGTTTATATTTTAAATTCGTATATTGCATTTATAAATTTTTCCCATGACAAAAAGCGCTAAACTGCAGTGGCGTATGTACAAGAAAATTCCCCAATTGCACGAGTCATTTGAGTAACGTGTCCCAGGACGTGGTCTGAGACGACAACTGTGTGTGGCAGGGCTGAGGAGTGTGGACAACTCGCGACTCCTGTGGGCGCTGTGGAGGACCCGGGCGTCCCAGGAGGTAGAGGTTCCGGCCAACTCGCGACTCCTGTGGGCGCTGTGGAGGACCCGGGCGTCCCAGGAGGTGGAGGTGCCGGCCAACTCGCGACTCCTGTGGGCGCCGTGGAGGACCCGGGCGTCCCAGGAGGTGGAGGTGCCGGCCAACTCGCGACTCCTGTGGGCGCCGTGGAGGACCCGGGCGTCCCAGGAGGTGGAGGTGCCGGCCAACTCGCGACTCCTGTGGGCGCCGTGGAGGACCCGGGCGTCCCAGGAGGTGGAGGTGCCGGCCAACTCGCGACTCCTGTGGGCGCCGTGGAGGACCCGGGCGTCCCAGGAGGTGGAGGTGCCGGCCAACTCGCGACTCCTGTGGGCGCTGTGGAGGACCCGGGCGTCCCAGGAGGTGGAGGTGCCGGCCAACTCGCGACTCCTGTGGGCGCTGTGGAGGACCCGGGCGTCCCAGGAGGTGGAGGTGCCGGCCAACTCGCGACTCCTGTGGGCGCTGTGGAGGACCCGGGCGTCCCAGGAGGTGGAGGTGCCGGCCAACTCGCGACTCCTGTGGGCGCTGTGGAGGACCCGGGCGTCCCAGGAGGTGGAGGTGCCGGCCAACTCGCGACTCCTGTGGGCGCTGTGGAGGACCCGGGCGTCCCAGGAGGTGGAGGTGCCGGCCAACTCGCGACTCCTGTGGGCGCTGTGGAGGACCCGGGCGTCCCAGGAGGTGGAGGTGCCGGCCAACTCGCGACTCCTGTGGGCGCTGTGGAGGACCCGGGCGTCCCCGGAGGTAGAGGTGCCGGACAACTCGCGACTCCTGTGGGCGCTGTGGAGGACCCGGGCGTCCCAGGAGGTGGAGGTGCCGGACAACTCGCGACTCCTGTGGGCGCTGTGGAGGACCCGGGCGTCCCAGGAGGTAGAGGTGCCGGACAACTCGCGACTCCTGTGGGCGCTGTGGAGGACCCGGGCGTCCCAGGAGGTGGAGGTGCCGGACAACTCGCGACTCCTGTGGGCGCTGTGGAGGACCCGGGCGTCCCAGGAGGTGGAGGTGCCGGACAACTCGCGACTCCTGTGGGCGCTGTGGAGGACCCGGGCGTCCCAGGAGGTAGTGGTGCCGGACAACTCGCGACTCCTGTGGGCGCTGTGGAGGACCCGGGCGTCCCAGGAGGTGGAGGTGCCGGACAACTCGCGACTCCTGTGGGCGCTGTGGAGGACCCGGGCGTCCCAGGAGGTGGAGGTGCCGGACAACTCGCGACTCCTGTGGGCGCTGTGGAGGACCCGGGCGTCCCAGGAGGTAGAGGTGCCGGCCAACTCGCGACTCCTGTGGGCGCTGTGGAGGACCCGGGCGTCCCAGGAGGTGGAGGTGCCGGCCAACTCGCGACTCCTGTGGGCGCTGTGGAGGACCCGGGCGTCCCAGGAGGTGGAGGTGCCGGCCAACTCGCGACTCCTGTGGCGGCTGTGGAGGACCCGGGCGTCCCAGGAGGTGGAGGTGCCGGCCAACTCGCGACTCCTGTGGGCGCTGTGGTGGACCCGGGCGTCCCAGGAGGTGGAGGTGCCGGCCAACTCGCGACTCCTGTGGGCGCTGTGGAGGACCCGGGCGTCCCAGGAGGTGGAGGTGCCGGCCAACTCGCGACTCCTGTGGGCGCTGTGGAGGACCCGGGCGTCCCAGGAGGTTCAGGTGCCGGCCAACTCGCGACTCCTGTGGGCGCTGTGGAGGACCCGGGCGTCCCAGGAGGTGGAGGTGCCGGCCAACTCGCGACTCCTGTGGGCGCTGTGGAGGACCCGGGCGTCCCAGGAGGTGGAGGTGCCGGCCAACTCGCGACTCCTGTGGGCGCTGTGGAGGACCCGGGCGTCCCAGGAGGTGGAGGTGCCGGCCAACTCGCGACTCCTGTGGGCGCTGTGGAGGACCCGGGCGTCCCAGGAGGTGGAGGTGCCGGCCAACTCGCGACTCCTGTGGGCGCTGTGGAGGACCCGGGCGTCCCAGGAGGTGGAGGTGCCGGCCAACTCGCGACTCCTGTGGGCGCTGTGGAGGACCCGGGCGTCCCAGAAGGTGGAGGTGCCGGACAACTCGCGACTCCTGTGGGCGCTGTGGAGGACCCGGGCGTCCCAGGAGGTGGAGGTGCCGGACAACTCGCGACTCCTGTGGGCGCTGTGGAGGACCCGGGCGTCCCAGGAGGTGGAGGTGCCGGACAACTCGCGACTCCTGTGGGCGCTGTGGAGGACCCGGGCGTCCCAGGAGGTGGAGGTGCCGGCCAACTCACGACTCCTGTGGGCGCTGTGGAGGACCCGGGCGTCCCAAGAGGTGGAGGTGCCGGCCAACTCGCGACTCCTGTGGGCGCTGTGGAGGACCCGGGCGTCCCAGGAGGTGGAGGTGCCGGCCAACTCGCGACTCCTGTGGGCGCTGTGGAGGACCCGGGCGTCCCAGGAGGTGGAGGTGCCGGCCAACTCGCGACTCCTGTGGGCGCTGTGGAGGACCCGGGCGTCCCAGGAGGTGGAGGTGCCGGACAACTCGCGACTCCTGTGGGCGCTGTGGAGGACCCGGGCGTCCCAGGAGGTGGAGGTGCCGGCCAACTCGCGACTCCTGTGGGCGCTGTGGAGGACCCGGGCGTCCCAGGAGGTGGAGGTGCCGGCCAACTCGCGACTCCTGTGGGCGCTGTGGAGGACCCGGGCGTCCCAGGAGGTAGAGGTGCCGGACAACTCGCGACTCCTGTGGGCGCTGTGGAGGACCCGGGCGTCCCAGGAGGTAGAGGTGCCGGACAACTCGCGACTCCTGTGGGCGCTGTGGAGGACCCGGGCGTCCCAGGAGGTGGAGGTGCCGGCCAACTCGCGACTCCTGTGGGCGCTGTGGAGGACCCGGGCGTCCCAGGAGGTGGAGGTGGTGTCCGACGAGGGAGCCCCGGACAAGACAAAGCCCGAGTCCTGGAGACCAGAGGTGCTGATGCTATACACGTCAATCCCCGTCGTCGTGGCAGTGGCAGCGATCATGGCGGGGCTGAAGCTGGCCGGCGTGGACATCGTCGTGGAACCGCAGCGCCAGTTGTACGCCCCGTGGGACACCCCGTGGGACGCCCCGTGCTTCGACCTCCCGGCGGCGAGGCAGCTGGCGGAGCCAGGGAGCTGCCTCGTCCAGCGGCGCTTCACGCCTGGATACGTCTGAACTCTGGGTTCCAGCTGTAGAGTGGATTTTTTTTAGTTAAATTAAATATATATAATTTAAAATATGATTACAAAAAAGATTTTTTTTTTCACGCTACTGATATTATATTGAACCAGTTTACGTTGCTTGCCACCATCAAACGCAGATAGCAATCAGCAGAACGACACAACAGGAAATTCGAAACTACTGGAGTTGATTTTCGACAAGGAATTTTATTAAAATACTGCCCGTCTCTTTTTACACGTTTTATATTAGCTTCACCTGTATGTTTGTTTGTTTGTATGTTTGTTTGTAAGTTTGTAACCGAGTCCTTTGGGTACGATTTTGACCCACTTTAAATTGCTAGATTCCATTCAAACTTTGTAGATTTATCGAGGACCGATGACAATACACTAATTTGATAAGATTATTCCATTATTAAATTTGCGACATAAGATTTTTTCAATTTATATAATTTCACAAGAAAGAGTTCGCACATGAACAAAATGGTTTTCTTTACAATGTGGGAACTCTTTTCTTTCAGTTTGTCTTTGGCGCGATATAAACAAAGCCTACTAAATATTGTGAAATTTAATTAAATGAAAAGTGAGAATGGGTTATGATTATTGTGAACAATATACTTTCTTGAAGAGAATATTATCTATATTTGTAAAAATATGAGAAAAAATACCCTGAAATAAGGACTTTAAATGTTTTTTCTTTCGATAAATAGAGAAACACAATTACGTCTTTGCTTCATTTTACCAATTAACCAAGGGTGAAACATTATTATAAAACATTATTTTCTTCATATATTTCACGAAACATGGAAAAATTGAGGTTTGATTTTGCTGTGAAACCAACAGCAGATGGGAAATCAAACACCATATGCATAACCTCATTAGCTACACCTGATGGGCAGATTTTTCAAATTCCACTCGAATACCAACCTGCAAATCTACACCAAGCAGTTACAAATACTCCAAACTATGCCAAGGTCAGTAAATCATTAAATAAAAGACATAAAACACGGAAAATATGGCTAAGTTTGACAGAAGATATATCAAAACATATTTGGATAGAGAGAAAAATTTATAGTTTAAGGATTTTTACCTGGAAGAAATTGAGGAAATAAAAGTGCTGAATCTATAGCTAGAGGATCAAATAAAAAATTGGAAAAACTGTTAGAAAAATTTCTTGAATAAAAAAAAATTGGTTGTCTGTAAAGTCGGTTTACGGACGATAGTTTAACGTGACAACGTCATAACAAAACATTGATGAAATGATTGATCCAGAAGAAAAGGAAATATCATATTCAGCCTGAGACTGAGCCGTAATAGGTTTTTGCAAACAAACCATTTAGGCATTAAAAATATTATATTCTTTGAGGAAGAATTTTTTTTTAATTTTTCAATCTTTTGCATGATAAAATCTACCTCTGCATACTTTTATGAATAAAATTGAATCATTTTTATTGAATTATCACTATTTTGTATTGTTACAAAGGAGTGAAATGAAATGTGCAATTGAATTAATAAATTTACTTTTATTTGCATTCATTAATTCAAATATATTTATTACTTTTGAAATGTTGCGTGCACCATATTTATTTTTACAAGTACAAAACAAAATTCGCAGCTTCTGGGTTTCGAACCGTCAACCTTTAGTTTATGAATTAGTTACGCTAACCACACGCCCACGAGGCCATAAAAAGATAATATAGTTTCAAATGTTATATATATATATATTTTTATAAAAACTTTGTTCATGGTAGTGGTATAATATTAACACGATTTTATAACAAATACGCATCCCAAATACGCATCCCAAATACACCAAACTTATTTATCATGTGTTACAATATTTTTTAAAACATTGTGCAAAAGATCCCGGGTGTAATTTGAATTATTATGTGTAGATAACTGTAAAAAACCATTGTTGGTTCAAAACGTATTTGAATTTTCAACATTACTTTTAAATAACCGTACCGATTGTGCTTAAAATCGGTGGACGATCGTTAAATTACATAATATTATTAATTCAAACGACGAAAATATGATTGAAAAGTCAAATCGATGGTTGTTCCAATCGAGTGGAAGAGAGATGCCACGAATGCGTACAATGAGCATGAAGAGAGATGCCACGCATGCGTACAATGAGCATGAAGAGAGATGCCACGCATGCGTACAATGAGCAAACAGAACACATCCGTAGTGGGACATCCGTAGTGGGACACTTTTTCGTGCGTGCAGCCGGCGTTCATCGATTTATTAGACGTTGTCACGTCAAAAAAAAAAACTATATCTGAAACTCAAAATTTATGGAAATTTGCAAAAGATTTCATGATTGAAAAATTCACGGGCAGAAACTCAAATGCTTACCAGTGGATTAAAGTTTTCAACAAAGAATGTGAACGTTTCCTAATCAAAGAAGACAAAAAGAAAATATAAATTTTAAAACATTTCTTAGAATACTCCAGTGTAGTTTGGTACAACTGCATGCAAATGAAACTTACAGTGGAATCGGACTGGAACAAATGGGAGAAACATTTTAGTGAGACATTTGCAAAAAAAGGATGGTCACCCATCAGATATGCTGAATTAGAATAAACATAAATGACTTCCCGAATATATAGATTTTCATAGCAGGATATTGAAATTATTGTGTACGATAGTTCTTCAAAACGCTATATTGGATATATATTTTAGAAACAGCCAATATCTACTCAAATTCACTTTAATAGCAAAGTCATTTAATAAAAAAAAATTGAGCCACATCTAGAGACACTTTTTTGATAAAACAATATTTATCGACTATTGTGTTTGTTTCGTCTTTTCGTTTTGCTGTGTTTTTTTGTCTCGTTTCAACTGTTGTGTTGAATTTTTTTGGGTTCGGAATTTTTGTGCTGTCATCATTTGTGGTTTTTTTTTGTTCTGTTAGTCCATTTTTCTTTGTTTTTTCCTTGTTTGTTGACCATAT